>NC_134099.1:22469798-23738928 GCF_000715075.1 Nicotiana tabacum | reverse complement strand
TCTTAACATTGGAAGAGGGAGAAGACTTGAGAGTTTTAAGAGGGATTTTTTGGGGGAGAGAAAAGGAGTTGAATATTATTGAGAGGATTTTTAAGAGAGAGTTGACAGATTCTTTTTACACTTGAGAGTTGACACACTTTTATACTTGAGAGAGTTTGTGATAGTAAAAGAGAAAGACAATTTGAACTTTCACTCGAACAATTCTGTTTGTTTTTCTTTGAGTGTTATTCAAAAGTCAGAAACTACTGCATCTCGTATCTTTTCTCTCTTCTACTTTGACTGCGATTGTACTTTTGCACTGCTGAGTTTTCAATCTGTTACTGGGTTATTCTACTGGTTGTTACTGGTTTTGCGGTGTTGCTGAACCTGCTGTTGCCGCGTTATTACTGTTGCTGACTCCTACTTCTTTTGTTCTTGTACTGCTGTTTCCAGGTACACATTTGTACACTCTTGGCTTGAAGCGAAAAATGAAATATTAATCAGGCTCATGTTCCTGTTAAATTCTTTTGTTTGGATCTGTGTTTAAATATTAATTTTCCTCTCTTTGTATAAAAATGTAGTCGACTAATTAATGAGTAATGAGGCTGCATATGTATGATTTCTTCATCTAATAATGCTAGTTTAAATTACTTGAAGAATAGCTAATCGGCTTTGATATTATTGTGTATCCCTCTCATGTTCCAGCATTAGTAAATAATAGAATATAAAAATGAAAGCAGTTTTTCTTTGTACAAACTCGATCGCAATTTTCCAATCGCATTAGCCGTAAACTAATAACTAATAAGTTACGTTTTCAGCATGTAAATAATTAAGAGATTTTCTTTTATTTTAGAGACGAACTTAATAGAAAATATAGTCACTATAGGTTTATCCTTTAAAATAAAAATGAGACGAGCCTCGCCAAATAAATCACAAACCGCCGGGGCCCTCAATAAAATACACAACCATTGACTAGACTTTGGATTTGGCCGTTTAATGAACCTTCACGGCCTCTTCCTAAAATAACAATACGCTAGTTGCTTTAGGCGTACCTTTAATAATTTAACCTTCTTAAACACGGGTGCACATTGATGTGACCCAAATCCAAATCTCAACGGAGTCAAAATGTGTCGACGACCACGGGTGCATTGATTGTGACGTGGTTCGAGATGCATTTTCACGACGTTGCAATTCTATAAAAATAAATGATAATAATAAAAGCGGTTTAAACTTAATAAAAGCACATAAGTCACAACATGTATTTAAATCAGATATTTAGCCATTATAATAATTTAAGCGACCGTGCTAGAACCACGGGATTCGAGGGTGCCTAACACCTTCCCTCGGGTCAACAGAATTCCTTACTTAGAATTTCTGGTTCGCAGACTTCATTTGGAAAAGTCGAATATTTTTCCTCGATTCGGGATTCAAGATAAACCGGTGACTTGGGACACCAAAAGCCAAACTTTTCCCAAGTGGCGACTCTGAATTAAATAAATAATCCCATTTCGAATATTGTCACTTAAATTGGAAAAACTCCACCCGCGCATCTTACCCTTCGAGGCGGGCGCGCAAAAAGGAGGTGTGACAATACTGAAGGCAAGAAATCACGCAAAACACAAAGTATTCCATACTGAAGTAGTAAAATCACTTTAAACAGTAAAGCAGTGAGAAATCAAGTGAAAATCCCTTTTTTCCAACAAGTAAAGCAAGTAGTTTACAAGTGAGTAGCAAAAATGATAGAAATGTAAACAGCCCCTCGGACAAAACATGTACAACAAACCGCCCATCGGGCATAATATCAACAGAACCAGCCTCTCAGGCTTAATATCAAAACAGTGCCAACCCCTCGGGCTCAATATCAGAACAGTAATAGCCCCTTGGGCTCACTCTCAGAATAGTATCAGCCACTCGGGCTACCTCACAATCACTCATATCAGCCCCTCGGGCATAGTATCAATCACTCAGAACAATGGGTACCCGCACTCACTGTGGGTGTGCAGACTCTGGAGGGGCCCCTTACGGCCCCAAACGCTATATCAAGCCACCTCGTGGCATCATCACTCGGCATATCCTCACATCACTCAAGCCACCGCGTGGCATATAAAGTATCTCAGGCCCTCGGCCTTATATCACTCGGCCTCACATCACTCAAGCCACCTCGTGACATAAATAGTATCTGAGGCCCTCGGCCTCATATCACTCAGCATATCCTCACATATGGCCCTCGGCCTCACTCAGTCCGAAAATCATCATAAGCCCCTCGGGCATTTGTAAAACAGTAGTTCTCAGCCCAAAATACCATTTAGAAATATCATTTGAGTTTTCAAATCTGCATAAAAGCGGCTGAGTTTGTAAAACAATAACTATCAACAAGATTGAGTTTAAATATAAGTCAAAACAGTGAGGAAATAGTGATAAAAATTCCCAAAAGTTTCAAATAATTGGCACGAAGCTCAAGTATGGCAATCAGCCCAAATCATGATGATAACAAATAAGTTTCAATCAAATATACGGTAAAATCATCAATCGGGATGGACCAAGTCACAATCCCCGGTAGTAAAAGACCCCGCGCTCATCATCCAGCGCGTGTCTCACCTCAATATAGCACTACGATGTGCAAATTCGGGGTTTCAAACCCTCAGGACATCATTTACAATCATTACTCACCTCGAACCGGCTAATCCTCTAGCTCGCGATGCCTTTGTCTCTCAAATCGACCTCCGAATGCCTCGAATCTAGACAAAATAATTCGATTCAGTTAATGAAAATTATAGAAATTTATTCCATATGAAATTCTACATTTTTCATTAAAAATCCGAAATTGCACTCAAAATTCGCCCGTGGGGCCCATATCTCGGAACCCGACAAAAATTACGGAATATGAAACCTCATCCAACCACGAGTCCAACTATACCAGTTTTACTAAAATCCGACATCAACTCGACCCTCAAATCTTCAAATTAAACCAAGAGGGTTTTCAAGATTTTCTCAACTAAAATCACCAATTAAATGCCAAAACTAGTAATAGATTCGGGTAATCTAATCAAAATTAAGTTAAGAACACTTACCCCATTGTTTTCTCTGAAAATCTCCCGAAAATCGCCTATCCCCGAGCTCCAATTTGATAAAAATGGAAAAGAACTCAACATTCTGTCCAGAATTTTCGTGGTTATTGTTCATGCATTTTACTGTTCACATACTGTTCACGGGTACTGTATATGGGGTACTGTTCATATGTATTGTACACGGATACTGTTCATATTTACTGTACATGGTACTACACACGGATACTGTTCACATAGGTGCGGTTACTGTTCACACGTGCGAAAAATGCAGCAACTGCCCAGAAAATTGCAGCAGCTTTTCTTTTCACTAAAAAGGCTCTAACTCCATCATACGAACTCGGAATTAGATGATTCTTATTCCTATGAGTCACAAATAATAATACGAACATATCCCTTCAGTCGAAACTCAATTCGTAGCTCATTTGCTCAGTTCAATACCCATTTCGCTCGTTAAACAATTAACTCATGTTTCGTGTCAAAAACTCAATCGCGACTTGATGAAATTAGACCAAACTTTTCATATCAGTCCTATAATTCATTATCAAAATTTTGGAAGTCTCAAAATCAAATTTTGATCTCTAGAACTAAAAATGGACCTTTGGATCATTACATGCTTATGCTCAAAATGGCAAAATCTTCCAAAAACTCTTCCAAAACATATCCGAACCTCATGGGACCCCGACCAAATATGCCAACACACCCCATAACATAATTCAAACTTGTTCCAATCTTCGGAACACTCAAAACAATATCAAAACATCAAATCACCCTCGGATTCAAGCCTAAGAATTCCAAAACTTCCGAAATCCGAATTCGATCAAAAAGTTGACCAAACGACATCCAAATGACCTGAAATTTTGAACACACATCACAAAAGACGTAACGAAGCTATAATAACTCTCGGAATTCCATTCTGACCCTCAGATCAAAATCTCACCTATCAACCGGAATTCGCCAAAATATTAACTTTGCCAATTCAAGCCAAATCCTTCCACGGACTTCCAAAATGCATTTCGATCGCGCTCCTAAGTCATAAATCACCCAACGAAGCTATCCAAATAATAAAATTTCCGATCCGAGCTCATATACAAATAAGTCAACTCTTAGTCAAACTTTTCAAATTCAAAGCTTTCAATTGAGACTGTTCCTTCAAATTCATTCTAATTTTTCCTGAAAACCAAAACCAATGATCTACATTAGTCATAATACGTTACACGGGGTAAGTCATGCCCGGGAACTGGCGATCAAAGTGCAAAAGTTCAAAACGATCAGTCGGGTCGTTACAAGATATGTATGCCAGAAAAAATTCGTACGAATTCCAAACGAGCCACTGGGGAGAATGTTTCATCATAGTCGACTCCTTCTTGTTGTGAGTACCCCTGAGCAACTAGTCTTGCTTTATTTCTTACGACCTTTCTATCCTCGTTCAATTTATTTCTGAAGACCCACTTTGTTCCGATTACAGACACATTTTCAGGTTTGGGTATCAGATTCCACACTTGATTTTTACTGAACTGATCTAACTCTTCCTGCATGGCTTTAACCCAACTTGAATCTTTTAGTGCTTCCTCTATCTTCTTTGGCTCAACCTGAGTGATTAATGCAATAATCACTTTCTTTTTAAGAGCTCCCCTTGTTTTCATTCCTTCATTTGGACCACTATAATGAATTTTTAAGGATATTCAGGCTCGCTTCTCCATTCATTTGGACGTACTACATTTGCATTTGACTCAATTGGTTGATCTGATACATTACTGCCGATTTCACCAGTCGACTCAGTCACAGCAGGTATGTTAGTCGACTCTTGATATTTGCTTGTCTCCTGAGCTTCTTGAGCTTGATCTTCATAACCTGCAGTAATTCCTTTCTCGACCAAGGGATTATTTTCATCGAATATAACATGTACTGACTTTTCCACACATAATGTGCGTTTATTATAGACTCTAAAAGATCTGCTATTTAATGAGTAACCCAGAAAAAGACCTTCGTCACTTCTTGGATCGAATTTTTCAAGATTATCCTTGTTGTTATTGTGGATAAAACATTTACTTCCGAAAGGATCGAAGTAGCTGATATTGTGACGTTTACCTTTCCATAATTCCTATGGAGTCTTCTTCAGAATAGGCCTTATGAGGCAACAGTTGAGAATGTGACATGATGTACTTACACCTTCTGCCTAGAAATGGTTTGGCAGTGAATGATCTAGTAACATGGTTCTTGCCATATCTTGGAGGGTTCTGTCTTTCTTTCTACAACCCCATTCTGTTGTGGTGAGCATGGTGCAGAGAAATTATGTGGGTATCCCTGATCATTGCAGAAATCTTCAAATGCTCTACTTTCAAATTCTTCTCCATGGTCACTCTGAATTGTTGAGATCAGATATCCCTTTTCTCTTTCAACCTTTTTGCAGAAAACTTCAAAATTTCTTAATGCTTTATCCTTATGAGATAAGAAGATTACCCAAGTGAAACGTGAATAATCATCAACAATAACAAAAGCATACCTCTTTCCTCCTATACTAGCAGTTCTAGTATGCCCAAATGAAGTAATTGCAAAGGTTTAGAAGTGGACACTATATCTTTGCTTCTAAAAGAGCTTCTGGTCAGTTTACCCATTTGACATGCATCACAAATATGAGTTCTGGAAAAATTCAGTTTGGGTAGACCAACAACTAACTCATGTTTGGACAATTTTTCAATCAAATGTATGCTAGCATGACCAAGTTTTCTATGCCACAACCATGGATCATCATACATAGAAGTTAAGCAAATATGACCATCTATTTTTTCAAAACTATCAAGGATATAAACATTTCCATACCTTTTTCCAGGAAACTATTTTACCTGATTCGTCTTCAATAGCACATCCTGTTTTCTTAAAATTTACCTCATATCCGGAGTCACAAAGTTGACTTATGCTCAAAAGATTATAGTTGAGGCCATCGACAAGATAAACTTCAGTGATGTCACATTTGTTATTGAAGGGAATTGTTCCAGTACCAATTATTTTTCCTTTTGAGTCGTCCCCAAACTTAACACTTCCTCCATCAATTTTTGTAACTTCTTTGAACAAGTTTTTGTCACCTGTCATGTGACTGGAACATGCACTGTCTAGATACCATTTTCCTTTACGGCTTATTCTGTGGTGTTCCTGCAAAACAAGATGATTACTTTCTTTTAGGTACCTAAGCTTTCCTGGGTCCTGGAGGGTTAGTGTTAACAGATTCAGGATTGTTTTTTGGTTTCCAAACCCATCCTGAAATGTTAGCTTTACGAAAACGACAAAAGGAATATTTATGCCCACTTTTGTTACAGTAATGACATGTAACTTCTGACCCACTTTTAGGTCTTTCATTAGTATTAGTACTAATGGACTTAGTTATGGCTGGTCCCTTTCTAGTTGACTTGTAAGTCGTCTAGTTTGACCTAACAGAACTGTGACTGGTGGATTTGCGCATGCCATTGACTTGCATTTGCAATTCCTCAAACTCCTTTTTCGATTTCACATACTTCATGTTTGAGTTTCCAGTCTTTAGCTTCTTTAGTGAGTCTCTTAAGCTCATTCATTATTTTTTGAGACTCTTTCAAGGTTAAATCAAGAATGTCCTACAATTCATTGCATCTTTCACAGTTATTAGATCTTACCTCACTAGTTCACCTCATGCCATGAAACAGTTTTCATTTTCTTCATCTGAAGTGTCCTCATTTGACCAACATCTTGAGGATTTGTTCATTCCGTTTTCCAGAATCGTCATGAAGAAGAGATTTGCTATCTCTTCGTGGTCTGAATTGTCCTCATCGCTCCAGCTTCCGAAGGATTTGTTCTTGTTAAAGCCTCTAGAGATCTTCCTCTTCAGTTCTGAGCACTCAACTTGAATATGCCCAAATCTTCCACATTCATAGCATTTTCCATCATTCTTGTCCTGTTTGTTTTATTGCTTGGATCGTCTTGGTGGAATTCTTCCTTTCTTTGTGTTCCTGTATCTTCTTATTAATCCATCCATGTTTCTTGATAGCATATCAATTTCTTCTTGTAAAGCTTCAAGATCATCATCAATTTCATTTTCAGCTGTTTTGATTGAGGTTTTGAATGCGACTATTTTCTTTTTTTTTCTTCTTGACTAGTCTTCTTGAGATGCGGAGATGCGTCTTTTCATAAGCTATGAGTTCTCCTCGTAGTTCATCATAAGATAATTTGTTTAGATCTTGAGATTCCACTGTGACCACTTTGGTTTGCCAAGTGGTTGGCAAACTCCTGAGAATTTTTCTAACTTGATCACCATTGGTGTAAGGTTTGCCAAAAGCCTTTAGATCGCTAATTATTTTGCTAAACCTGGCAAACATCTCTTCAATAGATTCTCCTTCTTTTATTAAGAAGAGTTCGTAATCATGAACCAGCATGTTGATGTGTGTTTCCTTCACTTTGCTTGTTCCTTCATAAGTAACCTCAAGCTTATCCCACATTTCTTTGGTTGTGTCACAGCGTGAGATTTTCTCATATTCTTCACCACTTATAGCATTATAAATTTCTCGCTTTGTTGTTAACTTGTACTACTTCCATTTTCTCTTTTGTATATGAATCTATATCTTCAGGATCAACAAGTGGTGGAGTAGCAGCTGGCAAGGGATAGTTTCCCTTTTTGATGACTCTCCAAACTTTGAATAGGCCTTAGCAAAGATATCCATTCACACTTTCCAATGGGAGAAATGTTATCTATTGAAGTAGGGTGGTCTAACTTGTGAAGTTCCTTCCTGAAAGAGAGCTCCTATGATAACTTGATTTGCCATGATCTTTTCTCATAAGTTGTTAAGCAAAAGTAGAATGTGAGCTTGCTCTGATACCAATTGAAAGTACAAGAGGGGGTGAATTGTATATTTTTAAACTTAATCATTTATTAGTTGACTAGTTTATCAAGTAGTCGACTAGATGTAATAATCTAACAGTTATAATGACAGAAAGTAAGATGTAGAAAGTAAGTGCAGAAATTAAAGACACCAGAATTTTATACTGGTTCAGATTCAATGTGAATCCTAGTCCAGTCCCCTTGGGTTGCAAGGGAGTTCTCTTTAGTAAATGTGTTTCTCCGAGCACAGTGGAATTGATTTGACAACACAGTTCCTCTAACACTCGTTTCTTTTTGATACAATGACTCACTAGTGTTATACTCTCCCTTTATCTCTGAATTGTTACACAACAGATCTTAATAAACTACGATATTTGTTTGCAGTAGAATAAAGAGAGGGATTTTTGGTTCGATCAAAGTATATTTGTCTAAGGTGTTGTCACGCCCCAAAAACCGAGGGGCGCGACCGGCGCTCGACCGGGTAGCCCCCAGCCAAGCGAACCTGGGTGCCTTTCCTATTCCACGTGATACACTGCGTTTCCATCACCCATTAACCAAGTGAAATAGCCATTTATAAATTTAAACACATTCTTACGAGATTTACATAACATACATAGTTACTTAGCATGGTTTACAAGTTATACTGCCCAAAATACATAAGTACATAACCCACGGTTCCTGTCTACGGAGCCTCTAAATACAACTAAAGAATAATACGGAAATGCCGGCAATAAGGCTCCGGCTATACCTTACATAAATACCAAAATAAAACTCCGGGAAGAAAAGCAGCATGAGCCACGCAGGGCCCCCAGAGGAAAGGGGCTCACCAATTCAGCTGACGGGAGATGAAGGAGTGCTATTGTCGGTGGGCTGGAGTACCTGTTATGGAACCACCTATAATCATAACACGAATGTAGCGCCCCCGGCAAAAGGGACGTCAGTACATCTGAATTGTACTGGTATGTATAAACAAACTTTACCCCAAGTAAAATCAAGAAATACACAGACAACAAACAGTAATAGAATCAACAATAAAATGCACATATAAGGAACAACCAAAGCCAAGCAACTCCACAATCTCTCATTTTCCCCTTTCAACATTATTTCATCACATCAATGGTTTCACAACTTTCACATATTTTATTTCAATAGTGATTTCGATCACTTTTCCACCCTTATTACCTCGGCCACCCTTATCACCACAACCCACACCTTATTACTTCGTGTTGCGGTGTGCAACTCGATCCCACCGGAAAATCATATTTCACATAACAACAACAATTCACAAAGAGTGTTCATAAACATCAATACCAATTCCAACATATACAATAACCCGTACACAATTCAAGTCACAACAATAATTGCCCACAACAGGTCATGTATGATGTTGCCACAGTTGTTTCAATTGTATCAATTATGATTTATTTCCATCGTTTGTTCCACAGCTCTTACCACGTAACACATTCATACCCACACGCACTTGTGTTATTGCCATTTTACTCACACCACAATAATGGAAAACTTAACCAACAACGTTCAAGGCACATTAATCACAAGAATTTCACAAATAGTCCACATAAGTAACACATACCAATTACTCGTATACCAACAAGGTAACTTTACAAGGGTTAAAGTTAGCCATACATACCTGGAGTCGAATTCCCTTTTTAACTTCTACTTTCAATTCACCAACAGCCTAATACCATCAATCTAGTTCACAAGTTAGCACATATAACTTAGAATTGAAGTTCACAAACTCAGCCCGAACTTACTTAGGTTTCCAACCCCTCTTTTACAAATCTTTAGTTCTACCCAATTCCTCTTACTAGATTCTAGGTTTTAAAGGACATGCATGTGTATCTCAACTTCCATTTTCAAGAATTAACGCATGAGAGTCCTCCTTTTTGTTTAAATCTGAAAACAATGAAAAAGGGTTGGGGATTTTACCTTCAAGAACGGAGATGAAGACAATTACTTGAAATTCCCCGGCGTGAGTGACTTTGAAAAATCAAATTGATGGAGACAAGACTTTCTCTCTCAAGAATCCTCTCTTCCCTCTCTCTAGTTTTGTTCAGAAAATAGGTTAAAATAAGGGGCTGGGGTGTTTTATTGAAAAAGGGGTCGGGTTTAAAATTTAGAAAATTGGAGCCCGGGTTAGGTATGCGATCGCACTTTGCGATCGCACAGTGGAAATGCGGTCCGCAGAATGGACCGCAAAAGTGCTCCCAAAATCTGAACACACTGCCTGGGTATGCGTCAGAAATGCGGTCCGCGTACTCGTTCTGCGGTCGCATAATGCACCGCAGAACCGCCCCTCACAAAAATCCCAAGGGAAATATACGATGACTATGCGGTACGAATATCGGTTATGCGATCACATATCAGGTCGCAGATTTAACCTCCAATTCGACCAACACACTGACTCACTTTGGCGATTATGCGGTCCGCATACCTAATATTCGACCGCATTCTCGACCGCAGAATCGCATTTTCTGGAAAATAGTATTTCTTGACTTTTTATAGCATAGATTAGTACAAAAGGTCCGAACTACCGGGTTTGAGTACAAGTTTTCATGGGGCCTTACATCTTCCCCCACTTAGAATCATTCGTCCTCGAATGAGGATTTTGGAAATCGGTTGGTTTTGAAAACATGAAATGCAAACTCCTTTTTGAAATATTTTGCCAGAGTTTCCTTTGTAATTAGAATTATCTACCTGTTAGAGAGCCCCCCAAAACATTATTTCCAAGCACCATTACGCTATCCCTATTATCCCTACAACTGGTATACAATTCATTACCTCAACACCTGCACATAATTTGGCCACTTCAATGAGTTCCATACAGTCCAACCACTTCAATACACTATACGCATTTCAATTAATCATTACCAATCTACACTACCTTTAATCACTCACTTATCACATGAGTTCTTACAAAACTTTCACTTACCAAAAAGGGGCTTACTCATGACTCAGTTAATCATAACACATACAATTCCTGCACAACTTGAGGAGTTACAATAGTAAAGCATTTAGGGAAAAATATGGGGTGTCTTTGCACCAGATTGAACACAACATCAATTTACTTAGAGACAAGAGTTCGCACGATCACTACTAGACTTGTTCAAACAAATGGGGGTATTTTTCTTTCATTTCACTTTCCGCTTCCCACGTGGCTTCCTCGACTTGTTGACTTTGCCATAACACTTTAACTGAAGCAACTTCCTTGTTTCTCAATTTGCGGACTTGCCTATCAAGAATAGCGACCAGAATTTCTTCATATGATAACTCTTCATTGACCTCGATAGCCTCGATTGGAACGATGGTGGATGGGTCTCCAACCACTTTCTTTAACATATACACATGGAACACCGGGTGCACTAATGACATTTCAGGGGGCAATTCCAGTCTATAGGCCACCTGTCCTATCCTTTGAGTGACCCGATACGGCCCGACATATCTAGGACTCAACTTCACTTTCTTCTCAAATCGCATGACTCCCTTCATAGGAGATACCCTCAAGAAAACCCAATCATCTACTTGGAATTCCAATTTCCTTCGATGAATGTCCGCATAAGATTTCTGGCGACTCTGAGCAGCTTTCAGCCTTTCCTGAATGATTTTAACTTTTTCCATAGCCTGGTCCACGAGATCTGGCCCTAACAATTCTGCTTCACCCACTTCGAACCATCCAATCAAAGACCTACATCTCCTCTCGTACAATGCCTCAAAGGGGGCCATCTGAATGCTAACATGGAAGCTGTTATTGTAAGCAAATTCTATAAGTGGCAAGGGATCATCCCAATTACCTTTGAAATCTAAGACACAAGCCCGTAACATATCTTCAAGAGTCTGAATAGTCCGCTCCGCTTGACCGTCAGTCTGCGGATGGAAAGTCGTGCTAAGATTCACCTGATTACCCAAACCTTGCTGAAATTTCTTCCAAAAATTAGCTGTGAATTGGGCCCCTCGATCTGAAATATTAGAAAGTGGAGTGCCATGAAGTCTTACTATTTCCTTGATATACAGTTGAGCATATTGTTCCGCAGTATCCGTGGATTTGACTGGCAAGAAGTGAGCTGATTTGGTGAGTCGGTCACTATTACCCAAATTGAGTCGAACTTGCGCTGAGTGCGAGGTAACCCTACCACGAAATCCATGTTGATCATCTCCCATTTCCACATTGGTATTTCCGTAAGCTGAGTTAACCTACCGGGCCGCTGGTGCTCAGCTTTTACTTGCTGACAATTCGGACATTTAGATACAAAGTCCGCCACACCCCTCTTCATACCGTTCCAACAATAAATTTCCTTGAGATCACAGTACATTTTCGTAGAACCTGGGTTTATAGAATACCTGGAATTATGAGCCTTCACCATTACCCTCCCCCGAAGATTATCCACATCTGGAACACATAGCCTACCTTGACATCGTAATACACCATCCTCACTACCGAGTGAAAATTTCGAAGTCTTGTTATTCAAAACTGCCTCTTTCATCTGTGCTAATGCTAGATCAATGAGCTGCTTTTCCTTGACTTCCGCTACCAGTGACGATTCTGCTCCATTACGCACCATAACCTTCCCCTCATCTGAGGTCGAAATACGAACCCCCAGACTGGCCAATTGATAAGCCTCCCGAGCCAAAGGCCTCTGATCCGCTCCCAAATGGGCCAAACTACCTAGGGACTTCCGACTGAGAGCGTCGGCCACCACATTCGCCTTTCCTGGATGGTATAAAAGATCCATATCATAATCCTTGATCAATTCTAACCACCGCCGCTGCCTTAAATTCAACTCCTTCTGCTTGAACAAATATTGATGACTCTTGCGGTCCGAGAACACATCCACCCGGACCCCATAAAGATAATCCCGACATATTTTCAAGGCAAATACAACTGCCGCAAGCTCCAAATCATGCGTCAGATAATTCTACTCGTGATTCTTGAGTTGCCTTGAAGCATATGCTATAACCTTCCACGCTGCATCAACACACACCCCAAACCGACCCTAGAGGCATCGCAATAAACCACAAATCCTTTCGTGCCTTCTGGTAGGGTCAATATTGGCGCCGAGGTCAATCTCGACTTCAATTCCTGAAAACTTTTCTCATAAGCGTCGGACCATTGGAACTTAACTGCTTTCTACGTCAACTTAGTCAAAGGGGAGGTGAGGGTAGAGAATCCCTCCACAAACCTCCGATAGTACCCCGCTAAACCCAAGAAGTTACGGATCTCCGTCGGGGTCGTGGGTCCAGGCCAATCTTTTACTACTGCAATCTTTTAGGGATCCACCCGAATCCCTTCACTGGAAACGACATGGCCCAGAAAGGTAACGGACTCCAACCAAAATTCACATTTTGAAAATTTAGCATACAACTGGTGCTGATAAAGGGTCTGCAGAACTGCCCTGAGGTGATCGGCATGATCCTCCCGGCTCCGCGAATAAACAAGGATGTCATCAATGAAAACAATCACAAAGGAGTCTAGAAATGGCTTGAAGACCCGATTCATAAGATCCATGAAAGCAGTCGGGGCATTGGTTAGTCCAAAAGACATGACCAAGAATTCAAAGTGACCATAGCGAGTTCTGAAAGCGGTCTTAGGAATATCCTGTTCTTTGATATTCAATTGGTGATACCCGGACCGTATATCAATTTTCGAAAAGAACCTCGCACCTTGCAATTGGTCGAACAAATCATCTATCCGAGGCAAAGGATATTTATTCTTGATGGTGACCTTGTTAAGATGCCGATAATCAATACACATCCGGAGCGACTCATCCTTCTTTCTGACAAAAAGAACCGGGGCACCCCACGGTGACACACTTGGCCGTATGAACCCCTTTTCTAATAAATCCTTCAACTGTTCCTTTAACTCCCTCAACTCTGTTGGCGCCATTCTGTATAGTGGAATAGATATCGGTCGCGTATCTGGCAATATATCAATCTCAAAATCAATCTCCCTATCTGGCGGGATCCCTGGAAGCTCGTCCGAAAACACTTCAAGGAACTCATTCACGACTGGCACGGACTCGGGAACAGACACTTTTGAAGTGGTGTCCGCCACCCGGACCAAATGGTAGATACACCCCTTCCTAATCTTCTTCGAAGCCTTAAGGTAGGAAATAAACCTACCTTTCGGCACCACACCATTTCCCTTCCACTCAATAACCGGCTCATTAGGGAACTCAAGCCTCATGACTCTCGTTCGGCAGTCAAGTTTAGCAAAGCACGAATAAAGCCAGTCCATTCCCATAATCACAGCAAAATCCACCATTTCAAGCTCAATAAGATCAGCCGTGGTAGCACGACCACATACTACGACAACGCAATTCCTATAAACTCGTGTGGCTGTAATAGAATCACCAACCGGAGTTGATACAGAGAACGACTCATGAAGCTATTCAGGTTCTACCCCAAAACTTGAAGCAATGAATGGGGTGACATAAGATAAAGAGGATCTCGGATCAATAAGAGCATAACAATCAATGGCCTGAACAGACAAGATACCTGTAGCAACATTTGGGGAGGCCTCTGCACTCTAGCGACCACTCAAGGTGTAAAACCGGCTGGATACACCTCTACCACGAGCTCCACCCCTAACTACCCCGCGCCCTGCTGGGGCTGGAGGACGCACGGATGATGTGGCAGCTGAAGAACTGGATGACTGAGCAAATCCCCCACTCATGCCCTGACTGGGCGCATGGCAGTCCCGCTGGATATGACCTTTCGCCCCGCATCTATAACACACCGAAATGTCCAAATAACAAGTCTCAGAATGGAACCTCCCACACTTGGGGCATGAAGCCCTCCCCTGCTGCAGTGATCTCCCTCCGGGACGACCGGAATGATGGGGTCTCCTACTGTCCGAACTTGATCTCAAGTGACTGCCCGACTGATAACTGTGCACAGACGGCGGTGCGCTTGCTGAGGACTGGGCATATGACTAGGACGGCCTTGATGGCCCTCTCCCCGAAACTGGTCTTCCTGAGTGACCCGCTGATCGGGCCCTGCTGCAACTCTCCCTTTCTGCCCGTATTTTCAACTTCCTAGCCTCTGTGGCCTGGGCAAACCCCACAATCTTCCCATAATTCATATCTGAGTGTAAGGCCGCTATAGCAGCCTCATTCACCACCAAAGGACTAAGACCCTGAACGAATTGTCGAACTCGAGCATCCATGGTCGACACTAACTGAGGAGCATACTTGGACAACCTCACAAACTCCATGTGGTACTTCCAAACACTCATACTGCCCTGTTTGAGGACCTCAAACTCTGTGGCACGGGCCGCCATTGTCTCGACAGGCAAGAAGTGGTCCATGAATACATCTACAAACTCATCCCATCTAGCCGGAGGTCTTCCCTCCCCACGGGAATCCTCCCACATCTCAAACCACGAATACGCCGCTCCCCTCAACCTGTATGAAGCCAACTCAACCCCTTCCATCTCTGTAGCCTTCATCACTCGAAGGGTCTTATACATTTCATCAAGGAATTCCTGCGGATCGGCCTCTGGGTCTGTGCCCGTGAACTCTAGAGGGGCCAATCGCAGAAACTGGTTGACTCTGGAGCTGGCGGAATCTCCCTGTCCGCTGGGGGGCGCAGGGGTATCATGAGATTTCTGGGCCTGAGCAGCCACTAACTGGGTAAACATATGGATGGCTCCTCTAAGGTCCCCATCAGAAAAATCGGGACCGGATGTTGGAATTGCATCAAGATCAGGAATATCAGCGGGAGGGATGGTAGCACCCTCTACCGCAGCTGGAACAGGAATACTTGGATCTGGAATAGATGGGCCAGGCAGATTCGAGACCGGGGAGTCACTCTCACCCACGGCATTAGGTACATGATTCACAGCCACACTTGGGATGGCATTGGCCCCGAGGCCGAGTCTAGCTCTCTTCTTAGGTGCCATTACTGAAAATTTGGAATAGAACACGAGTTAGATGTAAATACTTCCACTTTCCACTTCATCGCACGATACAAAGTAACAAAGAAGAAGGTAATTTCCTAAATGCCCATGTAGCCTCCAACTTATAGATGTGGTCGACAACACACCGATAAGGAGGACTCTACTAGACACGGCTCCGAAACATCCTAGGACACTATAAAACCTTAGGCTCTGATACCAAGTTTGTCATGCCCCTAAAAACTGAGGGGCGCGACCGGCGCTCGACCGGGTAGCCCCCAGCCAAGCGAACCTGGGTGCCTTTCCTATTCCACGTGATACCCTGCGTTTCCATCACCCATTAACCAAGTGAAATAGCCATTTATAAATTTAAACACATTCTTACGAGATTTACATAACATACATAGTTACTTAGCATGGTTTACAAGTTATACTGCCCAAAATACATAAGTACATAACCCACGTTTCCTGTCTACGGAGCCTCTAAATACAACTAAAGAATAATACGGAAATGCCGGCAATAAGGCTCCAGCTATACCTTACACAAATACCAAAATAAGACTCCGGGAAGAAAAGCGGCATGAGCCACGCAGGGCCCCCAGAGGAAAGGGGCTCACCAATTCAGCTGACGGGAGGTGAAGGAGTGCTATTGTCGGTGGGCTGGAGTACCTGTTATGGAACCACCTACAACCATAACACAAATGTAGCGCCCCCGGAAAAAGGGACGTCAGTACATCTGAATTGTACTGTTATGTATAAACAAACTTTACCCCAAGTAAAATCAAGAAATACACAGACAACAAACAGTAATAGAATCAACAATCAAATGCACATATAAGGAACAACCAAAGCCAAGCAACTCCACAATCTCTCATTTTCCCCTTTCAACATTATTTCATCACATCAATGGTTTTACAACTTTCACATATTTTTATTTCAATAGTGATTTCGATCACTTTTCCACCCTTATTACCTCGACCACCTTATCACCACAACCCACACCTTATTACTTCGTGTTGCGGTGTGCAACTCGATCCCACCGGAAAATCATATTTCACACAACAACAACAATTCACAAAGAGTGTTCATAAACATCAATACCAATTCCAACATATACAATAACCCGTACACAATTCAAGTCACAACAATAATTGCCCACAACAGGTCATGTATGATGTTTCCACAGTTTTTTCAATTGTATCACTTACGATTTCTTTCCATCGATTGTTCCACAGCTCTTACCACGTAACACATTCATACCCACACGCACTTGTGTTATTGCCATTTTACTCATACCACAATAATGGAAAACTTAACCAACAACGTTCAAGGCATATTAATCACAAGAATTTCACAAATAGTCCAAATAAGTAACACATACCAGTTACTCGTATACCAACAAGGTGACTTTACAAGGGTTAAAGTTAGCCATACATACATGGAGTCGAATTCCCTTTTTAACTTCTACTTTCAATTCACCAACAGCCTAATACCATCAATCTAGTTCACAAGTTAGCACATATAACTTAGAATTGAAGTTCACAAACTCAACCCGAACTTACTTAGGTTTCCAACCCCTTTTTTACAAATCTTTAGTTCTACCCAATTCCTCTTACTAGATTCTAGGTTTTAAAGGACATGCATGTGTATCTCAACTTCCATTTTCAAGATTTAACGCATGAGAGTCCCCCTTTTTGTTTAAATTTGAAAACAATGAAAAAGGGTTGGGGATTTTACCTTCAAGAACGGAGATGAAGACAATTACTTGAAATTCCCCGGCGCGAGTGACTTTGAAAAATCAAATTGATGGAGACAAGACTTTATCTCTCAAGAATACTCTCTTCCCTCTCTCTAGTTTTGTTCAGAAAATAGGTTAAAATAAGGGGCTAGGGTGTTTTATTGAAAAAGGGGTCGGGTTTAAAATTTAGAAAATTGGAGCCCGGGTTAGGTATGCGATCGCACTTTGCGATCACAGAGTGGAAATGCGGTCCACAGAATGCACCGCAAAAGTGCTCCCAAACTCTGAACACACTGCCTGGGTATGCAGCAGAAATGTGGTTCGCGTACTCGTTCTGCGATCGCATAATGCACCGCAGAACTGCCCCTCACAAAAATCCCAAGGGAAATATGCGACGACTATGCGGTCCGTATGTCGGTTATGCGATCGCATATCAGGTGGCAGATTTAACCTCCAATTCGACAAACACACTAACTCACTTTGCGGCAATTATGCGGTCCGCATACCTGATATGCGACCGCATTCTCGACCGCAGTATCGCATTTTCTGGAAAACAGTATTTCTTGACTTTTTATAGCATAGATTAGTACAAAAGGTCCGAACTACCGGGTTTTGAGTACAAGTTTTTACGGGGACTTACAGGTGTAGGGCTGGGTATAAATACTTTGATGAAGGTCGAGACTTGACAACCTAAGATATTTGATTCTTGGAAAGAGATTGATTCTTTCCAAGAATAAGATAGCTAGCCATTGCTTCTTCCTTGATTTCCTTCCTTTAACAGATGTATGTAATGAAGGCTTGCTCCTTGATTGTTGGTTCTTCTGAAATTAACAGCTTATCAATCTCTACAAGATATTCGATCCTCTGGATATGCTGGTCGTGATTCATGCCTTAATTTTAGGCTTGTTTGATTCTTTCCATCGCAACTGTCCATTAATCTTCGCTGATTGAGTTCCTTCCTTAGGCATCCAGATTTGCTGATTGGGTTATAGTCTTTGCTGATTGATTTCTTTTCTTAAGCATCAAGATTGACTTGTAGCATCTTCTTGATTCCTTGATTTCCTGCATAGATATATTATTTGCATCATTAAAACTGAATCTAACAAACTTTGTGGAGAGTATCCTATACAATTTGGTGGGGCTACCAACTAATAGTAACTCCAACTAGAGAGTTGCTTTGAAGGATCACTTGGAAATTCAGAATATGCTCAACCTCTTGAGAGCCAATATCGTCTGTGTGTTTACTGATGTTGGGCTTCTTGTTTATTGTTATATGAAGGCGGGGAGGAGAAGGAAGACATACTGCTGGCAGAAATGAACCCAAAACTAGTTCTTGGTCTGTCGGGCACATTTAACGTATAAGAACAGTGATCTACCCCATCACTCAGAAGACATTTCAATCTATTTTTCAAGGATTCATGGACTAGGTTATGCCGATTTCATTTTAAACAATTTGAAGGAGTTCCAAAGCCACTATGTGGATTCACTCGCTCCTGTCAAGAACCAACTTAAACGAATTCAAAATGATTTTGAGAGGTTCCAAACTTTTCTGAAGGCTGTTGCAGATCAAAGTTGTGGAACACAATTGATTGACAACGTATATGAGATAGGATATATAGTTGATTCTTGTGAAAGCAAAGGAGCTCCAGTCGGGTGCCTCGAGCATTGACTCTTGGACATCATGGAGGAGATTACTCTTACCAGAGCTTGGATAACAGAGAATCCAGAAAAGAAAATGGTTGAGGGTACAATGAACACGAGCACAAGTCACACATTATTAAGTTTGGCAAGGTCTCCAAGGATGAATGAAGAAATTGTGGGCTTCAAGGATGTCATAGAAAAGTTAAGAGACCAACTAACGAGAGGAACCAAAGGGCCAAATGTTATCTCACTTGTTGGTATACAGGTCTAGGCAAGACGATTTTGGTCTATAGACTCTTCTCTTATAGATTAGTTGTTTCTCACTTTGACGTTCATGCATAGTGTTGTGTGTCTCAAGTATATTCACGTAAGGACTTATTATTGGAGACTCTACGAGATACTATTGGCGAGGACACTAAATGGGGAGAAAATCGTGTAGCAAAGCTTTATTCTCGAAAATATATCTCATCCTTGTTGATGACGTGTGGCAACTTAGTATGTGAGGTGATCTAATAGGCTGTTTTCAAGATCACTACTAGAATTCCCGAAAAAAGTGATAAAAAAAAAGCGACCAAAGTTGGTCTGTCACAAAAAGCAACCAAAGTTGGTCGCTACATTAGCGAAAATAATAAAATAAATATTTGAAATACATTAGCGACCAAGGTTGGTCTCTAATTTCGTCAAAATATTGACTGGACTGGTCAGACTTGCTTGGTCAAAGGTAAACTGAGATTAGCGACCAAAGATGGTCGTTAAAATGAGACCCACCTATAAAATTTTAATAATTATATTATTATTTTAAAAAAGGTATAAAATATAAATATATATAATTTAAAATTAGCGACCAATGTTGGTCGCAAAATAAAGGGTAAGAAGTTAGCGACCAACTTTGGTCGCTAAAATGAGACCCAGTTATAAAATTTTAATAATTATATATTTATATAAAAAAATTTATAAAATATAAATAAATATAATTCAAAGTTAGCGATCAAAGTTGGTCGCTAAAAGAAATGGAGACCAACTTTGGTCGCTAATCTGGGACCCAATTCAAACGTTTACCAATTATATTATTATTTTAAATATTATATAAAATATAAAAAATCTGATTTAAATTTAGCGAACCAACTTTGGTCGCTAGTGTAAATTTATGTATAATTAGCGACCAAAGTTGGTCTCTTTTCAGGTCAACAATGGTCAAAATTAAAAATCACTTTTGTATTTACTATGTAAATAATATAAATGTAAGTCGTTAATACTTTTGTAATACAAGGGATGAATAGACTAAAATATACTCTAACATGCTATATAAGCAGTTAAGTAGTACTACGAAGCGTGCGTGTGTGTCTATATATATATATATATATATATAAGAACATGAAGCGCTCGGAACATAGGGACGGGTTCTTTTAGGTATTGATATATATATATATATATATATATATATATAATATACTTACACTATACTATGCACTAAGTATCAGTGCATTAGCTTATATATATCGAATATAGCTTTTATATATATATATATATATATATATATATATATATATATATATATATATACTTACACTATACTACGCACTAAGTATCAGTGCATTAGCTTATACTATATCGAATATAGCTTATATATATACTTACACTATACTATGTACTAAGTATCAGTGCATTAGCTTATATATATCGAATATAGCTTTTATATATATATAGTTTAAGTATATATATTAGCTATATTCGATATATATAAGCTAATGCACTGTATATATATATATATATATATATATATACTTACACTATACTATGCACTAAGTATCAGTGCATTAGCTAATATTATATCGAATATAGCTTATATATATATAATATATATACTTACAATATACTATATATATATATATATATATATACTTACACTATACTACGTACTAAGTATCAGTGCATTAGCTTATATATATTCGATATGTATATAGTAGAAATTTAGGATTTTAATTCAATTTAAGCTATATATATATATATATATATATATATATATATATATATATATATATATATATATATATATATATATATATATATATATATATAGAGAGAGAGATTGTAATTTTTTTTAGAATTAGCGACCAAGATCGGTCGCTATTCTGGTCAAACGGTCAGAAAATTGCGACCAACTTTGGTCGCTATTTTGGTCAAAATAGTCAATACTTATTTTGCTACCAAAATAGCGACCAAAGTTGGTCGCTATTTGTAAAACAGGTCTCCAAAACTGGGTTTCCTCTCCCATTCTTTAAAAAAAATTCCCCAAAATCTCTCTTTTCTCTCTCACACTCAAACCCCTCCCCCCTCCGACTCCCAGCAGCAGTGGCGCCACCCCCCTCCGACTCCCAGCAGCAGCGGCGCCATCCACCGCTGGCGACCTCCATTCCCAAGGTAGGTTTCTCTCTCCTTTATTTGTTTTTTTCGAAATACACTGATTTTGTTTAATTTCTCCATGTTAGGGTTCAAAGTTATATATTATTTGTTCAACCATATTAGGATTCAAAGTTACTTTCTCTATGTTAGGGTTTAATTTCTCCATGTTAGGGTTCAAAGTTAGGTCAACCATGTTAGGGTTCAAAGTTATATATTATTTGCAATTTTTAGGGTTCTTATTAATACATTTAGTCCAAAATAAGTGATTTTACCTACTAATTTGGGGAACAAATTATTTGAAGAGAAGAAACCCTAAGAGTTGAACCTTTAGGTTTATATATTGAAATTTTAGTTTATAAATTGAAATTTTAGTTTATAAATTAAAATTTTAGGATATGACTTGAACTTTTGTGGATATGAGTTAAACCTTTAGGATATGAATTAAAATTTTGGTTTATGTGTTGGAATTTTAGTTTATAAATTGAAATTTTTAGGATATGACTTGAACGTTTGTGGATATAAGTTGAACCTTTAGGATATGAATTGAAATTTTGGTTTATGTGTTGGAATTTTAGTTTATAAATTGAAATTTTAGGATATGACTTGAAATTTTTAGGATATGACTTGAACTTTTGTGGATATAAGTTGAACCTTTAGGATATGAATTGAAATTTTGGTTTATGTATTGGAATTTTATTTTATAAATTGAAATTTTAGGATATGACTTGAACTTTTGTGGATATGAGTTGAACCTTTAGGATATGAATTGAAATTTTGGTTTATATATTGGAAAATTTAGTTTATAAATTGAAATTTTAGGATATGACTTGAACTTTTGTGGATATGAGTTGAACTTTTAGGATATGAATTGAACCTTTAGAATATGAATTGAAATTTTAGTTTATGTATTGGAATTTTAGTTTATAAATTGAAATTTTAGGATATGACTTGAACTTTTGTGGATATGAGTTGAACCTTTAGGATATGAATTGAACCTTTAGGATATGAATTGAAATTTTGGTTTATTTATTGGAATTTTAGTTTATAAATTGAAATTTTAGGATATGACTTGAAATTTTTAGGATATGACTTGAACTTTTGTGGATATAAGTTAACCTTTAGGATATGAATTGAAATTTTGGTTTATGTATTAGAATTTTAGATTATAAATTGAAATTTTAGGATATGACTTGAAATTTTGTGGATATGAGTTGAATCTTTAGGATATGAATTGAAATTTTGGTTTATGTATTGGAATTTTAGTTTATAAATTAAAATTTTAGGATATGACTTGAACTTTTGTGGATATGAGTTGAACCTTTAAGATATGAATTGAACCTTTAGGATATGAATTGAAATTTTGGTTTATGTATTGGAATTTTAGTTTATAAATTGAAATTTTAGGATATGACTTGAACTTTTATGGATATTAGTTGAACCTTTAGGATATGAATTGAACCTTTAGGATATGAATTGAAATTTTGGTTTATGTATTGGAATTTTAGTTTATAAATTGAAATTTTAGGATATGACTTGAATTTTTGTGGATATGAGTTGAACCTTTAGAATATGAATTGAAATTTTGGTTTATGTATTGGAATTTTAGTTTATAAATTGAAATTTTAGGATATGTGTGACGACCCGACCCGTCGTCTCATAGGTTACCACTCCGTTTTTCCCATTCTCAGCTTCTTTATGCTTTATTATCCGTATCTTATGTGATCGAGTTGGTTTGGAGTGGTTTTGATAAGAAATAAGACACTTAGTCTCTTTTAAGAAGGTTTAAGTTGGAAAAGTCAATCGGACATTGACTTATGAGTTAGAGGGCTCGGATGTGAATTCTGACGGTTTGGTTAGCTCCGGGAGGTGATTTGTGACTTAGGAGTGTGATCGGAAGTGGTTTTGGAGGTCGATGTAGAATTAGGCTTGAATTGGCGAAGTCAGTATTTTGGCGAATTCCGGTTGATAGGTGAGATTTTGATCCGAGAGTCGGAATGGAATTCTGAGAGTTGTTGTAGCTTCGTTATGTCATTTCTAATGTGTGTGCAAAAATTTCAGGTTATTCGGACATCATTTGGTCGGGTTTTTGATCGAAAGTGTATTTCGGAAGTTTTTGGAAACTTAGGCTTGAATTCGATGAGTTTTGGGTAATTTGATATTGTTTGAGGTGTTTTGATGATTGGAATAGGTTTGAATGATGTTATGAGTTATGTTGGCATGTTTGGTCAGGGTTCCATGAGGCTCGGATATGTTTTGGAAGAGTTTTTGGAAGATTTTGGCGTTTTGATTATGAGCATGTAATGATCCAAAGGTCCATTTTTAGTTCTAAAGATTGCAATTTGATTTTGACACTTCTGGAATTTTTATAATGAATTATAGGAGTGATCTGGAAAGTTTGGTCTAATTTCATCAAGTCGCGATTGGGTTTTTGACGCGAAACATAAGTTAATTGTTTAACGAGCAAAATGGGTATTGAACTGAGCAAATGAGCTCCGAATTGAGTTTCGACTGAAGGGCTATATTCGTAGCATTATTTGTGACTCATAGGAACATGAATCATCGAATTCCGAGGTCCCAGGCCCGACAAATGAATTTTTGAGTAAAAATTGCTTTCTGA
Organism: Nicotiana tabacum; assembly: GCF_000715075.1. Taxonomy (NCBI): domain Eukaryota; kingdom Viridiplantae; phylum Streptophyta; class Magnoliopsida; order Solanales; family Solanaceae; genus Nicotiana; species Nicotiana tabacum. The sequence goes on along the minus strand of NC_134099.1, from coordinate 23,714,730 downwards.
AAATATTTAAGGAAAATGGAAATGAAATTTGATTAGAAAGTGATGGTATCGGGCCCGTATTTTGGTTCCGGCGCCCAGTACATGTCTTATATATGGTTTAAGCACTTTTTGTAAAGTTTTGTTGAAAATGGACGTCGTTTGACGTGTTTCGGACTTAAAATGGAAAATTTGATGTTTTATGAAATTTGAAGGAATTCTTGGATTTTAAAGCTTAATTCGTGGTATATGACGTTATTTTGGCGATTTGATTGCACGGTCAAGTTCGTATTATATTTTGGGACATGTTGATATAATTGGTTAAGGTCCCGAGGGCCTCGGCTGGATTTCGGAAGGTTAACGGAATGGAAATCGGATATAAGGATTGCTGGAATTTTCTGCTGCAGAAGCTGTCTTGGACAGCAACTGTGCAATCGTGGAGCCTATATCTGAAGCTTATATCTCAAAATACATAAGGAATCTGTAAATTTACAAAACATGAAAGTTGTCGCCCTTGCATCATAGTTTCGAGAAAGCTAAACCATTAATTAATCCGACATTTATACAGAAAGTTATAATCGATTGAATAAGGGTTGGTAAAGCTATTCTGAAATTTTCCAGAAATGTTTGGTTCGAGGGGGCTACTTTGGAAACTTATACCTAGAAATCCATAAGGAATCTGAAAATATGCAAAACATGAAAGTTGTAGCTCTTGCATTCTAGTTTCCAGAAAGTTAAACCATTCATCATTCCAATATTTGTACAGAAAGGTATGACAGATTTAGTGAAGGCTGGGACTGCCTTTTTTTTTGGCTGGAAATAAGTGCAAGTCACATTTCATAGATGCGACTTGCCTGGAAAACAGCTTATATTCGGGAATTAGCCATTTTTATTCATTTGTGACGATTATAGAGCTTGGGAAAAGCGATTTTCAACAGATTTTTCAAGGGAAACATTTGGGGTAAGTGTTCTATATCCGAAAGTGATTATATTTCATAAATACATGGTTATATTCATCGTTTAATTCGGATTTAAATGGAAGAAATTGGAATTTTTGCAAAACTTTTCAAAAATGAAAAATTAAGATTTGGAGGTCGAGTTGTTGTCGGAATTTGATAATTTTGGTATGGTTGAACTCGTTTCGGAATGGGTTGTCAGATTTTATGAGTTTCGCCGGATTCCGAGACGTGGGCCCCACGGGCGAATTTTGAGTGTAATTTCGAATTTTTTATGGAAAATGTAGAATTCCATATGGAATTAATTACTATAATTTTTATTAACTGAATCGAATTGTTATGGCTAGATTCGAGGCATGCAGAGGTCAATAAGGGGCAAAGGCATCGCGAGCTAGAGAATTAGCCGGTTCGAGGTGAGTAATTGATATAAATGATGTCCTAAGGGTTTGAAACCCCGAAATTTCACATCGTAACGCTATATTGAGGTGACTTGCACGCCGGATAACGGGCGTGAGGTAGAGCACCGTTGGGGATTGTGACTTGGTCCGTCCCGAGAGATGTTTTTACCGTGTTTTCTACTTGAACTAAATTGAGAATCATCCTTACTTGGATTTAATTGTTACATTTGGGCTTCTTGCCAATTATTTGAATCCTTCAGGGATTGATATCACTGCTTTCGTATATTTTACATATCATTTGACCTCAGTCCAAGGTTTTAAATACTGTTTTGCAAACTCAGCCATCTTTCTAAGATTTGAAAACTTAAATGATATTTCTAAATGATATTTCGGGCTGAGAACTACTGTTTTACAAATGCCCAAGGGGCTTATGATGATTTCTGGACTGAGCATGGATCGGGCTGCGCGCCGCAGCAGTGTTATATTGATATTGAGGCCGAGAGCCTGGTTGATTACATTGATATTAAGGCCGAGAGCCTGGTTGATTACATTGATATTGAGGCTGAGAGCCTGGGTGATTATACTGAGATTGATATGAGGCCGAGGGCCTAGATTTGATGCCACGAGATGGCTTGATATTGCGTTTAGGTTGTAGGAGCCCCTCCGGAGTCTGTACACACCCCCAGTGAGCGCCGTCGACGATAAATAAATGGATGGCTCGGGCTGCACGCCGTAGTGGGTACTAGAGTGTACCATCATATGCATTGAATTGCACTCATGCATTTGTTTTTATCTATTATACCTGTCTCAGTATTTGGTACTCTGACTTAATTGACTTGTTGCTTCACTATTTGTTGTTTTAAACTGCCAGTTATAGTTTACTTTGTATTTTTCCATGATTTCTTATTCTCAACCTTTATTTATGTTTATTACTCACTGGGTCGGAGTACTCACATTACTCCATGCACCTTGCGTGCAGATCTAGGTACACCACAGGCTAAGTGAGGAATTGTTTAGCTGAGCGGGCATTATCCGGGAGTATTGAGGTAGCTGCATGGCGTTCGCAGCCTTGATCTCTCCCCTCTATCTCTATCTTTTATTCCGTATTTTTCCTAGACAGACTTGTAATAGGTGGATATTCTGTATTAGAGGCTCATATTCGTGACACCAGATTCTGTTGGGCTATGGTGTGGTATTTTAATTGAACTTCCGCAAATTTTATTATTAATTATACACTTGAATGAAATGACTTAGTAAATTCTCTATGATATTTATCTATAATCTGAATAAGAATTTGGGATAATGTTGTTGAATGGTCGGGCTTGCCTAGCAGTGTGTTGGGCGCCATCATGACCGGGGTTGGGGTCGTGACAATATGACTTGAACATTTGTGGATATGAGTTGAACCTTTAGGATGTGAATTGAACTTTAAGGATATGAATTGAAATTTTGGTTTATGTCTTGGAATTTTAGTTTATAAATTGAAATTTTAGGATATGATTTGAACTTTTGTGGATATGAGTTGAACCTTTAGGATATGAATTGAAATTTTGGTTTATATATTGAAATTTTAGTTTATAAATTGAAATTTTAAGATATGACTTGAACTTTTGTGGATATGAGTTGAACCTTTAGGATATGAATTGAAATTTTGGTTTATATATTGGAATTTTAGTTTATAAATTAAAATTTTAGGATATGACATGAACTTTTGTGGATATGAGTTGAACCTTTAGGATATGAATTGAAATTTTGGTTTATGTATTGGAATTTTAGATTATATATTGAAATTTTAGGATATTACTTGAACTTTTGTGGATATGAGTTGAACCTTTAGGATATGAATTGAAATATTGGTTTATATATTGGAATTTTAGGATATGACTTGAACTTTTGTGGATATGAGTTGAACCTTTAGGACATGAGTTGAACCTTTAGGATATGAATTGAACCTTTAGGATATGAATTGAAATTTTGGTTTATGTATTAGAATTTTAGATTGCGGGAGGATTTTGTAGAAGGGGTTGATGACTTTATTAGACATGCAATGGAACTTCTACCAAGAATAACTAAGACACGGTACTCGGTAGAGTGCGCCTTTAATTGTTCTTCTCATTAGCGACAATGATGATGAGAAGGCAATGGCATGTGTTTCAAATAGTGATGGTGTAGGTAGGAATTTAACATATCCTATGTAGATAAAAGAGGTTATGGAGGAATTCTCTATTTCATTTTCCAAGAGGAAAAGAAGTTTAATTGAGAGTGACAAGGTTGATGGTAATGGAATATTTTCCGTTGGTTGTGGCAGTTCCCATAAAACGGGGATCATAAGACTCTATGATGACAAAGACGAAAGGAAATTTTATTCTCAACTTTCTTCCAAGTCTGATCCGTACAAGCTTAATGGGATTTGTGATATTTCTTCGGATTCAGACAATGATTTGACTGACAAAAGTATGAAAATGCTAATAAAAAGAATTAAAGGTAAAATATTTTTCTTGGTAGAGAAGGATGTTTCACGTTCATGCAGAGTTCAGCATCCTTCTCTACCAAGAAAAATATTTTACCTTTAATTCTTTTTATTAGCATTTTCATACTTTTGTCAGTCAAATCATTGTCTGAATCCGAAGAAATATCACAAATCCCATTAAGCTTGTACGGATCAGACTTGGAAGAAAGTTGAGAATAAAATTTCCTTTCGTCTTTGTCATCATAGAGTCTTATGATCCCCGTTTTATGGGAACTGCCACAACCAACGGAAAATATTCCATTACCATCAACCTTGTCACTCTCAATTAAACTTTTTTTCCTCTTGGAAAATGAAGTAGAGAATTCCTCCATAACCTCTTTTATCTACATAGGATATGTTAAATTCCTACCTACACCATCACTATTTGAAACACATGCAATTGCCTTCTCATCATCATTGTCACTAGTGAGAACAACAATTGATCAAAGACACACCCTGTCAGGTACTGTATCCAAGTTATTCTCTGTATCCAAGTTCATCCCGAGTAATAGCACCACGAGGATAATCACCAAAGCCACCAGACAGCTTTATGATGCCAATGAAGCAAGATGAGCTATTCAATGAAACTCGTATTGTAAAGAAGAAGAAAGAGACTGGTTCAGAAAGGTGCGAGGATTCTGAAACTCTTAGTGTTAGTTCTATTGAACTTTATACTTTGTTGCTTTTAATTGTTGTTGTTGTTGTTGGCATAAAATGCCTGTTTAGGATTTTTGGTAAGCTGGCAGGTGGTGTAGCTGCCAAAACAGGCAGTTTCTGCCAAAAATATACCAAGAAAAGCGACCAATTTTGGTCTCTAGTTGGTCGCTTTTCACTTAAAAAAAATAATTTTCTAGCCAATAACGACCAACCTTGGTCGCTATTTAATCCAGATTTCTCAAAAGCGACCAATTTTGGTCGCTATTCCATTTTTAAAAAATAATTTCTGGAAATATGGCGACCAAAGTTGGTCGCTTATAATTAAAAAAAATTTAATTCTTGCAGTTGGCGACCAATTTTGGTCGCTCATTTTAAAAAAAATTATAAAAATTAATAATAAAGTGACCAACTTTGGTCTCTATTTTCCAGATTTTAAAATATAATATTTTTTTTCAGCCCAAAGTTGGTCGCGTTTTTATGATTAATAATAAATAAATAAATAACGTAATTTACATGTGGAGACCAACGTTGGTCGCCAAATTTATATATTTAAAATAATTTAGCGACCGACGTTGGTCGCTACGTTCTTTACAGGAATATTTGGTCCCTAAGGTAAAGGGACTAGCTTAATATCGACCAGCCCATTTTGATCGCTATTTGGCCAATAAGCGATCAACTTCGGTCGCTTTTTGTGGTTGTTTTTTTTCGAATTTCTAGTAGTGGATGCCAATAATGAAAGTAGAATCATTCTTACAATACGGAATCATGAAGTTGCCAATTATGCTAGATTTCAAAGTGATCCTCTTCTGCTACGCATGTTTAACGATGATGAAAGTTGGAAGTTACTGGAAAAAAAAATTAGGTAAGAAAGGTGCCTTCGCCTCTCCTAATAAATATTGGGCAACAAATTGTAAAAAAGTGTGGTCAGCTGCCTCTTTCAGATGCTTTGGTGACTGATATTTTGGCAAATATTGAGAACAAGAAAATTTTGGAAAAAGTGGCCAACAATCTAGGCACCCACATTCATAATGACTTTTGGGGCATAATAATACATAGTTATTGTCACGACCCATTTTCTAAACAAGCCGAGACCGGCACTCGATCACTGAACCTGATCGAGTGAACCATCTCTGCTTATTCAATCTATTATAGCTCCACACTTTATATGCAACAAAGCAATACTCTAACCAAATACTCTTGATTAATTGAAATATTTAAATAAATCAACTCCAAAACTTTATTCATTGTAACTACTGAATTATTGCTAAGTTATTATAAAATAACATATGAATCTCAACCCAATTACTATGTCTATGAAGCCTCTACTGATAAACTGACGCACTGCTCAGGACATGAGATTTCCTGGTCAGTTCTCTAGATAAACAAAGAAATAGCTAAATGAAAATGACTCTAAGAATACTCCACGAACAAAAGCGGAGCTCACCAATATCACTGGAAGGGAAGGAAGTCCTAACTCGTAACCTGTTCGCCTGCAAATCCGGTTCCTACGTTGTACCGCAGACCAACGTAGGTTCCCAAAACAGAACGTCAGTACCATCCATTGTACTCAGTGAGTCTCAACAACAGGAGGAGAAACTTTAATAACATATACATTACGAGAAAATGTTCTAAATGCATGTAAAACATAAAGCTTATAAGAATAATTCTAAAATAGTTGCATAATAGCAATTTAAGAATATTCTAAAAGAAATTCTTTTCTTTTTCTTTCTTTACAAAAAAATTACTTCACTTTATACTTTGGGAGTTCCAACTATCCTGACTTAATTCTGTCTCAGTCACCGTGTGATCGGCACGGGTTCGATCCCAACCTGATCGAATAGGTCCAATCCACGAGGTGCCACTCGCTTCATGGTTCTCAGCGCTCATGTATCATACCTTAGCATGGCTAAGTAAATTCTCAGCAATGAGACCCTCGGCTCATGTGCTCCATACTTTGGCACAAGTAGTTTCAGGAAGCCAACGCCTTGGTCAGGACCCTCGGCCTGGACGATGACCCCTTCTCAGAATAACGGATACTCCCCAAAAATCTTTTCTTTCTAAAACTTCTTCCTTGTGACTTTTTCAAGTCTAAATCTTTTCTTTATAGAACATTATATACATGCTCATATTGGTGCCCTTAAATGTAAAACATGGCATAAGAATGAAATAAACATATAAAAATATTTCTAAAGGCTCTTTCTTCTTCATAATCTTCAACATGAAAATAGCATATAAGAATTACACGAAAATCTGAAAATTTAAGAACATATAGCATAATAGATCATCTAAACTTTTGCTAGAACAATTCTAAATTAATGGGTACTCACTCGCTCTAATTAAATAAATATAAACACTTTTGAGCAATTCATCAAACACCTTGTATGCGTGCTTTTGTGAGTTAAACCACTTTAGTAAAAGGTTATATCAACTCACCTCAATACTCCTTGGGCCAATACGTAGACTCCAGTCAAATTTATACCCGTCAAATAATCGTTTCTACAACAATCAGTGTATTTTAATCAATTTTAAAGTACTACACCTAAATAAGAAATCTATTGTTGATATAGAGGGAGAAGGGAATTAACTATTCTACTCTTACCTATTACTACTGTAGGGTAATTGACAATAGGGGATTTTACATACCTGAGTTCAAGAATAAGTGAGTTATGAAGAACCCTAGGATTTTTTTTGCTGCAATATCTGTCCGCCTCTGTTCCTACCCCCGCGTATGTGTATGTGTTTTTTTTTTGTGTTCTGCGCCTCTTTATTTCCTTGTTTGTTAGAAATAGGCTTCTTGCCTTTCTGAATGAGAATTACGCTCATTCTTATTCCAAGGCTTTAAGCCTTTTGTATTTTTTTTTTAATTATTTTATTTGCTTTCAACCTACTTTTTTTTTCTTTTGTGACTTAACTACTAATTAATGATACCCACCTTTAATACTTAACAATATTAAAATTATTAACATTTTCATAATTGTATATCCAATTATTTAAGTGTGTGTGTGTGTGTATCTTGAAACTTTTATAAATTTAAGGAGTGTTAAAATCTTCCTCTCTTAAAAACATTCGTCCTCGAATGTTGCTAGGACCTTATTCGTGCGCTAACAATCATTCCTTAAGTCCTTGAACCTCTTAAATTTTCTTAGCACTACTCACTCTTGCAAGGGATTCAAAATTTTGGCTGACTCCCTAAAAATTTTAAAATTTCCGGCAGAGTTTCCCTTGTAAATTGGACTATCCAAAAAAATATCCCTGTCACAAATACCACAACTACACCAACAACAACCAAATATACCATAACAGGCCATTCATAGGCACCATACGCAGCTCATAAATTAATAACTCACACTCCGGCTAGGAGGTACCACGATAACTAACAAGAATCTAAAGCACAACAACTCTAGCATAAGTAAATCACTTTAATAAATTAAATATACTATGGCATAAACTAAATTACTAAAACAACTAAGTATAATCTAAGAAGGACATAAACACTTGCTAACTTGTATTAATAAATGAAATATAAATGTCAAGTCAAACCTAGGTTCACATACCTTGTTACTCAAATAAATAAGGATACTTCTTCCTCATATCTTCCTCGACCTCCCACGTAGCTTCTTTTGAATCATGATTACTCCACAAAACTTTTACCGATGCTAATTCTTTTGTTCTTAACTTTCTTACTTGCCTATCGAGAATTTCTATAGGTACCTCTTCATAAGTCAGACCTTCCTTAATTTCTATGGTATCGACAAGTATTATATGCGACTCATCATGGATGTACTTTCTAAGCATAGACACATGAACGACAGGATTAACAGAGGACAACTCAACGGGTAGCGCTAGCTTATAAGCCACGTTTCCTTTCTTTTCTAGAATTTCATAAGGTCCGATAAATCTAGGCCTAAGTTTCCCTTTCTTACCAAACCTCATAACTCCTTTCATTGGTGAAACTTTCAGAAACACCTTATCACCAACCATGAACTCTAACTCACGATGCCTCTTGTCAAAATAAGACTTTTGACGACTCTGTGCCGCTTTAAGAGCTGAACTTTCTCCAAGGCCTCACAAACAAACTCTGGACAAATCAATGGCACCTCTGCTGGTTCAAACCAACCCACCAGAGACCTACATCTCCGCCCATACAATGCTTCATAAGGAGCCATACCAATGCTGGCCTGGTAGCTGTTATTGTAAGAAAATTCTATAAGTGGCAAATGATCATCCAAATTACCTCCAAAATCTATAACACACGCACGCATCATATCTTCGAGAGTCTGAATGGTCCTTGCTGCCTGGCCATCGGTCTGTGGATGAAAAGCGGTGCTTAAATTGACCTTGGTACCTAATCTTTTCTGAAATGCCTGCCAAAATTTGTCGTGAACTGAGGGCCTCTGTCAGATATGATTGAAACTGGAGTACCATGCAATCGGACTATTTCTTTTATGTACAACCGCACATACTGCTCTGCGGAGTCTGTCGTCTTTACTGGTAGGAAATGCGCGAACTTTGTCAGTCGGTCTACAATAACCCAAATTGAATCATGTTTACGGTATGTGCGAGGTAGACCTACTACGAAATCCATATTAATCATCTCCCACTTCCACTGTGGTATCTCTATATCTTGAGCTAGGCCACCAGGCCTCTGATGCTCGGCTTTGACTTGCTGACAATTTAAACATTTAGCCACATGATCTGCTACTTGTTTCTTCATGCCTTTCCACCAATACAACTCTTTCAAATCTAGATACATTTTGGTAGCACCTGGGTGGATAGAGTATCTCGAACTGTGAGCCTCCTCCATTTTGGCCTTCCTAAAACCATCTACATCAGGCACACATAACCGATCATTCAACTTCAAAACTCCGTCACTTCCTAGAGTGAAAGCAGTGATTTCTTTGCTTCTGACTCCTTCTTTTAATTTCACTAAGTACGGATTTTCGTCTTCCTTATCCTTAACATGCGCAACAAGGGAGGATTGCGCTAAGGCATAAGTAGTTATGTCTCCTTCTTCGGTCTCATCCAATCTAATTCCATCATTTGCTAGTTTTTGAATTTCTCGACCCAAAGATCGCCTTTGTACTGCAAGATGGGCCAAGACACCCATTGACTTCCTACTAAGTGCATCTGCTACCACATTAGCTTTGCCCGGGTGATAAAGGATATTGATGTCATAATCCTTCAATAGCTCGAGCCACCTTCTCTGTCTCAAATTTAGTTCTTTTTGCTTGAAAATGTACTGGAGGCTTTTGTGATCTGTAAACACTTCAGAATGCTCGCCATAAAGGTAGTATCGCCATATTTTTAATGCAAACACCACTGCTGCAAGCTCCAAGTCGTGTGTGGGGTAGTTCTTTTAATGATTCTTTAACTGCCTGGAAGCATAAGCAATAACTTTTCCATGTTGCATAAGAACACAACCAAGGCCCACTCTGGAGGCATCACAATACACTGTGAACCCACCCGAACCTGTTGGCAAGGTTAGCACAGGTGCAGTGGTCAACCTCTTCTTTAACTCTTGAAAACTCTGCTCACAAGCGTCTGACCATTGGAACTTAACTGCTTTCTGAGTCAACTTAGTTAATGGAGCTGCAAGTGAGGAAAACCCCTCTACAAACCTTCTATAGTAGCCAGCTAACCCCAAGAAACTCCTGATTTCGGTTGGCGTTGTCGGCCTGGGCCAGTTCTTGACTGCTTCTGTCTTCTGAGGGTCTACTTTTATTCCTTCACTAGATACCACGTGGCCTAAGAAAGCTACTGACTGCAACCAGAACTCACATTTTGAAAACTTGGCATAAAGCTCATTCTCCTTCAAGGTCTGCAAGGCTATTCTAAGGTGTTCTGCATGTTCTTCCTTGCTCTTAGAGTATACCAAAATATCGTCTATAAACACGATAATAAAGGTATCCAAGAATGGCTTGAAAACTCTGTTCATGAGGTCCATGAATGCAGCTGGAGCATTTGTCAACCCGAAGGACATTACTAGAAATTCATAGTGCCCGTAGCGAGTTCTAAAGGCTGTTTTAGATATATCCTCCTTTCTGATTCTCAACTGATGGTATCCCGACCTCAAGTCAATTTTTGAAAAGTACTTTGCACCCTGAAGTTGATCAAATAAATCATCAATTCTTGGCAGTGGGTACTTGTTCTTAATGGTAACTTTATTCAACTGCCGATAGTCGACACACATTCTGAGAGACCCATCTTTCTTTTTGACAAACAGGACCGGGGCACCCCACGGTGAAACACTCGGCCTGATGAAGCCCTTGTCAAGAAGGTCTTTCAACTGTTCTCTCAACTCATTAAGTTCTGCTGGAGCCATCCTATAGGGAGGTATAGATATGGGCTGAGTGCCTGGCATGAGATCAATGCCGAAGTCTATGATTCTTTCGGGAGGAAGTCCGGGAAGGTCATCTGGGAAAACTTCTGGAAATTCTCTAACAATTGGCACTGACTGAAGAGCTGGTGGTTCTGATTCTGGATTAATAATGTGAGCCAAATAGGCGAGACACCCCTTACCGATCATTCGTTGTGCCTTAAGATAAGAAATAAACTTACCTACAAGCGATGCTGAACTACCCTTCCACTCTAAGACTTATTCATTTGGAAATTGGAACCTGACTATCTTGGCATGACAATCTAATATGGAATAGCAGGAAGACAACCAATCCATACCCACGATCACATCAAAATCCACCATTTCTAACTCTATGAGATCAGCTTTGGTGTTGCGACCATGGACTGAAACTGTACAGCCTCTATAGACTCTGGTGACTTTCACTGACTCGCCAACTGGAGTAGATACTAGGAATGGCTCACTAAGTTTTTCAGGCTCTAGTCCGAGGTTAATTGCAAAGTATGGAGTCACATATGAAAATGTTGAACCTGGATCCATTATGGCATAAGCATTATGTGAGCAGACTAAAAGTATACCTGTAATAACTTCTGCAGATGCCTCTGCACTCTGACGATCAAGTGTAGCAAATAAACGGGGTTGTCCCCCTCCCTGAGTAACTCGGTCTGCACCTCTGCTTGCTCCATGCCCGGACTGATTATGAGAACCACGAGTCTGAGGTGGTGCAACTGCAGTAGCTGAGGAACTAGAAGGACGAGTTGATCCACCACTGAAATTACGTTGCAACTTTGGGCAGTTGGCCTTTATATGACCAATGTCTCCACAATGGTAGCAACCATGAAACCCGAGCTTGCACTGACCTGAATGTTGCCGCTTACATGTTCCACAAAGACTTTGCTGGTGTGAATGTTGCTCAGCATGACTGGCTATGTGAGGATGATGTCCTAAAATTCTGATTCTGGCGAGACTGATTTCCATTACTCTGAGTACGTTTGAAGGAAGACCCACCACCTGACTGATGACTGAACTGAGCTGGTGCTAATGACTCCTTATTAGAGGAATCACTTCCGCCTCTGCTGGATGTACCATTAAACCTGCCCGTTGTCCGGGATTTCTTGTTATGCTCTTTCTCTTCTCTCCTTTATTGTCTGTCTTTTTCTAAGTGCTTGGCAAACCCCACAACAGATGAGAAAGCTGTCATTCCTACCGCTGCAGCTGATGTCGTATCCTTAATGTGGTAAGCCAAACTGCCAACAAACCTGTGAATCTTTGCTTTTTCTGTCTTAACCATGTGAGGAGCATGCTTAGCTAACCTTATGAATTCCATGTAGTACTCTTGCACACTTTTATTCCCTTGCTTGAGCTGTTCGAACTCTGTAGCCTTAGCTGCCATATCCTCTTTTGGGATAAAGTTAGCCATGAAGGCCTCTTCAAATTCTTCCCAAGTAGGTGGACCATCATCTTCATCTCTCTCTTTTCCCACATCTCAAACCAAGCGCCAGCCACATCTCTAAGCTGGTAAGCAGCCAGCTCCACAGCTTTGTCATCAAATACTTTCATCACTCGGAGGGCTTTCTTAACACCCTCCATCCATAACGTTGGATCTTCATCAACTATAGAACCATGGAACACTTGAGGACTCAACTTCAGAAATTCATTCACTCTTGAGGACTCAGAATTGTTCTGCCTATTTGTTTGAGGTGGAATCTTATCTCTTTTCTCGTTCTGGTTGGCCATAAAGTCCTTAAACATCTCCATAGCACTGTTGACTGCATTGAACATCTGACCCACCTCTGGGGATATAGTTGTTTGAGTCAGAGCTGTTGTTGGGGTTGGCGTTGGATCCTGAGGTACTTGCTCATCATGCTCCACCCCTTCTTCATGTTCAACATGGGGTTCTTGAACCCCCCTTGTGGATTTACCCTTCCTTTTATGAGCTCGAGCCTTTTTAGTTATGCCTCGAGCCACAATAGTAGCAATAGTTTCTTGAGCAGCATCCTGAGTGTCGGTGTAAGAGTTGCGAGTACGAGCCATTTCTGCGAGTTTTGGAGAAAAGAATACATTAGATAATTTCTTAGAGGTAGGCTCTACTGCATGATCTAAAGTATGAAAAAAAAAAGATTTTTCCTAAATGCTTGTCGCCTCCTGTTTATAAGTATGGCGCGCTTCATACACATAAACAAGACTCTACTAACATGGCTTTATAGACCCCTAGGACTCCATAAACCTGAGGCTCTGATACCAAGTTTGTCACGACCCATTTTATAAACAAGTCGAGACCGGCACTCGATCACTAAACCTGATCGAGCGAACCATCTCTGCTTATTCAATCTATTATAGCTCCACACTTTATATGCAACAAAGCAATACTCTAACCAAATACTTTTGATTAATTGAAATATTTAAATAAATCAACTCCAAAACTTTATTCATCGTAACTACTGAATTATTGCTAAGTTATTATAAAATAACATATGAATCTCAACCCAATTACTATGTCTATGAAGCCTCTACTGATAAACTGACGCACTGCTCAGGACATGAGATTTCCTGGTCAGTTCTCTAGATAAACAAAGAAATAGCTAAAAGAAAATGACTCTAAGAATACTCCACGAACAAAAGCGGAGCTCACCAATATCATTGGAAGGGAAGGAAGTCCTAACTCGTAACCTGTTCGCCTGCAAATCCGGTTCCTACGTTGTACCGCAGACCAATGTAGGTTTCCAAAAGAGAACGTCAGTACCATCCATTGTACTCAGTGAGTCTCAACAACAGGAGGAGAAACTTCAATAACATATACATTACGAGCAAATGTTCTAAATACATGTAAAACATAAAGCTTATAAGAATAATTCTAAAATAATTGCATAATAGCAATTTACGAATATTCTAAAAGAAATTCTTTTCTTTTTCTTTCTTTACAAAAAAATTACTTCACTTTATACTTTGGGAGTTCCAACTATCCTGACTTAATTCTGTCTCAGTCACCGTGTGATCGGCACGGGTTCGATCCCAACCTGATCGAATAGGTCCAATCCACGAGGTGCCACTCGCTTCATGGTTCTCAGCGCTCATGTATCATACCTTAGCATGGCTAAGTAAATTCTCAGCAACCAGACCCTCGGCTCATGTGCTCCCTACTTTGGCACAAGTAGTTTCAGGAAGTCAACGCCTTGGTCAGGACCCTCGGCCTGGACGATGACCCCTTCTCAGAATAACGGATACTCCCCAAAAATCTTTTCTTTCTAAAACATCTTCCTTGTGACTTTTTCAAGTCTAAATCTTTTCTTTATAGAACATTATGTACATGCTCATATTGGTGCCCTTAAATGTAAAGCATGGCATAAGAATGAAATAAACATATAAAAATATTTCTAAAGACTCTTTCTTCTTCATAATCTTCAACATGAAAATAGCATATAAGAATTACACAAAAATATGAAAATTTAAGCACATATAGCATAATAGATCATCTAAACTTTTGCTAGAACAAATTCTAAATTAATGGGTACTCACTCGCTCTAATTAAATAAAGATAAACTCTTTTAAGCAATTCATCAAACACCTTGTATGCGTGCTTTTGTGAGTTAAACCACTTTAGTAAAGGGTTATATCAACTCACCTCAATACTCCTTGGGCCAATACGTAGACTCCAGTCAAATTTATACCCGTCAAACAATTGTTTCTACAACAATCAGTGTATTTTAATCAATTTTAAAGTACTACACCTAAATATGAAATCTATTGTTGATATAGAGGGAGAAGGGAATTAACTATTCTATTCTTACCTATTACTACTGTAGGGTAATTGACAATAGGGGATTTTACATACCTGAGTTCAAGAATAAGTGAGTTATGAAGAACCCTAGGATTTTTTTTGCTGCAATATCTGTCCGCCTCTGTTCCTACCCCCGCGTATGTGTTTTTTTTTTGTGTGTTCTGCGCCTCTTTATTTCCTTGTTTGTTAGAAATAGGCTTCTTGCCTTTCTGAATGAGAATTACGCTCATTCTTATTCCAAGGCTTTAAGCCTTTTGTATTTATTTTTTTTAATTATTTTATTTGCTTTCAACCTACTTTTTTTTTCTACTTAACTACTAATTAGTGATACCCACCTTTAATACTTAACAATACTACTTTTTTTTTCTTTTGTGACTTAACTGCTAATTAATGATACCCACCTTTAATAATTAACAATATTAAAATTATTAACATTTTCATAATTGTATATCCAATTATTTAAGTGTGTGTGTGTGTATATATATATATCACTATAAACAAGATAAAAATAATAGTAATAATAATAATTTAGTTCTATAATTAGCGTATCTTGAAACTTTTATAAATTTAAGGAGTGTTAAAATCTTCCTCTCTTAAAAACATTCGTCCTCTTGCTTTCTTTACTTTGAAACATTTTTAGAGGATGGTGTCATTAACGTTTCCAAGTTAATATGGTTGTTGATCTCCGGAGGATTTGTCAAAACTTGTGAAGGCAAGAGTTTTAAAGATATAGCACAAGGTTATTTGGGGAATCTTAGTTGAAGAAATGCCGTGATAGGAACTAAGAGTTCTAGTGGCAAGATCAAAGCATGTCGCATTCATGGTCTGCTGGGGTTTCTTCCTCCCTCTTTTCCCAACCATTCCAAGTTATGCATTCAAAGTACCGTAATGATCTTGTTACCCTCGTGTGGGCTCACATATACCGAGATCTCGTTAATCATTCTCCTAAGCTTATATTAAGCTTGATTTTAAATAAAAATAATACCGGGGCTTTACATTAAGTTTAAAACTTGCATACCATTTATTCTCTCATCTCTAGCATACTCTTCCTTGAGAGGTTTTAGAGACATTATTCGCGTGAAAACTGCTGGCGATACAGCAACAAATACACATGCTAGGCCTTCGATTTCTTTGTCTTCTTTTCCTTGTGTGCTTTGATATGAGCCATGGTGGGATTATTCAGTAGGATTGGTATTTCATAATCATGTTCCACAGCTTCCTAGAGATCCAAAGCATCCAATACACCTTCCTTCATACACTGTCCATATCTGATCGTTATCTCCATAAAAGACCGACAGAGCAATTGGTGAGAAACTCGCTTCAGCATCCATAATTTCTCCAACTCGATCACAGATCCCTTAAGATGAAAGCTTTGACACCAATTATTAGATTTAAAACACAAATGATAGCAAAACACGATGAAGACAGGGTCTACTTTTAAACACAACAAGAGGCAGGGAAAAATATGAAAACTAAAACTGAGAAGATGACTTAGAGAAAATAATATGCAAAGAGTTTAGTTAATTCTGTAGAAAGACAGGTTCTTAAAATATATCCTAAAAAGAAAATTGAATTAGATCATGATCTTACTTTTAAGTCATGGAACTGACCATGATAACAAACTCCTAATAAAACTGAAAATACAAACTGCAGGAAAATAATATAATATTGCAGTCATAAAGCAACAAATTAACTATACTTATATGTATTGGTTTAGGTGTATTTTATGAGTGTGTTGTGTGTGTCTGTGGGTGAATTTGGGGAGCATAAACTCACTCTAGTCGTTTCACATGTGGTTTCGTGTAGCCTGTGCTAGTGTGAAGTAGTGTTATGCGCTCATCCTTGAGCACACACTCATCCTATAGTCGTTTCAATTATGGTTTCATTTCATAGAGTCTGTAATTTTGAGAAGCAGTGTTATTGGCTAGTCCTTATCCTTAATGGGTTTGATGGTAAATCTCAGTAGGCTAACAACTTTCCTTTTCTTACTTTTGGCTTCCTTTTGATGATTATGTCTATGTCTATATGTTGGGACTTTTCTTTTCATTCAATAAACACTTTTCCATCTGTCTGTTGAAATGTCATCTAAAATTTGTATGATTATTCAGATGTAATGATTTATATATTGTTTCGTGTTGATATTTTTGTTTCCATCTGGTATGATAATTTATTTAATTTGGAGTTTTCTTCTCATTTGATAAGCATTGCTCCATCTGTCAACTTGATGGTTGATGTAGATATGAGCTCTAACACTTTTTAATTACTTAATGTTTTCTGGTGTGACTATTCAGATCTGATGATTTGTATATTGTTTCGTACAGATATATTTATTTCTATGTGATATGACTTTTTCTTATGATAGAAGTTGGCTTTGCTCTTTGTCCAAAGGCTGATGTCCTTAACATGGATAAACAAATCCAGTGCACATGCATACAGGGAAACTAATAATGTGCTCTCACAACAAGTTGACTTGTTGGTTTAACTTGAAAACCAAAGAAAAGCAGCCGCGTGCACTAAGCCGGAGCCGGACGTCAAGGGTCTATTCTACACAATCTTAACCTGCATTTCTGCAAGAGGTTATTTCCATGGCTTGAACTCGTGACCTCCTGTCACATAACAACAACTTTACTAGTTACGTCAAGATTCTCTTTCAAATAATGACAGTCGAAGCAAATAAAATATAATGACATCTGGAAACCAGTAATTGCTAGATAGGAGTATAAAAATTTTGAACCAGAGGAAACCAAAGAGAAGAAAGAAAATTTAAAATCTGATTTTTAACTCAGAAGCTCTGCTTCTTTACCTTGCAGATAAAGTTCACAAAAGTTTCTATTATCACAACTTCTGGAAAAAACGGGAGAGATGTCGTCAGATCAATACTTGTCTTCAAAGAATATTTATCCCCTACTTCAATCTCTGCAAGCCATAGAAGAACAACGTTGGTATTTGTTCTTGTTGAAGACATCAAAGGAACAGACCAAATTCCTTAAAAGGGAGATCAAATTCCTTAATATTTTTCTCAGCTTTCAGAGCTTCACAGATGAATTCAGCGATGTCACACAGGAAATCAAAACTCTGTTTCGAGATGTAGTACTTGACCTCAGCAAAGTTCACGAGGATCCAGATTCAAATTTTGATCCTTTTATCTCTCAGGTTCAGAACAAGATTCGGATAACCAAGTCGGACATCAGAGCTAAATACTCCTTTCCAAAAATATCATTACTGTTGAAATGTCAAATATTTCAGCTTCCCACATCGGTGGTTAGCAATAGTTGGAGGGATTTTCCCCCTATAAAAGAAGGCTTAATGTTTAGGATTTAAACACACCTCTCATTTTCCTTCTCATCTGTTTAAGGCATTTGTATCTTTTCTCTTTAGTATTATTTCACTTGTATTCTTGGAGTGAAATAAAATATTGGTTGTGTCCGAGGAGTAGGCAAAATTAGCCGAACCTCGTAAATTCTGGTGTTCCCTTTATTGTTACTTTATTGTCTTATTTATTATTTGGTGGCTGTCATAATTTTTGGTATAGTAGTTGTGACTTATTCACACTATATACATTTGGCTTCCGCAACAATTGGTATCAGAGCCAAGGTACTGTCTAAGTATGCTCTGTGGTTGCAGCTTAGTCTGATCTTCCACACCAGAAAGGAAATAATCTTGATTTGTGTCGTCAGCTATTAAATAATATTTGTGTCAAAGATGGGAGACAATAAACAAGAAGAATCTACACAAGTGTCAACAATACGTCATCATTGACATCTTCGCTTATGACAAGAATTGTGTCAAATGCGAAATTTGCGGTAAAAATATTTGACGGGTCCGGACATTTTGGGATGTGGCAAGGCGAGGTTCTAGATGTCCTTTTTCAACAAGGGCTAGATCTGGCCATTGAAGAAAAGAAACCAGATGTTATTGGAGAAGAAGATTGGAGAATTATCAACCGTGTTGCTTGCGGTACCATTCGATCCTACCTTGCTAGAGAGCAGAAATATTCATACACAAAGAAAACTTCTGCAAGTAAATTATGGAAAGCACTGGAGGATAAATTTTTGAAGAAAAACAGTCAGAATAAATTGTACATGAAGAAGAGACTGTTTCACTTCACCTATGTTCCTGGTACCACGATGAATGAACATATCACCAGTTTCAATAAGTTGGTCACAGATTTGCAAAATATGGATACAACTTATGATGATGGTGACTTGGCCTTAATGTTGTTGGCGTCACTTCCTAATGAGTACGAGCACCTTGAAACTACTCTACTCCATGGAAATGATGAAATTTCTCTCAGAGAAGTTTGTTCGACTTTGTACAGCTATGAACAAAGAAAGCGAGAAAAACAGAAGGGCGGAGAAGGAGAAGCACTGTTTGTGAGGGGTCGTCCTCAAAATCAAACGAGGACAAAGAAGGGAAGATCCAAGTCAAGATCCAGACCCAGCAAAGATGAATGTGCCTTTTGTCGAGAAAAAGGGCACTGGAAGAAAGATTGTCCGAAGTTGAAGAATAAGGCCAAATATAATAATGGAAAGGCCATTATGGATTCAAATGTAGCTGATTGTGATGATTCAGACTTCTCATTAGTTACAACAGAGTCATCAACATCATCAGACATATGGTTGATGGACTCAGCTTGTAGCCATCATATGTGTCCCAACAGGGACTGGTTTGTGGAATTTCAAGAAGGAGAATATGGAGTCATCCACACAGCGGATAACAGCCCTCTTACCTCATATGGCATTGGTTCAATACGATTAAGGAACCATGATGGAATGATCAGAACATTAACATATGTTCGATATGTACCGGATTTGAAGAAGAATCTCATCTCTGTGGGAGCCCTGGAATCAAAAGGGTTCAAAATCATTGCAGAAAATGGAGTGATGAGAGTATGCTCCGGTGCACTACTGGTAATGAAGGCTAATCGGAAGAATAATAATATGTACCGCTATCGTGGCAGTACAGTTATTGGGACAGCGACAATGACATCCAGTGACGACAAAGAGGCAGAAACAACCAAGCTATGACACATGCGCTTGGGACATGCTGGAGGAAAATCCTTGAAAACTCTATCAGATCAAGGATTGTTAAAAGGAGTAAAGGCTTGCAACTTGGAGTTTTGTGAGCATTGTGTTAAAGGGAAAAAGACAAGGGTTAAATTTGGTACATCGATCCATAATACTAAAGGCATTTTGGATTATGTACACTCTGATGTTTGGGGTCCTTCCAAAACACCTTCATTGGGTGGGAAGCACTATTTTGTAACCTTTGTTGATGATTTTTTCCGAAGAGTATGGGTGTATACAATGAACAACAAAGATGAAGTGTTGGAAATTTTTCTCAAATGGAAGACGATGGTGGAGAATCAAACAGGCAGGAGGATCAAGTGTATTTGCACAGACAATGGAGGTGAATACAAAAATGATCATTTCAATAAGGTCTGTGAAAATGATGGCATCGTCCGACACTTCACTGTTAGACATACACCACAACAGAATGGAGTGGCAGAACGTATGAACCGGACCTTGCTGGAGAAGGTACGGTGTATGTTGTCCAATGCTAGCTTGGGCAAAGAATTTTGGGCTGAGGCAGTTACATATGCATGCCACCTTATTAATCGCTTACCATCTGCTGCTATTGATGGCAAGACACCATTTGAAAAATGGTATGGAAAGCCTGCTGTAGATTATGACTCTCTGCACGTGTTTGGCTCAACTGCATATTATCATGTGACAGAGTCAAAATTGGATCCAAGGGCAAAGAATGCTATTTTTATGGGAATTACTTCTGGAGTCAAAGGATATCGCTTATGGTGTCCTATGACAAAGAAAGTAATATTCAGCAGGGATGTTACCTTTGATGAATCTGCTATGGTAAATAAGGTAACAGAAGATACCAAACAAAATGAAGGTGCTTCTAAGCAGGTGGAGTTTGAGGAAAAATTTATTTTTCCTACACAAGAAGCAGAGGAGGAAACAAATGAAGATTACCCTCTGGAAGGAGAGCCAGTAGAGGAGATTCTAACTCAGGAACCTCAACAACAACTTGAATCAATAGCAACCAGCAGGCCAAAAAGAACAATAACGAAACATGTTCGTCTCATAGAGACGGTTGCTTGTGCAACCTCAATTGTAGCTAATGATGTTCCTACCACTTATAAAGATGCTGTCCAAAGTTCAGAAGAAGATAAGTGGAGGATTGCCATGAATGATGAAATACAGTCCCTTCATCAGAATCATACATGGAGATTGGCCAATCTCCCGAAGGGAAAGAAAGCAATTGGATGCAAATGAGTATTTGCAAAGAAAGAAGGATTTCCTAACCAATTAGATGTTCGCTACAAAGCAAGATTGGTGGCCAAAGGATATGCTCAAAAGGAGGGAATTGATTACAATGAAGTATTTTCTCCAGTTGTAAAACATTCCTCCATTAGAATTATGTTGGCTTTGGTAGCACAATTGGATTTGGAACTAGTTCAGATGGATGTAAAAACTGCGTTTTTACATGGAAACTTGGAGGAGGAAATCTACATGACTCAGCCAGAAGGATTCAAAGTTGCTGGAAAAGAAAATATGGTATGGAAACTTGAAAAATCGTTGTACGGATTGAAACAATCTTCTAGACAATGGTACAAGCATTTTGACGAGTTTATGTTGCGGCAAGGGTACAAGAGAAGCAAATACGATCATTGTGTGTATTTGCACAAGCTTAAAGATGGTTCCTTTGTATATCTTCTCCTATATGTTAATGATATGTTGATAGCTTCCAAGAATTTGGAAGAAATTGATAAGTTGAAGATTCAACTGAAGAAGGAGTTCGAGATGAAGGATTTGGGTGAGGCAAAGAAAATTCTTGGCATGGAGATAATTAGAGATAGACGTTCAAAGAAACTCTGTTTATCTCAAAAGGAATATTTGAAGAGAGTACTTCAACGTTTTGGCATAGATGACAAGACTAAGCCAGTTAGTACTCCACTTGCTTCCCATTTTAAGCTAAGTACTACTATGTCGCCAATGGATGAAGCTAAACGAAAGTATATGTCAAAGGTACCATACGCAAATGCTGTTGGTAGCTTGAAGTATGCAATGGTTTGCACAAGGCCTGACATTTCACAAGCTGTTGGAGTTATTAGCAGATATATGCACAATCCAGGGAAGGAGCATTGACAAGCTGTGAAGTGGATTCTACGGTATATTCATAATACTGTAGATGTCGGGTTAGTTTTTGAGCAGGAAGACAATCAGTTTGTAGTTGGATATTGTGACTCAGATTTTGCGGGTGATATGGACAAACGAAGATCAACTACTGGTTATGTGTTTACTTTTGCAAAGGCACCAGTTAGTTGGAAGTCTACTTTGCAGTCAACAGTTGCTTTGTCTACAATAGAGGCAGAGTACATGGCTATTACAGAGGTTGTGAAAGAGGCAATTTGGCTTCAAGGATTGCTAAAGAAGCTTGGTGTTGAACAAAAAGGTATCACAATTTTTTTGTGATAGTCAAAGTGCTATTCAATTAGCGAAGAACCAAGTTTATCATGCAAGGACGAAGCACATTGATGTTCGGTATCATTTCGTACGAGAAATCATAGAAGAAGGTGGAGTCACGGTGAAGAAAATTCATACTATGGAGAATCCTGCTGATATGCTGACAAAGGTGGTGACTGCGGTCAAGTTTCAACATTGTTTGGATTTGATCAACATTGTTGAACACTGAAGATTGAAGATGAAGACACAACCAAAATTTGTTATAGAGAGAAAATTGAAGACGTGGAATTTTTGCCAAGGTGGAGATTTGTTGAAATGTCAAATATTCCAGCTTCCCACATCGGTGGGTTAGCAATAGTTGGGGGGATTTTCCCCCTATAAAAGAAAGCTTAATGTTTAGGATTTAAACACACCTCTCATTTGCCTTCTCATCTGTTTAAGGCATATGTATCTTTTCTCTTTAGTATTATTTCACTTGTATTTTTGGAGTGAAATAAAATATTGGTTGTGTCCGAGGAGTAGGCAAAATTAGCCGAACCTCGTAAATTCTGGTGTTCCCTTTATTGTCACTTTATTGTCTTATTTATTATTTGGTGGCTGTCATAATTTTTGGTATAGTAGTTGTGACTTATTCACACTATATACATTTGGCTTCCGCAACAATTACCACCTTTGGCCAACAAGGATGGCGTTGCTACATCCAAAATTGTACTCCAATTCGTCGATGCTGTTGTATCGATTCTTGGTGATCTTGTGCAAATTGATGATCCGCATTCGCTACTTTTTGTTCTGGAACCCAAGGACCAAATAAAAGAGGTTTTAAAAGAGCTGAATTTACTGAGATTTTTCGTCTGCTTTGTCTCAAACAAACACATAGAGCCTCAAAGCCAACATATTTTCTTCACTCATGTTTTCATTGTGGCTGTCCATGCAGCAATGGTGGCATGGTTGTGTTTGCCAAGCCCTGGCAACAACAACAAAGATGTGGCTCCAACTGAAATGAATGCTTTGCTTTTTGATCTCCTGCAAATGAAGATTAAGCCCATTAATCCAGGCATCCGCAAAATCTATGGCGATGTTCTACAAGCTTTGAAATCAACAATACAACCAGAATGGAATGCAACTGACAGTGGCTTCGCGGAAACTGTTGTGCACAATTTGGTGGAGCTACCAACTGTTAGTAATCGTAGTTCAATAGTTTCTTTGAATGATCAAATGGCAATCCTCCGAGAGATGCTCATCCTCTTAAGGGACCATCTCATCCATCTTCCAATACTAAACCTTGATTTATGTCTTCAAGATATGGACACTGTTATTGTTGATGCTGGACTTGTCATTTACTCATTATATGATAGCGACACAGCACTGGAGGATGTGGGCCAAGTACTTGGTCTTGATCTTTTGGGCGACATTCAGCCTATCAGAGCAATGACCTATCTTATCATTCGGAAGGCATTTGAATATAACTTGCCAAGGATTCATGGACTAGGCTATGTCGATTTCCTTTTAAACAATCTGAAGGAGTTCCAGGGCCGTTATGCAAATTCTCTTGCTTCCATCAGGATTCAACTTCAAATTATTGAAAAGGAACTTGAGAGCTTGCAACCTTTCCTAAAGGCTGTTGCAGAAGAGCAACACAATAAGCTCGAGACACTCCAAGATTATGCTACAGAACTGATTAGCAAAGCATATGAGGTGGAATATGTAGTTGATGCTTATATAAGCAAAGAAGTTCCTCACTGGTGTCTCGGGCGTTGGCTCCTGGATATCGTAGAGGAGATAACTCGTATCAAAGTAGAGGTAGCAGAGATTCAGGAAAAGAAAATGGTTGAGGATATAATGAACGCTAGCACAGCTCGTATGTCATCAAATTTGGCAAGGACTCCAAGGATGAATGAAGAAATTGTGGGGTTTGAAGATGTAATAGAAAAGTTAAGAGACCAACTAATAAAAGGGACCAAAGGGCGAGATGTTATCTCAATCGTCGGCATGCCAGGTCTAGGCAAGACGACTTTGGCCTACAGACTCTACTCTGACAGGTTTGTTGTTTCTCACTTTGACATTCGTGCGCAATGTTGTGTATCTCAGGTATATTCACGTAAACACTTGTTATTGGAGATTTTACGTGATGCTACTAATGAGCACTCTAAACATAGAGAAAAACGTGATGATGAGTTAGCTGATGAGCTTCGTAAAACATTGTATTCCAAAAGATATCTTATCCTTATTGATGACGTGTGGGAAGCAAGTGCGTGGGATGATCTAATAGGCTGTTTTCAAGATGCCAATAATGGAAGTAGAATTATTCTAACAACACGAAACCATGAACTTGCCAACTACACTAGATTTCAGAGTGATCCCCTTTCACTTCGTATGTTTGATGATGTTGAAAGTTGGAAGTTACTCGAAACAAAAGTGTTTGGGTAAGACAGCTGCCCTCCTCTCCTAATGAATATTGGGCAACAAATAACAAAAGAGTGTGGTCAGCTACCTCTTTCAATTGTTTTGGTTGCTGGTATTCTGGTAGAGACGGAGCAGAAAGCAGAATGTTGGGAAGAAATAGCCAACAATTTAGGTCCCCATATTCACAGTGACTCAAGGGCCATTATAGAACAAAGTTATCAGATTTTACCCTATCATTTGCGGCCTTGCTTTCTTTACTTTGGAGCATTTCTAGAGGACAGTGTGATTAATGTTTCAA
This sequence comes from Nicotiana tabacum, assembly GCF_000715075.1. Lineage (NCBI taxonomy): Eukaryota > Viridiplantae > Streptophyta > Magnoliopsida > Solanales > Solanaceae > Nicotiana > Nicotiana tabacum. The sequence continues at coordinate 23,689,916 of NC_134099.1, read as the reverse complement.
AGTTGACATGGTTGTGGATCTCCGAAGGATTTGTAAAAAGTCGTGAAGGCAAGAGTTTGGAGGATATAGCCGAAGGTTATTTGGAGAACCTTATTGGAAGAAATCTAGTGATGGGAACTGTTATGATCTGACAAACAGAATAAGCAAACAAATGGACTTTGATTTCTGATGATAAAAATGCAATACAAGTTGAGAGGAAAATACCAACAAACACTGGAATGGAAATGACAATGACAGAAAGAAAAGATAGTGGGAGGATAGAGCCACAGATAGAAATGATAATGACAAAAGAAAAGATAGTGGGAGGATAGGGAAATATTCTAACAAACTCTTGCCCCTCTACTCTGTCTCCATTCCTCTATTAATATACTACTAACTGGTCCCCTCCTGAGATATGTCTTGGACAACAAGTTCTCCTAATTAGTCAGCATCCCATACATAATCATCTAGCCTTTGGGCTGGTATTCGACCCCTCTTACTTCTTCTGGGCAAACTTCTAGACCCACTTGGTGGATCAACTTGTACTTCAGCTTCCTGGATTGGCCCAATGTTGTCTCCATTCGTGACAGGAACTAAGAGGAGTTCTGGGGGTAACATCAAAGCATGTCACATTCATGACCTATTGCATGATTTCTGCAAGGAGAGAGCAAAAGAAGAGAATCTTCTCTTATGGATAAAACGGTAATACACTAATTAATGATACTCTTGTGGTTCAGTTAATTATGTATCTAAGTTGAATTTTACAATTAATCTTTTAATTTTACTAATATCTATATTCACAGGGAGCAAAATGCCAATCCTTCTTCCTGCATGTACTCTCACAAGCAACTCTCTCATTGCATATCCATTTATGGTGAAGAGTATTTTATTGGAGAATGGAGCTCGTCATGTTCCCTTGTTGGCTCTGTACTTATGCTTGATGATTGCCTTACATTTAACCAAGTCTCCCGCATTTTGCACAGTTTCAAGTTTCTAAACGTTTTGAATTTGGAGTTCACTAAGATTGATTCTTTCCCAACTGATCTAGTTTACTTGAGGTATTTTGCTGCATACATTAGCGGGATTCCGTCATCCATATGCAATCTTTGGAATCTTGAAACTATGATTTTAAAATATGGAGGACGCTTGTCACTACCCATTACAGTTTGGAAGATGGTTAAATTGAGACATCTTCATAATATACAAGGCAGCTTGGATATGAAAAATGCAGAAGGATTACTTGAGAACTCCGCGAAACTTTATGATCTAGAAACTCTTTCCACTGTATATTTCTCTTGTGTCGAGGATGCGGATTTGGTTTTGAGAAGAACACCTAATCTTAGGAAGCTGAGATGCATATTCAAAGTTGGTGGCAACAGCTTTCAATACCATGTACTGAATTTTCCAACATGGCTTGAAACACCGAAGATTCATTCAGGTGCGGTTTTCCTAGACCCATTCCCTTTTACATCTCTGCAACAAATCTCAAAAGCATGACACTATCCGCGTTTTACCTGAATACTCAGCAACTATCAGAAATTGTTCTGCTTCAGAACCTTCAGGTACTCAAATTGAAGCTCATTAGGTATGACAATAAGGAATGGAAAGTGAGCAATGGCGAGTTCCCTCAACTCAAAGTCTTGAAACTACAAGATTTATATTTTCTCTTAGAAGAATGGATTGTCGCCGAGGATGCCTTTCCTAACCTTGAACGATTGGTTTTGCGTGAATGCAAAAAACTTAAGGAGATCCCTTCTTGTTTTGGAGTCATCTCTTCTCTGAAATCTATTGAGGTACAGGAATGCAACGACTGCGTTGACAAGTCAGCCAGCATTATCCAAGAAATGCAAGTTGAAGATTATCAAAATACTAAATTCAAGCTCTTCCTCAAGTAATCCTAATTCAGGTACACTACTGAGGAAATAAAACTACATTCTATCTTGATTTTGAAACTCTGTTAAATGTATTTTCCTTACCATAAGTTGCCTTTACTAACTATTTCTTTTGTTTGACACCTTGTTATTAAAGCTTTATTATTTAGTTAGTATCTTTTTATTAAAGATAAAAAGTTCTTGAAATAGAAGTACGATGAATTAAAAAAGATGGAACTTTTTAGCTATGAAAGTTAGATAAACTCATCAAGCATAGACCTTATCAATGTAAACAACAACAACAAAAAGTCCAGTATAATCTCATAAGTGGGGTCTGAGGAGGGTAGTGTGTACGCAGACCTTACCTATAACTTGAGAAGATAGTTTCCGATATACCCTGGGCTCAAGGAGAGATATAAAGAAAGCAGTAGCAACAAGCAATAACAACAACAAGATAATAAGAAAATGAATCGAAAGAAACAACATGTAGTAATAGAAATCTTAGAATAATAGAATACAAGACTAACACTAGTACTGCTGGTATGGAAAAGAAAAACGCTCGACTACTTACTAACCCTCTATCTTAATTCTCGACCTTTACACCCTCCTATCGAGGGTCAATGTCCTCAGTAAGCTGAAGCAATGTCATATCCTGTCTAATCACCTCTTCCCGGTACTTCTTTGCCTGCCTCTGCCTCTCCTCAGACTCACCAAAGGTAACCTATCACACCTCCTTGCTGGGGCATATGTGCTTATCCTCTTCACATGTCCAAACCATCTAAGCCTCTCTTCCTTGTCCTCTACGGGGACCACTCACCCTGTCCCGAATATCTTCGTTCCTAATCTTATTAATACTAGCATGCCCGTACATCCATCTTAACATCCTCATTTCTGTTGCTTTCATCTTCTGGATATGAGAGTTCTTAACTGGACAACACTCTACTCCATGCAAATATTGATGTACACAAATAACTAAGAAATCCATTCCTGATATATATTATTTGGTTAAATGATTGGGTGTAATGACTAAATCCGCAAATTGTTGGTTTTGCAAATGATTTGTTATAGCAAGGTGGAGGAGCTGGTTACTGGAAACTGTGACCTAAGGTTTTATCTATTTTCAACTGAGATTCCTAAATGTATATATCTGTTGGATGATAAATGAACACTAAGGCATGTCTGATACAAAGTAAATCTATCCAATAATTCAGTTTTTATTATTTAATGGTCTAAAATTGTAAATTCCTCAAGCGAGAATTTGTCCACCAAAAAGATAAAGACCATTACTTTGTCTTGCCATTTGTTTCTGTATGTTTTGTAGCTCTAGATATTCAGGACAGGAATTAACTGATTGTGGTTTTCTTTTTCAACAGAGTATGAAGAGTTTATAGCTGGAGCAATTTGGAAGATCACTATGTAATTTTTTTTAATAGTTGATTTCTTAATAAATTCTGTGAAATTGTCTGTCAGTTGCATTTGTTGATAGCTACTTTTCAAAATTTGATTACAGAACAAATAATTCAATCCGTAACATATGGTGTAAGTCATATTTACCTATGCGACACCTTATGCGTGAAAAGACTTGCTACTCTTAAAACAGACATCTGTGGATGAATAATAAGTTGGATAGCAGCCTTAATCAATTAGATATCTTCTTTGTTGATTGATATCTATGTTGCTTGGAATACCAAAAATGTTGTCGGATCCTCCAAAAATAGTGTATTTATGAAGGATCCAACACGGGTGAGACAACATTTTGAGAGTCCGCACAACATAGATTGATATTGGTATACTTTCTGTGGTCAAGACACTTTTGAAACATGATACGGTAGGACATTTTGATGGTACAGGTACAGCTTCCCGAGCGTCTTCTCGATCACTTCCCTTCTCTTTAACTATGAATCTCGTTTTCTATAAATATGTCTTAGATTTTGAGCCGCTGCCCACCTTACTCTAGGATTCCTTACTACCGTAGTATTCTATTTTGTAGTTACTGATCTTTAGGAATTTGTTGTAACTCTCTCCTCCTATTTAGGCTCTTTTCTAATAGATGTTATCTTTTTCAAGTTTATCTTGTTGCTACATCTGTTGTACATATCTGTATAAATGGTCTGCCATACAATAAAAGAACAGAACAATATTTTACATCTTCTGCTTTCTTTATGTTTTACTTGTCCCAGTTTCACGTGGCTCGGGCTTCAAATGATCTCAAGTTGTTCCTATTTCCCTTAAGTGTCCCGATCATCTCCCAATGGCTTTATAATTAACTTTTAAGATTAGGCCTAAACTGTGCGCACATGTCATGTCACTAGAATCGACGTTTGAACAAAAGAAAACACAAAAGGATAAAAAAGAACTAAACAAAGAAGATGACTGGAGGTAACAAAAGACCAGAATTTGCATGAGACAATCGGTGGAACGGTTTGCACAACAAGACAAGTAAAGCAACTAGAGTACAATCTTGGAACAAACCTGAAACAAACCTGGACAAAACTAAGCAAACCGCTATGACAAAATGGAAGGATAAGAGGGTTTGACACAAGACAATATCCGTATCACAACCCTAGAATAACCCGGATAACATAAATGATAACAAAATAAACCACCAAAAGCTCTACTCCGGCTGACTAAGGAATGGAGCGTCTTCCCAATTACCAAGCACGACATCTTAGCCAGTGAGCTTCGCATCAATATTGCCAAGACCACTATCCGCTTCAACATCTTCAGCTTTAGTCAATATCCCAAGAGGGTTCACATGCTCTTTATTACTGTCGTCGATCGCAATCACTCCTTCGTGAATCATTCTTTCTATTTTCCTTTTCAACGAATGGCAACTCTCAATGCTATGCCCTGGGACATTGGAGTGGTATGCGCATCGTGCCGTAGGATCAAAGCTTCTTGCACGTGGATCTGGAGTATATCCGGGGAGCGGCTCAATCCGGCCAACATGCTTTAGCCTTTCAAACTGACTTGCATAAGATTCTCCGATAGGGGTGAGAGCCTTTTCTCGTTTCAGCAACCTCTCGTTCCTAAATGCCTGATTTGGCCTTAAACCTGATCCAGGGGGTTTCTGGTGTGCTCGTGGGGGTGGATAGGCATTTTGTGGAGCTGGGTACTTAGAAAGTGAAGCATGTCTTTGGGAGTCTCGTGGAGAGAAATAGCGTTGGGGAGGGGAGTAGCGTTGGAAAAATATAGCTGGACGACGAGTGATGGAGCTACTTGGGTGGCTGGGAAAGCTGTCATAAGTGGGTAGATATGGAGAGTATGGAGGATCATCCGTTATTGTGTTAGGTGTTTGGGTAAGGACAGAGTTCAGGAAGCTAGGCGGTGGCGGGGGTGGTGCTTTCCCAGTCATCCATGCCCGATACATGTCTGCCACATGCTGTCTCAACATTTTTACCTCTTCTACCAACCCGTAGTCCTGTTCAACCAGCTGTTTTCGGGCATTGGTACCAACCCACTCAGTTCTGTTGTTCTCTGCCATTGTCTTTTGCCTTTGTGTTGCAGGGAAGCGTTACTTTAGAACCACAACCAACCACCTTTCTGAAAATTGATAGAGAACAAAATGGGAGCAACCTGTTAGCGTTAGGGTTTTCAACAGATAGGAAAACACACATTGAGGATGCAATGCAACTAGGCAGTTAATCCTTTCTATCATGCATTTGCTTCAGTTACGTGCGTCATTCTGGCTTCTTATAATTGTGCTCCTTTTGAACGCCTTCCTTTATTTTCTTTGTTTTCTCCTTTTTTCTCTTTTCTATATATATATATATATATTATATATATTTGATGGCGGTCGAATCTTATGTGGATTGCCTACGTATCATGTCCCCGCATGAATCAGACCGTGCGTAGTTCTGACCACAAGTGCGAAAAATAAAGACACCATTTTTGGATTTTTCAATCTTCATTAGCAAAACGTTCTATTACAAGGCAAAACATTTTTGAAAGGAAACTGACAGACTTGATACAGACTACAGACTTTATGAAAAAAGGGAAATACAAACTCCAACGGACAACAGACTTTGAAGACAAGGAACATATAGACTTCAAACTATGAATGTCTCGGAGTTTTGAATTTTGGCGCCCGCGGGGCGTCGTTCGGCCTCGCCACGGGCTTTGGTGCAAGGCCCCTCTGCAGATCTTTCAAATCTTCCATGATCTGGTGGACATAAATCATTATTGAAGCAAAGAAGGTGGTACGGGACATATCCTCACAAGCTAGGCACTTTATGGTGATGTAGTGCCCGATATCGTCGATTCTTCCCTTGATTCTATCCCTTTCCATAAGCCATCACTCTATTTGTTGATTCCGCATCCCCAACACTTGAGCGTTGTAAAAGAGTTGACTCATTCACCTGTTTCTCCATTGGGGCCATCAGATCATAGCAGCACTTCCTATTTGTTCTGGCATCTTGGGCTTATCTGAAGATCCGCTCTTTGAGAGTGGATATTATTTTTCTCAATATAGCGATGTTCCCTTCGTAGTCCCTCTTTATTTGCCGCATATGCTTTGCTCGCGCTTCTGTACCCTTTGCCCATCTGGCTCGGATTCTCGTCACGCTAGCTTCCGATCTCTCTAAACCTTTTTGACATTCGGTGATTTGATTTTTTAGCCCATTTATCAACCTTTCGTCCGACCGACTCCTTTGTTGGTTGTCAGTATCTTTTCTTATTTGTCGGGTTTGGGCCTTCAGCGCCCCATTTTCTTAGGTCAATTTGTTCTTTTCCCCTTTTTCGGTAACAGCTTGCACACTGTTTTCAACTCCACGTCCCTAATCTGTTGTTTCAGCTTGCCTATTTTCGTCCTGTAGTTTGCAAGCCAACCCCACTGTTCTTGCGATGACTCGGCAAAATCTTGGAGGTGAGGTCTTTTGGTTGGCCGTTCTGGTTCGTCTCTTGCAATTCTCTTCTTCCTATACCAGGCGAGATAAGCAGGGGAGACTTCGCCTCTGGATAGGTCACACACTCGAGTATTTGCCGGCAAATACTGGCATTTGCTCCATATATAACAAATGGTCTTTTCATGAAATTGGTCGTCGTTGCTAACCTCGACTGCATAAACACTGAGATCTTCATCTGGGTGTACCACCTGACATCTTCCCAATTGTCTCATCACCCGGTAAGGCGCATAAGGTTGAATACCTCGGAATCCCATTAAGAGGAAGTAAGGACCAGTGGCGGGCATATACACAATTTCTTCAACAGGAAGCCAACCCAATGTCCAATCTATTTGTACCGCGGTGACGGCACGGAGATAGGATACCCAGTCTTCAAACCCTTCCGGCAATCTGAGCCCTGAAACCCTCTTGTTATATTCTTCACTGCAGCTTTTGTCTATAGATCTATAGCTCATGTACTGAGGATGATGACACAAGTGCTCGATCATCCACATCTGCAATAACAAACTGCACCCCTCGAAGAAATCTGCCCCGACTTTACAAGCTGTGAGAGCTCGGTACATCTCGGATACTTTTATTGTTGGTAATCAGGGTTTTGACGACTCCCGCCACCTTTAAATCAATATTTCTGTCTTTCCGGGGAAACACCACAATGCCCAAGAACGCTACCATGAAGGCGAACCGCCTATGTTCATCCCATTTTGTCTGATTCCCTTTGCTGCAAACCCTGCTTTTTGGATCGTTGAACCCTCCTATATGTCCATACCTCTGGTATATGAACTGCAGAGTAGAAAAAACCCTATCCAACTCAGAGTACGGGCCTCCCTTGCTTATATTCAGTAGATCCATGAACTTGTGCGCATTGACGGCTCTTGGAGCAATCAGATATTTGTGCCTTAGCCCCTCAGCAATGTCCATATAACCTGCTACCTCTTCTAAGGTTGGGGTGAGTTCAAAATCTGAGAAGTGAAATACGTTATGGGCCGGGTCCCAGAACGTAACCAAAGCCTTTATGATGTCTCTTATAGCTCTGATCTTTAATAACCCGGTGAGACCCCCAAATGTAGATTGACCTTATCCTGCTCTGACTTGCCCAGATCTTCCCACCACATACGCAACTCCAAAGGGATTTTGTTCATAACTGTTACCGACAAATTCTGACTCGTGCTCATTCTGCATGTTTATTGGGGTGTTTAAAATTTAAGACTTATTTGACTCAAAATAAAATTAACACACATTTTTTCAAAAATAAAATAAAAACCCGATTTCGCAAATACGGTCTTTCAGCACTTCGAGAACGAAGATTTTAAGGTTGTGTTGGCTCACTGGTGAAAGTCTTGCAAAAAAATGACCACAGGTGGTTGTTCTTGCAAAAACGGCCTTCCGACGCCCTTTTTAAGGACATTCGGCTATTTCTGACAAGAATGGCATCACTCTAACTATTTTTCAAATAAAAGTAAAATTTTGTTCTTTTGGCTATTTTTGCGAAAAGGAAGTTGGACCCGATGAGGGTTGCCTACGTATCTCACACCCTGTGAGAATCAAACTGGCGTAGTTCGGGCAAAGAAAATAAACTAATTTGTAAAACAAAACTTCTTTCTTTTGTTTTTTTCAAGTAAATCACACTAAAAACATTTTTTTTCATTTTCTCAAAATTTTGGCAGAGTTTCGACGCTATTTGGGCACTGGTTTTTTCTAAAAATAGGTAATTATCTCTGTACACTGCTATTTTTCTTTTTTCTCTTTTTTCCACTTTTTTCGATATTCACGTATTTTCAGAAGCCGGTCATCATGCAAATTTGAAGCAAATAAATGCGTAAAACAAATAGGATGCAGCATGATGGTCATTTCATTTCAGGTTGCTTGTCCTAGACGGACCCAACCCCTGTGTTGAGTCCCCTAAGTCAAAAAATGCATATGATGCACACAAACGTTCCTACTAGGGATCCGGCATGAGGTTTTATTATACTAGGTTTAATGTGTGGGTGTATTGTTCTAGACCTGGCTTACCCGAGCGGACAACTCGAGCCGAGGATGGGAGCTGTGTACCGGTAACCAAAAGATCATCCGGTTTTGCAACTCCTCCGAATCCTTGTTCTATTTTGGGATATGACACTAACAGAAAGAAGTCACGACCAGCGTGCACTCCTCAGGAGAGAGAAGAGAGGGGTTACGTAGCAGTTTATATATACAGTTCAAATAATATCAAAGCGGTAAAAGCAACATTTAGCACATTAGGCCCAAACAGGTAATAAAATCAGATAATAAATAAAGCCAATTATAACAATTATTTTAAGCTCGAATTCTGGAACCCTGAACCAGAAGTTCTGGGTTCTTATCCCCAGTAGAGTCGCCAGTGCTGTCACACCTCCTTTTTTACCTACGTCTGCAAGGGCGTAGGGGAGTAAGAGAGTTTTTCCAATTAAAGGACAATCGAAACGGGATTTTTATTTAAAGATTCAGAGTCGCCACTTGGGAGATTTATAGTGTCCCAAGTCACCAGTTGAATCCCGAATCGAGGAAAAGAATGACTTTGTATTACACTCTGCGCACCAGAAATCTGGATAAGGAATTTTGTTAACCTGGGAGAAGGTGTTAGGCATTCCCGGGTTCCGTGGTTCTAGCACGGTCGCTCAACTGTCATATTCGGCTTATTTATCTGATTTTATACATGCTGAACCTATATGCAAATTTTAACTTTTTACCACTTTTATTACTATTATTTTAAAAGAGAATTGCAACGTTGTAAAAATGCGTCTCGAACTGCGCCACATAAATGCACCCGTCATTTTTGACACATTCCGACTTTGTTGAGATTTGGATTTGGGTCACATAAATGTGCACCCGAGTTTAGGGAGGTAACGTTATTAAAATACGCACCTAAAGAGACTAACGCGTTATTATTTTGGGGAAGGCCGTGAAATTCGCTAAACGGCCCGTCCTGAAATCTAAGTGTTTTAACATATACATTTAACGAGGGCCCCGCAAATTATCCCCGCAAATTTGTCCGGCGAGGCTCATCTCATTTATTGTTTAAAAGGCTAGCCTAGAAGCGACTATGATTTCCTATTTTTTGTTTGTCTCTAAAATAAAACAAAGATCCTAATTAATTGTGGTTAAGAAATCCCATAGTCTATCAGTTAAACACTAGTAGACCAAATGCCATTTCAACTTTTGGGCCCAAAGGAACCCAATCCAGGCGATGGACAAGGGTTCTTAATAAATGCATGGTATTGGGCCTAGGACGGGCCCAACCTGGATGGGACGGAATCAGCCGCACAGGAGGGGTTAAGGGGGCGAACCCTTGCAGCTGGGCAAGCCATGAAACGGCTCACAAATGTGCTCATCATTTAATCAGACATATTTAAACAGTGGATTCGTTTTGCTTTGTAATTTATACTTTCTTCCTTCAGCTTCCAGTTATTAGAGCAGATATGAAATGTGGTACTCAAAATCCCTTTTTATGGCTAATTGAAAAGAAAGGTAACTACTAAAGGTTTATATTATTGTTGGCTTACTTTTTCAAACATATTTACAACACAAGATAATAGGAAACTAGCTGAAGCTAACCCAACTTATTCTACCAATTTAAATGAACCTAATTACAACTAACACTTAAACTGCAGAAGAAAACTCATATACATTCGAGACAGAACGGTTAACATTCCATGCTAATACAAACAGTTTTTAGTTTATTACGACATAAACAATTTCGATCCAACTAGTACAACTTCAAGCAAAGGTCTTAATAACATTAAGGAGTCAGACATTCTGATACATAAACCAGAAAACTAAATCAAATGATCTCATGCTTCAATTATAGGTTCATTCTTCGCATTTCAGTTCATAATTACCCAAGATCAAGCTGTGTACCTGGTAATCAGTCACAATGGAAGAAGAAGAGGTCAGCCACAGCAATGCAACAGTAGCAGCAACAAACAATAACACCAGCAGGTTGACAATCAACAGCAACAAACAGAGCCAAGTTCAAGACCAAACCACAGTCACAAAGCCCAGGAAGAAAGAAGCTTAACCAAAACACTGAATCTACTAGAAATTAGACTAGGCAGTCATAGGACATCTTTCAGCAATCAGATAATACCCAGCACCCTCGAGTAAATCACCAAATATTTTCAAATGCCCTGAACACCCAAGCACAGAACAGAAACAGAGAGATTTGAACTATTTCTGTTCTTGAAATCAATGTAATAGTGTGAGCTGATTGTCTAAAGCACTCTCTCAAACTCTTAAGGTTTCAAAGTGTGGAAGAATTCAGCTTTAAAAGCTCTCAAGAAAACTGATCCTCAAACTCTCCCTATGAGTTCTAGTTCTCAGAAACTGATTCAAGGCTCCCTCAGAACTGATTTTTAAGACTTCTGTTTTCACCCCAGGTCTGAAAAACTCTCCTCTTATTTCTTTTGAACTTCTATATCTCTCCCTTCTCAATCTCTATCCGAATCTCCTTTCATTCTAAGGCCTGCCCTGTATTTTAAACCCTAAGACAGACCCCTTCCGCCCATTACCCTAGTGCTTTTATTTTAATCATTAATACCTATTTCAGTCCCTAAAATCAGCAAGTGCATTCCCCACTATTATATGTTCCTTGCCATTATTTAATTCAATTGGTATGGGCATGCTATATTTTAATCAATTCCTTTTAAGCCTCCACATACCATTATGTTTTGTTCCCCACTAACACATTAGATTAATGGTTAATTAAGTACTTTACTGACAGCCCACTAGCAAGACCATTTGCCAAACTTTTAAACCCCCCACATTACCCTCCTGATATCCCTGAAATTACTATCCTATACCCAATTCCCCCTTCAATCGGTACCAACCCCAATAGCTATAACCAATTCAACTCATCAAATTCAATCAGTAGTTCAAGCTAGAACTCAGATCAGATCAAATAGTATAAAAATAAAGACCAATGAATCCGAACAAAGTCATATTGAACTACCAAGATCAAATTTCAGACCATGATTGACACAGATACATGGGAATGTCTAACTATATTCAAAATTCTAAATTAAACTTAGGCAAAATGAATGATCACTGTAAACGCACTGAATCGACAAACAAACTGAACTCATATGCAAAAGTGATGAACAACCAAGAAAAGGGAACCAAACATCACACAAAATGAAGCAATTCGAACCAATAATAACAGCAAACAGTCATAGTTCTAAATTAACCTTAAACAACAAAATGTAGGAACCCTGAGGATATACTGAATGGAGCCCTGAGGCTGAGAACAAAACAATCGACACCAAACAACTTGACGAGAACTACTAAACTACAAACATGAACGGATTAATCGACGAAACTATTTATAACATATGTTAATCAACAGAAGAAAACTAGACCAAGAAAAAGGTTCGAAAGAGGAGGAAGAACTACTTGACGAAAATGACGAATTAATCAGTCAAAATAAAACAACAACAACAAAAGAAAAAGGAAAATAAAAGAAATACCTTGAAATTTCAGACCAAACTCAATCCGTTTCAGTCGACACTTCGTCTTGAAATTTTGAAGCCAAAACGGACCTTAATCGAGTATTCTCGACTGAGAACACTTGACTAAAGTCGGTTAAAACCTCAAATTTTTAACTTCGTACAATCTGAAGTTTGATTCTTTTAGGGTTTGCCTTCGATTTGAAATTCAAAAGGCTCTAACAAGATTCGGATAGAACTGGGGTGGGATTTGGGACGAGGGTAGCTAGGTGGTTCAGTGGTGTAACTTTGGGGTCAAACGGACGAACTAGGGTTTTGGGACTGATCTTCAATTGAAAATTCGAAGCGTATGGTACTGATTCGAAGAAAACGGATTCGGAATTTGGAAAGAGGACGTCGTGGGGAGGATGTGGTGTAATTTTGGGGTCGTTTGGACCACTGGAACCGCCGTGAGGCAATTTCCGGTGGGCGGAGCACGGTGGTAAGGGGCGGAGGGTTCGTTTGGTCTCTGAGGCTTAGACACGAAGAGGTGAGGGGGGGGGGGTTGGCTTGGAGGCGGGGTATGGTTTGGACTTATATATGTGGGGAAGTGATTTGATCCTAGCCGTTAGATCAATTGAGATCGACGGCTTGGATCAACTCACTTGAAGAGACGGTGTCGTTTCGTTCACCTCGAGACCGGATTGGTCTTTGGATGGGAATGGGTCGGGGCATGGGGCGATTTGCGGCCGTTGGATCAAATGAAACAGACAGCCTGGATCGACAGGCTTGAAACGGCGTCGTTTCTTCGATGCTGGGGGTGGACTGGACCGTTCGATCTTAGGAGATCGACGGTTCAGATTGAACGTGGCCATACGACGTCATTTTGTTGGCTTGGTCGATTGGGCCAGATAGGGGTGATTTGGGCTGGTTTTTGGTGGGTTGGGTGTTTGGGCTTGGGAAATTAATTAAATTGGCCCAGATTTATTTCCTTCCTCTTTTCTTTTCCTTTTCTTTTTATTTTCTTCCTAAATTATTTTCTAAAATTATAAATCAAGTTAATTTATTAAAAATACTAATTATCTTCTAATAACATTTATCACATATAGTTAAATTCCAATTAACGATAAAATCACACAATTCAATATTAAATGCTAAAAAAATGCAAAGTACATTATTTTTTTTATAATTTTTCCATTTTCGTAAAACAAGTTACTTAATTAATCTTATTTGTAAAAATTAAATCCTAAATGCACATGCAACATGTAATTTTTGTATTTTTTCATTAATCAAAACAAAATAAACATGCCCAGCCAAATACAAACAATTAACCAAAAACACCACGAAAATTCTCAAAATTACACACAAAGGAAAAATTGTTTTATTTTGAATTTCTGGGAGTAGTTCTCCTAGGGCAAAAATCACGTGCTCACACCGACCTTGAATCATCTGTTTCAATATGGAATTCCAATGAGAAGTCGGGCAGAGAAAGAACTAGAGCAGAGCCTAATGCCTTCTTGAGAATTTCAAATGCCTCTTGGGCTTGATCAGTCCACTTGAACGTTTCCTTTCGCAACAAATCCGTTATAGGGCTAGCGATAGAAGCATATTGGCGGATAAACCGGCGATAATAACCGGCAAGTCCCAAAAAACTACGAACCTCCTTTACATTTCGTGGAACTGGCCATTGTAAAATGGCTTGAATTTTGGTTGGATCGACTGATAGCCCCTTCTCCGAAACTACATGGCCCAAGTAATCGATCTTCTTTTGCCCAAATAAAGACTTAGCCTCCTTTGCTACCAATTTGTGGTCCTTGAGCAACTGCAGAATAGTGGCTAGATGTTCCAAATGTAATTTCCACGATCCACTGTAGACCAAGATATCATCGAAGAATACTAAAACGAACCGACGGAGATGAGGCCGAAATACGGAGTTCATGATAGCTTGAAAGGTCGAGGGCACATTGGTCAATCCGAAAGGCATTACTAAGAATTCGTAATGGCCTTCATGAGTCCTAAAAGCAGTTTTCTCCACGTCCTCGGGCTTAATTCTAACCAGACAACAGGTCCAGCTTTGAAAAATAGCGAGCGCCATGAAGTTCATCGAACAACTCATCGATTGTGGGCATTGGAAACCTGTCTTTTACCGTGATGGCATTGAGCGCGCGATAGTCCACACAAAAATGCCAAGTGCCATCCTTTTTTTTGACAAGTAACACTGGAGAAGAGAAGGGAGCAGTGCTGGGTCGAACTATCCCTTCCTTCATCATGTCAGACACCAATTGTTCCATTACCTGCTTTTGGAAATAGGGGTAACGATAAGGTTTCACATTCACAGGCCCTGCTTGAGGTTGTAAATAAATGGCATGATCCTGAGCTCTAGATGGGGGAAGTCTATGTGGTTTGCAAAACACATCCTTAAATCTCTGCAACATGGTTGTCAAATCAGCTGGGTAGGAAGGTGTCGCCGGCTTGTGATCTCGAACCAGCTCTAGGCGATAGTAACATGCGATGCCATCCACCTCAGTCAACCTACGAATAGTCTGGAGCTGTACTGGTTGAACATCAAGGGGTGAATCTCCTAACCAGCTATATTGTGCCCCTTCCCACGAGGACTCAAATTGGCGAGTCTTATAGTTCGTAATCACCGGACCTAAAGTCTCCAACCATGCAACTCCGAGTACCACATCTGATCCATAGAAGGATATAAGGTAAAGATCTAGTACCAAAGAACAGCCTTGAATCACCAAGGGTACATCTCGCACCACCCCTTCACATTTGAGCCGCTGCCCACCTTACTCTAGGATTCCTTACTACCGTAGTATTCTATTTTGTAGTTACTGATCTTTAGGAATTTGTTGTAACTCTCTCCTCCTATTTAGGCTCTTTTCTGATAGATGTTATCTTTTTCAAGTTTATCTTGTTGCTACATCTGCTGTACATATCTGTATAAATGGTCTGCCATACAATAAAAGAACAGAATAGTATTTTACATCTTCCGCTTTCTTCTCATTTATGATATCAGAGCAACACTAAATTCCCACGAGTTGATCCTCTGTTTTTTCCCGCTTACTAGCCCAACCACTCAAATGGCCACAAATATTTTTGTGACCAATGCTGATGGAGTCAACAATGCCATTACTATTGTCCAATTCAATCCCCTTACGCAACTGCCCATAAAATTAACTGGCAATCACAATTTCTCCCTGTGGAAAGCTCAAGTTTCAATGCTTATGCGTGGCCACAATCTCTATGGGCATCTCGATGTCTCCATCCCTGCCCCTACACGCACCATCTCTCAAAACAATCAAGATTTGGATAACCCTGCATTTGTTCCTTGGTATCGCCAAGATCAGTTAATTCAAAATGCTATCTTGGCCTCTGCTGATCCTATACTTGCCCCTACTATTGCTGTTGTAGTCTCCGCTAAAGCTGCCTGGGATGCTTTGCATACTGCGTATGCGAACAAATCTCAAACAAGAATTTTCAGCTTGCGAGATCGATTGGCTCGCCTCACTAAAGATTCTCGTCCGGTCACCGATTATCTTCATCAAGTTCGATCAATCTGTGATGAACTTGCAACTGCTGGTGCCCCTGTATCAAATGCCGAACTCATCGTTAAAATACTCAGTGGACTCGGATTTGAATTTCGCGAACTCTCTTCTGCCATTCGTGCTCGAGATTCTACAATTTCCTATGAAGAGCTTTATGAAAAGCTTCTGGATCATGAGCTTTTCCTAAAGCACGAGGAAGACAAGAAGCCGTTGTCCACACCTATTACCGCTGTTGTAGCACAAAAGACTACACCAACTCCTCCTCGTCAGGGTAATAATCCTAACTCCAGCAATCGTCGTCCAGGTCCAAATGCACCTGCCAACAATCAGCAATGGCAAACACAACCATGGCACCCACGAAGAAACAACCAGCGACGGCCCTTTGACAAAAACCTTCGCTGCCAACTATGTGATCGTGTAGGTCATTCTGCTAGAGTATGCAGATCGCAGTCACATGATCATCTGCAAGCTCGAGCAAACTTTGCTGCTCGTCTCTCTCCTCAACAGACCTCGTGGATCATGGATAGTGGAGCCACTCATCATATTGCATCTGATGCTCAAAGCCTAACCACGGTACATGATTACCGCGGCACCGAAGAGATAATTATGGGCAATGGTAACACCATACCAATATCCCATACTGGTAGCTCTAACATAAGTGCTTCAAATTATAATTTTAAACTTCTCAATACCTTATGTTCTCTTGCCATAAAAAGTAACCTTATTTTTGTTTCTGAGTTTAGTCGTGATAATCATTCATCTATTGAATTCTTTCCTTTTCATTATCTTGTGAAGGATCTGAGTATAGGGGCGTCTCTAGTTCGCGGGCAGAATAAAGATGGGTTGTACGAGTGGCCACCGGGTTGTGCACATCGTCCTCCTCAATGCAATGTGGTTGTTCCAATTCACCTGTGGTATCGGCGTTTAGGTCATCCTAGTTGTCGCGTTTTAAATACTATCTTGAATAATTTTCCCTTCCTGTTTCAGATCCTAAAGCTAGTTCCATTTATAATTCCTGTTATTCAAATAAAATGCACAGGTTGTCTTTTACCAAATATTCATTGCAAAGTAACAAGCCACTGCAAATCCTTTATAGCGATTTATGGGGTCCGTCTCCGGTTTTGTCAATTGATAAAAGAAGATATTATGTGTTATTTGTTGACCAATTTTCAAAATACATGTTCACTTTGAAATCAAAAAATGAAACGCTTGAAGTTTTTCAAACTTTGCATCCATTGCTTGAACGCAAATTCAACACCAAAATTCAATCTCTTTACACTGACGGTGGTGGTGAATTTCAATGTTTGCAGTCCTATCTCAAAACACATGGCATAGAACACTTAGTGTCACCCTCATATACTCTGCAAAGAGTTGCTCTAGTCGAAAGACGAAACCGACATGTTATTGAAACTGCTAGAACCTTGCTGCACCAAGCATCTTTACCCTCACACTTTTGGAGTTTTGCCTATCAACAAGCTATCTATCTTATAAACAGGCTCACTACACCCAATCTTCAGCATAAGAGACCCTTTGAAATTTTATTTCAAACTATGCCCAAGTATGACTCTATTAAATTATTTGGATGCTTGTGCTATCCATGGCTCAAACCTTATGCCAAAAATAAATTAGAGCCCTGTTCGACACCATGTGTTTATTTAAAATTTTCAAATAAACATTACTGCCATCAATGTTTTGATCCTTTAACTTTCAAAATTTATTTATCACGTGATGTCTTATTTCTGGAAAATCAGTTCCCATTTGAAAATATTTTTTCCCATTTGAAAATTACACTCAATAAGAATGTATCTTGGGAGATTTGTTCAACTGAAAAACCATAAATGGATAATACTTTGAGTTCAAATGTCTGTTATGAGCTTCCTACTCAGAATATACAACAGCCCGTGGACACTCACTCACTCGTCTCCTCTGCCCCAACAGGTGCCACCATCTCAGGTAATTCGGTTTCTCACTATTGATAACCAATTTTTCCCTAAGTATTTTTTACACTCAAAATACTTTCAAAATAACATATATGTGCATACATAAGCATGCCCAAGTATTTTGGTATTTTTTCCCAAATTTTTTAAGGATTTTTCAAAACCAATTTATTGTCTATTTTAGCATTGCAAAATCCAATAATTATTCCCAAAATTATTATTTTGGTGAATAATTTATTTATTTCTCATATTTACACCAAAATATAATTAAGGTAATTTTTGCATATTTTTACAAATATATTTGGTATTTTTAAAGCTAATTTGCATATAATTGCAATTATAGCCCATGTTTCGATTAATAGTATTTTTATAATTGCAAAATCAGTTCCAATATTTTTGTATTACTAATGGTTTCAGTACTTTTAATTTTTTTTAAAAAATCATTTCCATTAGTTTTATAAAATTAAGAGGGAGAAATTGGGTATTTAATACCTAACATATTATTATTGCAATTTTAGCCCCAATTGTAACCCACCCCATCAGATTTTTAATTAACCCGATACCCAATACCCAATACCCAATACCCAATCCGCCCAGCCCCAATCTCTGAATAACTCGGCCCAGCTTCGATTTAATCTAAGCCATTGATCAAATGAGATCAACGGCCCAGATTTCGTTTCCTTAATTAAATTCTAACTACCCCCCCCCTCCCGACCCCTCATTTCATCGAGACCGATCTCTCCCTCTACTTGGTCTCTTCCTCTCCTCCTTCTCTCTAGAACCTTCTGGTTCTTCTCCGATGGCCTTCACCATCTATTCGGCCACCTCCAGCCTCACCTCTTTCGACCACCAGCCGTCGTGAAACCTTATCTCGTTGATTCCCTCTATACTGGAGACCCCAGGAGCCTCTACCATACGAGATGGTCACTGAAAGTTTTTCCTGGTTTGTCTTCGGCCTTTCTCTGATGGGTTTTGGTCCGATGGTGTTATGAACACCATTATTGCTGAGTTTCACAGCCAGGTTTCTCCTACTTCTCACTGGTTTCTTATGAAACCCTAATCTCTACCCAAACCTCTTAAATCTCTGTATTTTTTAAACGATTTTAACTCACACCTTTATGTTTTACACTATTCTCTACTCGATCTTTACGATTGCTCAAGTTTTAAATGTTTTGTTCCCTTTTTTTCAAACTAGGGTTTCTGAACCCCTTTTTGAAATCACTTTATCTTCTGATTTTGAGTACTATATGTTTGTGTTTATATTATTTGCTTGTTTGTGTGATCTTCTGGGTTATTCTCCGAGTTCTATGCTTTAATTTTGTTTTTAGGGTTCCAACCTTCTACTGTTTCTGTGATTTCTTGCTTATGGTTCTCTGATTTTCGTGCCTGTTGTGTTTAATAGGTCTAATTATTCATTGTTTACCAAATATTCTGCTGATTCTGTGCATCTCTTCGAATCCCTGATTTTGTATATGTTTTCCTTAGAAGTTTTTCACTGATTTTGAACCACTTCCTTATTTGTGAGATGCTTTCCTTACTTAGAACTAATTCCTTGTGATTTTAGTCCCATCCGTGATTCTTTGACTAATTTTCAGAGTTAATTTATATTTTTACCATATTTATACGCATAAACATACTTTCAAATATTCAGTATATATTTTCCTTACTTGAAATATTACATATTTGGCCCTTATTACATGTTACATGCTTTACTACTCCTATTATGGTAGATTCAGTAGTCTGAGTGATTTTTTCCATATTTAATATAGCTTGTACCCATTCGAATCATGACTCCCTAATTAAAAGGAGTTTGGTCCTGTGATTGATTCAATTGGTATTGTTTCTATAATTGTGTACTTGTTACTCTATTCTTTATTTGTTTTCAAAACTATAAATACTCTACCCTCTGTTTAGCATAACAGATGAACAACCACATTGTTCTGAACTCTCTCTTACACACACAAGCATACTCACTATTCTCTCTTACTTTCCTACACATTCTCGCTCGCTTCTCTTATTGACTACTAGTTACCTAGTCGGCTAAAAGCCAAGACTGAGTAACTTGTTACTCTACTGTTTTATTGCTCTATACATTGCTTTTCTCTTGGTTTGCACACTACTGCTCTATTATCCCACTCTTGACTAGTATGTCTGCTATTTGATTTGCAGCTTCCAAAACAATATGTTTTTATGCATATTGCACTTTCTCTTATTTCTTTTATGCTTCTACTTATGGTTTTGCTGTTTTTATTGCAATTAGCATGCCTCTTTGCAAGTTCATTGATGTGATTACCCTTCCCTTAATTCAGCATGTCTACTGCTTCCCTTACTTGTTTAATACAGTTCTTCCTTACCCCCTAACCCCAATACATTATTAGCATGTATTCACGACCCTTCCTAGCTACTAAATAATCCTGAACCTCTTCCATGAGCACTTTGGGATGAAATGTGTTGTGACTGTTTAAGTTCCGAAATGTTTTCTCTGATGTCTACGTATGTGCAACTATGCTCTTACATGTGAACTACTTGTCCCCATTTCCCCTTTCCCCTGTTTGTGTTTGCTTCCCTGAACTATGTGTGATATTCTAGTTCTGAGATTGTCCTACTCACCTTCTTACAAAACTGTCACACTCTTCTATTGTTTTTCTTTCAAGAACTGATTCTATATGGATTATTTTTAAACTGCTTTTTTTTTCTCAACTCAATTTCCTTAAAACTATATCACGCAATCTCACTACTCTTAGAGATTAGTTTCTACCCCCTTCGTGTAAGCATTGCTTTGGGTACCTCTGAGTCTCACTGAACTTTGATGCACAAGGCTGGTAATTCCATACTGCACTTGTTCAACATTTTTTGGTAAATGTTTGGGTGCTGGTATTGCCCAGGGACCCAATGGGGCCTTAGGGAGCTTTGCCGCACCCAGACCATGGCAAAGGCTATGAAACTCGAAAGGAGTGAGGTTGGAAGATTGGGCCTGGCTGAAGGCTCCCTATAGAATAACTTCTTATCTTTTATTCTTTATTACTGTAATTCGGCTATCCTTGGTTTGTAATAATTTGTAAACGAATGATTGGGGTCGAATAGTGAAACAAGTAACTGTTATAAAATTACTGTTGCATTCTCATTAGCATTTAGAGACCATGTTTTAGGAGCTTCTATGTGCATTAGACATCCTGTTACTTAGGGTTTTTATTTTTTCTAAGTTGCAATTGTTGAACGCCTCACCAGTATGTTTAATCTAATAATACAAGTTTGGTTAACTGCGTCCTTTTGAAACTAGAATTAATATGCATGTTCACCCCCTTTAAGGTAATTAGGCAACGCATACGATGCCTAGACAAACTTTAGGCCTAATAAGAATCGATTAATCATGTTTTACCGGTTTAAGACCAATCAGCCTCTTATAATTTTGAACTCTGCTGCTCCCATTCTTACTGAAGTTCACTCTGTTTTTTTAAAAAAAACTCCCGCTCTATCTGGAAACAAAATCTTGAAATTGTGCATCTATTTACTCTCACTGATTTTCTGATTCTTGTTCTATTATGTTTTCAAACTACTGGGTTATCATTCTCTGTCCAGAATCGTGCTATTTTGAATACTTGTCCAGCACTTCGTTAAGCTACTGTCACTACTTGATTTTCAAAAACCATGCTTTAACAATTTTTTTTATCTGTCGCTAAACTCAACTGTTGTTATCTATTCCTGTTTTCTGAAAACTCCTATCTTTGAGACCTTAAATGTGTTTGAGACGTGCTGATTACATGTTTACTTGTAGAGGGATCTGTGAGCGTTTTATTTGCCTTTGTGTTCCCTTTATGTGTAGTCCTACTTGTTATGTATGTCGCTTAGCATTTTGTCCTTTAAACCTAAGGGTTCAGCCTAGTCCTTACCTTGTAGGAATAGTGGTCCTAAATACCCTCTAGGACTTATAGGATGGGACGGGTAATAGCACGCAATAAGCTTTCGTGACCAAATCACGCGTTTTAAATAATCTTTACGGGATGGGAAGGGTAGAATATGGAGATGATGACCGATGCGCTAATATCTCATGTAGCCCCTCTTCTGAGGAGTGATTACTAGGAATTGCATTGATGTGATCCATATTGTTCACAAACCTAGGACCCCCTCCCCTTTGTTTTTTTTTAGAACTTGTCTAAAATCATTTCTTCAAATTTCTGCCTTCTTTATTTTCAAACTTTCAACCTACTTGCAAAACGTATGTGAGAAGCCCTCTTATTTGAGCCTTGATTGTTTACTTGTAAATTCACATTGTAACATGGCCAGGACCACACTAGTGGATCTTGCGGGGTGCCTAACACCTTCCCCTCGAGATAATTTCTAGCCCTTACCCTAATCTCTGGTCTCTTCATCTTAAACTCTTCTAAAAAGTGTCCTAATGCACTGTAATCATTAGGTGGCAACTCTTCAACTTCTAAACCCAATTCTCGAAAGGTAATAGAGTTGTCCTCCCAATGTCGTATACCCAATTTCGACCCATAGAAAAAGGGGGCGTCGACAGCATGGCGACTCTGCTGGGGATTCTTTAGGCTTTTACCATTGCATGTTTCTTGTGACTTTACTATCTCATTAATTGCTTTATTTACTGTCTTTTATTCTTTCACTACGAAACTGACTTGGCTCTTCATGTCTTTTCTTTCCTTTAACTGCTTTCCTTTACTGCTTTATTTCAATACTGTTGTAATTACTGCAATTATTGTAATCATTTATCTTATGAACGTGGAAATACATGTCAATTTGTTTCATTCTTGTAAACTGCATCTTCAACATCATATTCCACTCGTGCCAAACAAATACCATAGCAACGCTTATAATGAGTGGTTGCGCTCTTCCAATATTATCACCCTTTAAATTCGGCAAAGGCGTATTTACGGTAAAACCAGTCGATCAACGATGCAGTCGACGGTTCCGTGCCTTTCCCTCTTGAGTTGTCCGCTCAAGGGTACCTGTCTAATAACCCGATAGAAACCTTACTTTGTTTAACTGTGCATGCATTATGGTCAAACCTAGCCGAGTCAGTTATGTTGTCCACATAATGACTCATTAAGATAGCCCTGTCTGAAGTCCACTGGGTTTCCTTGAAACCCAAATGGACGCCACCATATTTTGTACATTTATTTGGAGAACTAAATGTTTTTTATGCTGATTATTGGTATTAAATAGTTGAGTCCGGTGGGGGTGAGGTCTTAACCCTTTTGTTTTGCAGAAAATGAATGACAAAGTTCCTCACTTCGGTATGGTAAACATACCTTCACTCTTGTATACTTGGTGGAGAAACCTCCCATCGAGCAACCAAATCAACGAATGGAAAGAGAGAGTCACCAAGGCTAGTGAGAAGCTAGAATACCTGGAGTACAACTTGCTGGAATTGGAAGGGAAAGTGAGGAAAAGAGTCATCGACTGTCAAAATGCTGAAGAAGGCAAAGGAGAACGTCTGGCGATAGCATTTTTACTGGAAAATCTGCGCGAGCTGGAGGACTTGATCAACGAGAACATTCAACCTGAAGAAGTCCCTTCTGGGACCAAGTAGTTAGGAGTCTTTCTTTTCGCTTTTAATGTAATAAGGCCAATGGCCATTAGTGACATTTTTACTTTTCGCTATTTTAGTGTCGTTTGGGATTCGTCTTATTTTTATCAATAAAATGAGGCATTTAGCATTATAAGTTCTCCAAATTAATTTGTCGCTAGACCTACCTCAGGCACAACGAGGCACCCAAATTAGGACGCGATTTATATTCTTGCACAATGTGTTTAAATATTGCAACATTTTCTTCTCATAACCCGCACTAACTTGTTACCTTGTTTTTTGTTTTTCTTTTATTTTTTATTCCCCTCCCCAAAGGTTAGTCCATGTATTCTGGCACCATCATCATATAGTACGAGATCCAAGGGCCCTCCACCTCCTCCTCCTCCGAGTCCTATCCGGAACAAGAACAAAGGCGGGATGGGAGATTCAAGTGCCAGAAAGGAAATTGAAAGAATTGAGATTCCTCAGGATACCCCGGTTACTAAGGAAACTGCTGCCCAACTTGAGCAAAAATTATTGAAGTTCCGAGAAGAACTGGATCAAGTTCGGAACTTGGCAAATTTATCATTCTCTCTCACCGCTCCTGATGTCAACTTTCCAAATGCTCAAAATCCCGCACCTCCACAGAACACCCCACAACCACAGATGCAAACCACTCATGCTCAACACTGAAACACATGCCACACTCCAAACAACACTCCACTACTCATTCCTGAACCACTGAACACCACAAACGACCACCTCCACAACACTCCCATCTACGTAGATACCGTACCCCACTATACTCAACCAATCTCAAGTGCACCTGAGTTTGATGACAAGGACTCTCTTATCAAAAACTTGGCAACAGAACGCAAGAAGTTGACCAGACGAGTCCAGGGCATGGAAGGAAACAAAGGTATAGAGGGGCTAAATTATGAAGACCTCTGCATTCAGCCAAATGTTGAACTTCCAGAGGGGTACAAACCTCCCAAGTTCGAAATGTTCGATGGCACGGGAGATCCCAGAGTCTATTTGAGGAAGTATTGTGATAAGCTGGTCAGAGTCGGAAGGAATGAGAAAATCCGTATGAAACTCTTCATGAGAAGTCTGAAGGGGGATGATTTATCCTGGTACATTAGTTAGGACCCCAAGAAATAGACAAGTTGGGTAGGTATGGCATCGGATTTCATAGATAGGTTCCGATTCAATACAGAGAATGCACCGGATGTATTCTACATCCAGAATTTGAAGAAGAAGCCTACCGAGACATTTCGCGAGTATGCTACTCATTGGATATCAGAGGCTGCTAAGGTCAGACCGGCCTTAGAAGAGGAATAGATGAATAGATTCTTCATCCGGGCTTAGGATCCACAATATTATGAGAGGTTGATGCTGATTGAGGGCCAGAAATTCTCCGATATCATCAAACTAGGAGAAAGAATTGAGGAAAGCATTAAGAATGGTATGGTTACTAATCTTGAAGCATTGCAGGCCACCAACAAGGCTTTACAGTCTGGTGGCACATCCAAGAAGAAGGATGTGAGTGTCGTGATGGTCACACAGGGAGCCAAATCACCACTAAAATACCACACTAACCTGTCACCTCCACTTACATATCAGTCCATCCCAAATTACCAAGCACTTGCACCCTCTTACCAAAATCCACCACTCGTTTACCAATCATCTCCACTTCCCGCATATCAACCCAGTTCACCTAGATACTCTCAACCTGTACCTGTTTACCAAGCTTATAATGCACAACCCTCTCACTACCAATCACCTCCCACTCGCCAAAATTTCCCTAGATCCAGACCAAATTTTGACCGCAGACCTCCCAGACAATATACAGCCATCGCTGAGCCAATTGACCAGCTGTATGAGAAACTTAAAGCTGCTGGTTACGTCTCCCCTATCCCTGCCATAACTTTAGAAAATCCTTCCCAGTGGGTCAACCCTAATAAGACCTGTGCGTACCACTCCGGCATGTAAGGACATACCATTGACGAGTGCCGCTCGTTGAAGGACAAGATTCAAACTCTGATCGACAATAAGGTTATCGTAGCAAAGGAGCCTGCTCCTAATGTCCTCAACAACCCTCTGCCTGACCACAACGGTGGAGACATTCACATGATCGAGATCGAAGATGACTGGGACCCCAAGGGGTCGATAGGATTGATTGCTGAGGATGATGAGCCAAAGAAACCGGCAGTCATACTTAGCCCAATTGTTGTGCAGAATCAGCCCTCCAGGGGCGATGAAGTAAACATGTCTATACCTCTCGAATTTGAATAACCTTCTTCTGCGAAGGTGGTCGGGCCAATTGAGGTTGAGTTTGGGGATCCAAAAGCACCTGTACCCTTTGAAGTTGTTGTGTTACCACCAAGGGTACCCATTCATGTAGCAATGTCAGACATAACACCATTCCACTTAAATGCGATACCATGGGATTACACAGTTGAAACTAGGAGGAAAGGGAAGACCAAGACGGGAGAAGCAATTGCTGCGTAGGGTATGACCAGAACAGACAGAGTTTACACTCCAGAGCATCTAGCCGAGTCCAGTAAGCAAGCCTCTGGATGGAATATTGAAACTGGGCCTGATGATCTTTGGAGGAAAATACAATCTAAGGAGTATTCAGTCGTTGAGCAATTGAACAAAACACCAGCGCATATCTCCATCCTAGCTCTTCTACAGAGCTCTAACGCACACGAAAATGCCTTGATGAAGATATTGAGTGAAGCTTATGTGCCCAGCAACATAACTGGAGGTGAAATAGCAAATATGGTAGGACAAATACTGGAAAGCCACAAAATCACCTTCCACGAAGATGAGCTGCCTCCGGAAGGACTGAATCACAACATGGCCCTGCACATCACCGTGCAATGCGAGGATTACTTCATCACTAGAGTCTTGATCGATAGAGGCTCCAGCCTCAATATCTATCCGTTGATAACTCTCAGAATATTGGGAAAGAGCCTGCACGAGATCAAAGATGGGGCCATCAATGTCAAAGACTTCGATGGGTCCCAAAGGTCCACTATCGGAAAGATCAGCCTATGCTTGCAAATGGGGCCAACCTGGTTCGACGTTGACTTTCAGGTGATAGATGTCCCAGCATCCTACAATTTGCTGTTGGGATGACCATGGATCCACGCCGCTGGAGCTGTAGCATCGACCCTGCATCAGGCAGTGAAGTTCGAATGGAATTACCAAGAGGTGATTATTCATGGCGATGGTAGCAACCCCATATATAGTCGCTAGACCATCCTGATGATTGGAGGCAGAAGGAGAATAGGCGGAGAAACATACCACCACATTGAAAGGGTCAACGTTGTAGACAAGGATAAATGGTGGGATAACAAGATTGAAAGTATCTTGAATTGGTGTGGGTACGAACCTGGAAAGGGAATCGGCAAAAAACCTCCAGGGAATCACCAAACCCATCAAGCTGAAGAAACATGATACTACATTTGGTTTGGGGTATGAGTACACTTGGGAAGAGTTCAATCACTGCTCGCCACCATGGCGCGGTTCCTACTACCCACTGGAGCATCTGATACCTCACCTGGACAGACTTTCCAGCCGGTAGATACTATATATGGGTCGGAGAAAGATGGAGCATTGGCAGCCGTGAAGAATCTGTTCCTAGAGGATGATGATATGGACTGCTGTGTTATTTTCAAGGAAGGAGAGGAAGTCCCTTCTATACGAGTTGTGAACCGAGGAGAGCGCCTCGGCAATTGGTCAATCAGAACCACCAGGGCCCGGAAAGCTTCGGGGTAGCAAGGCTAAACAAAAGCACCATGCATCACATTTTTACTTTTTACTAGCTGATTTTATTTCTGCATTGTATTTAATTTTGAAAAGAGCTCTGATATTCAAAACAATTATGAATTCAATTGAAAGCATTTCAGTTTATTATATATCTCGCTCTTATTATTTTTTCTATCATTCACTTTATTTTATACAGCACTACTATTACTTGCCTTGACGATGAACCAACGATTGTGACTTGCAACGAGACAACGCAACAAATGGATATGGATTCAGAAGAGGATGATATACCAGAAGAGGTCGTCAGAGAGGTTGAGAATTTTGAGAATAGGCCTAAGTCTAACTTGGACGAAAATGAGGTGGTTAATCTGGGAGATACAGAGAATGTCAAAGAAACGCGCATCAATGTTCACCTGTCACCATCAGAAAAGAAAGAGTACACGGAATTCCTAAAGGAATATGAAGACATATTCGCCTGGTCGTATGATGATATGACTGGTCTCAGTACATCCATTGTAGCTCACAAACTGCCAACAGATCCAACATGTCCGCCGGTAAAGCAGAAGCTCAGGAAATTCAAACTCGACATGAGTTTGAAAATCAAAGAAGAGGTTACCAAGCAAGTCAAAGACAAGGTTCTCAGGGTAGTAGAGTATCCTACATGGTTAGCCAACATCGTGCCAGTGCCAAAAAAGGATAAGAAAGTTAGAGTTTGTGTTGACTACCGGGATCTTAACCTTGCCAGTCCTAAAGATGACTTCCCCTTACCGAACATACACATTCTAATTGACAATTGCGCCAAGCATGAGTTACAGTCTTTCGTTGATTGTTTCGCTGGGTATCATCAGATATGGATGGACGAGGAAGATGCAGAGAAAACGGCTTTCATCACGCCATGGGGAATGTACTGTTACAAAATGATGCCATTCGGTTTGAAGAATCTTGGTGTCACCTACATGAGAGCCATGACTACCATCTTTCATGACATGATACACAAGGAGATCGAGGTATATGTGGATGACGTCATCATCAAATACAAGAAAGTCAGGGATCACATGGAAGACCTAAGAAAGTTCTTCAACAGACTGAGGAGGTACAATCTGAAACTGAATCCCGCCAAGTGTGCATTCAGGGTTCCTGTTGGAAAATTATTGGGTTTCATCGTGAGTCATCGAGGAATAGAATTGGATCCATCAAAGATCAAAGTTATCCAAGAATTGCCGCCGCCAAAGAATAAGAAGGACGTGATGAGTTTCCTGGGGAGACTCAACTATATCAGTCGGTTCATAGCTCAGTCCACTGTCATTTGTGAACCTATTTTCAAAATGTTGAAAAAGGATGCTGCTACCAAGTGGACTGATGATTGTCAGAAAGCCTTCGACAGAATCAAGGAATACCTGTCAACGCCACCAGTCTTGGTTCCGCCTGAGCTAGGAAGACCCCTATTGCTTTACCTTGCGGTATTGGATGGAGCATTCGGTTGTGTTCTGGGACAACATGATGAAACAAGGAGAAAGGAGCAGGCTATCTACTATCTTAGTAAGAAGTTCACACCGTGTGAGGCCCGGTATTCTCTTTTAGAACGCACTTGTTGTGCTCTGACTTGGGTCGCGTAGAAGTTGAGGCATTACTTCTGTGCTTACACTACTTATCTCATATCCAGAATGGACCCTCTGAAGTATATCTTCCAGAAACCCATGCCCACTGGCAAGCTCGCCAAGTGGCAAATCCTGCTAAGTGAATTCGACATTGTTTACGTTACTCAGAAAGCAATCAAAGGGCAAGCCTTGGCGGATCATCTCACCGAGAATCCCGTGGACGGGGAATACGAGCCCTTAAAAACGTATTTTCCCGATTAAGAGGTATCTTTCATAGGAGAAGATATTGCAGAATCCTATGATAGTTGGAGGTTGTTTTTCGACGGAGCTGCAAATTTCAAAGGAGTTGGCACAGGAGTAGTCCTAGTATCAGAAACCGGCCAACACTACCCGGTATCCGCCAAGCTAAGGTTCCCTTGCACCAATAATATGGCCGAATATGAAGCCTGCATCTTGGGGCTCAAAATGGCCATTGACATGAACGTTCAGGAGTTGCTAGTGATCGGGGATTCAGACTTGCTCATACATCAGGTTCGAGAAGAGTGGGCAACCAAGAACTCTAAGATACTTCCCCACTTGCATCACATACAGAAGTTGAGGAAAAGGTTCACAAAGACAGAATTTCAGCACGTCCCCAGAGTCCAGAACGAGTTTGCTGATGCATTAGCTACTTTATCGTCCATGATCCAGCATCCAGATACAAATTTCATTGATCCCATCCCGGTAAAGATTCATGATCAGCTAGCTTATTGCACCCACGTTGAGGAAGAAGCGGATGGAAAACCATGGTTCCATGACATCAAGGAGTACCTGACAACAGGGGAATATCCAGAACTTGCCAACGCTACTCAGAAGCACACACTTCGTAGGTTATCCAGCAACTTCTTTCACAGTGGAGGAATCCTGTACATGAGGACTCCCAATTTGGGTTTACTAAGGTGTGTCGAAGCAAAAGAAGCATCCAGGCTATTGGACAAAGTGCATGCAGGGACCTGCGGGCCGCACATGAATGGTTTTGTCTTAGCAAAGAAGATACTCTGAGCAGGGTATTTTTGGATGACTATGGAAATAGACTATATCCAGTATGTTCGCAAATGCCATCGCTGTCAGATACATGCAGATACGATAAAGGTGCCTCCAAACGAGCTTACTGCAACAAGCTCACCATGGCCATTCGCCGCTTGGGGAATGGATGTTATCAGACCTATCGAGCCTGCCGCATCAAATGGGCATAGGTTCATCTTAGTGGCAATCGATTAATTTACCAAATGGGTCGAAGCAATATCATACAAGGCGGTCACTAAGAAGGTTGTGGTGGATTTCGTCCGCGACCGCATTGTTTGTCAGTTCGGAATTCCGGAATCAATCATCACCGATAATGGTTCCAATCTCAACAGCGACTTGATGAAAGTAATGTGTGAAAAATTCAAGATCAAACACAAGAACTCTACAGCCTACAGGCCTCAGATGAATGGAGTTGTGGAGGCAGCCAACAAGAATATCAAGAAGATACTAAGGAAGATGGTCGAAAGGCACAAACAATGGCATGAGAAGTTATCATTCGCCTTATTGGGATACCGCATCACAGTCTGCACATTGACCGGAGAAACTCCCTACATGCTGGTTTATGGTACAGAGGCGGTCATCCCCACCGAGGTATAAATTCCCTCCTTAAGGATCATACAAGAAGCAGAGTTGTATGATGCAGAATGGGTAAAAGGTCGCTACGAGCAGTTAGTTCTTATAGATGGGAAAAGGATGAATGCAGTTTGCCACGGTCAGTTGTATCAGAACAAAATGTCCTTAACAAAAGAATTAAGCCAAGGAAGTTCACCCCGGGGTAGCTGGTGTTGAAGAAAATATTCCCATATCAAGATGAAGCCAAGGGGAAGTTCTCTCCCAATTGGCAGGGTCCATACATGGTTCACCGGGTTCTAACTGGAGGAGCCCTTATTCTTGCAGAAATTGACGGAGAAGTCTGGCCGAAGCCAATCAATTCAGATGCAGTGAAACGATACTATGTGTAACCACTTATGATTCCCTTTATGATGTAATTTGAACTACGCCTGACCTGATTCCCGTTTAAGAGGGGATACATAGGCAGCCCTATGGGTTCGGTCACAATTTAATAAAAATTCCATTTCCCCCCGCTATTGGAACTGGGGCAGAATTTTGAGGACGACCCTCAAAATTTCGAAGTTGATTTTAGTTCATGCATCGCCAGATGCGCCAACCCAGTAAACTGGGGCAGAATTTTGAGGAGGACCCTCAAAATTCCGAAGATGATTTTTTTTAGTCATTCAGCACAGCCGTCAAAAATGTCCGCTCAGCAAACTAGGGCAGAATTTTAAGGAGGACCCTCAAAATTCCGGAGCGAAAGAGGTTGCAATGTCTGGAACCACGTCGCAGTCGTTGGTTCATCTAAAGAAAACTATTTTTGATTATATACTTACGTTATATTTACTATATCATGCATAACTATTATCCGAATTGTTGTTGTTTAGCGATGCTACCCCAATGACACACAACGTCAAGAGCCCGGGGAAGACAAACTAACCTTTTCCCCTTACAGAACTCACGATTTTTCTTTAGATGCAGGCACTCAACTTGCAGTATCGTTAAGTATATTTATGTACGCATACTTTTCCAAGAATGCAACTTCTCAAAATCATCACGTTCCTGCAATTGCTATCCGTACACAATCTCCCCAGCAGTCATATTGTCATAATCGGCTATCAGCTAGAGATCTTACTACTAATCGCCATTTTACATTCTTGCACTGCATAAGGCTACTTTTCTGCCTTCCAAGGTTAAGCTCTACCTCCATCATTATTTGCATAAGGCTACCTTTCTACCTTCCGAGACTAAGCATTGTCTCCATCCTACATTTCTCTGCATTGCATAAGGCTACCTTTCTACCTTCCGAGACTAAGCATTGTCTCCATCCTGCATTTCTCTGCATTACATAAGGCTACCTTTCTACCTTCTGAGACTAAGAATTGTCTCCATCCTGCATTTCTCTGCATTGCATAAGGTTACCTTTCTGCCTTCCGAGACTAAGCATTGTCTCCATCTTGCATTTCCTTGCATTGCATAAGGCTACCTTATCTGCCTTTCGGGACTAAGCCATGTCTCTATCTGCATTTCGCATAAGGCTACTTTTCTGCCTTCCGAGGTTAAGCTCTACCTCCATCATCATCTGCATAAGGCTACTTTTTTGCCTTTCGAGACTAAGCTCTGTCTCCATCTGCATTTTGCATAAGGCTACCTTTCTGCCTTCCAAGGTTAAGCTCTACCTCCATTTGCATTTCCTGCATTGCATAAGGCTACCTTTCTGCCTTCCGAGACTAAGCTCTGTCTCCATCTTGCATGGCTGAAATATCGCCACTTTATTTTCTTGCATCGGCTAAAAGATCGCCACCTTATCTCTCTCGCATGGCTGAAATATCGCCACCTTTTATTTACGTCTTGCATCGGCTGAAATATCGCCAAATCCTACATTTCATGGGCAGAAAGATCGCCACCTTCTGCATTTCATGGGCTGAAAGATTGCCAAATTGTCCAAAGACGTCATTGTTCGGAGGTACCATTTGCATAGCCCGAGAACGTCATGCCATGGCCTGAGGACCCCATTTTATCTTTTGCATATCATTATTCAAAGGCATCATAGTTCGGAGGCATCATCTACATGGCCCGAGAACATCATTTCATGGCCTGCGAATTTTTATTTACGCTCTTCATAGCCCGGGACGTCATGGTCCAAGGACGTCATCCTAACCGTCCAAAGACAACATTCATGGTCCAATGGGAATTTGCATCACGTTTAAATTTATGCACAATATATGCTCGTATTACTTACTTGCAGGTACACGGGCTAGCAACGGCCGTCTTAGCAGGAGCAATCCCGCTCGGTTCCCGCAGCCTATCGATTTTCAGAAACCTCTCTCAATCTAAACACCGCGTTCGTCCGTTTCAAATCTCCATCGGCATATTCCGTCAATGGTTCCTGAACTACATATGGCCTGATTCCTGTAAGACCAGGGATATGTAGGCGGCTCAGAAACCAGAGCTCGGTCAGAACTCCTTTCAAATTGCCACTTCCGGTCAAAATTGGTCATCTTATCTTTACCCGACAACTCTTTAATCCTTCCCGGGTAAAGAGGGGCAGCTGTTAATACCCAATTTTTCCCTAAGTATTTTTTAAACTCAAAATACTTTCAAAATAACATATATGTGCATACATAAGCATGCCCAAGTATTTTGGTATTTTTCCCAAATTTTTTAAGGAAATTTCAAAACAAATTTATTGTTTATTTTAGCAGTGCAAAATCCAATAATTATTTCCAAAATTATTATTTTGGTGAATAATTTATTTATTTCTCATATTTACACCAAAATATAATTAAGGTGATTTTTGCATATTTTTACAAATTTATTTGGTATTTTTAAAGCTAATTTGCATATAATTGCAATTATAGCCCATGTTTCGATTAATAGTATTTTTATAATTGCAAAATCAGTTCCAATATTTTTGTATTACTAATGGTTTCAGTACTTTTAATTTTTTTTAAAAAATCATTTTCATTATTTTTATAAAATAAAGAGGGAGAAATTGGCTATTTAATACCTAACCTATTATTATTGCAATTTTAGCCCCAATTGTAACCCACCCCATCAGATTTTTAATTAACCCAGTACCCAATCCAAATCCGCCTAGCCCAATCTCCGAATAACTCGGCCCAGCTTCGATTTAATCTGAGCCGTTGATCAAATGAGATCAACGGCCCAGATTTCGTTTCCTTAATTAAATTCTAACTACCCCCCTGACCCCTCATTTCATCGAGACCGGTCTCTCTCTCTACTTGGTCTATTCCTCTCCTCCTTCTCTCTAGAACCTTCTGGTTCTTCTCCGATGGCCTTCACCATCTATCCGGCCACCTCCAGCCTCACCTCTTTCGACCACCAGCCGCCGTAAAACCTTATCTCGCTGAATCCCTCTATCCTGGAGACCCCAGGAGCCTCCACCATACGAGATGGTCACTGAAAGTTTTGCCTGGTTTGTCTTCGGTCTTTCTCCGATGGGTTTTGGTCCGATGGTGCTATGAACACCATTATTGCTGAGTTTCACAGCCAGGTTTCTCCTACTTCTCACTGGTTTCTTATGAAACCCTAATCTCTACCCAGACCTCTTAAATCTCTGTATTTTTTAAACGATTTTAACTCACACCTTTATGTTTTACACTATTCTCTACTCGATCTTTACGATTCCTCAAGTTTTAAACGTTTTGTTCCCTTTTTTTTCAAACTAGGGTTTCTGAACCCCTTTTCGAAATCACTTTATCTTCTGATTTTGAGTACTATATGTTTGTGTTTATATTATTTGCTTGTTTGTGTGATCTTCTGGGTTATTCTCCGAGTTCTATGCTTTAATTTTGTTGTTAGGGTTCCAACCTTCTACTGTTTCTGTGATTTCTTGCTTATGGGTCTCTGATTTTCGTGCCTATTGTGTTTAATAGGTCTAATTATTCATTGTTTACCAAATATTCTGTTGATTCTGTGCATCTCTTCGAATCCCTGATTTTGTATATGTTTTCATTAGAAGTTTTTCACTAATTTTGAATCACTTCCTTATTTGTGAGATGTTTTCCTTCCTTAGAACTAATTCCTTGTGATTTTTAGTCCCATCCGTGATTCTTTGACTAATTTTCAGAGTTAATTTATATTTTTACCATATTTATGCGCATAAACATACTTTCGAATATTCAGTATATATTTTCCTTACTTGAAATATTACGTATTTGACCCTTATTACATGTTACATGCTTTACTACTCCTATTATGGTAGATTCAGTAGTCTAAGTGATTATTTCCTTATCTGATATAACTTGTACCCATTCGAATCATGACTCCCTAGTTAAAATGAGTTTGGTCCTGTGATTGATTCAATTGGTATTGCTTCTATAATTGTGTACTTGTTACCCTATTCTTTACTTGTTTTCAAAACTATAAATACTTTACCCTCTGTTTAGCATAATAGACGAACAACCACACTGTTCTGAACTCTCTCTTACACACGCAAGCATACTCACTGTTCTCTCTTACTTTCCTACACATTCTCGCTCGCTTCTCTTATTGACTACTAGTTACCTAGTCGGCTAAAAGCCAAGACTGAGTAACTTGTTACTCTACTGTTTTATTGCTCTATACATTGCTTCTCTCTTGGTCTGCACACTACTGCTCTACTCCCCTGCACACTACTGCTCTATTATCCCACTCTTGACTAGTATGTCTGTTATTTGATTTACAGCTTCCAAAACAACATGTTTTTATGCATATTGCACTTTCTCTTATTTCTTTTATGCTTCTACTTATGGTTATGCTGTTTTCATTGCAATTAGCGTGCCTCTTAGCTTGTTCATTGATGTGATTACCCTTCCCTTAATTCAGCATGTCTACTACTTCCTTTACTTGTTTAATACAGTTCTTCCTTACCCCCTAACCCCAGTACATTATTAGCATGTATTCACGACCCTTCCTAGCTACTAAATAATCCTGAACCTCTTCTATGAGCACTTTGGGATGAAATGTGTTGTGACTGTTTAAGTTCCGAAATGTTTTCATTGATGTCTACGTATGTGCAACTATGCTCTTATATGTGAACTACTTGTCCCCATTTCCCCTTTACCATGTTTGTGTTTGCTTCCCTGAACCATGTGTGATATTCTAGTTCTGAGATTGTCTTACTCACCTTCTTACAAAACTGTCACACTCTTCTATTGTTTTTCTTTCAAGAACTGATTCTATATGGATCATTTTTAAACTGTTTTTTTTTCAACTCAATTTCCTTAAAACTATATCACGCACTCTCACTACTCTTAGAGATTAGGTTCTACCCCCTTCGTGTAAGCATTGCTTTGGGCACCTCTGAGTACTCACTGAACTTTGATGCACAAGGCTGGTAATTCCACACTGCACTTGTTCAACATTTTTTGGTCAATGTTTGGGTGATGGTATTGGCCAGGGACCCAATGGGGCCTTAGGGATCTTTGTCGCACCCAGACCATGGCAAAGGCTGTGAAACTCGAAAGGAGTGAGGTTGGAAGATTGGGCCTGGTTGAAGGCTCCCTATAGAATAACTTCTTATTTTTTTACTCTTCATTACTGTAATTCGGCTATCTTTGGTTTGAAATAATTTGTAAACGAATGATTGGGGTCGAATAGTGAATATGGGAGGGGTTATGCATGCTTAGTTCAAGTAATGGGTAGAAAACATGCTTATAAAACTTTATTTACCTACTTGCGCAATAGATATCATGTATAGAGCATGCATCTAACATATTAGTAATCCTGTTTTAGGCTCTTTACTTTCAGTCTGTTATTATACTCATTTTGTAATCACGATTAGTTAATAACCAACAAGTAACTGTTATAAAATTACTGCTACATTCTCATTAGCATTTAGAGACCATGTTTTAGGAGCTTCTATGTGCATTAGACATCCTGTTACTTAGGGTTTTTATTTTTTCTGAGTTGCAATTGTTGAACACCTCACCAGTATGTTTAATCTAATAATACAAGTTTGGTTAACTGCGTCCTTTTAAAACTGGAATTAATATGCATGTTCACCCCCTTTAAGGTAATTAGGCAATGCATACGACGCCTAGACAAACTTTAGGCCTAATAAGAATCGATTAATCATGTTTTACCGGTTTAAGACCAATCAGCCTCTTATAATTTTGAACTCTGCTGCTCTCATTCTTGTTGAAGTTCACTCTGTTTTTTTTTAAAAAAACTCCCGCTCTATCTGGAAACAAAATCTTGAAATTGTGCATCTATTTACTCTCACTGATTTTCTGATTCTTGTTCTATTATGTTTTCAAACTACTGGGTTACCATTCTCTGCCCAGAATCGTGCTATTTTGAATACTTGTCCAGCACCTCGTTAAGCTACTGTCACTACTTGATTTTCAAAAACCATGCTTTAATGATTTTTTATCTGTCGCTAAACTCAACTGCTGTTTTCTATTCCTGTTTTCTGAAAACTCCTATCTTTGAGACCTTAAATGTGTTTGAGACGTGTTGATTACATGTTTATTTGTGGAGGGATCTGTGAGCTTTTTATTTGCCTTTGCGTTCCCTTTATGTGTAGTCCTACTTGTTATGTATGTCGCTTAGCATTTTGTCCTTTAAACCTAAGAGTTCAGCCTAGTCCTTACCTTGTAAGAATAGTGGTCCAAAATACCCTCTAGGACTTTTAGGATGGGACGGGATAGCACGTAATAAGTTTTCGTGTCCAAATCACGCGTTTTAAATAACCTTTACAGGACGGGAAGGGTAGAATATGGAGATGATGACCGATGCGCTAATATCTCATGTAGCCCCTCTTCTGAGGAGTGATTACTGGGTATTGCATTGATGTGATCCATATTGTTCACAAACCTAGGACCCCCTCCCCTTTGTTTTTTTTTTAGAACTTGTCTAAAATCATTTCTTCAAATTTCTGCCTTCTTTATTTTCAAACTTTCAACCTACTTCCAAAACGTATGTGAGAAGCCCTCCTTATTTGAGCCTTGATTGTTTACTTGTAAAGTCACAATTGTAACATGGTCGGGACCACACTAGTGGATCTTGAGGGGTGCCTAACACCTTCCCCTCGAGATAATTTCTAGCCTTTACCCTAATCTCTGGTCTCTTCATCTTAAACTCTTCTAAAAATTGTCCTAATGCACTATAATCATTAGGTGGCGACTCTTCAACTTCTAAACCCAATTCTCGAAAGGGAATAGAGTTGTCCTCCCAATGTCGTATACCCGATTTCGACCCATAGAAAAAGGGGGCGTCGACACTCAATTATCTGAAACTTCCTCTCCTTCTCCAACATCTCTGCTGCCCCCTCCTCTTGCCACACCAATCTCAGTTGCCAGCCATGATTCCTCTCAACCAAATCGTTCTGCCTCACCAGTTCACCCTTCTCCCCATTTGAAGGATCAGACTCAATCCACAATGCCGAAATAAGTCCACTGGACCTTCCATCGCCTCACAACCTTCCCCTGTTGCCTCTGACTCTACATTGATGTCCACTCATCATATGATTACTCGGTCTAAAACCAACAGCCTTAAGCCCAAACAATTTCACACTATTGTTCAAACCACTTCCTCCATACCTAGAACCTATAAGCAAGCTCAACAAGTCCCACACTGGTATGAAGCTATGAAAAATGAATTTGAAGCCTTAGTTCGGAACCGGACATGGGATTTGGTACCATGTGATCCTTCGAAAAACATGGTGGATTGTCAGTGGCTTTTTCGAGTTAAATATCATCCTGATGGTTCTATTGACAGGTACAAAGCTCGCCTAGTTGCCAAAGGTTTCACACACCGACCTGGCCTTGATTTTCAATGTACTTTTAGTCCTGTGATAAAGCCCGCAATTGTTTGACTCATTCTTGCAATTGCGACACAACAGAGTTGGCCCATCCATCAACTTGATATCAATAATGCCTTCCTGCAAGGTCGTCTTGATGAGGAGGTCTATATGCGTCAACCACCTGGTTTCGAAACTTCTACACATCCTACACATGTTTGCAAGCTGCACAAAGCTATATATGGCCTTAAACAAGCTCCCAGGGCTTGGTAGACTAAACTCAAAAATTATCTTGTTGCTTCAGGATTTATCAAATCCCAATCTGATTCATCATTGTTCATCATGCATAATTCTGAGTTTACTGCTTATATACTAGTTTATGTTGATGACATAATTGTTACGGGCAATCAAATTCGTGGTGTTCAAAGCATTATTGAAAATCTTGCAACCCGATTCTCACTAAAGGATCTTGGTCAACTTCATTATTCCTTGGTGTTTGAAGTATTTTCTTATTCAGGTAGCCTTTTGTTGTCTCAACAAAAATACATTATAGATCTGTTACAGGAAGTTAATATGCACAATTGCAAGGGTGTTCCAAAGTCAATGGCTTCTACCGTTATTTTCCCAGAATCTGCTGAAGATTCTCTAGTAGATGGCTCTCTTTATAGGCAGATAATTGGTAAACTTCATTATCTTTCCTGTACATGTCCGGACATTGCTTTTGCTGTTAGAAAACTTTCACAGTCCATGCACCAACCCTTAATATCTCATTGGACAGCCATGAAGCGTCTTCTTCGGTATCTTCACCATGTTGAAGTTGTCAAACTCCCACATCGGTTGGGGAGAAAAATTGTTGGGATTTTTCCCTTATAAAAGGAGGCCTAATGTTTAGGATTTAAACACACTTCTCATTTGCCTTCTTATCTTCTTAAGGCATTTGTATCTTCTCTCTTTAGTATTATTTCACTTGTATTTTTGGAGTGGAATAAAATATTGGTTGTGTCCGAGGAAGTAGGCAAAATTGGCCGAACCTCGTAAATTCTGGTGTTCCTTTTATTGTTGCTTTATTGTCTTATTTATTATTTGGTGGCTGCCATAATTTTTGGTATAGTAGTTGTGACTCATTCACACTATATACATTTGGCTTCCGCAACAATTGGTATCAGAGCCAAGGTACTTCTAAGTATGTTCTGTGGTTGCAGCATAGTCTGATCTTCCACATCAGAAAAGATTTATCTTGGTAACTGAGTCAAGGTTTTGTCTGAGTATGCTCTGTGGTTGCAACTTAGTCTGATCTTCCACACCAGAAAGAAAATAATCTTGATTTTTGTCGTCAGCAATTAAATAATATTTGTGTCAAAGATGAGAGACAATAAACAAGAAGAATCTACATCAAGTGTCAACAATACGTCATCATTGGCGTCTTCGCTTATGACAAGAATTGTGTCAAATGCGAAATTTGTGGTATAAATTTTTGACGGATCCGGACATTTTGGGATGTGGCAAGGAGATGTTCTAGATGTCCTTTTTCAACAAGGGCTAGATCTTGCCATTGAATAAAAAAGACCAGATGTTATTGGAGAAGAAGATTGGAGAATTATCAACCGTGTTGCTTGCGGTACCATTCGATCCTACCTTGCTAGAGAGCAGAAATATCCATACACAAAGAAAACTTCTGCAAGTAAATTATGGAAAGCACTGGAGGATAAATTTTTGAAGAAAAATAGTCAAAATAAATTATACATGAAGAAGAGACTGTTTCGCTTCACCTATGTTCCTGGTACCACAATGAACGAACATATCACCGGTTTCAATAAGTTGGTCACAGATTTGCAAAATATGGATGCAACTTTGATGATAGTGACTTGGCCTTGATGTTATTGGGATCACTTCTTGATGAGTACGAGCACCTTGAAACTACTCTACTACATGGGAGTGACGAAATTTCTCTCAGAGAAGTTTGTTCGGCTTTGTACAGCTATGAACAAAGAAAGGGAGAAAAACAAAAGGGCGGAGAAGGAGAAGCACTGGTTGTAAGGGGTCGTCTTCAAAATCAAATGAGGACAAAGAAGGGAATATCCAAGTCAAGATCTAAACCTAGCAAAGATGAATGTGCCTTTTGTCGAGAAAAGGGGCACTGGAAGAAAGACTGTCTGAAGTTGAAGAATAAGGCCAAACATAACAATGGAAAGGCCATTATGGATTCAAATGTAGCTGATTGTGATGATTCAGACTTCTCATTAGTTACAACAGAGTCATCAACATCATCAGACATATGGTTGATGGACTCGGCTTGTAGCTATCATATGTGTCCCAACAGGGACTGGTTTGTGGAATTTCAAGAAGGAGAATATGGAGTCATCCACACAGCGGATAACAGCCCTCTTACCTCATATGGCATTGGTTCAATACGATTAAGGAACCATGATGGAATGATCAGAACATTAACAGATGTTCGATATGTACCGGATTTGAAGAAGAATCTCATCTCTGTGGGAGCCCTAGAATTAAAAGGGTTCAAAATCATTGCAGAAAATGGAGTGATGAGAGTATGCTCCGGTGCACTAGTGGTAATGAAGGCCAATCGGAAGAACAATAACATGTACCGTTATCGCGGTAGTACAGTTATTGGGATAGCGATAGTAACATCCAGTGACGAAAAAGAGGCAGAAGCAACCAGGCTATGGCACATGCGCTTGGGACATGCTGGAGGAAAATCCTTGAAGACTCTATCAGATCAAGGATTGTTAAAAGGGGTAAAGACTTGCAACTTGGAGTTTTGCGAGCATTGTGTTAAAGGGAAACAGACAAGAGTTAAATTTGGTACAGCAATCCATAATACTAAAGGTATTTTGGATTATGTACACTCTGATGTTTGGTGTCCTTCCAAAACACCTTCATTGGGTGGGAAGAACTATTTTGTAACCTTTGTTGATGATTTTTCCCGAAGAGTGTGGGTGTATACAATGAAAAGCAAAAATGAAGTGCTGAAAATTTTTCTCAAATGGAAGACGATGGTGGAGAATCAAACAGGCAGGAGGATCAAGTGTATTTGCACAGACAATGGAGGTGAATACAAAAATGATTATTTCAATAAGGTCTGTGAAAATGATGGCATCGTCTGACACTTCACTGTTAGATATACACCACAATAGAATGGAGTGGCAGAATGTATGAACTAGACCTTGCTGGAGAAGGTACGGTGTATGTTGTCCAATGCTGGCTTGGGCAAAGAATTTTGGGCTGAGGCAATTACATATGCATGTCACCTCATTAATCGTCTACCATCTGCTGCTATTGATGGCAAGACACCATTTGAAAAATGGTATGGAAAGCCTGCTGTAGATTATGACTCTTTGCACGTGTTTGGCTCAACTGCATATTATCATGTGACAGAGTCAAAATTGGATCCAAGGGCAAAGAAGGCTATTTTTATGGGAATTACTTCTGAGTCAAAGGATATCGCTTATGGTGTTCTATGACAAAAAAAGTAATATTCAGCAGGGATGTTACCTTTGATGAATCTGATATGGTAAATAAGGTAACAGAAGATACCAAACAAAATGAAGGTGCTTCTAAGCAGGTGGAGTTTGAGGGAAAATTTATTTTTCCTACACAAGAAGCAGAGGAGGAAACAACTGAAGATTATCCTCTAGAAGGAGAGCCAGTAGAAGAGATTCCAACTCAGGAACCTCAACAACAACTTGAATCAATAGCAACCAGCAGGCCAAAAAGAACAATAACGA
Source organism: Nicotiana tabacum (assembly GCF_000715075.1). NCBI lineage: Eukaryota > Viridiplantae > Streptophyta > Magnoliopsida > Solanales > Solanaceae > Nicotiana > Nicotiana tabacum. The sequence goes on along the minus strand of NC_134099.1, from coordinate 23,648,230 downwards.
AACCTGTTCGTCTCATAGAGACGGTTGCTTGTGCAACCTCAATTGTAGCTGATGATGTTCCTACCACTTATAAAGACGCAGTCCAAAGTTCAGAAGAAGATAAGTGGAGGATTGCCATGAATGATGAAATACAGTCCCTTCATCAGAATCATACATGGAGATTGGCCAATCTCCCGAAGGGAAAGAAAGCAATTGGGTGCAAATGGGTATTTGCAAAGAAGGAAGGATTTCCTAACCAAGTAGATGTTCAATACAAAGCAAGATTGGTGGCCAAAGGATATGCTCAAAAGGAGGGAATTTATTACAATGAAGTGTTTTCTCCAGTTGTAAAACATTCCTCCATTAGAATTATGTTGGCTTTAGTAGCACAATTGGATTTGGAACTAGTTCAGATGGATGTAAAAATTGCGTTTTTACATGGAAACTTGGAGGAGGAAAACTACATGACTCAGCCAGAAGGATTCAAAGTTGCTGGAAAACAAAATATGGTGTGCAAACTTGAAAAATCGTTGTACGGATTGAAACAATCTTCTAGACAATGGTACAAGTGATTTGACAAGTTTATGTTGCAGCAAGGGTACAAGAGAAGAAAATACGATCATTGTGTGTATTTGCGCAAGCTTAAAGATGGTTCTTTTATATATCTTCTCCTATATGTTGATGATATGTTGATAGCTTCCAAGAATTCGGAAGAAATTGATAAGTTGAAGATTCAACTGAAGAAGGAGTTCGAGATGAAGGATCTGGGTGAGGCAAAGAAAATTCTTGGCATGAAGATAATAAGAGTTAGACGTTCAAAGAAACTCTGTTTATCTCAGAAAGAATATTTGAAAAGAGTACTACAATGTTTTGGCATAGATAAGAAGACTAAGCCAGTTAGTACTCCACTTGCTTCCCATTTTAAGCTAAGTACTACTATGTCACCAAAAGATGAAGATGAACGAGAATATATGTCAAAGGTACCATACACAAATGTTGTTGGTAGCTTGATGTATGCAATGATTTGTACGAGACCTGACATTTCACAAGCTGTTGGAGTTATTAGCAGATATATGCATAATCCCGGAAAGGAGCATTGGCAAGATGTGAAGTGGATTCTACGGTATATTCATAATACTGTAGATGTTGGGTTAGTTTTTAAGCAGGAAGACAATCAGTCTGTAGTTGGATATTGTGACTCAGATTTTGTGGGTGATCTGGACAAACGAAGATTAACTACTGGTTATGTGTTTACTTTTGCAAAGGCACTAGTTAGTTGGAAGTCTACTTTACAGTCAACAGTTGCTTTGTCTACAACAGAGGCAGAGTATTGGCTATTATAGAGGTTGTGAAGGAAGCAATTTGGCTTCAAGGATTGCTAAAGGAGCTTGGTGTTGAACAAAAAGGTATCACAATTTTTTGTGATAGTCAAAGTGCTATTCAATTAGCGAAGAACCAAGTTTATCACGCAAGGACGAAGCACATTGATGTTCGGTATCATTTCGTACGAGAAATCATAGAAGAAGGTGGAATCACGGTGAAGAAAATTCATACTACAGAGAATCCTGCTGATATGCTGACAAAAGTGGTGACTGCGGTCAAGTTTCAATATTGTTTGGATTTGATCAACATTGTTGAACACTAAAGATTGAAGATGAAGACACAACCAAAATTTGTTATCAAGAAAAAATTGAAGATGTGGAATTTTGCCAAGGTGGAGATTTGTTGAAGTTGTCAAACTCCCACATCGGTTGGGGAGAAAAATTGTTGGGATTTTTCCCTTATAAAAGGAGGCCTAATGTTTAGGATTTAAACACACCTCTCATTTGCCTTCTTATCTTCTTAAGGCATTTGTATCTTCTCTCTTTAGTATTATTTCACTTGTATTTTTGGAGTGGAATAAAATATTGGTTGTGTCTGATGAAGTAGGCAAAATTGGTCGAACCTCATAAATTCTGGTGTTCCTTTTATTGTTGCTTCATTGTCTTATTTATTATTTAGTGGCTGCCATAATTTTTGGTATAGTAGTTGTGACTCATTCACACTATATATATTTGGCTTCCGCAACACACCAGACATCTTCGTTTGGTCTCCGAATTGCTAAAGAACGTGATCATCGTCTTCTAGCCTACTCGGATTCTGACTGGGCTGAAGATCCTCTTGATCGAACCTCCACTACAGGTTATGTTGTTTACCTTGACAGCTCTCCGATATCATGGTCCTCTAAGAAGCAAAGATCTGTTTCTCGTTCCTCCACAGAAGCAGAATATCGGGTTGTTGCAGCTACTGTCTCTGAGACCAATTGGCTAAGAAGTTTACTCAATGAGCTTCGCTTCCATATATCAGCCACTCCTCAGATCTTTTGTGACAATGTCAGTACCACCTACATTTGCGCCAACCCGGTGTTCCATAGTCGAATGAAGCATATTGCTATTGACTTTCACTTTGTTCGTGAACAAGTTCAAAACAAGGAAATCGAAGTTCAACACCTTCACTCGGCTAATCAAGTGGCAGATATACTTACGAAACCACTTCCAAGAGCCTCATTTGTCAAGCAATTTTCCAAGTTGGGTGTTGTTGACACCACCAACTTGCGGGGGCGTAATAACGGCTGATTACTGCTTACTCTAGGATTCTTTACTACTGTAGAATTCTATTTTGTAGTTACTGATCTTTAGGAATTTGTTGTAACTCTCTTCTCCTATTTAGGCTCTTTTCTGATAGATGTTATATTTTTCAAGTTTATCTTGTTGCTGCATCTGCTGTACATATCTGTATAAATGGTCTGCCATACAATAAAAGAACATAACAGTATTTTACATCTTCTGCTTTCTTCTCTTTTAAGATTCAGGTAAATATAATATCTAATGACTGCATTTTGCTTGCATTGTGCTTGCAGCACTTTAAAGCATTCTGTCTAGGATTTTACTTGCATTGTGCTTGCAGCTCTTTAAAGCATTCTTCTTGAATCAGGACTCTATACCAAATAGAGAGTATGCCTACTTTGGTATAAGAATGGAACCATTAATAGATAGTTGATAATTCATTATGCCAAGTTTTGCTGGTACACTGTTGGGATAGTATTATACTCCCTCCGTTCACATTTGACTTTTCACACCCCTTAAGAAATAATAATTATAATATATATTTTATCATGTAACCCCTAATAATGGTTGTATTTTAAAAAATTTTGGGAAATAACTTTTAGAACGAGTAATTAATGATAATGGTAAAACAAGACAAAAAAATTATCTTTCTCTTGATTTGCTAAAATAGACAAGTAAAAGTAAAAATGTATTTTTAGTATAGTGAACAAGTAAAAGTGAACGGAGGAAGTACACAACAAAAGTCCCTATTAATTCATACCTTCAGTATGTCATCCCCTATCTCTCCCTTACTTGCACATCTTACAAAGTAGACTGTTAATTCCCAAAAACTTTAGTCTATGCAGTTTGCCCCTTCAGAATTAATCTGTGTAAACTAATAAATTGGAACGATTAAGCGAGTTACTTAGAGATAAACTGAATCAGACAACCAACTGAACCAGTCAATCAGAAACCTGTAACATTTATCTTCCACAGTGACTTGTATAGATTCCTTTTAAAATGCTCTCAATGAGTATATATATATTTATAAGAATTTACTAATGTATATGAATGGATTTTGTCTCTAGGCTTATAGAAAACTAGTTATCAAGTTCAAAAAAAGAAAATTACAATTAAAAACATTTTCAGACGCAATCACACAACAGATTTCAGAAAAGGAACATACTTATTTTGCCAATACTGTAGTAATTTTTAAGTCACTGTCTAGCATTGAATTCTAAAATATTTGTGGCTTCTCCCTAGTGTCAAGAGGTCAAACTGAACTCATCAACCAATCACCATAAGCTGCAGATATTGAATATATTCTATAGGAACTGTTGACAAAGGAAGAAGGCTGGCAATTGCTTAAAGTCTACTATCCTTAACGTGACAATTAATAAGAACCATGCAAATTTCTCTAAACAAAATAGTTTATCAAAACTTATTGAGGGTCCACATTGACAAAATAAATTTTCAAGCTGTCAGATCTGAAGCTTAAGTTGTTTTGCTTCTTCCTCTTTACAGTTCAAGTTCATTACAGTTTCTTCTAATCACAACTTTTGAGAGATGTCTTCCAACGAATATCTGTCTTCAAAGAATCGTCTTTTCGAAAGCCTACAACAGCTTGACAATGGTTTCTACTTCCCTATAGCTTCCATAGGTTTAGTCAAGTTCTTTAAACGAGAATTCAAATTCCTGGATATTTTTATCAGCTTGCATAGCTTCACAGATGAACCCGACATCCTAGATCTCATTCAGAAAGTTGAAGCTTTGTTTCAAGATTCTCTACTTCACATTTCTAAAATCTACCGACCCTACAACTTTGATTACTATGCCTCTGAGGTAGAAAAAAAGATTTGGTTGACTGAAATGGCAACTAGAGCCAAATACTCCTTTCCTAAAATATCATTAGTACCAATTCCAGCCAAATTTGTAACAGAATTCATTGATACTGTCGTGGAGAATCTTTGCAATCTAGTGAAGGTTGATGATCCCCGTTACTCGCTTCTTTATGTTCCGGAAATGAAGGAACGTATAGAAGATGTTCTAAAGGAATTGAAATTGCTGAAAACTTTCATCTGCTTTGTTTCAGAGAGGTCCATAGAGATTCAGAGCCAACCTCATGTCAATTTCTTAAATCATGTTTTAGCTGTGTCCGGCGACGCAACAATTCTTTCCTAGTTGTATTTAAAAGGCCCTGTCAGAGGGGGAAGACAAGACTTGGCTCCAGAGAAAATAAATACTTTGCTTTCTGATTTGTTGCAGATGAGGATCAAGCCCATTCAACCGTGCATTCGCAAGATCTATGTTGGTGTCCTGCAAGATTTAAAGGCGGAAATACAATCAGGATGTTATGCCAATATCCAAAATGAGTATTCAGCTGAAATTGAAGTCAACTTTGTGGAGACTATCCTACACAATTTGGTGGAGCTATCTACTCATAGTTGTATTGGAAAAAAACTGAGTCTGAATATTGAAGATGACATGTCATGACACGTGGACTGATCAAAAGGTCAAAACGCAATAAATAGCCAAGAGGCACGGGAGACAACAGATAGGGGGAAGAAAACAACATAGGTGTGGACCGTTACTCAAATAGGTACGAGTCTCGAACCTATTCGAGTCATTTAAAGACCGAAGATCGGAAGAAGTTGAAGATACGAATCTGATGACGTAAAAGAGTCTAGATACAGCATTAAATATCAAATACGTTAGAATATTTGAATTAAATAGAAATGATTGTGTAACATTTCTTTTAATGTCATTTATTGCTCATAATTGTCTCATTAAGACAAAAGCATTACATCTTCTCCTAGAATCAACTATAAAAGGAGAAGGACTCAACATTTGTAGACACGAAATATTATCGAGATTACACTGAAATACAAAACTACTTATTCTCAGAAATCTTCTATTATGTTCGTCTCCAGATTATCAGTAACCCGAATTTCTCTTTATTTCTAGTTTTGACCAAAGACTCAGATTTTTGGTTAAACAAATTGGTTCCGTTACCGGGAAACTGATAATCTTTTCTTTTAAGCTACATTCTATCCGTTGTTATCATCATGTCAAACAACAATAACAACAACAACAATAATAGTGAAAACACCTTGGGAAACCATGAAAATCAAATCCATCAAAATCAAGGAGATTTACAGAACATTGACGTGGTTCCCTCCCCCAAAAATTCACCACGTCAATCTCACGAAGGCACTCCTGCTCCTGAATCTCGTGTTGATCAACAAGAGCAATCTGAACATTTTGAAGGGGCAGATGAAGCTTTATAAAAAGTAATTGATGCACGGGTTAGCAAAGCTCTTCAGGCTCTAGTTAGTTGATTACTTGTTGCACCACCAACACCTACACCTAATAATAATAATACATTGGAGAATCCTCGTTCTGGCCTTGTTAATTCTGGAGGAACCCCTAGTGAACCACAGGAAGGAGAACCAGGTAATTCAAATAATTCTCATTTGCAAAATTTAATACTAACTTTGCAGAAACAGCTTAAGGAACAAAATGAGCGCATCGAGCAAATCCCTGGAGTTCCCCCTGTAATCAAAGGAGTGGATGTGGATAAATACTCACAACAACCTTGGAAACCAAGTGTTGCTCCCCTTCCAATCCCTAAAAAGTTCAAAATGTCTGACATCTCGAAATATGATGGCATAACAGACCAACGCGACCACGTAACTGCATTTACTACATGTGTAAAAGGCAACGACTTGACCAAGCAAGAAATTGAATTAGTGTTGGTCAAGAAATTTGGAGAAACACTCACCAAGGGTGCATTAACCTGGTATTCTCTTTTACCTGAAAATTCTATAAACTCTTTTGCTGAGCTTGCAGATTCTTTTATTAAAGCACACTCAGGAGCTCAAAAGGTTGAAAAAAGAATGGAAGACATTTTCAAAGTTAAACAAGGGGACACAGAGTTGCTTAGAGATTTTGTTGATAGATTCCAACGTGAGAGGATGACTTTGCCTCGTGTACCTGATAACTGGGCTGCAATAGCTTTTGCAAGCAACTTAAATGACAAAAGTTCAGACGCCACGAGAAAACTTAAAGAAAGCCTTCGAGAGTTCCCTGCAACCACGTGGAATGACGTTTATAACAGGTATAGTACGAAGTTGCGAATTGAGGAAGATACTGTACCTCAGTTTCATCATAAAGAAAGGAGCAAATCCAGGAGATCAGAAACAGAAAAAAGATCAGGTAAAAATAGGTACGATCCATACATAGGTCCTACAGGGAATGACTTACGGTCAAAGCAGGATAGTCAACGATATGATTAAAAATCGAGGAACAAGGAATCTGGTTCTTCATCAAGGTTCAGACATGACCGAAACAAACAATAGTCACGAGATGATGACAGAAGTTTAAAGGCAAGGTTTGGTGGATATAACTTTAATGTCACTACCTCTGAGCTCGTAGCTGTTTTGAGGAGCATGGGAGATAAAGTACGATGGCCAAAATAGATGCGGTCAAATCCAAATAGGCGCAATCCAGACCATTGGTGCGAATTCCACAATGATCACGGGCATAAAACTTCAGAATGTAGATTCTTACAAAGTGAAGTGGATCATCTATTGAAACAAGGGTATCTCACTGAGTTATTTAGTGAGAAAGGTAAGCAAGCCTATATGAAAAATAGGCAAGAGCCACCAAAGCCCCCTTCACCCAAGAGAACCGTGAATGTTATAAGTGGGGGAGAAGATATTCACGGTGTAACATATACGGCTTCCAACAAGGTTTCTAAAGTAACGATAACACACGGGAAACGGGTACGGCAGGTTTTAGAAAACGAAAGTATTTCTTTCGATGATGCAGATACCGAAGGAGTAATGACACCACATAACGACGCATTGGTAATATCTTTACTTGTACATGATACTAATGTAAAACGAGTTTTGATTGATCCAGGAAGTTCCGTAAATATTATACTATTAAGAGTATTACGTGAAATGCAAGCTGAAGACAAAATGATACCTAAGGCGCATACCTTGTCCTGGTTTGACAATTCAAGTGTGGTAACAAAAGCAGAGGTAATTCTAACAATTTTTGCTGCAGGTGTTGTTAAAGAAACTAAATTTCAGGTAGTAGATATGGAAATGGCTTACAATATGATCATGGGGAGACCTTGGATTCATGATATGGATGTTGTCCCATCAACTCTACATCAAGTTATTAAATTCCTATCACCGTGGGGAATTTGCCAAATTCGTGGGGATCAGCAGACAGCCAGAAGTATCAATGCTGTAACAGATATGAGCACCGTAAATAAAGAGAAATAACAATTACAGGAAACAGTTGAAGGTATCAAGGATCAAACCTCAACTAAACAAGAAAAGACAGATTTAGACTCGAGACCTGATACAATTCAAGAACCTGAAGAGAATGAAAATGTCAAAACAACAATTGAAGAGCTCGAAGCTGTGATATTATTTGAGCAGTGGCCTGAACGGAAGGTTTATGTTGGAGCCAATATAAGCTCAGACAAGCGAGGTATGTTGATTGAATTTTTAAAAGCTAACGTGGACTATTTTGCTTGGTCCCATGCTGATATGACAGGGATACCACCGGATATGATGGCTCACAAACTAAATAAAGACCCATCCTTCACACCAGTAAAGCAAAAGAAAAGAAAGCAAGGTACCTTCAAAAATCAGGTGATTCAAGATGAGGTCCAAAAGCTATTGAAAATTGGGTCAATCCGCGAGGTAAAGTATCCTAATTGGTTAGCAAATACAGTTGTTGTACCTAAGAAAAACGGTAAGTGGCAGGTTTGCGTGGATTATATAGATCTTAACAAAGCCTGCCCAAAAGATTCTTTCCCTTTACCGCATATAGATCAGTTAATTGATGCAACTGCAGGTCATGAACTTTTGAGTTTTTTAGATGCATATTCAGGGTACAACCAAATTAAAATGGACCCCAGTGATGAAGAAAAAACTTCTTTCATCACAGACACGGGGACTTACTGTTATAAAGTAATGCCCTTTGGTCTCAAAAATGTTGGAGCAACCTATCAAAGGTTGGTCACCAAAATGTTCCAAGAACATTTAGGAAAAACCATGGAGGTATATATAGACGATATGCTCGTCAAAACCAAGCATTCTCATGATCATATTTCTCATTTATCTGTTACATTTGAAATTTTACAAAAATTTAATATGAAACTCAATCCAGAAAAATGTGCATTTAGGGTTGCCTCAAGCAAATTTTTGGGTTTTCTCGTTTCTAACCGTGGTATTGAGGTAAATCCTTCTCAGATCAAAGCAATAGAGGAGATCCCTGATATCCTTACGAGTAAAAAAGAAGTCCAAACGCTAACGGAAAGAATTGCAGCTTTGGGGAGATTTATTCCCAAATCTTCAGAAAAATGTTTTAAATTTTTCTCCGCACTCAAAAAACAAGATCATTTTGAATGGAACTAAGATTGCCAAAAAGCCCTTAGAAATTTAAAAGTTTACCTGTCAAATCCACCACTATTGGCAAAACCAAAAGAAGGAGAAAAGCTAATCATCTATTTGGCTGTGTCAGAAGTTGCGGTAAGTGTGTGAGGACCAAGGTAAACAATCTCCTATCTATTATGTAAGCAAGTCTTTATTAGATGCTGAAACACGATACCCACAACTAGAAAAATTAGCATTAGCTTTGATCATGGCATCTAGAAAATTAAGACCTTATTTTCAATGTCATCCCATTGTTGTAGTTACTGCTTTTCCATTACGAAATATTTTGCATAAACATGAATTGTCAAGGAGGCTAGCAAAATGGGCTATAGAATTAAGTGAATACGAAATCATTTATCAACCTAGGACTGCTATAAAATCTCAATTATTAGCCAATTTTGTAGCTGATTTTAGTTAGGGGATGCATTTAGAAGCAGAAAAAGAATTACAATTTTTTAATGATGCAAACCCGGGGACTTGGATTTTATTCACTGATGGTTCGTCCAATGTAAAAGGAGCAGGCCTAGGGATAGTTCTCGTACCACCTACAGGTGAGACTATTAGACAGGCTATAAAATGTCATTCTATAACTAACAATGAAGCAGAGTATGAGGCTGTAATTGCAGGTCTAGAATTGGCACGAGAACTCGGCATAACACAGATTATAATCAAGAGTGATTCTCAACTCGTGGTCAATCAAATGCTGGGGACTTATACAGCCAGGGAGACACGAATGCAAGAATATCTCGAAAAGGTACGGGAACTAATAAAGCAATTCCAAACTTGGAAGGTAATGCAGATCCCAAGAGATGAGAATATGGAGGCAGATGCTTTAGCTAATCTCGCATCTGCAGCAGACGTAGCAAACGACGCAAATGCTTCAGTCGTGCATTTATTTCATTTCGTTCTCGAACCTGATAAGAACGAGGTAAATTTTAATCATTTAACATGGGATTGGAGAAACGAAATTATTGTTTTTTTACAGTGCGAAACCGTGCCTGCTGACAAAAGAAAAGCTTATGTACTTCGCAAAAACGCTGCTCGTTACTGTTTACATCAAGGAAATCTTTATCGAAAGATGTTCAGTGGGCCATTAGCAAGGTGTCTCGGACCTTCCCAAACCGAATATGTGATGAGGGAAGTACACGAAGGACATTGTGGAAATCACGCAGGAGGAAGGTCGCTGGTAAAAACACTGATTCGGGCAGGGTATTATTGGCCTAAAATGGAGAAGAAGCAAACAGTTTCGTGTACAAGTGTGATAAATGTCAAAGATACGGCAATAATATGCATAGACCAGCTGAGTTATTGCACCCTGTTATAGCCCCGTGGCCCTTTATGAAATGAAGAATGGATATCGTAGGTCCATTGCCACAAGCAAAAGGTCAGGTGAAATTTCTACTTGTACTTACAGATTATTTCACTAAATGGGTAGAAGCAGGAGCATTTAAACAGGTACGAGAGAAGGAAGTTAAAGACTTCATTTGGAGAAATATAATATGCCGTTTTGGAGCACCAAAGGAAATCATGTGTGACAACGGTCCACAATTCATAGGAGCTCAAATCACTGAATTTTTTCAAAGTTGGAAAATTAAAAGGATAACATCTACACCATACTATCCAGTGGGTAATGGACAAGCGGAATCCACAAACAAGGTCATTATCAACAACTTGAAGAAAATGTTACAGGATTCAAAAGGTAATTGGCCTGAGGTATTACCTGGAGTATTATGGGCTTATCGTACAACGACAAAAACAAGCACGGGAGAAACACCATTTTCAATGGTTTATGGTGCGGAGGCCTTAATTCCAGTTGAAATAGGAGAACCGAGCACACGGTACGTTCAAGCAACAGAGGAATCAAATGATGAAGATATGCGGGTGAACCTTGACTTGCTCGAAGGAAGAAGAGAAGCTGCATTAATAAGGATGGCAGCACAAAAGTAAGTAATTGAACGGTATTATAACAGGAAAGCACGCCTTAGATTCTTTAAAATTGGGGACTTCGTGCTTAAAAAGGTGTTCCAATCAACAAAAGCTGCTAATTCAGGAAAACTAAGTCCAACATGGGAAGGACCCTACAGAGTTCGTGACATTGCGGGAAAAGGAGCATACGAGTTGGAGACAATGGATGGCAAGGTTCTACCCTCGCATTGGAATGTTGTCCACCTAAAGAGATATTATTTCTGAGAAAGCACCTACGATCAGGTATCGCTATATTAGAATATTTCTTTGAATTGTTAAAATTTTACTAACGATTTTAGATGCTAGGCAAAAACCCTAACTCGTGCCAAATGATGAGTCACGACCTGCACGGCAAAATGGAATATTCTAAAATTCACAGCCCAGGGTTACAAATTAATCAGATGGAAATACACACGGGTTAGGCAGTCTTCATCTTTAATCGCACCTCCGAGTCCCGTATGTTTCTCTGTTTTCAGGAAAAAGGACCAAATTGTGAGAAACAAACAAGTGCTCGAGGCTTCATACTTCAGCGCTCAAACACTTGGGGGACTGCATATTGTACACAAATACGTGCGGTAAGACGGAGACGTAAATCGAAACAAGTGTCGAGCAGAAGTTACAGAACCTCAGCATTCATCATTGTGTTCTTTCCTATCAAAATAAAGGAAGATGCAAAACATTCATCATAGTGTTCTTTCCCATGAGAATAACGGAATCACCTCTGAAACTCTTCCTAATACATTAAGATAGGGTCATGATTATGTATTGAAACAGTTTATAAGGAAAAACCTTGTTGAATAGTATTTACTTTATAAAAATCTGTTACAAGAAAATAGTTATGAGAAAGTTATAGATGTATCTCAATACATGTAATATTCAAAAGCTTGTCCAAGTTCATGAATAAAAACTTGTCAAAGTTGTTTCAAACAAAACATGTGTGTTCCTATTTCTTTCATCATATTATAACACCATTATGAAGTTGAGACGTCTTCTTCATTAAGTGTCGATACATAAAAGGGACCACTTTTATAAACCTCATGTTAATAAGTCATGAGAAGAATCATAAAGCATTTTCAAAGGATAAAAATGCTAAACTATTCTATAAGTCCTAAGTAGATAAGGAAAAGGCAAGAATAAAGCACATTGAAGTACTAACAAACTTCTTGATATAATTAAAAAGACTAAGTAGAAACTTAGTCAACAAAAAGTTTATACAAGTGCCCCATTATGATAACTGGGGACTTTCACCAAAAAATCCCTTAAAAAAATAACTAAGAGATAAAACCATCATCCAACAAAGAAAGTAAAAACTGGAAATTTAACTGGTCACTAAAAGGGTTGGCACATCAGAAGTTGCAATATTAATTTCACTTTCAGAAACAGTCACAGGCACGGTGACAATTTCTGAAGAAGCAGCAACATGAGCGGTTTCAGCTGGGCTTGAAGTGTTAGGTTCAACGAGGGGAGCAAGAGTCACGGAAGTTTCAGCTTCCATAGACTGAGTCGTAGAAATTTTACCCTCGGGAGCTGGAATTGCAACATCTTCAACTTCAACTGCCACACCAACGACTTCGTCATTTACAGGTTCCTTAGCCACGGGAACTTCAATTGCCGGAGAAGGAAAGTCAAATGATTGTTGGGTTCTTTCAATGGTTTCTAAAACTTTGGCCAACTCTGAGTCTAAGTCAAAGTTTTCTTGTCTGGCCTCCATTAAAGCATCACCACGAGAGTTTAAGAAAGCCCAACTCACCTCTAAATCAAACTTCTCCTCAAGAAGTCCATACTCCCTTTCCCACATAGCAAAATCATTCTTTAACACTTGATGTTCAGCTAAATGAGAATCATGGGAAGCTTCAAGGGAGGCATGGGAACTTTCTAAGGCATGTACTTTGTCAGAGGAGATCTTTAAATCAGCTTGAACTTGAGTCAAGTTCTGCACTAATTCTCCTGCATATTCTTCTTTCTTGTTCAAGAGTGCCTTGAGTTCTCTGATTTCTTCACTTAACTTTGATAACTGACCTAAAAAGCAACATTCAAGGCGCTCTTTGTCTTTTTCAAATTGACTTGAAGAAGCTTTGGCAACTGCTACCTCAGAAGTCAGACTTCATTTTTGCTGCTCCAGGTGATTTCTACTTTCTTGCAATTCTTCTATAGTTCCCTGAGTATTCTCAAACTGCTCTTTCCAATTATCTGCTTCTAGCTGGGCTCCCTTGGCTATTTCCTCAGCCTCGTGGATAAACTTTTCAGACTCACGAGTTTTCTTTTCCAGAAGGGAAATTCTTCCCATCAATTCTGTACCAATGAGGTTAGCCTACAGAGACAACTCATAGAAGTAAGAATTTAGAAATAAAAAAAACTTGTTAGTAAGTAGAAAGAAAATACCTTCAAAGTAGAATGAACTATGTCATTCACCGGAGTTAAGCAACTGTGACTGCTCATCTTCTTCTTCTCAATATCTCCAATCAAAGGCCTAAGTCAGGCATCTGCTCCACCAGACTTCCTTAAAAGACTGTTATTAGCAGGAACTTCAAGTGTAACGCTCCTCATAGCCAAGCTTCTGCTACTGGAACCCTCCTCTGCATGTTGAACAGAGGGAGGGTAGCTATAGAAGGAGGAGCGGTAGAAGAAGTGAAAATAACAGGAGTCAAAGGACTCGAAACAGGTAAGGGAGCAGAGACAGGCAAGGGACCAGAAATAGATAAGGGAGCAGGAACAGATAGAACGGACGAGGAAGCACTTGAAACCAGCGGAGGAATAGAAGGAATGGGAACAGAGGAAGAAAAAGGAACTTCATCTAAAACTAGACCTAGTTCTCCACTTTCAAAACCACCAACAAAGAGACGTTGAATATCATCAAAAGGAATGCGAACAGGTTCGATAAGAGAGGCACGGACAGGGGTAACTTCAGCTTCATCCTCGGAAACGATGCGTCTCCTAACTCTTGGTCTAGCTATTAAAGAGGTGTCTTCATCTTCATCATTCTCAGAATCCTCTTCTACAACTTTCCTCTTTGATAGCGTAGCTTGAGTTCTCTCCAAAGAGAGTGAAGTACCAGAAGAGGCTCGAAGGGCAATAGCTACTTCAGTTGTCATTCCTCGAATAGCAAATCCTGACAAAAAGAAGGATGAAAAAAGTTAGAAACAAGAAAGGACTTAACATACGAAAAAGCATAAAGAGATGCATACCGTGAGTTTTCACTTTCCAACCATGTAAATTGGAAATGGATTTCCAAGTTCTTGCCTCCATAGGCACGGCTTTCAAGATTAAATCTACCCAACCACGGAAATTAGGAACGGGTTCCACATCTCCCATAGTTGCTACAGAAAAGCAAAAAGAGACGAAATTATAAAAGAAATTAAAATTCTTAAAGATAGGTACGGTAAGTAAAAAAACACTTACGTGCAAAGTTCCACTTCTCAGGGAAGGGGATATTTGTTTCACCCACCAAATCAACTATGCGTACAGCAACATAACGAGTGTACCACCCACGATCCTTGTCATCTTCAGGGCTTACCAAGACCCTTTTACTTCTTGCAGTTAAAGTAAAAACCCCATGGAGGAATAATTTGGGGTGGTAAAGATGAATAAGGTAGGGGAAGGTAAAGCTAACATTGGCTTTTACAGACAAGTACCTCAAACAATCCACTGCTCTCCATACAAGGGGGCCAATTTGTCCTAAACAAATTTTAAAAAAGTGACAGAAATCAAGTATAACTGGGTCAATAGCAGGAATAAATCCCAAAGAAAAGGGGTAAGTATAAACAAAAGAAAATCCAATCCTAAAAGAAGATATTCTTTGGTTTGGATTAGGGATCACTATATGAAGATCACTTCTTCAGTTGCAATCTTTTCGAACAATAGAAATCAAAGGTTCAGTGATTAGAGAAGGAAAAGTATCAGCTTTCTCTAAATTAACAACTTGTTCACGAAGAGATTTTCTATCATTCTCAAAGGATAAGTCATTGGGTACTATTTCCTCAACTAAAGGCTCTTGAAGAGGCTCAGAAAGTTCTTTACCTTTAGAAGAGGATTTCTTAGTGATAGAACCTCTAGAAATAGTGTCAAAACTAGAAGAAGGAGTGATGGAACCAGAGGAACCACCACAAACGGATCCTAGGCTACGAAGCCTGCCACCTCTACCCCTTCTATGTCTTACAGGGGCGTTGGGGAAGTTATCAAGAATTGGGATTCTCTTAGGGTTAGGATTCGGAGACGCCATTACAGAGAAAGGATGAACTAAAGGAAAAGAGGGTTAAATAGGTAAATAATAGCAATCGTCAAACAAAGAAGTGTAATGATGGAAATCCTATAATAAAAGCAACTATCACTTCGTGAATAGAGGGGATGAAGAAGCCTTGAAAAAAAGGCTGTAGAATTACAAAGCCAATCAGAAGGTGACACGTGTGCAAAGCATTAAATAGAAAAGACAACTGAAGCGTCAGTACTGACATAGTATTGATTACGGCGAAAATTCTTTTTTCGTGAAGATCCACTTTCCAAATATTTAATTGATAAATAAAGGAAAAGTGGGGGGACTATCTGTATTGGGAAAAAACTGAGTCTGAATATTGAAGATGACGTGTCATGACACGTGGACTGGTCAAAAGGTCAAAACGCAATAAATAGCCAAGAGGCACGGGAGACAACAGATAGGGGGAAGAAAACAATATAGGTGTGAACTGTTACTCAAATAGGTACGCGTCTCGTACCTATTCGAGTCATTTAAAGACCGAAGATCGAAAGAAGTTGAAGATACGAATCTGATGACGTAAAAGAGTCTAGATACAGCATTAAATATCAAATACGTTAGAATATTTGAATTAAATAGAAATGACTGTGTAACGTTTCTTTTAATGTCATTTATTGCTCATAATTGCCTCATTAAGACAAAGGCATTACATCTTCTCCTAGAATCAACTATAAAAGGAGAAGGACTCAACATCTGTTGACACGAAATATTATCGAGATTACACTGAAATACAAAACTACTTATTCTCAGAAATCTTCTATTATTTTCGTCTCCAGATTATCAGTAACCCGAATTTCTCTTTATTTCTAGCTTTGACGAAAGACTCAGATTTTTGGTTAAACAATAGTAACTCTAGCCAGAGAGTTGCTTGGAAGGATCATTTGCCAATGCTTCTGAAGATGCTCAACTTCTTGAGAGCCAATATCATCCATTTGTCAATACAAGATCTTGAATTTCTTCTTCTTGATATTGACACCGTGATTATTGATGTCGGACTTCTAGTTTACTCGTTATATGAAGGCGAGGAGGAGAAGGAAGACAAGGCCTTGGAAGAAGTGAACCCTGCAGTATGTCCTGATTTGTTGAACAACATTGAGTGTATAAACACAGCGATCTACCTCATCAGTGGGAAAGTGTTTCAGTCTAACCTGCCCAAGATTCATGGACTGGGCTATGTTGATTTCCTTTTAAACAACCTGAAGGAGTTCCAAGGCCTCTTTTCAGATTCACTCGCTTTTGTCGGGAAACAACTTCAAAATATTCAGATGGAACTCGAAATCTTGCAACCTTTTCTCGAAGATCGATCTTGTAGAAGAGATCCACTAAAAGGACGACAAACTTCAATCTTGTCCTACACTATTGATTGGTAAAGCATATGAGATAGAATACATAGTTGATGCTGTTATAAGCAAAGAAGTTCCCGTCTGGTGCCTCGAGCGTTGGCTATTGGATATAATGGAGGATATTACTGTTATTAGAGGAGAGGTAGCAAAGACTCAGGAAAAGAAAATAGTAGAGGATGCTATGAATGTAGGCACAACTCATATGTCATCAAATTTGGCAAGGACTCCAAGGATGAATAAAGAAGTTGCGGGATTCGAGGATGTCATAGAAAAGTTAAGAGACCAACTAATACAAGGAACCAAAGGGCGAGATGTTATCTCAATTGTTGGCATGCCGCGCCTAGGCAAGACAACATTGGCCTACAGAATCTACTCTGATAGGTTAGTTGTTTCCCATTTTGACATTCGCGCACAATGTTGTGTCTCTCAAGTATATTCACGCAAGGACTTGTTACTGGTGATACTAAGTGATGCTATTGGTGAGGACTCTAACAGTAGAGAAAAACACGCTTATGAATTAGCTGATGAGCTTCGCAAAGCTTTATTTTACAAAAGATATCTTATCCTTGTTGATGACGTGTGGGAAGCTAGTGTGTGGGATGATCTAATAAGTTGTTTTCAATATGCCAATAATGGAAGTAGAATCATTATAACTACAAGAAATCGTGGTGTTGCCAGTTACGTTAGATTTGAAGGTGATCCCATTCTCCTTCCGAATGTTTAAAGATGATGAAAGTTGGGAATTACTCAGAAAAAAAGTGTGAGGAAGAAAGATGCTCCCTACCTCTAATGAATAATGGGCAACAAATAGCAAAAATGTGTGGTCAACTGCCTCTTCAGTTGTTTTGGTGGCCGGTATTCTGGCAAAGATGGAGAAGAAAGAAGATTGTTGGGAACGAGTGGCCAAAAATTTGGGTCCCCATATTCACAATGACTCAAGGGCCATTATAGGACATAGTTATCAGAGTTTACCCTATCATTTGAGGTCTTGCTTACTTTACTTTGGAGTATTTCTAAATAATAGTGTGATTAATGTTTCAAAGTTAACATGGTTTTGGATCTCCGAAGGATTTGTAAAGAGTTGTAAAGGCAAGAGTTTGGAGGATATAGCAGAAAATGATTTGGAGAATCTTATTGGAAGAAATCTAGTGATGGGGACTAAGAGAAGTTCTGGAGGTAAGATCAAAGAATGTCGCATTCACGACCTGTTGCATGATTTTTGCAAGGAAAGAGCAAAAGAAGAGAATCTTGTGCAGTGGATAAAATGGTAATACAGCAATTAGTTAGTCATACTCATTTCATTCTTTATTAAAGTTATGTTTGTCACTCAATCTTATAATTTTACTAATTACTTTCTACATTCACAGGGATCCATATGACAATCTTTCTTCACACGTTTACTCTTAAAAGAAACTTGCTCATCGCATGTCCATTTATAGTGAAGAGTGTTGGACTGGAAATCAACAACCTGGCCCCTAAATCAGGAGCTGGTCGACATAGAGCAGCTGCAATCGAAGAAGAAGATGAAGAAGAGATGAAAGCAGAAGTGTCTCAAATGACCTAGAGAATGGAAGACCGGCACATATGATTCAGGGGCTATCGGGCTCAAACAAGAAACTGGGCCAATATTACATATTGGTCCAAATAAACAAAATACTAGAAGCCCAAATATGTCATAAGGTCTGGCCCAATTTATTAACACATCCAGTCCATTTTTATAGCATAGTGGATACAGCTGTAAGGCACTTGTTCCTTCCGGAACATCAATATCCAAATGCAATTATAGATGCACATGTCATAGTGGAAACAATGAATAGGATAACATATTAAAAAATGGCACACTTGTACTTAGTATAGTTGTAATTGTCCATAGTCATCATTCCTATTTTTTAGGTGTATAAATTTGCATTCTGTACGGTATATGTGGAATAATAAAAAAAAGGAAATTTTCCTAAATCTCTACAAGTATCGTATTAGTGAGTGGAGCTCGTCTTGGTCACTTGTTGGCTCTATAATTTTGCATGCTAATTGCATTGCAATTGCCCAGGCCTCCCACATTTTTCACAGCTTCAAGTTTCTGAAAGTGCTAGATTTGGAGTTCACTCGTATTGATTCTTTCCCCACTGATCTAGTTTACTTGAGGTACTTTCCTGCGGCAACTATGCAGAGATCAATTCCATCATCCATAATCTATCTTTCTAACCTTGAAACTTTGATATCAAACAATGGGCCAAAATATGTGTCACTACCTAAGTTGCGCGGACTCTTCGATTTTGATGTCGTCCCCGTCCCAATACGAGATCGGGACGGTTGCGGGATACGTCCCGGATACGGTCAACTGACTTCGGACACTTTGACAGGAGCCTATCGATAAATTTGAGAGAAAAAGTTGAGATTTTGATTTCTCAAAATCAAAAATAAAAGAGATTTTGGAGAATAAAAGAATAATGTCCATCTTGGAGAATGAAATATTGGATTCTACAATATTCATGTAAGTTTTTCGCAGAATATCTCTCAAAAATTATAATATTTTTATAGCTCTATTTTTTATTAGCCGGATCCCCGCACCCCGTATCCATATCCGGATCCGCACCCCCGAATCTTAAAATTTAGATTTTGCTGAATCCAATAGTCGGATCTGTCCCCATATTGGATACTCGCACCCAAATTCGAACAACTTAGGTCACTACCCATCACACTTTGGAAGATGGTTAAATTGAGACATTTGTATACTTCCGCGGCATCTTTACTATAGAAAAATTACCTGAGAACTCCACAACACTTTACAATCTGGAAACCCTTTCCACTGCATATTTTCTTTGGGTGGAGGATGGGGAATCAATTTTGAGAAAAATGCCTAATCTTCGGAAGCTAAGATGCGAAGTCAGGGGTGTTCACAACCTTCAACACCGTGTATTGAATTTTCTACTACGGCTTGAAAAGCTAAAGATCCATTTGGTCGGACATTCCATCAAAATCATCCCTTTTTGCATCTCCGCACCAAATCTAAAAAACTTGACATTGGACTATGTCCACCTGGTCCCTTATCACTTATCAATCCTTGCTGTCACGACCCATTTCCAGAATAGATCGTGATGGCGCCCAACACTGTCGTCAGGCCAGCCAATGCGAAAATATTGGTGTATTCTTATTTTACTTACCAAAAAGGGTTATAACAATTATAACTTTTATTAATTAACAATTAAAACAGGTGATAATAAGCAATACTTAATAGTAATTATACAACCCAAAAAAAACTGTCTATTAATGTGTGTGTCAAGACCTGGTGTCACAAGTAGTGGGCAACTAGTAGAATGTACAAAAGAATAAAACTATCCTACTGTCCGGGATAGAATAGACAACAAAAGTAAAGGAATACCCCATCAAGCTGCTGAACGGCACATGAAGGGAGCAGCTCACCGTGGAAGTCTCGGTTTATGAATCAGGGGCACGCACCAGACTGATAGCCAGATGTACCTGTCTCAGATCCTGTACAATTAAGTACAGAAGCGTAGTATGAGTACATAAACAATATGTACCCAATAAGTATCCCGTCTAATCCCGAAGAAGTAGAGACGAGAGGTCGACGTGACAATTACTAGGGTCAAATAATATAATAAAGTATTCTGCTAGGCATGGCAGCCACAAATAATCAACAGTTTGTAGCAAGAGGTAGTAAGTCATGTTCTTAACAATTTTATAATTAACCGTATACATTTCAAGTATTCAGCAGAACAAGTCATGGATAAGATTTCACAGATATATATAAAACATGCGCACATTATGCCGAGGTCGACGGCCCGATCCAATAGAAAATAAACTGTGCACTACCAGAGGGTCGAATGGTGCGAACCATAGATGCATCTATTTCTACCGAGGTGATCGACCCGATCCACAAATATCAATTTATATCAAGAAAACACATGAATGCGCATTTATTTCCAAGTAAAGTCATACAAGTGCCCAACAAGTGTATACATTCGCTTATGTTCCTTTCCAAGTCTCTAGCATATCCTAAGTGATCACATTAGCAAGAAAGTATAGAGACATTCACAAATATAGCATGATACGAGTCCTAGATTACCAGGACAATTAACATAATAGTAGCTACGCACGGGCTCTCGTCACCTAGTGCATACGTAGCCCCCGCATTTAATAGCAAATTACTCAATTATTATACCTATGGGGACAATTCCATCTTACAAGATTAGAAAGGAGACTCACCTCGCTCCAAAGTATACATCCAATGCCAAGAACGAGCCAAAACCCTCAATTTGGAGCCGAACGATCCAAAACTAGTTAAATGAGGTAGGAACTAATCAATATAAGCTCACAAGATCGTATTCTAGCTAATTAAGCAATTTCTCAACCCTTAACACGAGTTTCCTAAAATCCGACCCCGGGCCCACATGCCCGGATTCCGAAATTTTTCGAAGGAAGTTGTTCTCTATAACCTAAGGATCAATAATATATGATTTCTAATTTATTTCATAACCAATTTCGTGGTAAAATCTAAGTTTTATTAAAACCCTAGGTCTAGCTCTAACCCCATGATTTTACCTTAATCCTAGTGTTTAATCTACCTAAAACACAAGTGTTAAACTAAGAATAGGTGGGATAAGCTTACCTCAAGATTCCAAGTAGAAGCCCGCTCTCAAAAGCTCCTAAAATCGCCAATGGAGGAGTGAAAAGTGTCAAAAAATGACTTACAACCCGTATTAAATGAAGCTCACTGCTTCCGCGGTCAGGGTACCGCATTTGCGGTCCCGCATCTGCGAGAAAGGACCGCATTTGCGAAATGGGCTAAAAGGGCTGGGACCGCTTCTGCGGTCTTGAGGCCGCTTCTGCGGTTCGAGAGCCGCTTCTGCGGTTTGGCCTGGCCTTCTCTAGGCCGCATCTGCGATAGATGGATCGCATATGCGGTCTCGCACCTGCGATCCACCAACCGCAGGTGCGGTTATGACAGAAGCAGCAACTTTAGCACTTCTCAAAAATTTCAACTTCACTCGAGTCTCGTCCGACTGATCCTCGGGGCTCCCGGGTCCCGCCCGAACATATCGACAAGTCTGAAATCACGAGACAGACCTACTCGAACCTTCGGAACGCCCGAAAATGCTAAATCTAAGATTCACCCCCCTAAAACCAAATGAATCAAACTTATGAACTTCAAGTTCTTAATTTTCCTCTAACGAGCCAAAATGCCCTAAAACTACTCGAATTGACACCTAATTTTGCGGGTAAGTCTTAAATGATATTTTGGACCTGTACCGGGCTTCGGAACCACCATATGATCCTGATACCCATGAAATCAATCATTAATTAGTTTCTTTAAATCCTTAGAGTTTCAATTTTAACAATTTCTAATAAAAATTCATTACTCGCGCTAGGGACCTCGGAATTCGATTCCGGGCATACGCCCAGGTCCCATATTTTCCTACTGACCCTCCAGGACCATCAAAATCACGAATCTGGGTCCGTTTGCTCAAAATGTTGACCAAAGTCAAACTTAGCCTTTTGAGAAAATCCTAAGGAATCAAATGTCATATTTCACTCCAAACTCCTCCAAATCCCGAACCAACCATCCCCGCAAGTCGTAAATTAGTTAAAGCAAGTGCGGAAAGTTTTATTTAATGGAACGGGGTTCTAAAAAGCAAAACGACCAGTCGGGTCGTTACACTTGCTCTGCCTCAGAACCTTCAAGTACTCAAAGCTGGCTTGGCACCACTTAAGCCTAATTTAGAAATGAGCTCTAAGCTGTATTTCCTTTGATTAAGTAATATTCCATGATTAGATCTCAACACCTCAATCCCTAATAAATACCTCAGTTCTCCTAGGTCTTTGAGTTTGAATTGTTGGTGCAAAGCTGCCTTAGCTTCATCAGTTAAATCCTTATTGCTTCCAGTCAATAGCAAGTCATCAAAATAGATGAGGATGATGACAATATCCTTTCCTGACCTCTTAGTGAACATAGAATAGTCATGAGTGCTTTGTACAAAGCCGGCTCCCACCAATGCTTCTGTGAGTTTCAAATTCCATTGCCTAGATGTTTGCTTGAGACCATATAAGGACTTATTCAGCTTGCACACCTTCTACTCCCCCTGCCTTTGAAAACCCTGTGGTAAATCTGTATAGACTTCTTCAAACAAATCTCCTTGAAGAAAAGCATTAAAGACATCCATTTGGTATAGGGACCAATCTTTTGCAGCTGCAAGTGCTATCACAGACCTAACAGTTACCATCTTTGCAACTGGTGAAAATGTCTCATGATAGTCTAATCCCTCTTGTTGATTGTATCTTTTTACCACTAGTCGTGCCTTGAATCTTTCAACTTCTCCATTTGCTTGGTACTTTAGTTTGTACACCCACTTGGATCCAATAGGGGTTTTACCTGGTAGCAAGTCAACAACCTCCCAAGTCTTATTATCTTCTAATGCTTGTATCTCCTGCTTCATGGCTATGATCCATCTCTCATCCTTTACAGCTTCCTTGAAGTTATAAGGCTCCTTCAAGACTGAGAAAACTGAAACATAGCTTCTATATTTTGATGACATCTTCTCCTGCACATCAATTGTCTCCAAGAAACTAGAACCAAAGTCATTAGATGTGAATGAATGTTGTGTCATTTTCCTAAATGGAAAATAATTCTCCCTAAAGGATACATCCCTGCTAATGAAGAAGGTTCTAGTAGTTAAATCATACAATCAATAGCCCTTCTATATAGAATACTCCATATGAACAGTCGGTCTAGCCCTTGCACCAAATTTATTATCTAGGATCAAATTTATGGCATAGCATAAGCATCCAAAAACCCTTAAATGTGCTTTTGAGGGCTCTTTTTATACAACATTCCATAAGGGCTTTTACCATTTAGTATCCTGGTAGGCAGTCTATTAATCAAGTAAACAGTAGTTTGTACACACTCCCCCCAAAACATATCTGGAACCTGACTTTGAAATTTCAATGCCCTCGCAGTATTTAGTATATGTCTATGTTTCCTTTCAGCTACTCCATTCTGCTGGGGTGTATATACACAACTACTTTGGTGAATGATTCCCTGAGATATCAAGAATTCATTCCACTGTATATTGAAAAATTCTTTACCATTGTCTGTTCTCACAACTTTAACACAAGTATCAAACTGTGTCTTGACCATCAAAATGAATTGCTTCAGAAAAGTAATAGTTTCACTCTTATACTGTATCAAGAAAATCCAAGTAGCTCTAGAGAAATCATCCACAACTGTAAGAAAGTAATGTTTTCTATCATAAGTGCTCTTCTTATATGGTCCTCATACATCCATGTGAATTAAATCAAAAACTCTAGCACTCTTTTTCTCACTGTTAAGAAAGCTAAATCTAGACTGTTTAGCTAAAGGGCAAACAATACACTTATTCTGCATATTATCATCTACTTTATTATGCAAAAAAGAAATATGTTGTATTACAGGAACAGAAGCATGGCCTAATCTCTCATGCCACAAGTAAGTTGTTTCAGCACTTGAACCTCTTACATCCACATTTGCTGCTAAAAGTTTGATTCCTCTTCCTTTCAGTATGTACAAACCTTCATTCTCTTTACCAATCGCATTCACCCTGCCATTGTAAAGGTCTTGAAACACACATAGTATGGGCAAAAATGTGGCAGCACATTTTAGATCTCTAGTTAGCTTGGACACTGACATTAGATTAAACTTAAAGTTAGGAACATGTAGTACATTCTCTAGCTTATCAACATCAGACAAATATGAACTCGCCACATGTTCAATTTTTTTAGTGACACCATTTGGCAATGTCACTTTGTCTTGTATGTTGTCATCTACTCTTCTTACATCATTCATTAAATCTAAGGTAGATGAAATGTGATGTGTTGCTCCTGAATCTACAATCCAATCACCATTCCTTTTGTTTGAGATATGCACACTAAAAGATAATGTTGTGATTATACTTGCAGTTGTTGCTTGATTATGTGCCTTCATGTCATTTGGTGGTGAGTCTCTTAACAAATCTAGAATTTGCTGATACTGTGCTTCTGTAAAGAAGTGGTCTCCTCTTCTAGCTTGTGATGTGCCTGATGTTCCTTGTGAACTCTAAGCCATATTTCCTTCTTCATGATTCACAGAACTTTCCACATGATTTGCAGTTGTTAGAATCCCCTTAGGATGGAATATTTTCCTCCTTCTGAAATCTTCAGGGTATCCTACTATTTTATAATAATTTTTCTTTGTGTGTCCTCTCTATGACAATGTTCACATTGCATAAATTGTTTCCTTCCACGAAATCTTTGACCTCTACCTACTTGCATGGCTAAGGGATCTGACTTGTGACCTAGAACTCCACCTCCTGCACATTGCTGACTCTCATCTTGTGTTATGAGTGTATATGCCTGATTAAGTGTGGGTTCAGTTGTCTTCATTAAAATTTGTCTACGAGCTTGATCATATGTATCATTTAGTCCATCTAAGAATTGCATAAGTCTCTCTTGCTGTAAATGAGTCATGTGTTCTTTAGATTTTGGACAACCACAGTCCGGATTTGGCACCAAAACATCATACTCAGCCCATAGCTCTTTCAATTTGGTGAAATATACAGCTACAGAATCTGCTCCTTGATATAGCCTTGAAATCGATCTGTGTAACTGAAAAATCCGAACTCGATTTACTTTATCAAATCGCTCCTGTAGATCTTCCCAAACTGCATGTGCATCTGATGTATAGATGATCCACTAAGCAGATCTTTTGAAACAGAGTTCATAATCCAGCTGTGCACTCTCACATTGCAAGTCTCCCATTCCTCATGGAGAGTTTTCTCAAATGACTCATTTGCACACACTCCTGTTACAAACCCTAACTTTCGCTTGGCCTTGAGAGCAAGACGCATCGATCTACTCCACAATCCATAGTTCTCCGATCCTGTGAGTTGAATCGGAATTAGAACCAATCCAGGTGTATCTGAAGCTTGGAGGAAGAGTGGATGAGTGTGGTCGATTTTCACTGGTGTTTCTGCTGCCATTGACGCTTATGCAGAATATCAAAAAGGCTAGAAATTGTTTCAAATCAGGAAATGAGAAGATGAATTGGATCAAGTTGTGTCGATTAGTTAGATAAATTCCAAAATCTCACGGATCAGTCTCTATGGCTCTAATACCATGTTAAAAACTGCTATTAGAGAGCTCTGCAACGTGAGGAAGAAGAAGAAGAGGGAATTGGGAAATTTTTCAACTGCATTTACTGTGCTAATAGAATTAGTTATATACAACTAATTAAGAAAATAAAATAAAAAAAAGACCCTCTAACTCCTAGTAATTACATTTGGGTCCTAATAATAACTAACTTCTAATCTAGCTTCTAATCCTCTAACTTCCAATAGTAAGTATAATAAGAAATCACAAAAATTTGTATCAAAAATTCAGAATTCGCACTCTGAGAGTAATTTTCTCCAACTCTTAATATTCTACGAGTAGCTGAGATCAATGTTTATATCCTATGCATAAATCTCCAACACTGGCTATGAACTTGAAAATGCAAAGTAATTTGACGAAATGACCTTAAATCTTAATGTACTAACCCCTAATCGTATTGTTTGGGATCAGATGTAGAAGAAATTGTTTTATCCACTAATAGTGGTTAAATTGGCATATAACCAAATCACACCCCTATTGGATTGAAAAAACTGTGCTGGTGCACAAGAACTGGTGCCACCGCGATCACAAGACCAGTGGTGGTTGACCAGTGGCTGTTGACTTCGTCCGTGATGGCGAAGTCCAGCTCGCGAACACGAAGGGAGTTGGCCTCTTTCGCGAACGCGAGGGGAGCGGGTCAGGCTTTGATTCGCACAAGCAAGGCTTTTATCGCGAGTGAATATCTAACTTCAGTATATTACTGGCACATTTTGAGATCTAGACATTTTTAAAACGCAAAAATGGAAATTAAATTGGATGCATAATATTGGACCGTGTTTTAACATTTCTTCTTCAATAATAGAATAACAGAAAGTAACTCAAACTGTAGAGAAAATATTGTCGTTTAATTTTAGGAAAGTGAAACAATTTTGAGGACAATCTAAAATAAGAAAGTGTTAGACATGTTGAATAGTAATATCTTTCGTTTGATATTTCAATTGTACTTCCATCACATATTATATCGTCTAATATAATTGCTCTCCTTCTTCCCCTTTACAATTCAAGTTCATCACAGTTTCTTTTAATCACAAATTTTGAGAAAAGAGGGAGAGATGTCTTCCGGCGAATATTTGTCTTCAAAAGATTGTGTTTTTGAACATCTGCAACAACTTGACGATGTCACTGATCAGAAAGATATGGTCAAGTTCATTAAACGGGAATTCAAATTCTTGGATATTTTTCTCAGCTTGCAGAGAATCACAGATGAATCCAACATGCTAGAAGATGTCACTCAGAAAATGCAAGATCTGTTTCAAGATGCTGCAGTTGACTTTTCTGAATTACACTTAGCCAAGAACTTTGATATCTGTTCCTTTAAGATGCAAAACAAGATTTGGTCGACTAAAATGGAAATTAGAGCAAAATACTCCTTTCCTAAAATATCATTAGTACCACTTTCAGCCAAATTTGTGATGGAATTCATCGATACTGTGTTGGAGAATCTTCGCGATCCAGCGAAGATTGATGATTCAAGTTCACTTCTTTATGCTCCGAAAACCTTCGTTTGCTTTATTTCAGAGTGGTTCATAGAGAGTCAGAGCCAACATGTTTTCTTCACTCATGTTTTAGCTGTGGCCGGCCATGCATCAATGCTTTTCTGGTTGTATTTACCAGGCGTAGGCGGCGGGAATCAAGATTCAGCTCCAGAGGATATAAATGCTTTGCTTTCTGATTTCTTGCAAATGAGGATTAAGCCCATTCAACCATGCATCCGCAAGATCTATGTTGATATCTATCAAACGTTAAGGTCGACAATACAATCAGGATTTTATCCTTGTTGCGGAAGCCAAATGTATATAGTGTGAATAAGTCACAACTACTATACCAAAAATTATGACATCCACCAAATAATAAATAAGACAATAAAGCAACAATAAAAGGAACACCAGAATTTACGAGGTTCGGCCAACTTTTCCTACTCCTCGGATACAACCAATATTTTATTCCACTCCAAAATACAAGTGAAATAATAATAAAGAGAGAAGATACAAATGTCTTAAACAGATGAGAAGGCAAATGAGATGTGTGTATAAATCCTAAACATTAGGCCTCCTTTTATAAGAAAAAATTCTCACCAAGTTTACTTCCCAACCGATGTGGGATATTGTCATATTCAACAAATCTCCACCTTGGCAAAATTTCACATCTTCAATTCTCTCTCAGTTACAAATTTTGGTTGTGTCTTCATCTTCAATCTTCAGTGTTCAACAATATTGATCAAATCCAAACAATGTTGAAACTTGACCGCAGTCACCACTTTTGTCAACATATCAGCAGGATTCTCCGTAGTATGAATTTTCTTCACTGTGACTCCACCTTCTTCTATAATTTCTCGTACGAAATGATACCGAACATCAATGTGCTTCGTCCTTGCATGATAAACTTGGTTCTTCGCCAATTGAATAGCACTTTGACTATCACAAAAGATTGTGATACTTTTTTGTTCAACACCAAGCTCCTTTAGCAATCCCTGAAGCCAAATTGCTTCCTTCACAGCTTCTGTAATAGCCATATATTCTGCCTCTGTTGTAGACAAAGCAACTGTTGACTGTAAAGTAGACTTCCAACTAACTGGTGCCTTTGCAAAAGTAAACACATAACCAGTAGTTGATCTTCGTTTGTCCAGATCACCCGCAAAATCTGAGTCACAATATCCAACTACAGACTGATTGTCTTCCTTCTCAAAAAGTAACCCAACATCTACAGTATTGTGAATATACCGTAGAATCCACTTCACAGCTTGCCAATGCTCCTTTCCTGGATTATGCATATATCTGCTAATAACTCCAACAACTTGTGAAATGTCAGGTCTCGTACAGACCATTGCATACATCAAGCTACCAACAATATTTGCATATGGTACCCTTGACATATACTCCTATTCAGCTTCATCATTTGGCGGCATAGTAGTACTTAGCCTAAAATGAGGAGCAAGTGGAGTACTAACTGGCTTAGTCTTTTCATCTATGCCAAAACGTTGTAGTACTCTTTTCAAATATTCTTTCTGAGATAAACAGAGTTTCTTTGAACGTCTATCTCTTATTATCTCCATGCCAAGAATTTTCTTTGCCTCACCCAGATCCTTCATCTCAAACTCCTTCTTCAATTGAATCTTCAACTTATCAATTTCTTCCAAATTCTTGGAAGTTATCAACATATCATTAACATATAAGAGAAGATATACAAAGAAACCATCTTTAAGCTTGCGCAATTACACACAATGATCATATTTGCTCCTATTGTACCCTTGCCGCAACATAAACTCGTCAAATCGTTTGTACCATTGTCTAGAAGATTGTTTCAATCCGTACAACGATTTTTCAAGTTTGCACACCATATTTTCTTTTCCAGCAACTTTGAATCCTTCTGGTTGAGTCATGTAGATTTTCTCCTCCAAGTTTGCATATAAAAATGCAGTTTTTACATCCATCTGAACTAGTTCCAAATTCAATTGTGCTACCAAAGCCAACATAATTCTAATGGAGGAATGTTTTACAACTGGAGAAAATACTTCATTGTAATCAATTCCCTCCTTTTGAGCATATCCTTTGGCCACCAATCTTGCTTTGTAGCGAACATCTACTTGGTTATGAAATCCTTCCTTCTTTGCAAATACTCATGTGCACCCAATTGCTTTCTTTCCCTTCGGGAGATTGGCCAATCTCCATGTATGATTCTGATGAAGGGACTGTATTTCATCGTTCATGGCAATCCTCCACTTATCTTCTTCTAAACTTTGGACTGCGTCTTTATAAGTGGTAGGAACATCATCAGCTACAATTGAGGTTGCACAAGCAACCGTCTCTATGAGACGAACAGATTTCGTTATTGTTCTTTTTGGCCTGCTGGTTGCTATTGATTCAAGTTGTTGTTGAGGTTCCTGAGTTGGAATCTCCTCTACTGGCTCTCCTTCCAGAGGGTAATCTTCATTTGTTTCCTCCTCTGCTTCTTGTGTAGGAAAAATAAATTTTCCCTCAAACTCCACCTGCCTAGAAGCACCTTCATTTTGTTTGGTATCTTCTGTTACCTTATTTACCATAGCAGATTCATCAAAGGTAACATCCCTGCTGAATATTACTTTCTTTGTCATAGGACACCATAAGCGATATCCTTTGACTCCAGAAGTAATTCCCATAAAAATAGCCTTCTTTGCCCTTGGATCCAATTTTGACTCTGTCACATGATAATATGCAGTTGAGCCAAACACGTGCAAAGAGTCATAATCTACAGCAGGCTTTCCGTACCATTTTTCAAATGGTGTCTTGCCATCAACAACAGCAGATGGTAAGCGATTAATGAGGTGGCATGCATATGTAGCTACCTCAGCCCAAAATTCTTTGCCCAAGCCAGCATTGGACAACATACACCGTACCTTCTCCAGCAAGGTCCGGTTCATACGTTCTGCCACTCCATTCTGTTGTGGTGTATGTCTGACAGTGAAGTGTCGGACGATGCCATTATTTTCACAGACCTTATTGAAATGATAATTTTTGTATTCACCTCCATTGTCTGTGCGAATACACTTGATCCTTTTGCCTGTTTGATTCTCCACCATCGTCTTCCATTTGAGAAAAATTCCCAACACTTCATCTTTACTTTTCATTGTATACACCCACACTTTTCGGGAAAAATCATCAACAAAGGTTACAAAATAGTGTTTTCCACCCAATGAAGGTGTTTTGGAAGGACCCCAAACATCAGAGTGTACATAATCCAAAGTGCCTTTAGTATTATGGATCGTTGTACCAAATTTAACCCTTGTCTGTTTCTCTTTGACACAATGCTCACAAAACTCCAAGTTGCAAGCCTTTACTCCTTTTATAATCCTTGATCTGATAAAGTTTTCAAGGATTTTCCTCCAGCATGTCCCAAGCGCATGTGCCATAGCTTGGTTGCTTCTGCCTCTTTGTCGTCACTGGATGTCACTGTCGCTATCCCAATAACTGTACTGCCACGATAGCGATACATATTATTGTTCTTCTGATTAGCCTTCATTACCACTAGTGCACCGGAGCATACTCTCATCACTCCATTTTCTGCAATGATTTTGAACCCTTTTGATTCTAGGGCTCCCACAGAGATGAGATTCTTCTTCAAGTCCGATACATATCGAACATCTGTTAATGTTCTGATCATTCCATCATGGTTCCTTAATCGTATTGAACCAATTCCATATGAGGTAAGAGGGTTGTTGTCCGCTGTGTGGATGACTCCATATTTTCCTTCTTGAAAATCCATGAACCAGTCCCTGTTGGGACACATATGATAGCTACAAGCCGAGTCCATCAACTATATGTCTGATGATGTTGATGACTCTGTTGTAACTAATGAGAAGTCTGAATCATCACAATCAGCTACATTTGAATCCATAATGGCCTTTCCATTGCTATGTTTGGCCTTATTCTTCAACTTTGGACAGTCTTTCTTCTAGTGCCCTTTTTCTCGACAAAAGGCACATTCATCTTTGTTAGGTCTGGATCTTGACTTGGATCTTCCCTTCTTTGTCCTCGTTTGATTTTGAGGACGACCCCTCACAAATAGAGTTTCTCCTTATCCGCCCTTCTGTTTTTCTCGCTTTCTTTGTTCATAGCTGTACAAAGCCGAACAAACTTATCTGAGAGAAACTTCGTCATTTCCATGGAGTAGAGTAGTTTCAAGGTGCTCGTACTCATCAGGAAGTGACGCCAACAACATCAAAGCCAAGTCACCATCATCATAAGTTGTATCCATATTTTGCAAATTTGTGACCAACTTATTGAAACTGGTGATATGTTCATTCATCGTGGTACCAGGAACATAGGTGAAGTGAAACAGTCTCTTCTTCATGTACAATTTATTTTGACTGTTTTTCTTCAAAAATTTATCCTCCAGTGCTTTCCATAATTTACTTGCAGAAGTTCCCTTTGTGTATGTATATTTTTGCTCTCTAGCAAGGTAGGATCGAATGGTACCGCAACCAACACGGTTGATAATTTTCCAATCTTCTTCTCCAATAACATCTGGTCTTTTTTCTTCAATGGCAAGATCTAGCCCTTGTTGAAAAAGGACATCTAGAACCTCGCCTTGCCACATCCCAAAATGCCCGGACCCGTCAAAAATTTCTACCGCAAATTTTGCATTTGACACAATTCTTGTCATAAGCGAAGATGCCAATGATGACGTATTGTTGACACTTGATGTAGATTCTTCTTGTTTATTATCTCCCATATTTGACACAAATATTATTTAATAGCTGACGACACAAATCAAGATTATTTCCTTTCTGATGTAGAAGATCAGACTAAGCTGCAACCACAGAGCATACTCAGACAGAACCTTGACTCAGTTACCAAGATAAATCTTTTCTGATGTGGAAGATCAGACTATGCTGCAACCACAGAGCATACTTAGACAGTACCTTGGCTCTGATACCAATTGTTGCGGAAGCCAAATGTATATAATGTGAATAAGTCACAACTACTATACCAAAAATTATGACAGCCACCAAATAATGAATAAGACAATAAAGCAACAATAAAAGGAACACCAGAATTTACGAGGTTCGGCCAACTTTGCCTACTCCTCAGACACAACCAATATTTTATTCCACTCCAAAAATACAAGTGAAATAATACTAAAGAGAGAAGATACAAATACCTTAAACAGATGAGAAGGCAAATGAGAGGTGTGTATAACTCCTAAACATTAGGCCTCCTTTTATAAGAAAAAATTCCCACCAAGTTTACTTCCCAACCGATGTGGGATATTGTCATATTCAACAATCCTAACATCCAAAATGAGCAAGGAGCTGACAGCGAAGCCAGCTTTGTGGCGACTATCTTACAGAAATATTTGGAGCTACCAACTAATAGTAACTCCCGGTGGATAGTTGCTTTGAAGAAAAATATGGCAATCCTTCAGGATATGCTCAACTTCTTGAGAACCAACATCATCTATATGCCTATGCAAGATCTTGAAATTCTTCTTCGTGATATCAATACTGTGATTCTTGATGCCCTTGTGATTTACTCGTTATATGAAGACGAGGAGAAGAAGGAAGACATGGCACCAGGAGAAGTGAGCCCAACACAAGTTCTTGATTTGCCGGGCAACCTTCAACGTATAGTCACAGTGATCTACCTTAACATTCGGAAGGCGTTTCAATCAAACTTGCCAGGAATTCATGGATTAGGCTGTGTTGATTTTCTTTTACACAACTTGAAGGAGTTCCAAAGACACTATTCAAATTCACTCTCTCCTCTCGAAAACCCCCTTGAAGAAATTCAGGAGAAATTTGAATGCTTGGAACCTTTCCTAAAGGCTGTTGCAGAAGGGAAACACAATAAGCTCGAGACACTTCAAAATTGCGCTGCACAACTGATGAGTAAAGTATATGAGGTAGAATACATAGTCAGTGCTTGTATAAGCAAAAACATTCCCTACTTGTGTCGGAAGGCTTGGCTCTTGGATATCATACAGGAAATTACTTGTATCAGTGGAGAGGTAGCAAAGATTCAGGAAAAGAAAATGGTCGAGGAAACAATGAATGCAGACGCAGCTCATACGCCATTAAATTTGGCAGGACCTCCAAGGATGAATGAAGAAATTGTGGGGTTTGAAGATGTCATTGAAACGTTGCGCGACCAACTTATAAGAGGAACCAAAGAGCGAGATGTCATTGCCATTGTTGGCATGCCTGGTCTAGGCAAGACAACTTTGGCCAACAAACTCTACTCTGACAGGTCAGTTGTTTCTCACTTTGACATTCGTGCACAATGTTGTGTGTCTCAAGTACATACATAGAAAGGTTTATTGCTGGCCATTCTACGTGAAGCCAATATTGGTACAGATACTCAAAATAGAGAAATGTGTGCTGAGGATTTAGCGGATAAGCTTCGCAAAGCTTTATTCTCCAAAAGATATCTCATCCTTGTAGACGACGTGTGGGAAACAAGTGTGTGGGATGATCTAATAGTTTGTTTTCAGGGCAATAATAATGGAAGTAGAATCATTCTGACAACACGAAATCATGAAGTTGCCAATTACGCTAGATTTCAAAGTGATCCTTTTTCACTTCGTATGTTTACCGATGATGAAAGTTGGAAGTTGTTAGAAAAAGAAGTGTTTGGTGAAGAAAGTTGCCCCCCTCTCCTAACAAATATTGGGCGACAAATAGCAAAAAAGTGGGGTCAGTTGCTCTGGTGGCTGGTATTCAAAGAAGAAAGAGGAATGTTGGGAACAAGTGGCCAACAATTTAGGTCCCCACATTCACAATGACTCAAGGGCCATTATAGAACATAGTTATCACAATTTACCCGATCACTTGAGGTCTTGCTTTCTTTACTTTGGATCATTTTTAGAGGACGATGTGATTAATGTTTCAAAGCTAACATGGTTGTGGATCTCCGAGGGATTCATAAAATGTTCTGATGGCAAGAGTTTGGAGGATATAGCGGAAGGTTATCTCGAAATTCTTATTGGAAGAAATCTAGTGATGGAAACTAAGAGGAGTTCAGGTGGTAAGATCAAAGCATGTCGCATACATGACCTGTTGCATGATTTCTGCAAGGAAAGAGGAAAGGAAGAGAATCTTATCCTATGGATAACACGGTAATACACCAATTAGTGGTACTCTTTTGGTTCAATTGATTAAGTATTCAAGTTATATTTGGCAATCAATCTTATAGATTTACTAATTTCTGTGTTCACAGGGACCAAGATGACAATCCTTCTTTCCATGTTCACTCTCACGAGCAACTTGCTCATCGCATGTCCATTTTAGGTGAAGAGTCTCGAATTGGAGAAAGGAGCTCGTCGTGGACCCTTGTTAACTTTATAATTTTGCATGATGAGCACAAATTTCCCAAAAGTTTGTACAGCTTCAAATTTCTAAAAGTGCTGGATATGGAATTCACTTATGCTGATCTCCCAACTGATCTAGTTTACTTGAGATTTTTTTCTTCACGATTTATTTCCTCTGGGTTATATTTATCTGATACAAATCTATGGAATCTGGAAACTCTGATATTAAATAATCGGTATTCTTTACAGCATACACCCGAGCACATATCAATAAAAAAAGAAGATTGAGAGTATATGGTTAAGTTGAGACATCTGGATATTTCAAAATGCATTTTTCCAACAGAAGGATCACTTGATGACTGGGCAAAACTTTATGATCTGGAAAACCTTTCCTTTGTAACTTTTTATGGAGTGGAGGAGATGAGATTGATTTTGAGAAAAATACCTAACCTTCGGGAACTGAGGTGCAACGTCGTCCCTGTTGAAAACTTTGAGTACCATGTATTGAACTTCCCAACACGGCTTGAAACGCTAAAGATCTGTAGACACTCTTTGTGGCATAAATATCCTGAAACCATCCCCTTTTGAAAAAGTTGACACTATCCTTCTTTTACCTGTATCCTCAACACTTATCAGGAATGGCGCTGCTTCAGAACCTTGAGGTGCTCAAACTATACCAAGTTGAGTATGAGAGTAAGGAATGGAAAGTGAGCAATGGCGAGTTCCCACAACTCAAAGTCTTAACACTATCACTATTTTACATTCAGGAATGGAGTGTCGACGATGATGCCTTTCCTAACCTTGAACGCTTGGTTTTGAGAGGGCAATTGCTTCTTAAGGAGATCCCTTCTTGTATTGGAGACATCTCTTCTTTAAAATCCATTGAGGTGAAGTCATGCAAGGAATCTGTTGAGAAGTCAGCCAGGGATATCCGCAAGATACAAGTTGAAGATTATCAAAATGCTGATTTCAAGGTCTTTATCAACGGGAGAATCTTATCAGGTACACTACTGAGAAAAATTAAACTACACTTCATTCTCATTTTAAACTCTGTTAGATGCATTTTCCTTGCTATACCTTTCCTTTTACTAGTTATTACTCCATTGCTTTTGTTTGACACCCTGTTTAAAACTTTAGTATTATATATGGGATATTTTAGTATTTTATTTATTAAAGGTAAACATTCTCGGCTAGTAGGTAGTCGAGAATTCCCCGTTCTTTTTTAGTAGTATTAGTAGCTCTCTTGTTTTTTTTGTATTTTTTGACCTCTAGTATTTGCTTATTGTATCGTATTTTCTAGTTTGTTACTATTTGATGCTACTTTCTCTTTTACTTGTTGTTTTGTTGTTGTTATTGTTGTTGTTGTTGTTGTCTTTTTTCCCTTTTCCTTATCGTCCTTTGTCACCCTATTCTTTCTTTTTCTTCCTCTTTCTTCTTCGTCTTCTTCCCTTCTCTCTTTTCACATTTTCTTGAGCCAATAGTCTATCGGAAACATCCTCTCTACCTCGCCAGGTAGGAGTAAGGTCTGCGTACACACTGCCCTCTCCAGACCCCACTTGTGGGATTATACTGGATATGTTGTTGTTGTTGTTGTGTTCTTGAGATATGAATTCTTTTAACAATAAAAGATGGATAAACGCAAGAATTCTTCTTCATCTGACCCATAAATAATGTCGGTCTATTGGAAAGTCTGGTCCAGATGCGGTATCGGCTGCTCTAGTGGATAGTAAGGATCGCGCCATGGTGGCGACCATTTATTGAATTCTTCCCAGATGTAATCATATCCCAGACCGAAAGTAGTGCCATGTTTCTTGAGTTTTATGGGTTTAGAGATTCCTTGGAGGTTTTTGCCGAGCCCTTTGCCCGGTTCGTACCCACTCCAATTCAGTATACTCTCGATTTTATTATCCCACCATTTGTCTTTGTTGATAGCATTGACCCGTTCAATGTGGTGGTAAGTCTCTCCACCTAGCTTCCTTCTTCTTTCGATTGTCGGAATGGTCTGGTGACTGTATATAGGGTTTCTACTGTCACCGTGAATGATCACTTCCTGGTGATTCCATTCGAACTTTACTGCCTGATGCAATGTTGATGCTACGGCCCCAGCCATATGAATCCATGGTCGTCCTAGCAGCAAGTTGTAAGACGCTGGTAAATCTATCACTTGGAAATCGACCTCGAACCAGGTTGGTCCCATCTGCAAACATAGAATAATCTCACCAATGGTGGACCTCTAAGAACCATCGAAAGCTTTCACATTGATTACTCCATCCTTTATCTCATGCATCCCTTTACCCAACTTCTTGAGTGTTACCAACGGACAAATGTTAAGACTGGAACCTCCATCGATCAGGATTCTGGTGATGAAATAATCTTCGCATTGCACGGTGATGTGCAGTGCCTTGTTGTGGCCCAGCCCTTCAGGTGGCAGCTCGTCCTCATGAAAGGTGATCTTGTGGCTTTCTATCACTTGTCCTACCATATTAGCCACTTCACCGCTAGTGATGTTACTTGGTATGTATGCTTCATTTAGCACCTTTAATAGAGCATTCTTGTGTGTCGCAGATTTTTGCAACAAGGAGAGAATGGATATTTTTGCTGGCGTCTTGTTTAACTAGCCGATGACCGAATATTCCTTGGCTTATATCTTCCTCCAAAGATCGTTCGGGCCTGTCTCAATGAGGGGTGGCCTATTAGAGGCCTGCTTGCTTGATTCAACTAGGTGTTTAGGGGTATAGACTCTACCAGTTCTTATCATACCCTGTGCAGTGACAGTTTCTTCAAACCTGACCTTGCCTTTCCTTCTTGCCTCGGTTGTATAGTCCCAAGGTACGACATTCGTATAGAATGATGTCAAGGTTGACATTGCTACTGGATCGGTGTGGCTATCCTCACCCCGAACGGTACATGTGCCTTAGGTGGCAAGACTGCAACCTTAAATGGTGCGGGTGCATTTGCCGGAGATACAAATTCAACCTCAATTGGTGCCAGTGTCTTTGCGGATTGCGCTGCTTCGAACCCAAGAGGTACATGCATATTCACCTCAGCGTCCTCTGATGGTTGGATCTGGACTATGATTGGATTGAGAGTGATTGTTGGTTTCTTTGGGTCATCACCTTCTGCGATCAACCCGATTGATCCTTCGGGATCCCATTCATCTTCTATTTCAATCATGTGGATACCTCCACCCTTATGGTCTGGTAGAGGGTTGTTGCGGATATTTGGAGTGGGTTCTTTTGCCACAATGATCTTGTTATCAATCAAAGATTGTATCTATCTTTCAAAGAGTGGCATTCATTGTTGGTGTGCCATTTCATATCGGAGTGGTATGCACATGATTTGTTTGGGTTAACCCACTGAGAAGGGTTCTCAGGGGTTTCAGTATGGATGGGGGTGACATAACCAGCAGCTTTGAGTCTCTCACACAACTAGTCGATGGGTTCAACAATGGTTGTATCTTGTTTTGGAGGTCTGCGATCAAAATTAGGTCGAGGTCGAGGGAAGTTTTGGCGTGCAGGGGGTGATTGATAGTGGGATTGTTGAGCATTATAGGTTTGGTAGACATGAGCGGGTTGGGAGTATCTGGGTGAAGTAGGTTGATATGTAGAAGATGGAGGTGACTGATAAATTGGTAGTGGAGCGTGGTATGAAGGTGAGGGTGCTTGGTAATTTGGAGTTGGCTGGTATGTGAGTGGAGGTGTTGGGTAAGTTTGGTATTTGAGGGGAGACTTGGTCCTTTGTGCAACTATCACGGCCCCTACGTCCCTATTCTTGGACACACCACCAGACTCTATGGCCTTATTTGTAGCTTGCAAGGCCTCGAAGTTTGTAACCATGCCACTTTTGATACCTTCTTCAATCCTCTCACCTAATTTGATAATGTCGGAGAACTTGTGGTTCTCAATCATCATAAGCCGCTCATAGTACTATAGGTCCTGATCCCGGACAAAGAACTTGTTCATCTATTCCTCTTCTAAGGCAGGTTTGACCTTAGTAGCTTCGGACCTCCAGCGAGTAGCATACTCGTGAAACGTTTTCGTGGGATTCTTCTTCAAATTCTGAATATAGAACACGTCTGGTGCATTCTCTGTATTAAACCTGAACCTGTCCATAAAGTTAGACGCCATGCCTACCTAGCTTAACCACTTCTTGGGATCTTGGCTGATGTACCAAGATAATGCATCTCCTTTCAAACTCCTCATGAACAGCTTCATGCAAATCCTCTCGTCTTTCCCTACTCCAACCAACTTGTCGCAATATGTTCTCAGATGGACCGTTGGATCACCTGTACCGTCAAACATTTCAAACTTAGAAGGTTTGTACCCCTCGGGCAGTTCGACATCAGGTTGTATGCAGCGATCCTCATAGTTTGGCCCTTCGATTCCTTTGCTTCCCTTAATACCCTGAATCCGGCTGGTCAATTTCTTAAGTTCCTCAGTCAGGTTACTGATAAGCATATCCTTTTCATCAGACTCAGGTGTGCTTGAGATAGGTTGGGTGGAGGGTGGCATGGTCTCCACGTAGATATGAGTGTTATGGTGGCCTGGTGTATGGGTGTGGAAATGATCATTTGTGGAGTTCTAAGATTCTGGGATGAGTAGTGGAGTGTTGTTTGGGGTATGGCAGGTGTTACATTAGTTCTTCGGTGGAACAGCGTGATGGTGAGGAGCGGGATGATTCTGTTGTTTTGGGATATTTTGTGTAGGTGTAGGGTTTTGAACGTTAGGGAAGTTGATATCTGGGGTGCTGAGCGAAAATGATAGGTTTGCCAGATTCCGGACCTGATCGAGTTCTTCCTAGAATTTCAACAGTTTCTATTCAAGTTGTGACACATTCTCGTTAGAACCTGAATACCCTGGCCATCAGTGGCCTCTACCCGTTCAGTTGGGTTCTCTTTCCTGACGTTGTTCAAATCTTCCATCTTGCTTTTGTTCTTGCTTTTGACAGGATTAAGAGGAGGAATGGGTGGAGGGCCTTTGGATCTCGTGGAATAAGATGATGATGCCAGAGTGCACGAACTAACCTTTGGGGAGGGGAATAATAAAAACAGAAATAAAAACAAAAGGTAATCAAGTCAGTAAGGAGTATAAAAAGTATTGCAATATTTAAACACATAGTGCAAGGAATGTAAAGCGTGTCCTAATTTGGGAACCTCGTTGTGCCTGAGGTAGGCCTAGAAACAAATTGATTTGGAGAACTTAGAATGCTAAATGCCTCATTTTATTTATAGAGATAGACGACTCCCAAAACGACACTAAATAAGCAAGAAATAAAAGTCACTAATGGCCATTAGCCTTATTACATTCATAAAGCGAAAAAGATAAACTCCTATCTATTTGGTCCTAGAAGGACCTTCCCCAGATTCGGTATCCTTGGCTCCATCTAACAACTTCCCCAACTCGCGAAGTCCTAGCAACAGGTATGCACTGGCTAGATGTCTGCCTTCGGTCCCTTCAGCCTCTTGACAATCTTCAACCATTTGAGATATTTTCTTTCCAGTTCTACAATGCCTCACTCCAAGTATCCCAGCCTCTTGTTGGCGCTGACAGTCATGTCCTTCTATTCCTCAATCAGCTTCTGGTTGGACTCTTGTATCTCGCGATGTTCGCTCTTGTACTCACGGATCCTTTTGCATAGATGGTTGTACTTGACTTGCACCTCGGCCTTTTCATCTATAATTCTGTGACCTCGGACAAACCCTAGCTGGCCCAGACCATTATGATTGTCTTCCAACCAACCTGAATAGAAAGGAGTACAACCAGCATGATATTTGTCTGGCTCGATGGTGTCTTTCCCAATTACGATCTTGTAGTGCCACATATGCTGGGCTTGGCACTTGTAGGGACTATCATCATTTTGGAAGTCAGCTCGGAAATGGCTCAACTTGTAGACCCTAGGTATAACTTGCTTCCTACCAGCTTGCCTCATAACTCAAAGAGGGACGTAAATGTAGGTTCCCCTTAGACAAATTAGTATCAGGAAAGGTGCATCTCTGGATCAGGCGATGAACTCCTCGGCTGGAAACCACTCGAACATCCATTAAACCTGTTCTTCAGTCAGATTATCAAATAGCTAAACCTATCCTTTGGCGTTCTCAGGCTGAGCGAACATGTCTGGGATATAATTCATTTTCTTTGGATGGTGGAAAGCAATGTGATCATCCCAGTCCCTTCGCTGAATTTCTTGTCGGTATTCTCCCCTTTGGAGGTGTCCCATGAGCCAGAGTTGAAGTAGTAGATTGCAGCCTTCGAAGTGTTTTGCTCCTCGTTGACACTTCTCTAAATCTCGGTATATGTCTGCAATGATCATAGGTACAATGTTGAATGTCTGCCCACCAATCCCCTCCATTAGGGTCTTGGTTACCATAGCTAGCCTAGTATGGATTCTCCCTTTCTTCATTGGAAACACGATCAGACCCAGGAAGCAGAACATGGAGACAAAAACCCTATGATGGATGTGCCCCAAGGATGTGATGGCAAACTCGTAATGGTAGGTACACTAGGATTTGCTGTGACCGTACCTTTCATACAGGTATTCAAAAGGGATGTATGATTCCTTCAGGCATGCCAATTCTGTATTCTTCTTCAAACCCATCATTTTAAGGAAACCCCTGCCTTTGCGGTTCTCAGGCATTAGCAAACCTAGAGTTTCCCATGCCAGACCAGCCAATCCTCCTATCTCCTCTAGCAAAGGTGTCATTTCAATGTCCCCAAAGTGGAACACGGCCCTTTCACAATCCCAAGATAATGTGGCAGCTTCTATGATCATGTTGTTAGGTTGGATCTCCAGGAGGGATGGTAGATTTCCCAGGTATTTTCTGACGAGAGTTTGGTCACTAGAGTGTAAATCTCTCCACCAGCTTAGTAATATTGGGTGGATGTTGGTGACTATGCCGAATCTAGGGACTTCGTGCCTCATATTTCTGCAAGACAAATAAGGTTAGACCCTTACCCCTACCAGACTCGACTATTTAACATCAACAATTAGCATGAAGCATTTAGTTCTCCAAATAAATGCATAGAACGTGATGATGTCCGTTTGGGTTTAGGGAAACCCAGTGGATTTTTGGACAAGGCTATCTTAAAGAATCATTACGTGGACAACATAACTGATCCGACTAGGTTTGACCATGATGCATGAACAATTTTAAACAGAGTAAAGTTTCTATGGGATTTTAGACAGGGAAGGCATGGAACTGTCGACTGCACCATTGGTCGACTAGTTTTACCGCAAATATGCCTTTCCGAATTAGGGGGTAATGATATAGGAAGGGCGCAACCACTCATCAAGTGTTGCTATAGTATTTGTTTGGCACGAGTGGAGTATGATGTTGAGCATGATTATGCAATAATTAAAAGCATGTTGACATGTATTTGCATGTTAAGAAAGCGATAAATACAACAGTTTCATAAATTTAAAACAGCTATAAAGGAAGGAAACAAGAAAAGATATGTCAGTTCACTTTTGAAAAAAAAATTAAATGCTTAAAGGAACTAAACAAGTAATTGCACATAAAGGAGGGGTATAAATTCACAAGAACAATCTAAAATGGTAAAAGCCTAAATATCTCCAGCAGAGTCGCCACGCTGTTGCTCCCCCCTTTTTCCTTCCACGGAGAGGAGTCTGGGTTTCGACATTCATGGGGTGTGATGACTCATTTCCTTTTGGGAATTGGGTGTTTGAAGAGTCGCCACCTAACGATTTTTAAGGTGCATTAGGGCAACTATAAGGTTCAAATACAACTATGTTGATAACCAGAGATAGGGTAAGGGCTTAAAATTATCCTAAGGAGAAGGTGTTAGGCAGCCCTCAGAATCCACTAGTGTGGTTTCCGGCCAGACAATTTTTTTTAAATTTGTGCAATTAGCAAATAAACAAGTAAGGCTCAAGTAATAGGGGGTTTAAGTTTAAATACACAAGTGTTAAAAAAATGATTAATAAAAGTAAGGTTTTGAAAAAGCGTTATAATCTAAGCATACTTATAAAATAAAAGAGTGTCCTAGGTTTGCTTGTAATATGGATCACATCAATGCAATACCCGGTATGACACTCCTCAGAAGAGGGGATAC
The DNA here is from genome assembly GCF_000715075.1 of Nicotiana tabacum. Lineage (NCBI taxonomy): Eukaryota > Viridiplantae > Streptophyta > Magnoliopsida > Solanales > Solanaceae > Nicotiana > Nicotiana tabacum. The sequence goes on along the minus strand of NC_134099.1, from coordinate 23,605,627 downwards.
ACATGGTATTAGCGCATCGGTCATCATATTCATATCTACCCTTTCCCACCTCGTGAAGGTAATTAGAGCAATGATTAGTCTCGAATCTTATTGCATGCTGCTACCCGTCCCTTCCTATCAGTTTCGGAGGGATTTAGGACTCTTATCCCTATAAGAAGGAGGTTCTAGGCAGACCCTCAGGTTTAAAGGTAAAAATACTAAAGCGACATACAAAACATATAAGACTGCAATTAGGGAAAACACATAAGCAAAAAGAAGGCTCAATTATACCTCCGTAAACAGTGCACATAGATAGCACGACTTATATATAGTTAAGGTCTGAATTAGAATCCTAAAGTAGGGTGTTTAAGTCAAAACGAGATTCATTATATAACTTAGAAAAGAAGTACGAATTAGGCCTGCCTACTGGTTGTGATAGTCGAGAATTAAACAAAGGCAGTTCTAGTTTTAAGTAATTACCTAAGGCTTGCCTAAGCGTAAGTAGTAATAAGAAGTTATTCAGAATTGCTAAGACAATTTGGAGATTACTTTTATTACCTAAAGCATGTTGTTCTAGGTGTTCAGCACATAGAATTATTGTCAGTTGGTTGTAAAAAAACTGAGTAAAATTGTTTTATTCCTTTTTATGCATTCATAGTTAGCCTAAACGTGCTTAAAATAATATAAATGAAATCCTAAAGACATGGTATCTAATGTACAGAGATGCAGAATGATGGATGTGCAGCATCCTAAGCAGGATTTCTATATGCACCAATATTACAGCATTTAAACATGATTTCCAGAATATGCAGAAATGACATGTTTGTTAGTGTTGTTTAGCCTAAAACAGAATCTCTAAGTGTGCATGGCAGTAGGAACATGATCACAGAAACACACATTTAACGCAGGATTTTCTAAGTGATATGATAATGAAATGGACATGCTGAAAACAGTAAGCGTAATTCCTAGGGAACATGATCTCTAATGCATGAAATGAGTCCTAAGCATGGTTTTTATTGCGCAAGTAGGAATATAAACCTAATAACATATTTCTACCCTTTTGATAGCTAAACCATGCATAGTCACCTCTTCCCTTTCTATTATCCATCCCCAGAGTTGTTTACAAATTATTACAGACCAAATGATTGAATTACATAAAAAATGAAAAAAATAAGAAGTTACAACCATAGGAAGCCTGATTCTGACTTCCTCTCTGAGTTATGTAATAAACCACCTCAGATGCCAAAAAATTTTCAAAACCTTTCTCATCTATGGGTGTGTAAGAGTTCCCTAAGGACCTCAAGGGATCCCGGACAGTGCTCACACCCAAATTGCATAACTGAGAGAGTAAGTGCAGTGTGGAAGGGCCAGCTTTTATGTGTCCAAGTTCAGAGGGAGGTCAAGTACCCAAGGCAAGGCTCACACAAAAGGGCAGAACCTAGTATTCTAAGAGTATATGTGAGAGTGCTTGACATAGTTTGAAAAAGAGTTTGTGTAAAAACTAGACTGTCAAATCTAGTTTTTTAAAAGCAATCAGTAACAGAGATGATTGAAAGCAGTGGTAGTAGTAAACAAAACTCAAACACCTTGACAAGGGATCACACACAGATTCAGTAACCACACAGGGGTCAAGGGATTTGGGGATACATAGACACTTGTCTGTAAGCACATGACCCTAGCAGGGGTCTGGCTTGGACATGCACAACAATAGCTGATACTGGCATAATCACAAACTAGCCAAAAGATTATAAACACACGGAAGGGATAAGGGTTTGTAATTCATAAGATAGTAGGTACACAATAAGTAATTGACAAAGTATGCCTTAAAACACACATAGGGAGTGCTTTAATCTAAAGGGGAAGGGGAAAACATTATAGCGTGCTGGTAATGTAACTTAACAGAATCACAAGCAGAAGTAGACCAAAAATGAGAGAAACTGTGACAAAAAAGAGGCATGTTGTTGTTGAGGCTTTAAAAATTAAACTAGGACATACCAGTCAAAGAAGCAAAGTGCAGAAAAGTAAAGCGAGTAGAATTCCACAGCCTAGCCTTGGCTTTCAGTGGCTAGATAAGCAGTAGCACAAATAACAGAGAAAGAAGAGAGAGATTGAGTGTGTAAGTGTGTATTCTGAACTAAAATGTTCGTGTATTTAGAGAAAAGAGGGTAGGATATTTATAGCTTTAAAAACGAGTAGAAAATAAGGTAATAAGTAAAATTTTAACACAATCATGGAAATAATCACAATCAGAATCAATTAATACAAGTACTTTCCTTTAATCAAGGAATTACTGTTCAAACAGATACTGACAGGAATAATTAAGGAAAGAAACCCAATTTGAGAATGATTGATTTCTGACCATATAGGGGATATTAAAAGTATAGAATAAATAATTGAGTCTAAGTGCAAAATATACTTAATTGGGTAAAGAATTCAACAGGGGTACAACATCACAACAAATAAAGGAAAGGAATCAATCAACTCAAACAAAAGGGTAAAATTAGGGGTTTATAAGAAAACCTTTGCAATCAGTCGTAACTTGAGAAAATCAAGAACAATCAAGAAAGAATCATGATTCTGCACTACGCCATATAAATAGAGAAGAATGATCAAGAGCATCAGACATGCAAGGCCAACCATATTGAAAAAAGAAGCAACACAAACATACAGTAATAGCAGGAGTAGGCTAGGACTCAGTAGTAAAAGAACCTACTCGAAGCATGGTAGTTAACAAAGTCAAGTAGTCATATAGAACTAGAGTGAAAAACCAAACTAACAGGTAAGAAAGTCGGAAACAAGTAAAGAACCCTTTAAACTCGCAATAATGAGTGAGGAAAACCTTTTAAGAAATTAGGGTTTTAACAATAGTCAAGCTAAAAATGGTAAGAACTCTGAATCAGTCAACAAAGAAGAGGATCCAAACACAAAGAACTTAATAGAAACAAGTATACATACAAACAAACAAAGACAGCTTTAGAACCTGGATAAAACCAAAAAATACCTAGGGTTTTAACACGATTAACCAGGTAGAATAAAAACATGAACAAATCGTTTAAACATAGTAGAATCATAAAACAACACTGAAAATCGGAGAAGAGATCTTTTAGAAGAGGTTGAAAAACCCTAATCATTAAAGACGAAGAGTCATTTTGAAAAATCGGAAAAACCTTTAAGGAAAACACTTGAGAGGTTCATAACATACACAGATCTAAGACAGTTTTGAAAGAAAATCGAAAAGCCTTTGAAGTTAGGGTTTCAGAGAATCCAGAAAGATGAGAAAGACTTCGAAAAGTTACCGATCTAGCCAGAAAAATCAAGGATCTTACTCGAATAGCCATGAATCGCCGGAAAGAGGCCATGGATAGGAGTTGCGCAAGGACTGGAACAGATCTCTTCGAGATCTATCCATGAAATCACACAAGCGGGCCACCAAGGGACGTAGGAGACAAGTACATGTCTCAAACATCCATGGGAGTCCATGGATTGGGTAGGGGTTGAAGGGAATTAGGGTGGATTTGGGTGGCGACGACTAGGGTTTGAGTGAAGTTGCAGAGAGAATTTGAGAGGAAGGGGATTCAAGGGTGGCGGGTCGGTGAGAATGACTTAGGTTAGGGTGGTCTTTTGGGTTAAAAAAGGTAAGAGTGAACGGTGGTTGTTGATCTGAATGATCAACGACCTAGATTAAATGGGGTAGGTAGGGATCTAGGTTTGGGTAGGGTTTAAAAGGGTTAGGGTCAGGTTACAATTAAAATTGGGCTGGGGGAATTAGAGTCCAATTTGGGCTAGATTTGAAATACAAAAGGGGTTGTTATTTAAATAGCCAATTTTCCTTTTTTAATTTTTAAAAATAGTAAATAATTTTTGAAAACTAAATTGAAAGGGCTAAAATTATTTATAACATATAATTAATACTTTAAAAATACCGTACCCAATTTTATGAATATAAAACCTAATTAAACCATAAAAGGGCTAATATTGCAATTATGTACAATTTAGCTTTAAAAATAATAAATGAAATTTTAAAAATATGTAAAAATTACTTTAATCATATTTTGGCATATATATAAAAATCCAATAGATGAATTATCAAAAATAATAATTTTGAAAATAATTATTGGGGAATTTATGAATAAAAAGGGAAATAAATCAATTTAAAAACCTTAACAAATATGGGAAAAATAATAAAATACTTGGACATGCTTATATATGCATATATATGCTATTTTGAAAGTATTTTTCATATTGAAAATATATAGGAAAAAATTGGGTATCAACACCTATCTGGAATGTACGTCATCCGCTTGGGGTGATGGAAGGCAATATGGTCGTTCTAAGCCCTTTACGGAAATTCTTGGCGATAGTGACCCTTTTGAAAATGGTCTAACAACCACAATTGCAGCAACAAGTTACAACCCTCGAAATGCTTGACCCCTCTTTGACAGCGCTCTAGAGCCCTGTTGATGTCGGCTATGATCATGGGGACTACAGTGTATGTTTGTCCATTGATCCCTTCCATTAAAGTCTTGGAGACCATGGACAACCTAGTGTGGATTATTTTCATTCTCATTGGGAATACTATTAGGCCTAAGAAGCATACAATAAACACGAACACTCTGCAGTGTATGTGGCCCAGAGAAGTGAGACAGAGCTCATCATGGTAGGTACAATAGGACTTGCTATGGCCATGCCTCTCATACAGATATTCGAAGGCTATGTAAGATTCCTTCAGGCATACCAGGTCAACATTTTTCTTCAGCCCCATCATCTTTAAGAACCCTTTACCGATACGGTTCTCCGACACCAATAACCCAAAAGTATCCCAAGTTAATCCCCCAAGCCCTCCAATTTCTTCTAGAAGTGGTGTCATTTTTATGTTGCCGAAATGGAACACGGACCTTTAAATGTCCCAGAACAAAGTGGCAGCCTTAATCAACTTGTTGTTTGGCTCAATGTCTAGCAGGGAAGGCAAGTTACCCAGGTACTTTTTTACATGTTTCTTGTCACTTGAGGAAAGGTCCGCCCACCAATCTAGCAGCAATGGTGGAATGTTGCTAACCATGCCGAATCTGGGGACCTCGTGCCTCATTTTCTACAAAACGAAAGGGTTAGGCCTTTCTCCCCCACCATAGTCGACTATTTATACATTCATAATTAGCATATCGACATTTAGTTCTCCAAATTAATGCACAGAATGTGGTTGTGTCCGTTGGAATTATGGAAACCCCGGTGGACTTTTGGATAAGGCTCATCTTAAAGGATCATTATGTGGGTAACATATTGATCCGAATAGGTTTGACCATGATGCATGCACAATTTCGATCAGAGTAAGGTTACTATAAGGGTCTAGACTGGTACCCTCAAGCGGACAACTTGAGGGGGAAAGGCACGGAACCGTCGACTGCACGCTGATCGACTAATTTTACCGCAAATAAGCCTTTTCGAATTTAGGGGTAATAAATAGAAAGAGCGCAACCACTCATCAAGCGTTGCTATAGGATTTAATACGCACGAGTGGAATATGATGTGGAGCATGATTTATGCAGCAATAAATAGCATGTAGTCAAGTATTTGCACGTAGGAAAAATAATTACGGTATTTAAATAATTGAAAGACAGTTATGGAAAAGAAAACAAAGAGACAAGTCAATTCAGGAATAAAAGAATCATAAATGCTTAAAAGAAAGTAGACGGTTAAATCCACATAAAGGGAAAGGGTACGTGGGATGGAGCATGCTTGGACTAATTCACAAAAGATAAATTCGTTATGGTAAGAGCCTAAAAGTATTCCCAGCAGAGTCGTCATGCTGTCGCGCCCCCTTTTTTCCCTCCGCGGGGAGAGAGAAGTCCAGGTTTCGACATTCATGGGGGTAATAACTCACTTCCTTTTAGGAACTTGGATTTTTGAAGAGTTGCCACCTAACGGATTATGGTGCGTTAGAGCACCTAGAGTGATTAACTCTTTAGACTAGTTTGCATTACCAGAGATTTAGGGTAAGGGCTCGAAAAAACCTTGAAGGGACGGTGTTAGGTACCCTTCGCGGTCCACAACGGTGGGTCCCGGATGAACTTATACTTATGAATTAGTTCTATTTAACAAATAAATAATTTAAACACATACTTGCAAATAAAGGCATGTTTTGGACATTTGCATGACTCAAGTAAAGAAACAAAAGGAAAAGACTTGAACAAGTTGCATACATAGAGAAAAGTAAAGTTTAAACATCAGGAATTGGAAAAGGGGGTCCTAGGTTGGTTAGCCTACAGGATCACCCCACGCAATGTCCGGTAAACACTCCTCAATGAGGGGCTACACGTGACATTAGCACGTAGTCATCATATCCTTACTATCCAATACCCTCCCCTTGGTCATAGCCTAAAGCGTTCTAATAACCTTGACAGATGTACTATGCATGCACTACCCGTCCCTTCCTCGTGGCCCTGGAGGTATTTTAGGACCTTTATTTTTGGGCAGTTCTAGACCTTCCTAAGGTTTTAAAGGATAAAAGTCTAGGAATCAATCAAGAACAGTTAGGACTGCATTTAAAGAGAACAAATTACAGGCTCACAGTTACCTCCACAAATATAACAGATAAATGCACGTCTTCAAACAACAGTTAGGTATTTAAGAGAAAATCCTAGAACATGATATCTAGGTGAGCAGGGATTATACAGTATTGAATTGGGGACAAAGTGTCAAAAACCTATTTAGCTTGCCTACTGATTTAGACTTGTCAAATCTGAACAATTTTAAAATAACAAAACACAGTTTTATAGTTGCAGAATTTGAATCGCCCTAGAGGCTTGCCTAAACGCATAACAGTGGTGTCCTAAGAGCATGATATCTGTATTGATTAGGAAATAGTAAAACGATGAACAGTTTTTTAAAACGGACAACTTGAGATCCTATAGACATGCTTTCTAATGGTATTATCTTAAGGCGGTATATAAAAACTTGTTAAAAACGAACAGATTAATTAACCAATTCAGAATGAACAAACAATGAATTAAACTGATTTATTTAACTAGACTGATTGTAAGTTCTATAGGCATGATTTCTATTAGAGCTGATTATAATCCTTATAGGCATGGTATCTAGTTATTAAAGCCATTTAGATCCTATAGGCATGGTTTCTAATATTAAAGCCATTTAGATCCTATAGGCATAGTTTCTAATATTGTGGAAGTAAAGCAAACATAGCAAATGCATTAACACAATCCTATAGGCATGGTATCTATCCGATTTACCCAACAGATATGTAACTACCCACCCTCTTTCACTAATCACCCCAATGTTATTTACAAATAATTATTACAGACCAGCTGAATAAATTACACAAACAAATAAAGAAGAAAAAGAAGAAGTTAACTATAGGGAGTCTGAAGCAGGCCCAAGTGACTTCCAAGCCTCCACTAGCTTCAAATGCCAATGTTTCATAGACAAGATCATGTCTAGGTGTGTCAGAGTTCCCTAAGGACCTCAAGGATCCCGATTAGTGCTCACACCTAGACCCTTTTCTCAAACAATAACTGATTTAGGTGTAGTGTGGAAAAGCCAGCTCTGGATCTCAAGGCAGTACACACATCAGAGAGGCAGAGCCTAGTATTCTAAGAGTGAAGTGAGATTGCTTGATATAGTTTTGAAAAGGTTTTGAAAATAGTATAGATATGACTTTAGAAGTAAGAGAGATTTTTCAGAAACAAGAAATAGTTTTGTGGTAAAAGAAAATTTGAGAAGAGGACCAAACAGCAAACAATCAATTGGTCATAAAAACATCCAGATTCAGAAAACACCTAACAAACAGACCTTACATAGGGATAAAAGTATTGGGGCACATAAGAGTCACATGGGGTACATGAATAGGGTATAGAGGAAACATATAAACAATCAGGATCTAAGGGACTTTAACAGGCCAGTCATGCTAGGCAAAGAAATAAAAAGGAAACAGGGCATACATTAAACAAGACAGAATTTTAGACATGCTAGGCAAAGCAAGAAAGAGTGCAGAATATAAAGATTACATTGAATAGGCAGATTTTAGACATGCTGAGCAAAGAAGTAAGCAGGAATACAGGTTGAGCTCATAACTGATAAACTAGTGCAGGAATGAAAACACATAGAGTTTGGATTCTAAAACTTAACTAGAGACATACCGGTTGAAGAAAAAGGTGCAGAGTATAAAGCAAATGAAGTTTCAATATCTAGCCTTGGCTTTCAGCCGGCTAGATTAGCAAGTATCATAAATAGCAGAAGAGAAAGAGAACTTTCAAAGTGTAAGTGTGCGTTTTTTTGTGAACTAATGTTCTGTCTAATGAGGGTAGAAGAAAGCATATATATAGTAGTTTGAAAGCTAGGTAAATAAGGTAAGGATCAAATTGTTCAGTAATTGGAGAATCTCGAAATCAATTAAGGTAAAATCAGTCCAAGTCTTCCCTTAATTAAGGGAGTCATTTCAAATGGTAAAGAACAGGTTCCAAATAAGAAAAGAGTTCAAAAGACCTAGGTAGAGAATAAGCAATTAGGGGTAGATACATAGAGTTATAATTAAGGAAATAATAGTAAGAATCAAGCAATAATGCAGACAAGGCAGGGGAAAATTAATTAAGGCAAGCAATTCAATCAAATCGAGTAGAAAGGTAAGAATCGAAAGTTTAAGGGAAAATGTTCAAATCAAATCAAGAAATGAGGAATTCAGAATAATCAAAAAGAAAGTCACGAAAGAGTCAGCATGTAAAATAAGGTAGAACATGAATAGTCAGGATTCCACATAACTTTAACAAAACAAATAGTTAGAACGACACTGATTCAAGGAGAATGATACAGGTCTTGATATGAATAGTCAAGACGAACACAAGCACATAGAATCAGTGAAAGGTCGAACTAAGAAATTCAGTAGAAGCATATTAGGTGAAAAAAGTCACAAGAAATCACAAGAACTCAAAGCAAGAACTAGTCAGATGTACTAATACTCAAAAACCAAACGAAGAACCCCAAAATTAGGGCTTTTGGAACAAGCGAGTTAAGGTTGTAGCAGGCTCATAAAAATCAGTTAAAATATATGAGAAGCAGAAGATTAAACACAAAAATCATCAAATAATTTTTAAAAAAATTCCGAAAACCCTAGTTTTAGAAAAAATTTAAATCGCTTAAAATCATACGATTCTTGTAAAGAAACTTAAGGTTGTTGTAAAACTCACATAAAACAAACCCAAATCACTTTAGATCTGTACAGATCTAAGAGGTTTAGAAAAAGAAATTAGGGTTTCGAAGAGAACGACACAGAGATGAAGAAACATATTGAGAAACCCATAGATCGTAGTCAATATAGGACGATCTTACTTAGAATCACACTGGAATGGCCTGAAACAAGCGAGGGAGGAGCCATAGATGCAAGTCACTAGCCCTGGTCCCTTGAGGGCCCTGAGATGGCGAGAATAACGTGAGGGAGGCCATTTGAAGCCTGGGAGGTAGTGAGAAGCCACCTAAGAGAGCCATAGATGAAGGTCAGTGGGTTTGGTTAGGGTTAGGTTGAGAGCTTCTGAGAGATGAGAGCAATAGATGACAGCGGTGAGAAGAGGGGAATGATTAGGGTTTGGGGGGGGGGTTATATGTTAGTTTATTTTAGGAAGGAGCATTTTGTGGCCGTTGATCTTTATGATCAACGGCCGAGATTAAAGAGTATTGGGGCCAGATTCGAGTCTTCATGGGTTTGGGTTGGGTAATTTAATTAAGGATTGGGCTGGCAATTTGGTTAGGTTGGAGCTGAAATTGAAAAATAAAATAGGCTAGATTTTAAATAGCCACTTTAATAGTTATATAATTTATAAAAATAATAAATGATTTCCAAAAAATATTTTTATATACTAAAATAATTTAAAATAATTTTTTAACATTTTAAAAATATAAAAGATCATTTTTTGCATCAATATTGTAATTATGCATTAGTAGGGCCATTATTGCAAAGATATGCAATTTAGCTAAAAAATGTAAATGCAGTTACAAAAATGCAATAAAAATATTTAAATAATATTTTAGCATAAATAAAGAGTTTAGATGACTAAATCACCATAAAATAATTTGAAGAATAATTATTGGGAATTTCATAAATAAAAAGGGAAGAAATAAACCAATTTGGAACTTTATTAAAAATTATAGAAAAGTTATAAAATGCTTATGCAGGATTATAACTGCATATGTGCTATTTTGAAAGTATATATATGTATTAAAAATATATGAGAAAAAATTGGGTATCAACAGTCCCTATCTATAGGAACACCCTGAACTTTAAGGCAAAGGGTTGGGGGAAATTTGTGTGCAGCAGATTAGACCTCACTACTCATGACAGTGACATGCCGGTTTCTCAACCAGACTCTTTACAGCATTAACAACTGGATGCAGGCAGCAACATCAAATCTGTATGTACTATCCAACTCATTGGTTGACCAGTCAGTTCCCGCACATCCCCAGGTGTCTGCTTCAGTGGAGGAATCTCTCAAGGAGATTTTGGACAACCAAAAGCTCATCATGGATGCTTTGGAGATCAAGGCAAATCAATTAAGGAGCTGAGCAAGCATACGAAGAAGCTGAAAAGATTCGGGCCTCAAAGAAGTCAGTGAAGCTGTTGAGAAGAGAAGTGGAGAAGATGAAATCTTCTCCAAATTCCAGCAGTTGAGGAGCTATTATTACAGGATCAAATTCCAGCAGCTCAGGCAGAGCAGATACCAGAGCAGGAAGCTGATAGAGAGCCTAGGAGGAGGAGACTGATTCCCCAGGTTGATGACTTGGAGATTGAGATGGAGGACCCTGAGGGAGGTGCCTCATGCCAGCCACAGGACCCCGAGGGAGGTGATCCAGGGACCCAGCCATAGGACCCCATGCAGACAAAGGACCCATAGTGAGTTTTCTTTACTCTCTAACCCCCTTTTTATCTTGTTTTTGCTATTTAGCATTAAGGGCAATGCTAGTTTTTATTTGGGGGGAGGGGGAGGTTCCTATTTTGATGATTTGATAATTGGATTGTAATTATGATACTGATTTTTCTTTATTGTTATTTTGCACTTTTAGTATGTATATAACTTTACCATTTATTTTTTACTTTTCATCATTTTTTAATTTTGGTATGTATATAAAGTTACTTTTCCATGTATATATTCATTTCCTCTTATGTATATTCATCCCAATCCCCTATTGTACATATTCAGTTTACTTTTCGTATTTTACTTCATAATTTCTTTTGTAATTTTTCTTAATGGCATAGCTTTTTATTTCATGTAGTAGCTTCTTTTTCAGTTCGTACCTTCTTAGTTTTACAAGTTTTCGTAATCAATAAGCCTTTGGTTTTCTTAATGCCACGGTTCTTTCCAAAGGTGGAGTTTGTGTGAACTGGGTGGCTCTTCCCGATGATGGATGGTATGACAATCTTCTTAAGGGTTTGAGTCTGTTTTCTTTTCGTTTTTTGTAAATAGTAGCTAATGAACAATAGTGCCTCAGGCAAAGCTTCACTTGGGCCTATCACATTTGCCTTTGACCTTATGGTTAAAAACAAATTGATGTGTAAAGGATGGTGATAGTTGTGATCTTGAGACTTTTGTGTTGACTAAACAATCATTGAGTGGTTTCTCGGAACCATTTGTGTTGCTCAAATATTAACTAAGGTTGTTGTGGGCCCTCGACTCTGTCTCTTTAGCAATCCTATAGCTTGTGTGGTGAGGTTTTGATTTACAAGTCTAAGTCTCGTGCCAATAAGTCTAGAACTTGCCCTTAATGTTTGTCTAGGCGAAATTCTAAGTGTAGCTCGACTTGAGAAGTGATTATAGGCTCTCCTTGATCCAAATTGAGACTTGAAAACATCCATAGCCCACCAAAAATGATATCCCTAGTCAACCCCGTTGAGCCATAGCCTGTATTCTTTCAAAAACCATGATACAAGCCTTTATTCGTTCTATAATGATCCTCTCTTGGCACCCGATCTTTCCTTAGCACAAATTGGCAAAAGTATAAGTTTGGGGGAAGAGACGAGAAATGCAAAAATGATAAAAGGTACAAAAGAAAGAAAAAGCTAAGGCAAAAGAAAAAGAAAGAAAAGCCAAAAAGTCAAAAAGAAAATGAATAATGTCGAAAAATTGAAGGGATTCAATACAAGCAAAGATGAAAGACTTGGAATGATTAGAAAGGAGAAAAAGGATTGACATGAACAAGAAAGAGTGACAATGTGTCTCTCTAGCCCCTAAGAAAGAAGTAAATGACTCAAAGAGTCAAGAAAATTGAGCCAAAATAAAGAAAATGAAGTGCTTAAGGAAGGATTAAATCTTCATAGACCAATATATCCTACCTTGAATCAAAAGCCTTCATTACATTCCTGCAAAATTCCTATATGATCTTCAGTTGAGTGAGCTTACATTAGTGGTAACTTAAATAAGGGGAAAGCTTATGGTACTTAGAGCCGTACTTGCGACCTTCTTTTGTGAGAGATGAGTGTGTTTTCCACAATCTGAGTGCTACAATCTAAAAGTGAGGTTTGCATATGGAGAGTCGAGGAGTATGAGTTTGGGTTCCACAACGACCAATGTAGTAGAAAGAGTTTCCTTGATGAGTTGAGTCAACTCTTGATGCTTTTGTGTCGCACTAAAGCCATGGTGCTAAAAAGCTTGTGTATTGTTAATAATGCATTTGAGTTGAGGATAATTGTTAGTCCCAATTGATTCTTGATGAGGTTGATTTAGGACAACTGAAATTTTTCTTTTTTTATCTTGAAGAGGTGGAAATTACTTTGTTTGCTTGAGGACAAGCAAAAGCTTAAGTTTGGGGGAGTTGATAACTAGGGATTCTAGCCTATTTTATGCTCCTTTTTGCTTAGGTTTTGGATTAAAAGTGTGTGCAAGTATTTCCGAAAGCTAACTTATTGTGCTTGTTTGCAGTATTTGGCCAAAAAGAGACAAGAAAGTCATAACCAGCTCATAAAGGATGAAACTTGCACAAGTTCAAAGCTGAGTCAAAAGGGTGCTGACAGCGAAGAAATAGAAGCGGACGCAGAGGTATCACGCTGAGGAGGTCTTAACTATGCTCTCAGCGGTAGCAAGGTTCAGAGAGACAACAATTAGGCTTAATAGTCACTGCCGCCCATAGTGAAATTGCGTGGCAGCGGTATCATCTTGCGCGGTCGCGATCTAATTCTCGCCCTCAGCAGAATTAACAATCAGAGAACTATAGTTTGGAGCTCAAATTGAAAGGCGTGGTCCGCGATCATATTTCGCGGCCGCGGTTGAAGGAGCGCTGAGGCGGTTGATTTTCCACTCCCAGGGGACTCAAGTTCAGAACCCAGCTCAGAAGAGAAGAACTACGATCCACGCTTGATTTTGTGCAGCCGCGGAAGTCATAGCGCTGAGGCAACCTATTTTCCGCTGTTAGCGGAATCTTCGTAGGGGCAATTTTGTTTGAGAAATTTAGTTGTATATAAATAGTTCTTTTTCAGATTTTTAGGGTATCTGTTGTTTTGTAGAGTACGTGAACAACCATTTTTTGCTTTTTAGAGTAATTTTAGAACATCTTTAGCAATTCGCTTTTACTCTTGTAATTACTTTTTATGGCTTATATTTCATCTTCATCTTTGATTTCTTCTTTGATTATGAGTAGCTAAACCCATTAGCTAGGGTTATGACCCAACCCTAGTGTGGGTATTTAATGGGTCTTCAATTTTAGAGCTTAAATGTTTATGGGTTAATGATATTTAGCTTGATTCATGCTTTAATTGTTGAATTGGTGGTTGCAAACACTGATTTGTGCCTTTTTTACTTAGGTTATTCTTGAGAAAGAGAGACTAAGTCTAGGAAATTCAAGCTAACAAGGAATTGGGGTGCATTCAAGAGATTGATAGCCCTAATTAAAGGGTTAAACCTAGAGATAGTAATACCTGACTTGAGCCAATTTTACTTGCCTTGTACAAACACCCAATTGGGCTTGAGAAAGCCAATTAGGGCAAAGTCAAACAAACTACCGAGAGGTATAGAGTGAGTAATTATGTACAATGGTTATATCATGATCCCAATTATAACAAGTCTGCCCTAACTTTTAGATCCCGTTAGATATTCACCTAGGAGTAAGTCACTTCCCTAGTGCTTTTTTACCAATTAAGAAAACTCTTACAAAATATCATACTTAGCTTATTTTCGTTCTTCATTAGTGTTAAAAGTAGAATAGTAACCAAAACAAAGAATGATTGGAAGTGCAATTAAGAACATTGTACATAGCTAGATTAGATAGAAACCCAATTCCAAACTAATATTAGCTCTCTGTGGATTCGATCCCGACCTTTCGGGTAAAAGCTGCATCGACCACTCTTGCCATTCTGTAGTGGTACAGGGTTGGAGTCGATCAGTCACCACAGTGAAAATAACAACATAGAACCCGGTAACGAGGTACCGCGTGTTGATCCCATCAGAATTCTAGTCGCAGACCCATTGGATGCTAACTCGCATGTGGCTATCGACACAAACCTGCCTACCGACCTCGAGAATAGCATCTGTGGTGGAGCCCGATCGACGGTACATAATACTCAAAATAATGGAGGATATGGGATTAATCTATGGATGATCTTCGAAATGTTACAAGCTCAACATGTGGCGATAGCTCAGTTACAAAACCAAAGTCGCACACCGAGCAGAATTGAACCTGATCTGTCCTAGGAAATCACCCGCAGGAACGAACCGGTCGCAAAACGGTCGAATGGAGATGAGTCAGGGACTGAAAAAATGGATAGAATTAGGGGAAAAGAAAATCGAGGCAAATGACAAGAAGGTAGAAACCTACAATTCTAGGGTCAATCAAATTCCAAGAGCGCCGCCGGTACTAAAAGGCCTAGATTCCAAGAAGTTCGTACAAAAACCTTTTCCCTTAAGTGCAGCTCCAAAGCCGATCCTAAAAAAAATTTGCATGCCCGAGATTCCTAAGTATAACGAAACGACCGACCCAAACAAGCATATTACCTCTTACACATGTGCCATCAAAGGGAACGACTTAGAGGATGACGAGTGATATCGACCGTGAACCAAGGTCAAACAGGGATAGGTATCAACCTTACAATGGAGATCCAAAAAGCAGTGGATCCGGGCAGAATTCTATACGAAGTGAAAGGAGAAATGATCGAGGTCAGAACAACTGGGGACTCAGGAGCAAGAACGGTTTCGACAGGCCTATCTGGCCTAAGGAAGTACCGAGGTTATCGGAATATAACTTTAATGTCGACGCTGCCACCATCGTATCAGCTATCGGACGTATCAGAGACACCAAATGGCCTCGACCCTTACAATCCAATCCTGCCCAAAGGGATGCTAACCAGATGTGTAAATATCATGGCACTCACGACTATAGAATAGAGGATTGCCGACAGTTAAGAGAGGAAGTAGCTCGGCTATTCAACAATGAGCACCTTCGAGAATTCCTTAGCGACCGGCCCAATATCTATTTTAGGAATAGGGATTCTAATAAACAAGCCAAACAAGAAGAATCTCAACATATC
This sequence comes from Nicotiana tabacum, assembly GCF_000715075.1. Classification (NCBI taxonomy): domain Eukaryota; kingdom Viridiplantae; phylum Streptophyta; class Magnoliopsida; order Solanales; family Solanaceae; genus Nicotiana; species Nicotiana tabacum. Next base: position 23,590,137 of record NC_134099.1, on the reverse strand, counting down.
ATTAACATGATCATTGGTGGGATGTTGAAACGCACCAAGGTATCCATCACAAGGGAGAAACTATTCGAGATTATATACCAGAAGGAACCTTGTCTTTCAACGACGAGGACGCAGAAGGGATCGTGCATCCCCCACAACGATGCACTGGTAATATCTATACTCATAAATAAATCTCGAGTTAAGCGTATGTTGATTGATCCATCAACTACCACAGCAGTTCAATAGTACATTATATACATAGGAGTAAAAGTATAAATATAAAAATTCTTAATAGCTTAACAGTTTACCCGATAAGAAAATTGAGTAATCCGCCCCCAAACCGTTAAATCATTAATTATAAAATTTCAATCCGTACATCATCCATTATTCCGATAATCCTATACCAATAAGTCAATAAGCCATCGGTTCGATTCCATTTACGATTTCGGTTCGGTTTTGTACAACCCTAATTACTAATATATCAAATTACACAAGCTTTTGATGAACTATTGAAGCTGTTCATGTTATTGATAAGACAAGTACCAAGGATTTTCATTAGATATTTTTCATTCTAGATTAGCTTGAGAAAAGTCATGATATTAATATGAATTTGTAACCACATAAGGAGCATTAAAGTAAATGACGATAACAAGAAAATTTATCAATATTGATTAGACAAGTACCAAAGATTTTCGCTAGACATCTTTCAATCTAAATTAGCTTGAAAAATGTCCTATTGGTATTAATTTGTCACACTAGGTATATTGTTAGTGTTGTTGTTGTAAGGACTATCGACCTAGATAACCATAACAAGCAAATTTAATTATTGCCCATTTATCATTTCATTCTCCATTCTTCAATTGCCAAAGAATATCTTCGATATTTTCCAAAAGAATTATTCCAATTGATTTTGACTTTTTCCTGTTATTACCATTTGTTCTGCAGCCCATGATGCAAATTAAAGAATAGCCCATTGGAGAGATTGAAAACCCCCCCCCCCCCCCCCCCGCAAATTTTTACACTGTTGGTCATGTAGACAATAAATTTGGTTCGAGAAAATAAAATCAAGACCGAAAATATTGCAACAATCGTAGTATTTGATTTTAAAAAATATGAGCGTACAATCTCTATGAATCCTCTGATTCTACTTTTCAATAGTAAATAAATTCAAGGGCCTTTGAGCTTGATCTTGAATATGTATTTATTGCCTCGAACGATGATCTTGTTCTTGAGCTTGAACTTGATTGCTTGAACTTGACCTTGATTTGTTCTTCGTTCTTGAACTTGCACTTGATTTCTTGAACTTGAACTTGAAGCCTGAAACTTGTGGAGGAATTTGCAACGTTTGATCCACGAGCTCTTTCTTGCTTCTTGTTATAACTTATGGTGGTCCTTTCTGAGTTATGAAGACTCATATTTATAGTTGTGGAAGGGAGGAGTTGTGATAAGAACAAACTCTTTCCGACCAATCAAATTGAAGTGTGACATGACCGCATTTGATTGGCCAAAACATGTCACTTGCACACGTGGCACGATTTCATTGGTCTTTTAGTGTGACTTGGCATGCCTTGTCATTTTGACACGTGGCATGATCCCATTGGCTCTTCTGTTTGACTTGGTGTGCTACATCATTTGACACGTGACAAACTGGGCCTCTAGGAAGATGATATGGGTCTAATGAAGTGGCTTCATCACTTGTAGCCCAATGAATTAAGATTTATTTATTTAATTCATATATATTGGACTTATATAATTAATTCAATTACATTAGCCCATAATATTTATTTGGATTAATATATCTTGAATTTGAAATATAATCCAAATTATTTTATGAATTTAATTTTAATAAAATTTATATGCCTACAAATGCCCCCTACTTCAAGACTTGTCAATATATCAATTAGTCGACTTTGAAAGACGAGGCTTGAAGTACCACGCTTAAACGATTGAGTAACTCGCACGTTGCTTTACATATAGATGAAAGCTATTAATTTTTAATCTTTCCAAGCTGAACTGCTTTTCTTTTAATGTATAATCCATGCCAAGGCTTTAATTCACAATCCATATGAGCAAATATCACAACAAGAGATAAAATCATATCAGAAAAGATAAATCATGGAAACTTTAAGTTTGTTGCCAGGTAATTAAGGTCATGTGACCAAACACCACAAAGAGTGGTATTGAGATATACGTTTGGTCTCCAGGGACTTTCACTTGTTTTGAAACGTAGGAATCCAATCACGGCTACACAACTTCCGACTAGCATTTTCCTAGTTTGGGTAGGAATCCAATCACAGCATCCTAATTCATGATGGGAACGTTTTTCCAGTTAATCCCACATCGAGAATAGGCTAAAGCAAGCCATCTACGAAAATCTATATAAAGCCATATACTTGTGTACACATATAGTTTCTATTGAACAATTAACTAGGAAAATCCTTCCTCACAAAATTCCTCCGGTAGCTAGAAGCTGGAGCTTTATTATTTACTTCTCAAGCGTTTTTGGTAAATATCTTGAATAGTAATACTGATTTTCTTTTTTCAACTATAGGTGATGATGATGATGATGGTGGTGACGATGATGAGTAGGAGAAGGTGGAGGATGAGTATTCGCTAACGCGATGTGGAAAATCATAAACTTTAAGTTAGTATGTTGTTATTTTTCTTTTATTTAACACCTTAAGCCCCTCTATCCATGTAATGTTTCTGAGGGAAACAGTTGAATGTTTTTTCTTTCTAATGGTTTATGGTTTTCTTATGATTAATGTTTACTACATGTCTATTTGACTTGACGACTGTCTTTATGTTTTGAGAAGGTATTTATAAATTGCTTAAGAGCATTTGTTTTTAGAGCATATCAGTAAGACAAAAACACACCTATAAATTGTAGATAAATGGCAAAATACATAAGTTACCCCTAAATTATGGACCAAATCTCTGTTCACTACTAGAATTCTGGGAAAAAGAGACCGCAAAAAGCGACCAACTTTGGTCGCTTTTTGGCTAAATAGCGACCAAAATGCGACCAAAAGTGTCTGGTAGCTATAAGGTCTCTAAGCTAAATGGACCCATTTTTCCGGATATTGACTATAGAGACCAACTTTGATCGTTTTATTAATTTAATAATATAAATTTGGCGACCAAAGTTGGTCTCTAAATAAAAAATACATTATTTATTTATTTATTATTAATCACTAAAAAGCGACCAACTTTGGTCTCTAAACCAAATATTATATTTTAAAATCTGGAAACTAGAGATCAATTTTGGTCGCTTTTGTATTCAATTATTTATTTATTTATTAAACTATTGACCAACTTTGGTCCCTAAATACATGGATTTAATTTATTTTTTAAATATTAGCGACCAACTTTGGTCGCTATATCACCAGAAATTTTATTTTTTTAATGAAATAGCGACCAAGTTTGGTCGCTTTTTGTAGAAATCTGGGTAAATAGCGACCAAAGTTGGTCGCTATTCTCCAGAAAATTATTTTTTTAACATGAAAAGCGACCAAATAGAGACCAACTTTGGTCGCTTTTCTGTGTATTATTTTGGCAGAAACTGCCTGTTTTTGCAGCTACACCACCTGCGAGTCATACCAATTTCCTAAATAGGCATTTTATGCCAACAACAACAACAATAAAAAGCAATTAAAAGCAACAAGGAATAAAGTTCAATAGAACTAACACATTAAGCTAACAAAACTAAGTTAACGCTTATTACAAGCCCATTCGAACTAAAGAGAACTAACACAATTGTATATAAAGTACTGAAGGAGTGTTCTTTCATCATCCTCGTCTGCAAGTTGGATTGCCTCGCTCGGTTCATTAGGTGGTTGACTGCGTATGAATTCCCTCACGTCAGATGTGAAGCGAATTGAACCTATATAAAAAATTATATTGAATTAGTATTTCAAAATTTATATAAAAGCAAATCAAAATATTTAATGAAAAGTAAAAAACTTACATGTATGTAGTCGAGGCTCGACCCTCCTTTCTGAATCAGTCTCTTTCTTCTTCTTTACAATACGAGTTTCATTGAATAGCTCATCTTGCTTCATTGGCATCATAAAGTTGTCTGGTGGCTTTGGTGATTATCCTCGTGGTACTATTACTCGAGATGAACTTTGATACTTAGAATAACTTGGATACGGTACATGACAGAGTGTGTCTTTGATTAATTGTTTATCTCATTAGCTACAATGATAATAAGAAGGCAACGACATGTGTTTCAAAAAAGTGATGGTGTAGGTAGGATTTAACATTTCCTAAGTAGATAAAAGAGGTTATAGAGGAATTCTGTACTTCATTTTCCATGAGGAAAAGAAGTTTGATTGAGAGTGACAAGGTTGATGAAGACGGATGGTTTTCCGTTGGTCGTTGCAGTTCCCAAAAAACGTGGATCATAAGACTCTATGATGACAGAGATTATAGGAAGTTTTGTACTCAACTTTCTTTCCAGTCTGATCCGTACAAGCTTAATGTGATATTGGTTCGGATTCAGATAATGATTTGACCGACAAAAGTATGGAAATGCTCTTAAAAAGAATTAAAGGTAAAATATTTTTTAGCTTCCTTCTCGACCAAGAAAAACGTTTTACCTTTAATTCTTTTTAAGAGCATTTCCATACTTTTGTCGGTCAAATTATTGTCTGAATCTGAAGAAATATCATCCAATATCACATTATTTTAAGAGTTTCTCCTTATCCGCCCATCTGTTTTTCTCGCTTTCTTTGTTCATAGCTGTACAAAGCCGAACAAACTTATCTGAGAGAAACTTCGTCATTTCCATGGAGTAGAGTAGTTTCAAGGTGCTCGTACTCATCAGGAAGTGACGCCAACAACATCAAGGCCAAGTCACCATCATCATAAGTTGTATCCATATTTTGCAAATTTGTGACCAACTTATTGAAACTGGTGATATGTTCATTCATCGTGGTACCAGGAACATAGGTGAAGTGAAACAGTCTCTTCTTCATGTACAATTTATTTTGACTGTTTTTCTTCAAAAATGTATCCTCCAGTGCTTTCCATAATTTACTTGCAGAAGTTTCCTTTGTGTATGTATATTTTTGCTCTCTAGCAAGGTAGGATCGAATGGTACCGCAACCAACACGGTTGATAATTTTCCAATCTTCTTCTCCAATAACATCTGGTCTTTTTTCTTCAATGGCAAGATCTAGCCCTTGTTGAAAAAGGACATCTAGAACCTCGCCTTTCCACATCCCAAAATGCTCGGACCCGTCAAAAATTTCTACCGCAAATTTAGCATTTGACACAATTCTTGTCATAAGCGAAGATGTCAATGATGATGTATTGTTGACACTTGAAGTATAGAATTCCTCTATAAGCTCTTTTTTTATCTACTTAGGAAATACTAAATTCCTACCTACACAATCACTATTTGAAACACATGTCATTGCCTTCTCATCATCATTGCCGCTAATGAGAATAACAATTAAAGGCACATTCTGCCAGGTACTTTATCTTAGTTATTCTTGGTGGAAGTTCCATTGTATGTCTAATAACGTCATCAACCTCTTCTAAAAAATCCTCCCGCAATCTAAAATTCCAAAACATAAACCAAAATTTCAATTCATATCCTAAAGGTTCAACTCATACCTAAAAGGTTCAATTTATATCCTAAAGGTTCAACTCATACATAAAAGCTTCAATTCATATCCACAAAAGTTCAAGTCATATCCTAAAGGTTCAACTCATACATAAAAGCTTCAATTTATATCCTAAAAGTTATATTCATATCCTACGAGTTTAAACTTAAACTAAAAGTTCAATTTATATCCTAAAAGCTTCAACTCATACCTAAAAGGTTCAATTCATATCCTAAAAATTCAACTCATATCCTAAAAGGTTCAATTTATATCCACAAAAGTTCAAGTCATATCCTAACGGTTCAACTCATACATAAAAGCTTCAATTTATATCCTAAAAGTTATATTCATATCCTACGAGTTTAAACTTAAACTAAAAGTTCAATTTATATCCTAAAAGCTTCAACTCATACCTAAAAGGTTCAATTCATATCCTAAAAATTCAACTCTTATCCTAAAAGGTTCAATTTATATCCACAAAAGTTCAAGTCATATCCTAACGGTTCAACTCATACATAAAAACTTCAATTTATATCCTAAAAGTTATATTCATATCCTACGAGTTTAAGTTCAATTTATATCCTAAAGGTTCAACTCATACCTAAAAGGTTCAATTTATATCCTACAAGTTCAATTCACAAGAACAAAACCTAAAATCTATAAGTTATATCCGTATCCTACGAGTTTAAACTTAAACTAAAAGTTCAATTTATATCCTAAAAGTGGGCGACTCGTTGTACTCAAACAAGAGCCACGCAACGATTCGCTTAAGGCCTTAAACATTAACATTGTCTTGAACTTTAAGAGAAAATCCAAATATACTAACATGTGTCTATATTAAATATCTACCTATAAACTAATCAAGATTAAACTAAAAGTTCAATTTATACCCTAATATATATCTACCTACGAATCAAGTCTTTGATGTTAAATTAGTATCTATTGCTTACTAAAATATTGAAGGAGAAATACTCAATAAAGCCTAGCCTAAATATTCAACCCATACCCTAAACCCTAGATTTCTATAAAATGTTAAATAATGATAAATACAATCTAAACCCTAGGTTTCTATAAAATACAATGTTAAATAATCAATTGAAACACTAATTCTAGGTTGAAATAATAAACAATTGAAACACTAATTGAAACCCTAGGTTTGTAATTCTAACCTTGAATTTTTAGGAGGTGGAGAAGGAGAGACGCAACAGCGGCAGAGGCGACGGCGACGGCGGCAGCTGAGCGGTGGTCGTTGGTGGCGTGGGTGGGGCCTGGTGGTGGGAGTTGGAAGGGGGGTGGAGTTTGAGTGTGAGAGAGAAAAGAGGGATTTTGGGAATTTTTTAGAAAGAATGGGAGGGGATCCCGGTTTTGAGAGTTATGTAATTAAAATAGCGACCAACGTTGGTCGCTATTTTGGTGGGTAAAACAGTTTTGAATTTTTAGAAATAGCGACCAACTTTGGTCGCTATATTCTGACCGTTTGACCAAAATAGCGACCAAAGTTGGTCTCTATTTCAAAAGAGAATATATATATATATATATATATATATATATATATATATATATATATATATATATATAAGTTGTATTCGATACGCTATTACCTAATACACTTATAGTTAGTGCATAGTATAGCGTATGTATATATATATATATATATAAGCTATATTCGATACGGTATTACCTCATACACTTATACTTAGTTCATAGTATAGCGTAAGTACATATATTATATATATATATATATATAAGCTATATTCGATACAGTATTACCTCATACACTTATACTTAGTGCATAGTATAGCGTAAGTACATATTATATATATATATATATATAAGCTATATTCGATACGGTATTACCTAGTACACTTATACTTAGTGCATAATATAGCGTAAGTATATATATTGTATATATATAAGTTGTATTCGATACGGTATTACCTCATACACTTATACTTAGTGCATAGTATAGCGTAAGTACATATTATATATATAAATAAATATATATATATATATATATATATATATATATATATATATATATATATATATATATATATATATAAGTTGTATTCGATACGGTATTACCTAGTACACTTATACTTAGTGCATAATATAGCGTAAGTATATATATTATATATATATATATAAGCTATATTCGATACGGTATTACCTCATACACTTATACTTAGTGCATAGTATAGCGTAAGTACATATATTATATATATATAAGTTGTATTCGATACGGTATTACCTAGTACACTTATACTTAGTGCATAATATAGCGTAAGTATATATATTGTATATATATAAGCTGTATTCGATACGGTATTACCTCATACACTTATACTTAGTGCATAGTATAGCGTAAGTACATATATTATATATATATATATATATATATATATATATATATATATATAAGTTGTATTCGATACGGTATTACCTCATACACTTATACTTAGTGCATAGTATAGCGTAAGTACATAAATTGTATATATATAAGCTATATTCGATACGGTATTACCTCATACACTTATACTTAGTGCATAGTATAGCGTAAGTACATATTATATATATATATATATATATATAAGCTATATTCGATACGGTATTACCTAATACACTTATACTTAGTGCATAGTATAGCGTAAGTATATATATTGTATATATATATAAGCTGTATTCGATACGGTATTACCTCATACACTTATACTTAGTGCATAGTATAGCGTGAGTACATATATTATATATATAAGCTATATTCGATACGGTATTACCTCATACACTTATACTTAGTGCATAGTATAGCGTAAGTACATATATTATATATATAAGCTGTATTCGATACGGTATTACCTCATACACTTATACTTAGTGCATATTATAGCGTAAGTACATATATTATGTATATATATAAGCTGTATTCGATACGGTATTACCTAATACACTTATAGTTAGTGCATAGTATAGCGTAAGTACATATTATATATATATATATATATATATATATATATATATATATATATATATATATATATATATATATATAAGCTGTATTCGATACGGTATTACCTCATACACTTATACTTAGTGCATAGTATAGCGTAAGTATATTATATATATATATATATATATATATATATATATATATATATAAGCTATATTCGATACGGTATTACCTAATACACTTATACTTAGTGCATAGTATAGCGTAAGTACATATATTATATATATATATAAGCTATATTCGATACGGTATTACCTCATACACTTATACTTAGTGCATAGTATAGCGTAAGTACATATATTGTATATATAGACACACACGCCCGCTTTGTAGTACTATTCATCCCTTGTATTACAAAATTATTAACGACTTACATTTATATTATTTACATAGTAAACACAAAAGTGATTTTTAAATTTGACCATATAGAGACCAACTTTGGTCGCTAACTTTAAATGAATTTAATTTAGCGACCAAAGTTGGTCACTAAATGTACATGAATTTAAATTAGAGACCAAATTTGGTCACTAAAATTTAATCAGATTTATTTATATTTTATATAATATTTAAATTAATAATAAAAATTATTAAACGTTAGAACTGGGTCCCACATTGGCGACCAACTTTGGTCGCTAAATTTTGAATTATATTTATTTATATTTTATAAAAAATTTACATAAATATATATTTATTAAAATATTATAACTGGGTCCCACTTTAGCGACCAAAGTTGGTCGCTATCTTCTTATCCTTCAGTTAGCGACCAACTTTGGTCGCAAGTTTTAAATTATATATATTTATATTTTATAAGTTTTATAAAATAATAATAAAATTATTAAAAAAAATTGTGTGGGTCCCACTTTTGCGACCAACATTGGTCGCTAAACTCAGTGTATCTTTGACCAAGCAAGTCTGACCAGTCCAGTCAACAGTTTGACTAAATTTGCGTCCAAATTGCGACCAACTATGGTCGCTAAATTATTTTAAATATTTTATTATTATTTTCGGTAGTTTGGCGACCAACTTTGGTCACTTTTCTTAACAGACCAAATTTGGTCGCCAATATTTGGTCGCTTTTTGGCCAAATTCTAGTAGTGGTTACACACTTTTTACGGACGAAAATCACCTTACATACTCAACCTTTAGACACACCTCTTTGTCTACGTGGCAAGTGCTTGCTTTACAAACAAAATAAGGTGTCTGAACAGTAAAAAACTTTATATCTGATGCTTTATTTGAAGGGTCCAGATTTAATAAAACTTATCCAACGGTTAAATGAATTTTCTTTTTTCCTTTTCCAATATCTTCCATTTTTCATTTTTCTAAAGTAATTTGGTTCAAATTGAAGATAATACTAAGTTTTCTCCATGATTGCCCCATTGAAAAGGAAAACAAAAAAGAAGATTCTTCTCAATTGTTCTTCCAATCTCACTTGAAAACTTCATTACAGATTCTTCTACACTATTTATAATTTTTTCCTAAATCGATTTTTTCAGATTTTTTCCGTCGATCTGTTACAATTTGAATTGGATTTCTTCATTGAAAGTGGAGAAAATGGATAGTAAACATATTGTTATATCTCGAAAATTTTCAAAAAAAGAAGAAAAATACATCAGAAGGTAGGAGCAGTTGATCAGGGCTTCTATTTGTTTTTTCTTTTTTTTTTGAATTGTAAGGTGGAGGTTTGGGTTTTTTTGTGGTCGGCGGCAATGGAGATAGCGAGAAGGCTGTGGAAGGTTTATGTTGTTAATCTATCCATGATTGTTTCTTGGATATGTGTGTGTTAATGGATGAATGATGAAAGAGGATTGTTGAAGAAGGCAGAGACATGAGCTGAAGAGCTATAGTGAGGGCACGATGAACGAGATGGGTTCCTTTTCATTTTTCTTTTCTTTTTTTATATGTGAGAGGGGTTTTTTTTTATATATCTTTTTTTATGATAATGACACGTGTCGTTGTATGATTGGTGCGTGATATTACACATTTTCTAAAAAACTGGTCAAGAAAAAAGTGATGTGTCTTAGGGACACTTTCGAAATGTTGAGTGTGTAAGGTGATTGTCCGCAAAAAATATGTAATAGGAATTTGGTCCATAGTTCAGAGGGTAACCTATGTATTTGCCAATTAGATTACCTCCCCAATCTTCTTATTCTGGCCAATACTAAGTTGAACATTAGCTTTCTAAAGACCTTTTGATGGCACAATTTCCTGAGTTTTAACTTTTATCAGCTTCCTTTTCTTTATCACAAATCCCAAAATGTAATCCTTTTAAAATATGTCCAGGATTTCAATTAATCCTCTCTTGTTCTAAAACTGAATTAAGTTAAATCTTAGAAATCAGGATTATGAAGGGGAGCCTTGGCGTAACTTGTTAAAGTCGTTGCCATGTGACTAGGAGGTTACGGGTTCGAGCCGTAGAAACAGCCTCTTGCAGAAATGCAGGGTAAGGCTGCATACAATAGACCCTTATGGTCTGGCCCTTCCCCAGACTCCGCGCATAGCAAGAGCTTAGTGTATCGGGCTGCCCCTAAAAATCAGGATTATGCATAGATTTAGCTTGTGTATCATGCACACATTTAGCTTCTCTCTCTTAATATATCCACAAAATGAGTGTCGTAAAAAATCTGGATACAAGAGTACTAGCAAGATCAGAAGACATAAGGCACAAATTGCGCGTAATTGAGGATAAATGAGAAAATGTAGTTAGATATAATTTGACCATGAAATATATAGACCTGCAAATGCACCGGTCTATAGGTGAGAGCTAGGATTATTGAAGGTGTTTCACACATGAGAGGAAGTTGTCTCAAAAGACATACGATCTCTTAGAAACTTCTATAGTATTAGCGACCAATATAACACAATAGAAGTAAAAGATCCATACAGGTAATACAACTAGTTGGGATTAAGGTTTACTCTTTGAGGAGGAACTGAAACAACTAATATCATACATGTTGTGCAAACCAAGCAATATTCAAACTAATGAAAAAATCAATGTTTTAAAACTATGTTGCTCATGTTAGGGATATAGTAGATATGCCCTAGATCCAGTCTCATATTTGATGATTTGAACATATTTTTGTGAACGTTATTTGATATAAAAATATATGGCATTCTTTTATCATAGTTATTATTAATTGTTTGATTAATTTGATAAGGTCCTTGATTAAACGTTGAGATTTGTCATCGTGATAAAGATCATGATAATGAGAGCAAAGTCTTTTACAATTTAATCTAAATTTGTTCTTGATCATAAGATTATTAATTTGGACATTAGTAATCCGGTTAGATCAATATTTATGTGATCGTCTTTATGGGATAAAGATTAGTTGATCTCATTAACTAAATTACATAGATAGATGATGCATATAGAGATATGATCATTAAACCGACTCATTGGATAATTCCTAATGGTTAAAAGTTTCCTTTGACCTGAGATCGTCATAGTAATTGACAAGTTATTTATTGTGCTTTGATACCAGACACCTATGGCCCTAGGGCGATAGTTGAAAGGATATTGGGTATGATTAAATGCTTGTAGAATTAGTGAGCGATCAAGATGGAATTTGTCAACTCTTGGTAATGAATTTAAGCTTCATGTTGTCATGAATTATAAACGACCAAATTCAGACCTTGGCCAGGACAATTGAATGAAAGAAGAAAAGAGTTTCTTAGGTCATTCAATGGTCAATTATACTTGACATGAACACGTAGTTGGTCGCCTATTAGGATTTGACAGTTGAACCATATCCTAGGGTGATCCAGAGCTATAAGCACAGAAGGAATTACTACATTATTCTTCTACTGATTTTTTAGAGTAAATTGTATACTTCATTCTATCCGGTCGTTAAGGAGTGTTGCTAGACGTCACCCTTGATTAGTATATTGATATGATCAATTTACTACCGGTTTAGAATTGAACCTATGGGGTCGCACACTAACGAGTGTTTTGATCGTTGCTAAAGGATCAATTACTTTATTATTTGATAATTAAATTAAAGAATTTGATTAGTCAAATAAATTTAGATATTAGTTCAGATGAAATATTATTATATTCTTTGTTAGCACAGAGGATATAATTAATATTGTGAACAAATTAAAATTTTTTATTTGAAATAGAAAATTAAATTATATCTCTTAGTTGAAATATATATGATATATTTGATACTCATAATTAAAAGGCTCATAAGTTAAAATAAAGTCCATGAAAGGACGAGCGGCTGACTTAACCCATTAAGAATGGAATATGATTTTTCTCTATTAAATACTAATAAGGATCTGACTTTATGGAATGTCCATAAAAATTGGCAGTCACGAGACCCATGGAATGGGATTCGAACCGGCCATTGAAAATTTCATAAAGTTTATATTTGAAATAAACTTTTACCTAAGTATATTATTAGCTCAACCAACTAGGAAAAGGGTTTATAGGTGATGCTATATAAAGGGTGATTGAGAAAATTTGTTGTAGTAAAATGAGAAGAAAAACACTTTGTAAAAGTGAGAGTGTAATACAAAGCCAAGAGAAAAAATACAATTACAAAAAAAGTGTTTCTTGTTCTTCTAATTTGAGTTGAGATTTTTGAGAAAAATTTCAGCACAAGTTTTTCGTTCAATTTATTCGCGGGTTTCATTGATCAAAGAGTTAATAGCAAGGATCAGTCTCGGTGTAGATACGCATAGAGTCTTCGCACTATTGAAGAATTTTTGAAACGAGACTCTCTTCACCATGTACGTCTTAGATCCGATCTTTGACAGGTAAATAAATTTTAAACACGAAAATATCTGCCCAGGATTGTTATTGTCTTCCGCTGCGTGTTACGAACACCTATATGCAAACCTTCAGCTCGGACTCTCCAAAATTGTCGTCAGGTGTGTGTCGGATCCTCCAAAAGTAGTGCATTTTTGGAGGATCCGACACGGATACGACAGCATTTTGAAGAGTCCATGCAACATAGTTTTAAAAGAAACAAAAAAAAAAAGATCAAAGGAAATTGAAGAGATTTCAACGGTATTGTACTTCTCCTGTCTTCATGTTAATACACCAGTGCTAGGCCTTGAATGCTATTGAATAAAAATCTCTCATATCTCTTGTTTATATACAGATATCCCTGTCAAAAACTTAAGCTGATAGCAACAGATGTAATGTTGTAGAAACTTTCAAGACCTATTGTGGATTGGATCTGATCCTTTACGAACTCTTCGTTTGCTTGAGCCATTCGGATCAAATTTCTCGCTTACTGGTGCAGATTTGATGCTTGTATTCAATTCCTTTGTAACTAATCCGTTGAGCATACGCCGACTCTTCGGCATCAGTTCATGTTGTTGTGTACTCCATCTCAATGCAAATTCTGCATTTGTAAGTGAAGAAACTTTCACTGGAATAGTTGCTAAGAGCCCTATACAGATAAGAAGCAAAAAAGGCTTATTACTAATGATAATCATGGTTCTTGTTCAAGACAAGAGAAACAAGAAATACAGCTGATTTTAAGTGAGTAAGACACTAAGCAGTTCAAATATCGGTGTCCTGTTTCTGTTATCCATTCTTGTATATATATATATATATATATATTGGCTGATTTATTTTTTAATTGGGGTGGGGGGGGGGTTATATTGAAAACATAAAGCAGGGAGGGTCCAGAATATGAGTTTTTAGATTCACGCCAATCATAAATTTGGGGCTAAAGTAAAATGAAGGCTGTTATAAAAGAATCCAACTAGGATGAATTAAAGGTCTTGTAACAACATTCTTGAGAAGCTAAGCATCTTTTTTCACTTGTTTCCCTTATATCTGTATCATTACTTCTGCTTTGATCTTCTAATAAAGGACCAATGTAGCCACTTGGACTTGCAGTCAGCTTGCTACATCATTTCAGCTAGTGTTATTAAAAGCCATCGCTTCGTATCGTATAACGTATCATTTTATAATGTATCGTATCGTATTGTATAATATTGTACTGTATCATTTTGATATATATAATGTTTGGATAGATTGTATTGTGTGTCGTCGTTTCATGATATCGTGCACTAATAATATGAAGAATAAACTTGCAATTTTACAAAGAAAAAGTAAGGTACGAGGTAGAACTATTATATAAAAAGGTAGGATAAAAGATAAATAGGATTATTTAATAACAAAGAAGGGTAAAATGAGAGTAAAAAATAAGATAACGACGCGACCATATCAAATTGGCATTACATAAAGTGATATTTTTTGTCGTTGCGACTTATTTAACAATATGATACAATAAATTAAATTTAAATAACAATTAAAATAAATATTATATTTAAAGTAACAATATCATACAATACAACAGGTAACAACCATCCAAACAAGCTGTAAGTGGCAATACGAAGCAAGGGATTGTTGCTTCATGGATCAAACTATGCGCATTAGACAAGTGTGCGCTACAAACAACAAGGCACAAAGTGATCCGAACGAAAAATGGCCGTTTTATTGAATCTCAATTTTAAGGAATTAGTTTAATATCGGCATTATTGTGTATTGGATGTTAAAGTTATTTTAATTTCAAACTGATTAATATAATACTAACTCGTATATGTTTGTTACTTAATTTCTTTTTGTAAGTTTGCGCTTCATTTCGGAGAAGTGTGCTTCACCTCTCGCTTTTCGCTTTAAGTCTTACGAACTTTGTTGCTTATTTACTCTTTCCCTCTTTTAAAAATACAGTCGTCTCAGCAGGGAAACTCTATTTTGTATCTCTCAAAGTGTGTAAGGTTTCTTTACGTTTCACAAATTAATGAACCCAAATTTTACACTTTTGGGTCCTCTAATTTGTGAAATAAAAGAAGTCTCACACAACTTACGCTCAGTTGTGTGAGGCACAAAGTAATATTATTAGTCTTAGCATGGTTACTTGTAATAGCCCTAGAAAATGCATTTAGTTATAAGATTTAATCCTTGATTAGAAGGGTTAATGTTTGTTAATCAAACCTTACTTAGGTATTAAGGAAGAGAGTTTTGTGGTGAGAGACTAAGCAGCCAAACTATAGACTGGTAAAAGGGTAAGTAGTCATAAAGCAAAATGTAATGAAAAAGATATGTGGGGGAATAGAACATCTCTTCCTAAAAACAACCAAACACTAACTTTATGGCATCAGGAAATCTCACTTTAGAATTCCAAGCTCTCTTCCCTATGCAAAACTAAAAATACCAGTCTTGGTTTCTTGTGCTAAATCTGTTTCTTTATGCTTTTCTTTTTAGTCCTTATTTTTTGTTGACAGGCCAGATTTCCCCTGTTTAGATATAAATAAACCCAACTTTTTCTTTATATTACTTTGATCTATTGTCTAATATTAGTAAATAACATGCAGGTTGGAACACTCTAAAGTACAGGTTATCATGTCCCATAAATTTGTGTTGTGGAGAATGGATTGTGTCTGAACAGTGTAATGGTCGAAGGTATACAAATACAATATGTTTTCTCTTTCATTGGTAGACTGGTCACTTTTACCTTTTGTCATGTCACAATAGGTAAAGTTTTTGTAATACATTACATAAGAGTATGGTGGGATGATTGAGATCCTTCCACCCTTAGGGAACGATATCTAGTTCGAACCTTGGAATGGATAATCGTTTGGTAGGAAGCGCTTTACTCCCTTGGTAGACCTACTCAAAGAAAATTCAAAAATTTCTTTACACTCTTAATCTTCAGTGTGCTGTCAAATTAAGACAATATAATAAAAGTCGGAGTAATAAAAGAAGGTTTTATTTAGGTGTTTGGAGGGACCTGTTAACTTGCTTGTACTGCATATTTCTTATTTAACGTTGCCATACTTATTAGATACTACAAACTTTAAAGTCCTCGTTGCCTTGAGAATCTTGAAGGGGCTTTCATGATTTCATCCTATGCTCTTAGGAGCTTTAATTTACTTACTTGCAGAAGAATGTATCCATATTCCAATTGAGAAATATGCTTTAAATTTATTTAACACTCAAGATGACTTGATAAGTATATATATCCTTTTTAATATTGTTTTGGGACACTTTTATGGCTGAATATCAACTGAAAAGAAGCAGCACAAATAGTGTGTCGGTTTATATTTTATAGGCGAATGTATCATAGCAGGGTTAAATATTCATCTGCACCGAGTGTTAACACTAAATCATATTAACTTACTATAGTTAAGTGATTTAATGAGGTGAGAATATATACTAATTAGTTATGGTTAAGTGCTAGAACTCTATGTACAAACAAACGTCATGCATTTATTGATTTAATGTAAACACTGTATTTTTATTCATATGCGCAATGTACATAATTTACTGATTTAAAATTTTGAATTCGTCTTTATCGTGGTATTAATTTAGACATATAATCCGACCAAACAGGAATAAGTCCTTATCTGCTAAGCAAGACAAGCCCCCCAAAAAAGATTGTGTTGCATGGGATATGGTCATACGTCTATAATTTGGTGCTAGAAAACACCAAGATTTAGCTAAGTGGGCTCACAAAGACAATCTTTGTTAAAAGATTAGATTTGAACGACAAGAGTGGGACACAGCAAAGAGAATGTTTACCAAAAAATACAAGTTTAAAGAAGATGCTTTGCTCTACTTTAAGATCATTTTGGATGTATAAAATTATAGTAGAAATGATCCTATAACATGGATACACGAGTATATGTGTTTTTCCAACTTTTATATATTCTCAATCTATATCTTTTCTTTTGGATCCCTCCTTAAATTACCACTCCTTTCTAACCTTCAAAGGAAATGTAAGCAACAAGACTTGCTGAATTTGATAGTGAAAGTTAAGATTGTTAGCAGTCTGTTAAATGATAGTTTTGTTTGCCTTGGGACGGAATGAATATTTGTTCTCTATGACAGCTTAAACTTTTAGATGAGATAGTTACACTTTAACATGATATTAGAGCAGACAGAGGTCTTTGGTTCGAGTCTCATCGCTACCCAATATCCAAAAAAAAAGAAAAATTCACGTGCTTGGTTCATCAAAAAGAATCAAGCCCGCACATGAGGGAGCGTGTTGAAGACATAATTAAGTAAATAAAAGTATCTTCACTCTAATAGTTTGAGCTTTTTAATATAATGATCACACACTTTAACAGATAGTACCGTTGGCCATATATACTTTATTGGTAACTACATCGAAATTCAAGCACTTCCTCTCAAGACATAAAAGCTTGTTACGAGAAAAAGTAGAAAATCACTTGAGAAAATTTGGAAGTCCTACTTTCAGATTTGTTATTGAAACACTAACGTCTGTCATATAACAATTCTTGATTGCGCTAGCATGAAAAGTGATTACTTATTATTAGGTAAAGAAAAAGAGGAAAATATGAATTTGACACTTTATTCGACAATAAACATGCCTAAGTACCAACAGTGGTTAGCTGAAAGTTGTAAAACATAGAAATGATGTTTTAGCTTTAAAAAATAAGGAAGGTATGCGTAACATCTCAATCCAAATGTGTGGCTAGTATTACAAAGACAGACTTAGAAAAGGATCTTGAAAATTATATTGTTTTTTTCTCCACAAGAAATCTGAAGAAATGAAAAGAAAAAAGGGATCATGAAAATGTTTTTTGCTCATTACTTGATGTTCATTTTTCTGAAGCGTGCTGTTGTTGTGTTTTTTTTTTTTTTTTTTTTTTTTTTTTTTTGCATAAGCTGAATACTAATTGCTTAATCTTTCCATAATACCAGTATAAAGGAAAAAAGACATTATATTGTAACAATACTTAGCCAACTGAAAAGTCACATGTCTAGAACTAAAATATTTGAGCCAATTCTTTATGGGCAAGAAAGGTTAATCTAAAATGTCGTACATAGGTGAAAAAATGAAAAGATTAATATACAGCTTGCTGGCATTCATTTTTTGAGTAAAGATAAGATAGTGCTATTGTCCACAATACAGATAAACAAATTAAGCATAAGGCAGCTTTTATAGCTTAAAAATAAGAGACCAAGGATACTCTTTGTTATTAGACTGTTGAGTACATTGCTTGACCTCCCACAACTGGCATGGATATGCATCCACACGAAATTCTTACCTTATCTAAAAAAGATATGCGGTTCTTATTGTTTAAACGAGATCCACTGAAGCAGGCACCGCTGGTGTAGCTGGTGTGGCTGGTGTAGCTGATGCTATCGTAAACTGTACACCTCTCGACTGTCCCGAGTGTAACACAACTGCAAATTGTGTTGCTGCCAATGCTTCTGCTTCCTGCTTCACCAAACCATGAAGAAGAGTTTTACGATCAGATATAACTAAATAAACATGGACAGCACACTTTCTAGAAAGCAATTCATGGATGCAGCCAATATTACGACTAGCTTAACTAACACCCACCTCTCTTTGCTTGCGCTGCTGCAAAATGCTGATGGCCCAGAGCATGATGTAGCAGGGTAAAAGGAAGCCAACTGCCCGAAGCAAGAAAAGCTGCAGACATGAATCAATTAGAACCGCTGTTAAAGAAGAGAATTTATTTATGAGAAATAATAGACAGATGGCAACCATATAGGTATGCATAGCCAACTTACCGAAAAGAAAGCAGTTGGATCTTCATCATCTCCAT
This sequence comes from Nicotiana tabacum, assembly GCF_000715075.1. Classification (NCBI taxonomy): domain Eukaryota; kingdom Viridiplantae; phylum Streptophyta; class Magnoliopsida; order Solanales; family Solanaceae; genus Nicotiana; species Nicotiana tabacum. Next base: position 23,570,979 of record NC_134099.1, on the reverse strand, counting down.
CCGTGTCTGTCATAGGTAATGCATGGCGCAAGAGTAGAAGAGCCATCAACTGTCAATGAAAATCATCATTTATGTCTGGACAGTAATCAGATTGTGGGTAGAAAAGGGAAGGGGTAGACTAAAAGATAAGGAGAAAAAAGAAATATAGGAATCCTGGATATCGGATAACCATAAAGGAGAGACCAGTCAATATAGATCACCAGCAATTGAGAAAGTCACTCTTTCGTATCTTGAAGAAAGCGTAGGCTTTAAGTAATGGCGTTCAGCAATATAAAGCTTGAACAAGGTATTGCACTCTGCATTTGGTTGGTCTCTCTTCAAAATATCTTTTTCTAAACAAATTAAAATGTGAAAAGCTAAACTTCGGAAATGAAAAACAACTAAGCACAGTGGGAAAAGAAACATATGCATCTCTAAAAACTTTCTTATTTCTTGCCTATCGCTTGCCTAAAAATTCAGTTGGATAAAATACTGAATGAGATTGGTGTATTCTTTTGAACGAAATTTAAGGAGCATTATACCCACTGCTTGAAGGTGAAACAAAAAGTGAACGAGGCAATGACACAAATGCTTGGTAAAGAGGCTCACAGTGTTATCTTAGGAAATAAGTTGTACAAGGGCTTACAATTAAAGCAGCAGATCGGCAGAATGCCGCACCACTTGCATTTGCAGAATTGTAATCATCTTCTAGAAGTTGGCGTTCAGCCTCTGCAATTGCCAAGAGGCGAGGATCATGTAAATCCAAAGGAGTACCAGAGATTTGCCATCCTCCCCTGCACAACATATGAAAGGCTTAAAATTAAGAATAAACTGTAAAAGTGCATTGTCAAGCCTCATATGACTAATTCCATACAGAATAGGTAACATCACAACCAAAGAGGTCATCACATAAATCATGGTGAAAAGATTACAGAAAAAAGAAAATTTTCAAACAAGTTAGAGCTAGTCCACAAAAAACTAATGAAAGATGAACTAACTTAAACTCACCCAATATCAATAATTGTCTCCTCAGCCACAGTTCGAGGAGGTACAGTGTAGCCAGGCTGGTATTGCTGCATATTGCAATTGAAAATGAATTTTTTCAGAAAAGAAATAATCTAATGAGTGTCAAGATAAAAGGAAAGCCATTCAAATGAGTCAAACTCAGTCTCAAGTTCTCTGAAATCATCATGATAATGCTATTTAATTTTAAAAAAAGTTGAATGTCAAAGCATAATGGGATAGAGCTAAGCAAGAGGGTGGAAAAACTATAGGTGAATGCTCCAAGAGACAAATACATATCCGAATGTCATCGTCTTGAAAAACCAAACTAAGCTTAGATACTATCGAGAAGTAAGCAATTATATTAAAGGGTAAATTACAGCTATCTCTCTTCTAAATATCAATAAGTAAATCAGATCAGAACTGTGAGAAGATTATAGGGCCAAATATATATTGTTGTTTCATTGACCACTAGGCCATATCCTTGGGTGCTTCCACATCATTTTTGAACTAAAAAGTACTAGTAATTTATCATGTACTGAATCTTGTCCATTCAGCCTAATGTGACGCAATAAAGTACAATGTAGCCCGTGTAAAATCTGCAAGCCAGACATCTCGAGCAAATAATTCTCCACACTTTATCTCATGGGATCTAATCTCAATGGACTGTATATACCATCTAAACCCATCACACTTACCAAACTACCCCTAAGGGTAAAGGCTATTTCCGTTTCAAGAGGGGAAGAGAATCCTGTGATTGAACCCATTGGTGACGCAAGCAGGAGTACTCTCACATTTAATGGGTGTCTTTTCAAGAAATCTCATAATACACAAGAAAATATGGAAACCAACTGGGAGATTGACACATACCTGGTGGCAAATCTCACAAGTAATATCCCCCTTCTCATCGCACCAGTGTTGAACACATGCTCGGTGTGCATACTGCAGTTCGAGTTTTTTTCCACCAAAATAATTAGCAGAGAGACAAAGTGAAGAAAGAAAATAAAGCTAGAGAGACCAAACAAAAAAAAACGACAACACTTGAATTATCAGGCAATTAAAGAAAATTTGTGACCTAATGTATAATAAAATGGAAATGGTACAAAGAAGAGAGGTGCTACCATCTATGCAACTATTGTTCCCATAAGTAGATAAGCCATCAAATTGTCAGCATAAAAAGCTTTGATAGAATGAAGATGTATACAAAGAAAACAAATGCAACAGAAGAACGGCAGTGGCAAGCATGTTACAGCTATATATCATCAAGTTCTGCCGTTGAACAAAAGAATTCCTGAAGTTAAAGTAGAATGTGATATGACTATACAGATAGCAGGATATGTCCTGATAACACAGGAGTAAGGGTCATGTCTTGCTTAATTATGGTGAATAACCACAACTTAAGCCAAATCAAATTTGCTTGAGGTAAGGGTTACAACAGCCTTGAAAAGGGTTAGTTATATCACTACTGAGGCACCAAGAGAAAATGGAAAGAAAAAAAAACAACGCAAAATTATCATGCAAAGACGCCCCCCCCCCCCCCCCCCACACACACACACACAAAAAAAAAAACAGAAAAAATAGTGGCACCTAAGATTTCACCAAATCAATGCCTTGCAAATCCACTTTGTGCTAAACTAGTTGAGATCCACATATTGAGAACCAACAACTTAAACAGTGTCTAGGAGGTAATACAAACTGAAGTTAGTCCAAGCATGATCCAATTTCATCGCAAAATATGAAGAAAACAAAGATTGGTGAACCTTGTGAGCTTAACAAATCCATAAAATGTAACCCCACAAACTCAAGAGATGATCAGATTCTCTAACACCAACAAAAATCAAGGGAGATAAAAACTTTACTTTGAGACTTCCACTGCAAGCACATGGACTCTCCAACTTGTCCAAAGAATCCTCCTCCTGGCAAATCCTGCACTCTCCTCTACAAATTAATGGCACCTCCTCATTCACCACCTCATCATCCTCTTCTTCCACAGTCATGGACGAAGAAGGTCCCACCATTTCAGGGTTCTTGATAATCTCTTCTGCATTTGGCTTCACAAGCCGATCCACGTACACCACCACACGATCTCCCATTCTATACCCAGATAAAATGACACAATTCCTGCACCAAATTTACCAATAATCACTTCAAGTTTGATAAACAAAAACACCCATCTCCTAATTTTCTACAAATTGCAAGATTTTCAGCTCAACTGGATTCCAAAAACGAAATGCACCACAAAGTTAAGATCTTTCTTCAACAAAAACTACTTCTCAATTCCAAACTAGTTAAGATCTTTAATTCCAATGTTAAATTAAAAAAATGAAAGAGAAATTTCAAGAATATATAACAGTGTGCATAAACCAAAACCCTAAAGATAAAATTATACCCATCAAGCCAAGAACCTCAGCAAGATCAAGGAATTTCTCAAAATTCACAGCAGCACAAATGCAAGTCAAATGAAAATCAAACTACAAATTAATTAAAAGAAAAAAAGAGCAAAAAAAAATGTACCCGGAGAAAACGAAGAAATTCAGGAAACGAAATACAACCAAAAAATCTGCAGAAATGTAGCGGAACCAACCAAAATTAAGATAGCGGTGTGAATGGTATTTGTCTTAGGTTTTGACACAAAAGTAATAAAACAAAACTAAGGAAGCACCAAATGTTTTTGTTGTCTTCTGCACTTTCTGGTGCAATTTTCAGAATTTTGGAGCTTAGAATGGGTCACTTTGGATATACGCTTTATACAGATTTATATATGGTATGCATGAAGAACATGTGGATATGTATATTAATTTCTCTTCCACTTTATTACAGTATATGATGGTTATATTATCTAACTTTAAGTATGAGTTCATAGAATTCTCAATTTTTTGAAATAATATTTATATATTTTTAAAAAATATAAAAAATATATAAATTGTACTTTCTCCTTCCCAATTTATGTGATAATTGGCAAATTTCATGGGTCAAATGAGTTGATTTTGATGATGAATTCGGACATAGAATCTTTAAAAAAATTTAAAATAAAATTTATATATTTAAAAAATACTATAAGTTACAACAATTAATAATTAAAAATATTTTTAAAATATAAAAAAAAATTAAGGTAAAAAACTCATTTGATTCTTAAAATTTAAACTGTCACATAAATTGAGGTGAATAATTAACAACTAAACCATTTAAACAATATAAGGAAAAATCACAATTAAAAAGAAACTCATTTAATTCTTCAAATAATATTATATGAAGTAGACAGAATTACGTATTTTTAGTTTACAACGGCTCGTTTTGTCTGCATCGGTTTTGGTGCAGGGATGGCTCAATCTGGCTTTAAATGAAGTTAGTGATCGATGACTTTGAACTCCCTTTTAATAACGTTTTCTTTCAACGGCTTAGAATTTAATTCAGGGAAGGGGGCAAAGTTGTTCATACACACTTCCACCAGCCTGGCTACTTTTCACATGCTTAGAAATTTTTAGTAACTCCATATTTTGAAGAAAAATAGTCTTTTGTAAAATATGATTACTTTTGTTGAGGTAGGAACGGAAGTGGTTGTGAATATTTTACTGTAACGTAATAAATTAATTTTCCCTCATGTAGCTAGGGAAAAGGTAAGGACTGTGGAATTGACGAGTGCTAATGGATATTGCAGTTCGAATTATGGTCATTTATTACTTAAGTTATCCTAGAAACAAGAATTAAGTTTACTTGACATATTTTGAAATGACTATATACGTCCCTAATTAATACTATCGATGTGTGTATGCCTTCGTCAAAGAAAGAAGGGAATCGCATGAAATTTTCATACACTCTAGGGGTCGTTGGTATAAGGTAGGATAAGATGCAGGATAAATTTATACCACCAATCAAATACGGTATAAATTTAATTCCAGACTTAATTTAAGATATCCTATTTTATCCCACCTTATTCCATCAAAGTTGGGATTATTTTATCCCACCTCCCATGTGATGCAGGATTTTAGTCCACATACCAAAAGACCCATTAGGCCTAAGGCCTCGCATTCAATAAACCTTCTCTTCCTCTATTTATCGCAACCTCGCCCTCTGGAAAAAAAATTATGTTAATCGTTACGGATACCAGCTACCACAATTTACTTCAACATGCCAAATTAAGCTAGCAATTAGCACAAGGCAACTACAATTTTATCTCAACGGACCCTAGCTCGTCGAAGAACAATTTCGAATCATTTACCACCCATGAGTGACTTCAATTCTACCCCACCCTCCAGGTTGATAAAGGCAATTCAAAGAGAACAACTTGGTAAAGGAATCGTGTATTTATGACTATTGTGTAAATGGTACAATATCCTTGCTACCAAAAGAGACCAGCTTTTCTAAATTCTAGTCTCTGCTTCCTCACACCATCTAATAATATTTTCAATGGAAGCTTTCCTGGTAACTGTTCATGACCATAAACAGAGACGGACTACTTGGGTTGTCAACCTCATTTCAACGGTCCATACGATTGATCTCACTTCGACGAAGAATAGCATCTTTTACTTGGGGTACCAAGCAACAAAGTGTACAGAGATTCTTGGCAGAGGCAGCTGATCCACTTCGGTCCTTTCGCCTTATCCACAGATGCAGGAAAATGGCTTCCCATCCTATAAAACAATCTATGAACATCTTCCAACACGTGTGACTATGTACTTTCCTTTCTCTAGATCATACACAGTCTTCAATTGTGGCTTTCTCCACTTTGACACATACCATGCTGTGAACATCACCAAAATGAAAAAGGCAAAGAAGAGAAGCAAAATAAGAGAGTCCTCACTGAACATATTTGCAAACCAGCCGGAATGCTCTTTGTCCAACTCAGCCGTGCTCTGCAAGATGAATGCTCCCAATGCCCAATCAAGTGGAATATTTTCAACTTGATTAGCATATCCAATCCTGCTCAAACGCATACATGAATAAAGTGGGATAGTCAAATATTCCACTAACTATATGCTTTTCTTAGGAAAAGATTAATTGGAAGTAAACTGTATTAATTTTATGCTTTACTGGTACACTTCATTTCCTTTTTATTTTCTTCTTTATTACCTTCATTTCCGTTGACTCCAAATTTTCTCCTCACCTATGATTTTTCAGTAGATTTTAACTATTCCCTTCGCGAAAGATTCAAAGGAGAGACGAGCCTCGGGAAGAAGTGGGGAAGGGTAGATAAGATACTTTACCATGACAACCATTTTTAAACTTGGAAGGCTACAACATGTGAAAGGCAGACAGCACAGTTTTCTCTTTCTTTTTAAGTCAAGCAAACAGCAGTAAGTATTGAAGAGGAAATCAGACGTTAGTAAGTACCTATCATCATCCAAACCAATTCCAAGACTATCATGAAGTAGTGCCAATATATACGCTGAAGAGAAGCAATAACGATGCAAATCCTGCTCTTGAAGAGAGTGGTACTTGCTTTTCAACCTTGACCAGTCCTCTTCACAAAAACTTTTCCCAGCAGCCATAAGATCAGAAAGAAAAGCTTTTGGGGGCAAACCAAAAAACTGTTCAGAAAGGTTTGGGAGGAAAAATTACAAACAAAAAAAGCCATTCTTTAGCACATCAAAAGCAAGATATTACCCACAAATAACACAACAAAATGTTGACTTCTATCAGCACATTGGTACAGTTACAAGATGAATGTGCACCTTAGAAGTATGGAAAAAATTTTCTGTAGCCAAAAACTTCCCCTGGAGCTTTGGCATAAATGTTGACCCAATGTAGCAGCTTTTATAAGGGCAACTCTCTGCATTATGCAAGAAGAAGAGCTTCATTTAATGGTTTCAAATGAAAGGAAAATGCCTGATAAAAAATTAAGTACAAAATTAAAATTGCATATTTGTTCTATTACAGGTAAAATAAAAGCAAACCTTTGCCTTTCTGCAAAAGTGATAATGACGCAGACCTGCACTCTGAGAAGTTGCCGCTGGGATACAGAGCAGATAGGAACTTATTCTTATCTGCAAAACTACTGGGGGAGAGCTTCAATGACCTTAGGTTGTGTGTATATCCTCTAGGAGAACAAGGATCCATCAGCTTAACACTTTGAGCAGCTGCATTGATTTTCATAAAAAACAAATTTGCAAATATAAATTTTTACTTGCAGAACCATATGAGAAGAGATGTCTTATTTAAGCAAAAGAAAAACATGAAAACTGATGCATCAGTCCTCGTGAAAAGCAGGATATTAACTAAAGCCATGCTACAACCACAGCATTCCTCAAAAATGTCACTTGGACAACATAAAAAATCACTTTACAATGATGAAAAAATTAAACAGAAAAAAGGCATTTGCTTTATTTTTCCACTTCCTTTCTTCCCTTTTATTATATGTTCCTGGTTGTGAGGATGCTGTGGGGGTGGGCTTTTAAATCAATGAGGAAACAGCACATTTTCAGTTATCCACAAATTTGGGCATTTAGAGAACTGAAAAGCTCAAGCATACAGCAAATTTCACTAAATTATTTACTATAAAAGCCAAACATAATGCACCAATCCCCCCCCCCCCAAAAAAAAAAAAGAACTCCTGCATAGTAAAGATTATAAGGTTGCAAGAGAAAATTAAAGAACAGCTATCCAAAGCTCCAACTTTTAAAGCAAATATCTATATATTCATCTCATGGGAGTTAGAAAGATGTATATGCTGTAACAAGAATCAACTAACGTCTTACCATGAAGTACTTGAAGTTCATATAAGATTAAACGAAAAGAGATTCCAACATTACCTTGATCTTGGCTGCTCGCGACAAGGGACTCCAGGAGTAAGTCAAATGCAACGTTCTGCAAAAAATCACGAGCAATGAAACATTAACATATAGCTATGTTTCATAGATAATAAAATAGGGCATGATGGACAACGAATACCAGGTCAGAATACTGAAAGTCCTCTGCAATACAATTTCAAAATGTTGCTTTTAATGCATATAAGTGCTAATTAAAACTCTAAACGAGGAGAAGATCAGATTCACATTGTTATTAAAGAATGCTTGGTTTCTAATGCAGACTAATTCTGCAGCGAAATCTTGGTTATCTACTTTTTTGTACTTTTTTTCTATAACTGGGAATGTTTAGGGCTAGCTGGCACATGGTTGGAAACTCAGTGGATAATGGGCCAGCCGCCCTAGCCCTCTTTATTTAAATACCAGGATTTTCTCTAGGATTTGTTTGTGGCTGTGTGGCAGGGTTCAAATTCATGACGTGCACCTAAAGCCACACATCATGCTCTGCACTCTTACCACTAGATCAAAAGCACAGGGAGCGACATTGGTTATCTACTTTGAAGTACAATAATCAAGTCCAGGGAGCAGAAGTGTTCCTAATAACGTTGAATCATCAGTTACCAATTTTACAACATTTGGCATGCAGTTCAGAATACAGTCGCTTATCTGATCATGTAATCACCAATGACACTTAGGTTTAGAGAATAAGATAATCAAGGAAAATCTTGCAGTGTTCATGATAAACAACTAGAGGAAAGAAAAGTTACCTGACCAAATTGAAGCAAGCTATGACTGTAGATCTTGTAGGTAAAGTTTCTGAATTTAATTGTCCGAGAATATTCTTGGGGCATAGGCTCGTCAGAAACAAAAGTCACCTGAATATATCATACAACAAAAGTAATAGTAACTTCCATGCTCTCATGCTATCCTGGAATTACATCATGCAAACTGATAAAAACAATTTAAGATGCAAAAAAAAAAAAAACACATAAGACAGCCTATTCATTGTGCAATTAAATTTTCTGTGAGCTTGAATGCAATTACTGACACTCCTTTTAAAAGAAAATGACAGGTCCGCACATTATTTTTGGCTCTTGAAACAGAAAACTGTAATAATGTCCGCATCCATTTTAGATGACAAGAGTGCCTGGAATAGAATAAGCCGAAACATCCCCAATATGGTGATAAATAAATTTTTCAAAAATGATGAGATCAACCTGCGCAGATGCGCCACCAAGTTCAATTATCCCAGTTGTTTGCAGAGGATCACTACCAAGAGTACCAAGGGCATAATTAGCAATAACCCAGGCATACAAACCCTCATCAGATCCTACAAATCAACAAAAATATGATGTTACTTCTGCTATCATGAAGCAAAGATTGTACTCCACAATAAAGTGTCTGCATAGCTTCCAACAGAGGTTCACAGGTATAAGAAACTAATGTGTCAATATATACGTTATGGAAAAAGTAAATCTGACAAGACAAGAAGATTCTATCATTTCCCTCAAACCTAAACAGAGAGGTTTCTCACCTCCAAGGATTCAGAAAAAAAATGAACTATAAATATTCCGCAGTACCTTGCAATTACCTTTTAAGAATTCACAAACTCCAACTATCATTTGAACACATTGAAAATATATTTTCTAATTCTCCCAAATAATTTAGGAATGAGCAAGTAACGAAGTTTAATTAGGCAAATAGCAATTGCGAAGATCAAAAATATTAATAACGAAAATGGGTAGTGCATGGCAACTTAAATAAGCTCAAAATCAGACGCCGAAAACCAGAACATGAAACTGTATCATGTCACACGAAATTCTTTTTAACTTAAATACTACCATCTTGCTTCAGAGTCCAAAGGTTTGAAGCTATAGTTATTATTTCAGAACAAACAGACTTGTATTATTGCATCATATCCATCAAAAAGTAGTTTATATTCTAAACCTGATGGGGCCAACTATATGAATCCTCCATATCCATTCCACTCTAATTCAGCACTGGAAAGACTTATAGCCATTAAACCTTTTTTTCTAAATTAGTAGTTAAAAGTTTTTACCCTAGCCTTCGACCTACCCCAAGATTCCTCTTTGATCCTTGCTATGCTTTACAAACTCATACAGGCAGAGTTATATAACTACATCACAATGATAAAACTTAACATGCCAAAGCTCGTGCGGAAAACCCATTAAAACTGTCAACTGTAACTTATAAACAACAAACTTTCAAATTGATGAGGTAGTTAAGCTTTTACATCCTTGCCTGCTACCTACCACAAGCTTACTCTTTTATCTGTGCTATGATTTACAAACTCAAATAGACAGAATTATATAACCATAGAAACCCGTTAAGACTGTCAACAGTAACATAAGAATAGGCTGCATTGCAAACACATTCCTTTCCTGGATTACCTGAAATAACAGAAGCCCAATCATTCATAAACTTAAAACCTGAATCCCTCAATACCTTTCGACACACTTCTAGAATCTTCTCCTGTACATCCAAATCCAACAACCTCATTCCAGCAGTAGCCATCAACCTAATCTCCGTTTCACTCCAATATTCCTTCGGCACAATTTTCTTCCCAAACTCCACTAACTCCGCCACTGATTCACTCGCCATCTCCGGTTCCTCCGCATATGCTGATAATCCCGGATTCACCCTCATCGAAACCAAACCCTTTTCCCCAAAATCAAACACTGGTCCCACCCCATCCCTAAACTCGTACTCAAACACATGTATCCTCGTACCCGTACTTCCCCCATCAATCACGATCCCGTATTTTTTCTTCACAGAAAACCTAATTTTACTCGAAAACACAAAAACGTAACATACGAAAGCGATAACGAATGCTATTGAAGTGTAATAAATGAGGTTTGATTTGGAATTGTTTCGATTAGGGCTCCGATGCGAAGATCTGCTGGGTCGGGCTTGGAATTTGACCGATTCCATTGTTTGACTTCCGTTAGTAGTCTTTATTTTTTTGCGGGCATTGGATCGGCGCATCAAAAATTGGAAAGATTTGAACCATATGAATAGCAATCTGCATATGATTTTGGTATGAGATTTCTAGGGGTTTTTTTATCGGAGATTGAGAGGGCGAAATCGGAGAAGCCCTCTCTTCTCCGGCGAACAGATTTTTGTTACTTAGATTCCTGAACCGTTGCCGGTTCAATCGGTTCCGGCTGATAGACCTCAAGCTTGTTTCAGAAGATGGGGAGGATGTAGAGAAGGAAATTGGAAAGAAAGTGAATTGAATTGATTTTTTTTGTTCTTTATTCTTTGGGGTGAAATTAAATTGACTTCTCGTCAATAACTATATTTACATGGAGTACTACTTTTCCACAATCAATAACAATGTTATACTTATAGTAGCATATTTGCCGAAGCTTCTCCAACGTCAAAAGTACTTTTATTTTTTTTTTAAATTTAACTTTTTCATAGTTAAGGTATTTGGACAAGTTTCTAGGAAGAAAAACAGTATTTTTAGTAGAAACATAAGCAATTTTTTAAAAATAGAAAACATAGTTTCTCCTCAAAAGCATTTTCTGAAACGTGCTTGTGAGAAAAATACGCTTAGAAGCAGTTTCTAAAGCCTGGTCAAACACTAATTGTTGCTCAAAAATATTTTTCAAAATTAATTAGTCAAATACAAATTAATTTTCACTAAAGTACTTTTTTGATAAAAAAGAAAAAAAATACTTTTCAAAATAAGCTGATTTTAGAAGCTTGGCCAAATAGGTTATTAATAAGAGCCTGTTTGAAAAACCATATGAAAATAAGATATTAATTATTTAAAATATAGTCAAGATATTAATTATTTTGTTACGATATTAATTATCAACTTATAATTATTAATACTTTTAGTTTAAAGAAAAAATAATCTAAATACCCAATTATAAATAATATCTAATTGGTGAGAGGGATAAAGACAGGCGAAAGAAGTCATGGGGAGGTGTGATCAGGCGGGACATGACGCAGCTTGAGCTAACCGATGACATGATCCTTGATAGGAGAGTATGGAGGTTGACGATTAGGGTAGAAGGTTAGTAGTAAGTCGAGTGTTTTCCCATATCTTCTTGTTCCAGTAGTATTAGCGTTAGTATCATATTATTTTACCCTTAGATGGATATTGCTATATATCTTGTATTGTATTACTTGTTATCAGTGCTTCTTTCATCTTGTATCTTGCTATCTTAGTCTCAATTTTTTAAATATCTTGTACTTTTATTACATGACATCAGTGCTCCTTTCATCTTTTCTTTAGTTGAGGATCTATCGGAAACAGTCTCTTTGCCCGTCAAGGATAGGGTAAGGATGCGTACATCTCACCCTCCCCAGACCCTACTTGTAGAACTACATTGGACCGTCGTCGTCGTCGTAATATTTCTTATGTATACATGTATTTATCACATATTAAAAATTTACTTAACACTTTATATTTTATTAGTTTTATTTTATAATTGCAAGTATAAGTATTAATTATATAAAATACTTTTTAAGCTCATACCTAAATTTCTTATATTCACAAAACTAAATAAACGAATTAAAGTCGTTATTAAATTTTTTATTAATTAATTTAATTAAAAATATTATTTATTTGGAAGATATCGTTTTATGATACTATTATATTATTTAACTAATATTAGTACCCGCACGATGTGCGGATAATATTATGATCCTGCTAAATTTTATAAATTAAAAAGAGCAAATTATATGAATAATTATTAACACAAACTTAAATAATATAACCTCATATATAGTCGGTGATACAAACAAATAAAAATACAATATAATTCAAAAATAAATACTCCTCCCCTTTCAATTTACATAAAATATTTTTCTTATTAGTTTTTTCCAAAAGAATGACACATTTTTGTATTTGGAAATAATTTAACTTTAAATTTTTTATTTTACCTATTTTATATATAATGAGAAGTTCTTACACCTATGCAAATATCATGGCCCCACAAAACTATTAGGGTCATAAGTTTCAAAAGTTTTCTTTTTCGTTCTTAAATTTCGTGTCAAGTCAAACAATCTCATCTATATTGAAACTAAGTGAAGTCATACTATATAGAGTAATAAAAAATAAAAATACATTTAGTAACATCTTAATTTAAGTTATAAAATATATTATATTATTATCTCAACATAATCAATTCTCACATCAACATCAACTTCTACCAACCTAAAATTACACGGTGACAAATTAATATATACATACATGATAATTTATTAACAACCAATATATTTTAACTTTTGGGAGTTACCTACTTATAAAATAGTTGGATCGTAATTTGCTCAATAATTTTGCTAGTTACCTCAATTTTAACCACACAATTAAAGTCACATTGTTTTTAGCAATTTAAATGATACCTTTGAGATATAGTTAAGATTAATATATTATAAATAAATAAATAAATGTTAACCTGCTTTAGATATTTTTCTTCCACGATGCACATGTACTAAAAGAAGATGAATTCTTACATGAAATTCTTAATTAAATGAATTTTACCTTATGATTTTATGATCCACTTTATTTTGTGCAAATAGTACAATTATATTCATCTACGTGTTTAACCTATCTAAATCTATTTCATTCTAATTGACACACACACACATAATATATATATATATATATATATATATATATCACCGGCTGCTCGATCAATTGGCTCATAATATTTGAGAGAACATAAATATCAACGACGCGCTAAAATGCCATTGTCCATACCTGAGCCATTAGAGAAGAATCTATCCTCCCTTATTATATATCTTAGCATATCAACTGCTAGCACTAATAGAAAAAAAAAAGAAGAATGTATGTGTTGCTTCCAAATAATTGAGATATAAAATAAATTATAAAATATTGGATAATTAATTTTATCGTAAGGAAACACAATTGACATTTGTTTAGCCAATATTTGAGTCGATTCATAGTTAAACATTATTCCTAAGGTAGTTACAAAAATTAAATTTTGATCCAACAACTGAGTAATTATAATTATGGGTTCGAACCTAGATTTTTTAGTCTTATTTCTAGTAACAAACACGTTTTTGTTTTTTCTGTTATTTTTGTTGTGAACTCAAATTTCAAAAAACTCTTTCTCATTATTTAGAACAATTCGCCTCGCTCGTTGAGCCTCCCCGTTTGAATTGGAACATTTATGTATTGATTAGCTTTCCTAATTAATTAATCAATCAATTCAAATTTAACTTTCTTTCCATTTAGATTCAAAAGAATCTTATTTACTATCTTTCTATTTAAATTTAAATAAATATTCTATCTTTCAATTTAAATTAAATACAATAACAAATATTGTCATAATTTGTCAAGTGGCTTTATATTACCTTTCCACTTAGCTTAACCATAATGCACACTTGCTATATTGCCATGTGACTTTTTATTAGCTTATCGCGTTACTTAATGTCTTTACTCATTGCTCTACTTTTAGTATAATACAATAAATATAGTTTGTATTACCTTAAAATTTAATTTAACATTGTTCTTTTGTTCCGTAGCTCCAATTATTTTGTTAAATTTATCAATAATATTATTTTCCTATTTAATTATTTTATTAAACAAATTTAAAGTGTAGACCCCTTCACATTACTTCTATTCTCCTCTATATACATTATTTTCTATCATATAATATTTTAATTATTTTTCACATTTCGTGTTGTATCTATAATATAAACATTATCGTATTATTTTTCTAATTCTTTTAAAAATATGCCAAAGTTTAAACAAAGAAGTTCTTTTATTATTTTCCATAAATCTACAATTTTTTGTAATTATTATTTTATCACGACCCGGATTTCCCACCCTCGGAAGTCATGATGGCGCCTACTAATGGGAGCAAGGCAAGCCAATCATCAAACAATTACCTTTTTACCAATTTTATTTCTCTTTAACAAACATAAAGCGATAACGTATAAATAACGGAAGTTTAAATTTAAGCGGAAGTAAACAATGAAATATCTGAAATCTGCATTTATTACAACTACTTAAGCCTTAATCACCCAAACCTGGTGTCACAATGTCACAGACGGTCTAAGATTTGCTACATACAAAGTCTGAAGAAATAACGGTACATTGTTTCTGAAGTAAGGAAAATGAAACAGGGAATAAGGGCTAGAGTTAGACGCCAGGGCCTGCGGATGCCTGCAGGTCTACCTTGGATCTCCGTGTGGACTGAAGGTAGCCTCCAAACTACGATCCAAGAGCTGCTCCGGGATCTGCACATAATACAGAGTGTAGTATCAGCACAATCGATCCCATGTGTCGGTAAGTGCCTAGCCTAACCTCGGTGAAGTTGTGACGAGGCTAGGATCAGACTACCAAATAACCTGTGAAATTCAATATATATAGTGGAAAAAGAAGTACATAAATAAATAGTCAAGTAGAGGAGGGGAGCATGCTGCGGGAGAGATATCAATTCCGAATAGAAGGACATCAAGTAAACGAAAGAGGCAATATAACTCGGATATCAACAAAGAATCAGAAATTAATAAATGCACGGCATCACCCTTCGTGCTTTTACTCTCGTCCTCACCAAAGCAATCATATAATAAAAGAAATGTGCACGGCATCACCCTTCGTGCTTTTACTCTCTTTCCTCACCATATAATCAATATATTCGGTACATAATGGTACATCGTGCGGCACGGCATCACCCTTCGTGCTTTACACTCTTTCCTCACAATCATACACGGCATCACCCTTCGTGCTTTACACTCTTTCCTCACAAAACAATGCACGGCATCACCCTTCGTGCTTTAACTCTCTTCCTCACTCAAACAACAATCACAAACAATAGGGCAAGGGAATAAATGAAATTACAATAAGAATCCCGATAAGGGAATAACAATTTAACAATTAAGTCCCGGCAAGGGAACAACATCAATAACATCAATATCCCGACAAGGGAGATAACAAATAAATCAACAATGGCCCAGCAAGGGTGACAACATAATGATCTCTTCTCTTTCTCACCTTTAATTCACAATTTACTTCACAACTCGAACCAATGCTCTAGAGGTTTAATTATCACTTACTCCTCAATGTTCATAGGTCACAATTCCTTCCACAACCTTTACACAACAAGTAAAAACCATCACCAAGGCATGAAAGATACAACGAAGTCATGATAATCACAATATAAAGACTCACGGGCATGCTAGACACCAACGTATAGATACTCGTCACCATGCCTATACGTCGTACTCAACAATTATCACATCGCAAATAGGACTCGACTCCTAATCCCTCAAGCTAAGGTTAGACCAAATACTTACCTTGATGTCACGAACACAATTCATGTTTCAATTATAGCTTTATCCATTGATTCCACCACCAATTTACTTGTATCTAGTCACAAGTTATTTAATTACATCAATAAACGCTAAATGAATCAATTCGAATGCATGAAAATGAGTTTTCCAGAGTTTTGCCCAAAAAGTCAAAAATCGCCCCGGGCCCACATGGTCAAAACCTGAGGTTCGAACCAAAACCCGATTATCCATTCCCCCACGAACCCAAATGTGTAATTTGTTTTGAAATCGGACCTCAAATCGAGATCCAAATCCCCAATTTCTGAAAAACCTAGGTTCTACCCAAAACACCCAATTTCCCCCATGAAAATCATTGATTTTGAGTTGAAATCATGTTAAAAGATGTTAATGATTGAAGAAAATAAGTTAAAATTAACTTACAATCGATTTGGAAGAAGAGTTGTTCTTGAAAAATCGCACTAGGAAGTTTGTGTTTTGAAAAGATGTGAAAATGGGTTTAAAATTCGTCTAAGTATAAACGTTGCAGGTTGTAGATGTGAGAAATGCGAACAGGGATTCGCAATTGCGAACCCCGATCTCTGCTAGCTTGGGAATTGCGAAACAGGACTCACATTTGTGAACCCTTCAGGGAATTTGGAACTTCGCATTTGCGAAAGGGACCCTCGCATTTGCGAGGTCGGAATTGCGAAGAACATCTCGTATTTGCGAGATAAGACAGGCCTGGGCTGGTTCACATTTGCGATATTGCATTTGCGAGCCAGCGAAGCCTTCAGGCCTGATCATACCAGCAACGAAACCTGCAATTTTCTAAGTCCAAAATGCACTCCGTGGCCTATCCAAAACTCACCCGAGCCCTCGGGGCTCCAAATCAATTATACACACAACCTCAAAAATATCCTACGGACTTATTCGTGTAATTAAATCACCAAAATAACATCATGAACATCGAATTAAATCCTAAAATCGATGAAATTTCTCAAAACTTCTTTAAACATCAAAATTTGCATAAAATCGATGAAATTTTGACGTCCGAATCACGTCAAATGGATTTTGTTTCTTACCAAACTTTACCGACAACACATATAAATCACATTGAACCTATACCGGGCTCCAGAACCACAATATGGATCCGATACCACAGGTTTCACATAGCATTTCACTTTTAAAAAAACCTTTATATTTTTTAGAAAACAATTTTTTCAAAAATTCATTCCTTGGGCTTGGGACCTCGGAATTCGATTCCGGGCATACGCCCAAGTCCCATATTTTCATACGGACCCTCCGTGACTGTCAAATTACGGGTCTGGGTCCATTTACCTAAAACGTTGACTGAAGTCAAATTAATTTATTTTATAGTCAAAATTTATTATTTTTCACAGATTTTCACATATAGGCTTTTCGGCTATATGACCGGACGGTGCACGCAAATCGAAGTGATGCTAAAAGAAGTTTTTAAGGCCTCAGAACGTAGAATTTATTTTAAAAACAAGTGATGACCTTTTGGGTCATCACATATTTAGTATTATGTGCAATAAGCAATTAATTTTTTTTCTTTTGTTTTCTTACAGAGTTTTGACTTTAATTTTTTTTATAACTTAACTACATGACAATTTTAATTACATCTTTATATTATTAATTTGTTTCTTGGCGTTATTTCATTGTAAATGTTTTAAATTTTAGGTTTATAAATTATGTTTTCAATTGTGTGATATTATCCATATAATATGTTTTTTCTCTTATTACAAAAAGTTTTCTTATATCAAATTTAAATGTCTAATCCTTCTATATATCTACAATTATATTATTTGTTGACAAAAACAATTCTCTATTTTTTGTTCTTTGTCTATCGTTATTGCGTTACCCGTTACTTAATATGGTTACATTATTACTTAACTTTTTATTAGTTTGTCACCTACTTTATATCCCTATCTGCTACTTCTATTATAATATACTATAATGAATATGGTTTTTTTCTCTTAAAATAATCTTTTTATGTTTTTTTAATCTTTTACTATATAATTGAATTTATCAATAATATTTTTGAGTATTAATTATTTATTTGCTTTATTTTATCATTTAAATTAATTCAAAGTATAAAATTCTCTCACACTATCTTCCCCCCTCTTTCTAAATTATTTCCCCTAGTAAGTATGATATTTTATTTAATTTTTTCATTTAGTGTTTTATTCAATAATAGACAAAAATAAAAGTGCATATGATCAAACTATATAGTACTTTACCAAAATATTACGGTATTTTTATTATTAAACTTCTAGTAATTATTATTTTTGTTGAAGCTTTTAGCCTTTAAAGAAATTATTTTTATTGCATACTTGTTTAAAATTCAAAAAACTTAGTCCAAAACAGATACTTTGGATTATCCATTATGAAATAAATAAATTATTAAATATATCTACATTCTGAACTTTATGTTAAAACCTTAAAATATATTCTTCAACTCATTAAAAAGTATTAAATTTTTAAAATAAATTAAAATTGCACAATAGATTACGGTAGGATATACTCTTCCCACTCGATATTAGAAAAGGAATCCAAATACTATTGATACCGAAATTCTTTACTTTCCAAATAAAAAAATTCAGTTAGAAAATATTAGTACAATGATTGAACTTTTTTTTTTAAAAAGAATTCTTATTTCAATTTAATTTCAATAAATGGAATTTCATATATAGTTCTTAAGTGATATTTCCTTATTTGACAATCTCCCATAAACTCTTTAAGATTGTCAAGTGCCTTTATAGTAGTTTGCCACTTGGCTTAACCACAATCCAAACTTTCTTGCTATATATATATATATATATATATATATATATATATATATATATATATATATATATATATATATATATATATATATATATATATATATATATATATATATATATATATATATATATATATATATATATATATATATATATATATATATATATATATATATATATATATATATATATATATATATATATATATATATATATATATATATTTATTGTTTACATATATGTTTGTTATACAGTAAAATTTATCCATATGTTAATATGAAAAAAGCCTATTTAACCATGAAATAGCACTTGTGCAATCAAATATGACAATGAGAATTATATTGTAATTATGCTGTGGTAAACAAATAGGTTATCATAATTTTATTGTGTAATTAGTAATTACTATCCTAATAATTATATGAGAAAATGCATAAGTACCCCCCTGATCTATATCCGTATTCCCAACTACACACTTTTTCTTTTCGGAAATCCTATTACCCCCCCTAAACTTATGTTAAATAGAATTATTGGCACCCTCATGACAGAGTGTTTATATTTCAAAAAAATGATTTTTAGATTATTTTTTATTCTTTTTTACCATTTTTTCTTACTTTTTTTTCCTTTTCCTTTTCCTTTTTCTTTGTATTTTTTCATTTACTTTTTTTTTTCGTTTCTTCTCTGATTCCGGCGGATATTCATTCACCAACGACTTTGTCTAACCGTTTTTCTTCCATTTTTTCTTTTCATACACAATTTAAACTCTCGAAAAGATCATAAGCAAAGTAAAATACACTCAGATTTGAGGGAAAAATTCATCATATAAAATAAAACACACTTAGATCGGGATAAAAATCTATCGTCGGAAAAAAAAAATCGACTAAAAAAATAGTATTTGTGAAATTCCGACGACCACCATTTTATGCGGTCGGTGACCAAAACAAAAATAAAGAGAATGAAATAACCAAAAAAAAATGAGAATAATAAGAAATAAGAAAAAAGGATAAGAAAAAGAAGAAAGAATAAAAAAAGTACTAAAAATACAAGTGTGGACGCGTGTAGCTTACCACTTGCCAAGAGTTTGATTGTCAGCGTTAAGGGTGCAAAGAATTCCATTTAAAATAAGTTTAGGGGGTAATATGATTCCCGCAAAGAAAAAATATTTAGTTGGAAATCCGGGTATAGATCAATGGTACTTATGCATTTTCCCTAATTATATTGCTAGTTAATTACACATGACTTTTCAAAAAGACGCTAATATCCTTTTAACTTTTTTCTGTATAGGAAAATGAGGAAGAGAAAATAGAGGAGGAAAATAGCGAAAATTCAATCTGCTCTATTATTTGGGAGACTTCCACCATTTTCAGACTCAATATTTTAATTTATTTATGGCCAAATTCCTAGATAGAGATATTTAAGCTTCCATTAATAACACCACAATAATTCTTGTGACCACTAATCTTGCTATAAAATTTTAATTTTCCCTCCAATTATTAACAATTGACATTCTCCCCCATTTATCTTACATAACTAGTCGACATTCTCCCCCATTTATCTTACATAACTAGTCGGGGTAGCTTGAGCTTCGGTCGGGCCCAATATAAACAAAACCTACATTGTTTATATTGTGTACTTCTGATTCCCACTATAATATTTGGCCATTCATTTGTCAGGATATCTCACAAATTTTTTAAATATTTTGTTATTATTTTTGGAAGTACTAAAGAGAGATATAAATAATATTACAATTGTAAATAAAAATACATGTGATAATATCTGCAAAGACCCAAAAGCAAAGCGTAGAAAGTTCTTATTCTTTGCCTTCTAAAATTCAATTTCCAACATCATATAAGCTCGTCAAAAAGTAGATCGAGCTGAGCGTGTTGTGAACTAATTCATCAGAAAGGAAGACTGTATGTCACAGGCGGACGCCCAATAACGTTCATGGTGGTGCTTCAGGATTCCAATGTACCGCATCCAAAATCAAAACGAGCTTGCCTAGAATCTCCGACTTCAATAATAATAGCCTGATTGATATGCACAAGGTAGAAGACAGAGTTAAAAGGAGGATCCATGAAAATATTCATGACGACTTTTATATTGTTGAAGCAGAATCAAGTGAAACTTTCTAAGAGTATTAGTAGATGAATAACATAACTAATGTACATAGACGTATTGGTAGTGACTGTAGGAGCATACCAATTTACATTTGATAACTTAAGTGAACTTGGTAAAACCATATCTCAAGAAGGTTGCCCAAGCTTAAGTAAATATATGCCACTTTCATTAAAATTTCAGATGTAAGCCATTTCTTCTCAAAAAAAAAAAACATGAAATTCTTATATGTACAAGACCTTTTAGTTGGCTAGTTTGTATCTTTGTGTCAAAGGAATAAACTTTACTGATCGAATTTTCTCAATACAGTCAAATTCGTCCATAACTTGCACTAATCATGCGACTTTTGCAAAACATTTATTTGCTAAATGAAACCATCAAGACCACTTAACAATTGTCATCTAATATTTTTCTACAATACAAATGGAAAGAAGACAGGTATGAATAACATCTTCAGTATCTTATGCCACAGTCTAATTTCTAGCAAGTCGGAACACTATCTGAAAACAAAAATACCAACTAAGTTTATTTCTGGCCATTAGGAAACCACTAAGCTTGGAAAGTAGGTAAAGAACCTCATTCGATGTTTCAAATTCAGCAGAGTTAAATTTATACTTCGAAATTCGCTCTCCAACAATATTTTTGCAATCCTGTAAGTAGCTTGTTTATACAAAATAGTTTAGCACAAGCTAGTTACCTATTCAAGATACTTTTAAGAAACGAAGAGTACGTTGTCCAAATAAAGACACGTGCTCAAGAAATTTATTGAGCCAGTCCAACTTCAGCAACACAGAGAGAAAATAATTATATATATATAACTAAGCAACTTTAAAATGCAGGTCAAACATGTAACTGAATACGTGCACAGTAATTATTCAGATAGTAAATCCAAACAAAATATTTCAGGAAATAATTGCTGCAAGCTTTGAAAATCCTGCTCGACCAATGGACGAATAACAATGTCCGAATAGAATAAAATAAAATCCATTAGATGTTTTCAAAGGTGTTGGTTATGTAAAATAGAGAATGTAATCTCATTCAGTGATAAAAGCGTAGAAGTGACTTTTTTTATCGCAAGTGTAGTTATAGCAATAACTCTAATTCTTGCTCTTAAAGCTGAAATATGTATTTGCACTATATCGTCTCCTCCGGACTACAATTATGCACATCAATTGGCAGATTAATTAATTGGACAATAGTACTATAACTACTACGACTTAGCACAATTTACGCAGTTCAGAAATAGTATTCATCGTAGGTGTTCTTTTCTCTTACGTTATTTACGCGATAGTAAAGCCAATCTCACTTGAAGGAACTTAAAATCTCATAGTTTGTGAAGGCAAAATTCGGCATGGGAAATAAGAAGTGATAATACAAAACTTCCAAATAATGAAGGACTAAATCAACTTTTTCATGTAAATACAGGGAAAAATTAAAATAAACCAGAAGCCCATTAAAATTGTAGCTCAAAAGTCAAATCCAAGAAAGTTACAGGATCATCCATTATGAAAGCCCCAATTTTTAAAAATGATAAAACCTTCAAATACGTGGAAACCCCAATTTCTTTTTAAGCAGTTTTTTGAGTTTCACAAAAATTTAAGATAAAATTATAATGAATATTCGAACAATCCAACAAGAACCGAAACAAAACACAAAAGACACCCATACGAAGGAAAAGAAACAACACAGTAAAACTAACCTTTTAATCATGTGATTATCTTGATCAAATATAGAATTGCAAAAACTCAATAATAATCACAATCTCCTATTAAACTATCCTGCAATATATAATAGAAATTGATGCGCAACATGCAAAAAGACAGAAATCAGCAGAGAAGCCAAGAGAATCTAAACAAAGAGACGACGGAGATGCGGAGGAAAATCTTGGTATTGCAGAGAATTAAGCGGTGATAGTCAAGTTAGCTTGCAAAATTACCTATGTAGCCTTTCTCTAAACATCTCAAATCCACCGGTACAGGGATACCACAGGAATTTTTCATAGCACAATAACACCATGAAGACGAAATTGCCCTCCGGCAAGCAGACATGTTGATGAACTTCTAATAATCTTTTAATAAAGTAGAATAGCAGAAAAATAAAATAAAGAGAGCTTAGAATTCACATAAGAAATCCAAAATAAATTAATAAAAACAGAGAACAAATCAAAATCTAAACTCAGTTTGTTTTCACCTTTCTGAAATAAATCTTAAAACTAAACTGAAGAAAAGATCGCTAATCAAGTCAAAACCCCAAAGATCTGATCTTTTTGCAGAAAAAGAAAAAATTAAACAGAAAGCATAAATAAAATGAAATACTGGAGTGATTGGAATAAACCTGCTCTTTATGGTAGATGTGAATCGGAAAAGGCTAACTGCTCTAATTTCGCTAAATTATTAGGCGAGGTCTGGTGGATTTTGGGGCAATTGATGCTCAACGTGGAAGTGGATGCTTCTAACAAGGTCTGTTGAATGAGTTTTAGCTTTGAGGAATTGGGAGTCCACGTGTTGGCAACGGCAGAAAGAGTCAGCAGCTATAAGGTTGAGCTGTAAATTAATGAAATTACAAAAATACTCCCAGACAAATTAGAAAAATTCAAGGAAACACACACGTTGACGGAGAGGTGCTTGTGTTCCCTCTTCTAATAAGTAAGAATTTATTTTGCCCTTAACATTTAGTTCTCTCATCGGTGTAATATCTTTTTAGTATACATGAATTCTTAACCTAGATCTTGCCTATAATTTAAATTACGTTATACCTTATTATAAATTATAATTTAAATTCGTTAAAATTATAAATAGAATAATTATTTTATGAATTTGGTACAAAACAACTTTATTTTTATTTTAATATAACACATATTAAGTATATGTTTATGTTACATGATATCAGAGAAAGAGATAGAAATTTATACAAAAGAATTTTTTAAAAAGTACTAATACATCATATATAGGATCTAAACTCGTCTAAAATTATGTTTTGAACTCTCTTTATTACTATATTAGCATATTCTCTTATGTCAAGCTGATCGACAATTTATATATAACTAAAAAACTTGATTTTTACCCGGTATGCAGAGACCAATGTTATGGCGGGGAGATTCAATTGAACCCTCCATCACTACACTTGGAGGGCTCGATTGGTTGGGAAATAACTTTGTGTACGGTCGAAAACAGGTATGCTCGATTTCATGGCCTCGATAAGTTGCTTCAAGCCTGAGTTCAGGATGGGCCGAGTTCGAGGCCGATGGACTAAGCCCAAGCCCGATGACAAAGTACAGGGTTCGAAGATCGGAGTGCACGGCGAGCACCGAAGCCGAGTATGACCAACCCCGAGATGATGCCGTTACGGGTTTGTTACAGAAGAGCAAAATTTCTGCCACGTCCCTAAGATCACGGCGTAAATTCCAGAATAGATTCGTACAAGTTAGTACGAATCCGTATTAGGCGGTTAGACGTCTATACCAATAAGATTGCTTACAGTAAATATAAATGCACCTTGTTTAGAGTTCCCCTACTATATAAAGGAGACCCCAATCATTTGTAACCATCATCAATCATTGGCAAAAGAATATACACTCTTACTTTCTCACTCATTACTCATCAGAATTGTTCTTTAACTTTATTATTTTTATTGTACTGTTCTTGTGAACCTACCTCGAGGCCGTTGCAACTCGAGGTCGAGATTAGCTTAAACACTGATTTGATTCTACTTACTTCCTTAATTTATACGTTTGGATTTTTGGTTATTAATTAGTATTGAACTAAATCGCGTATCTTTAAAACCATAAACAAGTTTAATTATTACTCGTATTTTTGAGGTAAATAATTTGGAGCCCACTGTGGGGCTAAAGTTAATAGTGGTTATTTCAGTACTAATTCTAATAACACACGTTATTTTCACACTTGTTCTTGTCAAGAATTTCTTTTCTCACGATAAAACATGTCAAATTCACAAAACGCACCCGTACACGACAATGATGGTCTTGGATTTTATGGGAACAGGTTGATATTAGTTCACATATTATTTTGAATGCGGATTTAGGCGCAGATCCCGAGGGAAGTGTACGCAGGGAAGTCCGATCTGGTGGCCAATGAACACAGGGTATAGGAGACAGGGGAGTTAGCCTCCAAGTAATATTCGAGATGTTACAAGCTCAACAAATTGCTATCGCTCAGCTTCAAAGTCAGCATAAAACTCCAAGTGTGGTCGAACTAGAAGTCACTCGCCGAACTGAACCAGTGCCAGAGAGATCGAACGACAATGACTCGGGGGCTCATCCCACGATTATGAGGATGCTCGAGGAACTCACCAAGAGAATCGAGTCGGGGGAGAAAAAGATTGAGGATAATGACAAAAAGTGAAGACTTTTAACTCCCGTGTTGATCAAATACCGGGAGCACTCCCGGACTTGAAAGGTTTGGATGCCAAGAAATTCGTACAAAAACCATTTCCTCCGAGTGCGGCTCCGAAGTCCATTCCTAAAAAGTTCTGTATGCCCGATATACCTAAATACAACGGGACAACCGATCCTAATGAATACATTACCTCGTACACTTGCGGGATTAAAGGAAACGACTTAAATGATGATAATATGACACATTACCTCATACACTTGCGGTATTAAAGGAAACAACTTAAATGATGATGAGATCGAGTCGGTTTTGTTGAAAAAATTTGGGAAAAACTTTGTCAAAGGGAGCGATGATTTGGTATCACAACTTGCCGCCGAATTCTATTGATTTGTTTGCTATGTTAGCATACACCTTCGTGAAGGTACACTCCGAGGCTATAAAGGTTGCGACAAGGAAATCAGATGTTTTTAAGATTAGACAGAGGAATGATGAGATGCTAAGAGAGTTCGTATCTCGATTTCAAATGGAGCGAATGAAATTACCACCGGTCTCGGATGATTGGGCCGTGCAAGCTTTTATGCAGGGGTTGAACGAGCGGAGTTCGACTGCATCATGATAGTTAAAGCAAAATTTGGTTGAGTATCCAGCTGTGACTTGGGCAAATGTACATAATCGTTATCAATCAAAGATCAGGGTCGAAGACGACCAGCTGGGAACCCCCTCGGGCTCAGCTCATCCAAATAGATTGATGGTTAAGGCCCTGAGGGATACAGACAGGAAACCAAGATCAGATAGGGAACAATATCATCCATATGTCTAGGAGCGAAGAAATAACGGTTCGGAGCGTAATCCCCCTCGGAATGATCGGAGAAACGATCGAGGACAGAATTCTCGGGGACTTATGAGTAAGCATGGTTTTGATAAACATACCGATCCTGTAGAAGCATCTCGACTGTCGGAGTATAATTTCAGTGTAGATGCATCGGGGATCGTATCGGCTATTGGAAGGATCAAAGATACCAGGTGGCCCAGGCCTATACAAACCGATCCTTCTCAAAGAAATCCAAACTTGATGTGTAAATATCATGGGACACATGTCCATAGGACCGAAGACTGCAGGTAGGTGAGGGAGGAGGTAGCTCGATTATTCAACGAGGGTCATCTTCGAGAGTTTCTCAGTGATCGAGCTAAGAATCACTTCAAAGAAAGAGACGCAAATAGAAAAAATGAGCAGGAAGAAATGCAACATGTAATTCATATGATCATTGGCAGTGTCGACGTTCCACAAGGGCCTATATTCAAACGCACCAAGGTGTCAATCACCAGAGAAATACGGACTCGGAGTTATGTGCCCGAGGGCGTCCTATAGTTCAATGATGAGGAAGCGGAAGACATATCTTAGCCACACAATGACGCCCTGGTAATTTCTATTTTGTTAAACAAAATTCAAGTTAAACGTGTTCTAGTGGATCCAGGTAGCTCAGCAAACATAATCAGATTAAGGGTCATAGAGCAGCTTGGCCTACAAGTACCAAATTGTACCTATATCTCGAGTTCTAAATGGCTTCAACATGGCGAGTGAAACAAAGAAGGGGGAAATAATCCTACTAGTGAACGTGGCCGGGACCATCCAAGATACAAAATTCCATTTCATCGAAGGGGAAATGAGATATATGCGCTACTCGGGAGGTCGTGGATCCACAGCATGAGGGAAGTACCCTCAAATCTTCATCAGATGATGAAATTCCCAATGATGGATGGTGAGAAAACAGTTTAAGGAGAACAACATGCTGCAAGAGAAATGTTTGCAGTCGATGAGATAACACCGATACCAATGCCTTCGACCTCAGAAAAATTGAGCACCAAAGATAAGCAAACGACCAAATAGCAATCACCATCCCGAGCCTCGACCGAACCGGAAGAACAAGTAATCGAAGAAGAAGATAATTTCCTTACTCCTCGAACTTTCGTTGTTCCCAAAGGTCAGATGCAACCAAGTCAAAGGTCGAGGAATTGGAATAGGTCATATTGATAAAGTACATGCCCGAGAGAAAGGTATACATGGGAATGGGGTTAACCCCCGAACTCAAGAAAAAACTCATTCAATTTCTTACCGATAATATGTATTGTTTTTCTTGGTCCCATTTAGACATGACAGGGATCTCACCAGAAATAACAACACACCGACTAAGCCTCGACCCCAGGTTCAAACCAATAAATCAAAAAAGAAGGCCCCAGTCCGAGGTGAGCCATGCAATCATAAAGAATGAGGTAACTAAACTTCTTAAAATATGGTCTATTAGGAAGGTAAAATACCCCGAATGGTTAGCCAACGTAGTTGTATTCCCTAAAAAGGGGAACAAACTTAGAATGTGCGTAGATTATAAGGATTTAAACAAGGCATGCCCTAAAGACTCTTTTCCACTGCCTAACATCGATCACATGATCTAGCCACGGCCGACCACAAGATCCTTACCTTTCTCGACGCTTACTCCGGGTACAATCAAATTCAGATGAACCCGGAAGACCAAGAGAAAACCTCGTTTATCACTAAGTTTGGAACATACTGTTACAATATAATGCCCTTCGGGCTAAAAATTGTTGGAGCTACATACTAACGCTTAGTTAATAGAATGTTCGAGGAATAGATAGGTAAATCAATGGAAGTTTACATTGACAATATGTTGGTTAAGTCCCTACGCGCAGAGGACCATGTAACTCATTTGCAGGAAACATTCAAAATCTTGAGGAAGTACAACATGAAGCTTAACCCAGAAAAATGTGCCTTCGGGGTCGGTTCGGGCAAGTTCCTTGACTTCATGGTATCAAATCGAGGGATCGAAACCAACCCCGACAAGATCAAGGCCATCGAAGATATCACTATCGTAGATAGTGTGAAAGCCGTACAAAGGTTAACAGGATGGATAGTCGCCTTGGTTCGATTCATTTCGAGGTCACCGGATCGAAGCCACAAGTTATTTTCCTTGCTCAAAAAGAAAAAGGATTTTGCATGGACCCCGTAATGCGAACAAGCATTGGAGGAATTTAAGCGATATTTATCGAGGCCACATCTGTTTCATACTCCGAAGGTGGATGAAAAGCTTTACTTATATTTGGCAGTGTCCGAGATAGCGGTAAGTGGGGTACTAGTTCAAGAAGAGCAAGGTATGCAATTTCTTGTTTATTATGTAAGTCAGACTTTAGGAGATGCTGAAACTAGATACCCATATTTAGAAAAATTAGCACTTGCATTAATAAGTGCATCTAGAAAACTAAAGCCATATTTCCAGTGTCACCCAATATGTGTGTTAACCACTTATTCTCTCCAAAATGTCTTGCGTAAGCCCGAGCTATCAGGCCGATTGGCCAAATGGGCAGTCGAACTTGGCGAGTACGATATCGAATATCAACCTCGAATGGCCATCAAGTCTCAAATCTTAGCTGACTTCGTGGCCGATTTTAGACTAACCCTCGTACCCAAAGTGGAAAAAGAACTTCTGCTAAAATCGGGTACATCATCGGGGGTATGGACCCTCTTTACGGACGATGCCTCGAATGTGAAAGGGTCCGGGCTTGGCATCGTTTTGAAGCTGTAACGACCCGGCTGGTCGTTTTGAGAATTTAATCTCCGTTCAGCGGTGTAAGGTCTTAAATAGCTTTGTAATATGATCATCGACTTGTGTGCATGGTTGAATTCAATTAATGGATGATTTAGAGTCGAATTGGAAGAAAGAATGAAGTTTTGGGAGTTTGAACGGTGAGAATTTGACCAGAATTGGACTTTTGAGTAAACGGCCCCAGAATGAAATTTTGATAATCCCAACAGCTTTGTATGGTGATTTTGGACTTAGGTGCGCGTCCGAATTCAGATTTGGAGGTCCATAGGGTAAATTGAGGCATTTCGGCGAAAGTTGGAAAAGTTGATGTTTGAAAAATGGAGAAGTTTGACCCATAGTTGACTTTTGTAATATCGGGGTCAGAATCTGATTCCAAGAGTTGGAGCAACTCCGTCATGTCATTTTGTACTTGTCTGCAAAATTTAGCATCATTCCGGGTTGATTTAATCGATTTCGGCACAAGTTTTTGAATTTGGAAGATTTAAAAGTTCATAGTTCGATTCATGGTTTGATTTATTGTTTTGGCATGTTTGATGTGATTTGAGACCTCGACCGTGTTCGTGTTAGGTTATGTGACTTGTTTGTGAGTTTAGACGGGGTCCCGGGGGCATCGGGTGTGTTCCGGGTGGGCTACGAGTATTTTGCCCCATTTTCGGAACTGCTGTTTTGCTGCTTCTGATATCCTTCTTCGCGATCGCGAGTAGCTTCTCGCGTTCGCGATGACTTGTTTCTGACCACCTCGAAATCCTTCTTCGCATTTGCGTCCTTCTCTTTGCATTCGTGAAGCCCTGCATTTTCCTTCTTCGCGTTCGCGTCCTTCCCATCGCGTTCGCTAAGCCTTACATTTTTCTTCTCCGCGTTCACGAGCTCATCATCGCGTTCGCGATGAGCAACTTGGGCAGCCTTAACTTTTCTTATTCACGAACTCGGCCCTTTCTTCGCGCTCGTGATGCATAAAAACCCGGGCAGACAGAATATATCCCAAAATCGAGGGTTTCACCATTTTCATTACATTTTGACTTCTAGAGCTCGTTTCTTGGCGATTTTAGTTGGGGTTTTCACGAAATTTGTTTGGGTAAGTGTTCTTCAACTATAATTGAATATATTCCACGAATTTGTCTTTATTTTTATCATTTAAATTATGTTTTGGGTTTGGCAAAGAATTGATTTTTGAAGAAAAATTTCAAAGTGAAAAATCATGATTTGAGAGACCAAATGGTATCGAAATTGGATAAATTTTATATGGTTGAACTCATTTTGGAATGGGTGATCAGATTTTTTAAAATTTGATGGGTTCCGAGGTGCGGGCCCGGGGGTCGACTTTTGGGTCGATTTTTATATTTTTGTAAAGATTGAAACTTCATTATTCAGAATAGTTCCTTATTCGATGTATGTATGTTTTGGAGTTGTTATAGTTGGATTTGAGCTGTCTGGAGGTCTTTTCGCCCGAGAAGTCCATTTTAGAGTACCGAGTTGTCGTCTTTGAGGTAAGTATCTTGCCTAACCTAGTGTGGGGGATTCCTGTCGACGCCCCCTTTTTCTACGGGTCGAAATCGGGTATACGACATTGGGAGGACAACTCTATTCCCTTTCGAGAATTGGGTTTAGAAGTTGAAGAGTCGCCACCTAATGATTATAGTGCATTAGGACACTTTTTAGAAGAGTTTGAGTTGGAAAACCAGAGTTTGAATAAGGGCTAGAAATTATCTTGAGGGGAAGGTGTTAGGCACCCCTCAAGATCCACTAGTGTGGTTCCCGGCCATGTTATAATTGTAATTTTACAAGTAAACAATCAAGGCTCAAATAAGGACTCGCATATAACATTGCAATTAGGTTGATACTTATGAAAGTAAGTAGAAAGAGAGCAGGGATTTGAAAAGTTTAAACAATTCTAAAGGAAGCAAATAAAGAAAAGGGGTCCTATGTTTCTGATTAATATGGATCACTTCAATGCAATACCCAACAATCACTCCTCAAAAGAGGGGCCGCACATGGTATTAGCGCATCGATCATCATCTCCATATTCTACCCTTCCCACCCCGTTAAGGTATTAAAGTGCAGAATGGTATCATTACTTATTGCATGCTATTACCCGCCCCAATCCTATCAGTCTCGGAGGCATTGAGACTACTAATCCTACATGGTAAGGAGTAGGCTGAACCCTCAGGTTTAAAGGATAAAATGCTAAGCGACATACATAACAAATAGGACCGCACATAAGGGAACATACAAAGACAAATAAAGGCTCACAGATCCCTCCACAAGTAAACATGTATTAGCACGTCTCTAACACATTTAAGGTCTCAAGGATAAAGGTTTAAAAGCAGGAACATCGGAAAAAGATAAGTTTCGGTGAAAGCAGAAGGTTTAATAAAAAAAAAAAAACTAAGTGACCTGAAGAATGTTTGATTTTCATAAATATGACCAAAGATGGTAGTTAGTATACATCAGTTTAGGAATTAGTAAAAGTATAGATAAACTTGTTAAAGCACACTTTGAAAATATAGTAGAGGCATTAAAGATGCAGTATTCTGATAAGTCGTAGAAAAAGTAGCACGATTCTGGACAGGAAAGATAACCCAGTGGAAAACATGATAGAACAGATGCACGATTCTGAGTTTATCTCAAAATAGGGTGGAAGTTTTAGTAGAAAAACAGAGCAAACTTCAGAGAGGCAACAGAGTTCAGAAAGTTAAAAGAGGCCGAGTAGTCTGAAACTGGTAAAACATGATTAATCGATTTTATTGGGCCTAAAGCTTGCCTAGGCGTCGTATGTATTGCCTGCTTATCTTAAAGGTGATCATGCATATGAATCCTAGTTTTAAAAGAATGCAGTTAACCAGACTTGTACTATTAGATTAAACATATTGGCGAGGCGTTCAACAAATTGCAACTCGGACAAAAATAAAAACCCTAAGTAACATGGTGTCTAATGCACATAAAAGTCCTAAAACATGGTCTCTAAATGCCAGTGAGAATGCACCAGTTATTTTAACAGTTATTCGTTAGTTATTAGCTAGTCGTGATTACGAAATGAGTATGACAACAAGCTGAAAGTAAAGAGTCTAAAACAGGATTACTACTATATGAGATGCATGTCCTATACATGATATCTATTGCACAAACAAGTAAGTAAAGTCCTATAAGCATGTTTTCTACCCATTATTTAAACTAAGCATGCATAACCCCTCCTAATTTCACTATAGCCCCAATCAGTTGTTTACAAGTCATTACAAACCGAGATAGCTGAATTATAGTAATGAAGAATAAAATAAGAAGTTATTCTATAGGGAGCCTTCAACCAGGCCCAATCTTCCAACCTTACTTCTTTGAGTTTCACAGCCATGGTTTGGGTGCGTCACAGCTCTTTAGCGCCCCATTGGGTCCCTAGCCAATACCAACACCCAAACATTTACCAAAAAATGTTGGACAAGTGCAGTGTGGAATTACCAGCCTTGTGCATCAAAGTTCAGTGGGTATTCAGAGATACCCATAGCAATGCTTACACGAAATGGGGCAGAACCTATTTTCTAAGAGTAGTGAGAGTGTGTGATAGAGTTTTTTAAGAAATTGAGTTGAGAGGAGAAAACAGTTTAACATGATCCATATAGAATCAGTTCTTAAAAAAAATAGAAGAGTACGACAATTTTTGTGAGGAGATGAGTAAGACAATCTTAGAATCAAAGCATCACACATAGTTCAGGGAAACAAACACAAACGGGGGGGGGGGGGGGTGGGGACAAGTAGTTCACTTGTAAGAGCATAGTTGCACATACATAGTCATCAGAGAAAAACATTTCAAAATTTAGGCAGTGACAACATTTTTACCAAAGAGGTTTAGGGTTACATGCTGATAATTGTACTGGGGTAAGGAAGAACATGCATTAGACAAATAAAGGAAGTAGTAGGCATGCTGAATTAAAGGAAAGATAGACACATCAATTAACACAGAGGCATGCTAATTTCAATGAGAACAACAGAACCATAAGTAGAAGCATAAAAAGAAACAAGAGGAAGTGCAATACACATAAAACCATGTTGTTTTGGGAAACTGTAAATCAAATAGGAGACATACCAGTCAAGAGTAAGATAATATAGAACAGTGGTGTGCAGGGAAGTAGAGCAGGAGTGTATGCAGACCAAGAGAAGCAGAGCAATTCAGCAGTAGAGTAACAAGCTACACAATCTTGGCTTTCAGTCGACTGGGTAACCAGTAGAAGTTAGAGAATGTGTAGAAAAAATAAGAGAGAGAGACCAGTGAAGATGCTTATGTGTGTAAGAGAGAGTTTAGAACAGTGATTGTTCGTGTCTTATGCCAAAGAGAGGGTAGACTATTTATAGTTTTGGAAACAAGTGGAAAATAAGGTAACACATATAGACTGATCATAGTTTTGGAAATAATACCTATTAGAATCAATTAAAGCCTCGGACTCCCTTCAATTAGGGAGTCATAGTTTAAACGGGTACAAATTGTATCAAATAAGGAAATTATTATTTACAAGACTGGTATATCCATAATAGGAGTAGTAAGAGTATGATGCATGTGATAAGGACTGAATAGAGAATATTTTAAGTAAGGAAAGTATAAGGACAACATATTGTGCATACAAATTAGTTCAAAGAATCACGAATGAAATTGAAAGTCACAGGGAATCAGTACTAAGTAAGGAGAGCATTTCACGAATAAGGAAGTGATTCAAAAATCAATGTAAAACTTCTAAGGAAAACATATACAAATCAGGGATTCGAAGAGATGCACAAAATCAGCAAAATATTTGGTAAACGATGAACAATTAGACCTATAAAACACAATAGGCATGAAAATCAGAGAACCCTAAGCAAGAAATCATATAAACAGTAGGAGGTTGAAACCCTAACAACAAAAATTAAAGCATAGAACTCGGAGAACAACACAGAAGATCACACAAACCAACAAATAATACAAACACAAACATATAGTACTCAAAATCAGAAAGATAAAGTGATTTCGAAAAGGGGTTCAGAAACCCTAGTTTGAAAAAGGGAATGAAAACGTTTAAAACTTGAACAATCGTAAAGATCGAGTAGAGAGTAGTGTTAAAACATAAAGGTGTGAGTTAAAAATCATTAAAAATACAGAGATTTAAGGGGTTTGGGTCGAGATTAGGGTTTTGTAAGAAACTAGTGAGAGATAAGAGAAACCTGGCTGTGCAACTCAACAATAATAGTGTCCATAGAACCATCGGACCAAAACCCATCGGAGAAAGGCCGGAGACAAACCAGACCAAGCCTTCAGTGACCATCTCGTATGGCAGAGGTTTCTAGGGTCTCACCGATAGAGGGAATCAATGAGGTAAGGTTTCACGGCGACTGGTGGTCGAAAGGGGTGAGGCTGGAGGTGGTCGGAGAGGCGGTGAGTTCATCGGAGAAGAAGAAAGAACCAGAAAGTTCTAGAGAGAAGGGAGAGTGAGAGACGATATAGAGAGAGATAGAGAATCTCCTGGAAATGAAGGGTCTGGGGGGGGGGGTAATTGGATTTAATTAAGGCAAGCAAATCTGGGTCGTTGATCTCATTTGATCAATGGCTCAGATTAAATCGGAGCTGGGCCGGGTTGAAAATATGGGTCGGTCCAATTGGGGTTAGGATTGGGTAAATTGAGGGCTAAAATTGAAATCTGAATGGGCTATAATTGCAATGAGATGAGGCTAAATGTCAAATAGCCAGTTTTCCCTTTTTATTTTATATAAAATAGTAAAAATGATTTTTAAAACAAATTAAAAGCACTTAGCTAATTAATAATATATAAAAATTAATCTAAAAATACTGGAAATGATTTTATGCTTGCAAAACGCTATTAGTCGTAATATAGGCTATAATTGCAATTTTATGCAATTTATTTTAAAAATATCAAATAGATTTGTAAAAATATGAAAAAATCACCTTAATTATATGTTGGTGTAAATATGAGAATAAAATAAATTATTCACCAAAATGATGATTTTGTGAATTATTATGAATTTTGTACTGCTAAAATAGACGATAAATTGGTGTTAAAAATCTTAAAAACAGTTTGGGAAAAATACCAAAACACTTGGGCATGCTTATGTATACACATATATGTTATTTTGAAAGTATTTGGAGTTTAAAAAAAATACTTAGGGAAAAATTGGGTATCAACACTTCCCCTTAGGATTGAGTCTTCTATGATGATTGAA
Organism: Nicotiana tabacum; assembly: GCF_000715075.1. Lineage (NCBI taxonomy): Eukaryota > Viridiplantae > Streptophyta > Magnoliopsida > Solanales > Solanaceae > Nicotiana > Nicotiana tabacum. Next base: position 23,535,895 of record NC_134099.1, on the reverse strand, counting down.
ATCCGTGTACGCGAGGTGACGAGTGCGTACCCGGACTTAATTATGTATAGTTGGCCTTTTAGGGTTCTTAGGTTCTTATATTCACTATGTATGGAGTTATTCTTGATATGACTGAGTTCCTGCTTATTAGTTTCGTCTCTACATGCTTAGTTGGAATTGTTTGCTGCATGATTTACTTTTATTGCCTTATTGTCATCCCTCCTATAATCGCCTAGTCTTAAGTGCAGCTAAGTTCATCTTCCCTTAACTGAAATTACCGAATGTTCTTGTAACTTCCCAACCTTAAATGGATTTAGATGACCTATATCTTTATCGACTTGCCTTTATTTGGGACTACTAGACTCGTGTTGTCTTCCTTGTACTGATTTTGTTTATTTGGGATTGTCACTACATGTTAATTTCCCCTTTCGTTGAACTGTACCCTTTATGCCTTTCATTTTTCTTACTGTGGCTATTCTTGTGAACTGGTTATACTGATTCCTTGTGATTTGAAGTTTTGGAGTGGCTTCACTCGCTATATTTTGTATTACTGTCACTGTTATTGTTGTGCAGTTGTGGTTGTGTTAGTGCAAGATGTCTATGCCGTGCGGTTGTGGTTGTGTTGGTGCACGAGGTCTCTTCCATGCGGTTGTGGTTGTTGGTGCACGAGGTCTCTGCCATGCGGTTGTGGTTGTGTTGTGCACGAGGTCTCTGCCATGCGGTTGTGATTGAGAGGTTGCACGAGGTCTTTGCTCTGCTATTGTTACTATTGATACATTGCATATGCGGCGTGACAAGGCGGGATATGTTTATATGCTTATATGTGGGTTGCGCATGTGGCGAGATAAGGTGGGAATATTATGATGCACGTGTGCCGAAAAAAGGCGGGCACTTATTATGTTATTATTTTCACACGTGGCGAGACAAGGTGGGCTATGTCAGGGATTGCTTGTGAGGATTTGTGATGGCCTGTGGGCATTCTTGTTTGTTTAATATTGTGATTGTGGTACGCTTACCTGTATGAGCTTTATCTCGTGGAAGTTGTGAGGAAACATCGTATGTGTTGTCTGCTCTTCTCCTTACGTCTATTAGCTGGTAGGAATTTTGTTAGAGTACTTGCACAAGCATACACATAGTTGAACACTCTTATTAGATGTAAAGTCCTTCTAATTTTGCTGAATATAGATGTACACCCTCATTTACTTATTATATATGTGAGAGTGGCCCTTATATATGTGAGGGTGGCCCTGGTTAGTAAGTGAGTTGTTAGTATGACCATGAGGCTGATGGGGGCACAAGATGCCAAGTGTTAGATTTCATGTACTGGGACTCGTGAGTTGTAATTGTCCGAGATTCGGTATTTCGTGGAAATTGTTGGATAAGACCTGATGTGAACACTGTCGTAGGATCTGAGTTATTGCTTACCTTTACTGTATTGTGACTCTAGGATTTGGGTTGTGTTTTTGCTCGCTCTTCTGTGCCATTATTTTTGTATTTTGTGTTGCTTGCGATTTTCTTCCCTTATTGAGATTGTACTATTGCTAGCCATTTCGTGTAGTCTTTATATATACATCATGTCCCGTTGTTCCTATATTTGTATAGTTTATTGGACCGGTAGGTGTCTTGACTGTTCTTCGTCACTACTCCACCGAGGTTAGTCTTGATACTTACTGGGCACCGCTGTGGTGTGCTCATGCTACTCTTCTGCACATTTTTGTTGTGCAGATCCAGGTACTTCCACTCAGTTCTATCATCCTTGGGAGGAGGTGTTTCTGTAGAGACTTTGAGGTATATCTGCCGCGTCCGCTGACCGAGGAGTCCCTTTCTATTTTTCTGTAATAAGTATAGCCCTTCGGTATTTTCCCCTTGTTTAGACATTTTCGGAGTTAGAGCTTCTTATGTATCTCTTAGCTTGTGATTCGTGAGATTCCAGGTTTTGGGAATTGTTGTTAGCTTTGAGAGTTGTTATTGTATGTGCCGAGCAACACCTTAAACACTGTTTCATTTTATTATTTTAGTTTTTAATTATTTCTTCCGCAATTATTGTTTACATTCCGCATTGTTAGGATTACCTAGTCGTAGAGACTAGGTGTCGTCACGATGGTTCACAAAGGGCGAACCGGGGTCGTGACAAGTTGGTATTAGAGCTCTAGGCTCATAGGAGTCATGAATCACAAGCCGGTTTATTAGAGTCTCGCGAATCGGTACAGAGACATCTGTATTTATCTACGAGAGGCTATGTAACCGTTAGGAAAAATTCCACTTCATTTGATTTCCCTATCGTGCGAGATTTTTGACCTTACAATCCTAAACCTCTGTCTTCCATTCTCTCACAGATGGTGAGGACACGTGCTACCCAAGATGATCAGGCACCCGCGCCCCTACTACAGCCATCAGAGGTCTGGAGCTGGGTAGAGGCCGAGGACGCACATATTATGCAGCCAGAGCACCTGCGCAAGCCGCCACCGAGGTACCGCCAGCAGTTCCAGCCGGAGTCCAGACACCTGATATGCCTACTGCTACTACTACTCCAGCACTTCAGGAGACTCTTGTGTAGTTCATGAGCATGTACACCACTTTGGCTCAGATAGGGTTGCTTCTCTTTGCTGAAGCTACATCTCAGGCTGGGGGAGGAGCACAGACTCCCGCCGCCCGCACTCTTGAGTAGTGAGTGCATGTTGAGCAGGTCCCTGAGATTATTCTTGTACCGCCTGCAGTACCAGTTCAGCCCGAGGATAGGGCAACGGCTTCCGAGGAGGAGCAACTGAGGCTTGAGAGATTCAAAAGGTACAAGCCTCCTGTATTAGGTGGTTTAAAATCCGAGGATGCTCTGGGATTTCTAGATGAGTGTTACCGCATTCTCCGTACCATGGGTATATCGGAATCAAGTGGGATTTCTTTCACCGCCTTCTAGCTTCGAGGATCCGCCTATAAGTGGTGGCGCACCTATGAGTTAGACAGTCCGGATGAGGCAGCTTCACCGACTTGGACCCAGTTTTCAGATATGTTCCTGAGAGAGTTTGTCCCTTAGAGCCTCAAGGATGCATGGCGTGCAGAGTTTGAGCATTTGCGCTAGGGCACTATGACTGTCTCGGAGTATGCTGTCCGTTACACCAGCTTGGCTAGACATTCCTCAACATTGGTTTCTACTGTTCACGAGAGGGTTCGCCTGTTTATTGAGGGGCATAATCCCAGCATCAGGTCTAGCATGGCTTGTGAGTTGGAGATGGATATTTCTTATCAGCAGGTGGTGAGCATTGCTAGGAGGATAAAGGGTATGCATGCTAGGGAGAGAGAGGATGATGGGCCATGAGAGAGAGGGCAGCCAAGATCAGGAGAGAGAGTTTAGGAGGCGAGGAGGACTCGTAGACCCGGGAGATCTGTTGGTCCTTATTTTGGAGGCAAGGTGCGGCATGGTAGAGGTTTTGTGGTTCGCCAGTTCAGTTCGCGCTTTAGGCTTTGCATAGTGACTCAGGTGTTCATGGGTCTCGAAGTGTACCGCCCGATTTCCACAGCCTCGTCAGCAAAGAGGTTGCTTTGAGTGTGGAGATACTAGCCATATGGTGAGAGATTGTCCCACACTTTGGGCCAATATGTGACAACGAGGTATTTAGGCGAGTAGAGGGCGCCCAAAAGGGGGAGGCCCAACTCATTGATGTGTTTCATATAGTAGGCTTGAGGCCGCCACACCAGTTGAATGTCATTCAAGTATGATTTCGGTTTGTTATAGAGGAGCACCATCCGTAGTTCATTACAGTTCTGCTTATAGGGGCGAGTTTCCTACTTGTTGCTCCATTTTTGGGTGCATTTCATGATTAGCACTCTATTTATGTGATTACCCTATTGGGAGGTTCTATGAGTGATAGCCGTGTCTATCGTCTATTTCTAGCCATTGTCGGGAGTTATGAGACTAGTAGTAAATTCATGTTATCCATTTCGGTAGGTTTGATGTGATTTCTGAGTATCTTTGGCTACGAGCTGTGATTTTATGCCCTACCAGTGCGGGAGCCAGTATGTGTTGTAATCTTGGTGACGGAATTGATCTAGTAAGAGTTCCTAGCTGATTTGATGTGTACCCTACTTGTGATTTAGGGTGGAGGGTGGGACTCTCATGATTTCATGTGTTTTGATGTATTGAGGCCGGGCTGTGTACCGCAGTGGGAGTTATATCAGTATGAGAGCCTTGTGATTCTTTTATATGCCTTAATTCTTTCTTGTTAGATTGTTTTGTAGATTAGTGTTGATAGAAAATTTGTGCTTGTCTGGCTTGTTTGGTAGTTCCCTTATGTGTTTCCCTTCCCATAGTCAGTCATTTTCGTTATGTGCTTTCAGCTTGTTGGTGTGTGCCTGTTGGTATTATTTGAGATTTGGTGATTCGGATGTTTAGTTATGTGGATTTTGTGGTTATTGTATCATCTCCAGTGTGGTGGGGGTTTGAAACGGGTTCCTATTGGATATGAGGCTTATGGCCGGTGCTAAATTTGATTCCGGGCGAATATTGTGAATAGAAATATTACTGTGGGCCTATATGTGTGTCGTGTTGTAAGGGTGTACAATATGGGTGTTGGTATGAATTGATGCAGCTGGTTGAGATTGATACCCGGTAAGGATTTAGAATCGGGTCTTTTGAAAATGGATGGAAGATGAGAATTCTAGTTCTAAGGCTTATTAGCATTGATAGAAAGGCTAAATTTCAGTTGAGATGGTGTCGTCAGGCTTACGTGGATTGGGGTGAGGTGGGATCACCTGCGGGTGTATGTTGGAAGTGTGCATTCAGTGACTTGAGGACTCGAGGCGAATCTTGGCACGTTCGAGGATGAACGTTGGCTTTAAGAGGGGGATGATGTAACGACCCAGTCAGTCGTTTTGAGAATTTAATCTCCGTTCAGCGGTGTAAGGTCTTGAACAACTTCATAATATGAGCATCGACTTGTGTGCATGGTTGAATTCGGTTAGTGGATGATTCAGAGTCGAAATGGAAGAAAGAATGAAGTATTGGGAGTTTGAACAGTGTGAATTTGACCAGAATTGGACTTTTGAGTAAACGGCCCCGGAATGAAAATTTAATAATCTTAACAGCTTCGTATGGTGATTTTTGACTTGAGCGCGCGTCCAGATTCAGATTTGGAGGTCCGTAGGGTAAATTGAGGCATTTCGGCGAAAGTTGGAAAAGTTGAAGTTTGAAAAATGGAGAAGTTTGACCCATAGTTGACTTTTGTGATATCGGAGTCGGAATATGATTTCGAGAGTTGGAGCAGCTCCGTCCTGTCATTTTGGACTTGTCTGCAAAATTTAGCGTCATTTCGAGTTGATTTGATCGGTTTCGGCACAAGTTTTTGAATTTGGAAGATTTGGAAGTTCATAGTTTGATTCACGGTGTGATTCATCATTTCGGCATTGTTTGATGTGATTTGAGACCTTGAACGAGTCCGTGTTAGGTTATGTGACTTGTTTGTGAGTTTAGACGGGGTACCGGGGGCCTCGAGTGTGTTCCGGGTGGGCTATGGGTATTTTCCCCATTTTTGGATCTGCTGTTTTGCTGCTTCTGATATCCTTCTTCGCGATCGCGAACAGCTTCTCGCGTTCGCGATGACTTGTTGCTAACCACCTCGAAATCCTTCTTCGCGTTCGCGTCCTTCTCTTCGCGTTCGCGAAGCCCTGCATTTTCCTTCTTCGCGTTCGCGTCCTTCCCTTCGTGTTCGCGAAGCCTTGCATTTTTCTTCTCCGCGTTTGCGAGATCATCATCACGTTCGCGATGAGCAGCCTGGGCAGCCTTAACTTTTCTTCTTCGTGAACGCGGCCCTCTCTTCGCGTTCGCGATGCATAAAAACCTGTGTAGACAGAATATATCCCAAAATCGAGGGTTTCGCCATTTTCATCACATTTTGACTTCTAGAGCTCGGTTCTTGGAGATTTTTGTTGGGGTTTTCACGAAATTCGATTGGGTAAGTGTTCTTCAACTATAATTGAATATATTTCATGAATTTGTCTTTATTTTTATCATTTAAATTGTGTTTTGGGTTGTGGAAATAGTTTGTTTTTGAAGAAAAATTTCAAATTGAAAAATCATGATTTGAGGGACCAAATGGTATCGGAATTGGATAAATTTTATATGGTTGAACTCATTTTGGAATAGGAGATCAGATTTTGTAAAATTTGATGGGTTCCGAGGTGCGGGCCCGGGGGTCGACTTTTGGGTCGATTTTTATATTTTTGTAAAGATTGAAACTTCATTATTCAGAATAGTTCCTTATTCGATTTATGTGTGTTTTGGAGTTGTTATAGTTGGATTTGAGCTGTCCGGAGGTCTTTTCGCCCAAGAAGTCTATTTTAGAGTACTGAGTTGTCATCTTTGAGGAAAGTATCTTGCCTAACCTAGTGTGGGGGACTTCCCCTTAGGATTGAGTCTTCTATGTTGATTGAAATCCGTGTACGTGATGTGACGAGTGTGTACCCGGACTTAATTGTGGGTAGTTGGCCTTTTAGGGTTCTTAGGTTCTTATACTCACTATGTATGAAGTTATTCTTGATACGACTGAGTTCATGCTTATTAGTTTCGTCTCTACATGCTTAGTTGGAATTGTTTGCTGCATGATTTACTCTTATTGCCTTATTGTCATCCTTCATATAATCGCCTAGTCTTAAGTGCAGCTAAGATCACCTTCCCTTAACTGAAATTACCGAATGTTCTTGTAACTTCCTAACCTTAAACGGAGTTTAGATGACCTATATCTTTGTCAACTTGCCTTTATTTGGGGCTACTAGACTCGTATTGTCTTCCTTGTACTGATTTTGTTTATTTGGGATTGTCACTACATGTTAAATTCCCCTTTCATTGAACTGTCCCCTTTATGCCTTTCATTTTTCTTACTGTGGCTATTCTTGTGAACTAGTTATACCGATTCCTTGTGAGTTGAAGTTTTGGAGTGGATTTACTCGCTATATTTTGAATTACTGTCACTGTTATTATTGTGCGATTGTGGTTGTGTTGGTGCACGAGGTCTTTGCCGTGCGGTTGTGGTTGTGTTGGTACACGAGGTCTCTGCCGTGCGGTAGTGGTTGTTGGTGCACGAGGTCTCTGCCGTGCGGTTGTGGTTGTGCACGAGGTCTCTGCCGTACGGTTGTTGTTGAGGGGTTGCACAAGGTCTTTGCCGTGCTATTGTTACTATTGATACATTGATATTGGCACATGTGGCGTGACAAGGCGGGATGTATATATGTGGGTTGCGAATGTGCGAGACAAGGTGGGAACATTATGATGCACGTGTGGCGAAATAAGGCGGGCACTTATTATGTTATTATTTGCACACGTGGTGAGACAAGGTGGGCTATGTAGGGGATTGATTGTGATGATTTGTGATGGCTTGGGGGTATTTTTGTTGTTTGATATTGTGTTGTGTGGTACGCTTACCTGTATGAGCTTTATATCGTGGAAGTTGTGAGGAAACATCATATGTGCTGTCTACTCTTTTCCTTACGTCTATTAGCTGGTAGGAATTTTGTTAGTGTACTTGCACAAGCATACACGTAGTTGAACACTCCTATTGGATGTGAAGTCCTCCTAATTTTGCTGAGTATAGATGTACACCCTCGTTTACTTATTATGTATGTGAGAGTGGCCCTGGTTAGTAAGTGAGTTGTCAGTATGACCATGAGGCTGATGAGGGCACAGGATGCCAAGTGTTAGATTTCAGGTACTGGGACTCGTGAGTTGTAATTGTCCGAGATTCGGTATTTCGTGGAAATTGTTGGATAAGACCTGATGTGAACACTGTCGTAGGATTTGAGTTGTTGCTTACCTTTACTATATTGTGACTCTAGGATTTGGGTTGTGTTTTTGCTCGCTCTTCTTTGTCATTATTTTGGTATTTTATGTTGCTTGCGATTTTCTTCCCATATTGAGATTGTAGTATTGTTAGCCATTTCGGGTAGTATTTATATATACATCATGTTCCGTTGTTCTTATATTTGTACAGTTTATTGGACCTGTAGGTGTCTTGACTGTTCCTCGTCACTACTCCACCGAGATTAGTCTTGATACTTACTGGGCACCGCTGTGGTATGCTCATGCTACTCTTCTACACATTTTTGCTGTGCAGATCTAGGTACTTCCACCCAGTTCTATCATCCTTGGGAGGAGGCGTTTCTGTAGAGACTTTGAGGTATATCTGCCGCGTCCGCAGACCGAGGAGTCCCTTTCTATTTTTCTGTAATAAGTATAGCCCTTCGGTATTTTCCCCTTGTTTAGACATTTTCGGAGTTAGAGCTTCTTATGTATCTCTTAGCTTGTGATTCGTGAGATTCTGGGTTTTGGGATTTGTTGTTAGCTTCAAGAGTTTTTATTGTATGTGCCGAGCGACACCTTAAACACTGTTTCATTTTACTATTTTGATTTTTAATTATTTCTTCCGCAATTATTATTTACATTCCGCATTGTTAGGCTTTCCTAGTCGTTGAGACTAGGTGCCGTCACGATGGTTCACGGAGGGCGAACCGGGGTCGTGACAGAAGCCACCTACAGGTAACGCTATTAGACAATCTATTAAAACTTCTATGGTGACTAATAATGAGGCCGAGTATGAGGCCATGATTGCAGGTCTCGAGCTAGCTAAAAGCTTGGGGGCAGAAGTCATTGAAGCCAAGTGCGATTCTCTGTTGGTGATAAACCAAGTAAATAAAATCTTTGAAGTTCGAGAGGATAGGATGCAAAGATATTTGGACAAGCTACAAGTACCTTGCACCGCTTTAAGGAATGAACTCTTTTTTTTGGCAATCCGCTAGGCATGCGCCTAGGGCTAGATTTTATATATATAAAAATAAGAAATACAAATGTCTTGATGTCCTACGAAATGTAAAACATAAACTTTGTAAAATACATGTACCCTATTATCAAAATTGAGTAGATCACTCAAAATTGATATCACAAGTATTACTAATCATTGTATAGAAAAATTAGCCCATAAATTGCATCCCTGAGGTCGCACATGCTGTAATCCAGCTTTTCTCGAATTGTGCAGATCAAGTGCATGCTCAAATTTCCAAAGCATTCTTGTCCAACATGTTTTACATTTCCAACATACATTTCCATGTGAAAACAGGCGTGCATCCCTGTTGGAAATTAAAATGTCCTCCAAAGAAAGCACTGCCTAGCTGCTTTGGTTTTGAAAACTACCAGCAGCCATGTGTACCTCGTATTTCCTTCCATAGGCAAGCTCCAAAACGCATGCTTGTAACAAAGAATTAAAAATTGGACAATAGCACTTCTAATGAAAAGCTGAAGCGTGCATTGTATTAAAATACCCATGATGCATCGTGTAATGTATTAAACAGTGAAGCCCACGATGCATTGTACTGTTTTTGCCTATTTTTAAATCCCTTCCATTGGAATGAATGCATGGCATTAATGCCACCAATTGAAAGTTCATTAAAAAATATGCATAGAGTGCTGTGACATTTGCATATGTACTCTGCATTTTCCAAGGAAATAGGCTTGCATAAGACAACTGCATCGGCCTTTGTTTCCAGCTTTTCTCGAGTTCATGCGAGCTCCACATGCTTATTGTGTTTCCAATGCCTTTAGCATCTTGTCAAAAGCTTACACTCAGCATCACTCCAAACTAATAAACATTGCGTTTGTTTTTGATTAATGTCCAGATTCTCCTCAAAAGTAAACACTTCTACACCAAGGTTGTTGTATATCCGAATGCACGCTTGCACCCCATGCTGAATTTGTTTCCAATGCCTTAGGCCATTCCTTTTGTGCTCGATTATTGTAGTGCTTTTGTTCTTTATCAGATGTTGTCTCTAAATGTTACAAAAGTGAATGCCATAAGCATTGTGATACTTGAGGGGGTATCACAACTTGTGCGTTAGATTCAACTTCACTGCCCCATGTAAAAGAGCTGTGCATTCTGTTCCTTTGTTCCCTGCTTGTGTATATCATGATATCTCTTTCAAGGGATTGAGTAACATGTACTAATACCACCCATTGAAATTGACAATCATGATAAGTCATTTCCACATTACCATTTCCTGCACAAAAACACCAAATGTTAGTATAACAGAAGATCATCAAGATCTCTTTCCATATGATTCGACCTTGCTGATCAGTTAAGTCCAGTCCATTTCTCCTCTTCATTTAGCCTTTGTTCCACTCCATATTTATCTCCTTTTTGGCTTTGATCCTTCCCTTTTTCCTACTAATTCCTTGCAACCTTCACTCTTATATAAGGACATTGCATCTTATCTTCATTAATAATCCTCCTTCCTTTTGAGTCCATATCCCAGAAACCATGGCATTTAGTATTTCCTTCATCTAGAGCATAATCGGCAAGGTGGTCTGCTAATGTATTCCCTTCTCTAAATATGTGTGTGACCTTGATGATACTTTGTTCCTTCAATCTTAAAATATCCTCTACATGTTCAGTAATATACCAATGAGGCTTCCATGATTCCTCTATAATGTTATTTAATAGCATAGAATCTGTCTGCAGCCATATCTGGAAATAATTAAAAAATTTGCACATCTTCAATGCCTCCACAATAGCTACCGCTTTTGATTCATTGTTGGTTCCTTCAGAAATCTCTCTTCCTTCTGCATATATCAAATCACCTACCTCATCCCTTATACAGAAACCAATTGAACTCCTCCCTGGGTTCCCTCTACATGCTCCATCCGTATTCACTTTGATCCATCCTCTTGAAGGAAATTCCCATAAAACTTTATCATATTTCAGTCGAGGTGTGTATTGCTCCATCATTGTCAGTAAGTCCAGCCACTTCTGAGGCACACGTAGTCCAGGCTTTTTCAGTTGGACCAGTGCTTGCACAATAGACGAAACCTGGTAAATAACTCTGCTCACTGACACTGCTTCTCCATATTTTAAATTGTTTCTTCTCTTCCAAAGTTCCCATACAATGCATGCAGGTAAAGCTTGTAATACGGGCTTCAATCTAGGTACAACTGGTGCTGTCCAACACTTTGTAATTGCTTGATGTAATGACAACCCATCTAATGCAATTCCTGCTCTCCTCAGGAAGTAAGTCCAACACTTCTAGCTGCATTGGATGTGAAAAACAGATGTAGTAATGACTCCTCCTTAGGATCAGCACAACACCAACATTTAGATGGTATGGAGTATCCTAGTTTACGCAAGAAATCATCAAGTGGTAGTTTGGCTTTCCACACCTTCCACAGGAAGAAGGATATCTTGAAAGGTAAACCTTTTACCCATATCATCTTGTAAGCTAATCTTGGGTTGGCTCTTCTTCGCACGTAATCCCATGCAGACTTTACTGTAAAATGTCCCCTTGTTTCAAGCATCCAAAAAGGAGTATCTAACTGTGAACTTTTAGTTAGTGGTCTAATATTCTGCACGATGTGGTGTGCCAACTCTTCAGGTAGGCTCTCAAACATTTTATCCACATACCATTTTCAACCATATCATTGACATTATGAATATACTCATCGATACCAAACTCTGCAGGTACTTGAAAATATAAGGCTCCCATCTCAGTCCAATTGTCGAACCAGAATAGAGCTGATCCCATTCTCAGTTTCCAGTAGATTTGATTCTCAATCAAGTCCCTACATTCCAACTAAGGTAATGGCTTGGATTTCATTCCCTAATTTGCTGTCTACCTATTTTGTCAGAGAATGGGATAAGCATGGGGAAGAATATCAACTAAGAACTTTGATCTGTGATGCAAATTAAAGTTGGAGAGGAGACACCTAAGGTAATGGCTTGGATTTCATTCCCTAATTTGCTGCCTACATACTTTGTCAGAGAATGTTTGTTCTCTCTAGCTTCTACTGTAGGTAAACCCCTTCACTTGGATTTGGCTACTATCAAGAAAACTAGACCTAGTTGTGCTCGTGTTAAAGTGTTGGTGGATCTACTAGCTGACCTCCCCAAGAAAGTTCGGATGGACATTGTCAATGAAGTAAATGGGGATGTTAGAACTGAATGGGTAACCATTAACTATGATTATTTGCCAAAGTACTGTAAAGAGTGCAAGTTACAAGGCCATGACATGCTTGAATTTTGGAGAATTAATCCTGATTTAAGGGAAAGCAAAAATGTCCAGCAACAGGAAAATGTCGAAAATGTGAAACAAGGCACTAAGAAACTGGCAAAACATGATGCTCCTTTGATGATCCTTACTAGTGGTAAGGTAGTTGGTAATGCAGGCCCTCGATGGAAGGAAGTTCGAGACAATAGGGGACTAAACAAAGGCAAACAACCTGAAGGTACTCCTGAGAAGGGAAAGAAATAGTTCTTGTTAACAATACAGCTGTGACAAAACAAATACAAACAACCAACCAATTTGCAGTGCTAGAAATTGAAATTGGTGAGATCAATGAAGGTTACCAATTGGCAACTGTGGAGGAAACTCCAGTTCAAAAAACCACAGGCAACAACCTTAAGCAAAATAATTCCATAGCAGGTGTAGAGAATGATTCAGAGGAGCAGGAATTTGATTTTTCAACTAGACAAATAGTACAAAAGGTAACTTCTCCTAGCTCATCTAGGAGACAATCATCCAAGACACAACCCAACAAACTGAACCATGCAGCACCTACTTTCAATCCTACAGAAATAAAAAATCATGCAGCAAATAGGGAAGCAACAGCTCATTGTGTACAAAAGATTTGGGGAATGAGCAGCATTTTCGCAATGAGTCAACTGCTCATTGGGTCCAAAAAGCATTCAAAAATAATGTAGTTCAAGTCAATACTTCATGTCAAGACATTCCTTCACAAGACACCAAAGTTGAACAACAATTAGCAAACAACAAAGAAAATGAATTTGTTGAAGATACAGATTTTGATAAATTCATGACCAATGAAAAATAAAAATGGGCAGGAGGGAGATTATGGCTCAACCAAACAGAGGAAGACCTAGAAGATGGTCAGATTCCAGATACAATGCATAGTGATGAAGAATTTGGAGGAAATGATGTGGAAGATGAGGATCAAAGTGTTAATTGTAATGCCAATGCAATCAATATTCAAAGCATCAACGAATGCACAAATGCAGCAACAGAAAAGACAAAAGAGGGGAGCATTAATATTATAGATCCAGGAGGGACTTCACATAATGCTGTTAGTAATGTCTTGAAAGAAGCTGAAAATAAGGCTGTGCATTTGGATCGAATATCCGAAATCCGATCCGATCCACTCTATTTCGGATTTTCGAATTTCAAATTTCGGATTTTTGGATTGGATACGGATTGTGTTTTATGAAATTTCGAATTTTCGGATTGTATTCGGATTGGTATGATTTTAATCCGATCTGATCCGATATCCGAAATTATATGTACCTATATAAATACACACTAAAATTTTAGGGTTATGCTTATTCATTTTTCACACACCCCTCACTCACTTAGATTTTTCCGCCTCTCTTGCACCTCTCTTCTCTTCAGTGAAGACTAAAAGAGTCTCAATGACTCAAACTTCCGATTTTACTTTGATTTTATGTCTCTTTCTTCCGCCTCTCTTCTCTTCTCTTTTGTCTTTTATGTCTATTTCATGTTCTATTCTTCAACTTTTGATTTTATTTTGATTTTTTTGTTTGTTTTGGTAGATGGAAGATGAGATAGAGACACCGAATGAACTTTAAATTGTTGAAAATTTTTGTGACAATCCGATCCGACAATCCGAAAAATTATCCGATCCAAAGTTTAAAATCCGATCCAATCCAATGTTAATTCGTATCGGATTCGGATTGCCCTTTTCAGAATCCGAAATCCGAATCCGAAATAGGCTAAATCCGATCCAATCCGATCCGTGCACAGCCCTTGCTGAAAATGCAGACAAGAAACAAGACAAGAATGCAGACAAGAACCGAGCTATGACAGTGCAGGTTTATGCAAGAAGTACTGTTCCATTAAGCACCGTGCAGGATGTAGCAGGAAGTAACGTTCCACTGAACAATACAATGCTGTTGACCAATGAATATGCTGCAAAAGATGCTGAACTCATCAACCAGGCAGAGGATATAGTTACATCAAAAGAAGCAGTAGAAGCACATGATCAAGTTAACCACGCAAAACTTAAAGGTGGAGACATGGATGAGGAATCCACTGCACAAAATTTCGTTAGTGTTGCCAAGCAGGGAGATCTGTCGCCAAGGCTTATTGAACTAGTAAAATCTACAGCAAAGGGAAAAAAGAAACAGTCAAAAGACACTTCTACTGTCCCAGTTAGTGGAGTACAAACAAGGAGAACACTGTCCAAATCCCAAAACATTTAATGGATGCCATTATATGGAATGTCAGGTCAGTAAACACAAAGCAAGCATTTGAAAGGTTGATTACAATGCACAGACAACATCATTTTGAGTTTATAGGAATCCTTGATCCAATGCAACAACCTCACAAAATGGAGAGGTATAGAGCAAGAAAGGAATGGACTCTAGATCATGTGCCACGAGAACAAAATAGTGAAGCCGATACACTTGCCAACTTGGGGTTATCGGTTGAAGAAGATGATATTATCCCGGGGACTGTCTTCTAATTATCGAGGTATGTGGTCGAAAAGGGTCATGCCGAGATAAATTCTACAAGTTTGACTTGGGATTGGAGGAATAAGTATACCGAATATTTGAAAAATGGAAAGCTCCCATTGGATCATAAAGAGTCAAGGGCTCTTCAAACCAAGGCTGCTAGGTTCACATTGGATGAGGATGGAACATTGTACCCGAGGACGTTCGATAGGCCACTAGCAGTATGTTTAGGGCCAGGGGACACCGATATGTTCTACGAGAAATCCATGAAGGCACTTGTGGGAATCACTCCGGTGTCGATTCCTTGATTCGCAAAATTATTAGAGCGGGGTATTACTGGGATAGCATGGAAAAAGACACTAAGGAGTTTGTTAAAAAGTGTGATAAATGTCAAAGGTTTGCACCGATGATTCATCAGACGGAGAGCAACTCCACTCAGTCATGTCCCCATGGCCTTTCATGAAATAGGGAGTGGACGTCGTCGGCCCTCTACCATGTCCCCAAGTAAAGCCAAATTCATTTTGTTTATGACTGACTACTTTTCTAAATGGGTGGAAGCACAGGCCTTCAAGAAGGTCGGAGAAAAAGAAGTTATTGACTTCATTTAGGACCACATCGTGTGTCGATTCGGGATACCTGCCGAAATCATATGCGACAACGACAAGCAATTCATCAGCAACAAGGTAACGAAGTTCCTCGAAGCACACAAAATAAAAAGGATTTTATTAACGCTATATCATCCGACCAGGACGGGCAGGCCAAATCAACAAACAAGACTATCATCCAAAACTTGAAGAAAAGGTTGAACGACGCTAAATGGAAATGGATAGAAGTTCTACCCGAGGTTCTTTAGGCATATCTAACGACATCGAAGTCCAGCATGGGGGCAACCCCATTCTCCTTAGTATATGGCTCCGAGGCCTTGATTCCAGTCGAGGTCGGGGAACCCAATGCTAGATTTTGACATGCATCGGGGGAATTAAATCACGAGGCTATGAATACTAGCCTCGAGCTATTAGATGAAAAACGAGAAGTTGCACTTGTTCGGATGGTCGCGCAGAAGCAAAGAATCGAGAGATATTATAATAGAAGGACCAACCTTCGACACTTTGGAATCGGGGACTTAGTTCTACGAAAAGTCACCCTCAATACTCAAGACCCGAATAAAGGGAAACTAGGCCCAAATTGGGAAGGACCGTACCGAGTCATCGGAGTTGTCGGAAAGGATCTTACAAACTTGGCATGATGGAAGGTGAACAAACAATTGCCGAACAATTGGAATGTATCACTACCCAAACGATATTACTGCTAAGGTATGACCTTCTCCTTTTTCTATTTGAATTTAAAACTAAGTCATTGCAGGTGTTCGATCGAAGACGTCGAGGGCACCTTTCTACACGAAGACCTTAGGTTTTAAAGCACGCGTTGTACTCTTTATCCCTTAGATCGGGCTTTATCCCAAATGGGTTTTTTCGGCAAGGTTTTTATCGAGGCAACAACTATGTGCTACCTTAGGAGAATTTAACAGTATCCAAGGCTTCTTTTTAATCAACCTCTAATACTGGGGGGCATCACCCTCGGAGGTTACATTTTCGAGGAAAATACTTCACGCCAAAGAGGGCCTCGATAGGAGAATTTTATAATGGGCCAAACGGTCAGATGAACCATGTCCATATAGGATAATCGAGCCCCGATGGCAAAATATGTACGCATGTATCAATTATTCAAAGAAGCATTCTTTCTATATCGAAACACTTTGTGTCTCGAAGTCTATTTTCTATTATACGAACTCCATACTTGTGATTCTGTGAGAAACGGCTCAAGGGCCAAAATGCAAATACACCTAGACTACTCGGGGATTGTCATCGATAATTAACACATTCGATTATCTAAACTCGAATTTATAAGACCTCAAAGAGGCATCCCTTGACACAAAGGCCAAGGCCATCATACTTAGGGACTAACCTTTCGGACAAGTTCGCAAGGTTATCGGGAAACAAATCTAAGAGACACACCCGAAGGCTACGACCATATTAAAGACTACGGTCATATAAAAAGGCTATGGCCAAAATAATGCGACTTGGAGACGTCCGACTTCCGCAATAAGTTAAAGGCCTTCAAATACCTTGAAAACTAGGTTAAATAAGGCTACCTTTAGCAACGCAAATAAAAGAGGGCTTCGATAAAATCAGTCCTCGAATAATTTAAAGACTTCGATAATATCAACCTTTGAAAAACCCTCAAGAGGTATTAAATTGTCTTAACACAAACGGATTAAGAAAAAATTGGGTTTTGATTGATTGAATCCTCAGAAAACCCAACGAGTACAAAAATACATGCTAAGGCATAAAGAAATTTTCACTAAGTCTTTATCCGAAAAGAGGGAAAAATTATAGCCGTTTTAGAGGCCGAATTGGCCCAACTTAAAGAGCCTAAGGGTCGAACTAAAAGAGCCTAAGTGCCAATATAAAAGAGCCTAAGGGCCGATTTAGTAAACATAAAAGGTCGATACACTTAGAGTTCGAGACCTCGTTCTCACTTAGCTTGGACCTAAGGGTCCCATCATCCCAAGCTCGCGTCAAATCGACTTAAGCATAGCTTGAGGATTCGTCAAAAAACCTTAAGAGGAATTCCATTATAAGTTCAAAGATCACCCATTCATTATTAAAAAACCTAAGGGTTTGTTCTACTCTGAGAGCGAGCCAGTGCTCGCTTGATCATTGAAGTTATAACATCAAATTTTTTCACAAAACGAAGATGAAGCAGAATTCAAAAACAAATTAAAGATGGAGAAAAAAGCAATTTCTTATATTCATAAAGGGTATTTACAGTTCCCACAAGGGCCTTACACAAAAACAAAAACTAAAAAACAAAAGAATCTAATCTACTTTGGGAGCCATATCCTCAGGAGCCGCATCCTCGGGAGCCACATCTTTGAGAGCCGCATCTTCGAGAACCTCCTCCTCGGGGACTTCATCCTCATCTCCTCCACTCTCGGAGCCACTAGAGAAATCTTCATCATCAGAGAGTAAAGCGGCAGCCTCGTCCTCTAAAGTTTTTTCCTTTTCAATATCAGCTGAGAGATCAAAGCCACGAACGTGCACCTCCTCTAGAGTTTCTCTCCGAGATTATCACCTGGCATGATCGAGAGCACATGATAATTTGACTTTAGCCACAATGGAGATATCCTGTGCTCGAATGTTAGCAGCTTCAATGTCAGCTCGATAAGAGGACACAAACGCCTCTGCATCGGATTTGGCCTTCGTAAGCTCGACGACTGATTTAGCTTCGAGCTTCTCAATCTTTTGGTTCTAGGCCAGGCTTTCCCCCTTTACATTTTGAAGCTGGGGCTCGATTGAAGTTAGTTGATCCCGAAGCATGTCTTTATCCGAGGCGAGACGATCCATATGCTGCTTCCACCCCAAAGTCTCAGCCTTTTTCACCTTGAGCTCTTCTCGAAACTGCTCTACCAGCTCGCCCTTCTGCTGGGCCTACAAAGTTGAAGTGTTAATCGCTAAATCAAATGAATTCATAACAGACCCCTAAAGGCTATATTAACTTTTCAATGAGCTCAGTCTATTCTTGACGAGCCTTTGCCAATTCAACTTGGAGATCCCTAACCTCCTCCTCTTTCTGTACATAGAGGTGTTTAAGGCTATCCCTCTCTTCCACCAGCTTCTTGAGTTCGGCTTTGCATCGGGCAAGCTTGGCTCGAGATTTGGAAAATGCTTGCCGATGAAGTGCCACGGCCTTCACACAAAGAAAAGGAGTCAGACTTAGAAAAAGGAGAATAAAATTCTAGCATAATTATAAAGACAAAAACTTACTTGTTTGAGAAGCCTCTGTTCCTCATCAAAGATAAACGAAGCGTTGGGATCGGGACCATTTTCAACCCCTACAAGGCACTCCCAAAAAATATCGTTCCCTTTATGGGTCGTTTCCACATCGAGAGTCCTCATGGCCTGGGCATCTCAGAATTTCCCTTCGGAGAACACAAGGCCAGGTGGCGAATCATCTACGTTGATTATCCCAAGTGATTCACTAGGGACATTATCTTTTCTTTGGAGGGCCTCAGAACTAGGCCCCTTGGGCTCACCCATCAAATGACCTCCAAGACAAGATGCTCTTTTGCTGCCCGATGGCTTGGGGACTCTGCTCGAACTCCCCTCCGAGATTTCTTCAGTTTGAGAATGAACCGCATCAGCCATCATCGGTTCGGCGAATTTCAAAGCCTCAGTGCTTCCTCTTTTTCGAGCTACCAACAGGCAGTTGACATCTTCTCCTTCCTCCTCGTTATCTTGAAGGTGTTGGGTTGCTTCTTCAGATAGGGACGCGAGATTGGCCCTAGGCTTTCGAGCCTTACTTTTCTTGGGCTTCAGGGAACTCGCAGGCGAAACCTTTTTTACTTTTCTTCTCCTTGGTTGGCTTTGGGATTTCTTCTTCACTGGGAGGGGCGGCCGCATAGCAACGACGTCTCCAAGGCCTACGTAAGAGTAAAGTTAGTATTTCACTGAGAAACACCAATATATGAACAAGGGAACTCACCATTATTTTTAGCTTCCCACCAACCATTGGCCAAATCATGCCAACTGCATTCCGCGTATGAAAAGGTGGAGGCCAGTTGTTGGACCTAACCTACAAGGTCCGGAATCGCACCAGGGAACCAAGGGGAAGTTACATCATCAAAAGGGAGTTAAATCGAGGAAGAATAGGGAAAGCAGAATATTAATCATCATCGATAAATTTATACTTACGTTTCATCTTCCACTCCTCAGGGAATGACATCCTCTCAACATGAATCAAATCAGAAGTCCTGATTCGGACAAATCGGCTCATCCACCCTCGGTCTTTGTCCTCATCAATGCTAGAAAATAGTGACTTTGAGGATCGAAGCTGGAGATTTATTAGACCGCCTCGATAAAGGTGAAGGTTGTACAGTCTAATCAGGTGGTCAAGGGTAAAAGGCATCCCCTCAATCTGGCCCGAGAAATACCTTATCAAATTGACGATGTGCTAGAAAGAAGGGTAGATCTGTCCAAGTGTCACCTGATATTGGTGGTAGAAATTAAGAATGTCTGGATCTATGGGACCCAATGATAGATCTACGGGAACCAATGTAAAAGGGTAGGTATACACGCTTAAGTACCCTACCTTATGGGTGGTGATGTCCTCTTCGGAGGAAGGAATCACGACATCCTTATTCCCCTAATTACAATCCTCTTTCACCTGCTCAAGTTCATCTTTAGTTATTAGGCAGATGTATCGAGAGATTGGCTCACACCGGCCTGGAACCGATACAAGCTTATCGATTTTGAAATCGGAAGATAGCTCGCATGGCCCGGGAATACACTCCTCTATACGAGGTGGCACCGGCGTTCTACCTCTGGCCAGCCGCGATGATGAGGAGGCTTTTTATTTCTGAGGAACGATTTAGATATTTTGGCCATTACTATTGAGAAATTCAAAGTAGAGAAGAAGTTGATGCTGTAGCAAGAACAAGTTGAGGAAAGGATGAACTTAGGAAAGATGAAGAAGCTAGTGAGGTTTTGAGAAAGATTTGAGAAGTAAAGATTGTAAAAGTTGTAAAATTGACCTATTTATAGTGGTCACTTTAACGGTTTGGGGAAGCCAACGGCCGACCATCAGCCGCTTTCAATTAGTGGCCTTGGAAACTATGCAGACGCGACCTTTCAATCACTCCTGACGTCACGAGATTGACATCATGAACGAGGCATCGGAGGATCGAGGATTAAATCGTTTCTTATCATCCTACTCTGAGAAACGCGGGGACTATCTGTATACGGTCTGTAGACATGTAATTTTTGACCCACACATTAGAATTACTTTTAATAGTCCTAGTATTTTTAGGATATTTATTTGAGTTTATTTCTATAGGATTTCACTTTATTATTAATTTTAATCCTATTTTTAGGCACAAAAATTGAAAAATACAAAAAAATAGTTTCACTTTTCTATGTAATTCAGTATTAGGTATTTTTAGGAAGATATATTACTTTTAACCAATTTTTATTCTAATATAATCCTTGAGAATACCAAAAATAATTTCAACCTTAATTTTTAGTTTTTTATTAAATATAGTAAGTTATTAAAATCAATTAAGAGTTATTTTATATTTTTTTATATAAGTGTGTTATATCACGTTAGAAGTAAATTAAAATTTTCAGCTCTTTCTTAGCCCAATTTTGTAGATTTTTAGAGCCCAATTCAAACCTAGGCCCAAAAATTTAACAACCCATTCCCCATATCCACAGACCCAATACCCTTGACCCACGACCCATCCGCCCTGCCCCATTTTCTTGATTAAATCTCAGTCTTCCATTCTACTCTAATCCAACAGACCACATTCAATCTTAGCACCATATAAATTCCTAGTTATAACATCCCCCAAACCCTAAACCTAATACCCAAACGGCGCCACCCCACGCCCTTCCGCCTCTACCGCTGTTCCCCCACCCCAAACCCGCCAAAAATCACCCAAAATCCGGTAATCCACGTAAGCCATGGTCCCCCTCTATCTCTTCTCCCTTCTTCCACGTGGTCTGATGCCTAACAAACTCGGAATATTCTCCAAATCTTCCTCACCCTAATGGAACATTCAAGAACACTCTCACATGCTCGCACTCTGATGGTTGGGTCTTGATCAATGGGAGCTGTAAAATTGAGAGAAAAAGGCTCAATCTTAGCCTTCTATTTTTCATAGACCAACCTATATAAGAGGAGTTGTATTTTCTGATTAAAAAAAGGGATTTTGAGACAGAAAAATCGGAGGAAAATTTAGTGAAAAGAAAAACAACTGGGGTTCTATTTTGAGCTTCAGAGATCTTCTCATCTTTTCTTCTTTTTCGCTTCTTCTGTTTCTGGGTTTTCATTCCAAAAGTTAAAAAAAAAAAGAGATTTCACTTCTTATTCTCTTCAATATTTGGTTTCTAAAATGGATTCCGTCTTAGCTGAGGTTCGATGTGGAGTGAAATTTGTTTGAAGCCGAGTTCGCGGATTTAGCATCTTGTCGCATTGTAAAGGCGCCGTAGTAATTGCCAGAAATTTCCTTTACATTAAAACAAATTCAGTTTTCAGGTTCATCTTTTTACTCTTCTATATTTTTCCTAAGTTTGAGAATTGGTTCGGCTGGGGTTAATTCAAACCAATCCGAGCGATCTTCCCTTTGTGTGTTTAGTTTGCTTTTAATGTTTGAAGGTTCGGATCTTCTTGGTCTAAGAGATCGATTGGAGTTATGTTCTTATTTTTGATTATTCAAGTTGTTTAATATGCTTTAGTTTGAGTCATGGTTAATTTTGTTTGGGTTATGTCTTGCTGTAGTACACCATGTGAAATCATATTGATGGCTTGGAGTATTTGTTGTTGTTTTTGTTTGGTCATCTTTATATGAGGAACGAGTCGAGCAGTCTGTCTGTGAGGTTTAAAAGTTCCTATTTGATTTCGCTTATAAGCTCATGGAAACTTTGAGACCATGTAGTGTTCCTGATAGTAAATATTATATGTCTATTACGTAATTCTTCTTCTAAGCCTGAAATTCCATTTCACTGTAAATATCCATGATTCAATTAGGTGCTTTGAAGTGTGTCTGGAGCTCTTTGAACCGAGTTATTTTCCATAACTTCTCCTTTTAATTCGAAAAAGGGTGATTTTTATATTAGTTTCTTCATCATAAAAGGGCAGAACGAGCAAGAAAGTGAGACTCACAATTTTTTGGTTTTAGCTTTTTAGTAGTTTCAAGAGCTTTCGACATCGGGCAATGTTTAAAATGTTTCTTTGGTTCAAAGTAAGTTCCAATACTGAATCTGCATATTTCAGAATAAAATCCATAATATGAATGTGAGGTCTTTCTAAAGTGGTAATTTTGAGTGAATCATTTGTGTTCAATATGTCATGTATTCAGCCATAGATTGATTTGGTTTATCATGTCATGGTGTCCTCATTCATACCAAAAGTCTGCTGAATTTCGAGTTTAGTTTTGACCCTTAGTTCTAGGATCTGACTCGTTATGCTAGGAAGGAATTGATGTGTGGTCATAGTCTTTAAATGGCTTTTCATATTGATTTTAATTCACATTTCCTCTATTCTAGTAGTGTTTAGTTTAGTTTCCATCTTCTTTAAATAGCTTGAATGTTATATGCTGAATGCCCTATTTTGTTGATATAAAATTATTTGAATGAACGTTGGTTGACATGGACTGTGGGGATGGGGAAGGAACGAGCTCTTTAGCAATTAAGTTTTTACTTGCATGATTATGAATTGGGCTGGGTTAAATATGTGAACAAAGAACATGATCATGAATTGATTTTTCTTTAGTTTCTCTTAGTTGCTTTTTTTTATTACATTGTTCGATAGTAGCATGTTTAGGCCGACCACACTCGGGTAGGCAAGATTTAGGCTTTCTTTTTCTTTTTATATGAGGTAAGAGTTTGTTCCCTTTAGTTTATAATCCGGGGAATGCTCCGTAGACTTTGTATATATTTTATCCGGGGTATGCCCTATAGTATTTGTAATTGGAGGCCGAAAGCGAACTCGTAGTACTTTTGTTCTTATTTTACTTTTCCTTTTTCTATTTTCTTTTATTAGGTGGGAACAGCCTCGAGCCTCTTTTGTGTTTAAAACAAATAAGGGGTGTGACAGCTTTGTCGACTCTGCTAGGAATTCGTAGGTTCGAGCTGATACTTGATCTTGTTGGCTTTTAGAATATTCGATTAAGGTGTTTGTGTCGTTTTTAGCTTTATTTGACTTTTATTATGTTTTTATACTTTGTTATTATTTGCTAGTTGTTTATGTGTTTAAAATTTTCTTTTTATGTGTTTAATGCTTTATAACTATCATCATTTGCATCACCCAGGGTCTTCTTTCTGCAACAAGTCTTTCGGAGTATGTTTGAGCGTACACAACCTTTTTGTGAGTCACCCGTGTCTTTAGGGAGGTGGCGTGGGAGCGTGGAGTGGGCGAACAGCTAGAGCAGCCGCTATCGACCACGTGCCGCCCCGAATTGCCTTGTCTAGTGAACCCCCAAACGTAGGTTAGCCTTTTGGTCATGCTTATTTGCATCATATCATTTAAACCTAGCAGGGCTCGGTCCCAGGTACCGTGTCCTATTGTAGGAGGCCTATCCAAATTATATCAAAATGGGCCCATGGCTTAAAAGATATTTAATCATCCCTTATGTGCTACATGCTGCATTCTTTTAGGGTACGTAGGTCATTTGGCGGACTAATGACATAAAAGGAGGGTGAGGTATAAAATGAAGCAAGTAGGGCCCACTCAATTTTTCTTTCATAATTTTTCCAAAAATAAAAAAAAAAAAGAGAAAAAGAATATCCAATTTTTTTTTTTACATTTTCCATCATTTTTCAAAAATACAAAAAAATATAGTTTTTCCAAACTAGTTGCATTTTTTTAAAATGCTTTCTCCCATGTCCAATCTTTCCGAACTACGCGAACCTGATTCTCGTCTATCCGGGAGGGGGGGGGGGGTGATATGTAGGCAACCCACATAGGGTCCGGTCTTCCTAGTAAGTCTTAGGTTCTTGGCTTCCGGGGTCATAGCCAAATCTTGCATGTCTACCCACGCTTGGCCACATCAGTCGTTTTTGCAAAATAGGACTATTTTTTCAAAGTGGCTTGTTATATCATGTCTTAGAGCTCTGAGTCCACAACTAGGTGTCATATTACTTTAAGGTCCCGTCCTTGTTGAATTTGTATCTTTAGCCACTTCTGACCATATTGGTCATTTTGCAAAATGGGTCATTTCTGCAAATTAATTTGGGCCTTGGTTATTGGGGTTGAATCCATATAAGCCTTTAGAGATGTTTTTCCATATATGAGTGGTCACTTTTGTTGAGTTTGCACTTCTAGTCATCCTTGGCCATATAGGTCATTTTGCAAAAATAGCCCAATCATGTCTTGCATGTGTCCAAAAATAGCCCTCTATTTGGTCTTATTTTTCTCATTCAAATATGGATCCATTTGTTGGAGCTTTAGCATGACAAATACCCCAAGATCATTCCAGTCAGGGCTGTTGCATACATCAGCTGTTTGAGGATACTTTTATGTTTTGAGTCTGTCCTTCATGTTATCTTTTACTGTCTAGTCTTGTACAATAATATCGAGTCTTTTAGGTGTTGTCACAATTTGTCATAATTAATTAAGTTTGATGAATATCTTGTTATCGTATTTCCTGTTTTGTATTTGAAAAACCAAAAAAAGTTACAAATGAAAAATCCAAAAGATTTTTGTTTTTAGTTTATTTTTTCCATTACTTTTCCAAAACTACGCTTGATCTGATTTACGAGGGACATGATCTGTAGGCAACCTACATAGGGTTCAATTGAATCATCATTAAATAAAAAAGCATTAAAAAACAACAAAAAAAGAGAAAGAAAAAAAAGAGAATGAAGTTGTGGGACGTGAGAAATGAGAGGAAAGAAAAGAGTGGTAATCAGAAAGAAAATGAGAGGAAAGAAAATGAAAAACCAAGGGGTATTAGAAAAGGAAACGGGGCAAGAAGAGTGAAATTGGGATGATGCCATATGACCTTCGTACCCTCGAAGTCATTTTAGAATCGATAACTGTGACTAGGTGCATTGCACATGATGTGAGATTATCTTATGTTAAATTCCCTAACCCTAACGTGATGACTTCATTTTGTTCCTCTTTATTATCTTCATTATAGCAGAAGGGTAGTTGGTTTGTGATTCTTCAAGTGGTAACTCTTTTCTACAACATAAAGTCGAAAGGCAATGACAGACAATAACAAAGTTGAGTTGGTTGATACTGGTACCCGAAAGCAACTGGTTGAATAGGACACTGGGTTGGTTGAGGAGTTAAGGATGTTAAGACATCATATGGTGAACATGTATCAGACTTGGATGGCTAGGAAGACACCACCCCCGCCACCACATAGCTTCTTAGATGTTACCCTCACCCAAGCTCCGATCATAGTGCCAGATGATCCACCATACTTTCCAGATTTTCCCGCATACCACAACTTTACCAATCTCCCTAGTAGCTCCATCATTCGTTCTCCAACTACCTTTTCCAAAAATAGCCCTCATGTCGTATCCACTATCCCCATGATCACAACTCTCAACAACCTCTCCTCAGGTCCAACAATGAACACCCACTCAAAACTCATGATGCCCAATACTACCCTCCAAAGTTGGCCCACCAGGTCTCAGACTCATATAATCACAGCTCTCAGAATGAGCGTCATGTTGAGAATGAAAAGTTCATAAAGAAAGAAGAGCAAGATGAGATATACAGAAAGCTGAAAGGTATAGAACAATCCTTAAAGAATATGCAAGGGATGGGAAATCAGACTAACATGTCTTACAATGACTTGTGTATGTTCCCTGATGTTCATCTGCCTGCGGGGTTTAAAATGCCAAAGTTTAATTTGTATGACGGGCGTGGAGATCCAGTAGCCCATTTGAGGGTTTATTGTTGTGAAATGAGAAGCGCCAGAGGAAAAGATGAATTACTGATGGTGTACTTCAGCCAGAGTCTGAGTGGGGCAGCTCTAGAATGGTACACTCGCCAGGACGCCAGTAGGTGGTACACATGGGACGATTTAGCTTAGGCCTTTGCTCGACATTTTTAGTACAACATAGACATTGTCCCGGATCACCTGTCCCTGACCAAGGTAGAAAAGAAGCCTAATGAAAGATTTAGAGAGTATGGGTTCTGATGGAGGGAGCAAGCTGCACGGGTCAATCCTCCAATGCAAGAAGATGAGATGGTTGAATACTTTTTTCGAGCCCTGAAGCCTACTTACTTCGGCCATTTGATCTTAGTCATTGGTAAGCCTTTAAATGATGTGGTAAAGATGGGAGAAATGGTGGAAGAGGGACTGAAGTCAAGCAAGATCATGAGCTATTCTGCCTTAAAAGCCACAACACAGGAAATTCAGAACGACACAGGAAGCTTGCCGGGTCAGAAGAAACATGATGATGTTGCCATGGTTTTCTCAAGATTGCGACATGGCTCAAAGGGTCCGCCTCATCAATATACTCAGCCTCGACCCCAAACCCAAATCTATCCTCGAGTTCCACATAATCCACCCCACTACTATCCTCCTAACAATGTCTGGTCCTCTGTCCAACTAGTGGGTCACTCCTTATGGCGAGCACTAGCACCACATAATACTCTTTCGCCTTCACAACATTTTTGAGCACCCAACAACCCTAGGAAACAGGGGCATCGAGGGGAACAAAGGGAAGAAATAGTTTCACGCCAATCGAAGAATTTTACACAACCTTGTTTGAAAAGTTAAAACAGTCTGGCGTGATTGAGCCTCTCTTCGGCTATACTCCGGATCCATATGCAAAAGGTTTTGATTCTACTGTACGGTGCATGTACCACTCTAATGTCCAAGGGAATAGCATTGAAAACTGTCGTGCTTTGAAAAGGGAGATAGAAAGAATGATTCAAGAAGGGATAATTGTGGTCCAGGAAAGTGACACCCAGAATATCGCGCAAAATTCTTTAACTGCACGTGATGATGCACACTTTGTGGGGAAGATGCGTGGTGACAGAGAGTATGAGAATCCTCTTGGAACTTGTTAACTGAAGTTAATGATATTGAAATTGGTGAAGGTCCTAGTAATCTTGAGGTGGAGTTTTGGTGGTTTATTTTGTTGTCATTTCTGCTGTTCGGGTTATTTCGAGATTGTAATCCGGACATTGTCTTATGACTCAAACCTTTCTTCTTCTTATTTTTCCTAGTTCATTTAGTTGTAGTAACTTGTCTAGTATGGGTTCCAGGGTTGTAACCCATGTCTATTTTGCTTGTTTTGTTCAAATACTTTTCACCATCTGTCTAATGCAAACTCTTATTTTCTATTAGTTCTGGTCAGTTTTTATTTAGGTTACTTTTTCTTTTATAGTTCTTTTCATGCTGACTCTAGTGACATGACATGCACGCATAATTCTCAGCCTGGTCTTGAAAGTTAGTCTAATCTTGAAGCAATGATACATTTTTGAATATGATAAAAGGATGCATTTGAGGAAACAAGTAAAGATTCACACATTCTGAGATAACTTGAAGCTTGTATTGAGTGAAACTGAGGCAGTTAGTCTGGAAAATCAAGAGGTTGATGAGAGCATACAACAAGGGAATGTCTCTCAAGCAGTTTGAGGTAGATCAGTCAGTGCTGAAATGCATTATTCTACATCGAGATAAGGTTGAGTCAAGGATGCTTCGAACTAGTAAGGGTCATTCATTGGGACAAAGATATTGCTTATTGACACTTCTGTTTGTGTTGATGCCATCAATAGATACTATGCATGATTTCTTTGCTTATCTTCAATTGCATACTTGTACCTGGCATTTTTAAAGTTTGGTATGGCGAAGACATTTTATTCTGCTACCCAAACACTTTTATCTTTTGTTACTCCTTTCAAGCCTTAATTTGTTTTCTTTCATACCCCTCTTTTGAAATCAAAAATAGAGTTAGGAACTAGAAAAGAAAAAGAAAAAGAGAAAAAGAAGAAAAAAAGGGAAAAGAGAAAAAGAAGAAAAATAAAAAAAGGAAAAAAAAGAAAAAAAAGGGAAAAGAAAAAAAAGGGAAAAGAAAGAAAAGGAAAAGAAAAATAATAAAATAATCCTACTTTATATTGGAACTACGTTCGACCTGATTCCTTTTAAGGATACGTAGGCAGCCTTACTCTAAGGTTCGGTCCCGTCAAAGAAAAAATAAAAAATCCCCAGACTCCAAGAAACTGGGGCAGAAGTTTTAATTTTGCCAAAAGATCTGAATTCCAAAAGTTATAATTTTGAACCCTTTCATCTTAAATTATTTTGAGCCTTCATGCCACCTTTTCTTTCCAACCCTGTCAAAGCCTACATTACGGTCTAAAAAAAGACCTTTCGACCAATCTTTGAGGATGCCAAATCAAGTATGTGGTAAAAGTATGATCTTCCTACATTACGGTAATACCTTGTTCTCAGCATAAAGAGAGAAAATGATAAAACGAGAGAGTTTTATCGGTGAAAATCCTCATGGGCACCGTAAGACGACGGTCAGTTGAGAAAAAGAGCAAAACAAGAGAGGCTTGATGGTGAAAACCCTTCAGGGCATTACAAGTCGACTGAGGATTGTTGATCAAATAGGACAATTGGAGCGCTGAAGCCCAGTTTCACAACTTAGAGGCATAACAAGAGTTGAAGATTAGACTCGCTTTACAGATCAGGCCTCTTAATCCAAAATGCATGTCATGGTCAGTAGAGATGACCTTCAAATCAGATTAGTTTCCTTTTTCCTGGGTAAAAATATTTTCTTGTTAAATACCATCTCTTTGTTTTTCTCCTTATTTTGTTTCTCTTGTTTTGTTTGAGTTCCTTCTTGAGTCTGTTTGGTCAGAACAAGTGAGAAATGACTTCAAAATTTGCTACCAGCTTTTTAATTGCACAAAATGAATTTGGCTAGCACATTAAAGTGTCATAAGTCAGGAAAGAACAGTATGCGTATTGATTTGGTAATAATCAACATGCTTTGGGATTCATGTGAAATGCAAAAGTTCAGTAAATATCAATTTATGAACAATATGCAACAGATAGAGGATATTGGGATCGAATGGAGTGGAGGTGTTTTCTATGATAAGGGTTGAAAGAAAATGGTTAGTCGATAACATGCAAGGTCTTCCAAGTTGAAATCAAAGTCACCTTGGAAAGTGCAGAAGCAGCCACCTTCAAGGTCAAGGCCACAAACTAACCACCGAATTTTAAACTCACAAGTTTTCTTTGTATGAAACAGGGATGAAGGCTATATTCATAACAAACTTGAGTTTTTCAGGTGTAATGCCCCGATTCTACTTACGCAAAGGCTATTGAGAAAATCACACATCATCCCTAGGAGAAGCACTTCCTAGTCTGGGCCTTTCAAGTTATATTTTGTTTTAGGAGACGCACTTTCTAAATTGAGATTTTACCCCTAGGAGATGCACTTCCTAGTCCGGGTATTTCAAGTTATATTTTTATTTTAGGAGACACACTTCTTAATATTAGTCATTTAAATTCATCCTTAGGATACGCACATCCTAGTTGGAGTCATTGAAGTTTTACCCATTAGGAGATGCACTTCCTAGTAGGGGTCTTTCAGATTATACTTGTTAGGAGACGCACTTCCTAGTTTTGGTCATTTAAATTCATTCCTAGGAGACACACTTCCTAGTTTGAGTCATTGAAGTTTCGCCCCTAGGATACGCACTTCCTAGTCTGGGTCTTTTAGGTTTTGCTTTAGGAGACGCACTTCCTAAATTAAGATTTTACCCCTAGGAGACACACTTCCTAGTTTGGGTCATTTAAGTTCAGCCCTAGGAGATGCACTTCCTAGTTTGGTTCATTCAAGTTTTACCCTTAGGAGACGCACTTCCTAGTCTGGGTCATTTAGGTTATATTTTGTTTTAGGAGGTGTACTTCCTACATTGAGTTTTATCCCTAGGAGACGCACTTCCTAGTTTTGAATCACTGAAGTTTCATCCCTAGGAGACGCACTTCCTAGTCTGAATCTTTCGGGTTATATTTTTGTTTTAGGAGACACACTTCCTAGTTTGGGTCGTTTAAGTTTCGTCCCTAGGACACACACTTCCTAGTTTGAGTCATTTAAGTTTATCCCTAGGAGACGCACTTCCTAGTCTGGGTCGTTCAGGTTATACTTTTGTTTTAGGAGATGCACTTCCTAAATTGAGATTTTACCCCTAGGAGACGCACTTTCTAGTTTGGGTCATTTAAGTTCATTCTTAGGAGACACACTTCCTAGTTTGAATCACTGAAATTTCACCCCTATGAGACGCACTTCCTAGTCTGAATCTTTCGGGTTATATTTTTGTTTTAGGAGATGCACTTCCTAGTTTTAGGTCATTTAAGTTCATTCCTAGGAGATGCACTTCCTAGTTGAGTCATTCGAGTTTTATCCTTAGGAGATGCACTTCCTAGTTTTAGGTCATTTGAGCTTTATCCCTAGGAGACGCACTTCCTAATTTGGTTCATTGAAGTCTCACCCTTAGGAGATGCACTTCCTAGTTTGAGTCATTTAGTTTATTCCTAGGAGACGCACTTACTACTTTGATTTATTGAAGTTTCACCCCTAGGAGACGCACTTCCTAGTCTGGGTCTTCCATGGTAAATTGTTGTTTTAGGAGACGCACTTCCTAAATTGAGATTTTTACCCCTAGGAGACACACTTCCTAGTTTGGGTCATTTAAGTTCATTCCTAGGATACACACTTCCTAGTTCGGGTCTTTCAAGTTATATATTTGTTTTAGGAGACACACTTCCTAAATTGAGTTTTACCCCTAGGAGACGCACTTCCTAGTTTGAGTCATTAAAGTTTCACCCCTAAGAGACATACTTCCTAGTTTGGGTCTTTCAGGTTATATTTTATTTTAGGAGACACACTTCCTAAATTAAGATTTTACTCCTAGGAGACGCACTTCCTAGTTCTGGTTCATTCAAGTTTCACTCTTAGGAGACGTACTTCCTAATTTAAGTTATTCAAGTTTTACCCCTAGGAGACACACTTCCTAGTTCTGGTTCATTCAAGTTTCACCCCTAGGAGACGCACTTCCTAGTTTGAGTTATTCAAGTTTTACCTTTAGGAGACGCACTTCCTAGTTTGGTTCATTCAAGTTTCATCCCTAGGAGACGCACTTCCTAGTTTGAATCATTTGAGTTCATCCCTAGGAGATGCATATCCTAGTCGAGTCTTTAGTTTACTCTCATCATTGCATCAATAGCATAAGTGGTTTACAGTTTTGCTAACAACTCATAAATCTTCCTAGTGCAAACTGGGGCAGCAAATTTTGTTTGTTTTGTTGTTTTGATTGCAGGCACCCACCTGGAGAACGAGGGAATTTGTTTCGGAATTATTTCAAGTTTCAAGCAAGTCGCAGGCGCCCACCTGGAGAACGAGGGAATTCATTTCAAGTTTCAAGTTACTCGCAGGCTCCCACCTGGAGAACGAGGGAATTCATTCCAAGTTTTAAGTTAATGGCAGGCGCCCACCTGGAGAACGAGGAAATTCTCTTCAGAGTTATTGTGATTTTCAAGTCAGCAGCAGGTGCCCACCTGGAGAATGAGAGAATTCATTTCAGTTTTAAGACAGTAGCAGGATGCCCGGCTGAAGAACATGGTCAACTTCTAGTCTTCTTCAAATTCAAGTCGAAGCAGCAGGAGCCCGCCTGAAGAACAGGGTCAACTTCCAGTTTTCTTCAAATTCAAGTCAGCAGGATACCCACCTGAAGAATAGCCTAAATTTTCAGTTTCATGTTGAAGGAGTAAGTGGAGATTCAAAGAAGATTCAAGACAAGAAGTAGATAGAATCTAGTATTTTTGTTTTATTTTTGCTGTAATTTTTCCTTTTATTTTTTATGTAATGACCGGAACCGCGGACCAGAACCTCGACAACACTTCACTGAACACCCCACCTCGGTATCCTCCTTCACTCTTCTTACTTCTGAACTACACGTGGCTTGATTCCTTCATAGCCAAGGATATGTAGGCAGCTCAGATACCAGGGCTCAGTCACATTCTCTTTTTTTAGTTGTCTCTCTAAATAAGGGTCGGGTCAAAATAATGTCTTGT
This sequence comes from Nicotiana tabacum, assembly GCF_000715075.1. NCBI lineage: Eukaryota > Viridiplantae > Streptophyta > Magnoliopsida > Solanales > Solanaceae > Nicotiana > Nicotiana tabacum. The sequence goes on along the minus strand of NC_134099.1, from coordinate 23,503,798 downwards.
TGTTCTTTGTCTGGAAACACTTCGTGCTTCCTGTCAAAGAGGGGCAACTGTAGACATGTAATTTTTGACCCACACATTAGAATTACCTTTAATAGTCCTAGTATTTTTAGGATATTTATTTGAGTTTATTTCTGTAGGATTTCACTTTATTATTAATTTTAATCCTATTTTTAGGCACAAAAATTGAAAAATACAAAAAATAGTTCACTTTTCTATTTAATTCAGTATTAGGTATTTTTCGGAAAATATAGACTTTTAACCCATTTTTATTCTAATATAATCCTTGAGAATACCAAAAATAGTTTCAACCTTAACTTTTAGTTTTTATTTTAAATATAATAGTTTATTAAAATCAATTAAGAGTTATTTTATATTTTTTTTATATAAGTGTGTTATATCACTTTAGAAGTAAATTAAAAATTTGAGCTCTTTCTTAGCCCAATTTTGTAGATTTTTAGAGCCCAATTCAAACCTATGCCCAAAAATTTAACAACCCATTTCCCATATCCACAGAACCAATACCCTTGACCCACGACCCGTTCGACCCGCCCCATTTTCCTGAAGATTCTCAGCCTTCTATTCTACTCTAATCCAACAGACCACATTCCATCTTAGCACCATATAAATTCCTAGTTATAACATCCCCCAAACCCTAAACCTAATACCCAAATGGTGCCACCCCATGCCCTTCCGCCTCTGCAGCCGTTCCCCCACCCTAACCCGCCAAAAATCAACCAAAATCCGGCAGTCCACGTAAGCCATGGCCCCCCTCTTTCTTCTCCCTTCTTCCACGTGGTCTGACACCTAACAGACTCAGAATATTCTCTAAATCTTCCTCACCCTAATGGAACATTCAAGAACACTCTCACATGCTCGCACTCTGATGGTTGGGTGTGAGAGCCATAAGATTAAGAGAAAAAGGCTCAATCTTAGCCTTCCATTTTTCATAGACCAACCTATATAAGAGGAGTTGTATTTTCAGATTAAAAAAAAGGGATTTTGAGACAGAAAAATCGGAGGAAAATTTAGTGAAAAGAAAAACAACCGGGTTCTATTTTGAGCTTCAGAGATCGTCTCGTCTTTTCTTCTTTTTTATTTCTTCTATTTCTGGGTTTTTCCAAAAGTCAAAAAAAGAGATTTCACTTCTTGTTCTCTTCAATATTTGGTTTCAAAAATCGATTCCATCTTAGCTGAGATTCGATGTGGACTGAAATTTGTTTGAAGCCGAGTTCGCGAAGTTAGCATCCTGTCGCATTATAAAGGCGCCGTCGTGATTGCCAGAAATTTCCTTTGTATTAAAACAAATTCAGTTTTCAGGTTCATCTTTTTACTCTACTATATTTTTCCTAAGTTTGAGAATTGGTTCAGCGGGGGTTAATTCAAACCAATCCGAGCGATCTTCCTTTTGTGTGTTTAGTTTGCTTTAAATGTTTGAAGGTTCGGATCTACTTGGACTAAGAGATCGATTGGAGTTATGTTCTTATTTGTGCTTATTTAAGTTGTTTAATATGCTTTAGTTTGAGTCATGGTTAATTTTGTTTGGGTTATGTTTTGCTGCAGTACACCATGTGAATTCATATTGATGGCTTGGAATATTTGTTGCTGTTTTTGTTTGGTCATCTTTATATGAGGAACGGGTCGAGTAGTCTGTCTGTGAGGTTTAAAAGTTCCTGTTGATTTCGCTTATAAGCTCGTTGAAACTTTGAGACCATGTAGTGTTCCTGATAGTAAATATTATATGTCTATTACATAATTCTTCTTCTAAGACTGAAATTCCATGTCACTATCAATATCCATGATTCAACTAGGTGCTTTGAAGTGTGTCTGGAGCTCTTTGAACCGAGTTATTTTCCTTAACTTCTCCTTTTAATTCGAAAAAGGGTGATTTTCATATTAGTTTCTTCATCATAAAATGGCAGAACAAGCAAGAAAGTGAGACTCACAATTTTTTGGTTTTAGCTTTTTAGTAGTTTTAAGAGCTTTCGACATCGGGCAATGTTTAAAATGTTTCTTTGGTTCAAAGTAAATTCCAATACTGAATCTGCATATTTCAGAATAAAATCCATAATATGAATGTGAGGTCTTTCCAAAGTGGTAATTTTGAGTGAATCATTTGTGTCCAATATGTCATGTATTCAGCCATAGATTGATTTGGTTTATCATGTCATGGTGTCCTCATTCATACCAAAAGTCTGCTGAATTTCGAGTTTATTTTTGACCCTTAATTCTAGGATCTGACTCGTTATGCTAGGAAGGAATTGACGTGTGGTCATAGTCTTTAAATGGGTTTTTATATTGATTTTAATTCACATTTCCTCTATTCTAGTAGTGTTTAGCTTAGTTTCCTTCTTCTTTAAATAGCTTGAATATTAGATGCTGAATGCCCTATTTTGTTGATATAAAATTATTTGAATAAACATTGGTTCACGTGGACTGTGGGGATGGGGAAGGAACGAGCCCTTTAGCAATTAAGTTTTTACTTGCATGATTATGAATTGTGCCGGGTTAAATATGTGAACAAAGAACATGATCATGAATTGATTTTTTCTTTAGTTTCTCTTAGTTGCTTATTTTTATTACATTATTCGATAGTAGCATATTTAGGCCGACCACACTCGGGTAGGCAAGCTTTAGGCTTTCTTTTTCTCTTTATATGAGGTAATGAGTTGTTCCTTTTAGTTTATAGTCCGGGGAATGCCCTGTAAACTTTGTATATATTTTATCCGGGGTATGCCCCGTAGTATTTGTAATTGGAGGCCGAAAGAGAACTCGTAGTACTTTTGTTCTTATTTTACTTTTCCTTTTGCTATTTTCTTTTATTAGGTGGGGACGACCTCGAACCTCTTTTGTGTTTATTTTCTTTTTCTGTGATTTTACCTCAATTTGAATGTTTTAAAAAGCAAACTAGATAATGTATGCAACCGTAAATTTCACTGGACTTGGAAAGTGCCTAACACCTTCTCCCCGGATCAAATGAACCCCTTATCCTGAATCTCTAGTGCGGACTTAGTTTTTGGAGTCCAAAGTGTTTTTAAAAGGAAAAATTATTTTTAAAAAAAAACGGTGACCTGGCACACCGAAACCAATGTCAGGTGGTGATTCTGAAAAATCCTTTTGAACACTATTTTTTTGTCACTTTTCAAATTTGAAAACCCTTTTGAGCTTTACAAAATCTTTTTATTTATTTTAAGAGGGTTTAGTGAGGTTAGAAAAGGGGGTGTGACACGGTTAAAATCAGGTATGCTCGATTTTACGGGCTCGAATAGTCACTTGAAACCCGAGTTCAGGATCGGTCGAGTTCGAGGCCGATGGACTAAGCCCGAGCCCGATGACAAAGTATAAGGCTCGAAGATCGGAGTACGCGACGAGCACCGAAGTCGAGTATGACCAACCCCGAGATGATGTCGTTACAGGTTTGTTACAGAAGAGCAAGATTCCCGCCATGTCCTCAAGATCTCGGTGTAAATTTCGAAATAGATTCGTACGAGTTAGTACGAATTCGTACTAGATGGTTAGACAGCTGTCCCAATAAGATTCCTTACTGTAAATATAAACGCACCTTATTTAGGGTTCCCCTACTATATAAAGGGGACCCCAATCATTTGTAACCATCACCAATCATTGGCAAAATAATATACTCTCTTACTTTCTCGCCCATTACTCATCATAATTGTCCTTTAACTTTATTATCTTTATTATGCTCTGCTTGTGAACCTACCTCGAGGCCATCGCAGCTCGAGGTCGAGATTAGCTTAAACACTGATTTGATTCTACTTACTTCCTTAATTTATACGTTTGGCTTTTTGGTTATTAATTAGTATTGAACTAAATTGCGTATTTTTAAAACCATAAACAAGCTTAATTATTACTCGTATTTTCGAGGTAAACAAACTTATCTCAAGATTAATTATCCTTCAATTAGTTATCATGGAATTGTTATCCACCCTCTCATATGAATAAAAAAAATTACAATTCCAGGATAACTCATCCTATAATTAGTTATTATCACAATTTTATTTTAGCGAAACGTAAAATAAACTCATTACAAATTTAATTTCAAAATTTATTTATCTTTTATCCAATCGTGCCAACCGAGTCTGGAATGTATTAGGCACTTTTTGTGGGCTGTGATGGAACTTTAATCAAAGCAAAACAACTCTCTGCAATCCAAAGAAAAATATAAAAAAAAAAAGTCATCAAGCAGTCAAATATTTAAAAAGGATGAAGACAGGAATCAGAATGATGTGGATGCACCGTAACCTTTAATTTTTACAGTGAAAGTGGCAATCAGAATTTGGGTAAACATACCTTCCTTGAGAGTTAAGTAGCAAAAGAATGACAGCTGATAACTTCTAGCTTCAATTTGAAAGATCATTACTTTTCACTTTATTCATCATATTTGCCTCAATTTTACCTCTTGCCATCAAGCTTGTACCTTTACATATCTTTTGGTTTCCGTAAACTAAACAAATCTCTCTCCTTTTCGCTTTTCAGAATTTTCATTCTTCACTTTCGATTGTCATTATTTTACTATTTTTGCTTTTAACATTTTTTTCTTCGATATTTTTATCATAGCGTCTTTACTTTTTTATTTTTCAAATTTATTTTAAAAATATTTTTCTTGAGCCAAGAGTCTATCAGAAACCGTCTCTGCATATACTCTACCTTACCCAAACTCTATTTGTAGAATATGACTTTCAACGCTTTAGAAAAAATACATGTTTCAGCAGAAAAATAACTTAATACCTATTATTTAGTGAGTGTCTTTCTTTCAACTTTGTCCTATTCATATGACTTTTGAAGTGTTTCATGTTAATAGTTCAAATTGCTTGAAGTCCAAATTTTTATGAATAATACATGATGATAGTATTATTTACATAAAGTTTAAAATAATTGTACAAACATGAACAATTTTATTCATAGACAACGTCATTTTAATAAATCATAGTTAACTGATAATTTTCATAAAAAATTAGCAAATACTATCATACTTTATCAATTTGATAAATTCAAATATAATTTTTTTTTAGCTTCAAATCCTAAGATTGGAATATGACTGTATTCCAAATTGGAGACGTGTCAAATACTGAGTGGTACTTCAATTTCTTCCTGACCTCTCATTTTACTTTCTTGATACTGTCACTTCTCTTTCTCTACAAATACAACCAAATTGACTGCATTTTCCACAGCAATGGCTAGTGTCAAAGCCATAAACTCCATTACATCACCTACTCATACAACAAGAGTCACCAAATCAGCATTTTTTACCACCCCCACATGGTTTCAGTCCAAACCCAAAAGCCTCCAACTCAGAACCATAAAAAATATTGGACTATTTCTAGCGAAGTCTAGTGCAAAACCAAATGCAAATCAAGAAAATGCAGCAGATAAAAACATGTTAAATGACCCAAGTTCAAGAATTCAACCACAGCCCACTTCAAATCAACCTCTATCCTCTTCAACTTCCTCATTTTCAAGGGGTTTAGTGTTTGATTTAGGACAAAAAGATTCATGGGACAGTACTGAAATTGGTTCACCAGTTGTAAAAAGATACCTTAGTGATGAGGAAGAAAGGTGGTACATGTGGTATTATGGGAGGTCAAATGGTAAAGAGTCAATTGGTTTAGCAGTTTCAAGCAATGGGGTCCACTGGGAAAGAGGTGAAATGGCTGCTAAAATGAGTGATGATGTGGGGTTAGTTATGAATTGTGGAGAGGATTGGTGGGGTTTTGATACACAAAGTATTAGGCCTTGTGAGGTAGTGATTATGTCAAGTGCTAAAGTAAGAGCTAATAGTTCTGTGTATTGGCTTTACTATACTGGTTTTAGTTCTGAAAAGATTGAATTTTTAGACAATTCTTTGGATTTTAGTTTAGAAAATCCAGAAACATTGTACTCTGATGGTGAAAAAGGCAAGATTTTTAAGTCGTTACCGGGTTTAGCAATGAGTCAAGATGGTAGACATTGGGCAAGAATTGAAGGAGAACATCATTCTGGTGCTTTATTTGATGTTGGTATTGAAGGTGAATGGGATTCTTTGTTTATAGCCTCACCAAAAGTAGTTTTTCGTAGTAGTGGTGATTTAAGAATGTATTATCATTCATATGATGTTGAAAAAGGGAACTTTGCAATTGGGATAGCAAGGTCAAGGGATGGAATAAAATGGTTAAAATTAGGAAAGATCATAGGTGGAGGAGGAAAAATTGGTGCTTTTGATGAGCTAGGAGTGTTGAATCCACACGTTGTTCGAAATCGAAAAGATGGGAAGTATTTGATGGTTTATGAAGGTGTGGATTCAAATGGAAGAAGAAGTATTGGAATGGCGATATCTTCGGATGGTTTAAAGGGATGGAAAAGAGTTCAAGAAAATCCAGTGTTGAAGAAATGTGAAGAACAGAGATGGGATAGTGAAGGGGTGGGATCACCTTATCTTGTTCAAATGGATGGAGATGATCAAGATCATGAATGGAGATTGTATTATAGAGGGGTTGGGAAAAATGGAAGAACTGGGATTGGTATGGCAGTTTCTCAAGGAAATGAATTTCAAAGTTTTCAAAGGTGGACAGGGTTTCATTTATGACGAATGTAGCATTACAATGTGAGTCAAATTTTTGGCTTTTTGGGTAATAAATTCATTTATATACTGATGAATCTTGCAAAATATCTCAAACATTATTTGTAGACCTTTTTTTTTTTAACTGTAGTGTTCGAGCGAGTAACCGGCAAAGTTGCTGGTAAAATTGGAGTAACTGGTGAAGTTGCTGCAATGTGACTAGGAGGTCACGGGTTCAAGCCGTGGAAACAGTCTCTTGCAGAAATGCAGGATAAGGCTGCCTATAATAGACCCTTGTGGTCCGGCCCTTCCTCGGACCCCGCGCATAGCGAGAGCTTGGTGCACCGGGCTGCCCTTTAGTGTCCGAGCGAGTCTTTCCTTAAGCCGGGGTCTATCGGAAACAACATTTCTGCCCTCAAGGTAGAGTTAAGGAATGCGTGCACACTATACTCCCCAGACTCCACTTGTGAGATTATATTGAGTTTGTTGTTGTTGTTAGTGTCCGAGCGAGTTTGCGCGCACTTCGATAATTCCGTCGAGTACATGTTACCTCGTAGCTTTGCAGCTTAAGTACCGGGTAATTGTGTCCGCCAAGGATTAGACAGATGTAAAGAAATCACCTAATATTTCATGCCTTATTTATAGTTGATGTTCTTTAGGAGCATGTCAATTTTAACAGTGAAAGCAGGGTCTGTATAGTGAAACTAGATTTACTAACAAAAGTTTCAAATTTCTTGAAAGTCAGTTTGATAAGTTTAGTTTGATCAAACACTATAGAAAACCAGAAAATCAGCTGCCATGAGGTTTTGCTAAAGTGGGAGGTCTGAGGTGCCATAATATTTGTGATCTTAGGTTCTAATCTCGTTGGATAATTTTTGGCTTTATGGGTTACTTGTAATTGTGTTCTGATGTGTTAGATTTCAATTTGATCTAGTTTCCTAGTTGTTCTTATTATTAACAGTTTTCCTCAAAAATCTTTTGGAATTTGATGAACAATCTATGAATGACAGACACTAGGATAACAAGTAAAACGTTATTGTGTCTTGATTGGAGGTAGATTGCTGTAACATAATTTCTTTTCGTAATGGTGGTGATTTGCACATACTTTTCGTAACATATATTTCATTAAATATATTTTATCTCTAACCATAGTGGGTTGCTCCAGTGGTGAGCATCCTATACTTCCAATCAAGAGGTTGTGAGTTCGAGTCACCCCAAGCGCAAGGTGGGGAGTTCTTTGAGGGAGGGATGCCGAGGGTGTATTGAAAACAGCCTCTCTACTCAAGGTATGGGTAAGGTCTGCGTATACAATGCCCTCCCAGGACCCCACTACTCAAGGTATGGGTAAGGTCTGCGTATACAATGCCCTCCCAGGACCCCACTAGTAAAATTATACTAGGTTGTTGTTGTTGTTGTTCTAACCAGCATCGGCAAATAACTCAGTCCACCAAAACTTTAAGTGACTGCTGCAACAATTGAAATGTTGGAGTTAATTGCACCCATGCAACAATAGAATTTAGCAAGTATTTGTATCTTAAATACCAGGGAATATCATACTTTTGCAAATAAATACAGGCTAAGCAACTGTGTTAATAAGAGGTTAGCTTTCCAGCAGTGAAAATCAGCTTAATCCCAGTCATTAGTTTTCTTTTAGCAAACTTCGGAAGGACGATCAGGATGTTTTTTTTTTTGTTTCTGGAAATAACACTAACAAAATCTTTAAAATGTGATATTTATGTGACATGATGACAATAAAAAATGATCTCTTGAAGGAAATGGAAAGCACATAGAGACATGTTTGGGAGCAATCTACCGTGATTACTGTGCCTTAAACGAAGTGATATAGGCTTTAAAGAGGGTGTTCCTGAAGGATTGTGGGATAGCCTTCCGCTCGGACTTGAGATCCTTCCCCTGGCTGGCTGGCTGACCGTCTTAAATAAAAGGAATGCACATAAAAATAAGACAGTTTAAGCTTCACTGAAAGAAGAAAAGCTTTTTTCTTTCTTTCATCCATATCTTCAGCTGGCCATCGTTAAAGTCGTGGTGGGGTGGTAAATACCTTACCATCCTTGATCAAAGGCTTCGGGTTTGAGCTCAAGAAAAAAGAGTCGACTTTCTGGGGCAAAATTCGGATTAGTTGGCTCTCAAATTAGGTTCCACACACTTGAGTATATTTTACAATTAGTTATTCAACGTGGTGAAGAGAACTTTCTTGCAATATATTGATGTAAGTTTGCAATTCATAATCTTTAACATATTACTGGTCATGGCACCTTAGCATTTTTATGTAATACAAATGTGCACAACACTGAAAGAAATTGCTTAGAGACCAGTATTTTTTTTGTGATTATTTAATTCATTTTGTTGATTGGTGTTGCTCCCAAACGTACACGCAAGTATATATGGTCATACAAGTAATAAAATAATAAGTCGAGTGTTGAACCCACAAAGACTTGTATTAACTACCCACTAACTTCACCAAGATTGTTATTCAGTCGAGTCAATCCGAGTTCAAAAGTGTGATTATATTAAACAGTAATTCTAACTAGTAATTAAATTATCAAGCAATAAAATAAAATGGTTGTTGTGTATTCAGTAGAGACAAATATTCCAGGGTTGTGATCAATTCACCAATCCTATTGTGTTCTATTTAACTCTCCCTTTCATACAATTCACTCATGGTTGCTAATTAATCGAACAATCTCTCTCGTAGTCTTCTCCTGAAGTACTACTCGCCTATTCAAAATATATTAACGCCTATATTACTATGGAATCAATCTATTAAGAATGTATTAAGATTACGATATTTAATTATGCACGGTGACTAGGTGTATTTCTATCCTGACCACAAATCCCCCATCCCTTCCCCAGAGTTAAGATCATGCTCTCTTCAATTCTTCTCTAATCTAAATATGGCTTTTCCAAGCATAGCATAGATAGTAAATAGAACCTAACTGTTGGTTAGACAATTAAGCAGTTAATCACAGGATTGAAGAAATAACCATATATTGGTGAATTGTAATTAAGGTTAAGTCACAGGATTGAAGAAATAACCATATATTGGTGAATTGTAATTAAGGTTAAGTCAACGTTAAACAACAATATTAATGGCTAAATCACAATCCAAGAACTATGGGTTTTAGCCACTCATGATAATATCAAACAATTTCATAAGTGTTAGATAATTAAATATACTAAGAAAAGATGAAGAAAACTGAGATATCCTTGCTCCCAAATGTTTCTCGTGTGTATTTTCTTTCAAAGTGGTGTCTCCCCTCTTAAAATAGGCTTAGTCTTGCTTTTATACGCGTTGGATAGGTCTTGGGCCTAAATAACCTTGTCCTGGGCAAAGTTGGAGAAATTTCCGTCACCAACGCTCGGGCAACGTGGGGTGCTGGCACTTTGAACATTCTGCAAACTGCGCCACAAGTGGCGTGGGGCGCTGGAAATCACATTTTTTTTTTCTCCGTTTTGGCTCTAATCTCGCACCTTTCACCCCCTATTACCTCCTGATGATTCCTACATATAAAAATACCACGAATTAACATAAATCAATACATTTTACATCTGAAATTTACGATACACGAGTAAAACATGAGGCGACATGCATATAAATATATATACTTTAAGCTAAATATCAACACGCCGCACTTAGAATCTTGCTCGTCCTCGAGCAATGGGACTATCAACTACACCCCAACAATGCACACATCTCAATTAGAGAACAACACTTTAATTTTTAACCATACACGCTATCCTTGACTATGATCGATACCGACAATCAAGCATGAACGTACAAAATTCACATTCTTGTCGTTTTAAACATGCCCAATTATATCCATTTCAATTCAATTAATTCAAACAACCTATCCGTAACCACCCTACCTCAAGAGACAACTCGTTACCACTAAGCACCCTCAACTCGCTTATTCACCTAACAAGAGAAGTTTACAACATTACCAATCCTTCATGAGATCATGTGCCCTCACCAACAAATAAAAGAGTGAATATAGAATAGTCTACACATTCAAGTATTCCTTTGAATATAATTTAAGGACAACACATAATTGAACAAAATTCGCTCACTCTCACAAAGAATTTATGTGCATTTAGTGGTCGTGCCATAAGCTTGCCCGTAGTGTACATCTCTACTAATCTAAGCTAGCCAAATCTAGGATCAATTAGGACTTTAAGGTTGTAATGTAGGCTGAGGAACGACTAGGATATATTTAGGAATAGTGAGTAACCCTCCTAAGCACTTTAATACACTATACTCACAAATCGAGCACATTTTCTTCTCATCAAATTCTCTCGCCACAAACCATATACAACATAGCCTTTTTTTTCAATTAAGCAATTCTATACTCCCACTAGCACAAATTAGTAAGATTAAGAGGTGTGTGTTTTTCTACATTATTTGAACTATTCTTTTTTTTTTCTTGCAACTTTTTCTCTTCTTCTTTGCTACACACCCTCCATACATCAAGATTCATCGGCTAATGACTTTTTTTATAGTTTTAGTGTACCTTAAGAGCCCTTCCATGGTTCCACTCAAAAGCTACACCAAAATCTCTTACCTTACATCTTTTAGTGACCAACTGCCTTAGGAGGTAAATGCTCAACAATTCCACATTAAGAACAAAATAGGGGTATGATTTTTAATGTGGGTACCAAGAAAAAGGTCTATAGGCTCAAAAGGGCTAGCAACAAAAAAAATTTATTTTTAAGTGACAAGCACATCTATGATCAAGCAAAAAATACCTACGCCATCTCCTAGATTAGTACAACTTAATGATTTCGCTTCGATTAACACATAGGGCAAGTTCTAGACTACACAATATAGCATAGAAGATCACAATACATCACACACACATTGCATATGACTCAATCAAGACGATTCTGTTCAACTCTCAAGTCAAGCAAGCATATATAATTGAGAAATTTAAACAATATTACACTATGTGGAATATCCAGAAGACAAAAGTAGTAGAAATGAGGATGTTGAGGTGGATGTGCGGTCACACTAGGATGGATTAGATTAGGAATGATGTTATTCAGGAGAAGGCAGGCGTGACTCCCATTGATGATAAGATGCAAGAAGCGAGGCTTAGATGGTTCGGGCATGTATAGAGGAGAAACATAGATGCTCCGGTAAGGAGGTGTGAGCTGTTGATTGTGGAGGGCACGAGAAGAGGTAGAGGGCGGCCTAAGAAGTATGGGGGAGAGGTGATCAGGTAGGACATGATGAGACTTCAGATTTCCAAGGACATGGCTGTTGATAGGAATTTGTGGAGAACGAGGATTAGGGTTGTAGGGTAGGAGGCAATTGAGTCTTTCCTTATTTCATACCTTAGTGAGGCTAGTGGCAATATAGTATCTTACTACTCTTTCGTTTCTTATAGTGTCGGGTCTATTTACTGTCTATCGCTTTTGCTTTGCATCTATCTTCTCTATCTTTTGGTTTCCATGTTGTTGTTGCTTTTCCTATTATTTCTGGAGTGGTACTGATATTGTCTCTTTTTGTCTTTTGTCTTCTCGAGCCGAGAGTATTTCGAAAATAACCTCTCTACTCCATCAAGGTAGAGATAAGGTATGCGTACACACTACCCTCCACAGACCACACTAGTGGGATTTTACTTGGTCATTGTTGTTGTTGTTATCATACAAGTCAAACAACTGAGAGAAGGCATCACAGAATAGGCTATCTATTTTACTCAAGCATCACAATTCAAATCAAATATACGGGAAGATATACTGCATGTGATAGCCTAATGTGACAACACCAAACACGTCAATAGGTACCTTAGAGCAACTCAGTGTTTCCTAACCTACTCCTAAAAAAAATAAAGTATCCGATTCGAGCTACACCCTTGGAAAAAAATCGACGCCCAAAGAAAAACGAAGGGATACTATCTAACCATCCTAAAATAAAAAAAATATTTTTGGTGTTTTTAGTCGGACTTTATCCCTTAAGAAAATTGTCCAACAGATCCATTATCAGGAAAAGTCCAAGCTTTTTCTAAATTTTTTTTTGTATTTTTGTATGGTTTTTTCTTTCTTTCTATTTCTTTCTAAAACAAACTAGACTAAGTAAAAACTAATAAAAAGAAACAAAGTGATACAAGTTATACATTGTACATCACAACAGTAGTTCTCCAACCCCACACTTAGCAAATGCGTAGTCCCTGATGCATGTGAAAATGTAAAGCATAGTAGGGTAAAAAGAAAACTCCCTGCTAGTCGGAGTCCTCCTCCTCAGCATGCCCGCCATCCGCAGCTCTGATCGCATCATTATCAGGTCCTAGAGGCACCAAATCCATGTGGCATGTGACATCATCACCAATCTCATCCTCCGTGTCAGAGCCTTTGTAAGTGTTTGCGTCCTCCGACAAGTGAACGGGCTGCCAGGTGCAATCCCCAACATCTCTTTGGAAGAACTAGACAATTCATTGTGTAAATGCATACGCTCCTCGTGTGATACACCCATCCTGCTCATGAGTACATTTAATGAGTTATAAAGATACCTGTTGAAATTCTTGTTTCTTTCATTCCGTGCTGCCAGAGTAAGCTTAGTCGTAGTCTCCAACAAGGATGTGATGTCCAATAGTCCCTTAGGACCCTCCACCACCTTGTCATACTCGGGGTATTCAGGCACCTACCGGGAGACTATATACTGCGTGAGCAAGTTGCCAAAGAAAAACCTCTTAATCTGCCGCACAAATCGTGTGCAGGCCATCTCCCCCATCATGATCTCACCCACATTAATGGGTCTCCCAGTCATCAAAAAGAATATCCACTCGAGCTCGAGTGCATTCGCTGTTATGTTCAACTGGCATGAGTCGGGCCTGCCCGAAATTCTGCCATACTTTAGTAGTCTTGATGAAATCAGAGCAAACCATCTCAAGATGGACATCACCCTTAGTTCCGGTCTACTTGGAATTTGAATCGACGCCACATAGAGTGTGACGTATGTTCGTGTAGCTTGGGCTTTTTACAATTTTTTTTACCTTCGAGGGTTAGAGTTCTCAGTTCCTAAAAATTCACATAAGGACCACCTATCCGGTGGCATGTCCTTTCCATGGACATATGATCTGAACAAGTCCGCATTCTAGTTGGCGTATAGTTCCCACATCATGCTCAAATTTGCATGGCCGGGGGCATTTTACGAGTTTTTCCATGTGCAATTTCCGCAATCGGCCAAGCACGTCCGGGAAATTTCTTTCCAAAGCTTTTACATTAATGCCCATCTCAGAGACGTAGCGCCATACGACACAAAGGTATTATGCCATCGGATGGCATCATCACTCACTAGATCTAAGCTAGGCCTTGGTCTCGATGGAGCCATCGTCAATCCGTCGGCAACTTGTTTCCCTTTTGCTTGCATAGACGATCCTTCCCCTTGCTTGAACTTTTTGGGTGGGGCGGGAGGGGGGGGGGGGTAGTGGTGGAGGACTTCTCTACTCTCTTGCCTTTGTTTGAATTATCACGAGCCATATCAACCTACAACACAAATAAGCATGAACGTGAGAATGAATCAAAAGATCCTCCTAAGGTTGTCATGCGAATAAAAAATGACCCCACACTTAAAATCGAAGGCTCAATGTATTATACTCACAATCGCGGTTTAAAATGCACAAGTGTTGCACCAGAAGGCAATGAGTACTCAAGACTTTCCCATGCCGCACAATAGCTAAAAGGTACTAACTATGCCACACAAACAAGTGATTGATCATGGCAAAGTGATTTCGCCTCAATGCAAGCAAGTGGTATATGGTACTTAATTTCTACAACTACTATACTAAATTAGCTAATTCTACAAAGTGCTACAACATACATAATATAGGATACATGGTGTGGTCCATATGTGTACATTGAAACCAAGCTCCCAAGTATGTAGAATCATTCCCAAACACCCCACACTTAGCCCGATATCACATACAACTACACTCGGTTACTCAGACTTTACCGGTGCACAAAATACCCATTCAAATATTTTAGCAAAGACCTTGTGGGCATGAAGTGTGTGCAACTTAGTTTAACAATGGTGGAACATGTTGGCCCTACCAAAAAATTTCATCAAAGTAGAGGGAATTCTAGTTACTACTCCGTATACATTACAACAAGAAGGTTATCACAACCAATTTCATTGCATAATAGGGCCACCCACCATAGAAAAAGTCTTAAGAAGCAACTTAGGGGAAAATTTGGGGATTAGGGCGTTTGGGAGGGGGGATGTTTACTATTATTTACCAATTACAAGAAGAAGAAGAAGGAGAATAAAAAGAGAACATACCTGTAGGATTTAGGGTGAGAGCAAGAGAGAGGCTTGAGAAATTTGAGAGAGAGGAGGGAGAAGGGTCGCAGGCAGAAGAGGGTTTGAGAGAGAGAGTTTTACGAGTAGGATGGGGATGGTTTATAGTTTTGTTGAATTTGTTTTTTAATTGAAGATGAATTGGGTTATTGGTATGGGTTGTAATGTGAGGGTATATGGGTAGATGGGTTAATCAAATAATTAATTAAACAAACCAAAAAAAATTAAAACTTACCTGCCCACCCCCTGTCTAGCGCCCCATGCTAGGCCTGGCGCTAGGGGGCATTGAACATACTGTAAAGTGCACCACAAGTGGCGTGGGGCGTTGATTTTCCGATTTTCTAATTTTTTGATTTTTTAAAATAACATTCTGTCCTCCGAGAACTTTATATATCCAATTTACATGCCCTATACCATCCTACCTATAATTTCTATGTATGCAATGAAATAAAAATATCTAGTCTACTCTAACTAAAAAAAAAAATTAAAAGCTAGACTATGAAAGCAATAAAAATTGGGTTGCCTCCCAACAAGCGCCTAATTTAATGTCGCGGCACGACGCAGAACCTCATTTACTAATCAACGAGTACTAATTTGGTCTTCTCACGATCAATAATTCCTTCCTAATAGTGCTCGACTCTATGTCCATTCACTAAAAAATTTCTTTTACCATGTAAAACGCGTAGCTCAAATACACTATAAGGAGTGACTCTCATCGTCTCAAATGAACCTGACCACCTTGATTTTAACTTCCCAGGAAACAACTTGAGCCTAGAATTGAATAATAGTACCTGTTGACCCAGTTCGAAGTGACGTGGCTTGATACGCTTGTCATGCCATCTTTTCATTTCTCTTTGTACAGCTTAGCATTTTCATAAGAGTGCAGCCTGAACTTATATAACTCATTTAATTGTAAGAGTCTCTTCTCTCTCGTGGCTTCAAAGTCCATATTCAATTTTTTAATGGCCCCGTACACCTTGTGTTCTAGTTTAACAGGCAAGTGACATGCCTTCCCATAAATAAGCTTGTACGGCGACGCCCCAATTGGTGTTTTATATGTAGTTCTATATGCCCACAAGGCATCATCTACCTTTGTATCCAAATCCTTCCTATTCACACTCACTATCTTATCTAATATTTGCTTTATTTCTCTGTTAGATACCTCCACTTGCCCACTTGTTTGCGGATGATATGCCGTGGAAACTCTATGGCAGACCCCATATTTAGCTAGAAGGTTATTCAGCAACCAATTGCAAAAATGTATCCTTTCATCACTAATCAAAGCGCGTGGATTCCCAAACCTCGAGAATATGTTCTTCTTCACAAAAACAGCTACCACCATGGCATCATTTGTTGGCAATGCGATCGCCTCTACCCATTTTGATACGTAGTCAACTGCTAGCAAGATAAATTTGTTTCTTCTGGACAATGGGAATGGTCCCATAAAATCTATCCCCCACATCAAAAATCTCGACCTCCAGGATGTTATTCAAAGGCATCTCATGACTCTTTCTGATTGTCCCTCTTCTTTGACATTGGTCACACTTCTTAACAAATGCATGGGCATCTTTGAATAATATTGGCCAAAAGAACCCAGGTTGTAATACCTTTGTAGCTGTCCTATCGCCTCCATGATGGCCCCCATAAGGTGAGGCGTGACAATCATACAATACTGATTCCACCTCTTTTTTTGGAATGTATATCCTCATCAACTAATCAGCGTACTGTTTGTATAAGAATGGCTCATCCCAATAGTAGCAGTTTATATCATGTAGAAACCTCTTTCTCACGTTAGATCCAATTTCAGGAGGAAGTACCCCACTCACAAGATAATTCATATAATCCGCGTACCATGGGGGGGGGGGTCTTGGATGATAGTAAAAAGTTGCTCATCAGGGAATGCCTCCTTAATTTGTCCACCTTCCTCCACGTGGTCATAATTTTCTAGCCTTGATAGATGGTCAGCTACTTGGTTCTCTATGCCCTTTCGATCTAGTATTTCTACATCAAATTCTTGTAACAACAAAACACAACACATCAATCTAGCCTTGGATTTTTTTGTAAATAGATACCTGATTGCGTCATGATCGATATGGACTATGACTTTTGTTCCTACCAAGTATACCCAGAATTTCTCAAAGGCCCACACAATGGCCAATAACTCCTTTTCAGTAGTGGTGTAATTCAGCTGTGCATCATCAAGGGTCTTACTCACATAGTAGATGGAATAAAACATTTTGTCCTTTCTCTAGCCTAGCACTTCCCTAATAGCATGGTCACTTGTATCACACACAAGTTCAAATGGTAAGAACCAATCAGGTAACGCAATAATGGGGGCAACCAATAACTGTTTTTTGAGTTCTTCAAATGCCTTTTGGCAGGCTTCATCAAAATTGAAGATTACATCCATTTTAAGCAACCTGCACAATGGAGTAGCAATCTTTGAAAAATCCTTAATAAATCGTCTATAGAATCCTGCGTGTTCCAAGAAACTGCGGACACCCTTCACAAAAATGGGTGGAGGTAATTTTTCAACTGCCTCCACATTTGCCTTATCAACCTCAATGCCGCTCCTTGACACTCCGTGACCCAACACGATGCCTTCTTGCACCATAAAATGACACTTTTGCCAATTTAACACTAGATTTGTTTCTTCACAACGGGCCCAAATTCTTCAAACAGTCATCATAAGAAGACCCAAAGTCTGAAAAATCATCCATAAAGATGTCCACAATTGTTTTCACCATATTAGTGAAAATAGCCATCATGCACCTCTGGAAAGTAGCTGGTGCATTACAAAGACCAAACGACATTCATATGAAAGCGAAAGTGTCACGGCCCAAACTCGGGGGGCGCGATCGACACTCAACCGAGTGAACCCGGTCAAGCAAGTCTATTGGATACTTTCTACCCAATCTTGCCCATGAATAGAGTGGAGATGTACTCCATTAATTCAACATTAAAAGGGGGTTTCATAAACCATACCCCTGACATTTCCATTAACATAGTCATGAATAATTTCCAGAATATGTTACAAAACCATAGTTTTGAAGTGAAACATGTGACTCAATCACAACATTATTGTTAGACTTCCTAGTTAAAAATTACAACCCACACTATGTCTACGGATCTAACGAAAACAAAGGAGTATAATGATAGTGCCAGCGATAAGGCCTCGACTATACCCCAGAACATCATACACAATGAACAAAAGATACATGACCCCGAAATGAAGTGGGGCTCACCAAGTCAGTTGGGAAGAAGATAGACTGCTCTCACTGATCGATACCACCTGCTGTGAAACCAGCTACATCTATTTAAAAGATGCAGTGCCCCAAGCAAAAGGGACGTGAGTACATGTGAAATAGTACTCATATGTAAAGTATATACAAAAACATATGGAAAATAGTAACTTAGATAAGAGGAAATTAAAGTACATCATGAAACTATAAAATGTCCCATAGATTCACATTTTATGTTTTATTATACTTACCTCGTTCTGAACTCCTTTGGGACTAATTCAGCCTTATGAACTATACATGGGATACAAAATATAATGTAATCGCAACAACATGTATAAGCAAGGGCAATGAAAAAAAAGCCACCCACCGTTTCTATTAAATATGCATCTCACCAGACCATTCAGCCCTTTCTTACTATGTAGCTATGCGTTTTATAGACCGTTCATAGGACTTATATATTATATACATATGTGCTTCCTAGCCCGTACATAGGATCACATGTACAATACACATGTACATTTCGTAGACCGTCCACAATATACACATATTATGTATAGTACACCTATCCGTATAATAGTTCGTTCATAGGATTCCATACCCAACACTCCTATGTGTTTCATAGTTCGTTCATAGGATTACATATACAATACACATGTGCATTTCATAGACCGTTCACAGTGTTCACATATTACATACAATACACCTGTGCATTTCATAGACCGTCCACAATGTTCATAATACATCATTATGCACATAACCATATGTAAACTCAAGCAACATGATTAACGCTACTTGTAAGGTCGTAATTTCCCGTACCATTAGAATACTTCATGTCCATGCTCATCATGGGTAAGCACAACTCATTACATTAGCACATAAATGGTGTATCAATAAGTCTATTTCAATGGCACATGAGCCCAATTTCCTTTCTTAAGGTTCAAAAGAGTACAACATATGACATCTCCCTTTCATCTCGTTATTCACTCGCTCATCATTTTGAGGTCATTAGTTTAGTTCATGATTCTTAGGGACTAATATCGAAGTAATTACGTTTATTATGTTAGAAGCTTACATGGTATGATTAAACCATTGGACATACAATACCTCATAATTCTCATTCTGACAATCGTGCACATTTAGTGCCCATACTATATCTTACTCGAACTTGTCATGGTGATCATAGAATATTAAGAACATTTATCACATAAGCAGTCAACACTTATTTCATAACCCTTTCACGTCTCTTCATTTCATTACATTAGTGGCCACAAATATAATATCATTCTCGGCGCAGTGGTCGTATTTCTAATTTTATGCTCACACCTTTCACCTTCAAACAACCTCATCATCATCAACAACGTGACTTCTCAAATTACGACTTTAAGTACACATGTGCGAGCAATTTAGAGTTTTAGGCACATAGAGATTTCTCACATAATTTGGCATAATAGCCTTCATTTAAATCACGACTTGAAGTATTTAGATCACATTCCATAAGGATAATGCAATATGTTAAGAGCACCCGGAATACATTTCAAACATATATCTTTCGGCACATGGCTTACTCGAAAAATCAATTTACTAGTAATAACTGGAATCTTATAAGCACGTCGTGAAATTCAATTCTAAGAGAGAAGTTTATCTAACATACCTCACTTGAGCTTCCTTACACTCTAAAATGTTTCGGAAATCGTAGCAACTTCAATCTATGTTAGAAATATAACAAATAGAACCAAAATTAGAAAGATGATCATGATTCTAGCTCATTTGAGCATTTTATCAAATACTAGGTGTGCATTAAGGTCTCAAGGTCCTCCTATGGTGGATTCCATCATCCCAAATCCATTATCTACCATTTTTAGCTCAATAATTTTCTTACACCCTTTGATAACACATGCATGCAAGAGGAACAACTCCCATGCCCAAATATTATCTTACTAATTACCCATTTCTAGTTAAATTTCGAAATTGAATAATTGGGGAAAGAAATTCTTACTTCTTTGAAGCCCTAGCATCCATTTGATGAAATTTCAAGGTTTGATTCAAGGTAGAGTAGTGAAATTCTTAGCCCTCCCTTTTCTTTCTCTAGAATAGCTCTCCCCTCTCTCTAAAACATCTAGTAATACCCCAAAAAATGAACCCTAAGGCTAGCTAAATGAAATGGGGGTCGGGTTATAAAATTCCAAAAATGAAGCTTCGAAACAGGATCTGCGGTCGCATATGCGACTGCATAATGCTTTTGTGGCCCGCGAAAAAGGCCGCAAAATGGCCTCAGGAACTAGGTAAAACTGACTGGGTATGCTGTCGTTATGCATCCCACAGACATGTTCTGTGGTCGCACAATGCATCGTAGACCTCTTTTATGGTCGCATAGTTGACCGCAAAAAAGGCATCCAAACTTGCCCGTTTCTAATTCACTCTACGGCCCGCAGAGTGGTTCTTTATTCACATAGTGGACCGCAAAAATGCCTAGTTCTGCCAATAAATTTCCTTTACTCCCCAGTGCACAGTTTAACCTAAAAGATCTGTACCATATGAACACATAAGTCTACCTCGGCACCACGAAACCCCTGGTTTTAGTGAAATTTTACGGGGCCTTACAGAAAGTACCATATGGACAAGTAAAAATGGTCTTCTGCTAATCCTATGGGCATATTACAATCTGGTTGTACTCCCGAATAACCATCAAGTAAGCAATAATATTCATACCCTACCAATCTATCTAACATTTGGTCAATGAATGGAAGTGGGAAGTGGTCCTTGCGGGTCGCTGTGTTGAGTCTTCTATAATCAATACAAACTCTCCACCCTGTCATAGTGCGAGTAGGAATTAGCTCATTTTTCTCATTCTCTACCATAATCAACCCCCTTTTGGGCACATATTGAACTGGGCTTACCCAGTTGATGTTAGAGATAGGAAAGATGATACCTGCATCGAACGACTTAATTACTTCCTTCTTCACGACCTCTTTCATATTGGGATTTAATCTCCTTTGTTTCCCAACACTAGGGTGGTGTCCATCTTTCGGAAATATTTTATGCATGCAAAATTATGGACTGATTCCTTTAATGTCAGCAATTGCCCACCCAATAGCCTTTTAATGCTCATGAAGTACTCTGAGCAATTTTTCTTCTTGCACATCGGTCAAGATGGATGAGATAATCACTGAAAATATCTCAGAGTTTCCCAAATAAGCATAGCACATGTGCTGGAAGGGGCTTAAGTTCTAGTTGTGGAGCTTCTTCAATAGATGGCTTTGGAGGGGTCAGAGTGACAGGCCTGTCCAACTTCTCAAATCTCCCAAACCCGTGGACATAACTACAAGACATGCCAAGTACTTGCTCAATTCTCCCATCATCTTATCTTCACTGTCTTCTTCATCCCCAATCAATTCTAGTCCAAGTGGATCTATGGGGCTCACATACGACACCAATGATATCACATCACTTTCCACCACATAAATCATGGATAACTCTTTATAGTGGGCTGGCATTCTGAGTGCTTTATACATATTGAATATCTCTACTTGGTCACCCACTCTCATCGTCATCTTACCGTCACATACATCAATTATAGCTTGGCCCGTGGCTAGAAATGGATGCCCCAAAATAAATAGGACTTCCTGATCAGGCTCATAGTCTAAGATAATGAAATCAGTAGGGAATATGAAAGAAACCACTTGAACTAATACATCTTCAATTATAGTTTTAGGATGCGCAAGGGAGCGATCAACCAGCTGTAGAATCACCGTGGTTGGGCGCGACTCACCCAACCCTAACTGTCTGAACAGAGATAGTGGCATCAAATTGATGCTCGCTCCAAGATCACATAAGGCTCGCCCGACTGTGTGCTTACCAATCGAGATTTGGATATTGAAACTATCCGGATCCTTTAATTTCTGAGGTAGCTTGCTTTGAATTCTTTAGCTACATTCCTCAGTGAGTGCTAGAGTCTCGAATTCGGTCAACCTCCTTTTATTTGCCACTTTGTCCTTGATGTATTTAGCATATTTAGGTACTTCTTGCAGGATGTTTACCAGTGTAATATTGAGGTGCAGGGCGTAGTATGAGTACAACCAAATCAGCAAGTAACAATACTAAATAAAGAACTGAAAGTAGTGACGAGCTTCACAGCTAAGTCCAATTAAAATAATTTCCACATAAGAAAGTAGGCATGCTTTCAAATTGTACATTAAAGTTCAATCAGTAATTTCATATCAAGTTCATCCTTCAAAAGTTTTCAGAAATAGTGATATATGATGGCTGAAGTGCAAAAATAATGAAACCGATGCATCCTCTCAGAGCAATAGTCCCTCAGTCCTCCCATTTACTCCAACCTTAAGATAACTCTTTCCTCACAATCACTCATTCATCTCAACCGCTCATCACTCGACACTCGCACTCAGTAGGTACCTGAGCTCACTGGGGATGCAGACTCCGGAGGGGCTCCTTCAGTCCAATCACTATAATCTACACAGACAACTTACGTGCTGCACTGACAACTCACGTGCTATGGTATAAATATCTGGATTCACACGGACAACTCACGTGCTGCACGGACAACTCACGTTCTATAATATCAAATGCACGGACAACTCACATGCTATAATATCAAACGCACAGACGACTCACGTGCTGCACGGACAACTCACGTTCTATAGTATCAATATCTGGATCTGGACGGACAACTTACGTGATGCATGTACAAATCATGTGATATTATATCAATATCTGGATCCTCACGGATAACTCATGTACTGTACAAAAAACTTACGTGCTATAGGATCAATATCTCACAATCAGGCTCTCGGCCTCACTCAGTCATAAATCTATCCGGTCTCTCTAAAATCATGAAAGTCGGCCCAACAATGATGATATGATGTATCAATAAATAGTAATAGAGACTGACATATGATATGAAATGAATGAACATTATTGAGTGTGAACTTACAATTTTAAACAATTAATTTAATAGTAATATGACCTTTGTGGGTCTCACTAATACTAGCATATAGCCTCAACATGATTTTAACATGATTCTCAACTCAATTTCTTTAACACATTGTCGCGCCCCCTTTTTCCCTCTTTGCATCGAAAAATTGGGTTTATGACATTTTGGGTATGGGATAACTCATTCCTTTTGGGAACTGGGTTTGCATTTGAAGAGTTGCCACCTAAGGATTTAAGGTGTATTAGGACACCTATAACGTTCATTTCTAAGTTTGTTTGATAACATAGATATGGTAAGAGCTTGAAATTATCCTAAGAGGAAGGTGTTAGGCACCACTCAGGATCCACTAGTGTGGTTCCCAGCCAGACAGTTTTTTGTGAATTTCGTACAATTAGCAGATAGACAAATATAGGCTCAAATAGTAGGGGATTTAAGTTTAAACACATAAGAGTTTGAAAAAACAATTATCAAAAGGCTAATTTTGAAAAGGAGTTACAGTTCTACAAATACTTGAGAATATAAAAAGGAGGGGAGAGGGGTGGTCCTAGGTTTATTTATAATATGGATCACATCAATGCGATACCTGATATGACACTCCTCAGTAGAGGGGATACACGTGGTATTAGCGCACCGGTCATCATATCCATATCTACCCTTCCCACCCCGTTAAAGTATTAAAGCGCGAATTGGTCCCGACCTCTATTACATGCTATTACTCGTACCATTCTTATCAGTCCCAGAGGGATTTAGGACTACTATTCCTATAAGAGGGAGGATTTTAGGCTGACTCTTGATTTTAATGGTAAAAAGACTAATGCGACATACAAAACACGTAGGACTGCATATTAGGGGAAATATATAAACAACTAAGAGGCTCATATATACCTCCTCAAATAAAGCACATAAATAGCATGACTTAAACACATTTAGGGCCAGAATTTAAAGGTACTAAGCAGGGTGTTTTAATTATTGAAGCAGACTAATTTATTACATAACTCAGATAAGAAGTCCGAATCAGGCCTGCCTGCTGGTTGTAGCAGTGCTAATTAAATAAAGGCGAGTTCAGTTTTATCATTATTACCTAGGGCTTGCCTAAATGTGTATTGGTGATTTTATATAAGCATGATATCTATTACTGATGCAGCAAAGCAGTAACAGTTTTACGAGCGATTTGGATCCTATAGGCATGCTTTCTAAACCGTATTAATAAAATGAGTAGGTTGTTTAAACTGATTCAGAACAGTACGAGTCAAACTGATTTTTAGTTAAGCTGGTTTTAGATCCTATAGACATGATCTCTATTATAGCTGATTTCAATTTCTACAGACATGGTATCTAAGTATTAAAGTACGATTTTGATCCTATGAGCATGGTATCTAATTGAACATGCAGTGAAGTAGGCAGGATTTATTTGATTAAAGCGAAATTCCTATAGGCATGATTTTTATTAAAAAAAATTGATTTTAATCCTATGGGCATGATCTCTATTTGTGTGAAAGTAAAGCATGCAGAACTTGAATTAAAATAGAGCAGGTCCTATAGGCATGTTCTCTATTTGCGTAAAAGTAAAACATGCAGAACTTGAATTAAAACAGAACAGATTCTATAGGCATGTTCTCTACCCTTCTAATAGCAAAAACATGCATAATTACCCCATCCCTTTTCACTAGCCAACCCTAATATTTGTTGCAAATTATTACAGACCAAATACTGAATTACATCAGAAAAGTGTAAAATAAGAAGTTACAACCATAGGAAGCCTGATTCTGACATCCTCTCTGAGTTATCGAATAAACCACCTCAAATGCCACTTGTTTCAAAGCCTTTCTCAGACCTGGGTGTGTCTAAGTTCTCTAAGGGTCTCAAGGGACCCCGGGTAGTACTTACACCCAGGTTTGCATAACCAGATAGAGATGAGTGTAGTGTGGAAGGGCTACCCTTTATGTGTCCAAGTTCAGAGGAAGTTCAAGGGTCCCAAGGCAAGGCTTACACAAGACGGGCAAAACCTAGGTTCTAAGAATATAGTGAAAGTGCAGAACACAGAGATTTATTTAAAACTGGTTTGAAAATAGTAAGTAGTAAATGTGATTTGAAAACAATAGTAGTAACACTCAAACTAAACAGAATCAGCAGTTACAAAAAGGGGTTAGGGGTTTTGGGAATACATTGCATGAAGTATATGACCCCAGAAAGGGTCAGGTTTGGTCATGCACAACAATGGCTGATGCTGGCATGCCCACAAACCATCCATGGAACACAAACACATAGAGGGGATGTGGGGTTTGAGATTCATACACATAGGAAAGCATTAATTTAAAAGGGGAAGAGAACATATTTCAACATGCTAGTAATGTAATTTGATTGCAGAAACATAAGCAAAAGTAGACAAGCATGAGAGAAGTTGGAACAATTACAGGAACATGTTGTTGTTGATGCTTGAAAACTAACTAGGACATACCAGTAAAGAAGCAAAGTGCAGAAAGGAAAAGCAAGCAAATGTCCACAGTCTAGTCTTGGCTTTCAGCCGGCTAGACTAAGTAGTAGCACAAGTAGCAGTAGAGAAAACAGAGAAAGTTTTGAGTGTAAGTGTGTGTTATTGAACTCAATTGTTCGTCGTGTTTAGAAAAAGAGTATGGTATTTATAGTTTTGAAAACGAGTGAAGAATAAGGTAATAAGTAAAGTCTTAACACAAACATGGAAACAATCACAAGTCAGAATCGATTATCACAAGTGATTCCCTTTAATTAAGGAATCACTGTTTAACGGGTAGTAGTAGGTCTAATTAAGGAAAGAAAATCAATTTGGGGACAGATTGATTATTTCCATAAAAGGGGCAGTAAAAGCATGAAGTAAACAATCAAGTCTAAGTACAAAAATATGCTTATTTTGGGAAAGGATTTGGTAAGATAAAACATCACAGTAAAGGAAAGGAATCATTTAACTTTAAACAAATGAGTAGAAATTAGGGCTCGTAAGAAAACTTTTTGCAATTAGTCTCAATATTGAGCGAAACAAAATCAATCAAGAAAGAAACATGATTCTGCACTTCATCATATAAATAGAATGAACAGCAGTGTCAGACATGCAAGGCCAAACACATTGTCAAGGAAACAACATACAATAGAAGCAGAAATAAGCATATGATTCAGTAGTGAACAAAGTCAAGTAGTCGGGGCTCACATGTATTAGCCAAAGAGTAGAAGAGAGTCAAAAACAAGTAAAGGTCTCACAATAACAGGTGAGGAAACCTTTTGAGAAGTTAGGGTTTCAACAATAGTCGAGTTAAAAAGATAGTAATACTCAGAATCAAATAAGTCACATAAAGAAAAGAGGTCTGAAACAAGGAACCTTTAATCGAGTCAAGTATACATTCAAACAAGCAATCTCAAACCAAAAGACCTAGGGTTTTCCACAATAATCGAGTGTAAAAGATGGTAAAACTTAGAATCAAATTAGTCAAACAAGAATGAAGAACTTAGTCGAACAAATACACATTTAAACATGTAGTTTCAGAACTCGGATGAGACAAAAAGGGAACTAGGGTTTTAACATGCTGACTCAAGTAGAAGGAAAGCTTAACAAGTAGTTTGAACATAGTAAAATCATAAAACAACATGAAGAATCAGAGAAGAGAGTTTTTAAAAGAGAGGTTAAGAGAAACCCTAGTCGGAGAAAATGAAGAGTCATTTTGAAATAAAAGTTGAAGAACCTTCGAGAAAACACTTAAGAAATTTATAGCAAGTGCAGATCTAAAGTAGATCTGAAAGAAAGTTGAAAGATCTTAAAGATTAGGGTTTCGGAAAACCCAGAAAAGGTGAGAAAGACCTTGAAAGTTTCTGATCTAACCAGGAAAGTCAAGGATCTACCTTGAAAGGTCATGAATGGCCGGAAAAGGTCATGGATGGCCGGAGAAAGGCCATGAACAGAAGTCGAGCAAGGACTGGACTAAATTTCTTCGAGGTCTGGCCATGATACCATAGAAACAAACGCCTAGGAGCCATATGAGGCTGATACACATCTCAAATGACCATGAGAGGCCATGAATTAGGCAGGGGTTGAGGTAGATTAGGGTGGGATTAGATGGCGGTGGCTAGGGTTCATGAGGGATTTCAAAGAGAGTTGAGAGAGAAGGGGGATTCAAGGGCGGCGTTTGGTGAAGAATGAGATAGGGTAAGGGGTCGTTTAAGGTTAAAAATTGAGAGGGTGAATATTGGCCGTTGATTTGAATCATCAACGGCTTGGATTAAAGAGGCTAGGTAGGGGAATCTGGGTTGGGTTGTTTAATTGGGTTAGGGGGCGGGTTTAAAATGGAATTGGGTTTAATTTGGGGTCAGATTTAGGCTAAAATTGAAATGTAATTGCGCTATTATTTAAATAGCCAATATTTGCCTTTTAAAATTATAAAAATAGTAAATTAATTTTTGAAAATAAATTGAAAGCATTAAAATGATTTATAACATATAATTATCATTTTAAAAAATACAGGACTTAATTTTATAAATATAAAATACAATTGAATTTTAAAAGGGCTAATATTGCAATTATATGCAATTTAGCTTAAAAATACTAAATAAATTTGTAAAAATATGCAAAAAATTACCTTAGCTCTATTTTAGCATAAATATAAAAGTCCAACAAATGAATTACCAAAATAATAATTTTGAAAATAATTATTGGGTTTTTAAAATAATAATTTTGGAAATAATTATTGGGTTTTTTATGGATAAAAGAGGGAAATAAATTGATTTGAAAGCTTTTAAAAATTATGGAAAAATAATAAAACACTTGGATATGCTTACATATGCATTTATATGCTATTTTGAAGGTATTTTCTATATTGAAAATATATAGGAAAAAATTGGGTATCAACAACTGCCCCTCTTTACCCGGGAAGGATGAAAGAGTTATCGGGTAAAGATATGATGGCCAATTTTGACCGAGCAAAACGGTTATAAAAAAAGATGGGACACACCCTGACTTCTGAGCTGCCTACATATCCCTGGTTTTATAGGAATTTGGCCATATGTAGTTCAGAATCCGTTGGCAGAGTATGCCGATGGAGACTTTTCAAGAACGAACGCAATATCCAGGACGGGGTGAGTGGACGGCTTGTGGGAATGGTTAGGTTTGATATGACTGCGGGAACTGGAGTGGGATCGCTCCTGTCGGGATGGCCGCTGCTTTCTGGTTTACCTACAATTAGAAATAATACAAGCATATATCGCGCATAAATTTAAACATGATGCAAATTTCCGTTGGACCATGAATGTTGTCTTCGGACAGTTAGGATGACGTCCTGAGACCATGATGTCCTGGTCCATGAAGCATACAATAAAGGATTCGCAGGCCATGAAATGATGCTTTTGGGCTATGAGGATGGTGCCTCCGAACCATGATGCCTTTGAATAATGATATGCAAAAGATTAAAAGGGATCCTCAGGCCATGACATGGTGTTCTAGGGCTATGAAGATGGTGCCTCCGAACGATGATGCCTTTGGATAATTTGGCAAACTTTCAACCCATGATATGCAGTATGAGGCGATCTTTCAGCCCATGAGATGTAGTATAAGGCGATCTTTCAGCCCATGAGATGTAGTAGCATGATGCAGACAAGACAAAGCTTAGTCTTGCGAATTGAAGGGCAGAGCTTAGCCCGTAAAAGAAACGAAATAAACGATGCTTGAGATAGTGCTTAGATTTGAAGAAAATTAGAGGCAGAGCTTAGCCTAGGAAGGCCGAATGATAGTCTTATGCAAAGATGCAAATGCATAGAGAGGTAGAGCTTAACCTCGGAAGGCTGAATGGTAGCCTTATGCAAGAATGCAGATGGAGACATCGTTTAGTCTCGGAAGGCAGAATGGTAGCCTTATGCAAGAGTGAAGATGGAGATAACATTTAGTCTTGGAAGGTAGAATGGTAGCCTTATGCAATGCAAATGTAGATGGAGACATCGTTTAGTCTCGGAAGTCAGAATGGTAGCCTTAAGAATGCAGGTGGAGATGGAGATAGCGTTTAGTCTCGGAAGGCAGAATGGTAGCCTTATGCAAGTTGGAAGGCAGAATAGTAGCCTTATGTAATGCAGATGCAGATGAAGGTAGAGCTTAACCTCGGAAGGTAGAATGGTAGCCTTATGCAAGAATGCAGATGCAAATGGAGACAATATTTAGTCTCGAAAGGCAGAATAGTAACCTTATGTAATGCTGATGTAGATAGAGGTAGAGCTTAACCTCAGAAGGCAGAATGGAAGCCTTATGCAAAAACGAAACAACGCATGATAGTAGAGTTTTCTTAGCTGATAGCAGATTACGGTGTTGTGATTATTAGGAGCGTTGTGACATACAAGACATCACTGGTGGATAGAAAATGCTGGCAAGTGCAACATTTCGGAGATTCGTGTTCCTGAATAAAGTTTGTCCCATGAGTGTATAGTATGTTTGATGATTTCGCAATCCAAGTGCCTGCATCCAAAGAAAAATTGTGAGTTTTGTAGAGGGGGAGGTTAGTTCATATCCCCGCTGGCTTCGCTTGACTTACTCGGCTTTGGATCTGGTGATACTATACATATCATTGGGGTAGCGTTTCTAAACAAAGCGATTTCAGTAATAAACATGCATGGTTTCGTAAAAATATGGCATAAGTATATAATTAAGATAGCTTTTCAGGTGAACCGACGACTGTGACGTAGCCCAGGACATTGCAACCTCTCTTGCTATGGAATTTTGAGGGCCCCCCTCAAAATTCTACCCCAGTTTAATGGGTTGATGTTTCTGACTATTGCTCGTGCGGCGATCGGCTGAAGTTACTTCAGAATTTTGAGGGTCCTCCTCAAAATTCTGCCCCAGTTTCCAATTTCGGGGGGAGATAAAATTTTATTGAGTTGTGACCGAACCCATAGGGCTGCCTACGTATCCCCTCTTAAACGGGAATCAGGTCAGGCGTAGTTCAATTTACATCATATGAGGAAAGCATAAAGATTACACAGAGTAATGCTTGACTGCATCTGAATTGATCGGCTTCGGCCAGACTTTTTCGTCCATTTCTACAAGTATGAGGGATCCTCCTGTCAGAACCCGGTGAACCATGTATGAACCCTGCCAGTTGGGAGAGAACTTCCCTTTGGCTTTATCTTGATGCGAGAAAATTTTCTTTAACACCAGTTGTCCCGGTGTGAACTGTCTTTGCTTGACTCTTTTGTTGAAGGCTATAGACATTCTATTCTAATAGAGTTGACCATGGCAAACTGCATTTATTCTCTTTCCGTCTATAAGCGGTAATTGCTCATAACGACTTTTCACCCATTCCGCGTCGTCGACCTCAGCTTCCTGTATGATCCTTAGGGAAGAAATTTCTACCTCAGCGGGAATAACAGCCTCTGTACCGTAAGCCAGCATATAGGGTGTTGCCCCGGTTGACGTGCGGACTGTGGTGCGATACCCCAAAAGAGTAATATTGATACCCAATTTTTCCTGTGTTTTTTTATAAATGCAAAATACTTTCAAAATAGCATATTTATGCATATATAAGAGTGTCCAAATGTTTTAGTATTTTTCTTAATTTTTTATAGATTTTTAAATCAATTAATTGCCCTATTTTAGCAGTACAAAAACCAATAATTATTCTTCAAATTATCATTTTAGTGATTAACTTATTTTATTCTCATATTTATACCAAAATATAGTTAATGTAATTTTTACACATTTTTACAAATTTATTTAGTATTTTTAAAGCTAAATTGCATATAATTGCAATTTCAGCCTATTGTAAGATTTAATTGCGTTTATAATTACAAAATTGATTCCGGTATTTTTAATTTAATATTTATACATTATTAATTAGTTTGGTACCTTTAATTTATTTTCAGAAATCATTTACTAATTTTTATAAAATGAAAAGGTGAAAAGTGGCTATTTAAATATTAGCCCTATTTCACTTCAATTGTAGCCCAAATCAACCCCCTAATTAAACCAATTACAATTTTAAATTACTCGACCCCTGACCCATTTATCCAACCCGCCCGACTCCCCTTTTTATCCAGGCCATTGATCAAAATGATCAACGACCACGATTCTACCTTTCCTTTTTTAATTCACAAACATCCCAACCCTAAAATCATTTTCATTCACCCGCCGCCTCTGAAACCGCTCTCGTCTCTCAAACTCTCTCGAACCTTCCTTAACCCTAGTCGCCTCTCATCATCTTCCGCCTCAAAACCCACCGGAAACCATGTCTTCCCAAGTTGTGAGGGCCCTATACTCACCTCCCCGTGCTCTTACACACCTGATACCTGAAGATTCGAGGCCAGGCCTCAAAGGTTTGCACCCAGACCTCTGCCGATTCAAGGTTCCAGAGTCATCGCCGGCCTTGCTCCGGCGTACCATGGTGTTTTGAGCCTGGTTCTGACCTCTTCGACTCAGATCGATGACCTTTTCAAAGCCTTTCTCATTTCTAGGGTTCTTCTAAAACCCCAACCCTTCGAGGTTTTCTCCGATATCTATAGATCCGTTGTGTATCTGTGCTCTCTTTGAGTTTTCAAACGATCTCCCTAACTTTTCTTTCAAAAATTACTTTTCAAAGTCTTTCTTATACGATTTAGGGTTTTCTGAAAATGCTTAAGTGTTTCTTTGACTTTCTTTTCTTTTTCTTTTGTGTGTATTTGCCTCTACTGTGTTCTATGTTTTCCTTCTACCATGTATTTTCTTCTACTATGCTTTCTATATTCCGTTCTTGTATGTTCTTCTACTGTGCTTTCTATACTATGTTCTTGTATGCTTTTCTACTATGTCCTGCTATTTTTTTCTACTATGTTCCGGTATGTTTCGCCTACTGTATTCTTCTACCGTGTTCTTAAGTATTCTTACTATTTTTCTTCTATTGAACTTTGTTTAAGTTTCTTTCAAAGGATCTTCTTAAGCATGCTTTCTTCTACTGTTCTTATCAGTCTTTTCTCATCATGTTTCGAATTAGTTTCTTTACTCTTTTTGCCTTGAACCCCTCTACTGTATTTACATGCTATTCATGAGTTCTGTTGATGGAAGAATCATGTTAGAAGTTTCAGTTCTTTTGTGAAACCTCTAAACATGTTTCGATTCGACTACTTGCCTCCTCATCTCTGTACTTGATTCAAGGTGGAAACCCTAGAATTTGGGGGTTCTGCCGAGGTTTGATTAAACTAGGGTTTTATTTTAGAACCCTTAAATCTTTCAGACTGACTTTGAGTCTCTGAACTGAGTTTGGACATCTTTGTTTTCATACAATGCTGAACCTTTTGCTAAACTCTTCTACACTGGATTTTTTCTACTGATTTACACGACAATCTTCTTTCATGCTCACATGCTCCTTATATATGATGAATTTTCCTCTAAATGGTTTTCAAATTTGCAATTAGTGCAAACTTCCTTCTGAATATAGCTTGATTGATTTCTTTCCATCTTTTAATGATTTCCTCTGTTACTCGACTTAAGTAAAACCCTTCTTCATCTTTTCTGACTTGGTTCATTCATACCAAATCTTAGACCTTGTGATTTACTGGCTGTTAATTGACTCCCTTACCTTATTTGCACAAACCGTGTAATGTCAAAACTCTGTCCTTAAATAACCTTTATGTATTTGCCCTCAACTACATGCTTTACACAAAGTGTTTATTCAATTCCTTTCCTTAAATGGTTTTACTCGTTTTGAATCTGAATCCCTTAATTAAGGGAAGCCTTGTGTAATTGATTGACAATCAATTTTTAAACTATTTTCTTACCTTATTTCTGCCTACTTTCTACACTATAAAAGACACGACCCCTTTCACAAACACACACTTCAGACTTCATAATTTCACAATTTCTTCTGAACTAACACTTATAGTATTTTGTCTTCCTATTTGCACTTTGGTTTTTACAAGCTACTACTTTTTCTACTTATTTCTTCGAAACTGGTATGTTCTGATTTAAGTTTCAGCATCACCCCAATGTGTTTACTTACAGTCTTTGTATCCATGTCTACGTTATTGTTTTCTTTAGAGTTCGACATTTATCTTAGTATGCCTATGTTCTACTGCCTGTTTCTGTTGTGAATCTTTGCTCACTATCTCGTTACCCCTATGTGTTTGTAAACGGTGGCTTAGGGCATGGCAATATGAGTTGTTATACATGGACTGACCTTTGAACCAATGGGGTCTTAACCTCTAAACAGGCTGGAGGGTGTGCTAGCATATCCCATTGCTGGGTATGCCCATCAACCTGCTCTTCTTGTGCTCTTGCAATCCCCCATTCCCTATGTGTACTGTTTCCCTTCCCTTTTCCCCTTTTAGAATTCTGCACTTGCACTCTCTCCTAGTCTCTAAAGTTCTGCCCCCCTCTTGTGAGCCTTGCCTTGGGACCTTGAGTTCCCTCTGAACTTGGACACCTAAGGTCTGGCCCTTCCACACTGCACTTTGGGTTAATATGGAGATACATTTTGATGTAAGCACTGCCCTGAGTTCTTATGAAACTCTTAGGGAACTCTGACACACCCAAGTGGTAGAAAGGCTTTGAAACATGATCTTTGGAGTTGGTTTACTTCATACTTCAGACAAGAAGTCTGAATCAGGCTCTCTTTGGTTGTAATTTTCACCTTCTGATGTATTTTTGTTACTTTATTTTTTCTGGACTGTAATAACTTCGTAATAAACTATTGGGGATGGCTAGTGAAAAAAGGGGGGAATAACAATACATGTAAAAGGGGTAGATATCCTACTCATAGGGAATTTCTGATCTCTGCATATCGTATAGATATCATGCCTATAAGAATTCTGCACTTTCATATGTAGATACTATGCCTATAAGGTATTCTGCACCCATATAGATATCCTGCCTATAGTTTTCTGAAATTCTGCATTCATATGGATATCCTGCCTATAGTTAAATTTCTGCATCTCTCATATAGATACCATGCTCGTAGTTAACTGGAAATCTGAATACTGCATATGCATCTGTCACTAGGCAAACCTGTTTATAGGGCTTAAATAGCTAACTGCATCTAGATATCATGTTCATAGGCTTAAACGAAGTACAACATTTAGATGCCATGCCTATAGGATTTCTGCACTCTTGCTATGTTTGTAAAGTGTCCAAAATTGACAACACATAGAAAGCATGCCTATAGGAGCTCTAATCGAATCTGAACCGTTTCATTTGCTTATAAGTTTAAAACCAGTCACAAATGACTTGTGCTCTTTTGCTAAAACTCGCCTTTCTTTAATAACAAACAATTTTTTTTCTTAAACCAGTATGTATTCATGTTTACTTCATTGTTTCTGGAATCAGTAGATATCATGCCTATAGGGTCTTCGTCTAACACTTAGGCAACCCATAGGGTGAAAATTTATAAACTAAATCAGATTTTATATGCTACAACCAGCAGGTAGGCCTGACTCGAACTTCTTATCTGAACTATGTAATAAAATAGTCTGCCTCGATCCTTTAAGTTTAATTAGTCCCTAAACAATATGTGTAAGTCATGCTAACTACTTGCTTTTTCTCTGCTTAAAGGAGGTCTGTTTGAGCCTTTTCATTTGTTTATATGCTTCCCCATACTTGCCATATATGTTTTGTTTGTCGCCTTAGTATTTTTACCTTTTGAAACTACAAATAAGCCCAACAGACCTCCCTTTTAGGATTAGTAGTCCTAAATGCCTCCGAGACTGATATGATTGGGGGGGGGGGTAATAGCATGTAATAAATAAACGAGACCATTTCGTGCTTTAATACCCCAACAGGGTGGGAAAGGGTAGATATGGATATGATGACCACAACATCTCGTGTAGCCCCCCTCATTGAGGAGTGATTACCGGATGTTGTGTGGGGTGATCCATATTATTAATGAACCTAGGACCCCCCCTCCTTTTGTTTTCTTCGTTTCTCTTAAATATTTTTTTTTAAAAAATCATTTCTTTTAAGAAAATCAACTCTTTTAGTTCCTTTTTCTTACTTTTGTTTATTACGTGAAAAATCCACTCTTATTTGAAGCCTTTATTTGCCTATGTGTTGTTCGTACTTAAAGTCACAATAATAGCTTGGCCGGGAACCACACTAGTGGATCTTGAGGGGTGCCTAACACCTTCCCCTTGAGATAATTTCAAGCCCTTACCCAATCTCTGATTGTTCTAATCAAACCTTCCCTAGTGTCCTAATGCACTAAAATCATTAGGTGGAGACACTTCACTTCAAACCCAATTCTCGAAAGGGATCGAGTTGTCCTCCCAAATGTCATAAACCCGATTTCACAAGAAAAAGGGGATGCGACCAGTAAATGATAACTTCTTGTGCCATTGTTTATGTTTCTCTGTCATTTTCTTTAGTATTTTCTTGATATTCTTGTTGGCGGCTTCTACAAATCCATTCATTTGAGGCCTGTAGGCTGTGTAATTCTTGTGTCTGATCTTGAAAGTTTCACACATAGTTTTCATCAAATCGCTGTTGAGGTTGTAGCCATTATCAGTAACGATTGACTTTGGAATCTCGAATTGACAAACAATGCGGTCGCGAACAAAGTCTGCCACGATTTTCTTAGTCATTGCTCTGTAAGATGCTGCTTCGACCTATTTGGTGAAATAGTCGATGGCTACCAGGATAAACCGGTGTCCGTTGGAAGCGGAAGGCTCGATTGGTCCAATAACATCCATTCCCCAGGCGGCGAACGACCACAGTGAGCTTGTTGCATTAAGCTCATTTGGAGGTACCTTTATCATGTCTACATGTATCTGACAGCGGTGGCATTTTCAAACATACTGGATGCAGTCCGTTTCCATGGTCATCCAAAAGTAACCTGCTCGGAGTATCTTCTTTGCTAAGACAAAACCGTTCATATGGGGACCGCAGGTCCCAACATAAATTTCCTCTAGTAACTTGGATGCTTCCCTTGTGCCGACACACCTTAGGAATCCCAAATCAAGAGTTCTCCTATATAGGATTCCTCCGCTGTGAAAGAAGTTGTTGGACAAAATCTGAAGTGTGCGTTTCTGAGTAGGATTTGCAAGCTCCGAGTACTCTCCTCTTGCCAAATATTCCTTGACATCATAAAACCAGGGCTTTCCATCTACTTCTTTTTTAACATGAGCATAATAGGCTGGCTGCTCATGGATTTTCACTGGAATGGGATTAATGAAATTCTTGTCTGGGTGCTATATCATAGATGACAGGGTGACCAATGCATCATCGAACTCATTCTGGACCCTAGGAACATGCTGGAATTCTGTCTTCATGAACCTCTTTCTCAATTCCTGTACATGATGCAGATATGGGAGTATCTTGGAGTTCTTGGTTGCCCATTCTTCTCGCACTTGATGTATGAGTAGGTCTGAATCTCCAATCACTAGAAACTTTTGAACGTTCATGTCAATGGCCATTTTCAGTCCTAAGATGCAAGCTTTATACTCGGCCATATTGTTGGTGCACGGGAACCTGAGTTTGGCGGACATCGGATGATGCTGACTGGTTTCTGATACTAGGAATTCTCCTATGATAACTCCTTTGGAATTTGCTACTCCATCGAAAAACATTCTCCAACCGTCATAGGATTCTACAATATCTTCTCCTATGAATGATACCTCTTCGTCAGGAAAATACATTTTCAGGGCTTCGTATTCTCCATCCACGTGATTCTCAGCAAGGTGGTCTGCTATTGCTTGTCCCTTGACCGCTTTCTAAGTTATGTAAACAATGTCGAACTCACTTAACATGATTTACCATTTGGCTAGCTTGCCGGTGGTCATGGGCTTCTGAAAGATGTACTTCAATGGATCCATTCTCGATATGAGATATGTAGTATAGGCACAAAAGTAATGTCTCTGCTTCTGAGCTACCCAAGTCAAAGCACAACAGGTGCACTCTAACAAAGAATATCGAGTCTCGTATGGGGTGAACTTCTTACTGAGATAATAAATGGCCTGCTCCTTCCTCCCCGTTTCATCATGCTTCCCCAGAATGCAGCCAAAAGCACCATCCAGCACTGTAAGGTATAGTAATAAGGCTCTACCTGGCTCGGGTGGGACTAAGACTGGTGGTGTTGACAAGTAATCCTTGATTCTGTCGAAGGCTTTTTGGAAGTCATCGGTCCATTTGGTGGCGGCGTCCTTCTTCAACATTTTAAAGATTGGTTCACAAATAACTGTGACTGTGCTATGAATCGGCTGATGTTGTTGAGCCTCCCCAAGAAACTCATCACGTCCTTCTTGTTCTTTGGCTGTGGTAGTTCTTGAATGGCTTTGACTTTTGATGGATCCAGTTCTACTCCTCGGCGTCTCAAAATAAACCCAAGCAATTTTCTAGCATGAACCCCAAATGCGCACTTTGCGGGATTCAGTTTCACATTGTACCTTCGCAATCTATTGAAGAACTTCCTCAAATCTTCCATGTGATCAGTGTCCTTCTTAGACTTGATGATGACATCATCTACATATACCTCAATCTCCTTGTGTATCATATCATGGAAAATGGTAGTCATGGCCCTTATGTAGGTGGCCGCTGCATTCTTTAGGCCGAACAAGATTATATTGTAACAGTACATCCCCCACGGCGTAATGAAAGCCGTTTTCTCAGCATCTTCTTCATCCATCCAGATCGGATGATAACCCGCAAAACAATCTACAAATGACTGCAGCTCATGCTTGGCACAATTGTCAATCAGGATGCGTATGTTCGGCAAAGGGAAGTCATCTTTCGGACTGGACCGATTGAGATCCCAGTAGTCGACACAGACTTGGACCTTACCATCCTTCTTTGGCACTGGCACGATGTTGGCTAACCATGTCGGGTATTCTACTACCCTGAGAACCTTAGCTTTGTCCTGCTTGGTGACTTCTTCCTTGATTTTCAAACTCATATCAGGCTTGAACTTTCTGAGCTTTTGCTTTATCGGCAGATATGTCGAATCGCTTGGTAGTTTATGAGCCACAATAGACGTACTCAAACCAGTCATGTCATCATACGACCATGCGAATATGTCCTCATATTCCTTTAGAAATTTTGTATATTCTTTCTTTTCTGATGGCGATGGGTGAACGCTGATTCGTGTTTTCTTGACATTTTCTGCATCCCCCAGGTTAACAATTTCTGTCTCGTCCAGGTTGGACTTAGGTCTGTTCTCAAAGTTCTCAACTTCTTTAACAATCTTGTTAGGTATGTCATCTTCCTCCGAATCAATGTTCTTTTGTTGCGTTGTCTCATTGAATGTCACAGTCATTGGTTCATCAAGATAAGTAATAGTAATGCTATATAAGTAAAGTAATGAGAGAAAAAAAATAATGAGTGTTGATTCATAAGAAAAGTCAAAATGCTTTGATAAATTGCATAACCATTTTAAACATTGGAGATCTTATTGCGGGAATTGGGAAATGCGAAAAGAAAATCATTTAGTAAATAAAAACAATGCATGATGCTTGTTTCAGCCTTGCTACCCCGAGGCTCATCGGGCTCTGGTTGTCCTAATGGTCCAGTTATTGAGGCGCGCCCCTCTGCTCACAGCCTGTATGGAAGGGACTTCCTCCCCCTCCTCCTCAAGAACAACACAATAGTCCATGTTATTGTCTTCTAGGAACAAATTCTTCACCGCTGCAAGTGCTTCTTCTTCGTCTGACCCATAAACAATATCGGTCTGTTGGAAAGTCTGCTCCAGATACGGTATTGGCTGCTCCAGGGGACAGTAAGGACCACTCCATGGTGGTGACCAGTTGTTGAATTCTTTGCAGGTGTAGTCATATCCCAAACCGAAGGTAGTGCCATGCTTCTTGAGTTTTATAGGCTTAGCGATTCCTTGGAGGTTCTTGCCGAGCCCCTTGCCAGGTTCGTACCCACTCCAATTCAGTAAACTCTCAATTTTGTTATCCCACTATTTGTCTTTGTCAACAACATTTACCTGTTCAATGTGGTGGTAAGTCTCTCCACCTAGTTTCCTTCTTCCTTTGATTGCCGGAATGGTCTGGTGACTGTATATAGGGTTTTTACCGTTACCGTGAATGATCACTTCCTAGTGATTCCATTTTACTGCCTGATGCAGTGTTGATGCTGTCACACCTCCTTTTTACCGCGCCCGCGGGGCGCGTGGGGAGGTTTCTCCAATTGAAGGACAGTCGAAACAGGATTTATTTAATTATTTCAGAGTCGCCACATGGGAATTTTAAGGCGTCCCAAGTCACCGGTTTTAATCCCTGAATCGAGGAGAATATGCCTCTGTTTATTATTCTGCGAACCAGAAATCCTGAGTAAGGAATTCTGTTAATCCGGAAGAAGGTGTTACGCATTTCCGAATTCCGTGGTTCTAGCACGGTCGCTCAACTGTTTTTATTATTGGCTTATCTTGATTTTTACATATATATTGCAGGATTTTGTCACCGCTTCTGTTTATTGTTTATGACGAATTACGCGTACGTATATTCGTATTATATACCTTTTATAATTACAGAGGATCGTGCCACGCATACGTGTACACAATAAAATTGTTATAGTTTTTATTAAAAAATCATATGTTCGAAATTTAAAATAAAATCAGGAACATCATCACCCTTGTATTTAGACAATGAACTGCACATCTCGGGTTATATGAAATTATTTTAACATCCTTGGAAAAATCCTTTTCTTAAATATTCGCTCGAAATTGCGCGTACGCATAATCCGAATTTGCTTTTAAAAAAAATAATCAGGGTACGCGAACGCATCCCTAATTGCGCAAAATATTTGTAATGGTATTATGGATTTTCCACAAATTATTTATTATATTCATACATTTTTATGTGAAAATCATGAGAACTCCCATTTTAGAGGCCCTTAAATTCTTTGAAAAGAATTCACAATCTATTAAATGTTGCCCGTCGATTATAATTTCCGAGTATAAATTATATTCATTCCAACTATTCAAATTCAAAGAAAAGAATAAAAATATGATTAATACTATTTTTAACAAGTACAACATATATATATGCCAAAGAATGAATTGTATATGAAACTAACAAAACTGATTTATGAAGGGAAAAGTATTTTTGAACAATTTTTTTTACATTATTTATTTAGTGCAAATTCTATTTCTAATTACCATTGATATAAAGTGTTGCAATTTGTGTTTGTACATCTCATCTTATTTTCATATACTTTCTTTTAATCCAATAGGCGAAATTAAATTAATTAATTATGCTTATGAATGAGTTAGGATAGATTTATATATATAATCAAACCAATTTGATATATAATCAAACCAATTTGATTCTCAATCTATATGAATTATTACTAAATATTAACTTTCACATTGTATAAGTTCCTAAGCCCTTTATTATTAAGAAAGGGAACAAGTCTAGTTGACTTAATAAAATAATATTGCATACAATATTACTCACCATATTTGACATCGTGAACATAGCGGATTATACTAACGCATCTTTCAACTATTGATTATAAACACAACCAATGTTGTGCCAAAAGATAACAAATTGCAACCAACATCATCTAGCTTTAAACAACAACTAATTAACTAACAAAATAAACTAATAGCATATTTTCCTTGATATTTCCATATTATGCTATACCTAGCTAACAATACCATAAAGTGTAAATAAAAGCCAACTTTCTGCCATGCTTCCTATTTACACAACTCAAAGATAACTAAACTAATGAAATTTCGACATGGATAACATTATTACAAAGTTTTATATGAATTTCAAAATAAGACAATTAACTTGTAGCCATCAAGTCGAACTCACTACTGGTTATCCAACATGAAACCAAAGCTGAAATTTAAATGTTTAAACTTAAACGAATAGAAGGCAGTATTACAATTCAAACTTCATTTATTTGTCATGCTGAATCTCTTTCCAACATAGAATTTAAAAGATAAGTACCTGGAAATGAAGGTAGAAGAAGTAAGTTTCAGCAGTAGCAGCAGTAACAAAATCAACAGAATAGCAATCTTTCCACAGATTTGAGCAATAATAAGACTCGAGGAGCCCAGATGCACAATGACGGTATTTTTAAAGAAAACTTCAGATTTTAACTGAACTATGGATTCAAATAAATCCGAACAGATTCAACAAAAGGACAATGTTTCAGATTTCAGTTTCTTTTCTGTTTCAAATTCCTGTTTCTGATTTTTTCTGTTTCTGATTTTTTCTGTTTCTTCTTCCTCTTCAGAAAATCATTTCTGATTTTCTGCTTGATTCTCTTTCTTTTATCTCACTCTAGGTGTATTTTTTCTTAAAGTCTCTCTCAAAATCTGATCTATATCCCCTAATCTCTCCTTGTTTTTTTTTCTTCTGATTTTTCCTTTCTTCAGTTTTAAAAACTGTCCTCCAGATCAGATTTTTCTTTTTCTCCTTTCTTTCTGTCTGAAAGGCTCTTCAGTCAGTCCCTGTACTTATACAAGTCTGTCCTATTTCCTTTTAGTGCTTCTTGGACCCCCTTCTTCTTTTAAAATCAAAAAGTTCCATTAAAAACTGCTTTTGAATAATTTAAATGATCCTATCCTGATTTTAAGCAGCCCCATTACCATTTGTTTCCCATTATCACTTTAAATAATAGCCAATAATTTTCCACTTTCAGCCCATTATGCTATCATATTACCCTCACTATTCTGTCCTAGAAATACCTTCAGAGATCCTACTGTGATTACTATTATTACTGCTGTCAAACTTAAAATCTAACAATACAGATTTTTAAAATCTGTTCAAACCTGATTATTAATCTGATTTAAGACAGCTACAACCAATCCTAAAGTTTTGGACTGAATCCTAACTAAGAATGTAACCTTCTAACACAATTACATCTAATCAACATTTGTAAACTTAAATTCAAAAATAACATTATAACACTATTATACTGAATTCAACCTAATAATTCAACTGCATTTCAACATTGGACTAAAATCAAACACACACAGGAGCATTGTCAATATACTGACAATGCCCTGTTCAGAAAACAATATATACACAACATTCATTTGAATTTACTGATTTGCAAACAAACATGATTTAATTGACGAGTATTAATCAGTTGACTATTTACAACATTTGCCCATAATCAGTCTAAAACAATAGAAACAAACTGTTTCAATCAGCATTATCATAAATGAGAATTCATAATATAACTAATCGACGAACTTAATCGAGTCGATTACTTACATTGTAAATAATCACAACCAACAGTAACAGTTTCATATTTTGATCATATAGACGGGTATGAGACAAAAAATGACAGAATTAAATCAAACAAAAATATGAAAAATTAACAGGCTATTAAAACAAACAAAAATACACGTAGAATACACAAAAGAAATAGAAAAATACCTCTGAACCTTCAAATTTATTCAAACTAGAACTCCACTTGGATTCGGATTTTGTTTGAAATCAAACAGACCTTAGTCGAAGTATTCGACTAAGGTCGATTAAACCTCAATCTTTATTTAATTTGGGCAGAATCCAAAAGTCTGGTATTTCTAGGGTTCTTGAAGGTTCGATTTGGGACTTAACCATTTCTGGTCAGATTCGAGGGGGACCAAATACGACACAAGGGTGAGGGTAGCCTAGGGGTCATTTGGTGTCAGTTTAGAACAGATCTGAGTTTGTTCTTGTTTGGCTCGAATCTTCAAAAGAAGATTCGAGAAGCTCTGAAATGATTCGAGCCAAACAAACACCAGATCAATAACGAGGCATGCTAGGGGGTACTATGGTGTTAACTAGGGGTTGTTTGGTTTAGATCTAAGCTCGGCTTGAATCTTCAAATGAAGATTCGAGAACCTTCAGGAAGATTCGAGCCAAGTGACTAGCATATCTGGATAGAGGATGTTCAGGGGGTTCTAGGGTGTTATTTTGGTGACCGGCGGCGTTGATGCCGTCGGGTTTCAGGCGGTGGGATGCTAGGGCGGCTAGGGTTAGGGGTGTGTTTGGGAAGATGATGAACAGGAGAGGAGGGGGGGTGTTTAGTTAGGGGCCGGGGTAGGGGTTTGGTCCTTATATAGGGGTGGGGTGGATTTATCTCATCCGTTGGATCAATTAAGATGCACGGTTGAGATCAATCCACTTAACCAAACGTTGTCGTTTGGTCTAAGTTCAGGGTCAACCTGGATCGGGTCAAAGGGTCGGGTTACGGGTTACGGGTAAGGGGGTGAGATCTTAACCGTTGGTTGGATTTGATCCAACGGTCCCTGAGAAGCTACGACCAAACGCTGTCGTTTTGGCTCGTCTGGATTGGACCGGACCTGGGCTGCCTGGATTGGGCTAGGGGGGGGGGTAATTTGGTTTTGGACCTGAATTTTAATCCAAGTCCGATTTTCACATTCTATTTTATTTTATTTTATTTTATTTTATTATTTTTTTTATTTCAATTTTCTAATTTAAATTCCTAATTTTAATTATAATTTTTTTTTAACTTTTAGACAATATTAATAACTTTATAACAACTATTCAACATACAGACAAAACATTAATCACACAGTGGAATATTTAAAATAGAACAAAAATGCATATTTTTGTGTTTTTATTTTGAATCAATGCATAATTAAATCCTAGATATGCATGCAACATGTATTTTATTTTATTTTTCATTTTATTATGACAACGTAAATATTTACGGACATAAAACAAATATTTAACAAACACCACACAAATTCACAAATTGCATACTAACAGAAATTTATTTTATTTTTGATTTATTTTTTGGAGTAGTTTTCGTAAGGCAAAAATCACGTGCTCACAGCTGCCCCTCTTTGTGCGGAAACTCGAAGAGATTTCGTGCAAAGATAAAGTGAGCGGATACGAACGATTTTTTCCCGTTCAAATACTCCGCGGGAAGCATTTTTTTTGAAAGATTTGACCGAACCTCTGCTTCAACGGTTTCCTACATATCCTTGGCTATAAAGGAATCAGGTCAATGTAGTTCGGGAAGTTTTTGGTAGCTGGGACTACCGTGGGACTGTGATGTTACTGCTGCTTCATGCTGTTTTTACTGTTTGCTGACCTCCTTATTACACCTTACTTCCAAGGTAATACAAAAAACTAAACTAGACAATGGTACATGAATTATAAAATCTTATCTAGATCATGCCCTTGCGTTTCTTGTTGTCTTGATGTCTCGGTGACTCTTGGGCATTTGGCTTATTCTGTATTCCTTTTTCATTATGTCCCGTATTTTCTTTATCTGTTTGGGATTCTTGTTGTTTCCTGCTGGGGACTTTGTTGGACTTCTCTGCTTTATTGACTCTAAATGTGCTCATTTCTCATATGAGCGGGTTTTTGATTCCAA
This sequence comes from Nicotiana tabacum, assembly GCF_000715075.1. Lineage (NCBI taxonomy): Eukaryota > Viridiplantae > Streptophyta > Magnoliopsida > Solanales > Solanaceae > Nicotiana > Nicotiana tabacum. The sequence continues at coordinate 23,459,494 of NC_134099.1, read as the reverse complement.
CACTTCAATTGTATTCCCTTGTTTTCCAGGTGGGTGCCTGACTGCTTCTTTTCTTTCTTCATCCTCATTCTCCAGATGGATGCCTGACTTCTTCAATTCTTATCCTCATTCTCCAGGTGGATGCCTGACTTCTTTTAATTTTTATCCTCATTCTCCAGGTGGGCGCCTGATTTCTTCAACTCTTTGTCCTCATTCTCCAGGTGGACGCCTGACTTCTTTTAATTCTTCATCCTCGTTCTCCAGGTAGACGCCTGACTTCTTCAATTCTTATCCTCATTCTCCAGGTGGACGCCTGATTTCTTCTTTTTCATCCTCATTCTCCAGGTGGACGCCTGACTTCTTTAATTCTTATCCTCATTCTCCAGGTGGACGCCTGACTTCTTCAATTCTCATCCTCATTCTCCAGGTGGACGCCTGACTTCTTTTTAACTTCTTCATCCTCATTCTCCAGGTGGACGCCTGACTTCTTCAATTCTTTGTCCTCATTCTCCAGGTGGACGCCTGACTTCTTTAATTCTTATCCTCGTTCTCCAGGTGGACGCCTGACTTCTTCAATTCTTTGTCCTCATTCTCCAGGTGGACGCCTGACTTCTTTAATTCTCATCCTCATTCTCCAGGTGGACGCCTGACTTCTTCTTCAATTCATCCTCATTCTCCAGGTGGACGCCTGATTTCTTCTTTAATTCTTATCCTCATTCTCCAGGTGGACGCCTGACTTTCTTAATTCTCATCCTCATTCTCCAGGTGGATGCCTGATTTCTTCAATTCTCATCCTCATTCTCCAGGTGGACGCCTGACTTCTTTAATTCTTATCCTCATTCTCCAGGTGGACGCCTGACTTCTTTTAATTTTTATCCTCATTCTCCAGGTGGATGCCTGATTTCTTCAACTCTTTATCCTCATTCTCCAGGTGGACGCCTGACTTCTTCAATTCTTTGTCCTCATTCTCCAGGTGGATGCCTGACTTCTTTAATTCTTATCCTCGTTCTCTAGGTGGACGCCTGACTTCTTCAATTCTTTGTCCTCATTCTCCAGGTGGACGCCTGACTTCTTTAATTCTCATCCTCATTCTCCAGGTGGACGCCTGACTTCTTCTTCAATTCATCCTCATTCTCCAGGTGGACGCCTGATTTCTTCTTTAATTCTTATCCTCATTCTCCAGGTGGACGCCTGACTTTCTTAATTCTCATCCTCATTCTCCAGGTGGATGCCTGACTTCTTTAATTTTTTCATTGGGTTTTTCCTGACACAAATGTTGTTTTTTCCCCGGTTTTTAAATCCTTTTAATTTTTATCCTCATTCTCCAGGTGGACGCCTGATTTCTTCAACTCTTTGTCCTCATTCTCCAGGTGGACGCCTGACTTTCTTTAATTCTTTTCATCCTCATTCTCCAGGTGGATGCCTGATTTCTTCAATTCCTCATCCTCATTATCTAGGTGGACGCCTGACTTCTTCAATTCTTATCCTCATTCTCCAGGTGGACGCCTGACTTCTTTAATTCTTTGTCCTCGTTCTCCAGGTGGACGCCTGACTTCTTTAATTCTCATCCTCATTCTCCAGGTGGACGCCTGACTTCTTTAATTTTTTTCATTGGGTTTTTCCTGACACAAATGTTGTTTTTGCCCCTGTTTTTAAATCAAAGAAAACTTCGTTAGTTTAAAGCAGGGTGGTTAACTGGGGTATTCTTGCCGATGGTGAGGCTTCTCTTCGTCTCTTTTTTATTGCCTTGGAATGGTTGAAAAAGACTGTTTTGTCCTTGTAATTGATCCTTGATTATAGGATTCCCCTCTGTATGTTTTCCTTCAAACCCTTTTAACCGTAATCATATGTCTTTCCTGACATTGTTGATCCACTTTTGATTTCACTTTTCTTCCTCCCATATCTTATTATTTTTATCTACCGCCTTTCATGGCCTTATTTTGTATCATGTAACCTTGAATCTTGGTAGTATACCTTGACATTCCTTCTTATTTGTTTGGAATAAAACTTATCTCAAAGCTTTAATAAAAATAAGATTATTAGTGACGAAACACGCTGATTTCGACAATTATAGAATGAAAAGAGAAATCCAAATTTGGATGACTGTTGGAAAAGGAATAAACTTATCTGATTGGAGTCACTGGTGCCAATGATCAGGGTATGCATTTTGGATTAATCAACCCAGTCTTTTAATTAATCTCCTTTCAATTGTCTCATTTTTGTTTTCCCCAAAATTTTCGTAATCCAATTTCATTTTTCATTTTACAGGCCTGTTGGACTTGCAATATCTCAAAGAGTTTTCACCGATAAACCTTCCTCATTTGTTCATTTCTTACTTCTTTTTCGCCTTATGGTGCCTGCGAAGGTTTTCACCAATAAGACTCTCTCATTTTACTTTCTCTCAACTTCCGTCGCCTTATGGTGCCCGTGTGGGTTTTCACCTATAAGACTCTCTCATTTTTACTTTCTTTTCTTGTTTGTACCAGAGTGTTATGAACCATCTTCATTTGCTTGACTCAGCATTTTTCTAAGATTGGTCAAAAGGTCTTTTTGGTATGTGGTGGGAAATGGAAAAGTATCAAAAACTAAACAGTTTTGGTATGGGTTTAAAATTACAACTCTTGGAATCTTTTTCTTATTTCCAATACAACTCCTGCCCCAGTTTTCTTGATTGGGGTCTCTTGATGTTTCTTTTTGTGTACATTATGTATATTGTGCACCCTATGACCGAGGCGTAAGGCGCCTACGTATCCTTCTTTGAGGAATCAGGTCAAACGTAGTTCACTAAATAATAGTGATTTTTTTATTTTTTTATTTTTATTTTTATTTTTTTATTTCATATTTGATTTTCATTGATTCCAAGAGAGGGTAAGAAAGAAGCAAATATGGCTCGAAGGGGAAGCAAATGGTATAGTGTTTGGATAGCAGAATAAATTGCCTTTGTCATTCCAATCTTCGAAATAATGCTAAATACAAACATTCAAAAAGTTATGCATAATATCTCTTTACCGCGTCAGAATTGATCGCCATGTCTATGCATTTGCCTTCAATATCTGTTAAGCATAGTGCACCATTCGATAATACTCTGGTCACAATGAATGGTCCTCGCCAATTCGGGCAAATTTGCCTTTTGCCTCAACCTGATGTGGAAGAATACATTTCAGCACATGTTGACCCACTTCGAACTTTCATGGACGCACCTTTTTATTGTATGCTCTTGCTATTCCTCTTTGATATAATTGACCATGACATACCGCGGCCAATCGTTTTTCATCAATCAAGTTTAACTGTTCTAGACGGGTTTTGACCCATTCATTATCATCAATCTTTGCTTCGGCGATGATCCGAAGGGAAGGAATCTCAACTTCTGCAGGAATTACTGCTTCAGTGCCATATACCAACAAATAAGGAGTTGCTCCTACTGAAGTGGGCACAGTAGTGCGGTATCCCAATAATGCAAATGGTAATTTTTCATGCCATTGTCTTGAACCTTCTACCATTTTCCGAAGTATCTTCTTTATGTTTTTGTTGGCTGCCTCGACTGCTCCATTCGCCTTGGGCCGATATGGGGTAGAGTTGCGATGTGTAATCTTAAACTGTTGACATACTTCCTTCATTAAGTTGCCGTTAAGATTAGCACCGTTATCTGTGATGATCACCTTTGGGATTCCGAATCGACATATGATATTTGAGTGGACAAAATCGACCACAGCTTTCTTGGTCACTGATTTGAATGTCTTGGCCTCAACCCATTTGGTAAAATAATCAATGGCTACCAGAATGAATCTGTGCCCATTGGATGCTGCCGGCTCAATTGGTCCAATCACATCCATGCCCCAGGCAACGAAGGGCCATGGTGCCGACATTGTGTGCAACTCAGATGGTGGAGAATGAATCAAATCTTTGTGTATCTAGCATTGATGACACTTGCGCACAAAACTGATACAATCTCGCTCCATGGTAAGCCAATAGTAACCAGCTCGGAGGATTTTCTTTGCCAACACATATCCGCTCATGTGGGGTCCGCAAACTCGCGAATGTACTTCAGACATGACAGTTGTAGCTTGTCTGGCATCTATGCATCTTAATAATCCAAGATCTGGTGTTCTTTTATACAAAACTCCTCCGCTTAAGAAGAATCCATTTGCCAATCGCCTAATGGTCCTCTTTTGATCTCCTGTGGCTTGTGCGGGATATATCCCCATCCTGATATACTCCTTGATGTCGTGGAACCATGGTTCACCATCAAATTCTTCTTCAACCATATTGCAATAAGCGTGCTGATCGTGGACTTGAATATGTATCGGATCTACATAAGCTTTGTCCGGATGATGCAACATTGATGCCAGGGTAGCCAATGCATCGGCAACCTCATTACGGATTCTTGGAATATGTTGGAACTCCACTGATTGAAACCGCTGACAAAGATCATGTAGACATTGTCGGTATGGTATGAGCTTCAAGTCTCGGGTTTCCCATTCTCCTTGAATTTGATGTACCAAAAGATCTGAATCTCCCATGACTAAGATTTCTCGGATACCCATGTCTGCGGCTAGCCTTAACCCTAAAATGCAAGCTTCATATTCAGCCATATTATTGGTGCAATAAAATCGCAATTGAGCCGTAACAGGATAGTGATGCCCTGTTTCAGAAATGATTACAGCTTCTATCCCGACTCCTTTCATGTTAGCGGATCCATCGAAGAAACGTTTCCAGCCAGGTTTTTCAATTCGCTCCACCTCGTCGATATGCATTGTTTCTTCATCAGGAAAATAGGCTTTCAACGGCTCGTATTCCTCATCGACCGGGTTTTCGGCTAAATGATCGGCCAATGCTTGGGCTTTCATTGCAGTCCGAGTCACATAGATGATGTCAAACTCTGTGAGCAAAATTTGCCACTTTGCAAGTCTTCCCGTTGGCATAGGCTTTTGAAAAATATATTTCAATGGATTCAAACGCGAAATGAGGTAAGTAGTGTAGGACGACAAATAGTGTTTCAACTTCTGAGCTACCCATGTTAGGGCGCAACATGTCTTTTCCAGATGAGTATACTTAACCTCATAAGCTGTGAACTTCTTGCTAAGGTAGTAGATGGCCTGTTCTTTTCTGCCAATGAGGTCATGTTGCCCCAATACACAACCAAATGAATTTTCCAAGACCGTTAAGTAAAGAATCAGAGGTCTTCCTGGCTCTGGCGGGACCAACACGGGTGGGTTCGACAAGTACCCTTTTATCTTATCGAACGCTTCCTGACACTCATCGGTCCATTTGGCCGCATCATCCTTTTTCAACAATTTGAAAATTGGCTCACAGGTTGTTGTGAGCTGAGCAATAAACCTGCTGATGTAATTAACCTTCCCAGCAAACTCATTACTTCAGTTTTGTTCCTTGGAGGTGGCAATTCTTGGATGGCTTTGATTTTTGAGGGGTCTAGCTCGATGCCTCTTCGACTGACTATAAATCCCAGCAACTTTCCAGATGGAACTCCAAATGCGCACTTGGCAGGGTTAAGCTTGAGGTTGTACCTGCGAAGTCTTAAGAAGAATTTCCTCAAATCCCCAACGTGGTCGGACTGATGCTTTGATTTTATGATCACATAATCCACGTATACCTCAATCTCCTTGTGTATTATATCATGAAACACTGTGTTCATTGCTCTCATATATGTTGCTCCGGCGTTCTTCAAACCGAATGGCATTACCCGGTAGCAATAAGTTCCCCATGGTGTGATGAATGCTGTCTTTTCTGCATCTTCTTCATCCATTAGAATTTGATGATACCCGGCATAACAATCCACAAAAGACCTTATATCATGCTTGGCACAATTATCGATCAAAATATGGATATTGGGTAATGGGAAATTATCCTTCGGACTTGCTTTGTTGAGATTGCGGTAGTCGACGAATACTCTAATTTTGCCGTCTTTCTTTGGTACAGGAACGATATTAGCCAACCAAACAGGATATCGAGTGACTCGAATGACCTTTGCTTCCAATTGTTTGGTGATTTCTTCCTTAATTCTCACACTCATATCAGGCTTGAATTTTCTCAACCTCTGCTTGACAGGAGGCACCGTTGGATCGGTGGGCAATTTGTGAACCACTAAATCAGTGCTCAGGCCCGGCATGTCGTCATATGACCATGCAAAAACGTCTTTGAATTCTATGAGCGCTTTAATTAACTCTTCTCGGATCTTTGGTTCGAGATGGACACTTATTTTAGTTTCCTGGATATTACTCGTGTCCCCTATATTGATGTCTTCGGTATCACTCAAGTTAGGTTTGATTTTTTCCTCAAAGTGAATTAACTCTTTACTAATCTCTTCAAAAACCTCATCTTCATCATATTCTGATTCATAATCACAATATATTTCTTGAGTTATTACTTCGGAACCAGATTGATTTTTAAGACTGGGCTGAGGATTCCTCATGCATGCCATATCACTAGATCCAGCGTAAAAAGAACTGTACAGAAAAAAGAAGAAAAAGAAAAAGAAAACTATCAGGAATGATAATAAAAAGGAAACTGCTTTTTATTGGATGATGAAAGATAACAAGGTTTTGCACACTTCAAACAAACTGTAAGATAAGCTTTGGGATTACAACCCTGAAGTAACCCAAACAAACTGAAAGAAAATCAAAATAAACTACCAAGACTCCTTTCGAATTGGGAGAGGAGTGGCTTTCCAATTATTAAGCTTTGTTTCTGGCCCAACGAATTGAACTTCTGCGTTGCTACACCCTTCTCCTCTTTCCAACATATTCACATCATCAAACAATTTCTCGAATCTTTCAATTAATTCCTCATCAGGATTGACCCGGGATTTAGGAATTGTTGTTATCGGGCGATTTTTAGCACCGGTCTTGACAAAGGACTTTGATAGAGGTGGGACTAGTTTTGGAAGATCCCATGCCTTATGTTTCAGCTTTCTGGCCTTTTTCACATCGGTGATAGTGGGTATAAATCTCAAACCAAATGTTCCCCAGTTCTCGGGGAGAGATACTGGTTGTATAATTCCTTGCAAAGATAAGCCCAGACCTTTGCCGGGTATAAAACCATTTTTTAACATTTCATAGGCTACCATGACTGAAGCAGAGGTTATCTTTGGATTCGGAAGGTACTTCCCTTCTGGAATTTTCTCTACTGACCCTGTATCGGACACTTGGTATACCCATGGTCCCTGGTCATTTTCTATTCCCTAGACCGGTACAATGGCACTGCTGCGAGCATTTAAACTTTCTTCCCCATGTACAACTATTTCTTGATGATCCCATTCAAACTTGACAGCCTGATGTAGTGTTGACGGGACTGCTTTAGCAGCATGGATCCATGGTCGACCCAACAACAAGTTGTAAGAAACAGTTATGTCCAACACTTGAAATTCCATTGTGAATTCAACTGGCCCTATTGTTAGTTCCAACACTATGTCGCCAAATAAATCTCTGCTTCCACCGTCAAACCCCCGTACGCAGATACTATTCTTCTGGATCCTTTCCTCTTTAATTTTTAATTTGCTTAAAGTGGAGAGAGGGCAGATGTTTGCACTTGACCCATTGTCAACCAATACCCGGGTTACTACGGAGTTTTCACATTTCACGGTGAGGTAAAGAGCTATGTTGTGCTCGGTACCTTCTACAGGCAATTCATCATCAGCAAATGTAATTCTGTTTGTCTCAAAGATTCTGTTGGCTATTCTTCCCAAATGATTTACATAGATTTTTTCAGGAACATGAGCCTCATTCAGGATTTTCATCAAAGCCAGACGGTGCTCCTCTGAATGGATCAGTAATGACAACAATGAAATTTGAGCGGGTGTCTTCTTCAATTGATCCACAACAGAATAATCATGGAGTTTCATTTTTCTTAAAAACTCTTCCGCCTCTTCTTCCTTCACAGCTCTCTTTATTGGTGTTGGATTATTTTTAGTTTTCCTTAACTCTTCGGGCATAAAACATCTTCCCGAACGAGTCAAGCCTTGCACCTCACACACTTCTTCCTTGACTTCTTTTCCCTTGTACATTACAGTCACCCGTTCATAGTTCCATGGGATGGCTTTGTTGTTGATGACTGGCAACTGGGTTACAGGTGTGATAATAACCCGATCTGTACGGGCTCCTTCCACGAATACAATGGGTTTGTTAGCAACCCCTGGTACTATCACTTTCGGCCTTTCTTGTTTTGTGGCAACTTTGCTCGATGATCCCTCCTCGACTATCATAGATGGTTCATCACCATTTCTGTTCTGCTTAGGTACCGGCTTCTCCTCTGTTAACTGCTTATCTGACTTGGCTTCATGAGACTTGATCATCATGACAGTTTGTGACGGCTTCTTTGTCTCCCCATCAGCTTGTATGATTTCTATCATGTTGGCCTCTTGATGGGCTGGCATTGGATGTCTATTGATATTGGGAGCTTTGGGGGTTTGAACCTCGATTTTATTAATATCAATCAGCTCTTGTATTGCATTTTTCAAATGCCAGCATTTCTCCGTATCATGGCCTGGTGCACCGGAGCAATATTCACAGCTAATGGTGTAATCCAGATTTTTTGGAAGAGGATTGGGTAGCTTGGATTGTATTGGTCTTAGCATGTCTAGCTGTCTCAGCCTGTGGAATAGACTAGTGTAAGACTCTCCCAATGGAGTGTAAGTTTTCTTTTTCTGTTCCTTTTCTCCTCTGAATGCTGGTCTAGTCCTGAAACCTGGTCCGGGATAGGCTCGTGGGTAAGTACTTGGTATGGCAGGAGCACGCCAATTGGCGTGAACAGGTGGCTGATTGTATGCTTGAGCATGGTTAATGGAAAAATGAGGCTCCGAAGGGTGATAGTAGTGTTGGGATGAGTCGTGGTGGTAAGTTGATTGGCGTGGTCATTGTTGATTATAGTAAGGCGGTGAACCTCTGGGTCCTGATCAAATTCCTGAATCAGCTACAACTGCCTCTTCCCTTTTCTTTCTTCCGATTCCTCCTACCCCGCCTTGAATAGCTTGAGTAGTCGCCTTAATCGCTGAATAGCTCATGATTTTATTTGTCTTAAGGCCTTCTTCCACCATACCTCCCATCTTTACTACTTCGTTGAATGATTTCCCAACAGCTGAAACCAAATGGGCATAGTAAGTTGGTTCCAATGCTTGGAGGAAGTAGTCTACCATTTCACTTTCCTTTATAGGAGGATCCACTCTTGTTGCCTGTTCTCTCCATTGGAAGCCATACTCTCTGAAACTTTCATTGTGTTTCTTCTCAAACTTTGTCAAAGATAATCGATCTGGGATGATTTCCAGATTGTATTGGAAATGGTATGCGAATGCCTGTGCCAGGTCATCCCAGGTGTACCATCTCCCATGGTCCTGGCGTGTATACCACTCCAAAGCTGATCCGCTTAAACTTTGACTGAAGTAAGCCATCAATAATTCATCCTTTCCCCCAGCTCCTCGCATCTTGCTACAGAAACCCCTTAAGTGGGCCACTGGGTCGCCGTGCCCGTTGTATAGGTCAAATTTGGGCATCTTGAAGCCGACTGGTAATTGTACATTGGGGAATAAGCACAAATCTTTGTATGCTACACTGACTTGCCCACCTAATCCTCTCATGTCTCTGAACGATTGTTCTAGACTCTTGACCTTCCTGAACATCTCTTCTTGTTCCGCATTTTTGGCTGGTTTGTCAATTTCGGTTGGGAGATCAAAACGAGGAGCAGTTGAATGAATTTCGGAGGCTTTGAGGGTGGGCTCCGGGGGGTAATATTGGTTGTCCTGGGCCTGGAATGTAGGCTCACTAGGAGATTTGTGGAATGTAGCAAGGGGAGGTGCTACGAAAACAGGAGTCATAGGTGGAGGAAAATATGGAACTGGTTTCGGAGGTGGAGACTGCGGTGTCTGAGAGGTGGTGCCTCGGTAGTGCTGGTAAATGGGGAAATTTGGGGATAATTCAGTGGTAATATTATCCTGAGTTTGGGTCATTGATGGAGCAGGGTTAGTTGAGTAAGATGAGGGTAACTGTCCTGTAGACCAGGCTTGGTACATTTCAGCCATTTGCTGCTTGAGTTTAAACATCTCTTCTTTCATTTTCCCGACATCCATCTCCTCTAGCTCCATACCCGTGTCAACATCTGGGATAGACATACTTTCGGGTAGTGGTCCTTTTGATCTCGTGTGATAATGATAATATGCCAGTATACTCTTTAGAGAAACTAACTGCTTGAATTCTGAAAATGAACAAACTTGTTAGTTTTGAGAGTTTAACACATATATAATTACACGTTGAGATGCAATGCTCCTAGACAAATATCCCCTTTCTATTATGCATTTGCTCGGCCGCTTGTGTCGTCCCAGCTTTCTTGAAATTTTTATTGTTATTTACTTTTATTTTATTTATTATATTCCTTTTATTGTGGTGGTCGAATCTTATAGAGATTGCCTACGTATCATGCCCCCGCATGAATCAGACCTTGCGTAGTTCGGACATGAGGCAAACACTTTTATTCATTATACAAAGATGGAATTACATTTGAGAACTTTAAGAAAATGGTTTGAAACACACACATTTAAATAAAAATAAAGATACAATTCTTAACATCTCACAACGTGCCCCACTTTCCACTTGTGTTGTAAATTAATAGATTATTTGCTCAATGTGGGGCTTGACCTGGATGACCTCCTAGCGTACGATACATCCTTTCGAACTCCATTGCTAGATGACGGGCAAAAATGGGTGCATGCTCTGTGAACCTTTCATAATCCATTCCTTGGCAGTTTACGTAACTTTGAGATGTGTAGACCGCCAGGTCGTGGATTTGTGCCCTGAAATCTTGGAGACGTTGGTCTTGGTCCTGCAATTGCTGCTGGCGAGTGGTGGCTATATCTCTGACACAGTTTTCACGATCTAGAGCTGACTCTAATAGAGCTCGGAGTCTGGCCTGCTCTAATCTTGCATGCGCTCTTTCCCTGTCGATGTCTGCTTGTTGATGTTCTCTGTTGCATCTTCTTGCCTCTTCTAGTTGTGCACGAAGCTGGTTTTCTGATCGTATCCAATGGTCTTTTTCCTTCTTGAATTGTTCCCTGTCTTCTTCGGATTGCCTTACTTGGCGTTCCTTATTAGATCTGGCCTCTTCATTTAATTGTTGGATCCTTTCCTTTGCTTTGCTCAACGCCCTTTCGTTTTCCGCAAGAATGGAATCATAATCTTGCATTCTTTCAAAAAGATTGGCGATGGTTTTTTGATCCTTCCAGCTCCTCTTTGGTGTCTCAGAAACTCTTTTCATTTTTTTGGAATCGAGCATGAAGATTTTCATTCTCACAAGCTAGACTCTTCTTCTTGCCTTCGGCTTCTTGTGCTTGAAAATCTTTCTCCAGACTGAGGCTTCTCAGATTTTCTTTTAGGGCATGGATAGTTGCTTTATACCCTTTTTCCTTTTCTCCCCAGATCAACCGCTCTTGGATTTTATCATTGAAGTTTTGCACATGAGGTCTTTTTGTTGGCCTTCTTAGCTCAGGCTCTGGTACATCATCCACGCGAGACCATTTTTCAAACCACCTTGCATATCCAGGATTTATCTCACCCTTTGTAGTGTCTGGGACTTGAGTATCACTCTTCAGGTATCGACATCTATTCCACATCTGCTGAAGTAGAGCCTCGGGAATAGTGGCTTCTGGGTGTAATTCGATTACTTGCATACTCAAATCTTCATCATCAGGAACTACTTGATATCTCCCTAGTTGTCTTAGGACTCTTAGTGGCGCATACGGCTGGATGCTTCTCAATCCCAATAGTATCAGATAACTATTTGAGGTTGACATGTGTATCACTTCCCTCATCGGGAGCCATCCCAAAGTCCATTCAATCTGATTTGCCGTTAAAGACTTTAGATGAGATACCCATGCTTCTATCCCTTCTGGAGCCTGATATTTTTTTATTCTTTCCTCATAACTCTCGATGCAATTATCATTGTTTGACCCATACTGTATGATCTTGGGCTGTTGTTGTAGATGTTCAATCACCCACATTTGCAACAAAATTTTGCATCCTTCGAAGACTTTTACTCCTGATTTACATAAAGTCAAAGCCCGATAAATGTCTGAGAGAATGATGGGGACAACAGTGTGATTTTCTTTGGTGGTGAGGATTTGCACAACTTTTGCGGTGCGAATATCAATTGTTCGCTCTTTGTTTGGGAAGACCATGATTCCTAGAAAAGCCACCATGAAGGCAAAGCGACGTCGAATCTGCCAAGTGTCTTTGTTTTGCTTGTTAGTAAGGCCTTTCTCATGAATTTCGAACCCATCTGACTTTCCGAACCTTGAATACAAAAAGTTGAAGGAACAACATCCATTGATGACATTGCTTTTCCTGATTTGACTGCTGATGTTCAGAAGACCGAAGAATCGATGTACCGAGGGAGCCTTTGTGAATATCAGGCTTTGATTTCTTAGACTTCCATCAAAACCAGCATATCCAGCTATCTCCTCTAATATAGGAGTAAGCTCGAAGTCAGAAAAATGAAAGACATTGTGAACAGGGTCCCAAAAAGTTACTAACGCCGCAATCAGATCATCACGGGGTTTAACTTTCATAATATCCGTGAGATTTCCCAAATGCTTGACGACCCATTTTTGACCAGCTTCGCCTAAATCATACCACCACATTTGAAGCTGAAATAGAAACTCTTCTGTATTCGTGGATGGGGGGTTTTGCGTGGTGCTCATTTTGTATCTGAAATTTAATTTAATAAAGTCAAGACTCATTTTGAAAATATACACTAAAAAAAATCATTTTCAAAATTTTTTTATTTATTAAATACCTTTATTTCAAGATTTAAAACTATTTTTTTTTTGAAATTTTTAAAACAACCCATTTTATTCCTCTCTTCTCACCATGATTTCATTTAAGCTGGTCAACAAGCATGTTCAAGGCAAATGAATGCACAAGTAGCAAGTAGGATGCATCAGGATGGTCTTTTTATTTCGGGTTCACCTGTCCTTGACAGACCCAACCCCTGTGTTGAGTCTCCAAGGCCAAATGTACATGATGCAAATATACGTTCATGGCTGAGTTATTCTAAGTGAAAAACCTGAGGTTGATTGTTCTAAACCTGGCTTGCCCAAACGGACAGTTTGAGCCGAAGCGGGGGCAACGTACCGGGAGCACGAAAGTCTACCCGGCCTAGTTACTTGTCCCAACTTCGTCTTATTTGGTATGACTTTAACAGAAAGGTGGGCCACGCGCACGTGTGCACCATAAATTTAGAAGACTCAGAAAGAAGGGGGTTTCGTAGCAGTTGTATATATTCACAATTCAAATAATATTAAAGCGGTAAAAAAAAAACATTTAGCATGTTAGTCATATAAACAGTTGAAAATCATATAGTAAATAAAGCCAATTATCGCAGTTATTTTAAGCTCGAATTCTTTAAACCCTGAACCAGAGATTCAGAATACTTAGAATCAAAAGATAGTAATACTCAGAATCAAATAAGTCACATAAAGAAAAGAGGTCTGAAACAAGGAACCTTTAATCGAGTCAAGTATACATTCAAACAAGCAATCTCAAACCAAAAGACCTAGGGTTTTCCACAATAATTGAGTGTAAAAGATGGTTAAACTTAGAATCAAATTAGTCAAACAAGAATGAAGAACTTAGTCGAACAAATACACATTTAAACATGTAGTTTCAGAACTCGGATGAGACAAAAAGGGAACTAGGGTTTTAACATGCTGACTCAAGTAGAAGGAAAGCTTAACAAGTAGTTTGAACATAGTAAAATCATAAAACAACATCAAGAATCAGAGAATAGAGTTTTTAAAAGAGAGGTTAAGAGAAACCCTAGTTGGAGAAAATGAAGAGTCATTTTGAAATAAAAGTTGAAGAACCTTCGAGAAAACACTTAAGAAATTTATAGCAAGTGCAGATCTAAAGTATATCTGAAAGAAAGTTGAAAGATCTTAAAGATTAGGGTTTCGGAAAACCCAGAAAAGGTGAGAAAGACCTTGAAAGTTTCTGATCTAACCAGGAAAGTCAAGGATCTACCTTGAAAGGTCATGAATGGTCGTTAAAGGTCATGGATGGCCGGAGAAAGGCCATGAACAGAAGTCGAGCAAGGACTGGACTAAATTCCTTCGAGGTCTGGCCATGAGACCATAGAAACAAACGCCTAGGAGCCATATGAGGCTGATACACATCTCAAATGACCATGAGAGGCCATGAATTAGGCAGGGGTTGAGGTAGATTAGGGTGGGATTAGATGGCGGTGGCTAGGGTTCATGAGGGATTTCAAAGAGAGTTGAGAGAGAAGGGGGATTCAAGGGCGGCGTTTGGTGAAGAATGAGGTAAGGTAAGGGGTCGTTTAAGGTTAAAAATTGAGAGGGTGAATATTGGCCGTTGATTTGAATTATCAACGGCTTGGATTAAAGAGGCTAGGTAGGGGAATCTGGGTTGGGTTGTTTAATTGGGTTAGGGGGCGGGTTTAAAATAGAATTGGGTTTAATTTGGGGTCAGATTTAGGCTAAAATTGAAATGTAATTGCGCTATTATTTAAATAGCCAATATTTGCCTTTTAAAATTATAAAAATAGTAAATTAATTTTTGAAAATAAATTGAAAGCATTAAAATGATTTATAACATATAATTATCATTTTAAAAAATACAGGACTTAATTTTATAAATATAAAATACAATTGAATTTTAAAAGGGCTAATATTGCAATTATATGCAATTTAGCTTAAAAATACTAAATAAATTTGTAAAAATATGCAAAAAATTACCTTAGCTCTATTTTAGCATAAATATAAAAGTCCAACAAATGAATTACCAAAATAATAATTTTGAAAATAATTATTGGGTTTTTATGGACAAAAGAGGGAAATAAATTTATTTGAAAACCTTTAAAAATAATAAAATATTTGGATATGCTTACATATGCATATATATATATATATATATATATATATATATATATATATATATATATATATATATATATATATATATATATATATATATATATATATATATATATATATATATATATATATATATATATATATATATATATATATATATATATATATATATATATATATATATATATATATATATATATGTAAGCATATCCAAATATTTTATTATTTTTAAAGGTTTTCAAATAAATTTATTTCCCTCTTTTGTCCATAAAAACCCAATAATTATTTTCAAAATTATTATTTTGGTAATTCATTTGTTGGACTTTTATATTTATGCTAAAATAGAGCTAAGGTAATTTTTTGCATATTTTTACAAATTTATTTAGTATTTTTAAGCTAAATTGCATATAATTGCAATATTAGCCCTTTTAAAATTCAATTGTATTTTATATTTATAAAATTAAGTCCTGTATTTTTTAAAATGATAATTATATGTTATAAATCATTTTAATGCTTTCAATTTATTTTCAAAAATTAATTTACTATTTTTATAATTTTAAAAGGCAAATATTGGCTATTTAAATAATAGCGCAATTACATTTCAATTTTAGCCTAAATCTGACCCCAAATTAAACCCAATTCTATTTTAAACCCGCCCCCTAACCCAATTAAACAACCCAACCCAGATTCCCCTACCTAGCCTCTTTAATCCAAGCCGTTGATAATTCAAATCAACGGCCAATATTCACCCTCTCAATTTTTAACCTTAAACGACCCCTTACCTTACCTCATTCTTCACCAAACGCCGCCCTTGAATCCCCCTTCTCTCTCAACTCTCTTTGAAATCCCTCATGAACCCTAGCCACCGCCATCTAATCCCACCCTAATCTACCTCAACCCCTGCCTAATTCATGGCCTCTCATGGTCATTTGAGATGTGTATCAGCCTCATATGGCTCCTAGGCGTTTGTTTCTATGGTCTCATGGCCAGACCTCGAAGGAATTTAGTCCAGTCCTTGCTCGACTTCTGTTCATGGCCTTTCTCCGGCCATCCATGACCTTTAACGACCATTCATGACCTTTCAAGGTAGATCCTTGACTTTCCTGGTTAGATCAGAAACTTTCAAGGTCTTTCTCACCTTTTCTGGGTTTTCCGAAACCCTAATCTTTAAGATCTTTCAACTTTCTTTCAGATATACTTTAGATCTGCACTTGCTATAAATTTCTTAAGTGTTTTCTCGAAGGTTCTTCAACTTTTATTTCAAAATGACTCTTCATTTTCTCCAACTAGGGTTTCTCTTAACCTCTCTTTTAAAAACTCTATTCTCTGATTCTTGATGTTGTTTTATGATTTTACTATGTTCAAACTACTTGTTAAGCTTTCCTTCTACTTGAGTCAGCATGTTAAAACCCTAGTTCCCTTTTTGTCTCATCCGAGTTCTGAAACTACATGTTTAAATGTGTATTTGTTCGACTAAGTTCTTCATTCTTGTTTGACTAATTTGATTCTAAGTTTAACCATCTTTTACACTCAATTATTGTGGAAAACCCTAGGTCTTTTGGTTTGAGATTGCTTGTTTGAATGTATACTTGACTCGATTAAAGGTTCCTTGTTTGAAAATATATAGGAAAAAATTGGGTATCAACAACTGCCTCTCTTTACCCGGGAAGGATGAAAGTGTTATCGGGTAAAGATATGATGGCCAATTTTGACCGAGCAAAACGGTTATAAAAAAAGATGGGACACACCCTGACTTCTGAGCTGCCTACATATCCCTGGTTTTATAGGAATTTGGCCATATGTAGTTCAAAATCCGTTGGCAGAGTATGCCGATGGAGACTTTTCAAGAACGAACGCAATATCCAGGACGGGGTGAGTGGACGGCTTGTGGGAATGGTTAGGTTTGATATGACTACGGGAACTGAAGTGGGATCGCTCCTGTCGGGATGGCCGCTGCTTTCTGGTTTACCTACAATTAGAAATAATACAAGCATATATCGCGCATAAATTTAAACATGATGCAAATTTCCGTTGGACCATGAATGTTGTCTTCGGACAGTTACCAAAATAATAATTTTGAAAATAATTATTGGGTTTTTATGGACAAAAGAGGGAAATAAATTTATTTGAAAACCTTTAAAAATAATAAAATATTTGGATATGCTTACATATGCATATATATATATATATATATATATATATATATATATATATATATATATATATATATATATATATATATATATATATATATATATATATGATATTTTGAAGGTATTTGGCATATTGAAAATATATAGGAAAAAATTGGGTATCAACAACTGCCTCTCTTTACCCGGGAAGGATGAAAGTGTTATCGGGTAAAGATATGATGGCCAATTTTGACCGAGCAAAACGGTTATAAAAAAAGATGGGACACACCCTGACTTCTGAGCTGCCTACATATCCCTGGTTTTATAGGAATTTGGCCATATGTAGTTCAAAATCCGTTGGCAGAGTATGCCGATGGAGACTTTTCAAGAACGAACGCAATATCCAGGACGGGGTGAGTGGACGGCTTGTGGGAATGGTTAGGTTTGATATGACTACGGGAACTGAAGTGGGATCGCTCCTGTCGGGATGGCCGCTGCTTTCTGGTTCACCTACAATTAGAAATAATACAAGCATATATCGCGCATAAATTTAAACATGATGCAAATTTTCCGTTGGACCATGAATGTTGTCTTCGGACAGTTAGGATGACGTCCTGAGACCATGATGTCCTGGTCCATGAAGCATACAATAAAGGATTCGCAGGCCATGAAATGATGCTCTTGGGCTATGAGGATGGTGCCTCCGAACCATGATGCCTTTGAATAATGATATGCAAAAGATTAAAAGGGATCCTCAGGCCATGACATGGTGTTCTAGGGCTATGAAGATGGTGCCTCCGAACGATGATGCCTTTGGATAATTTGGCAAACTTTCAACCCATGATATACAGTATGAGGCGATCTTTCAGCCCATGAGATGTAGTATAAGGCGATCTTTCAGCCCATGAGATGTAGTAGCATGATGCAGACAAGACAAAGCTTAGTCTTGCGAATTGAAGGGCAGAGCTTAGCCCGTAAGCGAAACGAAATAAACGATGCTTGAGATAGTGCTTAGATTTGAAGAAAATTAGAGGCAGAGCTTAGCCTAGGAAGGCTGAATGATAGTCTTATGCAAAGATGCAAATGCATAGAGAGGTAGAGCTTAACCTCGGAAGGCAGAATGGTAGCCTTATGCAAGAATGCAGATGGAGACATCGTTTAGTCTCGGAAGGCAGAATGGTAGCCTTATGCAAGAGTGCAGATGGAGATAACATTTAGTCTTGGAAGGTAGAATGGTAGCCTTATGCAATGCAAATGTAGATGGAGACATCGTTTAGTCTCGGAAGTCAGAATGGTAGCCTTAAGAATGCAGGTGGAGATGGAGATAGCGTTTAGTCTCGGAAGGCAGAATGGTAGCCTTATGCAAGTTGGAAGGCAGAATAGTAGCCTTATGTAATGCAGATGCAGATGAAGGTAGAGCTTAAGCTCGGAAGGTAGAATGGTAGCCTTATGCAAGAATGTAGATGCAAATGGAGACAATATTTAGTCTCGAAAGGCAGAATAGTACCCTTATGTAATGCTGATGTAGATAGAGGTAGAGTTTAACCTCGGAAGGCAGAATGGAAGCCTTATGCAAAAACGAAACAACGCATGATAGTAGAGTTTTCTTAGCTGATAGCAGATTACGGTGTTGTGATTATTAGGAGCGTTGTGACATACAAGACATCACTGGTGGATAGAAAATGCTGGCAAGTGCAACATTTCGTAGATTCGTGTTCCTGAATAAAGTTTGTCCCATGAGTGTATAGTATGTTTGATGATTTCGCAATCCAAGTGCCTGCATCCAAAGAAAAATTGTGAGTTTTATAGAGGGGGAGGTTAGTTCGTATCCCCGCTGGCTTCGCTTGACTTACTCGGCTTTGGATCTGGTGATACTATACATATCATTGGGGTAGCATTTCTAAACAAAGCGATTTCAGTAATAAACATGCATGGTTTCGTAAAAATATGGCATAAGTATATAATTAAGATAGCTTTTCAGGTGAACCGACGACTGCGACGTAGCCCAGGACATTGCAACCTCTCTTGCTACGGAATTTTGAGGGCCCCCCTCAAAATTCTGCCCCAGTTTAATGGGTTGATGTTGCTGACTGTTGCTCGTGCGGCGATCGGCTGAAGTTACTTCAGAATTTTGAGGGTCCTCCTCAAAATTCTGCCCCAGTTTCCAATTGCGGGGGGAGATAAAATTTTATTGAGTTGTGACCGAACCCATAGGGCTGCCTACGTATCCCCTCTTAAACGGGAATTAGGTCAGGCGTAGTTCAATTTACATCATATGAGGAAAGCATAAAGATTACACAGAGTAATGCTTGACTGCATCTGAATTGATCGGCTTCGGCCAGACTTTTTCGTCCATTTCTACAAGTATGAGGGATCCTCCTGTCAGAACCCGGTGAACCATGTATGAACCCTGCCAGTTGGGAGAGAACTTCCCTTTGGCTTCATCTTGATGCGAGAAAATTTTCTTTAACACCAGCTGTCCCGGTGTGAACTGTCTTGGCTTGACTCTTTTGTTGAAGGCTATAGACATTCTATTCTAATAGAGTTGACCATGGCAGACTGCATTTATTCTCTTTCCGTCTATAAGCGCTAATTGCTCATAACGACTTTTCACCCATTCTGCGTCGTCGAGCTCAGCTTCCTGTATGATCCTTAGGGAAGAAATTTCTACCTCAGCGGGAATAACAACCTCTGTACCGTAAGCCAACATATAGGGTGTTGCCCCGGTTGACGTGCGGACTGTGGTGCGATACCCCAAAAGAGTAATATTGATACCCAATTTTTCCTGTATTTTTTTATAAATGCAAAATACTTTCAAAATAGCATATTTATGCATATATAAGAGTGTCCAAATGTTTTAGTATTTTTCTTAATTTTTTATAGATTTTTAAATCAATTAATTGCCCTATTTTAGCAGTACAAAAACCAATAATTATTCTTCAAATTATCATTTTGGTGATTAACTTATTTTATTCTCATATTTATACCAAAATATAGTTAATGTAATTTTTACACATTTTTACAAATTTATTTAGTATTTTTAAAGCTAAATTGCATATAATTGCAATTTCAGCCTATTGTAAGATTTAATGGCGTTTATAATTTCAAAATTGATTCCAGTATTTTTAATTTAATATTTATACATTATTAATTAGTTTGGTACCTTTAATTTATTTTTAGAAATCATTTACTAATTTTTATAAAATGAAAAGGGGAAAAGTGGCTATTTAAATATTAGCCCTATTTCACTTCAATTGTAGCCCAAATCAACCCCCTAATTAAACCAATTACAATTTTAAATTACTCGACCCCTGACCCATTTATCCAACCCGCCCGACTGCCCTTTTTATCCAGGCCATTGATCAAAATGATCAACGACCACGATTCTACCTTTCCTTTTTTAATTCACAAACATCCCAACCCTAAAATCATTTTCATTCACCCGCCGCCTCTGAAACCGCTCTCGTCTCTCAAACTCTCTTGAACCTTCCTTAACCATAGTCGCCTCTCATCATCTTCCGCCTCAAAACCCACCGGAAACCATGTCTTCCCAAGTTGTGAGGGCCCTATACTCACCTCCCCGTGCTCTTACACACCTGATACCTGAAGATTCGAGGCCAGGCCTCAAAGGTTTGCACCCAGACCTCTGCCGATTCAAGGTTCCAGAGTCACCGCCGGCCTTGCTTCGGCGTACCATGGTGTTTTGATCCTGGTTCTGACCTCTTCGACTCAGATCGATGACCTTTTCAAAGCCTTTCTCATTTCTAGGGTTCTTCTAAAACCCCAACCCTTCGAGGTTTTCTCCGATATCTATAGATCCGTTGTGTATCTGTGCTCTCTTTGAGTTTTCAAACGATCTCCCTAACTTTTCTTTCAAAAATTACTTTTCAAAGTCTTCTTTTACGATTTAGGGTTTTCTGAAAATGCTTAAGTGTTTCTTTGACTTTCTTTTCTTTTTCTTTTGTGTGTATTTGCCTCTACTGTGTTCTATGTTTTCCTTCTACCATGTATTTTCTTCTACTATGCTTTCTATATTCCGTTCTTGTATGTTCTTCTACTGTGCTTTCTACACTATGTTCTTGTATGCTTTTCTACTATGTCCTGCTATTTTTTTCTACTATGTTCTGGTATGTTTCGCCTACTGTATTCTTCTACCGTGTTCTTAAGTATTCTTACTATTTTTCTTCTATTGAACTTTGTTTAAGTTTCTTTCAATGGATCTTCTTAAGCATGCTTTCTTCTACTGTTCTTATCAGTCTTTTCTCATCATGTTTCGAATTAGTTTCTTTACTCTTTTTGCCTTGAACCCCTCTACTGTATTTACATGCTATTCATGAGTTCTGTTGCTGGAAGAATCATGTTAGAAGTTTCAGTTCTTTTGTGAAACCTCTAAACATGTTTCGATTCGATTACTTGCCTCCTCATCTCTGTACTTGATTCAAGGTGGAAACCCTAGAATTTGGGGGTTCTGCCGAGGTTTGATTAAACTAGGGTTTTATTTTAGAACCCTTAACTCTTTCAGACTGACTTTGAGTCTCTGAACTGAGTTTGGACATCTTTGTTTTCATACAATGCTGAACCTTTTGCTAAACTCTTCTACACTGGATTTTTTCTACTGATTTACACGACAATCTTCTTTCATGCTCACATGCTCCTTATATATGATGAATTTTCCTCTAAATGGTTTTCAAATTTGCAATTAGTGCAAACTTCCTTCTGAATATAGCTTGATTGATTTCTTTCCATCTTTTAATGATTTCCTCTGTTACTCGACTTAAGTAAAACCCTTCTTCATCTTTTCTGACTTGGTTCATTCATACCAAATCTTAGACCTTGTGATTTACTGGCTGTTAATTGACTCCCTTACCTTATTTGCACAAACCGTGTAATGTCAAAACCCTGTCCTTAAATAACCTTTATGTATTTGCCCTCAACTACATGCTTTACACAAAGTGTTTATTCAATTCCTTTCCTTAAATGGTTTTACTCGTTTTGAATCTGAATCCCTTAATTAAGGGAAGCCTTGTGTAATTGATTGACAATCAGTTTTCAAACTATTTTCTTACCTTATTTCTGCCTACTTTCTACACTATAAAAGGCATGACCCTTTTCAGAAACACACACTTCAAACTTCATAATTTCATAATTTCTTCTGAACTAACACTTATAGTATTCTGTCTTCCTATTTGCACTTTGGTTTTTACAAGCTACTGCTTTTTCTACTTATTTCTTCGAAACTGGTATGTCCTGATTTAAGTTTCAGCATCACCCCAATGTGTTTACTTACAGTCTTTGTATCCATGTCTACGTTATTGTTTTCTTTAGAGTTCGACATTTATCTTAGTATGCCTATGTTCTACTGCCTGTTTCTGTTGTGAATCTTTGCTCACTATCTCATTACCCCTATGTGTTTGTAAACAGTGGCTTAGGGCATGGCAATATGAGTTGTTATACATGGACTGACCTTTGAACCAATGGGGTCTTAACCTCTAAACAGGCTGGAGGGTGTGCTAGCATATCCCATTGCTGGGTATGCCCATCAACCTGCTCTTCTTGTGCTCTTGCAATCCCCCATTCCCTATGTGTACTGTTTCCCTTCCCTTTTCCCCTTTTAGAATTCTGCACTTGCACTCTCTCCTAGTCTCTAAAGTTCTGCCCCCCTCTTGTGAGCCTTGCCTTGGGACCTTGAGTTCCCTCTGAACTTGGACACCTAAGGTCTGGCCCTTCCACACTGCACTTTGGGTTAATATGGAGATACATTTTGATGTAAGCACTGCCCTGAGTTCTTATGAAACTCTTAGGGAACTCTGACACACCCAAGTGGTAGAAAGGCTCTGAAACATGATCTTTGGAGTTGGTTTACTTCATACTTCAGACAAGAAGTCTGAATCAGGCTCTCCTTGGTTGTAATTTTCACCTTCTGATGTATTTTTGTTAATTTATTTTTTCTGGACTGTAATAACTTCGTAATAAACTATTGGGGATGGCTAGTGAAAAAAGGGGGGAATAACAATGCATGTAAAAGGGGTAGATATCCTACTCATAGGGAATTTCTGATCTCTGCATATCGTATAGATATCCTGCCTATAGGAATTCTGCACTTTCATATGTAGATACTATGCCTTTAAGGGATTCTGCACCCATATAGATATCCTGCCTATAGTTTTCTGAAATTCTGCACTCATATGGATATCCTGCCTATAGTTAAATTTCTGCATCTCTCATATAGATACCATGCTCGTAGTTAACTAGAAATCTGAATACTGCATATGCATCTTTCACTAGGAAAACCTGTTTATAGGGCTTAAATAGCTAACTACATCTAGATATCATGTTCATAGGCTTAAACGAAGTACAACATTTAGATGCCATGCCTATAGGATTTCTGCACTCTTGCTATGTTTGTAAAGTGTCCAAAATTGACAACACATAGAAAGCATGCCTATAGGAGCTCTAATCGAATCTGAACCGTTTCATTTGCTTATAAGTTTAAAACCAGTCACAAATGACTTGTGCTCTTTTGCTAAAACTCGCCTTTCTTTAATAACAAACAATTTTTTTTCTTAAACCAGTATGTATTCATGTTTACTTCATTGTTTCTGGAATCAGTAGATATCATGCCTATAGGGTCTTCGTCTAACACTTAGGCAACCCATAGGGTGAAAATTTATAAACTAAATCAGATTTTATATGCTACAACCAGCAGGTAGGCCTGACTCGAACTTCTTATCTGAATTATGTAATAAAATAGTCTGCCTCGATCCTTTAAGTTTAATCAGTCCCTAAACAGTCTGTGTAAGTCATGTTAACTACTTGCTTTTTCTCTGCTTAAAGGAGGTCTGTTTGAGCCTTTTCATTTGTTTATATGCTTCCCCATACTTGCCATATATGTTTTGTTTGTCGCCTTAGTATTTTTACCTTTTGAAACTACAAATAAGCCCAACAGACCTCCCTTTTAGGATTAGTAGTCCTAAATGCCTCCGAGACTGATATGATTGGGGGGGGGGGGGTAATAGCATGTAATAAATAAACGAGACCATTTCGTGCTTTAATACCCCAACAGGGTGGGAAAGGGTAGATATGGATATGACGCGATAACATCTCGTGTAGCCCCCTCATTGAGGAGTGATTACCGGATGTTGTGTGGGGTGATCCATATTATTAATGAACCTAGGACCCCCCCTCCTTTTGTTTTCTTCGTTTCTCTTAAATCTTTTTTTTAAAAAAAATCATTTCTTTTAAGAAAATCAACTCTTTTAGTTCCTTTTTCTTACTTTTGTTTATTACGTGAAAAATCCCCTCTTATTTGAAGCCTTTATTTGCCTATGTGTTGTTCGTACTTAAAGTCACAATAATAGCTTGGCCGGGAACCACACTAGTGGATCTTGAGGGGTGCCTAACACCTTCCCCTTGAGATAATTTCAAGCCCTTACCCAATCTCTGATTGTTCTAATCAAACCTTCCCTAGTGTCCTAAAGCACTAAAATCATTAGGTGGAGACACTTCACTTCAAACCTAATTCTCTAAAGGGATCGAGTTGTCCTCCCAAATGTCATAAACCCGATTTTACAAGAAAAAGGTGGTGCGACTAGTAAATGATAACTTCTTGTGCCATTGTTTATGTTTCTCTGTCATTTTCTTTAGTATTTTCTTGATATTCTTGTTGGCGGCTTCTACAACTCCATTCATTTGAGGCCTGTAGGCTGTGTAATTCTTGTGTCTGATCTTGAAAGTTTCACACATAGTTTTTATCAAGTCGCTGTTGAGGTTGGAGCCATTATCAGTAACGATTGACTTTGGAATCTCGAATTGACAAACAATGCGGTCGCGAACAAAGTCTCATTGCTCTGTAAGATGATGCTTCGACCTATTTGGTGAAATAGTCGATGGCTACCAGGATAAACCGGTGTCCGTTGGAAGCGGCAAGCTCGATTGGTCCAATAACATCCATTCCCCAGGCGGCGAACGACCACAGTGAGCTTGTTGCATTAAGCTCATTTGGAGGTACCTTTATCATGTCTACATGTATCTGACAGCGGTGGCATTTTCAAACATATTGGATGCAGTCCGTTTCCATGGTCATCCAAAAGTAACCTGCTCGGAGTATCTTCTTTGCTAAGACAAAACCGTTCATATGGGGACCGCAGGTCCCAACATGAATTTCCTCTAGTAACTTGGATGCTTCCCTTGTGCCGACACACCTTAGGAATCCCAAATCAGGAGTTCTCCTATATAGGATTCCTCCGCTGTGAAAGAAGTTGTTGGACAAAATCTGAAGTGTGCGTTTCTGAGTAGGATTTGTAAGCTCCGAGTACTCTCCTCTTGCCAAATATTCCTTGACATCATAAAACCAGGGCTTTCCATCTACTTCTTCTTCAACATGAGCATAATAGGCTGGCTGCTCATGGATTTCCACTGGAATGAGATTAATGAAATTCTTGTTTGGGTGCTATATCATAGATGACAGGGTGGCCAATGCATCAGCGAACTCATTCTGGACCCTAGGAACATGCTGGAATTCTGTCTTCATGAACCTCTTTCTCAATTCCTGTACATGATGCAGATATGGGAGTATC
The DNA here is from genome assembly GCF_000715075.1 of Nicotiana tabacum. Classification (NCBI taxonomy): domain Eukaryota; kingdom Viridiplantae; phylum Streptophyta; class Magnoliopsida; order Solanales; family Solanaceae; genus Nicotiana; species Nicotiana tabacum. The sequence goes on along the minus strand of NC_134099.1, from coordinate 23,433,917 downwards.
TTGGAGTTCTTGGTTGCCCATTCTTCTCGCACTTGATGTATGAGTAGGTCTGAATCTCCAATCACTAGCAACTTTTGAACGTTCATGTCAATGGCCATTTTCAGTCCTAAGATGCAAGCTTTATACCCGGCCATATTGTTGGTGCACGGGAACCTGAGTTTGGCGGACACCGGATGATGCTGACTGGTTTCTGATACTAGGACTGCTCCTATGATAACTCCTTTGAAATTTGCTACTCCATCGAAAAACATTCTCCAACCGTCATAGGATTCTACAATATCTTCTCCTATGAATGATACCTCTTCGTCGGGAAAATACATTTTCAGGGCTTCGTATTCTCCATCCACGTGATTCTCAGCAAGGTGGTCTGCTATTGCTTGTCCCTTGACCGCTTTCTAAGTTATGTAAACAATGTCGAACTCACTTAACATGATTTACCATTTGGCTAGCTTGCCGGTGGTCATGGGCTTCTGAAAGATGTACTTCAATGGATCCATTCTCGATATGAGATATGTAGTATAGGCACAAAAGTAATGTCTCTGCTTCTGAGCTACCCAAGTCAAAGCACAACAGGTGCACTCTAACAAAGAATATTGAGTCTCGTATGGGGTGAACTTCTTACTGAGATAATAAATGGCCTGCTCCTTCCTCCCCGTTTCATCATGCTTCCCCAGAATGCAGCCAAAAGCACCATCCAGCACTGTAAGGTATAGTAATAAGGCTCTACCTGGCTCGGGTGGGACTAAGACTGGTGGTGTTGACAAGTAATCCTTGATTCTGTCGAAGGCTTTTTGGAAGTCATCGGTCCATTTGGTGGCGGCGTCCTTCTTCAATATTTTAAAGATTGGTTCACAAATAACTGTGACTGTGCTATGAATCGGCTGATGTTGTTGAGCCTCCCCAAGAAACTCATCACGTCCTTCTTGTTCTTTGGCTGTGGTAGTTCTTGAATGGCTTTGATTTTTGATGAATCCAGTTCTACTCCTCGGCGTCTCACAATAAACCCAAGCAATTTTCCAGCATGAACCCCAAATGCGCACTTTGCGGGATTCAGTTTCACGTTGTACCTTCGCAATCTATTGAAGAACTTCCTCAAATCTTCCATGTGATCAGTGTCCTTCTTGGACTTGATGATGACATCATCTACATATACCTCAATCTCCTTGTGTATCATATCATGGAAAATGGTAGTCATGGCCCTTATGTAGGTGGCCGCTGCATTCTTTAGGCCGAACAAGATTATCTTGTAACAGTACATCCCCCACGGCGTAATGAAAGCCGTTTTCTCAGCATCTTCTTCATCCATCCAGATCGGATGATAACCCGCAAAACAATCTACAAATGACTGCAGCTCATGCTTGGCATAATTGTCAATCAGGATGCGTATGTTCGGCAAAGGGAAGTCATCTTTCGGACTGGACCGATTGAGATCACAGTAGTCGACACAGACTTGGACCTTACCATCCTTCTTTGGCACTGGCACGATGTTGGCTAACCATGTCGGGTATTCTACTACCCTGAGAACCTTAGCTTTGTCCTGCTTGGTGACTTCTTCCTTGATTTTCAAACTCATATCAGGCTTGAACTTTCTGAGCTTTTGCTTTATCGGCGGATATGTCGAATTGCTTGGCAGTTTATGAGCCACAATAGACGTACTCAGACCAGTCATGTCATCATACGACCATGCGAATATGTCCTCATATTCCTTTAGAAATTTTGTATATTCTTTCTTTTCTGATGGCGATGGGTGAACGCTGATTCGTGTTTTCTTGACATTTTCTGCATCCCCCAGGTTAACAATTTCTGTCTCGTCCAGGTTGGACTTAGGTCTGTTCTCAAAGTTCTCAACTTCTTTAACAATCTTGTTAGGTATGTCATCTTCCTCCGAATCAATGTTCTTTTGTTGCGTTGTCTCATTGCATGTCACAGTCATTGGTTCATCAAGATAAGTAATAGTAATGTTATATAAGTAAAGTAATGAGAGAAAAAAATAATGAGTGTTGATTCATAAGAAAAGTCAAAATGCTTTGATAAATTGCATAACCATTTTAAACATTGGAGATCTTATTGCGGGAATTGGAAAATGCGAAAAGAAAATCATTTAGTAAATAAAAACAATGCATGATGCTTGTTTCAGCCTTGCTACCCCGAGGCTCATCGGGCTCTGGTTGTCCTGATGGTCCAGTTATTGAGGCGCGCCCCTCTGCTCACAGCCTGTATAGAAGGGACTTCCTCCCCCTCCTCCCCAAGAACAACACAACAGTCCATGTTATTGTCTTCTAGGAACAAATTCTTCACCGCTACAAGTGCTTCTTCTTCGTCTGACCCATAAACAATATCGGCCTGTTGGAAAGTATGCTCCAGATACGGTATTGGCTGCTCCAGGGGATAGTAAGGACCACTCCATGGTGGTGACCAGTTGTTGAATTCTTTGCAGGTGTAGTCATATCCCAAACCGAAGGTAGTGCCATGCTTCTTGAGTTTTATAGGCTTAGCGATTCCTTGGAGGTTCTTGCCGAGCCCCTTGCCAGGTTCGTACCCACTCCAATTCAGTAAACTCTCAATTTTGTTATCCCACTATTTGTCTTTGTCAACAACATTTACCTGTTCAATGTGGTGGTAAGTCTCTCCACCTAGTTTCCTTCTTCCTTTGATTGCCGGAATGGTCTGGTGACTGTATATAGGGTTTTTACCGTTACCGTGAATGATCACTTCCTAGTGATTCCATTTTACTGCCTGATGTAGTGTTGATGCTGTCGCACCTCCTTTTTACCGCGCCCGCGGGGCGCGTGGGGAGTTTTCTCCAATTGAAGGACAGTTGAAACGGGTTTTATTTAATTATTTCAGAGTCGCCACCTGGGAATTTTAAGGCGTCCCAAGTCACCGATTTTAATCCCTGAATCGAGGAGAATATGACTCAGTTTATTATTCTGCGAACCAGAAATCCTGAGTAAGGAATTCTGTTAATCCGGAAGAAGGTGTTAGGCATTTCCGAATTCCGTGGTTCTAGCACGGTCGCTCAACTGTTTTTATTATTGGCTTATCTTGATTTTTACATATATATTGCAGGATTTTGTCACCGCTTCTGTTTATTGTTTATGACGAATTACGCGTACGTATATTCGTATTATATACCTTTTATAATTACAGAGGATCGTGCCACGCATACGTGTACACAATAAAATTGTTATAGTTTTTATTAAAAAATCATATGTTCGAAATTTAAAATAAAATCAGGAACATCATCACCCTTGTATTTAGACAATGAACTACACATCTCGAGTTATATGAAATTATTTTAACATCCTTGGAAAAATCCTTTTCTTAAATATTCGCTTGAAATTGCGTACGCATAATCCGAATTTGCTTTTAAAAAAAATTATCAGGGTACGCGAACGCATCCCTAATTGCGCAAAATATTTGTAATGGTATTATGGATTTTCCACAAATTGTTTATTATATTCATACATTTTTTATGTGAAAATCATGAGAATTCCCATTTTAGAGGCCCTTAAATTCTTTGAAAAGAATTCACAATCTATTAAATGTTGCCCGTCGATTATAATTTCCGAGTATAAATTATATTCATTCCAACTATTCAAATTCAAAGAAAAGAATAAAAATATGATTAATACTATTTTTAACAAGTACAACATATATATATGCCAAAGAATGAATTGTATATGAAACTAACAAAACTGATTTATGAAGGGAAAAGTATTTTTGAACAATTTTTTTACATTATTTTTTTAGTGCAAATTCTATTTCTAATTACCATTGATATAAAGTGTTGCAATTTGTGTTTGTACATCTCATCTTATTTTCATATACTTTCTTTTAATCCAATAGGCGAAATTAAATTAATTAATTATGCTTATGAATGAGTTAGGATAGATTTATATATATATAATCAAACCAATTTGATTCTCAATCTATATGAATTATTACTAAATATTAACTTTCACATTGTATAAGTTCCTAAGCCCTTTATTATTAAGAAAGGGAACAAGTCTAGTTGACTTAATAAAATAATATTGCATAAAATATTACTCACCATATTTAACATCGTGAACATAGCGGATTATACTAACGCGTCTTTCAACTATTGATTATAAACACAACCAATGTTGTGCCAAAAGATAGCAAATTGCAACCAACATCATCTAGCTTTAAACAACAACTAATTAACTAACAAAATAAACTAATAGCATATTTTCCTTGATATTTCCATATTATGCTATACCTAGCTAATAATACCATAAAGTGTAAATAAAAGCCAACTTTCTGCTATGCTTCCTATTTAAACAACTCAAAGATAACTAAACTAATGAAATTTCGACATGGATAACATTATTACAAAGTTTTATATGAATTTCAAAATAAGACAATTAACTTGTAGCCATCAAGTCGAACTCACTACTGGTTATCCAACATGAAACCAAAGATGAAATTTAGATGTTTAAACTTAAATGAATAGAAGACAGTATTACAATTCAAACTTCATTTATTTGTCATGCCGAATCTCTTTCCAACATAGAATTTAAAATATAAGTACCTGGAAATGAAGGTAGAAGAAGTAAGTTTCAGCAGTAGCAGCAGTAACAAAATCAACAGAATAGCAATCTTTCCACAGATTTGAGCAATAATAAGACCCGAGGAGCCCAGATGCACAATGACGGTATTTTTAAAGAAAACTTCAGATTTTAATTGAACTATGGATTCAAATAAATCCGAACAGATTCAACAAAAGGACAATATTTCAGATTTCAGTTTCTTTTCTGTTTCAAATTCCTGTTTCTGATTTTTTCTGTTTCTGATTTTTTCTGTTTCTTCTTCCTCTTCAGAAAATCTTTTCTAATTTTCTGCTTGATTCTCTTTCTTTTATCTCACTCTAGGTGTATTTTTTCTTAAAGTCTCTCTCAAAATCTGATCTATATCCCCTAATCTCTCCTTGTTTTTTTTTCTTCTTCTGATTTTTCCTTTCTTCAGTTTTAAAAACTGTCCTCCAGATCAGATTTTTCTTTTTCTCCTTTCTTTCTGTCTGAAAGGCTCTAGAATCAGTCCCTGTACTTATACAAGTCTGTCCTATTTCCTTTTAGTGCTTCTTGGACCCCCTTCTTCTTTTAAAATCAAAAATTTCCATTAAAAACTGCTTTTGAATAATTTAAATGATCCTATCCTGATTTTAAGCAGCCCCATTACCATTTGCTTCCCATTATCACTTTAAATAATAGCCAATAATTTTCCACTTTCAGCCCATTATGCTATCATATTACCCTCACTATTCTGTCCCAGAAATACCCTCAGAGATCCTACTGTGATTACTATTATTACTGCTGTCAAACTTAAAATCTAACAATAAAGATTTTTAAAATCTGTTCAAACCTGATTATTAATCTGATTTAAGACAGCTACAACCAATCCTAAAGTTTTGGACTGAATCCTAACTAAGAATGTAACCTTCTAACACAATTACATCTAATCAACATTTGTAAACTTGAATTCAAAAATAACATTATAACACTATTATACTGAATTCAACCTAATAATTCAACTGCATTTCAACATTGGACTAAAATCAAACACACACAGGAGCATTGTCAATATACTGACAATGCCCTGTTCAGAAAACAATATATACACAACATTCATTTGAATTTACTGATTTGCAAACAAACATGATTTAATTGACGAGTATTAATCAGTTGACTATTTACAACATTTGCCCATAATCAGTCTAAAACAATAGAAACAAACTGTTTCAATCAGCATTATCATAAATGAGAATTCATAATATAACTAATCGACGAACTTAATCGAGTCGATTACTTACATTGTAAATAATCACAACCAACAGTAACAGTTTCATATTTTGATCATATAGACGGGTATGAGACAAAAATGACAGAATTAGATCAAACAAAAATATGAAAAATTAACAGGTTATTAAAACAAACAAAAATACATGTAGAATACACAAAAGAAATAGAAAAATACCTCTGAACCTTCAAATTTATTCAAACTAGAACTCCACTTGGATTCGGATATTTTTTGAAATCAAACAGACCTTAGTCGAAGTATTTTCCACTGAAAATAATTCGACTAAGGTCGATTAAACCTCAATCTTTATTTAATTTGGGCAGAATCCAAAAGTCTGGTATTTCTAGGGTTCTTGAAGGTTCGATTTGGGACTTAACCATTTCTGGTCAGATTCGAGGGGGACCAAATACGACACAAGGGTGAGGGTAGCCTAGGGGTCATTTGGTGTCAGTTTAGAACAGATCTGAGTTTGTTCTTGTTTGGCTCGAATCTTCAAAAGAAGATTCGAGAAGCTCTGAAATGATTCGAGCCAAACAAACACCAGATCCATAACGAGGCATGCTAGGGGGTACTATGGTGTTAACTAGGGGTTGTTTGGTTTAGATCTAAGCTCGGCTCGAATCTTCAAATGAAGATTCGAGAACCTTCAGGAAGATTCGAGCCAAGTGACTAGCATATCTGGATAGAGGATGTTCAGGGGGTTCTAGGGTGTTATTTTGGTGACCGGCGGCGTTAATGCCGCCGGGTTTCAGGCGGTGGGATGCTAGGGCGGCTAGGGTTAGGGGTGTGTTTGGGAAGATGATGAACAAGAGAGGAGGGGGGGTGTTTAGTTAGGGGCCGGGGTAGGGGTTTGGTCCTTATATAGGGGTGGGGTGGATTGATCTCATCCGTTAGATCAATTAAGATGCACGGTTGAGATCAATCCACTTAACCAAACGTTGTCGTTTGGTCTAAGTTCAGGGTCAGCCTGGATCGGGTCAAAGGGTCGGGTTACGGGTTACGGGTAAGGGGGTGAGATCTTAACCGTTGGTTGGATTTGATCCAACGGTCCCTGAGAAGCTACGACCAAACGCTGTCGTTTTGGCTCGTCTGGATTGGACCGGACCTGGGCTGCCTGGATTGGGCTAGGGGGGGGGTAATTTGGTTTTGGGCCTGGATTTTAATCCAGGTCCGATTTTCACATTCTATTTTATTTTATTTTAATTTTATTATTTTTTTATTTCAATTTTCTAATTTAAATTCCTAATTTTAATTATAAAACAATTTTAACTTCTAGACAATATTAATCACTTTATAACAACTGTTCAACATACAGACAAAACATTAATCACACAGTGGAATATTTAAAATAGAACAAAAATGCATATTTTTGTGTTTTTATTTTGAATCAATGCATAATTAAATCCTAGATATGCATGCAACATGTATTTTATTTTATTTTTCATTTTATTATGACAACGTAAATATTTACGGACATAAAACAAATATTTAACAAACACCACGCAAATTCAAAAAATTGCACAGTAAAAGAAATTTATTTTATTTTTGATTTATTTTGGAGTAGTTTTCGTAAGGCAAAAATCACGTGCTCACAGATGCTACAACCCCAACAACATGAATCCATGGCTATACCAATAGAAGGTTGTAAGATGCTGGCACATCTATCACCTGGAAATCGACATCGAACCATGTTGGCCCCATCTGCAGGCATAGGACAATCTCACCAATGGTGGATCTCTGGGAGCCATCGAAGGCTTTCACATTGATAGCTCCATTTTTTATCTCGTGTAGTCCCTTACCCAACTTCTTGAGTGTTACCAGTGGACAAATGTTGAGACTAGAACCTCCATCGATTAGGATTCTGGTAATAAAATAGTCTTCGCATTGCACGGTGATATGCAATACCTTGTTGTGCCCCAGCCCTTCAGGTGGCATCTCGTCTTCATGAAAGGTGATCTTATGGCTTTCCAGAACTTGTCCTACCATGTTAGCCATTTCCCCGCCAGTGATGTTATTTGGCACATATGCTTCACTCAGCACCTTTAACAGAGCATTTTTGTGTGCCTCAGAATTTTGTAGCAAAGCAAGAATGGAGATTTGCGTTGGTTTTTTGTTCAACTGGTCGATGACTGAGTATTTCTTGGCATGTATATTTCTCCAAAGATCGTCTGGACCCGTCTCAATGAGGGGAGGCCGATTGGAGGCCTGCTTGCTTGACTCAGCTAGATGTTCAGGGGTATAGAATCTGGTAGTTCTTTTCATACCCTATGCTGCAACAGTCTCTTCGAACCTGACCTTGCCATTCCTCCTTGCCTCGACTGTATAGTCCCAAGGTACAACCTTTGTATGGAATGGTGTCATGGTCTACATTTCTACTAGGATTGGCGTGAATAACCTCACTCTAAATGGAGCATGTGCCTGGCAAAACTGCAACCTCAAATGGTGCGGGTACATTTGCCAGAGACATGAATTTGACCTCAATTGGTGCTGGTGTCTTTGCAGATGACGTTGCTTCAAACTCAAGTGGCACAAACATATTTAACTAAGTGTCCTTAGATGGTTGAATCTAGACTATGATTGGATTGAGAGTAACTATTGGCTTCTTTGGGTCATCGCCTTTTGCGATCAACCCGACTGATCCTCGGGATCCCAGTCATCTTCTATTTCAATCATGTGGATACCTCCACCCTTATGGTCTGGCAGAGGGTTGTTACGGACATTTGGCGCGTGTTCCTTTGCCACAATGATCTTGTTATCAATTAAGGACTAGATTTTGTCTTTCAAAGAACGACATTCATCGATGGTGTGCCCTTTCATGCCAGAGTGGTATGCACAAGATTTGTTTGGGTTAACCCACTGAGAAGGGTTCTCAAGGGTCGCAACAGGGATAGGGGTGACATAACTAGCAGCTTTGAGTATCTTGTACAACTGGTCAATGGGTTCGGCAATGGCTGTATATTGTTTTGGAGGTTTGCGATCAAAATTAGGTCAAGGTCTAGGGAAGTTTTGGCGTGCAAGAGGTGATTGATAGTGGGATGGTTGAGCATTATAGGTTTGTTAGACATGAGGGGGTTGAGAGTATCTGGGTGAAGTAGGTTGATATGTGGGAGGTGGATGTGATTGATAAGTTGGCGGTGATGGTGCTTGGTAGTTCAGAGTTGGCTGATATGTGAGTGGAGGTGTTGGGTAAGTTTGGTATTTGATGGGAGATTTGGTCCTTTTTGCAACCATCACGGCCCCTACGTCCCTTTTCTTGACATTCCACCAGACTGCAAGGCCTTATTTGTAGCTTGCAAGGCCTCGAAGTTTGTGACCATTCTGCTTTTGATACCCTCTTCAATTCTTTCACCCATTTTGATAATGTCAGAGAATTTGTGGTTCTCGATCATCATCAATTGTTCATAATACTGCAGGTGCAGAGCCCGGACAAAGAACTTGCTCATATGTTCCTCTTCTAAGGTAGGTCTAACCTTAGCAGCTTTGGACCTCCAGCGAGTGGCATACTCGTAAAATATCTCTGTAGGCTTCTTCTTTAGATTCTGTACATAGAACACATTCGGCGCATTTTCTGTGTTAAACCTGAACATGTCCATAAAATCGGATGCCATGCTTACCCAGCTTGACCACTTCTTTAGATCTTGGCTGATGTACTAGGACAGCGCATCTCCTTTCAAACTCCTCATGAACAGCTTCATGTGAATTCTCTCATCTTTCCCTACTCCAACCAGCTTGTCATAGTATGTCCTCAAATGGACCCTTTGATCACCTGTATCATCAAACATTTCGAACTTCGGAGGTTTATACCCTTCGAGCAGTTCGACATCGGGCTGTATGCAAAGATCTTTATAGTTCAGCCCCTCGATTCCTTTACTTCCTTCAACGCCCTGAATCTGGCTAGTCAATTTCTTAAGTTCCTCAACTAGGTTTTGATAAGCAGATCCTTTTCATCTGACTCAAGTGTACTTGAGATAGGCTGGGTGGAGTGTGACATGGTCTCCACATCGATAGGGGTGTTATGGTGTGTGTGAAAGTGGTCATTTGTGGAGTTTTGGGGTTCTGGGATGAGTAGTGGAGTATTGTTTGGGGTATGGTTGGTGTTGTATTGTGTCTTTGGTGGAACAATGTGATGGTGAGGAGCGGGATGATTCTGTTGCTTTGGGATGTTTTGAGGCAGTGTAGGGTTTTGAGTATTGGGGAAATTGATATCTGGGATGCTGAGGGAAAATGATAGGCTTGCCAGATTCTGAACCTAATTGTGCTCTTCTTAGAATTTCAGAAATTTCTGTTCAAGTTAGGAGACATTCTCCTTAGGAACCTGAGTACTATGGCCAATAGTGGCCTCTACCTATTCAGTTGGATTCTCCTTTCTGACGTTGTTCAAATCTTCCATCTTGCCTTTGTTCTTGTTTTTGATAGGACTAAGAGGAGGAGTGGGTGGAGGTCCCATGGATCTCGTGGAATAGGATGATGTTGCCAAAGTGTACGAACTAACCTTTGGGGAGGGGAATAATAAAAAATAAAAATAAAAGGTAATCAAGTTAGTGAAGAATATAGGAAGTATTGCAATATTTAAGCACATAGTGCGGGAATGTAAAGCACGTCCTAATTTAGGGACCTCTTTGTGCCCGAGGTAGGCCTAGTGACAAATTGATTTAGAGAACTTAGGATGCTAAATGCCTCATTTTATTGATAAAAAGTAGACGAATCCCAAATTGATAAATAAACAGGAAATAAAAGTCACTAATGGCCATGGGTCTTATTACAATTTATAAAGAGAAAAGATGAACTCCTATCTACTTGGTACCCGAAGGACCTTCCCCAGATTCGGCATCCTTGGCTCCGTCGAACAGCTTTCCCATGTGGCGAAGTCCTAGCAATAGGTATGCTCTAGCTAGATGTCCTCCTTTCCTTCCTTCAGCATTTTGACAATCCTTGACCCTTTTGAGAAACTTTCTCTCCAATTCCACTATGCCTCGCTCCAAGTATCCTAGTCTTTGTTGGCACTGACAACCATGTCCTTCCATTTCTCAATTAGCTTCTGGTTGGACTCTTATATCTCGTGGTGTTCACTTTTGCATCCTCAGATCCTTTTGCGCAGTTGGTTGTATTTGACATGTGCCTTGGCCCTTTTATCTATAATCCTGTGACCTCGAGCAAACCCTGGTTGGCCCAGACCATCATGATTGTCTTCCAACCAACCAGAGTAGAAAGGAGCGCAACCAGCATGATACCTGTCTGGTTCGATGGTATATCTCCCCATTATGATCTTGCAGTGCCACATATGCTGAGCTTGGCACTTGTAAGGACTATCATCATTCTGGAAGTCAGCCCAGAAATGACTCATCTTGTCGACCCTGGGTATAACCTGCTTCCTACCAGCTTGCCTCATAACTCAGAGAGGGACATAAGGGTATGTTCATCTCAGAACGATTAGTATCAGGAAAGGTGCATATCTGGATCGGCTGATGAACTCCTCGGTCAGAAACCACTCGAGCATCCATTAGACCCATTCCTCAGTCAGATTATAAAATAGCTCAACCCATCCTTTGGAATCCTCCGGCTGAGCGAACATACTGGGGATGTAATTCATTTACATTGGATGATGGAATCCCTTCGCTGAATCTTTTTTCGGTATTCTCCCCTTTAGAGATGTTTCATGAGCTAGAGTCGAAGTAATAAATTGCAGCCTTCAAAGTGTTTTGATCCTCATTGACACTTCTCCAAGGCTCGATATATGTCTACAATGATCATGAGCACGATGCTGAATGGCTTCCCACGAATCCCTTCTATTAGGGTCTTAGTTACCATAGCCAGCCTGGTATGGATTCTTGCTTTCTTCATCGGAAACACGATCAGCCCTAGGAAACAAAACATGAAGACAAAAACCCTTCGATGGATGTGCCCCAAGGATGTGATGGCAAACTCGTCAGGATAGGTACGGTAGGATTTGTTGTGACCGTACTTTTCATACAAATAGTCAAAGGATGTAGGATTCCTTCAGACATGTCAATTATGGGTTCTACTTCAGACCCATCATTTTGAGGAAACCCCTGCCTTTGCGGTTCTCAGGCATTAGCAAACCCGGAGTTTCCCATACTAGATCGGCCAGTCCTCCTATCTCCTCTAGCAAGGTTGTCATTTCAATGTCCCCAAAGTGGAACACATCCCTTTCACAATCCCAAAACAATGTGTCAGCTTCTATGATCTTGTTGTTAGGTTGGATCTCCAGGAGGGAGGGTAGGTTTCCCAGATATTTTCGGATGAGAGTTTGGTCACTAGAGTGTATATCTTTCCACCAACTTAGTAGTCTTGGGTGGATGTTGGTGACCATGCCAAATCTAGGGGTTTCGTGCCTCATATTTCTGCAAGACAAATAAGGTTAGGCCCTTACCCCCACCAGACTCAACTATTTAACACCAACAATTAGCATAAAGAATTTAGTTCTCCAAATAAATGCACAGAACGTGGTGATGTTCATTTGGATCCAGGGAAACCCAGTGGACCTTGGACAGGGCTATCTTAAAGGATCATTATATGGACAACATAACTGACCCGACTAGGTTTAACCATGACGCATGCACAATTTGAACAGAGTAATGGTTTCTATGAGGTTTTAGACTAGTACCCTTGAGCGGACAACTCAAGAGGGAAGGCACGGAACCGTCGACTGCACCGCTGATTGACTGGTTTTACCACAAATATGCCTTTCCGAATTTAGGGGGAAATGATATAGGAAGAGCACAACCACTCATTATAAGCGTTGCTATAGTATTTGTTTGGCACGAGTGGAGTATGACGTTGAGCATGATTATACAATAATTAAAACATGTTGGCACGTATTTGCAAGTTAAGAAAGCGATAAATACAACTGTTTCATAATTTAAAGCAACAATAAAGGAAGGAAACAAATAAGATAAGTCAGTTTTGCTTTTGAAAAGAAATTAAATGCTTAAAGGAATTAAACAAGTAATTGCACATAAGGGAGGCACAAAATTCACAAGAACAATCTGAAGTGGTAAAGGCCTAAGATCCCCAGCAGAGTCGCCACGCTGTCGCGCCCCCTTTTTCCCTCTTCGCATCGCAAATCGGGTTTATGACATTTTGGGTATGGGACAACTCATTCCTTTCGGGAACTGGGTTTGCATTTGAAGAGTTGCCACCTAATGATTTAAGGTGCATTATGACACCTATAAGGTTCATTTCTAAGTTTGTTTGATAAACAAAGATAGGGTAAGGGCTTGAAATTATCCTAAGGGGAAGTTGTTAGGTACCTCTCAGGATCCACTAGTATGGTTTCCGGCCAGACAGTTTTTTGTGAATTTCATACAATTAGTAGATAGAAAAATATAGGCTCAAACAGTAGGGGATTTAAGTTTGAACACATAAGAGTTTGAAAAAATAATTATTAAAAGGCAAATTTTGAAAAAGAAGGTACAATTCTACAAATACTTATGAATGTAAAAGGGTGTCTTAGGTTTGCTTGTAATATGGATCACATCAATGCAATACCCGGTATGACACTCCTCAAAGAGGGGATACACGTGGTATTAACGCACCAGTCATCATATCCATATCTACCCTTTCCTGCCCCGTGAAGTTAATTAAAGTGAGGGTTGGTATCGACCCTTATTGCATGCTATTATTCGTCCCATTCCTATCAGTCCCGGAGGGATTTAGGACTACTATTCCTATAAGAGGGAGGATTTTAGGCTGACTCTTGGTTTTTAAAGGTAAAAAGACTAAGGCGACATACAAAACACGTAGGACCGAACAACTAAGAGGCTCATATATACCTCCTCAAATAAAGCACATAAATATCATGACTTAAACACATTTAGGGTCAGAATTTAAAGGTACTAAGGCAGGGTGCTTTAATTGTTGAAGCAGACCAATTTATTACATAACTTAGATAAGAAGTCCGAATCAGGCATTCCTGCTAGTTGTAGCAGTGCTAATTAAACAAAGGCGAGTTCAGTTTTATCATTATTACCTAGGGCTTGCCTAAGTGTGTATTGGTGATGTCCTATAAGCATGATATCTATTACTAATGTAGCAAAGTAGTAACAATTTTACGAGCGATTTGGATCCTATAGGCATGCTTTCTAAACCGTATTAATAAAAGTAGTAGGTTGTTTAAACTGATTCAGAACAATATGAGTCAAACTAATTTTTAATCAAAGGCTGATTTTGATCCTATAAGCATGGTATCTAATTGAACATGCAGTGAAGTAGGCAAGATTTATTTGATTAAAGTGAAATTCCTATAGGCATGATTTCTATTAAAAATTTTTATTTTAATCCTATGGGCATGATCTATATTTGTGTGAAAGTAAAGCATGCAAAACTTGAATTAAAATAGAGCAGGTCCTATAGGCATGTTCTCTATTTGCGTGAAAGTAAAGCATTTAGAACTTGAATTAAAACAGAACAGATCCTATATGCATGTTCTCTACCTTTCTAATAGCTAAAACATGCATAATTACCCCATCCCTTTCACTAGCCAACCCCAATATTTGTTACAAATTATTACAGACAAAATACTGAATTACATCAGAAATGTGTAAAATAAGAAGTTACAATTATAGGAAGCCTGATTCTGACTTTCTAACTAAGTTATGGAATAAACCACCTCAAATGCCACTTGTTTCAAAGCATTTCTCAGACCTAGGTGTGTCAAAGTTCCCTAAGGGTCTCAAGGGACCCCGGGCAGTGCTTACACCCAGGTTTGTATAACCAAATAGAGATGAGTATAGTGTGGAAGGGCCAGCCCTTATATGTCCAAGTTCAGAGGGAGCTCAAGGGTCAAGGCTCACACAATAGGGGCAAAACCTAAGTTCTAAGAATATAGTGGAAGTGCAAAACACAGAGATTTATTTAAAACTGGTTTGAAAATAGTAAGTGGTAAAGGTGATTTGAAAACAATAGTAGTAACACTCAAACTACACAGAATCAACAGTTACACAAAGGGGTCAGGGGTTTTGGGAATACATTGCATGAAGCATATGACCCCAGAAAGGGTCAGGTTCGGTCATGCACAACAATGGCTGATGCTGTCATGCCCACAAACCAGACAGGGAACACAAACACATAAAGGAGATGTGTGGTTTGGGATTTATACACATAGGAAATCATTAATTTAAAATGGGAAGGGAACATATTTCAACATGCTAGTAATGTAATTTGATCGCAGAAACATAAGCAAAAGTACACAAGTATGAGAGAAGTTGGAACAATTACAGAAACATGTTGTTGTTGATGCTTGAAAACTAACTAGAACATACAAGTAAAGAAGCAAAGTGCAGAAAGGAAAAGCAAGCAAATGTCCACAGTCTAGCCTTGGCTTTTAGCCGACTAGACTAAGTAGTAGCACAAGTAGCAGTAGAGAAAAGAGAGAAAGTTTTGAGTGTAAGTGTGTGTTATTGAACACAATTGTTCGTCGTGTTTAAAGAAAAAGAGTGGTATTTATAGTTTTGAAAAGGAGTGAAGACTAAGGTAATAAGTAAAGTCTTAACACAAATATGGAAACAATCACAAGTCAAAATCGATTACCACAAGTGATTCCCTTTAATTAAGGAATCACTGTTTAATGGGTAGAAACAGGTCTAATTAAGGAAAGAAAATCAGTTTGGGGACAGATTAATTATTGCCATAAAAGGGGCAGTAAAAACATGAAGTAAACAATCAAGTCTAAGTACAAAAATATGCTTATTTTGGGAAAGGATTCGGTAAGGTAAAACATCACAGTAAAGGAAAGGAATCAATTAACTTTAAACATATAAGTAGAAATTAGGGCTCATAAGAAAACCTTTTGCAATCAGTCTCAATATTCAGGAAATCATAATCAATCAAGAAAGAAACATGATTCTGCATTTCGTCATATAAATAGAATGAACAGCAGTGTCAGAAATGCAAGGCCAAACACAATGTCAAGGAAACAACATATAATAGTAGCAGAAATAAGAATAGGATTAAGTAGTGAACAAAGTCAAGTAGTCGGGGCTCACACGTATTAGCCAAAGAGAAGAAGAGAGTCAAAAACAAGTAAAGGTCTCACAGTAACAGGTGAGGAAACCTTTTGAGAAGTTAGGGTTTCAACAATAGTCGAGTTAAAAGGATAGTAAAAACTCAAAATTAGATAAGTCACATAAAGAAAAGAGAGTCTGAAACAAGGAACCTTTAACCGAGTCAAGTATACATTCAAACAAGCAGTCTCAGACCAAAAGACCTAGGGTTTTCCACAATAATCGAGTTTAAAAGATGGTGAAACTCAGAATCAAATAAGTCAGATAAGAACGAAGAACTTAGTCGAATAAATACACATTTAAACATGTAGTTTCAAAACTCGGATGAGACAAAAAGGGAACTAGGGTTTTAACATGTTGACTCAAGTAAAAGGAAAGCATAACAAGTAGTTTGAACATAGTAAAATCATAAAACAACATCAAGAATCAGAGAAGAGAGTTTTTAAAAGAGAGGTTAAGAAAAACCCTAATCGGAGAAAATGAAGAGTCATTTTGAAAGAAAAGTTGAAGAACCTTCGAGAAAACACTTAAGAAATTCAAGGATCTGCCTTGAAAGGCCATGAATGGCCGAAGAAAGGTCATGGATGGCCGGAGAAAGGCCATGAATAAAAGTCGAGCAAGGATTGGACTAGATTCCTTCGAGGTCTGGCCATGATACCATAGAAACAAACATCCAGGAGCCATATGAGGCTGATACACATCTCAAATGACCATGAGAGGCCATGTATTAGGAAGGGGTTGAGGTAGATTAGGGTGAGATTAGATGGCGGGGGATAGGGTTCATGAGGGATTTCAGAGAGAGTTGAGAGAGAAGGGGGATTCAGGGCGGCGTTTGGTAAAGAATGAGGTAGGGTAAGGGGTCGTTTATGATTAAAAATAGAAAGGGTGAATATTGGCCGTTGATTTGAATCATCAACGACCTGGACTAAAGAGGGTAGGTAGGGGAATCCGGGTTAGGTCATTTAATTGGGTTAGGGGTCGGGTTTAAAATGGAATTGGGCCAAGAAATTGGGTTTTATTTGGGGTCATATTTACGCTAAAATTGAAATGTAATTGGGCTATTATTTAAATAGACAATTTTCCCCTTTTAAAATGATAAAAATAGTAAATTAATATTTGGAAATAAATTGAAAGCACTAAAATAATTTATAATATATAATTATCAATTTAAAAAATAAAGGACTTAAATTTATGAATATAAAATACAATTGAATCTTAAAAGGGCTAATATTGCAATTATATGCAATTTAGCTTAAAAATACTAAATAAATTTGTAAAAATATGCAAAAAATTACATTAACTATATTTTAGCATATATACAAAATTCCAACAAATGAATTACCAAAATAATAATTTTGGAAATAATTATTGGATTTTTTATGGATAAAAGAGGGAAATAAATTGATTTGATAACCTTTAAAAATTATGGAACAATGATAAAATATTTGGATATGCTTACATATGCTATTTTGAATGTATTTTTCATATTAAAAATATATAGAAAAAATTGGGTATCAATAGCTGCCCCTATGTTTACCTGGGAAGGATGAAAAAGTTGTCGTGTAAAGATATGATGGCCAATTTTGATCGAGCGAAACGGTTTCAAAAAGATAGACCACACCTTGGATTCTGAGCTACCTACATATCCCTGGTTTTATATGAATCATGCCATATGTAGTTCAGAATCTATCGGCGGAGTATGCCGATGGAGACTTTTCAAGAACGGACGCAATATCTAGGACGGGGTGAGTGGACGGCTTGTGGGAATGGTTAAGGTTTGATATGGCTGTGGGAGCTGGAGTGGGATCGCTCCTGCTAGGATGGCCATTGCTTTCTGGTTTACCTACAATTAGAAACAATACAAGTGTATATCGCGCATAAATTTAAACATGATGCAAATTCCCGTCGGACCATGAATGTTGTTTTTGGACAGTTAGAATGATTTCCTGAGACCATGATGTCCTGGGCCATGAAGCGTACAATAAAGGATTCGCAGGCCATGAAATAATGCTCTCGGGCTATGCGGATGGTGTCTCCAAACCATGATGCCTTTGATTAATGAGATGCAAAAGATTAAAAGGGATCCTCAGGCCATGACATGGTATTTTCGGGCTATGAAGATGGTGCCTCCGAATGATGATGCCTTTGGATAATTTGGCGATCTTTCAGCCCATGAAATGTAGTATGAGGCAATCTTTCAGCCCATGAGATGCAGTATGAGGCGATCTTTCCGCCCATGAGATGCAGTAGCATGATGCGGACAAGACAGAGCTTAGTTTTGCGAATTGAAGGGCAGAGCTTAGCCCATAAGAGAAACGAAATAAACAATGCTTGAGATAGTTCTTAGCTTCGAAGAAAATTAGAGGCAGAGCTTAGCCTCGGAAGGCAGAATGATAGCCTTATGCAAAGATGCAAATGCAGATAGAGGTAGATCTTAACCTCGGAAGGCAGAATGATACCTTTTTGCGGCCCATAGGTTTGGGTCGTGACAAAAGTGGTATTATAGCAGTTCTGTCTTAGGGATATCTACAAGCCGTGTCTAGTAGAGTCTTATTTATGGGTGTGTAGTGCACAACACTATAAGCATGAGGATACATGGCATTTAGGAATGTCACTCGTTCTTCTTACTCTAGATCGTGTGGTAGAGCTCAGTTGTAAGAACTAAATTTCCTTCACTCTATCTTATTCATAATACGATGATGCCTACATCTAGAAAGACAGTTGGTAAGAGATTGAATGTGGTTATGGAAGGGTTGAGACATAAGAACTCGATTTTTCATGATGCTTATGGTGAGTAAATGTAAGGTCTTCAAATCATGTGCATACTAAGATATGTAAGCTTTTTGATAAGGATCACTAAGGCAAGATTATCTATCCCTTCTTACGGTAAAAAGGAATAAGAGTTTCAGAAGGTAGATATAAGCCTCAACAAGTAAAAGAAGCAAGGTGAGAACGGTACGAGGTACCCAGTTAATGAATATTATCAGTATTTACAATTCAGGCAGAGGAATATAAGCTTTTTGAGTTACCTTCAACAATAATGGAGGTATATACAATTGATCACACCCATTTCAGTTATGCCCTATGGAGGCTGACAGGTGTAGTTTAAGAGAAGGACGGGATATCAGGATCACCCTGGGGTTAGAGTAACCCAAAATGGTGAATGGATTATTTGTGTTAGTTGACATTTCTGAAGGATATTGCAAAGTTAGTAATAGATCTCTTTCTGACACACACAGATGGTGCACTATAAAATAGTATAGCTAGATATGAGTACTACAAAGATAGGCATTGGAAGCCTATAAGAGATAAATATTATCTTAGTATGACTCCCACCCCTAGAAGAGATAGAATGTTAGGCAACCCGAAGAGCCAATAGATGGAGCAAATGGGAGCTAAAACCAAAAGAAGGTCTTGTTGAAGTTTACAGAATATGGTGATATATAGAAATGTTAGCAGGAAAATAAGAAAAGAGTTAATAAAGCATTATGAGTAAGATGTGATACATGGATGACAACGGTAGATCAAAAAGATAACAGTATTATAGAGTCTATAGCTAAGTGAAGGAAAATACGAGAGGTGACATGCCATGAGACAACAAAGGAGTATAGGCCATAAAGTCATATCCTTATTTTGAAAAATAAGTTCATGACTCTAACATTATTACCAAAAGGAAAAAAAATTAGACCCCAGAATAATAGAAATCGGTATGGGCTGGTGAACAAGGTAAACTAAACTTGAGTTAGGGACTATATGTGCCAGTTATACTAAGTATCACCCTCGTAAGTAAGGAATTTCATTATCCTTGGTACAGAAGGATTACCGTATGGCGAGTAAGGGTCATCGAGGATGTGAAAAGATGCCAAAGATGAAGAGGTAAAACATCTATGGGTATATCGTCGTAGCACTAAATCATAGTACTCCCCTAAAGGGGGAATGCAGAATAGGGTGGTATTAAGTCAGAATTAAGTGGTTCTAGTAACTGTGGAATGGTAAAGAAAGAATGCAGTAAAAAAATGAAAAAGGAATGAGATTACACTTTTCAGCTCCTACAGATATGCTACAATTCCAGAACATTATGCAAGCACGACGTCAAGGAAAGGAAATCATGGTTCCTGCCCGAGATGTTATTGATAAATAAGGAGCCAGTGCGAGACGTAAGTTAAGACAAAGGAATTAACCCAAGAAATATAATGTAGAATATTGATATAAGAATGGGCCAACATGTAGTTCGTAGTTGAGGCAAGAGGATATAGATAAATCAACAGATCGTGCAAGATAAACATAGTGAACCCCAACAATAGTGAAGCCAGTCTCGCAGATAATGATATTGTGATCCTTGAGAAATACTCAGATAAAAGTTGGGGTAGTTAAAGGTACCGTATAAGTGTTACAAAAATAAAAGAGAGTGCTACTGGGAAACATTCAAAATGTAAGTTCAGAAGCAACCCTTTAAGCACAAGGGCGTGGAGGTAATTAACTACGGATAATTATAGGCAAGGAAGAACATCAAAAACTCTATCGGGAATGCGATGTAATAAGATCATAGCTTGACAAGAGTCAGAGGGTGTTCCCTAAGTACTAGAATGAAAGACTAGCTGTGAAAATAAGGAAAAAGGGTTCAACCTAAGCACAGTGACCTAAAGAGGAAATGATCTTGTAACAACAGTCTCATAACAACATTGTATGCACTCCATAAGAAAGTGGCACCTACCGTAGCTAATGAATGGGAAGTAAAATCAAAAGTAACATTCAAGATCATATGAGTTGCACGAAAATTCCTGCATATGTGAGAAATAAAATAAGCTAAGTATGCATGCAACAAGGAGGAAGCAAGACCAGGAAAAAGTAATAGCTTACATTTAAAAAAAGCTGAGAAGGAACAGAAGAAATTATTCGATCAATGATCCAGAGTTAGTTACGTTATGAATGCACTTAAGATTTCGGAGTATTATCCATGTATCATATATGTTGACAATCATACAGCCGTAGAAGATTCCGGTATAAGTTAAAAGAAAGAATTGAACCCAGGTCATAGAAAAGGATTGAATAGTTAGAAGATTGTATCATGGATATTCCATAGCATACATGTAAGGCTAAAGTAATGACTAATACCATGAGACACAGATTGGAAGATAGTTTAAGCCTACATAAAGGTTGATCAGAAGAAAGAGGAAACTAAAGAGTTACAACAACGAAGTAAAATATGAGTCTAATTATTGGACACAAAAAATTATAGAAATCGTGATTGAGAATATTGCAGGATCACTCTTAATATCAGAGGTACAAGAGAGATAGCATATTAGCCAGATTCTATAATAGTTTATGATAAAGTCAGTTATAAGAGTACCAACCTCTTAAGAAATCAGTATGATGCTCCTACCGAATTGTGTATGCACAAGAGGTGCAAGTATTGTAATAGAGCTTTAAGTTATGGACGTGAATCATACTATGTGGAAGGGAGTTCATGAAAGAGGTACAAGATACGATGCAAGAGTTTAAAGCAAGTATGGTAAATGTGAACAACATACGAGGTACTCAGGTGCAGAAGGTTAAATACTTTGGATAGAGGGCTAGAAGTGCTGGGATTCAATATCCATGAATGATAGCGTCATCGTCAGTGGCATATCTTCCAGTCGATGATTTCTGGTATCAAAAGGTCCAGTTAAGAAAATAAAGAAGTTAGAGACGATGCAATGTTCGCTTGATGTTCTAAAATAACACAAGGAAATCTGTGGCATAAGCAAGTTGAAGGAAGATTACGAGTAGTATAAATAGATATATATAGGTCGCAAGCTAAAGTATGGTAAAGCGATAAGGTTTTAGGAAGACAGGGGTAAGGATAAGAAAGGGAAAGTGAGAAGGTGACGAGAATGTATAAGTCCTCAGGATTAAGACCATGAAAACAAGGGAGCTGATGGCTTCTCTAAGCTATAGAAAGCTCAGTATAGCCTGAATTCAAAGGAGTTACTCATCATAAGTAGCATTTAGAAGAGATGAAATACTGCCCTAATAGTAGAATAAGGGTGTAATTGTGATGGATAAAGGATGACGTTTAGGCCTTCGATTGAGTAATAATTTGAAGAAAAAAGGAAGGGATTCTGAATTATACGGGATTAAAATACCCCGTAAGTGAATCACATTGGGATGCTATAAATAAGGTTATTGAAGTACAGTATCGCCACCAAGTGGATCAGGAAAATCACTTCGAATATTCCTCGATGCAATGTAAGCCCTAGTGGCAAGGTATTACGTAAGAAGTTTCAAGTTATCAAAGGTATATTGTAGATCAATATTGAGGTGAATCAACAATAGATGGACAAAAGTCCCAAAGTATGAGATGAGATTAGGCCGTCATTCTTAAGATGAGCAGTAATGAGGAAGCACTAAAGGACTTAGATTTATACACATAGGATAAGAAACAAAAGTAACCTAGAGTTAGTAGAAGACCTCAGTAACGATAAATCGAAGTAAGAGTTAAGGAAGTAAAGTTATACGAATGGATAAACGGATCTAGGAAATAAGGTAATAACAAAATTTGTAAGTTCAATAAAGTACCGAACGAAGAACTTCAGTATACCTATAGATGCCCAGAGAGATGTCCTATCAAGCTCTTTATATTTTTACAAAGTGAGGCCTAGAGATTCACTAAAAGCTGGAGGAAAAAGGAGAGAAGAGTTGCATAGGCACATTTACAAGGTCAGAGTCATACAGGCTACATGACAGAAGGTAGCAACAGTTACGAGATTGGAAGGATTCCGACCACAAGTCATGGTGAGATAAAGAGGCCTAAAAGGGGGAATACCCTGGACTTAGGATTTATTCACAGAACAATTGCCTAGATGAAAAGGAGAGTATTAAAGTATTCATAAGAGTTGTCTGGTTATGAGAAAGATAAGTGCATCAGACAACAATCGAGGACGAATGTTCCAAGAGGGGTGGTGGTGGATGATGTTGCACCCTATGTTTTCGTACGTGAAACTACGCCATAAGTAAATTGATGGAATCTTGGAAATGAGATGTAATATCCCGCATTTTTGTACGTTAAAGTTTCGTCGTAAGTTAATCGACGTAAGCCCAGGAATGAGATTATTTTAGGATTATAAGTATTATGCTATTTCAAAAAAGGGATAAGTAAATTTGTGAAGGTGAGAGGGTAAGCAAATCGAAGAAAATGAGTTTCATCGAAGTTTGACAAATTGGGATAAAATTCGGTCCAAGATATAATACCCGGTATTTATGAACTAGTGCCATACAAGGTACCACATGATCATAATAGTAAGGTGTACAAAGTGTGTTAAAAATGGATAGTATTTTAAGTAATTTGAGATAATTCTTAATTATGTGGATAATTGGATAATTATTAGTTAATGGGAGATTAACAAGTTAATTAAGCAATTGGTGGATAAATCTTTTGGATAAGCCTTAACCATAATGTGGCACCCCCCCCCCCCCAATTCCTACATTGTGACTCTTATATTATGAGAGAAAGGTGGCACATTTATGTATATTATGTAGCTTAGTCATTAGCATATGGGCCCCAACCATTTAACGCCTAAAACTATCTAATTCAAAGGGAAGCTTATTTCAAAATATTATGGACGACACAAATCCAATGTTGCTGAAGTTGGCAAAAGTTAACTTCAATATAATTCAAGCCATGCACCAACACGATCTCAAACATATATTAAGATAATGGAGGAATCTTTCCATAGTTGAAGATTTGAGCTTGACAAGGGATCAGATGAGATTTGCTAAGATTCCTTTTCTTATACTACAACAAATTCATATGAGATTTTGTAAGGTAATAGCAACGGGAATTGCGATTCTAAGAGAGCACGGTACAATCTTTCTCAAGAATATTACATGGATTTTTTCACTACTTCGATCCGCCGTTACGTGTTTTATCACAATTGATGTGTGTTAGAGGGATTTTCAAGAGAATCGACTCAGGTATGTTAAGGCTATCCCTTCTTTCCTTTTGGCATGATCCATACAATAAAAACGAAATGAGTAAATGAACAACTTCCATAAATGACTCTACTCATAGAAATACTAGAGATGTGTAGGTTCTTGATTCCCCATATGCCCTATTGTTCTATCATCTGTTCATGGGTCTTAGAAAAATATGTAAGTTAAAAAAAGTTGATTTCATGATATTAATCAAAGGCATAATGGTCCTATGACACTCCGAAAGATTTTATTGACGTACTTCTCATGCATTGCATTCATTTATATTGACTCATGACCAGATCGCGTTATATACGCGTATATATGTATATATATATATTATATACGCGTATATTATATGTATATGAGATATGGGATATGGGAAAAGGTTATGGCGTTATATATGCACCACCACCTGATCAGCTGGTATACGTTGATGATTTGCCCACGGTGGCCGAGATGATATGATGGGATGCCCTCAGAGGCTTGATGATGTTATGAACGCATATACCCATGCATGGTATGACATTTATACGCATATGCATGACATTACAAGTATTAAATGTTTCACATAGCTATTCAGACATATATGTCGAGTCTTTTACTCCATGTTTTTCTCATGTCTATTGTTTACTGATTTCTCCTTTTTACTACCCCGGGAAGGGGTATAGGTTTTTTTTCCCAATTAAAGTGACAATAATCGAAACGAGATTATTTATTCAAATTCAGAGTCGCCACTTGGGATAATTTATGGTGTCCCAAGTCACCGGTTTAAAATCTCAAATCGAGGAAGTTTGAGTCTGTTTTGCAGTCCGTGAAACATAGAAATTCGGGTAACGAATTCTGTTAATCCGAGAGAAGGTGTTAGGTGTAACGACCCAGTGGTTTTAGCACGGTCGCTCAACTATTATTAATTGGCCTAATTATCTGATTAATTACATGTTTAAACCTATTGTCCCTTTTTAACTTTAGAACCACTTTTATTTATTTATGGAATTATTTCTGGAACAAGTTACGATTGTCATACACTTGTTTGTTTTGTACACATTGTGAACCATGTCATGGGAATCACACCCATGACCTACAATATGTTTAATTTATTAACATTATTAGAAGTTGCAACCATGTCACATAAATGTACCCCCGGATTAGGGAAATTATGTATCACGACTATGTCACGAGAATTGTACCCATAGCTATGATAATTCATTCATTAATCATGCCTTAAGCAAGCTACGATGTTCATGATTTTTCTAAAAACTAATTTTGAGATTATTATAAGGCCATTGATTATGGAATGTATTGTGAATAAGTGTAACATTTAACTATTATTGTAATTAAAGAGATTGTCTATTACATTAAAAGACTATCATTCAGGAAGTTGCAAATGAAATAAATTATGCAAAATAATAGAAGATAATTGGTACAACGTCCATATTATTCCTATAATGAAGCACAAAGACAATCCTAAATAGGAAGCTTTAAATAACAAGATAATGCATCAAGTTAACAGAAAAGTAACATGATGGACGTTCTTCAATTCAACACAAATTTAAGCACTAAAATATTAATAAAATTTATCAAGTTTATAATTACAAAAGGAAATAGAAGAATTACAATGGGAGTGAAAGTGAACCTTTACGTCAAAGACTATGACGTCAACATCTTTTGAAATTTCGAAGACCAAAGTCAGATTCGGCCTGAAATCAGTGGCCAAAACTTCTCGAATTTGACTAGTCCATCAATCAAAGAAAAGATCGTGTGATCATTGTCAAGTCCAACATTCCTTCCTGGGTGGAACTTAGTACCACACTGGCGAATGATAATAGAACCAGGATTGGCAACTTGGTCACCAAAAATCTTAACACCAAGTCTCTAACCAAGAGAATCTCGACCGTTCTTAGTGCTACCAGCTCCTTTCTTGTGAGCAGACTGAATTGTCAACAGAGATTTCAACGGAAACGAGACCAAAAACTTTGGAGAGACGGGAAAAGCATCACCGAAGTCACCTTTAAGGAACGAAGACGAAGAAGCTAGAGAGAGTCCTTTGAACGATCCAACTAAACTAAAACTCACTGCCGTTTTTAAACGTCTCCGAGGGAGAAGGGACTGATGTTGCCTTTTTCTTTTTTGTGCAGATATGCCATTCTAGCTTAGAGTGTAGGTCTAGGAATTGAAAACTAGGGTAGGGTTTCTATAATTGAGTATTTTATATGAAGGTGGGAAAGAATGATCGCCATTGGATTAGAAGGAAATAGATGGCTAAGATTAAATATTGCACTTAAGTGGGCTAATAGGTTGGGAAGAATGCACTAAGGGTAATTGGGTTGGACCATGTATTTTGGGTTTGAACTTAGGCTAAAAAGACCAAATAATGTAATGTATCTATAAAAATATAAAAATCACTCTAAATTAAAATAAACTAATATAAAACTAAATACTACAAGTGAAACTAATTTTTTTTTGTATTTTCAAATGTTATAATACTATAAATATAAATATACTAATTGACTTTAACCTAAAGATGAAATATATTTTTTTGTAATTTTTTTAATTTTTTGTGATAAAAATAAAGTAAAAGAGTCAACACTATTTAGAATAACGATACTAAACCTAAATTAAATATTTACGCTAAAATATGTAAAATCTTGGGGAGGGTCAAAAATTACATGTCAACATTATTTACTGATTTTATTCCTTACATACTTGGTACATTATTTGTACTGACGTTCCTTTTGCCTGGGGACACTGCGTTTCATGCCCGCAGGTCCCGATAGACAGGTCGAGTTCCCTCCAAGTAGGCTACCGGCTCAACGGAAAATGTTGGTGCGCTCCATTTGCTTCGGAGTTGCTTGTTTGGTTAGTATGATTTAGACGCATATTGTTTGGCATGACGGGGTCCTGTCCCAATGTTTATGATAAGTATGTACTCTTAGAGGCTTGTAGATAGATGCCATTTATACAGATACTTGTATGCCCTTCCCGGCCTATGTTTTGAGTTTACAAATGATCATGTTGGCCTTATAGGCCCGTATGTCACATGTATAAGTTTTTATATCAGGTTGGGTCATCCTATATTGAATATTCCCCTATGTTTATTCTGGTTAGCCCATGACGGCTCGTTTGGCCCATTTTCCAATGAAAGCATAATAAGAAAGATATGTTATATTGGTACTTGGTTAAGTAAAGCACCGAGTGCCCATTGCGGCCCATAGGTTTGGGCCGTGACAATACAATTCCATGGAATTTGATGATATCACAATTCCTATGGTGTACTCCCACACGCCCGTCACCTAGCATGTGCGTCACCTCAGAACTAATCACACAACACAAAATCCGGAGTTTCATACCGTCAGAACCAAATTTAGAACTGTTACTTACGTCAAATCGCGTAATTCTTTATTTTACTATGCTTTTACCTCATGAATCGGCCTCCGAATGCTTCGAATCTAGTCACAATAAATTTGATTCAGTCAATACAAATTATAGGAATTAATTCCATATGAAATTCTACATTTTCCAATAAAAATCTGAAATTGCACTCAAAAATTGCCCATGGGATTCATGTCTCGGAATCTGATAAAACTCACAAAATCCGATAACCCATTCAATTACAAGTCCAACCATACTAATTTCACTCAAATCCGATTTCGAATCGACATTCAAATCCCAAAAATTAATTTTATGAAATTTCTACAATTTCTCCCAAATTTACATCTCAAAATACTAATTGAATGATGAAAACAATGATATATTCATATATATTAACCAAATCCGAGTTAGAATCAATTACCACAATAATTTCTTGAAAAGCACCACAAAATATCATCAAAAACCGAGTTGCCAACGTCCAAATATGAAATAATACCCTAACTCTCGATTATATAGTACCACGTTTGATCTCCTAATGTGCGATCTACACATTTTCAAGTGCGGTCCGCACATTTTCGAGTTCTGCAGTGGCAATCCAAGTTGTGCGGCCGCACTTCAGCAGCCTCTGCACCACCATGCTTCAGTAATTTGACCATAATTTCTCTATAAATGTCCAAATGATTAATGGTTTACCTTTCTGGAAACTAGATTACAAGGGCTATAACTTTTGTTTTTGAATCATCTCCAAATTCCTTGTGGATCAAAAAATATAAGCTTCTGAAATCGGACCATCGAACCTGCTGAATCCCTGAGGTGCGGCTGCGAGAAGAATTTTTGCGGTCCGCACTTTTCCTCTACAGTCCGCACTTTTCCTCTGTAGTCTGTACTTTTCCTTTGCCTCAGCACTCCAAAATATGCCTCCGCACTTCCAAAAGTTCCTGAACAGCATCATAGTGCCGAAATGCACGAACTCGCTCAAGACTCACCCCGAAACACACTCGAGCCACTCGGAACTCCATCTGAATGTACCAACAAGTCCTAAAACATCATATGAACTTAGTTGAGGCTTGAAATCAAATCAAACAATGCTAAAAACATGAATCACACCCCAATTCAATCTTAATGAAACTAAGAGTTTCCAACTTATACATTCGATGCCGAAACCTATCAAATCAAGTCCGATTGACCTCAAAATTTTCACACAAGTCTTAAATGACATAACAAAGCTATTTCAAATTTCCAAAATCAGATTTCAACCCCGATATCAAAAAGTCAACTCCCCAGTCAAACTTCCAAACGTAAATTACTATTTTAGCCATTTCAAGCCTAATTTAACTACGTACTTCTAAATAAATATCCGGACACACTCCTAAGCTCGAAATCACCATATGAAGCTGTTGGAACCATAAAAAATTCATTCCGGGGTTGTTTACATATATTTCAACATTCGGTCAATTATTTCAACTTAAATTTCCAAAACAAGAATTGTTATTTTAATTAAATCCGAATCATCCAAAAACCAAAGTTGACCACCCTCGCCAATCATAATACACATTTCAAAGTTGCTCGAGGCCTAAAGCCACCGAACGGAATGCTAATTCTCAAAATCATAAATCGGGTCGTTACATTCTCCCCCAATTAAACATACGTTCGTCCTTAAATGTTCTAAGAGTTGTTCCTAAACCTTCAAATCTCTATTTCTCCTTATCACGCACATACCCGAGGGTGATCCCACGTCACCCTATTCCATATAGGTATGATGACACCACATAACTGAAAATTACTAATTTAGCATTAGCCCATAAACTTTGGAATCCAATTTTCAATATCCAAAAATTTCTTTTGAAGACCCGAATATCACATCTACACTCTGTATGAGTCTTAACAAGCTGTATTTAGCCTTAGCCATAACTCTAGATGTAATCACATGATATATCACACAACCCACATACTTGCAATATTTTCTAATCATTACTCGATACCAATATTAAACCCCATATCAAACAACATCTTATTCTAAAACCTTTATACACTGTCGATAATGAAAGAAACATGCAAATTTTCATGACCACTTACCAGATCAACAAGTTATGGAGCTTTCCCTCATTCAACAAGTACCATAGAAATTGTTTAAGATGAATTCTAAATTATTCTTCCAAGATGCTGTAATCAAATATGATAGTATCCATTCTAGGTTCAATGACCTCACCTCATCCAACACGCTACTCTAATGTCATGCCACACAAATATTATCTAAAGCCACAACCCATGTAATCCGTGCACCAATAAGCAACATTCCAAATGTACTCAATCACGGAAAATGACACAAACGAGAGAACCAACCCGCGAGTTCAACAAGTACCACGACAACCGAAATACTATTAACCCATCATACCTAGTAGAACTAAGACACGAGAATCTAAGACAAAGGATTATCTCCCGACATAACCTAGCTGCAATGCGTGACCCTATCCAAGCACTGCTCCATATGAAATACCTCAAGCCACAATGCTCAAAATGAACAACCACACGCAATTTGACATCAAGTACTTAGTGCATGAACATAACAATGAAGAAGCAAATAACACAATATACCAAAATCCAGAAAGACCATAACTAAGGTGCAATCAACCATTCCACACCCCAATCACCATCTCACTCGAATTCCGCTATAAGGCCCAAATAAAACCGCACCATATGTGCATATAACCAACAAATCACAACTTTTCGTAGCATGGAAAAGTAACACATAGAACATATCCGATACGAATAAAAATCAATTTTTACAGAATGGCACATCCCTCAACAATAGCATTTCGGAGTCAACAAATCCGACCCGATGTAGAATACACATCCTTATTGGCATTATCAATGGGCCCCCAAATCAACTCCGATTATCCCCGAACGGACAAATAGCCTTACAAAAGTCCACAACGACCTAACCATAACACATACTTTCATCAGACTAGCTTTGGCCACATCTTCACAGTCCATAACCATGAAACAACCTGCTTCTAAGAAATCCCAGTCTCTATGTAACGACCCGGTCGGCCGTTTCGAGAGTTGTGGCCCCGTTCCCCATTTTTTGCTTCATTTGTGTGTTACAGCTATATTTGGACTTACTAGGTTAGTTGGTTCAGAGTGGTTTTGGAGTGAATTGAGACACTTAGTCTCCTACGAGAAGGTTTATTTTGGAAAAGTTGACCGAATATTGACTTATGTGTAAATAACCTCGGGGTTGAATTTTTATGGTTTCGTTAGCCCCGGTAGCTGATTTTGGACTTAGGAGCATGTTCGAGTTGTGATTTGAAGGTCCGTAGTAGAATTAGACTTGAATTGGCGAAAGTTGGAGTTGTGACGATTTTGGTCGGAAGTGGGAATTTTGATATCGGGGTCAGATTGGGTTTTCGGAAGTGGAAATAGATTCGTGGTGTTATTTTTGTTTGTATGTGGAATTTGGAGTCAATGGGACGTGATTTTATAGGTACGACACTCTGGTATTGATCTCCAGAGGTGGTATGCAGCCACATAAAAATTGTGCGGACCACAGAGATGGGTGTATGGCCGCAGTGGAAGTTATGCGGACCGCAGAAGGTGCTAAACTCAGGACTGCGGCCGCAGCAAAATTATGTGACCACAGTGAGGGTGTGCGGCTGCACTGGATTTATGCGGACCGCATAGTGGAAGTTCAGAGAGCACTATATAAGCGAGGCTTAGGGTTTTATTTCACATCTTGGACTTTGGGAGCTCGGTTTGTGGCGATGTTTCGGGAGTTTTTCAAGGAAATCATCAGGGTAAATGATTCTAACTTTATTTTGGCTAATATACATGAATATATCATTGATTTCATCATTTGATTAGTGATTTGGGATGGAAATTTGGGTAAAATTGTGGAGATTTCATAAAATGAATTTTTGGGATTTGAAAGCCGATTCAAAGTTGGAATAGAGTGAAACTAGTGTGGGTAGTATCATAATCGAATGGGTTGTCAGATTTTATAACCTTTGTCGGATGTCGAGACATGGGCCCGGGGCCCAGCTTTTGAGTTGACTTTTGACCTAAAGCTTAGTATTTTCTTATAGTATTGCTTCCTTTAGCTTGTATTGATTGTATCGAATTGTTTGTGGCTATATTTGAGGCTTTCAGAGGTCGATTTGAGAGGCAAAGGCATTGAAGAGTAGGAGTTTACTTGGTTTGAGGTATGTAACACTTTCAAACTTGGTTCTGAGGGTTCGAAACCCCGAACTACGTGTTATGTGGATAGTATTGAGGTGACGCATATGCCAAGTGACGGGCGTGCGAGCTTGCATCGTGAGAATTGTGACCTGGTTCATTCCATGGCACTGATCAGTGAGTTTATCTTGTTGATATCTGTGTTTCCTTTATGTGATAAAGTAAATGAACTGTAAATCATGCTAGTTATCATTCTAGGGATTTACGTTGATATTGTTGAGGCCCCTAGTGGTCGTTTCTTGCTGTCATTTCACTAATTTCACTGTTATTTTGCACTCAGTCATATTCATGCATTTCATATCTTATATCATTCTCAGTTGTTATTATTGGCATAACACATCATTGTTTTCGGGCTAGTTTCCATGATATTGTGAGATCGTGAGTGAGACTGGAGAGTGATGACCGAGTAAGGACCAGGGCCTGATTATGAGTGACAGTTATGGGGTCGAGCTGCACGCCGCAACATTTATATTGATTATGATAGTGCTTTGGCCGTAGAAGCCCCTTCGGAGCTTGCACACCCATAGTGGGCGAGAATGATATTATTGAGAGATGGATTTCCCTTGACATAGATTTGTTCGAAGTGTTGAGATATGGAGATGGATTTCTCCACATGGATGGATTTCCCTTTTTCCTCGGAAACCGAGTGACGTATAGTCATTGTTGAGTATGTTTTGGGATGGATTTTACTGGGCCGCATGAGCCATATTCGTCCTCAGTTAATTGACGCAGACTTGAGGATGAGATTTTCTTGAGGTTATAAGCATTTATGCTATTTATAACAAGCAATAAGTAAGTGTCGTGAAAGAAAAGGGTAAGCGAATAAAAGAAAATAAGTTTCATTGAAGGTTGTCGATTTGGGACAAAATACGGTCCGAGCTATAATTCCCAATATTTATGGACTAGTACCATACAAGGTACCATATGACCATGATATTATGATGTATAATTTGTATTAAAAATGAGTAGTATTTTAAGTAATTTGAGATAATTATTAATTATGTGGGTAATTGATTAATTATCAGGTAACGGGATATTACCTAATTAACTAAGAGTTATGGGATAAGCTTAACCCCCACCCCCACGTGGCAATAAGCAACTACTAAGACATATGACTCTTAGTCATATTGGCTTATGTGGCAACCAATTCAAACAAGCCTTATAATTCCAAGAAAGATACATATCTTTTAGCAATAAAAAGATACATATCTTTCAGCATTTTAAAGAATAGCAAAAAACTCAATTTGAATCTAACGTAGAAGCAATCTAAAGCTAACATAGAAGGCAATCTAAAGCTAATGTAGAAGGGTACATATCTTTAATAATTCAAACGCAGATTATGTAGTATCTTAAGAAACGTGAGATTTTGCAATTTTATGGGAGTACGGTGCAATCCTTCTAAAAAATACCATACAGATTTTCCCTATCCTAGGTATGTTAAGGCTAAGCCCTTCCTTCATTTTGGAATGATCTCGTAATTATACAGGTTTGATAACAAGGCATAAAAAGAAATTCATATTCCTGAATTTATGTACATTTTCTAGTCTCATAAGTTACAGTATTATCCCTTATCGGGACTTTATATTCAATTGAGTATTGTCTTCTTCCAGTCCAAAGAGTAGAGAGCCTATATATACATTATTATAGTATTTTCACTACAATCAATCTATAATCAATGGGCAGACCCCTATTGGGCAACCTCTGATAAGATGGTAAGTTATATATCGAGCCTACTGTGGTCGAGCGCCTATGAGCGAGCCCAACATAGCCGAGATACAGAGCCTAGTATGGCCGAGTACGTATGAGCGAGCCTACTATGACAGAGCAGTTATATATACCGAACCTTATAAGGCCGGACAACTATTTTACTTACTATATTGAGAGAGTTGAGTTAGTATCAGCAGGTGAGCATATCTTCAGATTATCTTGGACCCCCAGTTGCTTTGAGTTATTACATTATCAGTTCAATTTCAACTTTTAGTTATATTATTACATTGCATACTCAGTACAATATTTCGTACTGATGTCCCTTTTTTCGGGGATGCTGCATTTCATGCGTACAGGTTTAGACAGACAGACGGGTAGAACTCCTTAGTAGGTGTTGCCCGAGTTCATATATATATATATATATATATATATATATATATATATATATATATATATATATATATATATATATATATATATATATATATATATATATATATATATATATATATATATATATATATATATATATATATATATATATATATATATATATATATATATATATATATATATATATATATATATATATATATATATATATACATCAGTAGAGGCTTGTAGACATTTCCTGTCAGTTAGTGCAGTATGTTGGGCTTGTAGGCCTTGTATGTATATTATGTTGGTTTGTCAGCTGTAGTAGCTATAACGGCCTAGTCGGCCCCGCTTTATATTGATGTTTAGCTAGTGGTTATTTTTGTTCAGTTTTATATTTAGCTTCACAAATTGTCTTGCAATCTATGGCCTCATGGCCAAAGAATGACATTATATGTTCAGAGTCCCTTAGTTGCAAGTTGATACGCAAGGATAGATGAGGCATTGGGTGTCGGTCTCGTCCCCTAGGTTTGGGGCGTGACAAAAGTGGTGTCAGAGTAGTTTTGTCCTAGGGAGTCTACAAGCTGTGTCTCGTGGAGTCTTGTTTATGGGTAAATTGTGCACCACACATGTAAATTGGAGGCTACAAGATATTTAGGATGGTTAATTTTCTTTCTAATCCAGATTGTGCGATAGAACTGAGTCATAAGTATCCACTCCTAATCTTTACCTTATTTATGTTTTTAGTGATGCCTATTACTACTAGATGATAGGTGCAAGCTGCTAGCACGGCTCAGAAGGCTACAAAAGTGTTAGAAAGAGATATAAGTTACACTATGGAGTCAGACCCATCGGAGATCATGGGTTCTATTGAGGAGGATCCATATGAGTCATCTGTTCGAACTGTTTCGATCATTCAGGCAGTAGATGGGGTGAGAGGAGTTTCGACCTCACCAAGGCCCTTAGTTTCATTATCACAGCTCGTTGATCAGGGTATGAGGGTGCACGAATTGGCACAACCGGGTTCCCCTCAGGCTCAAAACTATGTGTGACGATCCGGCCGGTCGTCTTACGAATTAATGCCCCGATCCCCTATTAATTTCTTTCCCTAAGTTTAATTCTGCTATTTTTGATTTTCCAGGATATTCGGTGTCGAGTTTCGGAGAGTTTTGGGACACTTAGTCCCTAAATGAGAGTATAAGTATTGAAAAGTTAACCGTAGTCAGAATAGTGTGAAGACGGCCTTGAAATGGAAATCTGATGGTTCCATTAGCTCCGTTGGGTGATTTTGGGGTTAAGAGCATGTTCGGATTGTGTTTTGGAGTTCCGTAGCTAATTTAGGCTTGAAATGCCGAAAATTGAATTTTTGAAGTTTCCGGTTCGATAGCGAGATTTTTATCCGAGGGTCGGAATGGAATTTCGCGAGTATGAAGTAGTTACGTTGTGTCATTTGGGATGTGTGCACAAAATTTTAGGTCATTCGGAGGTGGGTTGGTTGGGTTTTGATCAAAAGCGGAATTCGGAAATTTTTTGAAACTTAGGTTTGAATCCGATGTGTTTTGGTTGTTTTGATGTTGTTTGAGGTATTTTGAAGATTGGTATAAGTTTGAATAAGGTTTTAGGATATGTTGATGTCTTTGGTTGAGGTCCCGGGGACCTCGGGGTGATTTTGGATGGTTAACGAGAAAATTTAGAAAATGTTGCAGCTGCTGCATTTTTGCTGCTTCTGGTATTGTTGTATTTGCGGTTTGGGGACCACAAATGCGGCGCCGCAGAAGCAGCTAAGGGACCATAGAAGCGGATTTTGGCCATTCCTTCAGGTTTCGCAGAAGCGGAAGGACACCGCAGATGCGGCCCCAGGGTCGCAAATGCGAAAATCGCTGGGCAGAACATATAAATAGTTGCCTTCGCGAATTTGAGGGATTCTTTCACCATTTTCATCCGGGTTTGAAGATTTTGAGAGAGATTTTTGAGGAAAACAAAGGGGAATCGCTTGGAGGTAACGTCCTTGACTTCATAACTCGTTTTTATGTGTTTAAAGATCTAATTAGTGGTGAGAAATTTGGGAAAAATGGGTAATTTGGGCTTGAGTTTAAGAGGCCTTTAATTGAGGATTTGAGGGGTCATTTGGACTCTAATTTCAGTGTTCTTATTATGTATAGACTCGTGAGAGTACAAGGTTTCTGAAAATTTAAATTTTACCTGATTCCGAGACGTGGGCTTGAGGGGCATTTTGGTCATTTATCGAATTTCGCGTATTAGCTCAGAATTTAATTGTAGAATCAGTTACTTGAAGTGTTATTTACATTATGAATTTGAATTGAATAGATTTGGGCCATTTGGATTTGAGTACTCGTGGCAAGAGCATTGTTTCGGATTGATTTTTGAGCCGGTTCGAGGTAAGTGGCTTATCTAACCTTGTGTGGGGGACCTTCCCCTTAGGATATGATATATTTAGTAATAGAAATGCTTTGTACGTGAGGTGACGGGTGCGTACTTGAGCTAATTGTTGAAAATCCAATTTTACTTCAAGTATTTCAATTGAGTTCCTTTCCTGCCTTATTCTACTTGCGAATTTAGCCCGTTGTAGTTTAGAAAAGCATGTTTAGTTGACTTAATTGCCTATTTGCTTAAACTACTTTAATTGTATTACGTGAAGCATGTTAGGCTAGAAGTAACTGTTTACTTGGTACGAAATTTGCATTTAATTGAGTATTCTTGTGTTGCTTCTATGTGTTTTTAATTTGGGACTATAGGATGGCATCCCTGGAGATCCCTTTTACGTATTTATGATTTGGACTAAGGTGCAGGATACCAAGAGATCCCTGTCATATATATTGAGGATACCTAGAGATCCTCAGGATACCAAGAGATCCATAGCATATATTGGGGATACCGAGAGATCCTCGGGATACCAAGAGATCCCTAGCATATATTGAGCATACCAAAGAGATCCTTGAGATACCAAGAGATCCCTAACATATATTGAGGATACCGAGAGATCCTTGGGATACCAAGAGATCCCTGACATATATTGAGGGTACTAAGAGATCCTCGGGATACTGAGAGATCCCCGGTTACTTCCTTATGGTTTTCTTTCATCTCTATTCCATTATTGTACTCTTATTATCATGTGTAGATTCTTACTGTAGATTCTCAATTGTACTGCTTATCTTATCCTGTCATCTTTATAATTATTTAATCTTAGTAGGGCTCTGACATTCCTCTTCACTACCCAACTGAGGTTAGGCTTGGCATTTACTGAGTACCACGGTGGTGTACTCATGCCTCTTCTGCGCATATTTTTCATGTGCAGATCCAGGTACAGCTACTCAGGCCTATCATCCTTGAGGAGGTGACTGCTCTAAAGATTTCGAGGTACTTCTACCGCGTTCGCAGACCGAAAAGTCCCTTTCTATTCCTACTTTAGTATTTAGCCCTTATGTATTTTTCTGTTCTTATTAGACATTCCGAAGTTAGAGCTATGTAGTATTGATCTTAGCTTGTGATTCGTGGGTTTTCGGGTCTTGGATTTACGTTTTGGTATTGAGAGTTGAATATGGTGTATGTCGAGTGGCACATTTAAACACTGTTACTACTTTATTTTTGTTTTAAATTGTTTATTTATGCAAATTTTGGTTTTCTCTTCTGCAAATTAGGCTTACCTAGTTGTAGAGACTACGTGCCATCACGATGGTTCACGGAGGGCGAACCGAGGTCGTGACACTATGTCAAGGTATTTGTGGACACCAGCTCTTCTGTGGTTTCAGATAGTCCACAGTCTTGGGAGTCCATCAATCAAGGTTTGTCTGTGTATGTTACGGGATATCTAGAGGAAGAGGATAATAGTCGAGCCAAAATGAGGAAGGTAACTGATAAGGATATGAAGATTCCGCTTTGAAGTGTGTCTAATCGAGGCTCTCATATAGGACGAGGCAAGGACCCTCTACTGTAGACTTCCTCCAGATGTTAGCTTTTGGTTGGTGAGTTCTACCTCTTCTTGGAGTATTACCAAGTTAGGGTTCTAAATATGTTAGGTTGTTTTATGAGGATGTAGGGAGCCCTGTCCCGACTTGTATATATTATGGTTATGTTTTCTTAGAGGTTTTGCAGATAGTATCTTGTATATAGTTTTGGGTATGACATGTCTACGGCCTTGTCAACCCTTATGTATCTATATATACCTTTTTTTAATGAGTTCTGCGAATTGAGTCCTAATATTGTTATGTATATATATAGATGTGCCCGTAATGGCCCGTGATAAGTTTGATAACAAATAAGTATAAGGTACGTGGTGCTTGGTTGGGTAGAATTTGATGTTATAATGGGTATGGATTGGTTGGCTTCTTGTTATGCTAACGTTGATTGAAGATAAAAGGTGGTTCGATTCTAATTTCCAAGAGCGCCTATTTTTGGAGTATAAAACGTAATACGGCATCACCGAGAGGTAGATTTATTTCCTGTCTTAAGGCAAGGAAGATGATTAGAAATGGTTATGATTATCACTTAGTTCGGGTAAAGACTGTAAAAGTAGATTAACCAACCGTTCAATCTATCCTTATGGTTAATGAGTTTCCCGATGTTTTCCGATAAGCTTCCAAGTCTTCCGCCAGAGCGAGAAATTAAGTTTGCTATTGACCTACTACCAGCTACTCAACTAATATTTATTTCTCCCTACAAAATAGCACCCGTAGAGCTAAAAGCGTTGAAGGAACAACTAAGGGACTTGCTTGAAAAAGGCTTTATCTAACCCAGTACATCACCATGGGGAGCACCTGTGTTATTTGTGAGGAAGAAAGATGGTTCCTTGCGGATGCATATTGATTATAGACAGTTGAATATGGTGACAATCAAGAATAAGTACCCCCTCCCGAGGATTGATGGTTTATTTGGTCAGTTGCAAGGTGACAAGTATTTCTCGAAGATAGTGTGTGGTTCGGGTACCATCAGGTAAGGGTTAAGGAGAAAGATATCCCGAAGATAGCATTCAGGACCAGATATGGGCACTTTGAGTTTCGTGTTATGTCATTCGGTTTGACTAGTGCCCCAGAAGTATTCATGGACTTGATGAACCGAGTGTTCAGACCCTTTCTAGATCTATTCTTGATTTCATTATTTGATGATATATTGATATAATCTCGTTCAGAGACTGAGCACGCAGATCATTTGCATACTGTGATCAAAGTTTTACAAAAATGGATGTTGTATGCAAAATTCTTGAAATGTGAATTCTAGTTGAATTCTGCAGCTTTCCTTGGGCATATTATTTTAGGTGAAGGTATTCAGGTTAATACATAAAAGATTGAGGCAGTAAAGACTTGACCTAGACCCACGACACCGACGGAGGTTCATAGCTTTCTTCGTTTGGCAGGTTATTACCGGAAACTTGTAAGGAAATTTTCTTCTCTTTTAGCACCTTTGACAAAAGTGGTATGTGATGTCTCTCTTGATATTCCAGAATAACATAAGGAAATCTATGGTGCAAGCAAGTTGAAGAAAGGTTGTGAATAAGTATAAATAGTTATGTGTAGGTCGCAAGCTAAAGTATGGTAGAGCGACAAGGTTTTAGGAAGACATGAGTAAGGGCAAGAAAAGGTGAGTGAAAAGGTGACTAGAATGGATGAGTCTTTGGGATTAAGCTCATGAAAATAAGAGAGTTGATGGTTTCTCTAAGTTATAGAAGGCTTAGTATAGCCTGAATGAACTCAAATGAGTCTAAGACTAGTAGCATTTTGAAGAGATGGAATGCTTCCCTGGTAGTGGAATAAGGGCGTAATTGTGATAGATAAAGGATGACGTTTGGGCCTTCGAAAGGGGGAATTTCATGAATTGTAAAAGATTAGAATACCCATGTAAGTTAACTCAAAAGGGAGCTAAGTCTCAGTGGACTGATGCTTGCGAATGGAGTTTCCAGGCATTGAAGGACAGATTAACTTCAACACCAGTTCTAACTCTCCCAGAAGGGATCAACGGTTATGTTATTTATTGTGACGCTTAGGACATTGGATTGGGTTGTGTACTAATGCAACATTATAAGTTTTTAGCTTATGCTTCTAGACAACTAAGAAAGCACGAGAAAAATTACGTGACCCACAATTTAGAGTTAGTCGCGGTAATTCATGCACTAAAGATATGGAGGAACTACTTGTATGGTATTCATGTTGATATCTATTCGGATCATAAGAGCCTCCAGTATATATTCAAGCAAAAGGAATTAAATTTACATCAAAGGAGATGGTTGGAGCTACATAAAGACTATGATGTTGATATTTTATGCTATCCGGGGAAGGCAAACGTAGTAGCCGACATCCTCAGCCGTAAATCTACGGGTAGCCTGTCATATTTATAGATATTAGTTTATTATGGAGATACCACCCCACACAAGGAGAAGACACCATTTGAGATTACAGAAGATGGGGTCCTCAGATATAGAGGAAGATTATGTGTCCCTAATATTGCAGGGCTGCGTCGGTAGTGTATGGGAGAAACTCATTATTCTTGTTATTTGATCCATCCAGGAGCAATAAAGATGTATCATGATATCAGAAAAGTATATTGGTGGGACGGAATGAAAAAGGATATAGCAAAATTTGTTGCTCAGTACCCTCATCGTCAGCAAGTTAAAATTGAGCATAAAAAACCCGGTGGATTATTGCAGGCGAGGTTCTGACTTGGAAATGGAAGTAATCAATATGGATTTCATTATAGACTTACCTCGTTCCCAGTGTAAGTTCGATTATATATGGGTGATTGTTGATAGGCTTACAAAATATAGCACATTTTCTGCCCGTTAGGACTACATATTTTGCAGGAGATTATGCAAGGCTTTATATTAAGGAGATAGTACTTCTGCATGGCGTCCCCGTATCTATTATCTCGGATAGAGGAGATCAATTTACATCTAACTTCTGGAGGTCCTTCCAAAAAGGATTGGGTACTCAATGAAGTCTTAGTATAGTATTTCATCCCCAGATAGACGGATAGGCTGAGCGTACTATTCAAACACTTGAAGATATGTTATGGTCTTGAGTGATAGACTTCACGGGTAGCTGGGACAATCATCTGTCACTTATTGAGTTCACATATAATAATAGCCACCATTTCAGTATTCAGATGGCTTCATACGAAGCTCTTTAGGATGGAAGTGTAGGTCGCCTATAGGGTGGTTTGATGTTCGGGAAACTATGTTAGTAGGACCAAAATTGGTACAATAGGCAATCGAGAAAATGAAGCTTATACAGGAAAGGCTATTAGCATCTCAAAGCCATCAGAAGTCTTATACGGATAATCGACGGCGAGACTTAGAGTTTCAGGTTGACAACTCGGTATTCCTAAAGGTATCACCGATGAAATGGGTTATGAGGTTCGGTAAGAAAGGAAAACTTAGCCCTTGGTACATTGGACTATATGGGATCATACGCAAGGTAGGCCATGTAGCATATGAGTTAGACTTGCATTTGGACTTGGAGTCTGTACATCTAGTCTTTCATATGTATATGCTCTGTAACTGTATTGGAGATCCTTCCAGAATCGTGTTGGCGACATTCAGGTCATAGAGCATCTATCATATGAAGAAACTCCCATTGCCAAATTAGACAAACAGGTTTGGAGATTGAGAACTAAAGACGTAGCTTCGATGCAAGTACTTTGGAGAAATAATAATGTGGAAGAAGTGACTTGGGAAGCCGAAGAAGGCCTGAAGTATAGATATCCTCACTTATTTCCTCTTCCAGAGAAGGATCCGACTGAGACATCATAGCCTTAAGGTACGTGTATGGATTCTTGTGTTAGTTATTATCACTGGCTGTGTGAGGCCATTATTGTTATTGATGAATGTGATCCTAAGTGCCATTGAATTATTGAGTTTTGTACATAAAGGGTTGACAGTAGTACTGTTACAAAGGCGACTCTGATAAAATTTATATAGATCCCGGGAATTTTAATATTCGAGGACGAATATTTCTAAGGGGGGAAGGATGTTACATCTCGCATTTCGTACTATTAAAGTTTCGTCCTCAGTTAATTGACGTAGACTCGGGGATGAGATTTTTTTGAGATTATAAGCATTTATGCTATTTATAACAAGCAATAAGTAAGTTCCGTGAAAGAAAAAGGGTAAGCGAATCAAGGAAAATGAGTTTCGTTGAAGGTTGTTGATTTGGGATAAAATACGGTCTAAGCTATAATACTCAATATTTATGGACTAGTACCATACAAGGTACCATATGACCATGATAGTATGATGTATAAATGTATTAAAACTGAGTAGTATTTTAAGTAATTTTGAGATAATTCTTAATTATGTGGATAATTGGTTAATGATCGGGTAATATGATAACTAATTAACTAATGAGCTATGGGAAAGCTTAAACCCCCCCACCCCCACGTGGAAGCAAGCCACTACTAAGACATATGACTCTTAGTCATATTGGCTTATGTGGAAACCAATTCAAACAAGCCTTGTAATCCAAGAAAGCTACATATCTTTTAGCAATTAAAATCTATAGGGGCAATTTGAATCTAACGTAGAAAGCAATCTAAAGCTAACATAGAAGGCAATCTGAAGCTAACGTAAACGGGTACAAATATTCAATAATTCAAACAGAAATTTTGTAGTATCTTAAGCAACGTGAGATTTTGCAATTTTAAGGGAGTACGGTGCAATCCTTCTTCAAAATAAAATACAGATTTTCCCTACCCCAGGTATTTTAAGGCTAACCCCTTTCTTTATTTTGGCATGATCTTGTAATTACACAAGTTTGATAACGAGGCATAAAGAGAAATTCATATTCCTAAATTTATGTACATTTTCTAGTCTCATAAGTTACGGTATTTTACCTTATCGGGACTTCATATTCAATTGAGTATTGTCTTTTTCTAGTCAAGAGAGCAGAGAGTCTATATATACAGTATTATAGTATTTTCACTACCATCGAGCTATAATCGATAGACATGCCCCTATTGGGCAACCTCTGATCAGAGGGTAAGTTATATACTGAGCCTACTGTGGCCAAGCACCTATGAGCGAGCCCAGCATGGACGAGATACAGAGACTAGTATGGCTGAACGCCTATGAGCGAGCCTACTATGGCAGTGCAGTTATACATACCGAGACTTATAAGGACAAACAACTATTTTACTTACTATATTAAGAGAGTTGAGTCAGTATCAGCAGGTGAGCGTATCTTCATATTATCTTGGACTCCCAGTTGCTTTCAGTTATTGAATTATCAGTTCAGTTTCAGCTTTTAGTTATATTATTGCATTGCATACTTAGTAAATTATTTTGTACTGACGTCCCTTTTTCTAAGGACGTTGCATTTCATGTGTGCAGGTTCAAATAGACAAACGGGTAGACCTCCTTAGTAGGTGTTTCCTGAGTTCAACTTTATCGATAAGCTCCACGTCATTTGAAGTTGCCAGGTCTAGATTTTTGTGTACATCCTGTATATATATATATATATATATATATATATATATGGTTATGGGTAGGTCGGGGCCCTGTTCCAATCACAGTACATCCATCAGTAGAGGTTTGTAGATATTTCCCGTCAGTTAGTGCATTATGTTGGGCTTGTAGTCCTTGTATGTATATTATGTTGGTTTGTCAGCTGTAGTAGCTATGACGGCCTTGTCAGCCCCGCTTTATATTGATGTTTAGCCAGTGGTAGTTTTCGTTCAGTTTTATATTTTGCTTCGCAAATTGTCTTGTAATATGTGGCCTTATGGTCAAAGAATGACATTATATTTTTAGAGTCCCTTAATCGCAAGTTGATACGCAAGGATAGATGAGGCACTGGGTGCCGGTCTTGCCCCGCAGGTTCGGTATATGACACGAAGTACTTGATACTTGGAGATGGATTTCTCCACAGGTTTGGATTACCATTTATCCACGGTACTGGGTGAATTACATTCAGTGTTGTATATGTTTCGGGATGGATTTTCTTGGGCGGGATGGCCATATTTTGTACAAAGTGGTTGAACACTAGAGAGTGGAAGCACATTGTGCATCACATACAACATGTGCATTGGCATGTAGATGTAGCAGAGTTATGCTTCTTTACCATGTTCGTATATGCTCTATTTTACTATTTTGAGTTGTCCATTTAACTAAAAGCATGCCTACGTTTTCTGTACGTTATTTCTATTATCTCTGAGGAGGTTGAGTTCGTCACTACCTTTCAATCCATAGTTTGGACTCGTTACTTACTGAGTTGGTGTACTCACGTTACCCCCTGCACCTTGTGTGCAGATCCAAGAGCTGTTGGACATGGAGGTTGTTGATAGATCTCGTAGCTGGTCATTGAAGATTGTAAGGTAGCTGTCGGCATTCGCAACCCTGCTTTCTTCTTCCCTATCCATCCTTATTTTCTGTATTTTGGGATTCCAGACTATGTTAGTCTTGTTATTTTTAGATCGGTTATGTTAGATGCTCATGACTAGTGACACTCCGATGTCGGGCTTTATTTTCGCACTTATATTTTGGGATTTGCCCTGCTTTATGACAATGTTTTCAGATATTTTAAAAGTCTTGATTTATTTCTGGTTATTGTTGAAAGTATTTTGGTAATGTCGGCTGGCCTAGTATCATCAATAGGTGCCATCATGACGGGTTGTGTTTTGGGTTGTGACACAAACCCATGGAACCCATGGAGCACACGAATCACCATATTTGATCCCGACTCCACCGCCTGAATGTCTAACACATATCTCATACACGATCATCCCATGAGGATACTTCTATGATTCTTTAGTGCTACATAACAATAATTTGAATATTAATAGTCTATCAACCAGGCGGGTACCGTAATACCAATGAACATCTGTAAGTCAAAACACAATGCACCTTCTAAAATACGCACCATTCTCAGGAACTACCGAGCAGTTATAACATTCATCTAAATGTCCGAAACTAATCATGTTGTCCATAATTCATGACCTTCCCTTCAAACTAAATTGCTACCTTGTACATACAATTCTCAATCCCACAGGGCACACCGCCTCTATCAGACCGCCATACGAAAAGTACGAGAGTTTTATATCTACTCTGAGTCACCAGCAGAATACATACCCAATAAGTTAGAAATCTTCCATATGCTCCCTTCCAGGAAGAAATAACAATACACAACATG
Organism: Nicotiana tabacum; assembly: GCF_000715075.1. NCBI lineage: Eukaryota > Viridiplantae > Streptophyta > Magnoliopsida > Solanales > Solanaceae > Nicotiana > Nicotiana tabacum. The sequence continues at coordinate 23,389,306 of NC_134099.1, read as the reverse complement.
TTTCTCACACCGGTAGAAGATATCTGGCTCAAATCATGGTAAAAACCATCAAGAACACTTTGAATTCTGTTTGCACATAACCAAGCTATCAAGACTGAATTCCTCTAACTCGACTAAGCCACATAGTTTACCAAACCCAAGAATATTGCCACCAAAACATCTGTAGAGCCTCACCACATCATAATTACCCTCATAAACACCACAACCGAGACAACGACTCTAAAAAGACCTTATAGGGACTTAAAATTGTTCTTTTACCTTTCTTATATTGGAATATAGAATCCATAGTCATATAGAATTACCGCAAGTCCCGGAACCATCAAATGCAAATCTCAGATTCTATCCATACACAAGTCTGGAAAAATTCTCAATTGTGATATATAAATCTCGGACCAATTAGAACCTTCTCGAGAGTCACGCACTCTACTCAAACCTAAATTGCATTGCCCAAATAGTCCAAAAGACACATGCCCCATTAGCATAACAATATTCAAAGAAGTGACCCTACCTTAACACCACCAATCGAATTCATATTCCATGCGAGCTACATTCTTCGTAGTTAACAACTTAATCATTCCATGATTTTTCATATCTTCATAAGTGCATTATATCCCGTATTCAGGAAATTTCCTTACTCGAATCATCCTCGATCACAGCCTATGCAGTTATAATTGCTCCATAAGTATGTCTCAGACCAAAACATAAATTTAACCTATAACCATGGAATTGAATTATCAATAGCAGGCTCCCCGACTTGGGTCAAATCCGTAGATCAAAACATTCAATCATTCACAATACCCATATTCAGTTACTACTATAACACAGTAGTGAGATTTAACTAAATTCTTCCTAAGCTCATGCAATGCAACCTATATGGTACCTCAAACCGTCTACTAAGCTCGCCTTCATTTCCTTGATGGTCAAGTCCTCCATACTGGCCCATCACCAAAACACAGAAAATACATCTCATACCTCTTTCATAGAATCACAAGTCGTCGATGCACAGCTGATACCGAGCACTCCCATACGCATACGAGTGAGTGAAAAAAATTCAAAGAGGTACGCTTCAAGCTGAATCAATGTCGCACGATAAGGAAAGAAAGATGGGAAGTTTATCCTACATACCCTATAGCCTCTCGAAGATAGGTATGTATATTATTATACCGACCCACAAGACTCTTCTAGATACTTGCTCATGACTAGTGAGACCTATATAACCTAGGACTCTGATACCAACTTTTCACTGCCCAAAATCTAACATGTTGTGATGATGCCTATCTCAATACTAGGCAAGACGATAACCTCAATAAATCACAATAATATTTTATGTTTGAAAACATAATATTCTGATTTAATAGAAAATTCTATAAATAATGATACAAATACACTTTCAAAACCCGGTGTCACTAAGTACATGAGCATCTAAGTGATAATAAAGTCTAACTGATAAAAACAATGTCTGAAAACGTAGAACATCACAATAACTAAAACGAGGAGAGTCAAGGTTAGCGGACGCCAAACAACTACCTTGATTGTCTCCAACTAATAACACTCTAAGACCTAACAGTCGTCGTATCCAGGAGCATCTGGATTTGCACACAAGGTGCATGTCATAGTATGAGTACAACAAACTAAGCAAGTAACAATACTAAATAAAGAACTAAAAGTAGTGACGAGCTTCACAGCTAAGTTCAATTATAGTATTTTCCACATAAGAAAGTAGGCATGCTTTCAAATTGTACATTAAAATTCAATCATTAATTTCATATCAAGTTCAACTGAATAGAAGATAAAATCCTTCAAAAGTTTTCAGAAATAGTGATATATGACGGCTGAAATGCAAAAATAATGAAATCGATGCATCCTCTCAGAGCAACAATCCCTCAGTCCTCCCATTCACTCCAACCTCATAATCACTCTTTCCTCACAATCACTCATTTTTTTTAATCACACATCACTCGGCACTTGCACTTAGAAGGTACATGTGCTCATTAGGGGTGTACAGACTCCGAAGGGGCTCCTTCAGCCCAAGCACTATAATCTGCACGGATAACTCACGTGCTTCACGGACAACTCACGTGCTATAGTATAAATATCTGGATCCTCACGTATAACTCACATGCTATAATATCTGTCACACCTCCTTTTTCTACTACCCCACAAAGGGCGTAAAGGAGTTTTTCCATTTAAAGGACAATCGGAACGGGATTTAATTATTAATTATTCAGAGTCGCCACTTGGGATATTAATGGTGTCCCAAGTCACCGGTTGAATCCTGAACCGAGGAAAAATATGACTCTGTTACAGTCTGCGAACCAGAAATTCGAGTAAGGAATTCTGTTAACCTAGGAGAAGGTGTTAGGCATTCCCGAATTCCGTGGTTCTAGCACGATCGCTTAACTGTTGTATTTGATTTTATCTGATTTTAACACATGCTAGCTTATGTGCCTTTTATTTGTTAACCGCTTTTTATCATTATTTATTTTACAAGAATTGCGACGTCATGAAAATGCGTTTCGAACCACGTCGCAATCAATGCACCCGTGGTTGTCAACACATTTCGACTTCGTCGAGATTAGGATTTGGGTCGCATCAATGCGCACCCGAGTTTAAGAAGGTAATTTAATTAAAATCGCGCCTAAAGATTCTAACGTAATATTATTTTGGGGAAGGCCGTGAAATTCACCAAACGGCCCTCCCGAATTCAAAGTATTTTACTAACTATTTATCGAGGGCCCACAATCTATTTATCTATCTAGAGAGGCTCGTCTCATTTTGTTTTAAAGGCCGATCCTAGAGTGGCTATGATTTTATACTATTTTTTTGTCTCAGAAAATAATAATTGATTAATACGTCGGTAACTTTCTTTATAAGAAAGACTGTCCCCAACATATCGGCCTACATGGACACTAACAGTCCCAATGCCAAAGAAGGCCCAATTCTCACGCAAACACATACCAATGAGCCCAGGTTCGAACCTGGACGGAAACAACACGACATTCACCCCAATCGATCCAAAACACCAACTCGCTATTTTTAGCATTACCTCACTTCGGATCTCAGTTTTAACCAATCAAAACACAAGTGAACAATTATTTTTATTTAGCTTACTACCATATGAATAATAACACGAACATAACGAAAGTGCAGTATCAAATTTGAACAACAAACTTGCCAAACAAAAGGCTGTTTTCGCCTCTAGCACCAGAGACGTTAATATTAAACTGAAATTCGTGTATTGACTCAAACTTATCATTTTTATGCATTTCAATATTTAAATCTAACCACCAGCTTCACGCTTCAATTACTTCCTGACTTTTAAGAAACAAACTGTTGCTATTTTTATTATCAACTATTTGCACAAATCACAGTTGTTATACAAATACGTTCATAAGCTAACAATAATCAATCCAAATGGACCTATCTGCTTCACTGATTGACTGGGTCAACAACACCATATTAATTCGAATATGAGCTTAAACCAACATTTAATAACATGATCTAACAAGAAATAGTGATTATCAATGACCAGTTCCAACTGCCCATTGCCTAAACCAATTAACAGCCCACAAATTAACCACAACATCAGTCCTATTATTACATATTCGGTACAGATTTAGTCATTCCAAATGAACACCAAGGAAACAGTGTATGACTTAAAGTAACAACACAATACTTGCACTTCAATCTCTTTTTCAATTCAGTTTTATTCAGCTTGTAAACACATACACCACTCAATGCTAGAGATAAGTACCTGGAAGTAACGAAACAAATGGGGAATAAGAAGGATCAGCAGCAGGCAGCAGAAATAATTCAACCGCAGTAATAGTTTCAACCCAGCAAGCAGATCAGCAACCCAAGTACCAAACAGGAAGGAGAAATTGACCAAAACAGCACTAATGCCAAACAAACAAACTCAAATGGCATCCATAGACATCAGCAACCGTCAAACTCCAATAAATCCCAGTTTAATTCAATCCAAAATGCTTAATAACAAACCAGCATGGTCCAGAGCACTCTGGGAAGCTTAAACTAAATTTTTATTTTTATTTTTTGAGGGGATTTTGGGGCTCTCAGCTGAAGGAAGAAGACCCCTTCCCTAAGGCATTTCATGCCCTTTTATAGGCAACAAGAGAGAGTAGATTAGATTTTAGGCCTTCTTTTTAGTCCCTCCCTTATTTTCTGTTTAGTCCCTCTATTCTTGACTTGCTAAACAAGTAAATGCATCACAATTATTGAAATCTATACTTGTACCCCATTCTAGAAGCCTCTAGGATGCTCTTTTAGCTAGGCAATTCATATACTACCCTTACTCCTGCTTTGAAATTACCAGTTCATAAAGAAACTACCCCTTTCATCCAACTAGAATTACTATCTTGTTTTCAGCTATAACCATACTGCTCAAACAGCCGAGATTTAAACAAAACTTCAAACATTTACCCCAAATCAAACAAAATTCCGAACAATCCAACTATTAAAACAAACTACTTAGCATGAAGCCACCAACCAAAGAAGCCCCGATTGATTCAGAGTTTAAACTAATCGACTGACAAGCCCACGCCCAATATTGATAGGAATATATGAAGAATAAACAAATACACAAACTATTCTAATCGAATTCACTAGCTAAACCCACAGACAACAGAAAGCGTGAGGCCATGACTTCTAATCCTAACTGATTGTTCAACAAACAAGGTTATGAATTAAACTTATTGACATTCAACTAACTAATCAACACAAAACAAAACTGAACAAAGCGATGAACAAAGAAACTCACCGATGGAGGGAAAACTCCGGCCAACCACTGCCGTCCAAATCTTTCCAGATTTTTGACACGTAGCATCCCTAACCATGTGTTTTCACAAGAAAACACATGATTAAGGATATTACGGTCGAAAGTCACAAAGATTTTGCGTTAGGGTTTTTGGCCGGAAAATTTAAAATTGATATTTGAACCAATCTAGGAAGATTCGAGACCAACGGGTATGGGTATTGGGTAGAGTAGGTTCCGGCGGTCACAAGGTATAAATTTGATGGTGATTGGGTTACTTTGAGTTTTGGCCGGAAACCTTTGATCGAAGATTCGATGAGATAGGGATAGATTTGAAGGAAACGGATGGTGGATTCATGACGCGGGGGAAGAGGAGGTCTCGTGATGTTATTTTGGTGGTCGATGGCATAAATGGCGTTTCCCGCCGGCGAGGATTCCGGCGAGCTCAAGGCTGTACGAGGAAGGAGGCATCTGTCTCTAGGGTTTGTGAGTGTCCTTCAGACACTTTTATTCAAAAGTTATATGGACTCTGAACCGTTGATACAAGGCAGATGAATGGTTAGGATCATATCACTTACAAAACGATGTCGTTTGGGTTAGGATAGGGGTAGGCCGGGTATTGCAGCATTGGGCCTGGATCTGGTTGGAATGGTCTAAGGGCGTTTGGGCTTGAAAATTAGCAATGAATTGGCCCAAATGTGGGTCTTTATTAAGACCACTTTCCTACTCTTATTTTCTTTTCTCTTTATTTCCTTTTTCTCATTTTTAAATTTTTTTATAATTTTTCTGAAGATGTAAAACTAACATAAAATCCTGATTGTTTCAAGACCAATACTAATTAATTCCTAAAATTGTTTAAAAACTATTTCATGACAAGTTCCCAATAAAAATCATTAAAATGCAAAAGTGAACTAATTTTGTGATTTTCATGTTTTGTTCTAAACAAATTAAACCTTAATTGATACTAAAAAATATAAAACTAAAACGTAAATGCAAAAATGCATATTTTTGTATTTTATAAAAATTAACATGCGCAAATAGAATGCAACCTCAGAAAATGACACCAAAATGCACAAAAATTTTAAAAATAAAGAAAAATTATTTTGTTTGGGATTTTGGGAATAATCATATTTAGGGAAAAAATCACGTGCTCACAGCTGCCCCTCTTTGCTTGAAAACATGAAATGTTTTCGGGCAAAGATAAGTGAGCAAATACGAGCGATTTTTGCCCTTTTGAAAATTTCGTGTGAAGCATTTTTGAAAAGTTTGACCGCATCCTGCTTTGGAGGTTGCCTACATATCCTGGGCTAAACAGGAATCAGGTCAGTGTAGTTCGGGAATGTCTGATAGCTGGGACTACCAGAAACTGTGATTGCACTGCACTTGCTGCTGTTACTGCTTGCTGACCTCCCTTATTACACCACGTCAAAGATAAAAGAAGCTAAACTAACTATGCTCTATGAATTACAGAAATCCTATCTAAATTCTTCAAACTTGCTCTTGTACTTCCTTGCTGCCTTGTTGTCTTGTGTTTCCTTGTTGCCTCATTGTCTTGTGCTTCTCGATAAAATTCCCTGTTGCTATTCCCCTGGTGAATTGAGATGTTATTCCCTCTCTCCAAACTGCTGAACTTGAATAAACTCGAACTCGAATGTATTCCTCTGTTATCCAGGCGGGCTCCTGACTGCTGAACTTAAAATTGAAACTACTCCTCTATTATCCAGGCGGGCTCCTGACTTCGACTGCTTAAAATATTTAACACCTCCATTCTCCATGAGGGCTCCTGACTGCTGAACTTAAAATTGAAACTACTCCTCTATTATCCAGGCGGGCTCCTGACTTCGACTGCTTAAAATATTTAACACCTCCATTTTCCAGGCGGGCTCTTGACTTCGAACACACCAAGAAATTGACTGAAAACTAAAATCTAAGTTGTGTGACCTCTGTTCTTCAGGTGGACTCCTGATTGCTAAAATTAAACCGTATGTCTCTATTCTCCAGGCGGACTCCTGATTGCTAAAATTAAATTGTATGTCTCTATTCTCCAAGCGGACTCCTGATTCCTAAAAATAAATTGTATGTCTCTATTCTCCAGGTGGACTCCTGATTGCTAAAATTAAATTGTATGTCTCTATTCTCCAGGCGGACTCCTGATTTCAAAATAAACAAAGAGATTGATGGGAAGCTAAAAACATGAATTGTATCACCTCCGTTCTTCAGGCGGGCCCCTGATTGCTTAAAATTTGAATGGTATGTCTCTATTCTCCAAGCAGACTCCTGATTTCTGAATTTGAAATTGAATATATTCCTCTGTTATCCAGGCGGGCTCCTGACTACTCCAAACAATTATGAACCTAAGGTGTTACTTCTCACTGTACCAAGGTATCTTACCCGGGTATATGAATTACGTCCTATTATCCAGGAAGGTCCTGACAACTTGCACTTATTCTAATCATGCAGACTTTGCAACCAAATTATATTCCCCTATGCTATTCAGGATTATCTTGTATTTAATCAAACCGCACTTTGCGATCAAACCTGATTACTGCTTGTTTTTCCTTCTTGGAGAATTCCTCCTCAACGACTAACTTTCTGCCTCTGTTTCAATCAAAGAAAATTTCGTCAGTTTAAAACGGTGGTTAGTTGATGGCATTCTTGCTGAAAAATTCTTCCATTGCCTTGCTTTGTGTTGACTGCCTTCCATGCACTGACCCTGAACCGCTTGACTTTCTGGCCAACTTTTAAATTTCCCAACATCTGGCGACCTAACTGTTTTACACCCATGCCGTTATTTCACTTTTCTGACCTTTTGTTTAAGCTTTTGCCTTTCCCACGACATTCCCCAATCATTTCACCGATGAAACTTTCGTTAATTCCCTGTATCCTACTTGACATCAAGTTGTTTTTGACATGCTCTGATCACGTTGAGCTTTACAATTCTGGAAGCTGGCAGTGAGCTTTGAAGTCCTTCCTGCTTGCATTGACCAAAACTGGTACTGAAACATCTCAGCTAGATGAAACCCTCAAAAGAAAATGAAATGCGATGATTTTTGAGTTAAGGATAAGAAGAATCCAAAACCAGATGACTGTTTTAAAAAGAGAAAGAGAAGAAACTTATCTGAGCGAGACAACTGGTGTCAATGGTTATGACATGCATTTTGGATTAAGCGGCCCAATCTGTCCAAATAACCAGCTTTCAATTGCCATACTTTGTTGCCCAGAACTTCCATCAATTATTTGAATTACCCAGACCTTACCCTTGTTTTCCTGCGGTACCTCGAAGCATTTTTCCACCCACAGACCTTTTGCCATTTAACCATTTTTCAACTCACTTTTGCCTCAAGGTGCCCGCGAGGGTTTTCACCAATAAGACTCTCTCATTTATTTTCTCTCAGCTCCCGTCGCCTTACGGTGCCCGTGAGGGTTTTCACCCATAAGACTCTCTCATTTTTATCTTTTGTTCTTCTTGCTTGAACCAGAGTGTTGCCACTGCCACTAATTACTGTTACCTGCTCGATTTGGCGTTTCCTAAAAATTGATCAGAAGGTCTTTCTTTGGACCATAATGCAGGCTTTTGGATCGGGTTAGAAAGAAAGGTATAAAAGGCTCAAACAATTCAAACGGGCTTAAATTACAACTTTCGGAATCCAATTTTTCACAACAATCACAAATTCTGCCCCAGTTTCTTGCTTGGGGATTTTTGGATTTCTATTTTGGTATGACTGAACCTCGGAGTAAGGCTGCCTACGTACCCTTTCGGGATCAAGTCAAACGTAGTTCACTATCATAATTAACTTTATTGTTGTATTTTTCTTTCTTTTCCTTTTCTTTCTTTTCTTTTTCCTTTCTTTCTCTTTTCCTTCGCTTTAATTTTTTCTTTCTCTTTTTTTTCTTCTTCTTTTCGTTTCTTTTCTTTTTTTTTTCCTCTTTTTTTTTCTTTTCCTTTTTCCTTTGTTTTTCTCTTCTTTTTTTTTTATGTTCGGCACATGCGTTCCCTGATAGTGCCATTGATTCCGAAGGGGTATGAAAAAAATAAGTAAGGCTCAAAGGAGATGACGATGGATAAAAGTGTTTGGATAGCATGACAAAATGCCTTCATCATTTCAATCTTTAAGATATGCCAAATACAAACAGATACATTCAGATCTAAAGAAATCATACATAATATCTCTTGACCGCATCGGAATTGATGGCCATTTCTATACATTTTCCTCCCATATCTGTCAAATACAATGCTCCGTTAGACAATACTCTGGTTACCACAAATGGTCCGTGCCAGTTTGGGGCAAATTTTCCTTTTGCTTCAGCCCAATGAGGCAAAATCCGCCTCAGTACTAACTGTCCGACTTCAAATTTCCTTGGACGCACTTTCTTGTTGTATGCTCTTGCCATTCTTCGTTGGTACAGTTGGCCATGTCACACTGATGCCAATCTCTTCTCGTCAATCAAATTTAATTGCTCAAGACAGCTTTTCACCCATTCATCATCATCGATCTCAGCCTCTGCAACAATTCGCAGAGATGGGATTTCCACCTCTGCGTGTATTACTGCCTCGGTGCCATACACCAATGAATAAGGAGTCGCCCCCACCGAGTTACGAACGGTGGTGCGATATCCTAACAATGCAAAAGGTAATTTCTCATGCCACTGTCTAGATCCTTCAACCATCTTCCGGAGTATTTTCTTTATATTCTTATTGGCTACTTCAACCGCACCATTTGCCTTGGGACGGTATGGAGCGGAATGCCTATGGGTAATCTTAAACTGTTCACATGTCTCCTTCATCAAATGACTATTAAGATTAGCCCCATTATCCGTGATGATTACCTTTGGAATCCCAAACCGACAGATGATATTTGAATGCACGAAGTCGACTACAGCTTTCTTAGTCACAGACTTGAACGTCTTAGCTTCCACCCATTTGGTAAAATAATCTATACCTACCAAAATAAACCTGTGCCCATTTGACGCTGCTGGATCAATTGGCCCAATAACATCCATGCCCCATGCAACAAAAGGCCATGGTGCGGATATCGTATGTAATTCTGATGGTAGAGAATGAATCAAATCTCCATGCACTTGGCATTGATGACACTTACGCACAAAACTGATACAAGCTCGCTCCATCGTGAGCCAATAATAACCTGCTCGGAGAATATTTTTTGCTAGAACGTACCCACTCATATGCGGTCCACAAACTCCGGAATGTACCTCAGTCATGATAGTTGTGGCCTGTCTTGCATCTATGCATCTCAACAACCCGAGATCTGGAGTTCTTTTGTACAGCACTCCTCCACTAAAGAAAAACCCGCTTGCCAATCGCCGAATCATTCTTTTCTGATCACCGGTGGCCTGTATCGGATATACTCCCACTCTAATGTACTCTTTGATATCATGGAACCACGACTCGCCGTAGATTTCCTCTTCTATAATATTACAGTAAGCATGCTGATCACGGACCTGAATCTGCAATGGATCAACATAAGCCTTATCTGGATGATGCAACATCGACGCCAAAGTAGCCAAAGCGTCAACAACCTCATTATGAATCCTTGGAATGTGCCTGAATTCTATGGCCTGAAAATGCTGACAAAGCTCATGCAGATACTGCCGATACGGTATAAGCTTCAAATCCCGTATTTCCCATTCTCCTTGAATCTGGTGTACCAGTAGGTCCGAGTCACCCATGACCAAAACTTCCCGTACACCCATATCCACAGCTAATCTCAATCCCAATATACACGCCTCATATTCGGCCATGTTGTTTGTACAGTAGAAATGAAGTCGAGCTGTAACAGGGTAATGCTGACCTGTTTCAAAAATAAGTACCGCTCCTATTCCCACGCCTTTCATATTTGGAGCCCCATCAAAGAAAAGTTTCCATACTGGCTTCTCATCTTGTTCCAATTCATCAATGTGCATTACTCTTCATCAGGGAAATAAGTTTTCAAAGGTTCGTAATCTTCATCGACGAGGTTCTCAGCCAAATGATCGGCTAATACCTGTGCTTTCATTGCAGTCCGTGTCACGTAGATAATGTCGAACTCTGTAAGCAAGATCTGCCACTTTGCAAGCCTCCCTGTGGGCATGGGTTTCTGAAAAATATACTTCAATGGGTCCAAGCGAGATATAAGGTAAGTAGTGTAAGATGACAAATAATGTTTCAACTTCTGTGCCACCCAAGTTAGGGCGCAACATGTCCTTTCCAGATGAGTATACTTAACCTCGTAAGATGTGAACTTCTTTCTGAGATAATAGATAGCCTGCTCCTTTCTACCTGTAACATCGTGCTGCCCCAGTACACAGCCGAATGAACTATCCAAAACTATCAGATATAGAATCAAAGGCCTCCCTGGTTCTGGCGGGACCAACACGGGTGGGTTCGACAAATACCCCTTTATTTTATCAAAAGCCTCCTGACATTCATCAGTCCATTTGACCGCGGCGTCTTTCTTTAACAATTGGAAAATTGGCTCACAAGTTGTCGTGAGCTGAGCAATGAACCTGCTGATATAGTTCAATCTTCCCAACAAACTCATCACCTCGGTTTTGTTTCTTGGAGGTGGCAATTCCTGAATAGCTTTGATCTTCGACGGGTCTAATTCAATACCCTGCCGGCTGACTATAAACCCCAACAACTTCCCCGATGGCACCCCGAAAGCACACTTTGAAGGATTGAGCTTAAGATTGTACCTGCAAAGCCTTTGAAAGAACTTTCTCAGATCTCTGACATGGTCGGAATGCTGTCTAGACTTCACGATCACATCATCCACGTATACCTCAATTTCCTTATGTATCATATCATGGAAGATGGTTGTCATGGCCCTCATATAAGTTGCCCCAGCGTTTTTCAAACCAAACGGCATGACCAAATAATAATACGTTCCTCACGGCGTGATGAACGCCGTCTTTTCTGCATCTTCCTCGTCCATTAAAATCTGATGATAACCCGCATAACAATCCACAAAAGAGCCAATATCATGTTTGGCACAATTGTCGATCAGTATATGGATGTTGGGCAGTGGGAAATTATCTTTTGGACTTGCCTTGTTGAGATCTCGATAATCGACGCACACCCTGGTCTTGCCATATTTCTTCGGCACAGGCACGGCATTAGCTAACCAAGTGGGGTACAGTGTAACCTGAATGACCTTTGCCTCAAACTGCTTGGTAATCTCTTCTTTGATCTTCATACTTATGTCCGTTTTGAACTTTCTCAGCTTCTACTTGACAGGGGGGAGTGCCGGATTAATGGGTATTTTATGAACCACCAAATCGGTGCTTAGACCTGGCATATCATCATATGACCATGCAAAAACATCTTTGTACTCATGCAATACTTTAATTATCTCATCCTTGAGTTGTGGCTCCAGATGAACACTTACTTTAGTTTCCCGCACATTGTCTTGGTCCCCTAGATTGACTACTTCTGTGTCATTTAGGTTAGGTTTGGGTTTTTCTTCAAAATGACTTAATTTTTTACTAATTTCCTCATAAGCTTCATCGTTGTTACAATCTACCCCATCATCACAATCGATTTCTTGTATTATTACTTCCGAGCTAGATTGGCTTTTAAAACTGGGCCGAAGATTCCCCATGCATGTCATATCATTGATATCAGCATAAAAAGAACTGTACAAAAAAAATGGAAAGAAAATTAGGAACGAAGAAAATTGCATTTCATTAAATGTAAAGATAAAAAGGTTTTAACTCATCCAAACGGACGGAACATAGCAACTGGATTACAAACCCTGGAATAATCCAGGTGACAAAAGGAAAACAAAACCCACTACCATGACTCCCTCCGAATTGGAAGAAGAGTAGCTTCCCAATTGCTGATGTTAGGATGTGGTCCGATGTACTGTATATCTGCTCCGCTTGACCCTTCCCCGGCCTCAACCATGTTCACTTCAGCAAATATTCTCTCGAACACCTTATCCAAGTTCCCCTCTACCCCAATCAGTGAACCTGACACCTTTGCTAATGACTGTTTCTTGCTACCCAGCCTGACGAAGGACCTGGACAAGCATGGAATTGGTTTGGGAAGAACCCAAGCTTTTATTTTCAATTTACGGGCCGTTCTAACATCTGCCGCTGTTGGTTTGAACCCCAACCCGAAGATATCCAGATTTTTGGGCAGGGAAACAGGTTGAATAATGCCCTGAAGTTCAACCCCCAGACTTTTCCCTGGCACGAACCCGTTACTTAGCATTTTTGATACTACCATGACGGTCGCAGCTGCCACCCTAGGACATGGAATGCTTTTACCCTCGGGCACTCTACTCACCGGGACCGTGTCGAAGACTTGATAAACCCATGGTCCCTTATCATCTTCAGTTTCTATAAAGGGCACAATGGAATCACTCATGGCGCATGTGGGATCTTCCCCATAAAACACAATTTCTTGTCTGTCCCACCTGAACTTGACCATTTGGTGCAGCGTGGAAGGCACAGCTTTGGCCGCGTGAATCCATGGTCGACCCAACAAAAGATTGTAGGATACTGCAGCATCCAACACCTGAAATTCCATAGTGAACTCGACTGAGCCAATAGTCAATTCGAGTACAATATCCCCTACTGTGTTTGTTCCCCCTCTGTCAAACCCTCAAACACAAATGCTATTTTGCGGATTCTATCATCATCGATCTTCAACTTGTTCAATGTGGACAACGTGCAAATATTAGCACTCGAACCGTTATCGATCAGTGCCCGAGTAACCATTGAACCTTCACATTTGACCGTCAAATAGAGAGCTTTGTTGTGTTCTGTGCCTTCCACAGGCAATTCATCATCAGAAAATGCTACCCTGTTCACTTCAAAAATTTTGTTGGAAATTGTCTCCAGATGGTTCACTGAAATTTTGTCGGGCACATGAGCCTCATTCAATATCTTTATCAAAGCTCGACAATGCTCGTCAGAATGAATCAATAACGACAACAACGAGATTTGGGCCGGTGTTTTTCTCAGTTGTTCAACAATGGAATAATCTTGCACTTTTATCTTTTTCAGAAACTCTTCTGCCTCTTCTTCCGTCACAGCTTTTTTGACTGGCACTGGATTGTCTTTAGCGCCCTTAGCCTTTCTCAACTCTTCGGGAGCAAACCAACGTCCCGACCGAGTTAGTCCTTGGGCTTCACAACTCTCTTCCTCAATTTCCATTCCTTTGTATGTCACCACTACCTTGTCGTATTTCCACGGTACGGCTTTGCTATCAACCATGGGTAACTGGACTACTGATTTTATGACAACCGGTTCTACGTAGGCTCCTTTTACAACCACCACGGGTGCAGATGATGACCCTGGTACCACTAACTTGACTGGATCCGGTTTTTTGCAGCCACAAATAGTCCCTTTCCCATTACCAACACTGGCTTGTCTTTTATTGCTTTTAACTGAACCACTGGCCTTGCGCTCACTGTCTTTTCTTTGGCTTCTGTAGAACGAATCACCATAACCACCTGCGAAGAGTTTTTTAGGCTCTGCCCCCTGATGTATCAGTTCGATCATATTGGCTTCATAATGCGCTGGTAACGGATTTTGATTGATGTTTGGGGCCTCTGGAGCCTGTACTTCAATACGGCGATTATCAATGAGCTCTTGTATCGCGTTTTTCAACTTCCAACATTTTTCAGTATCATGCCCCGGTATCCCTGAGCAATACTCGCAGCTAACAGAATGGTCTAGGTTTTTGGGAAGGGGGTTTGGTACTTTGGACTCAATTGGGGTCAACATTCCCAACTGTTTCAATCTATGGAAGAGAGCAGTGTAAGATTCTCCCAGCGGAGTAAATGTTTTTCTGTTTGGGGCCTTCTCGCTTCTAAAAGCTTGGTTTGGGCGGAAGCTGGTTCCTGGTCTGTTTGCCCTAGGAAGTGGATAGGTGTTTTGTGGGAATGGATGTGTGTTTTGGGGATTCGGTGCACGCCATTGTGAGTGCACCGGAGGCTGAGTGTAAGTCTGGGCGTGGTGGATAGAAAAGTGTGGTTCGGGTGGTAGATAGTAGTGTTGCGGTGGGCCATATGGGGTATATTGGTAGTTTGGGTTGTGGGGTCTGGGTTGGTTGTAGTAGAGTGGAGGGTTATTGGGCCTGGACCAAGCACTAGCTTCAACCGTAGCAACTTCTTCTTTCTTCTTCTTTCCAAGCACACCACCAGTACCGCTTTGGATGGCCTGGGTGGTTGCTTTTAACGCTGAGTAGCTCAAGATCTTGTTAGATTTCAATCCTTCTTCAATCATGGCTCCCATCTTTACCACTTCATTAAACGATTTTCCGACGGATGTCACCAGATGACCAAAATAGGTAGGTTCCAATGTTTGCAAGAAGTAATCTACTATCTCACTCTCCCTCATTGGAGGATGAACCCTTGCAGCTTGTTCCCTCCAGCGGAAACCAAACTCTCTAAAACTTTCCCCAGGCTTCTTTTCCAGTTTCAACAATGACAAAAGATCGGGGACTATCTCAAGGTTATATTGAAAATGGCCAATGAATGCCTGTGCCAAATCATCCCATGTATACCATCGGCCAGGGTCCTGTCTCGTGTACCATTCCACCGCGGACCCGCTTAGGCTTTGACCGAAATATGCTATCAACAATTCATCTTTTCCCCCAGCACCTCTCATTTTGCTACAAAATCCACGCAGGTGGGCTACTGGGTCACCGTGCCCCTCATACAAGTCAAACTTCGGCATTTTAAACCCCGCAGGCAACTAAACATCAGGGAAAGGGCACAAATCTTTGTATGCGACGCTGACTTAGTTACCTAAACCATGCATGTTCCTAAAGGATTGCTCCAAGCTTTTGACTTTACGAATCACTTCCTCCTGTTCTGTATTCTTAACCGGTTTCTCAACCTCTCCCGAGATTTCAAAATGTGGAGAATAGGTATATGGCTCAGGCGCTTTGAAAGTGGGTTCGAGAGGGTAATATTGGGTGTCGTGAGCTTGGAATAGCGGCTCACTGGATGATCTATGTAATGGGGCTGGGGGAGGTGCCACAAAGACTGGAACCAAAGGTGGTGGAGGGTTCTGTTTGGGGGGTGGAGCTCGGGGAGCGTATGAAGTGGTACCATAACCCTGGGCGTGATAGGTGAAGGCTGAAGATGCGTGGGGAGTGGTAGGCTCCTGAGCTTGAGCCAGGGGTGGGATGTAAGATGGATTAGCGGGATATAGTGGTGCCGGATGTCCCTGAGACCATGCCCGATGCATTTCAGCCATTTGTGCTTTTAATTTCCTCATCTCTTCTTTCATAGCACCCACATCTGTTACCTCAACTTCATTTGAAGGGTCTACGATGCTGATTTCCGAATCCTGCCCTGTCATTTTTACTTGATCTTTCGACCGGGTGTTGTACGGGTGAGTTGCCAGAATTTCCAATCAACTAACCACCTGCCTGGACTCACACATTTAGACAACTACTTTGTTAGCGATTAAGTTTTAACAGATTTAACAACCGCACGTTGGCATGAATGCACTTATACAGTTAATCATTTCTATTATGCATTTGCTCGATTGCATGCGTCATCCCGGCACTTCGCCCCTTCTTTCTTTTTACCCTTCTTTCAAATTTCCTCACCTCATCCCTCTCTTGTGCTCTTCTCTTTCTTTTCTTTCTTTCTCTCTTTCTTTGGGTTTTCTTCTTTTTCTTCTTTTTCTCCTTTTTTTTTCTTACGATTACGGTCGAATCCTATAGAGATTGCCTACGTATCATGACCCCGCACGAATCAGACCAAGCGTAGTTCATGAAAATAAATGCAAAAATAAAGGGTGGAAATAAGAATTTTTTTTGAAATTTTCAATTTTCATTACTAAAACAAACTATTACAAACTCAACACTTTTTGGAATGAAACTAACAGACACAAATTAAAAGTAAATAAAGACTCTAAGACTGCAGACGTACTTGACCTGGAAAGATAACGGACATACGAAAGACTGACTCAAAATGGTAGAAAATTACAGACACGGACTATGCATACTCTAGTGCTTCAAACTTAGGTGTCCACGGGGCGTCGTTCGGCCTTGCCGCGGGCCTAGGATCCAAATCCCTTTCAAGCTGCTCTAATTCATTCATGGTTCGCTTCACACAGATCATTACTGCTGAGATAAAAGTAGTATAGGTCATGTCTTCACAAACCTGGCATCTCCTGAAAATGGCATGAGCAATGGCTCTAATCCTGTCTTTTGTTTGCTTCTTTTCTATGAGCAAGCGTCTTATCTGTTCGCTGCACGTCTTTAAAGCTCGAGAATCCTGCAGGTGTTGATCTTGCAACCGCTGCACTTCTACCTCCATTTGGGACAACAAGTCGTAACAATGTCCGCTTTTAATTTCAAAATCTTTAGCCTGCCTAACCGCTTTACCCTCAAGGGCAACCACTTTTCTCTTTAAATTGGCAACAATTTTCTCATGGTCCCTTTTCAATTGATTCAAGTACTGGCGATGCTCCTCTGTTCTTGTAGCACACTGTGCTTTAAGTTCTGCCATGATATTCTTAGATTTTTCTAATTCATCCCGCCATTCCCTGACTTCATTTTCCAATCTTTTTATCAATTGCTCATCGGATCGGCTCCTCGGTTGCTTATCGACGGTTATCTTCAATTGCCGAATTTGGGCCCTAAGTGCTTCATTTTCTCGAGCCAGACTATTCTTTTCACCTTGATCTGCGGCAACCTGTACATTGTTCTCGAATTTCAGACTTTCAACTTGTTGCTTCAGTTTACCAATCTCAACCCGATAGCCTTCTTCCTTTGCTAACCAGTCCCACTGCTCTTGGGATGACTTGGCAAAATCTTCGAGATGAGGTCTTTTAGCCGGTCTCCCACATGCCACATCACCTCTGAACCAATCATGATACCCTGGGGCAACTTCCCCTTTAACCCTATCAGACATACAAGTGTTTGCCATCAAATGTTGACACTCACTCCAGATTTAGCGAACCTCTTCCTCGGGGAACCGACCGTCAGGACTAATTTCGACCACTTGGGTACTCAGATCTTCATCTCTCGGTACTACTTGATACTTCCCGAGTTGCCTCAGAACCCGATATGGTGCATAGAGTTGGATGCTTTTGAGTCCCATCAATAAAAAATGCGGTCGGGCTGCTGGCATATATAAGACTTCTTCGACAGGCAAACATCCAAGCACCCACTGTATCTGGCTGGCATTGAGGTTCCGAAATAATGATGTCCAGGCCGTGACTCCTTCAGGTAAACTAGCCCCTTTGATTCTTGTGTAAAATTCTCCTATACAAGTTTTTCTCAACCGAACCATAACTCAATAGCTGAGAGCGAGGGCACAAATGCTCAGTCATCCACATTTGTAACAACAAGTTACATCCCTCAAAAAATTTGCCCCCAGCTTTGCACGCAGTGAGAGCCCGGAAGATGTCAGCCACGATCATATGTGCTAACGTGCTTTTCCCCATGGTTTGCAAGGTACTGACGACCCCCGCTACTTTCAAATCAATATTACCATCTTTCCTTGGGAATATTATGAGGCCCAAAAAAGCTATCATAAATGTCACCCGTCTGTGTTCCTCCCATTTTTGTCGGTTACTTATACTGCATAGCTTAAAATCTGGATTATTAAACCCGCCCACATGGCCATATCTATCATATATGAAGCGGAAACTGCAGAAACCCTTTGCAAAATCTGGATGATGAACTGTTCGGGGTATTTTCAAGGAATCCAAGAACCGGTGTATGGTAATAGCCCTAGGAGCAATCAAGTATTTGAACCTCAATGGAGCTTGATCACTTCCAATATACCCCGCTATTTCTTCCAATGTTGGGGTGAGCTCAAAGTCTGAGAAATGAAATACATTATGTGCCGAATCCCAATAGGCGACCAATGCCCGGATGATATCCCCCCGAGGCTGAATGTTTAATAAATCCAGAAGGTCTTTCAAATACTTTTTCACTTCGTTTTGCCCCTCTTTGCCTAAATCATTCCACCATAATTGCAGCTCAAAAGGGATTTTGGTCATTACTGAAAAGGGCTCATTTATCATCGTGCTCATCCTGCACATTTATTAAAGCGTTTAAGCAAAAAGAAAACTTTTATTCGAAAAAAAACTATCTAATACCCAGCTTATTCACGATTCTTACTTCTTTATTTATTTATTTATTTAAGATAAAAATACCCAGTATTGCAACACGGCCTTTCAACGCCTTACGAACGAAAACTTAAGGCTGTGAGGGTCGAAAAACAAAAAAATGAAAACATGACCAAAGGTGGCCATGTATGCAATGTTAGCCTTCCGACGTTCCGTTTGGGAACAAAATGGCATCACCCAATTTATTTATGACCCAAAAAATAAAATTTTTGACACATTTTTTGACTATTTTTGAAAAAGGGGAAGGTTGGACCCGATGAGGGTTGCCTACGTATCCCACACCCTATGAGAATCAAACCGGCGTAGTTCGGGCAAATTAACCGAACTATTTTAAAACAAAACTCTTTTTCATTTTCAATTTTTCAACGAACAATAAACAACCTATTTTCCAAACTAAGAATAAAAGACTCTTTTTTTCAACAAACACTTTCCAAAAATAAAAAGACTCGTCCTTTTTTTCTTTTGCTTTTAGTAAAACAGATTATTAGCAATAAAGCATTTTCCTTTCCATTTCCTCAAAATTTCGGCAGAGTTTCGACAGTATTTGGGCATTGGGTTTTTAACTCCCTAACTGTTATTTCTCTCTCTTTTTTTTTCTTTTTTTTCTTTCTTTTCTCAATTTTCCAACATTTTCGAGACTCTCGGGATCCAAAAACCGGTCAACATGCAAGTTTGGAACAAATAAATGCACAGCACAAGAGAATGCATCAGGATGGTCTTTTCATTTCAGGCTGCTAGTCCTAGACGGGCCCAACTCCTGTGTTGAGTCCCCTAAGTCAAATGCAACGTGATGCAAATAAGTGTTCCTACTAGGGATCCGGCATGAAGTCACGTTATTCTATGTTCAAAAACCTGAGTCAGTGTTCTAGACTGTGTACCCGAGCGGAAAACTCGAGTCGAGGAGGGGGCAACTTACCGGGAACCAAAAGGCCATCCGGCTTCTTAACTTGTCCGACCTCTTTCATATTTCAAGGTATGACACTAACAGAATAGAGAGTCTCAACCAGTAAGCACATCCCCGGAGGTGAAAAGAGAAGGGTGTCAGCACAGTTTATATACAGTTCAGATAATATCAAAGCGGTAACATTTAGCACATTCAGCACAAAACATGTAGGAAAATCAGATACAACCAAATACAACAATTTATCTAAGCTTGAATTCTGAACCCTGAACCAGAGATTCTGGGTTCGGTTCCCCAGCAGAGTCGCCAGAGCTGTCACACCTCCTTTTTCTACCTACACCCCACAAAGGGCGTAAAGGAGTTTTTCCATTTAAAGGACAATCGGAACGGGATTTAATTATTAATTATTCAGAGTCGCCACTTGGGATATTAATGGTGTCCCAAGTCACCGGTTGAATCCCGAACCGAGGAAAAATATGACTCTGTTATAGTCTGCGAACCAGAAATCCGAGTAAGGAATTTTGTTAACCCACGAGAAGGTGTTAGCCATTCCCGGATTCCGTGGTTCTAGCACGGTCGCTTAACTGTTGTATTTAATTTTATCTTATTTTAACACATGCTAGCTTATGTGCCTTTTATTTGTAAACCGCTTTTTATCATTATTTATTTTACAAGAATTGCGACGTCATGAAAACGCGTTTCGAACCACGTCGCAATCAATGCACCCGTGGTTGTCAACACATTTTGACTTCGTCGAGATTTGGATTTGGGTCGCATCAATGCGCACCCGAGTTTAAGAAGGTAATTTAATTAAAATCGCGCCTAAAGATTCTAACGTAATATTATTTTGGGGAATGCCGTGAAATTCACTAAACGGCCCTCCCGAATTCAAAGTATTTTAATAACTATTTATCGAGGGCCCCACAATCTATTTATCTATCTAGAGAGGCTCGTCTCATTTTGTTTTAAAGGCCGATCCTAGAGTGGCTATGATTTTCTACTATTTTTTTTGTCTCGGAAAATAATAATTGATAAATACGTCGGTAACTTTCTTTATAAGAAAGACTGTCCCCAACATATGGGCCTACATGGACACTAATAGTACCAATGCCAAAGAAGGCCCAATTCTCACGCAAACACATACCAATGAGCCCAGGTTCGAACCTGGACGGAAATAACACGACGTTCACCCCAATCGATCCAAAACACCAACTCGTTATTTTTAGCATTACCTCACTTCGGATCTCAGTTTTAACCAATCAAAACACAAGTGAACAATTATTTTTATTTAGCTTACTACCATATGAATTGTAAAATAACACGAACATAACGAAAGTGCAGTATCAAATTTGAACAACAAACTTGCCAAACAAAAGGTTGTTTTCGACTCTAGCACCAGAAACGTTAATATTAAACTGAAATTCGTGTATTGACTCAAACTTATCATTTTTATGCATTTCAAAATTTAAATCCAACCACCAGTTTCACACTTCAATTACTTCCTGACTTTTAAGAAACAAACTGTTGCTATTTTTATTATCAGCTATTTTCACAAATCACAGTTGTTATACAAATACGTTCATAAGCTAACAATAATCAATCCAAATGGACCTATCTGCTTCACTGATTGACTGGGTCAACAACACCATATTAATTCGAATATGAGCTTAAACCAACATTTAATAACATGATCTAACAAGAGATAGGGATTATCAATGACCAGTTCCAACTGCCCATTGCCTAAACCAATTAACAACCCACAAATTAACCACAACATCATTCGTATTATTACATATCCGGTACAGATTTAATCATTCCAAATGAACACCAAGGAAACAGTGCATGACTTAAAGTAACAACACAATACTTGCACTTTAATCTCTTTTTCAATTCAATTTTATTCAGCTTGCAAACACATACACCACTCAATGCTAGAGATAAGTACCTGGAAGTAACGAAACAAAAGGGGAATAAGAAAGATCAGCAGCAGGCAGCAGAAATAATTGAACTGCAGTAATAGTTTCAACCCAGCAAGCAGATCAGCAACCCAAGTACCAAACAGGAAGGAGAAATTGACCAAAACAGCACTAATGCCAAACAAACGAACTCAAATGGCATCCATAGACATCAGCAACCGTCAAACTCCAATAAATCCCAGTTTAATTCAAGCCAAAATGCTTAATAACAAACCAGCATGGTCCAGACCACTCTGGGAAGCTTAGACTAAATTTTTATTTTTATTTTTTGAGGGGATTTTGGGGCTCTCAGCTGAAGGAAGAAGACCCCTTCCCTAAGGCATTTCATGACCTTTTATAGGCAACAAGAGAGAGTAGATCAGATTTTAGGCCTTCTTTTTTAGTCCCTCCCTTATTTTCAGTTTAGTCCCTCTATTCTTGACTTGCTAAACAAGTAAATGCATCACAATTATTGAAATCTACACTTGTACCCCATTCTAGAAGCCTCTAGGATGCTCTTTTAGCTAGGCAATTCCTATACTACCCTTACTCCTACTTTGAAGAAACTACCCCTTTCATCCAACTAGAATTACTATCTTGTTTTCAGCTATAACCATACTGCTCAAACAGCCGAGATTTAAACAAAACTCCAAACATTTACCCCAAATCAAACAAAATTCCGAACAATCCAACTATTAAAACAAACTATTTAGCATGAAGCCACCAACCAAAGAAGCCCCGATTGATTCAGAGTTTGAACTAATCGACTGACAAGCCCACGCCCAATATTGATAGGAATATATGAAGAATAAACAAATACACAAACTATTCTAATCGAATTCACTAGCTAAACCCATAGACAACAGAAAGCGTGAAGCCATGACTTCTAATCCTAACTGATTGTTCAACAAACAAGGTTATGAATTAAACTTATTGACATTCAACTAAACTAATCAACACAAAACAAAACTGAACAAAGCGATGAACAAAGAAACTCACCGATGGAGGGAAAACTCCGGCCAACCACTGCCGTCCGAATCTTTCCAGATTTTTGACACGTAGCATCCCTAACCATGTGTTTTCACAAGAAAACACATGGTTAAGGATATTACGGTCCAAAGTCACAAAGATTTTGTGTTAGGGTTTTTGGCCGGAAAATTTAAAATTCATATTTGAACCAATCTAGGAAGATTCGAGACCAACGGGTATGGGGATTGGGTAGAGTAGGTTCCGGCGGTCACAAGGTATAAATTTGATGGTGATTGGGTTATTTTGAGTTTTGGCCGGAAACCTTTGATCGAAGATTCGATGAGCTAGGGATATATTTGAAGGAAACGGATGGTGGATTCATGACGAGGGGGAAGAGGAGGTCTCGTGATGTTATTTTGGTGGTCGATGGCATAAATGGCGTTTCCCGCCGGCGAGGATTCCGGCGAACTCAAGGCTGTACGAGGAAGGAGGCATCTGTCTCTAGGGTTTGTGAGTGTCATTCAGACACTTTTATTCAAAAGTTATATGGACTCTGAACCGTTGATACAAGGCAGATGAACGGTCAGGATCATATCGCTTACAAAACGACGTCGTTTAGGTTATGATAGGGGTAGGACGGGTATTGCAGCATTAGGCCTGGATCTGGTTGGAATGGTCTAAGGGCGTTTGAGCCTGAAAATTAGCAATGAATTGGCCCAAATGTGGGTCTTTATTAAGACCACTTTCCTACTCTTATTTTCTTTTCTCTTTATTTCCTTTTTCTCATTTTTAAATTTTTTTATAATTTTTATAAAGATGTAAAACTAACATGAAATCCTGATTGTTTCAAAACCAAGACTAATTAATTCCTAAAATTGTTTAAAAACTATTTCATGACAAGTTCCCAATAAAAATCATTAAAATGCAAAAGTGAGCTGATTTTGTGATTTTCATGTTTTTTTCTAAACAAATTAAACCTTAATTGATACTAAAAAATATAAAACTAAAACCTAAATGCAAAAATGCATATTTTTGTATTTTATAAAAATTAACATGCACAAATAGAATGCAACAATTATCAGAAAATGACACCAAAATGCACAAAAATTGTAAAAATAAAGAAAAATTATTTTGTTTGGGATTTTGGGAATAATCATATTTAGGGCAAAAATCACGTGCTCACAATATCAATATCTAGATCCGCACGGACAACTCATGTGCTGCACGAAAAACTCATGTGTTGCACGAACAACTTACGTTCTATAGTATTAGTATTTGGATCTTCATAGACAACTCACGTGTTGCACGGACAACTCACGTGATATAATATAATTATCTGGATCCACATAGACAACTCACGTGCTGCACAAAAAACTCACGTGTTGTAGTATCAATATCTCACAATCAGGCCCTTGGCCTTACTCAATCATAAATCTCTCCAGTCTCTCGGGCTCTCAGAAATCATGAAAGTCATCCCAACAATGATGATATTGTTACACCCCATAGTATTTTACGTTGGATTTGTCATAAGATAATTTACATCAATTCAAGGACAAGATTATTTTGAGGTTATAAGTATTATGCTATTCATAACAAAGTAAATTCATGAAGGTGAGAGGGTAATCAAATCGAAGAAAATGATTTCGTCGAAGTTTGACAATTTGGGATAAAATATGGTTCGAGCTATAATACCCCATATTTATGGACTAGTGCCATACAAGGTACCATATGACCATGATAGTAAGGTGTATAAAGTATGTTAAAAGTGATTAGTATTTTAAGTAATTTGAGATAATTCTTACTTATGTGGATAATTGATTAATTATTTATTAGTGAGAGATTAACAAGTTAACAAATCAATTGAAAAATTTGGTGGATAAGTTAGTAACGTGGCAGCAAGGGGTTATATGGCCATGACTCTTGATTCATTAAGACTAGGTGGCACATTTAAGGGGTCTTTGGGCAAGACTAAGCCACAAAGTGGGGCCCAAAATCTATAACTTTAAAAGATCTCTTACCTTATTAAAAGTGTGACGCAAAGATTTGCTAAGTAACGGATGGAAGTCAACAATTCTTATGAAACTGCAACAGCGTGAAATTTCAATTCTAAGGGAGTACGGTACAATCTTTCTCAAAAATATCATACGGATTTTTCCCTACTTCGATCTGCCGTTACGTGATTTTGTCGCAATTGACGTGTGTTAGAGGGATTGTCAAGATAATCAGCTCAGGTATGTTAAGTCTATCTCTTCTTTCCTTTTGGCATGATCCATACGATATAAATAAAATGAGCAAATGCACAACTTCCATAAATGACTCCATTCATAGAAATACTAGAGTTTCCTATGTTCTTGATTCCCCATATGTCTTATTATTCTATTGTTTGTCCATGGGTTTCAGAAAATATGTAAGTTGATAAAGTTTATTTTATGGTATTAATCAAAGGTGTAATGATCTTATGACATACCGAGAAATCTTATTAACTCACTTCCAATGCATTACATTCAGTTATACATGCCCACAAAGATATATATATATATATATATATATATATATATATATATATATATATATATATATATATATATATATATATATATATATATATATATATATATATATATATATATATATATATATATATATATATATATATATATATATATATATATATATATATATATATATATATATATATATATATATATATACCTGATCAGCTGGTATACGTTGATGATTTTGCCCAAAGTGGCCGAGATGATATGATGGGATGCCCTCAGAGGCTTGATGATGTTATGTACGCATATACCTATGCATGATATGACATTTATACGCATATGCATGACATTATAAATATTAAATGATTCACAAAGCTATTCAGACATACATGTTGAGTCTTTTACTCCATGTTTCTCTCATGTCTATTATTTACTAATTTTCATTCCTTACTACTCGGTATGTTATTTGTACTAATGTCCCTTTTGCCTAGGAAAACTGTGTTTCATGCCCGCAGATCACGATACACAGGTTGAGAGTCCTCCAAGTAGGCTATCATCTTAGTAGAAGGTGTTGGTGCGCTCTATTTTGCTCCGGAGTTGCTTGTTTGGTCAATATAATTTGAACATATAATGATTGGTATGGTGGGACCCTATCCCGGCCTTTATGGTATTTATCTACTCTTAGAGGCTTGTAGACATACATCATATTATTGAAATATTGTATGGCCTTGTCAACCTATGTTCAATGTACGAGTGACCATTTTAGTCTTATAGGCCCGTACAACATATGTATAAGTCGGTATATCATCCTATGTCGAGTATTCCCTCCTGCTTTATTCTAGTTATCTCATGACAACCTTTCTGGTTCATTTACCTATGATATTATGATACGAAAGATACATTATGTTGGTACTCGGTTGAGTAAGGCACCGGTACCCGTCACGGCCCATCGGTTTGGGTCGTGACATATATGATGTATCAATAAATAGTAACAGAGACTGAGATATGATATGAAATAAATGAACAATACTGAGTGTAAAATTACAATTTTAAACAATTAATTTAACAACAATATGACTTCTGTGGGTTTTAATAATACTAGCATATAGCCTTAGCATGATTTTTAACATGATTCTCGGCTCAACTTCTTTAACACATAAAAGTACATTGACAATGTCAAGATTATTTGACTATACAGTTCCATGGAATTTGACCAAGTCACAATTCCTACGGATCACGTCCACACGCCCATCACCTAGCATGTGCGTCACCTCAAAACTAATCACACAACACAAAATCCATGGTTTCACACCCATAGAACCAAATTTAGAATTGTTACTTACCTCAAACCATGTAATTCATTATTCTGTTATGCTTTTGCCTCGCGAATTCCGAAATTTCCATCTCAAAATACTAATTGAATGATGAAAACAATGATATATTCATGTATATTAACCAAATCCGAGTTAGAATCACTTACCCCAATAAATTTCTTGAAAAACACCACGAAATATCGTCACAAACCGAGCTCCAAACGTCCAAATGTGAAATAATACCCTAACTCTTGGTTATATAGTACCACGTTTGATCTCCCAATGTGCGGTCCGCACATTTTCAAGTGTGTTCCGCATATTTTTGAGTTCTGCGGCCGCGATCCAAATTGTACGACCGCACTTTAGCAGCCTCTACACCACCAGGTTTTAGTAATTTGGCCATAACTTTCTCTGAAAATGTCTAAATGATTAATGGTATACCTTTATGGAAACTAGATTCAAAGGCTACAACTTTCGTGTTTGAATCATCTCCAAATTCCTTGTGGATCAAAAGATATAAGCTTCGAAGTTGGACCATTGAACCTACAGAATCCTTGAAGTGCAGCCGCGAGAAGAATTTGTGCTGTCTACACTTTTCCTCTGCGGTCTGCACTTTTCCTTTGCCTCAGCACTCCAAAATGTGCCCCCACATTTCCAAAAGTTCCTGAACAACATCAGAGTGCCGAAATGCCCGAACTCGCTCAAATAAAACACACCCGAGCCACTTAGAACTCCGTCTAAATATACCAACAATTCCTAAAATATCATATGAACTTAGTCGAGGCTTAAAATCACATCAAACATTGCGAAAAACATGAATCACACCCCAATTCAAGCTTACTTAAACTAAGAGATCCAACTTAAACATTTGATGCCGAAACCTATCAAATAAAGTCCGATTGACCTCAAATTTTTCACACAAGTCTTAAATAACATAACAGAGCTATTTCAAATTTCTAGAATCAGATTGCGACCCAAATATCGAAAAGTCAACTCCCCGGTAAAACTTCCAAACTTAAATTTCTATTTTAGCCATTTCAAGCCTAATTTAACTACAGACTTCCAAATAAATATCCGGGCACACTCCTAAGCCCGAAATCGCCATACAGAAATTTTGGAATCATCAAAAATCCATTCAAGGTCGTTTACACATATTTCACCATTCGGTCAATTATTTCAACATAAGCTTTCAAAAGAAGAATTGTTCTTTTAATTAAATCCTGAATCATCCGAAAACCAACCTTGACCACCCCTCGCCAGTCATAATACACATTTCAAAGTTGCTCGAGACCTTAAGACACCGAACGGAATGCTAATTCTCAAAATGACAAGTCGGGTCGTTACATTAGGTGGCCGCCTCGCAACTAATGGTGGGGGTTGCATAGCCATTGCCTCTTCAGCTGGCTTCTCTGACTCCTTTGATTTTTCTGATTCTGCTTCTATGGTGGTCGGTTTCTCATGAAAGGTCACTTATTTTCTCTTTTTTGACTGGACTTCTTCTAACTGTCTCCCATTCTTCAATGACACAACATTTAGAGGTGCCTTATCTTTAGCCTCAGTGTCGCTTGGAAGAGCTCCAACTGACCAAGTATTTTAGGAACTAGAAAGTTGCCCCATTTGTCGCTCCAAATTTCTCATCGTTGCTGCTTGGGCCTGCTGGTCAATCATCAATTTCTTCATCATCTCCTCAATGTAACTCATTGGGTTTGTAGGTTGTTCAGCCTGAGGTGGCCTATATTGCCGTTGAGGCGCTTGTGGCATGTACTGATTCTGAGCACCTTGGTTTTCACCCCAAAAGATGTTTGGGTGGTTCCTCCAGTTAGGATTGTAAGTGTTCCCATACTAGTTTGTCTGGCCCCTATTTGCATTACCCACAAAATAGACAAACTTTGGATTAACTGGACACAAGTCGCTCATGTAACCCTCTCTACATACTTCACAAAATATTTTAACCCGTTGCACTGGCTGAGCTTGTTGCTTGTTAATAACCAAGGTTATCTGATTGACTTGGATGCTAAAGTGGCAATCTGTGTTGATAATGTGGACAGTCCATCTAACTTGAGAACCCTTGTAGATTTTTGCATTGTGTGTCTGCCCATCTCTCCTTGCCAATCAGGATTGCTTTTGGAGAATTTGTTCAATAATGCATATATCTCATCGAAGCTTTCCTCCAACACTTGACCTCCTATGCAACATCTACTACAATCATAGTCTCATGATGTAGGCCTTCTATAAAATTATGAGCTAACACTTCATCAGTTTTATTGTGATGAATATAGTGTCTGAGCAGCCCCTTGAACCTTTCCCAAGCTGAGTATAAAGACTCCCTCGATTTCTATTTGAAGGAGACTATCTCACTTTTGATCTTTGTAGTTTTGCCTGAAGGGAAGAACCTTGCCAAAATTTCCTAGCCAGATCATTCCATGATGTAATAGAATTAGCTGGTTCTTCCTTCGACCATCGCTTTACTTCGCCCAACAGAGAGAACGGGATTAATGTGAGCCTCACATAGTCTAGAGTGACTCCATTAGTGATATAAGTATCACTAATCTCCAAGAAGTTCAGGATGTGCTATTGTGGATCCTCGTATGGAAGACCCATAAATTGCCCATTCGCATGTAGTAGCTGGATAATGCTTTGTTTCAACTCAAACTTCCTAGTGATTCTGGGCTTCATAATGCTAGAGGTGACATTAGCAATTCTTGGTATCACCACCTCCTGGACCGCCATATGTTGCTCCTCTGCCATGTCCACAGAAAATTGAACAAGTTTCTGAAGATTATTTGTATCCCTTGCTTCAGTCAACCACCTGTGAAATGTTCTCTCAGGTTCGAGGTCAAAGTCTTAAAGTCTATCCTCGCTTCTGACCCTTCATATTCAATCAAGGTTCCTAAGAGAAGAGCAACAATTAAGTAATGTTAGACTTGACGAAATAAACAATTAAAGCAAAAACTAGAAAGTAGTCAATATTCAAGTCCCTAACAACGGTGCCAAAAACATGTCGCTCTTAAATGCACATGCAAGCATACATGATCATATAAGTAATAAAATAATAAGTCGAGTGTCAAACCCACAAAGACTTGTATTAAATACCCACTAACTTTACCAAGATTGTTATTTAGTCGAGTAAATCCGAGTTCAAAAGTATGACTATACTAAACAATAACTCTAACTAGTAACTAAATTATCAAGCAGCAAAATAGTTGTTGTGTATTCAGTAGGGACAAATATTCTAGGGTTGTGATCGATTCACCAATCCTATTATATTCTAGTTATCTCCCTTTCATACAATTCACTCATGGTTGCTAATAAATCGAGTAATTGCTCTTATATCCATCTCCCGAAGTATTACTCGCCTATTCAAAATAGATTAACGCCTATATACCTATGGAATCAATCTATTAAGAGTGCATTAAGATTACGATATTTAATTAAGCACAGTGACTAGGTATATTCCTATCCTAACCACAAATCCCTTCCCCTTCAGAGTTAAGATCATTCTCTCTTCAATTCTTCTCTATCTAAACATGACTTTCCCAAGCATAGCACATGTAATAAATAGAACCTAACTGTTGGCTAGACAATTAAGCAATTAATCATAGAATTAAAAAAATAACCATATATTGGTGAATTGTAATTAAGGTTAAGTCAACGTTAAACAACAATATTCATGGCTAAATCACAACCCCAGAACTATGGGTTTTAGTAATTCATGATAATATCAAACAATTTCAAAAGGGTTGAATAATTGAAAATACTAAGAAAATATGAAAAAAACTGAGATATCCATGCTCCCAAATGTTTCTCGTGTGTATTTTTCCTTCAAAGTGGAGTCTCCCCTCTCAAAATAGGCTTAGTATTACGTTTATACATGTTGGGTAGTTCTTGGGCAAAACATGTTGCGACCAAATACACACGCAAGTATACGTGTTCGTCAAGTAATAAAGTTACTCGAAAGTCGGATGTCAAACCCACAGAGACTTAGATTGATCATTAAATAAGCAAACTAAAATCAATTAATTATCCAAGATAATCAAGAGTGATGTTTCTCTATTAATCTACTATTGCGGAAACTAAACAAGTAACAACTAAATCAACAAGAATTCAAATAGGTATGATGAGACCTTAATTCAGAGGAGATGAACAGGGTTGTGGTTGGTTTAACAATCCTATTAAGTTCAATATCACACTCGTTAATCCACATTATCTATGTTTACTAATTGACTTGATCGTTTATATGAATAGCATATTCCCATAATACTATTCGTCTATCCATAATATATCAATCATATATTCCTATGGTATTGAGTCTATCATGAACGAACATAATACAACATTCAATTAAGCAAGACTGTTAGGTATATTCCTCTCTTAACCGCAAAATCGTTCCCCAAGCCATGGGTTCAGAAACAAGATCGCTTTAATTCTACTCTAATCCAAACATGGCTTTCCCAAGTATAGCATAGATAGTAGGGTGAAATGGTAGCTACAACAAGTCACAAGTTAAAACTGAAATTAAAGAAACAACCACAAGATGATAATCTGAATTAATGAAGATGTAATTAATAAACATTAATAATCATGTCAACCACAACCTTAGAAACTAGAATGCTTAGCCACTCATGTTCATAGTAAAACTTTTCCAAGTATTTTGCATAAACAAATTACAAAGAAAAGATGAAGGAATGAAGAACTTGATGATTTTCTCCTCCAAAAGTTGTTTGTAATGACCCGACTGGTCGTTTTGCATTTTAGAACCCTGTTGCCCTAAATAAGACTTCTCGTACTTGCTTTTACTGATTTATAACTTGCGGGGATAGTTGGTTCGGGATATGAAAGAGTTTGGGCTGAAATTGGAACACTTGGTTCCTTAAGGTTCGTATGATAATTTCGGACTTGGGTGTATATCCGGATCGGGTTTTGGATGACCCGGGAGCGTTTTGGTGCCTGATAGTGGAAGTTGGTTCTTGAAGGTTTTAGAGGTATCATAAATTTTGTTTGGAGAGGATTTTGGTGATATCGAGGTCCGAATTGAATTTTGAGACCGAGAATAGTTCTGTAATGTCATTTAAAACTTGCATGAAAAATTTGGAGTCATTCCGAGTAGTATAAGTACGTTTCGGCGCATTGGAAGTAAGTTGAAGAACTTGAAGTTTAAAGTTTGATTCTATTTGGTTTTTAGGCATGATTTTTGGTTTTGTTGTTGTTTTTCGCATTTTGAGAGTTTGAGCAAGTCCAAATTTT
This sequence comes from Nicotiana tabacum, assembly GCF_000715075.1. Classification (NCBI taxonomy): domain Eukaryota; kingdom Viridiplantae; phylum Streptophyta; class Magnoliopsida; order Solanales; family Solanaceae; genus Nicotiana; species Nicotiana tabacum. Next base: position 23,357,549 of record NC_134099.1, on the reverse strand, counting down.
GATATCAGACCTTTTACGGCCTTTGGACGGGGTCCCGAGTGGCTCGAGTGAGTTTTGTACCCCTCGGAGCTAAATGCAAGAAACTAGAAATGCCCAATTCTAGTTTCCTTCTTGGCGAATGCGAAGGGTCCATCACGTTCGCATAGAAGGAATTTTTCTTGGGGAGGGATTTGCACTACGCGGTTGCGATAGCTAGTCCGTGTTCGTGAAGGTCTGGTCTAGTGACCTTCGTGTTCGCGTGAGGCAACTCGCATTCGCGTAGAGTTGAGTAGTTGGGCTGGGACAACTTGTTCTTTGCATTCGCGAAGAGACCCTCGCGTTCGCGTAGAGTAGACCAAGCCAGCCTTCACGTTCGCGAGACCTTGATCGCCTTCGCTATGAAGGGTCTTCATGGGGCCTGAGTTAATTGCCTTCGTGAACGCGAGGACCCTGTCACGTTCGCAGTGAAGGGGGCAGCTGGGCAGTGAGTTTAAAATCGGGACTTAGACATATTTGTGGTCATTATTACACTCTTGGGCGATTTGGGAGCTCTTAAGAATGGGATTAAAGTGAGTTTAATTCATAGTTTATAGGTATATTATAACATGTAAATTAGTGAAAATTATGGGTTTAGAGGAAAACCTAGATTTTTGATAAAAATGAGATTTAATCACAAAATTTGTATTAGAATTTAGTAAAATGCATGTTTTTATGTTCCTAAGTTTATGGGTAACAACTTTCTTTAAAAACTTTCAGAATTCGTGCATGTGGGCTCGGGGAAGGGGGCAAATTTTAGGAATCTTGCATTTGGGGTTGAGAAGTCACTTTAATAGTTAGAATATGAATTCTTGAGCATATCTTTATTAGTTTTTACACTATTTGAATAGTTTAGATCGTTCGGCTCCAATTTGAGGGATTTAGCGCGTTCTTGAGTTGGAAGTAGGCACTGAAACTAAGGTAAGTCTCCTTTCTAACCTTGTAAGAGGGAAATAACCGCATATGTGAATTAAATAAATATTTGTACCTATCTGTGGGGGGCTACGTACGTATGTGGTGACGAGAGTCCGTAGGTAGATACTATTATGCTATTGTCCGGGTAGTTTAGGATTCGTATCATACTATATTTGAAATGCTTGCGTCCTCACTTGCTATTATAATCACTTAAGTCATGATGGAAATTGATAAAATAATTATAGAAGGTTATTCCCACTTACTTGAGGATTTGTATGAAACACTTGACTGTAAATAATGAATCTGTTTTCCTTGAAAATAATTTTTTATTTGTGGATCGTGCCGACCGCCTTGGTAGTAACTAGATGCATCTATGGTTCATGCCCTCCGACCCTCCGACAGTGCATAATTTACTTTTATGTTGGATCGGGTCTACGACCTCGACATGATTTGCGCATGATATTTATTTGGAACTCTCTGTGATTTATACTGCTTTAATGCCTTGAAATGTAAGCTGATAAATGATATGACTAAAAATGGAAATTATATTTATGAAAAAATAACTTATCACTTCCTGTTATTAACTGTCGATATTATTCATGATATCCATGCTTAGCATAACACTTTAATTAAATTATTGTTATCCCTAGTAAGTGTCAAGTCGACCTCTCGTCACTACTTCTTAGAGGTTAGATTGGATACTTACTGGGTACTTATTGTTTATGAACTCATACTACGCTTCTGTACTTAATTGTAGGATCTAAGGCAGGCGCATCTAGTATCCATCAGGCGCGCATACTTGATCCCATACTGAGACATTACGATGAACTGCCCCCATCCTAACCGTTCAGCAGCATGCCGGAGTTTCTCTTTTGCTTATATCTGTCTATTCTATTTCAGACAATAGGATAGTCTTCTTTTGTATATTCTACTAGTTGCCCACGCACTTGTGATACTTGATCTTGGCACATATTACTAGACGTTGATTTTGGGTTGTATATTCTATAGTTATGTTTCCTTTTAGTTGTTTCGTTTTGCTGCTTTAAAAACCCGTTATTCATCAAATGGCTTAAATTTAAGTAAAGCTAGATGTTGAGATTGCTTAATAAAAGAAAAATCACTAAGTTGTACTCTATTGGCTTGTCTGGCAATGGTGTTGGACGCCATTACGGCCTGACATGGAGTTGGGTCATGACAACATGGTATCAGAGCACTACATTCACATAGGTCTCACAAGTGATGGGCAAACCTAATAGAGTCTTGCAGATCGGTACGGAGACGTCTGTACTTATCTTCGAGAGGCTATAGGGTGTTAGGAAACTACTCTTTATTTATCTTTTATCGTGCAATTGATGGTGCACTAAATTATCTCTCTTATTCTCTCACAGATGGTGAGAACGCATGCCGTAGACATTCTAGACCCGGGAGGAGCTACTCCCCCCGTTGCTAGAGGTCGAGGCAGAGGCCAGGGGAGGGAACTGACCCGAGGTAAGGGACGAGGACATCCCAGAGTTGCCCTAGTTGCACCGCCAGCGGGGCCAGTAGAGGATCACATCATTGAGGAGCAGGGCAAGGTGCCCATAGTAGAGGCTGCCCTAGCAGATTTCATGACAGCACCGGGCTTTTAGGAGGTCATGGGTCGTATGCTGTGGTTCATGGATTCTATGGCCCCGGCTGGTTTATTTCCAGCAGACCCAGCCACATCTCAAACGGGAGGGGGAGAACAGACCCCTACTGCTCAAGCTTTTGGACATACAGCTGGAGTGTATCAGACTCTGGGTGCACTACCTATGGATGGGGCCAAGCGAGTTGTTGTAGTGGCACGTAAGCTATGATCGGCTACGGACGACGATCCGCATAAATTATTAGACAAATGGACTAGGCTACACCCTCCTGTCTCCGAGAGCGAGCATCATGAGGATGACTAGGATTTCATTGATAGGTGCAGGGACAGAATGCACAACATGAGGATATTGGAGTCTCATAGGGTACTTCACTACTTTCCAGCTGGAGGGCATGGCCCATAAATGGTGGCAGTCTTATCTTATTGGCAGACCTGTGGGTTCTCCTCCCATGACTTGGAGCTAGTTCACATAGCTTTTCTTGAATAGGTATATTCCACCTTCTGAGAGAGAAGAGTTATGGTATCAGTTTTAGCAACTTGAGAAGGGTTAGATGTCAGTGACTGATAATGAGGCGAGGTTTTCTGAGTTGTCTCACCATGCACTTATGATACTTCCTACTGACATAGAGATAGTGCAGAGGTTTGTTGCGGGGTTGCACTCTGGTATTAGGGCCAACATGGCCTGAGAGGTTGAGATAAGGACTCCTTATCAGATGGTAGTAGAGATTGTTCGGAGGATTGAGGGCTACTATCAGAGGGGTAGGGAGTAGATGCAGCAGGACAAAAGGGTCCGATTCTTTGGAGAGTTTAGAGGTGCCCCAGCTAGGGGCAGAGGCCACTTTGGGAGGGGTCAGCCTAGCAGGCCCTCATATTCAGCACCACCACCTCCTCGAGGTACTCCAGCGCGCCCCCAGTTCAGCCCCCTAGTTTTGCGAGGTAAGTAATTTCTACTTAATATGAGTTTAATACATAGTTTTAGATTATAACATGTAAATTAGTGAAAATTATGGGTTTAGAGGAAAACCTTAGTTTTTGATAAAAATGAGATTTAACCATGAAATTTGCATTGGAATTTAGTAAAAAATATATATTTATGTTCCTAAGGTTATGGGTAACAACTTCCTTTAAAAATTTCGGGAATCCGAGCATATGGGCCCGGGGGAGAATTTTAGGAATCTTGCATTTGAGGTTGGGAAGTTACTTTAATAGTTTAGAATATGAACTCTTGAGAATATCTTGATTAGTTTTCACGCTATTTGAATAGTTTTGGATCGTTCGACTCCGATTTGAGGGATTTAGCGCGTTCTTGCGTTGGAAGTAGGCCCTGGAACTAAAGTAAGTCTCTTTTCTAACCTTGTAAGCGGGAACTAACCCCATACGTGAATTAAATAAATGGTTATACCTATCTGTGGGGGGCTATGTATGTACGTTGTAACGAGAGTCCGTACGTAGCTACTATTATGCTATTATCAAAGTAGTTTAGGACCCGTATCATGCTATATTTGAAATGCTTGCGTCCTTACTTGCTATTATAATCATTTAAGTCATGATAAAAATTAATAAAATAATTATAGAAGGTTATTCCCACTTACTTGAGGATTTGTATGAAACACTTGACTGTAATTGATGAATCTGTGTTCCTTGAAAATAAATTTGTTATTTGTGGATCGGGCCGACCGCCTTGGTAGTAACTAGATGCATCTATGGTTCGCGCCATTCAACCCTCTGACAGTGCATATTTACTTTTATATTGGATCGGGCCATACGACATCGACATGATTTGCGCATGATATTTATTTGGAACTCTCTATGATTTATACTGCTTTAATGCCTTGAAATGTAAGCTGATAAATGATATGACTAAAAATGGAAATTATATTTATGAAAGAAGAACTTATCCCTTCGTGTTATTAACTGTCGATATTATTCATGATATACATGCTTAGCATAACAATTTAATTAAATTATTGTTAGTCCTATTAAGTGTCAAGTAGACCCATCGTCGCTACTTCTTAGAGGTTAGATTGGATACTTACTGGGTACATATTGTTTATGTACTCATACTACACTTCTGTACTTAATTGTACAGGATCTAAGGTAGGTGTATCTAGTTATCCATCGGGCGCGCATACTTGATCCTGGTTTGGAGACTTTACGGTGAGCTACCCCCATCCTAGCCATTCAGCAGCATGCCGGAGTTTCTCTTTTGCTTATATCTGTCTATTCTATTTCAGATAGTAGGATAGTCTTGTTTTGTATATTCTACTAGTTACTCACACACTTGTGACACTAGATCTTGGCACATATTAGTAGACGTTAATTTTGGGCTATATTTTCTATAGTTATGTTTCCTTTTAGTTGTTCCGTTTCGCTGCTTTAAACCCCCTTATTTATCCAATGGTTTGAATTTAAGTAAACCTAGATTTTGAGATTGTTTAATAAAGTGGAAAATCACTAAGTTGTTCTCTGTTGGCTTGTCTGGCAACGGTGCTGGATGCCATCACGACCTGAGATGGAGTTGGGTCGTGACATTGTTCCACGTGATGTTCTTGCCTCCAAATAATGTCCACCCTTTCAAAAATAGGTTTCGAACCCCTTTTATACATGTTGGGAACGTTTAGGGTTTACATCCCCAAGTCTCAGCCGAATTAGGACAAAATCCACCCTTTGGCGTCTCGCTTGGCGCCTGGCGCCAACCAGGATAACAAACGTTTTGGTCTTCTATCTTTGTCGTTTTGGTTGGCGCCTAGCACCAACCTGGACAGTGAATATTTTAGCATGCTCTCAACGGCGTTTTGGTTGGTGCCTAGCGCTAACCTGGGTACCAAATTTATACTTCCTCTGAATTCTTCCCCTTTTTACGTCAATTTGCATGCAAACTCCCCAAATCACTTTCAATTGACTCCTGCACATAAAAATACCATTATTAAGCTCGAGTCACAAATACATACTAAATTTAACAAGATATAGGCATAATGCAAGGCAAATTACATGCAAAAACATGTATTTTTGGCCAAACATCACCACCCCACACTTAAGCTCTTGCTCGTCCTCGAGCAACCAACAATTAACGCTATTCTTGAGCACTTTATATTTACACATTTGAATCACACTACACCAATGACCATGGTTGATAGAAACAATTAAACTATAACATATGCATTAAGAACACACTTCCCTTTAACTTTTGCCATTCTCAAAAATATTTACAACAAAGACAACATGTGCATAATAGTCCTGGTCTCAATAACTAACTCAATGTCACAATGCACTCATGGCTTGAACACCCAACATCCTAGAGAAGTCTAATAACATTACCTATCTCTCATGAAACTATGTGCCCTCACAACAAGAACAAAAGAGTAAGTTGAATCCACACATTCAAATCAAATGCTCAAATATATTTTAAGGACTCATATATATCAAAGAAAATCACTCACTCTCACAAAATAAGTCACATGCATGCAATTGGTGCCACATGCTTGCCCTTAATGTATATCTCTACTACTGTAGGCTCGCACGATCTAAAATCAATTAGGACTTTTTCATGGTTGTAATGTAGGCTAAGGTACGGGTGGAATATATTTAGGAATAGTGTCTAACCCTCCTAAGCACTTTAACACATCACATGATTAAGTTTACGCGCATATTCTTCAATCCCAACTGCAATTTCACAACTAAAATCATCCCCAACAATGTTCCCTCTTTCTTTAGGCACTAATTTAATTCATATCCGCTAGCAAGAACAAGATATCAATTTATTCATCTATATTTTTCCTTCTCCCTTTTTCAATTATTTTTTTTCTTTACAATTTTTGCTAATGGTGTATTCTTTTACAAAATAAGTGTACCTTTCTTCCTTTCATTGGTTCCACTCGAAAGCCACCCAAATTCCCTCCTTCTTTCTTTTAGCACCCATATCAAAATTAAAGTGCTATACGAGGTACAAAGATCAAAACAATGTCAATTAATAACAAAAGAGGTATAGGCTTGTAATGTGGGTGCCAAATAAAAGTCTATAAGCTCAAAATGGTTAACTAGGGATAGATTTTATTTGTGATAAGCATTAAAGCTCGAAAAGATAAAAGACAACATAAAATCATTTTTCAAAACGAGTCTCACCTAAAATTTAACTTTGGCTCACATACCGAGCAAATTCTTGATACAAGTACAATGAGATGGACTACACAAAAATCTCACTTCACACAAGGCACATGACTCACTAAGGATGGTCTCATTCCGACTCTCGAACTAATTCAAGTATTCATGGAGCAACAAGATATTAAGTATTAAGCACAAAGTTAACATAAGTCAAGACTACAAGACATAGGCGTCACGAGACATGCAATCGGATTTATAAAGGCATCATGATCAGTTTCAAAATATAGGGAAGATACTATGCATGTGAAAGCCTAAATATTCTACTATCAAATAAGTCAAGGGCGCCTAGGAATCTCATATTTCTTCCTCCATTTTTTCATAAGCCCTACTCTAAAAAAACTACTACCCGATTCAAACTACATCCCATCGAAAACAACCGAGGCACAAAGAAAAACTACGGGGATTATTACTACCTAAATAAAAGTAAAAGACTTAACTATCTAGGAGATCCATCGTCGAGAAAAGTTTAATGTTTTTACTTTTTCGATTTTTTTAATTTAAAAAAATTAAGCTACTAAAATACTACACAGCTACAAAAACAAAAAAATAATCTAAAATCAATAAGAAGTTAACATTTTTACTAACATACTACTAATAATTACCTGAAAGAATTCTCTCAGCTCACACTTAAAAGAGTGCAGTCCCCAATGCACAAATAAAACAAAACAATAATGAGGGTGGAAAAGAAACTCCCTGAAAGGCCAAAAGAAGCAATAGCGGCTCACGGGTAATCAGACTTCCCCCAGATATGGTCCTTTGTGTGGGCATCCCACACTTAGTTCTAACCATCTAGCTCATTTTTGCACTCTTCCAGTGGCTTTGCTTCCTATGCGTATAATCCTACAAAATAAAAATGACACTACAAAAATAATATAAAATAAAAAAAACAAACCTAAAACAATGTTGTAAAGCTGAGTTGCCTCTCAATAAGCGACTGATCTAACGTTGCGGCACGACTTGATCCACTTTTTGTCTCTATATCGAACTTGTGAATTGAGCCCCCAATGTGGCTTCAAGCTTTTTGCTATGCTCGCGGGGCGGTGGAATAAATGTAATTGGGACAAGTAACCAATTTCGCATTCTATACTTTTTGGCCTTGAAATGAGGTATGTAATTATGTTTCTCTAGCACAATAAATTTAAGAATGTAAGCACATTGTTCCTCGCTCGTTGGCTCCTCCAAAGGCTCGAATGACTCAATTCCCATATCATCATCCAAACACAGTGTTGAAAAAATGGATGGACTGAGGACCAATACGCCCCAACTCTAGAATTGCATCACTATTTAACTCCTCATATGTACACACACTAGAGTCTTAAAATATAACATTATCTACTTCCTTAGAGGACTCTAGTGTGTTTTCCTCAACATGGACATCATCAATAAAAGTATGGTTGAATAATTGACTCTCCACTTTTAGCTCCTCAATTTGGCGTATATGATCATTTTTAGTTTCATACAACTCATAACTATTTTGTTGTGCGTTAGATGCAACAACCTTTGCATTCAATTGAGCTCCCAAGTCATGAATAACAGTCTCGTGCTTCTATTAAGTCTTTCATCCCATCTGTAATTTTTTCCGGCTGATCCTCATATATTTCTAATCTTTCAGCTTGTTTCATTAGCTAAGTTTGGCTCAAAATCTCCTTTTCTTCAAAATTTTCCTCTTGTCAGAACTCTCCTCTTCTCGAATTTTAAGCTCTTCCTGACTATCAACTAAGGCTGCATCTTGTTGATCATCGAATGTTTCAACCCATTTTTCTATTTTGGCCTTCATTCTCTTATTTATTGCCTTGAGATTTTCCATCTCTTTTCGACGTTCATGAGTTTGCTTCATTAAAAATTGAGTTTGCTCCCTTAAAAATTGAGTTTGCTCCATTATTTGCCTCAACAGGTCTATAGTCTGAGCATCATATTCCACATTCTCTACTTTGTTCGTATCAAACTCACAAAAATTATTAGAAATATCATAATAAGAGCTCGAAGAAGGATAAAAAGAATTAGGACATCCATCCCAATAGCCACCTTGACCGCCACACATATTACAAATATTCCACTCAAAAAGGATTGAGATTGTGCACCGAACTCGCTCCCAGAAATATTTTGATAATTTTCCACCAGTGAGGTCCTCCACAATATGGACAAGGATCATCAAAGTAAGAATAACCATCATTCAAACAATTTTCATTCCAAGATGCCATGTGAATATAAGAAAAAGAAAAACGAAAAAAAATACTAACTAAATAGGAAAATTAAAAACTTGAACAAAAATCTACTAAAAGCTAAAATTGGATAAACAATCAATAACTAAGTCCCCAGCAATGGTGCCAAAAACTTGTTGCGACCAAACACACATACAAGTATATGTGATCGTCAAGTAATAAAGTGACTCGAAAATGGGATGTCGAACCCATAGAGACTTAGATTGATCGTTAACTAAGCAACCTAAAATCAATTAATTGTCCAAGATAATCAAGAGTGATGTTTTTCTACTAATCTACTATTGCAGAAATTAAACAAGTAACAACTAAATCAACAAGAATGCAAATGGGTATGATGAGACTTTAATTTAGAGGAGATAAAAATTTCAAGGTTATGGTTGGTTTAACAATCCTATTAAGTTCAATAATCACACTCGTTAATCCAGATTATTTATGATTTTTAATTAACCAGATCATTTATATAAATAGCATGTTCCCACAATACTATTCGTATATCCACAATATATCAATCATGTATTCATATGGTATTGAGTGTATCATGAACGAATAGAATACAATATTTAATTAAGCAAAACTGTTAGGTATATTCCTATCATAACCGCAAAATCGTTCCTCAAGCCACGGATTCAAAAACAAGCTCTCTTTAATTCTACTTTAATCTAAACATGGCTTTCTGAAGCATAGCATAGATAGTTGGGTGAAATGGTACTACAACAAGTCACAAGTCAAAACTAGAATTAAAGAAACAACTACAAGATGATAATCTGTTAGCCCAAGTAAAAGTTTGTTTTGAAGATTGACAAAGGAAGCTCATGCATGAACTAGGTCCATCCCTTGTATACATAGACATGGGCAAATTCAAGCAAGTGTGATGCACGTGAAGGAGATAAGCTTAACTTGGTATAATTGATATCTTTTGATCAAAAAGGTTGCATAATTGATAAGGAGAAAGACTTCTTACTTAAAGAGAACATTGTCCAAGATATGGACGGAATTAGAGGTTGAAGTTAACTAGAACTCTTCCACCAAGGAAGAGTAGTATTAGAACTCTAGTTATTTTCTTCATCTACGAACTCTATATATTGCAGGATGTTCTCATATACAGGTACGTACAAAAAGCAAAAGTTAAACGTGAATTGAGAGCAAAATAGCAAGGCATTTTGTAAGCAGTTCATGTGTGATTCAAGTGTGCAAACCTGAAGCTACATGAACCAGTTAGAAGAACCAGTTCCAAGTGTCTGTCTTTTATCCTAGTTCAATTGTAGTAGGTGTTTTCTTATTGTACCTTTCATCTTTATCAAGAGGCAATTGTAATAGGTACTCAGAGTATTCAAATTAGAGTTAGCTTGAAGTTGTCGCAACAGTTAGAGGTTGTTTGCCACAATGGGATTAGACTTAATCCTAGGTTTACAAAAGTGTTTTATAAATGCAGTTTTTGGCTCAGTGATTTAGTGGAGAGTTTCGGAAAATCCTACTGAGAAGTAGGTCGTGGTTTTTTAACTTTTTGAGCTAGGTGTTTTCCACATAAAATACTTGTGTTCTTTACTTTCCGCATTTACTATTTCAGCAATAGTAGGTTAAGGAACACTTAGAAGAACCAGGTCCTTCTATAATCAGTTTAAGCAAAAAATTGGACACCACACAAATCACCCATCTCTTATGTGTTATTGACGTTAAAACATCAATTGGTATCAGAGCGAGTTATCCTTGAAGAGGCTAACACCTTAGGAACAGATCAAGATGAGTGAACCACCTGAAAACTGGGAAGGGCAATCCACTGCTAGGCCACTACTCTTTAGTGGTCAGTACTACTCTTGGTGGAAAAATAAGATGAGAGATCACATCATCGGAGAGGACTATGAGCTATGAGACATTGTCACCGATGGACCATTGGCTACCTTGAATTAAAATGCTGAAGGAGTAGATATGCCAAAGACAAGAGTTGACTGTACTGTTGAAAACCTGAGGAAATGGGAGAAGAATGCCAAATCCAAGAAATTCCTTGTTTGTGGACTTGGTCCAGATGAGTACAGTAGAATCCAAAGCTGTATCACTGCTAAGGAAATATAGAACACTCTGCAAGTGGCCCATGAAGGAACACCTCAAGTGAAGAGGTCCAGAAGAACTCTATTGTATTCCCAATATGAGAACTTTACCATGAAGGAAGGGGAAACCATCTAAGAGATGTATACAAGGTTCACCACACTGACAAATGTACTTAAGCCTCTTGGAAGGATTATTCCTGAAGAAGACAGAGTTGAGAAGATTTTGACAAGGGTTCTACTAGTCACTTGGGACAGCAAAATCACTGCCATTCAGGAATCAAAGAACATTTCCACTCTTAAGTCGGATGGGCTAATTGGAAATCTCAATGCTTAAGAACTTAGAAGGCAAACCATGAAGATGGATATACCCAAGAAGGAAAGGATCCTGGCACTCAGAATCACTAAAGGTTCTGAACTAGAGGATGATGAAATGGCCATGATCACAAAGGATTTCAAGAAGTATCTAATGAGAGGATATGGTCCTTCAAGAAGTGGAAGCTACAACAAACCAAAGGTTCCTAAAAAGCAAACCAATGAGGGGTGTCACAAGTGTGGAAAGACTGATTACCACATCAAAAACTGCCCTTAATGAGAAATTGAATGAAGAAACGGGAAGAAGAAATAGGTTCAACCCAAGAAGAACAAAGGATCAACACAGGCTATGCTATTGCTTGAGGAGAAAGATCAGATGATGAAGATGTAGATGAACAAGCACTTATTGGAGAATCTGATGAGGAATCTGAGGTAAATGTAATTCATCTCAAAGACAAGATTAAATTTTTGTCTAAAGAAAGGCTATTTGAGTTACTTCTACATTTCATTGATGAATCTGAGGATGTAAATAATGAAAAGGAACATTTGTCTAAGGAATGTGTGATTTTGAGAGCTAAGTGCAAAAATCTAGAACTTAGGGCTAGTGAAAGTGAAAGTAAAAATGCTATGTTAAAGACCAGGTTCATGAACTTGACACCACTATCCTAGAGCTTAGATCTGAAAATCTAAAATTGAAATTAGGAACAAGTAAAAAGAAAGTTGATCACATATAACTCACTTTAGAAGAAAATGTAGGAAAAATAAAAGATGAGTTGTACAAAAGAGATGAGCAAATAAGAGTCCTAAAGGAGGATCTAAGCAAGGTCAAGCATGAGCTAGAAAGAACCTATAAATGGAACAGGTCCTTCGATGCACTTTTATGGCTACACAAATACCATAGTAGCAACAAGAGAGGACTTGGCTACGGGACCCCTGCACCTAGTGGGATTCCAAAAGCAAGTACCTCACACTTCCTGAGAACAAAATTTTCACACAGTGTGGTAAAACTGGACACTATAAAAGAGAATGCACTACAAAAGAAAAGTCTAGTCAAAAGAATAAAGAATTTGTTCAAGGGAAAAATAGGCTGCCAAGTTGGGCTAAAAAGAATCTGATTCACCCTTTTGCCTGTATAAAGGGGCCCAAACTAGTTTGGGTTCCTAAGAATAAACACTGATTTCCTTTTGCGGGTCCAAGTGAAGGGGAGCAACCAAATATGGTACATGGATAGTGGCTGCTCAAAGCATATGACAGGAAGCAAGAACCAGTTCCTTTCACTTGAGGACCTCAAAGGAGGTAATGTCTCCTTTGGAAATGGGAAGAAAGGTGAGATCATTGGGGTTGGAAAGGTAGGTAAGACTGATTCTCACTCTATTGAGAATGTCTACTTGATAGATGGCTTAAAATACAGTCTAATCAGTGTATCACAACTGTGTGATAGAGAAAACTTGGTAGCATTCACCTCTACCAAATGTTTTGTGATTAATCTTACCACTGACAAGATTATTTTGCAGGGAAAAAGAGTAAACAATATATATATTGTAGATCTGTCCACACTTTTAGAAAATGAACTCACTTGCATAAGTGTGTTGGATAATGATCCACTCATTTGGCACAAAAGACTTGGATATGCCAATCTAAGTCAACTCAACAAACTAGTCTCCAAGGACTTGGTGATAGGACTGCCTAAAATTAAGTTCAAGGAAGACAAAGTTTGTGAGGCTTGTGCAAGAGGGAAGCAGGTAAGATCCTCTTTCAAACGCAAGAAAATGGTAAGTACCACCAGAATGATGGAACTGGTCCATATGGATCTTTGTGGACCAATGAGAACTCTAAGAACAGGTGGTAAGAGATATGTTATGGTGCTTGTTGATGATTACTCTAGGTTTACTTGGACACTATTTCTGACATCTAAAGATGAAGCATTCGAGATGTTCACTTCCTTTGTTAGAAAAACTCAAAACAACTAGGTAATTAACTTGCATCAATTAGGTATGATCATGGTACTGAATTTGAAAATGCTAAATTTGCTTAATTTTGTGATGTGCATGGCATAGATCATAACTTTTCAGCACTTAGGACTCCACAACAAAATAGTGTAGTTGAAATAAAGAGTAGGACATTGGAAGAAATGGCTAAGACTATGCTTCTTTCTAGTAAACTACCTCATAGTTTCTGGGCAGAAGCTGTGAACACTGCATGTTACATCATAAATAGGTGCATGACTAGACCTCTTATTGAGAAGACTCTCTATTAGTCACTTAAAGAGAGAAATCCAAATATATCCCATCTTAGGGCATTTAGATGTAAGTGCTTTGTGCGCAATAATGGTAAAGACTCCCTAGGTAAGTTTGATCACAGAAGTGATGAGGGAGTATTCTTGGGATATTCTTCACATAGTAAAGCTTATAAGATCTATAACAAAAGAACTATGTGTAGAAGAAAGTGTACATGTGATTTTTGATGAAACTAATTTTCTTTCTGAGAGACGAGAACATAAAGATGAAGCAATTGGGCTGGTAAGAAATTCAAATGAAACCACATCCCAGACTGAAGCTGCACTAGAGGAAGGAACAGGTGATGGAACAGGTTCTTCTACCCAAGGCAACCTGACAGGGGCAACTGAACAAAGAGGAACTGAATCTCAAACCTGAATGGAACCTGTCCATGAACTTGTTCCTCAACAACAAAACATTGGAGGAACATCAAGAAGAAACTAGATGGTTGAGAAACCTTACAATATGTAGACTGGGTGAATGCAATGCAGGATGAACTCAACCAATTTGAGAGAAGTCAAGTTTGGCATATGGTACCAAGACCTAGGGACAGATCAATGATTGGCACTAAATGGGTCTTTAGAAACAAACTTGATAAAGATGGAACAGTTACACGGAACAAGGTAAGATTGGTGGTTCAAGGGTATAGTCAAGACGATGGCATAAACTATGATGAGACTTTTGCTCCAGTTGAAATATAGGAATCTATTAGACTCCTTATAGCCTTTGCTGCTTATATAGAATTCACTCTCCATCATATGGATGTCAAGAGTGCCTTCCTCAATGGCTATCTCCAAGAAGAAGTGTTTGTCAAGCAAATTCCGAGGTTTGAAAGCAAAGAATATCCTGATCATCTGTACAAACTTGACAAGACACTTTATGGGCTCAAGCAGGATCCAAAAGCATGATATGAAAGATTATCAAAAGTTTTGCTTGAGAATGACTACAAGAGAGGTAAAATTGACAATACTTTGTTCTTGAAAGAAAAAGGTAAAGATCTCTTGGTAGTTCATATATATGTTGATGATATAATCTCTGGAGAAACCTCTGATAAGTTAAGTAAAGAATTTGCTAAATTAATGGGGAGTGAATTTGAAATGAGCATGATGGGTGAGCTTAATTTCTTTTTAGTCTTACAGATTAAACAAAATTCAAATGAACTATGATCCATCAGCAGAAGTATGTAAAAGAGTTGCTTAAAAGGTTTAAAATGGAATATTCCTAAGAAATTGATACTCCTATTGCAACAACTAAAAAGTTGGATATAGATGAACATGTTTCATCTGTTGATCAGAAGTTGTATAGGGTAATGATTGGCTTATTGTTTTATCTCACTACTAGCAGACCTGACATTATTTTCAGTGTAGTCCTTTGTGCAAAATTTCAGGCGAATCCAAAGGAGTCTCACTTAACTACTGTCAAGAGGATTTTGAGAAACCTAAAAGGAACCACTAACCTTTGGCTTTGGTATCCAAAAGTTAGTAATTTTAATCTAGTGGGATATACTGATGATGATCATGCAAGTTTTCTTGTGGATAGAATGAGCACTTCAACTATGGCACACTTTCTTGGCTCATGTCTTGTGTCTTGGGCTACCAAAAAAGCAAAATTCAGTAGCCTTATCTACTGCTGAAGCTGAGTATGTTGTTGCTGCTTCATGTTGTGCTCAATTGCTGTGGATCAAACAGCAAGTAATGAACTTTGGAATTGATGTTATTTGTATCCCTATATTTTGTGATAACCCTAGTGCCATTAGTATGACAAAGCACCCGGTTCATCATAAAAGAACTAAGCACATAGATGTTAGGCACCATTTTTTGAGGGACAACTATGAGAAGGGTTTGATCACTATGGAGTTTTGTGCTACTGACAAGCAAATAACTGATATCTTTACAAAATCTCTAAGTAGAGATCACTTTGAAAGGAACAAGATAGAATTAGGGTGATTAAGATCATCTAAAAGAACCAGTTCAAAAATTTCACAATAAAAAAATGAAAAATTGAAAAAAGAAACCTTTTTGGTTAAAAAATTTGTAAATTTTGTACATAAGTAGATTAGATCTTGCTCAATCTCATACATTCAATAGTATACTCTTGTGCCGTGTGTTAAAGTGACTCATTAATCTCTAATGATATTTTTTCTATTTTTGGGAAATTTAGACTTACACAAGAGAAGCTTCAGTGAAGAACCTGGTTTATCAAGATAAATAGTTATGTTTTCTACACTTTGCATAATTTGAAATAATTATATTTGGATCATGAGAAGAGTCCTAACTAATCCCAAATCCCTTTTTAAACTTATTCGTTACAAGTGAACCAGTTCCGTTCAAAAAAATCCTAACCAAATTGAATTACCTAGATTCAAGGGATAGCTTTGAACGTCTTTTCAAACTGAACTGCAGTTTGATTAGACTTCTGAAAAGTTTCCGTTACTGATCAATTGAATACCACCCCTTTATAATGATGAGGATTTAGTTGTGTCTTCACGTCTAATCTTTCAACCCATCCAAATATTCTCAGACCTCTCTCCTCTACTTTCTCACAACTTTATTGTCTTCCTACCCTAGCCCAAATATGTCAAACACCTCTAGAAATCCGTCAGCACCACCACAGGAAACCACTTCTACACCCTCTATCACTTCTTCAACCACACCAATCTCTAAGAAAAGTAGAGTAAAAATGATGGCTCGTAAGATTGTCGATGGAGGAGAGCAGATCGAGAAAATAAACAAACAATTGAAAGCATGTAGGGAAGAATAATCCTAGAAATCTAAATATTCATTTAAGTCTGCTACTAAGAGGGAAGAAAGTGGTTCTTCCAAAACTGAACAGGTATATTTTGGTCCTAAAGTTACTCTTGAGACAATTTCTGAAGTTGCTGCAAATTTGGAGAATAGATTTGTACTGATAGGGTCTATAGCAGTTGTTGAGACTACAGAATCTAGAGAAGTTGGTGGTAAAAATGAAAAGGGAAAATAAAAAGAAAGCAATGGTGCTAGGAGTGCTGTGAGGGTAGAGGGTAAAAGAGTGGTTGATTCTTTACCCACCCATATTAGTATAACCAAAGAAACAGGTGCAATGGTTGTTTGGAGAGAGGAATCTGTTGAAATAGAGGAGAGTGCAAGCAAAACAGTGGAAGTGGGTATGGTGAAGCTGCTAAAGGGTTGGTTCAACTAAGGAAAAATGTGGATGAACCTGTTCCATTTGAACAGGAAACCCTTGCAGACATACTGAAAAGAGTGACTGATAGTTATAACCCAAAGAAGAAGGGAAGTTCAAAGGGTAAAACCCCTAGCACTATTAGGGCAAATAAGAAAAAGAAGGCCGCACCTTCTGTCCCTTCTATTACTATTGAAATTCCTCCAATAAGAGGAAGAGCCACAAGAAGCCAGAAAAAACAGAATGAGGAAAAATTGGAGAAAGCCTTGGAGGAAAGTAGAAGAAAAGCAGTCACTAAGGGAAAGAAGACAATGAGTGAGCCTGTTGAAGCTGTTGATGTTGATGAGATAGACCTGGTCCTTCGAGATGAATATGAGATAGAAGAAGTGGAGATTCTGACTCCCAAACCCAAAAAAGCCAAGACTTCCACTAAGAAGTCTGTTTCATAGTCAAAATCTGTTGAACCATCCAACTTTAGCAAAAAAAACCAAGTCTGCTATAAAATCGGGAAAAGTGAAAATTATAGAGGAAGAAGAATGGAGTAGGGATAAAGAAGAAGATGATCTTGATGATGAAAAAGACAAGATGGCCAAGTTTGATAAGATGACTATTTTGAAAGGAAGACTTCTTACAGACTTGGAGGAGAAAGGAATGGTGTTGCTATTGGAGAAGTTGGAGTTGCAAGGCTGGAAGGAAATGGTCCTTCAGATGGATGGTAGTTTGGCTAGGAATGAAATTGTTGAGTTTATGGCAAATGCTGAGGTGCAAAGTGGAAGGGTTAGCAGTATGGTGAAAGGAGTGCAAGTATTTTTCAATGTGAAAGAGTTGGGCGAAATTCTAGGTGTACCTACTGAGGGGCACAATGACTATACAAAGCTCAAATGTCCAAGTCTAGAAAATCTTCCTACTGCCCTTTCCATTACTAGAAAATTCAGTGACAATGAGGAGGATATTGATCCCAAGGCTGCGTACAAAAGTGAGATGAAGCCACCCCACAAAGTGTTGCTCGAATTTGTCAACAAATGTGTTCTGCCAAGGCAGGAAAGGAGGCACATTGCAAACTTCATGGACTTGGTCCTGATGGAGTGTTTGGATAGTGGGAGGCAGATTAATTGGTCCGGATTTATTATCCAGTTTCTTGATAGGGTTCTAAATGGCACCAAGACCCATTCCATTCCCTATGGCTTTATTCTTATAGTTGTGCTTGCACATTCCAAGGTGTCTATGAAGAAGTGGGAGGTTGGTACAAGCAAGGATCATTTTGGGGAAAATACTCTGCTTGCTTGTGACTATGAAGTCCATGCCACTCCTAAAGAACATGGTTCATCCAAGAAGGTGCCAGTGAATAGCAAGGTGCTAGCCTTGGTGCAAGAAAGTGGGGCTAAGGATGTTGAGATTGAGAGCCTGAATAAGAGGTTGGAAGAGGTGGAGACTGAGAGAGATGCTCTCATAACTGAGCTAGCAAAAGAAAAGGAGAATAATGATGGAATTCTTCAAGATATGCTGAAACTGCTCCAAGCCAAAAACCAAGAACATGATCCTTCCCAGCCTTAAGCCTCCTAGACTAGTGTAGATCAAGCAGTGACCTACTTCAGGATTTCTTTTGTTGATTTTGATCATATTTCCAGTGTTTTTATTTCTTTTTATGCTTTGTGGTAGAATCTTATCAATCATCAATGAAATTCACTGACTTTTGCTCTAACTGTTTGTTTGTATTTCTTTGATGGTTAAAATTCTTAGCTTGATCTATGATGATTAATCCATGATTGCATTTGAAGTAGCCCCAGTGGCCATGAGTAATTTTTAAAATCTGGTTATCTTACTTATTTATGCAACTTTTCGATGATGCCAAAAGGGGGAAAAGGTTGTACTTTGAACAGTGAGTTTATAACCTAATGAACCTGGACCTTAATGATAAATGATAAAATATTCCAACATTGTATTGATGTTGAGCTGAGTTGGAATAGGGCTTAAGCATAGAGTTTGTCATCATCAAAAGGGGGAATTTGTTGGCCCAAGTAAAAGTTTTTTTGAAGATTGACAGAGAAAGCTTAGGCATAAACCAGGTCCATCCCTTGTGTACATAGACATAGGCAGATTCGAGCAAGTGGGATGCACGTGAAGAAGATAAGATTAACTTGATATAATTGATATCTCATGATCGAAAAGGTTGCATAATTTATAAGGAGAAGAACTCCTTACTCAAAGAGAATACTGTCCAAGATAAGGAAGGAGTTAGAGGTTGAAGTTAACTAGAACTCTTCCACCAAGGAAGAGTAGTATTAGAACTCTAGTTATTTTCTTCATCAACTCTATATATTGCAGGATGCTCTCATTTACAGGTACACACAAAAAGTAGAAGTTAAACGTGAACTGAGAGGAAAATATCAAGGCATTTTGTAAGCAGTTCGTGTGTGATTCAAGTGTGCAAACCTGAAGCTAAATGAATCAGATAGAAGAACTAGTTCCAAGTGTCTATCTTTTATCCTAGTTCAATTGTAGTAGATGTTTTCTTATTGTACATTTCATCTTTATCTAGAGGCAACTGTAATAGGTACTCAGAGTATTCAAATTAGAGTTAACTTGAAGTTGTCACAACAGTTAGAGGTTGTTTGCCACAACGGGATTAGAGTTAATCCTAGGTTTAAATATTTTGTAAATGCAGTTTTTGGCTCAGTGATTTAGTGGAGAGTTTGGAAAATCCTACTGAGAAGTTCGTCGTGGTTTTTTCACCTTTTGAGCCAGGTGTTTTCCACGTAAAATACTTGTGTTCTTTACTTTCCGCATTTACTATTTCAACAATAATAGGTTAAGGAACACTTAGAAGAACCAAGTATTTTTATAATTAGTTTAAGAGAAAAATTGGACACCACACAAATCAAACCCCCTCCCCCTTGTGTGGTATTGAAGTTAAAATGTCATAATCCGAATTAACGAAGAAGTAATTAATAAACATTAATAATCATGTCCACCACAACCTTAAAAACTAGAGTGCTTAGCTACTTATGTTCGTAGTAACAATATTTCAAGAATTTTGCATAAACAAATTACAAAGAAAAGATGAAGGAATGAAGAACTCGATGATTTTCTCCTCCAAACATTTTTCCACGTGATGTTCTTGCCTCAAAATTGTTTACCGTGAAAATGGGCTTCCACCGTGGAAGGCTAACCTCACGTTCTTCCCTACATGGGGTTTTTTGGGCTTCTTGTTGGTCTCCTTGATGAAAGCTCCTGTTAGTGTGGGAGCTTATATCGACGTGTAGGGCATCGCGTGAGACCGCATCCATATGAAATGGTTCTAGTGTGTTCTCAGGGTTTCGTGGTGGCACACCAACACCTGGAACATCCACACCACTCTCTCCATGGTTCTCAAGATTGTTGTTTACTAAGTCAGACATTTTGTCCTGAAATCAAAGATTCTTGGACAAGAAAAATGGTGAAAGATAACTTGTGTTATGTAGTAAGCCAGCAAGAAAACAATCATTATTATATTTAGCCCCACGGTGGGCGTCAAACTGTTTATCGTGAAAATGATAATAACAATTATATTTGATTTGTGTGGTTCTAAAAATACGTGATCTATTTTTATGCTAGTTGTCAAGCAAAGGGTGCTAAAGTGAAAGACTAGAAAACAAGATTATAACTAGAGAATGATATAATAGTCAAATCAAACAGCTGAAGATCGAGGCCTCGAGCTTGCTTATTCAGGGCCTCAAGGTCGAGACTGATGTCCCGCCGAGGGTGACTGAGGGACGACTAACAGTTATAATAAAATCAATGGTGGCTCTTTATGGCTAATGATACGCAATAAATGAAGAACAATGTATAGAATACAATAAATATAAGCGATAAATAGGAGTAATGAGATCAAGAGAATATGCTAGAGAGCAGAGAGAATGTTCTTGTGTATTTAGTACTGAGCAACAGATGACTACAAAATGAGAAGGATCCCCTTTATATATGAGGGGAATCCCAACATAGTACAAATGCATTAATTACAAAGATATAGGGTTGGTACAGCCATTTAATGTCTTGATTCGTTTTTTGGACTAGTTCATTAGGCATTGTCAGCTCTATTCATGCGCCTTGGGAACTTCACCCTGATCCACTGAGACCACCAACTTACATTTCCCCGAGGCTGGTTGTTACTTACACCACCTCGGAGTCGGTCACTGAGAATCCCAAAGTCGATCACTGAAAATCCTCGAGATGCCTTGATGATCGTGAAATCGAACCGTCGATTTCTACCATATATAGATAGTCCCTGCGTTTCCTAGAACAAGGTAATAGGAAGAGATTTGGAACTCCTACTCTTTAAGCATCATCATCATGACGTCAGCCTATCAGAGCATTAAATGCCATAACTTAAAGCCGCGCAAGGGTTGCTGTCAAACATGCCTATCGAGAAGCCCATGAACCTCTATTAGTTTGTCCTTTCTATTGCCCATATGGCTTCTATAAATGCATCAGTCATTTGATCATCCATACTTTTACAACATCTTCAAGCTTTCAAGGCCAAATCCATCCCCTTTTATATTCTTTCTTCTTCCATTCTTGATTCTTTACCTACTTTCTCAGAAAAGCCTTTCCACAGCCATGGCGAGAACCTCTAAAATAGTGCCTCGAAAAGAGGATGCTGCCTCTTCTTCTCGAACATCCAAAGGAAAGCACAAAGTGATACCTACCTTTGAACAGTGAAACCCCTAAGTTCAATGCGATGAAGGATTTTTCCATCGATAGACCCTCGTCTATACCAGGCTGATGCGAGCATGTGTCCCGATATATTAGCATTGTCACCGATGTAAGGAAAGTAAAGGAAGACTGCCAATGGAGGAAGGCGGTGCTAGTTGAGATCCCCCATTCTAACGAGAGCATAACGGACCATAAGGATGGCTTCCTTTATGTATATACATACTCATTCACCTTGCGGTCAATTCTTCGAACCATTCTTCCCCGGCAATAGATCCAGTCATTCTCGACTTCTGCGACAAGTACCGATTGATGCTCGGCCAAATCTATCCATCTTTTTGGAGGATAGTCTACATGCTCTGCCACTTCTCCAACAAGGTTGAGGGTTCTACCTTTACCCTCGACCATTTGATTAGATTGTACAAACCTCGACTTTATCAAGTTTAATTAAGCTTCACCCTCGGTCCAAGTTGTCGTTTTTCTCGAGCATTGATGAGGACAAGGATCCAGGGTGGATGAGCAGGTTTGTCCGAGTGAGGACCTCGGACATCATCCCGGCCAAAAGGATGTCATTCCCGAAGGAGTGGAACATACCTCGTAAGTACCTCTCCTTCGAACATGTTTTATTGTCTTCTTCTCTTATGAGAAATGATCCCCCCTTGGTTTTGCAGCTATCGTTTGGTGTCCTGAAGTAGTTCAGGATCTACCTGGATGGATTAGGCGATTGGATGCTTCATTCTCATTTCTCGGGTGGTCTTGCTCGACCCGGCTAAAGCGTGGTGGGTGGCCAAGAATCATGGTAAAACCCTTCCTACCACTTATATCATATTTTTATATTTCTTCCTCGTATTCTCTGAGCTGATAAATTTTGGCTGCTATGCTTGCACGGGCCTTGGCGACAGATTGCAGATGATACTGCCTCCCGACGATTAGGTGGAGACTTTGGAGCCTGATATGGTCAAGAAGAGGAAGAAAAAGGCGGTTGCTGATTCTCCTATGGCAAAGAAACCTAAATCACACATGCGTCGAGCTGCTGCCAGAACCTCGGCTTTAGCTTCCGGAGTAAGCCCTAGTAATGGGGATGAATATGATGATGATGACAATATCCCTTTGGTACAAAGGAGGAGGTCGGGCATGAATACCCCCTAAGCGTCTGCGCCAAAGGCCGCCGAGTCGGGAACAGCTGATCGCGCTCGAGCCCATGCTTCAGAGAATCTTGAGGAGGGCGCAGATATAGTTTCTGAGCCTCAGGCCGGACGTGGTGCGGCCCCTTCCGAGGAGACCGTTGCTGCTGGTTCTAAAAGGCCCAGGCCCGGAGCTTCTCAGGGATGGAGCCTTCCCCTTAGCGATATCGATGCCCTGGGCAGCCTTAATTTAGGTCCTCGGTTCTCAGACGAGGAACTCAGGGATGCTCAAGACCCAAAGGCTACCAATGTGTAGGGTCCTCTCGAGGGGGAGATGGGCTTGACAACTTCCTTGATGGCATTGATGATGTTAGTGAAGACATTGATCTCAATGCTCCTAATGCTATCGAGGAAGCGGAGAAGTTCCAAGAGAAGGTGATAGCTTTTTATGTGCACTTTTCTAGTTTCAAGTATCTTTCCTCATTTTTTTGACTTTTCTGTTTCATTCTAGGCCAAGAAGATGTATGATCACGCCTTCTCTAGTCTCCAAGATGAGCTTTCATGTAGTGGAAAGGAGGTCGAGAAGCTCACCTTGGGAATGTAGGAGTGGAAGGCCTCCTTTGCCCAAAAGGAGAAGGAGTTAAGTGAGTTTCGGGTGAATTTGGAGAGAGCGCTTCGAGACAAGGCTGGCCTTGTTGAGCAGATGACTTTGTTATTCATAAAATCGTTCGCCATTCTTATAATTCGATATTGACTTATCTTTTTCCTTTGTAGATCGGGCAGAAGGATGTGGAGATCCTCGAGCTGATGAGGTGAAACAAGGTTGCAACCTCGGAGTTGGCGTTGACCCAAGGTCTTCTTCAAAATGCTTGAGAAAACATTTCTGCATTATCTGTGGCCAAGTCCGAGATCGAAGAAAATGTCGCTGCTTATCTATGAGATGCCGCCACTGCGAATCAAATAGCCTGAGATTTATCATTGGAGGCTGTGCAAAAGCTGACTTGGACTGTCGCTTACGCTTGTGCAAAGGCGAGGAGGCAAGCCTTAGAGGAAGCCAGTGCTAAAGGTGTCTATCTCTCACCTGAGATCGAAGAGGCCCGAGAGTTGGATGGAGAATTGGAGCTCTTAGTCGCTTTGGATGAAGGTCCCGGAGATGGTTTAGAAGGCAGTGGCGATGAAGAGTAGGTCTGCATTGCCTTTCCTTCTTTTTTTTGCGTATGTATTCCCGGGGAAACAGGTCTTGTAAAGATGCCCCTTGCAAATATATTTTTTGGCAATGCAAGAAAATTTTTCTGTTTCAACTTTTTGAATTCTTTATATTCCAGCATTCATACGGAGTTAGCCTTCAAATTTTGATGTTGGCTCTTCGGAGTTCATACTTGGAGTAATCAGGGCCCTCAAGATCGGGTACCATCTCGAGATTAGGTTGTTAACTTCTTTAGAGTTGATGCTTGTAATAGTAGAAATCTTCGAGGTCTCAATGTTTCCCAAGCACTACGTGACAACATTATTCATGCGATATAATAGTGGGGCCCCCAGGGCAGTCCCACCAGTACATTTCCAAAAAGCGGTGCTTTCATGGTCAGACCTAATTGGTCTTCTGTCTAGGCGAACAGTAGCCGCTTGTCTCTATATATGTATTCGCTCATTTCTTAACTAAAGATTCTGCTATTCTAGGTAATCCTCCCTCTCATAGGACTTTTGTTCTTTGCGCTAGCTCTTTCGTCATTGCAACTCACAACCTTTGCCCCAATCTTCATCCTCCTCTTCCTATTTTACCGTAGCTATGGCTGCTATATCGGAACCCGTTCATCAAGGGGAGGAGAGTTCTGCCTCTATTGCACGTGCGGTCGGTGGTACACCATCGATATCCGGTGAGCTGACCTCAAGGTGTTTCGTCTCGAGAAGAGATTTTACGCTGGAGAGACCTCCCAACGTTCAAAGGCATCGGGAGCATGCATCGAGGTTAATCTCTTCAATAAGGGAGGAACACCTCGAGACGATTAGGAAAGACTACGGATAGGGGGAAGGAGTGGTACTGCAGGTACCTTCCCCATAGGAGAGCATCATGACCCATGTCGAGGGGTTCTTGAGCATATATACGTATCATTTTACGTTGGTTCCCCCCGACAGGGGTGTGCTTGAATTCTATAGGAGGTATCAGGTTATCCTGGCGCAGGCTCACCCATCCCTTTGGAAGATAGTGCTGATGATAAGGTACTTTGCGGATAAGGCCGGGCTCGAATTCACCCTTAGCCACCTCGCTAGGTTATATCGGCCTCTGCATTACCAAGGCTAGATTACTCTGCGATGTTGATCCACTCGGTCCCCTGCCATTAATGATGAAGAGGATGAGGACCGAGGGTGGATGAGCCGGTTTGTTCGAGCACGGACAGTCGATCCCTGGAGAGTTTTTGCCATTTCCTAAAAAATGGAATATCACGCGTAAGTGGTATACTTGTATTTTTATCGCTTTTTCCATAGTGGAAGCGGGCTCCATAAAGGCATAGTTTCATTTCATTCTTTTTAGCGATTCCTTGGTTGCCGAACGAAGTCCCTGATTTGGCTGACCTTCTGGGTGTGAGGATGCTCACGGCGGGGCGAGTCCTTCTGTGAGGTGCAAAAGAGACGAGTCGGTCGGTCTTCCATCTTTGAAGGCCTCTATTTTTGAAAGAACATTTCCCGCTCCCATCGAAGGTACTTCGAGGGACAAGGGTCATCCGGCACCTCCCTCTTCTCCTACAGAAGGCACTTCGGGGAAAACTGAGCTATCAGATGTATGCTCGACCTTTGGTGAGGCTCAGCGGCTTAGATCCATGGTGAGTTTTGGTAGCTGGTATAGGCTTCTTTCAGTCTCGTGTCTTTCTTATTGAGCTTTCTTTTGCAGGCCTTTAGCAAACTTAAGTCCGAGCTGCTTCGCCGTGAGGCTAGGCTACGGAAAGCTTTGGATGGGGGAAAATCCCTTGGGCTTCTTTGCACGAAAAAGGAAGACGAGCTGGTATACCTGCGGTATGACGAATTGAAGTCGGAACTACGAAAGCCATCTCGAAAGACAGGTAACCTACACTTTATGTCGATGTATGCTTCCCCTTCCACTTTCGGAGATTGATATTCCGATATTTCAGTTGAAGAACAAAACGGAGGAGCTGGAACGACTTTGGGGTGAAGTTGGTTGGATTAAACGTGAGTGTAACGAGCTGAAGACTCAGGCAGATGTCCAAGTTGCGGCCAAGGAGGATACTTTGGCTAAGGCTTCCGCTCTCGAGGTGCAACTCCGGAATGGTCGTGCAAACGATTCTGTCCGAGCGAATATGATTACAAAGCTCGAGTGTGAGATTTTGAAGGCGAAGGCCGAGATTGTGGATGACCGGGCCGAGGTTGTAATGAGCCGCACTAAGGATGACTAGAAAGTGGTGGTCTATTTGAAAGGATCTGCTGATGCTAGAGCTGAGATGAGAAGGGCTTTTGACTGTGGGAGCAGTAATAAAGAGTATATGAGGTGTAAATCTCAGAGAGAGACCCTCTAGGAAGTTCATTCTAGGGGCTTCGACCTCTCGGAAGAGATGAAGCAGGCGAAGGTAGAAGAATATGATGCTAAATTCCTTCTGTCTGATGCCGAAGATAGCGAGGACGAGGCCAACGGGTCATAGTCCCCAAGAGGGACGTAAATTTCCTTTTCTGTTTCTGTATATAGTACTTTCAAAGTACATTGTAAATAGAGCTTGTATTTTCTCACATATATGTATAAAAGGAAACCTTGCGGTTTTATTTTTCATGCATTTTCGTTCACCTTGATTTTAGCCAAATGAACTCGTTTATAATGAATCCTCAGATTTGTGATATATCCCTAGGGCTTATTGGGTAGCTTGTAGGCTCTTACGCGCTTGGTCGGTACGACCTTTCAGTGCGAGCTGGCGACAGCGGATCTTATGCTCTTGCTTTTAAGCGTATTTAGTTAACTATATTGGGTTCAGTCTCTGAATCGGGTTTTGACTTGAGCTCATTCGACCCTCAAGGTTTTGAATTTAAATTTGGCCCTTAGGCTCTTACGCGTTGGGTCGGTACGACCTTTTGTGTAGGCTGGCGACAGTGGCTCTTACACTTTGGGTCGATGCGACCTTTGATGTGGGCTAGCGATAGTGGCTATAACTCATTGGGTCGGTACGACCTCTTATAGGCTTTATTTTCCATCGTTAAGGACTTTTTGAAATTGTGTTTGCTTGACTCTTCGACGGTTCAATAGGAACCTCGATTGTAAGTCGTTATATGACGATGATCGAGCACCTCGGGAGGTTTGGCTCAGTGGCTGAGTATCTTGAAGCCTTATAGTTAGAGCTGACACGGTCGAAGCTTATTTGCCTATGTCGAGGGTAGCCTGTTTAACCGGTTCCTTTCGAAGTATATTCGAAGTAATTGAAGGCATGTGATTTTATAGCGATAGTAGGGCATCCTCGAGTCGTGTTAGTTTGGCTAGTACAGCCTTGTAAACGTAGCCATTTATGTTTGGTCGGAGCCTTTCAGTCCCGAGTGAAGTAGTTTCGGTATCTATATCGAGGGTATGCCTTTTTAGGGGTCTTACAAGTTCGATATATAGCCTTAACTTTGAGATCGGGTTTATGCCTTTAGTAAGGTCTTACGAGTTTTACATGCCTTTGAGGTTTTACAGTTATTGTATCTTGGTATAAGTGTGGTTCATGCCTTGATTGAGGTCTTACAGATATTGTTGTTGCCTTATATAGGTCTTACGAAACCAAGGCTACCCGCATGTGGTCTTATGGCCTCGGGCTTTGATAAGTCGATAGAGATGGCGATTGACGACAGTCCCCGAGTCATCGAGGATTTCTTGGCTCGGGAGCCATTACTTGTAAACTTGGTATTGCCTCATTGAGGGCTTACGTTTTCTTCCCTAGATGGGGTTTTCTAGGCTTCTTGTTGGTCTCCTTGGTGCACGCTCCTGTTAGTGTGGGAGCTTATATCGACGTGTTGGGCATCGCGTGAGACTGCATCCACAGGAATTGGTTCCGGTGCGTTCTCAGGGTTTAGTGGTGGCACACAAACACCTAGAATATCCACACCATTATCTCTATGGTTCTCGAGATTGTTGTTTACTGAGTCAGACATTTTGACCTAAAATCAAAGATTCTTGGACAAGAGAAAGCGTGAAAGATAACTTGTGTTATGTAGTAAACCAGCAAGAAAACAATCACTATTATTTTTAGATCATTGGCGCCAAACTGTTTATCTTGAAAATGGTAATAACAATTAAATTCGATTTGTGTGGTTCTAAAAATATGTAATCTATTTTTATGCTAGTTGTCAGGCAAAGGGTGCTAAAGTTAGAGACTAGAAATCAAGATTATAGCTAGAGAACGATATAATAGTCAAACCAAACGGCTGAAGATCGGGGCCTCGAGCTTGCTTATTCAGGGCCTCGGGGTCGAGTTTGATGTCCCGACGAGGGTGACCGAGGGACGACTAACAGTTATAATAAAATCAATGGAAGCTCTTTAAGGCCAATGATAAGCAATAAATGAAGAATAATGGATAGAACACAATAAATGTAAGCGATAAATATGAGTAATGAGATCAAGAGAATATGTTAGAGAGCAGAGAAAATGTTCTTGTGTATTCAGTATTGAGCAATGGAAGACTACAAAATGACAAGAATCCCCTTTATATATGAGGGAAAATCCCAACATAGTACAAATGCATTAATTACAATGATATGGGGTTGGTACAACCATTTAATGTCTTGAATCGTTTTCTGGGCTAGTCCATTAGGCTTTGTCATCTCTATTCACGCGCCTTGGGCACTTCACCCTGATCCACGAGACCACTAACTTACATTGCCTCGAGGCCGGTTGTTACATACACCACCTCGAAGTAGGTCACCGAGAATCCTCGAAGTCGATTAGTGAAAATCCTCGAGATGCCTTGATGATCGAGAAATCGAACCGTCGATTTCTACCGTATACAAAAATAATGTCCACCCCTCTCAAAAATAGGTTTAGTACCCCTTTTATACATGTCGGGGACATTTAGGGTTGAAATCCCCAAGTCTCAGTCGAATTAGGACAAAATCCGCCCTTTGGTGTCTCGCTTGGCGCCTGGCGCCAACAAGGGCAACAAACTTTTTGGTCTTATGTCTTTGGCGTTTTGGTTGGTGCTAGACACCAACCTGGAGAGTGAATATTTTAGCATGCTCTCAATGGCGTTTTGGTTGGTGCCTTGCACCAACCTGGGCACCAAACTTATACTTCCTCGAAATTCTTCCCTTTTTGACCTCAATTTGCATGCAAACTCCCCAAATCACTTCCAATTGACTTCTACACATAAAAATATCATTATTAAGCTCGAGTCACAAATATTCATACTAAAGTTAACAAGATCGAGGCATAATGCAAGGCAAATTACATGTAAAAATATGGATGTTTGGGCCGAAATAACCTTGTCCCGGACAAAGTTGGAGAAATTCCCGTCACCAGCGCCCAGGGCAACGTGGGGTGCTAGCCCTGGCGCTGTCTCTTTGAACATTCTATAAACTGCGCCACAGGTGGCGTGGTGCGCTGAAAATCGCATTTTTCCATTTTTTTCTCCGTTTAGACTCTAATCTCACACCTTTCACCCCCATGTTGCCTCCGGATGATTCCTACATATAAAAACACCACGAATTAACATAAATCAATACATTTTACATCTGAAATTCACGAAACAAAAGTTAAACATGAAGTGATATACATATAATTATAAATACTTTAAGTTAAATATCAATTCCACACCTCTATAAAGCTAAAATAGATCCTTCACGACATCTATGGGAATGTGAACTGAGATTTAACACTCTGGTGACCGTTTACTGTGGCCCTTTTATTGGAAGTCAATCAATATATAAGTTCCACTACTGATTATCCCATATGTATTCGTCTACTCTAATGATATTAACAAGAAGATATTTTCAGTGAACAGATTATTTTTATTTTGAAACCTTTCCTTAAAGTTAAGGAGAATAAGAAGAAAAAGAGCCTTTTAATTGAGATATCTCCAAATGATCTACTTAACCTAAAATTCAGAAGTTAGGAGATAAAACCTAGAGGGAAAGTATTAAACATTCTTTGAGCTACAAAATATGATTGCCTATCTAGTTTGCTTTGATTTCCTAAGTTTAATTAAGGCTTTTAAAGGTATCATAAAACAACGTACGACATACCAAAAACATAATAAAGAGCAAGTAATAAATGCATAAATAAGTCAAAGCTTCAAAAATAGTTATAACAACCTTAAGGAATGAAACACTATTATTGACAGTAACAATCCCTTTTGCGACAGATAAACTTGGACTACTTTATAAATTTTGGTTTAGTTTTAATTGCGATACAAAAACGACTATATGTACATATCGCCCGTGAAGAATAATTGGTAAAATAATGAAGAGAAAGGTATATTTTTAGCCACTCTCTATATATACATCTTACTATATATATATATATATATATATATATATATATATATATATATATATATATATATATATATATATATATATATATATATAAAAGAGGAAATAAGAGCTAAATGCCTATCACTCCCAAACTATTTACTCGGATTTTCCCATTTGGAAATTAATTACAACTCCTATCTAGGCAATCTAAACTTATTACCCGTAAATTCACTTGTCTTTTCCCTTTTAATTTGCTTTAAGCTTTTACCCAGCGTGAGGGGTAAATTGAAAATGCAAATCTTGTTTTTGTTCTGTTTTATTCTATGACTTTAATTCCAAGACTTCTGACTTCTGCAAAACATTAATTTGCCATTGGAGGACCTTGAAGCTTTGCAACGCATAAAGTGTGTTTGAGTTTGTGGTTATTTTGATCCGATTCTGACTGGGTATGTTCGAAATGTTAATTGGAGGATGTGGCTATATTCTGCGTCAATTTGGTCGAGATTTTAGAGTAGATTTTTAAATATTGGGTTGAAATTGAGTTGAACGGCAAAGAAGACAGATTTGTACTGTATACTAAAATGGTATATTGTATACTGTATTGGTATACAATAATTAATTCAAGAGTATATAATTAACTATAATAGTATACTACTAATTTTTTTTGAAAGAATGAACCAATCCTCTATATACCAAAATAACATATTATAAACCATTTTGGTTAATTCAATAGTGTATAATTTATTGCGTTGAACTGGCGAAGAAGAATATATACTATATACCAAAATGATATACTATATACCATTTTGGTATACAGCTCATTCCAATGATATACTAGTATAGTATGCTATATAATGTAATGGTATACTCTTATAATTAGGTCCTTTTAGAATTTTTTGAAATTTTTATTGACAACTGATATTATTTCAGTTTAATAATTAAATTATCTTTTTTAAATCTTTGCATACAATTGTATAACCTGTTGGTATAGCTATATATTATAACGGTATCATATGTTAGTTAATATTTTTTTATTGTATTAGCTACATTTAATTTATACACAATTTAATTTTTCTTTAATAATAGTATAAAAAAAAGAATAATAAAAATAGTGAAAACAATAAATGAAATTAGATATGAAGAGAAAAAAGAATATAAAAAAAGAATTTAAATGAAATTAGAAAAGGAAAAAAGAAAAAAGAAGAAGAAAATGAGAAAAAAGAAAAAGAGAAAAAAAAAAAGAAAAAAGAAAAGAAAAGAAAAGAAGCATAGAAATAAAAAAGAATTGGAGAATAAAGAAAACATTTTCCACAAAAACTACTATTGGTAGGAATGTAATTAGTTTGATGGATAGAAAAAGAAATAGGTATACAAAAATAAATAGTGTTGTTTTTGTGGATAACTGTGTCATTCTCCCTCTATAGAACACCAAATAAGGCAAGTAAGCTGGCCCTCTGTTCTAAGATAATTGAGTCCCATTTGAGGTGGACTCATTTGAGTCTACTTAAGAGGTGGACTCAATTCTAGGAGGCCCATTTGAAAGAGAGATTTCCTTTGTATAACTTGTTGAGTCCAACCTCCGGAAAAAAAGATCTTTACACAAATAGCCGGTTCAATTTACTGTTTATTTTTTTTTGTCGGTATACATAGATTATGCATCAATTATATACATTTATACACATATTATGCCTAGATTATACACATATTATATATTTATCGGCTATTTTTAGCTTAAGCGGTTGGAGGACACCTATTTAGCTTAATTCTACAAAAAAGTATGGGAAATTTTCGTTCATATACCATATAGGAAACTATATTACCAAATATGTTCATAATTTGCATATTACCCTTCATGGTAATAGTATTTCTACAAAATATAGACAATGCATTAAATAAGGAATCATTGTAGCTGTAAGATTCCTTATTTAGGTGCGCTAAAATTGGGGAATTAAATATTTTTTCAGATTTTCCACAACGCAAATCACGCACATTCATAATTATCGTCGGCTTCGTTTCAAATTTTCCGTACTCTGTTTTTGCCATACA
Organism: Nicotiana tabacum; assembly: GCF_000715075.1. Lineage (NCBI taxonomy): Eukaryota > Viridiplantae > Streptophyta > Magnoliopsida > Solanales > Solanaceae > Nicotiana > Nicotiana tabacum. The sequence continues at coordinate 23,325,523 of NC_134099.1, read as the reverse complement.
CTCTGTTTTAATCTTTTTTTCTGATTTTACAAATCAAAAACGACTAAATCTTCTACAATTCTTCTGCAACAAACGCAATTATGTCCAAAATCCCAATTATGCTACAACTAAATGGGAATTAGGATAGCTATGGGAGATTTAGAGAATTTCAGGTCGATTAGGATGCGAGTTATAGTCTATTGATTTCAACAATAGCACAACAATTAATGAGCGATACATCCGAAAATATTATAGAAATCAAATACATTGTCAACGAGCATTGTCCTCCAATGAAAATTAGGAACGATATGGGTGTTCGTGTATACATGGAGACGAAAAAGGAAAACAAAAACTTAGGATCATATCCGCTATGTACAAATATTCTCGATTTCTATATGGAATTGAGTATCACCAATGAGAACACAACTGTAGGTGTGTGATGTTAATTTTTCTATCAAATTTTGGTTGTATGTCACTGTACTACACTTCATCTATATTTTATCTATAAATAAACTACATGTTAGAGTAATTATATATCAGTATGGATTTTCATAATATCTATAAAATTTCTACATTTATTCTACAATAAAACTACATATCGTTTGAAAAATTAATATGAAATACAGAATTTCAACCTTCCTACAAATTATCTACAAAATTTATACAAACTGTTCATAATAGTATTTATATTTATTTTCATGCAGGTTCGTCTGGAACACTAAAGTTACTTGATATACCAACATCTCCTGTTATAGAGGAATATGAAAATATAATAATAACAGATATTACACCAAGTTCTATTGAAGTAGGACAAGTATAACAAGACAAGGAAACAATTACAACTGCAATGAAGCACTATTCTGTCATGCACCTGTTCCAATTCAGGGTTAAAAGATCTAGTGCTAGAAGGTATGAACATATGAATGGTCAAAGATCATTATTTTTTTTTAATTTTGTAGTTTATTTGTAATTTTTTACTTCTTCAGTTTTTTCTTGTGATAATGTTTATCAGAATTGTAGATGAATTGTAGTTATGTTGTATATAGATTGTATAATGTGACTGTTTAAGCTAAAATATTTTTTTTCTTTTTAAATCTACATTTTAAACCAGTGTTTAAATTGTATTTATTTTGTAGCTACTGGCTGATATGTGTTGGTGAAAACTGTATATGGCACTTCAAGGCAACTAGCATAAATGATTCTGCAATGTTTAAGGTCAGAAATTTCAATAGCCAGCACACATGCTCTTTAATGGACAATACATTCATACAACACAAACCTACTGCCATGGTAGTTGGTAGAATGGTTATTCCAAAATTTTCTGATCCTAAGACAATTTACACACCAAAAGATATACAATTTGACATGTTGTCTGAACACAACGTGAATCTAACCTACATGCAAGCTTGGAGAGCAAAGGAAAAGGCTTTACAGTTTTTGAGAGGTCATCCTGCTGACTCCTACAGCAAATTGCCTAGTTTTTTGTATATTCTAGAGAAGACTTATCCGGGATCTGTAGTTAAATTGAAGAAGACGGACGATGACTGCTTCTTGTATGTATTTGTTGTGATTTGTACGTCAATCGGTAGTTGAGAATATTGTAGGTCAGTTGTAATAGTTGATGAGACCTTCTTAAAGTCAGCATACAGGGGAATAATGCTAACAACTAGTACAATGGATGCAGCAGGTATTGAAGTTTTATTGTAGTAGCTTGTATGTTTTTTGTAGTACTTGCAGATTTATTGTAGATATATTGTATAAAAGTTGTAGTTTGTATATATATATATATGTCTTCTTCTGTATTTTTCTTGCAGCCAATTAATTGTTTTTTGCCACATAATATAGGTACTATATTACCATTGGCATATGTTGTTGTTTATTCAGAGAATGACGCATCATGGAAGTGGTTTTTTGAGCAATTCAAACTCGCATATGGTGAAAGAACAAATATGTGTGTTGTTTCGGATCGGAATAAGAGTATCTTGAAGGCAACATCTATTGTTTATCCCGGCATGCCACATTATTCTTGCATGTGGCATATTTGGACAAATATACGACCAAAGTTCAAGAAGGGACATCTTAAGTTAAGTAAATTATACTTTGCCACAGCACGGTCATACACCCTTGATGAATTTAATGAAAGGATGTCAAATATTGAAGAGATTGACTCCCGTGTTAAAGCATACTTATATGATATTGGCTATCATAGATGGTCTCGAGTACATGATACGGTGAATAGAACTTAGACTACGACATCAAACATTGCAGAGTAGTTGAATGCTGTAACAAAATATGCAAGAGAGCTACCAATAGTAGAACTATTAGAGTATATGAGGACCCTTCTTGAACGTTGGATGAAGGAAAAGTTATTGAAAGCAAAGGTTACATTCACATACCTTGGGTTCAAATTCAACAAAGATTTAGATGACAACAGAACATTATCGCACAAGCTTAGAATAAGATCTGATCATTTATTGAATCAAATTAATTTATACAGGACAATGTAGATATATTGTAGATATTTTGTATATAGTTTGATTTTAACCGTATATGAATTATTTTTTTGTTTGTAATGTAATTGTAGGTGAGGGCTTCAACACACTACATCCATACAGTACTAGATGGTGTGAGGCGCTATATTGTTTGTCTTGAAAACAAGAGATATAGTTGTGGGCAATTCCAGCTTGACGAACTTCCTTGTCCACATGCTTTGGATGCATAAGACATAGGGATGAGCCTTTTGAATAATATTATTCTCCTTATTACACAAAGGCGAACCTCTTGCGTAATTATGAAATACCAGTGAATCCCCTGCCTGATGAAAGCAAATGGAATGTGCCACAACATATAACTGAAGAAGTAGTAAATCCACCTAAAGGAGGGAAAAGGCAGTTAGGAAGACCTAAAAAAGAAAGATACAAAACATATGATGAAATAAATTCAAAGAAGTACAGGGTTTCATGCGGCAACTGCGGAGGAGAAGGGCATAACAAAAGATCTTGCAAGAATGCACCCAAAAAGAAATAAAATTTTATGTAGTTAACAGAATATTTCATAAATATTGTTGGTAAGTTCTCGATAACAGATTTTGATGTGTAATTGTTGAGGTTTTTTAAGATCATAATGTAGTTAGTTAGGATTTTTCTGTATTGAGATAATACTTTCATAGAGTGATTTGTTTATGAATAGTTTCTATATATATAATCTACAACTTTTTTACTATCTCTGGAATCCTTTACATAGTTGTTAATGTGTTTTTGCAGTTTATCTACAATAAAACTACAAAAGAAATACATTAACTGAAATTTACAGAGTATCTACATTATAAATCAGTAGGAAAGTAGTTAAAAACTTAAAATATTGTAGATGAAATATTGTTTACATTCAACAAATGAATATAAAAGAAACAAAACACACTATTAAATATAATCTACAAATACAACTACAATATCTGTAGCTGACATAATAGCTAGATTATAATTCAGCTAGAAAGAGGCTATATGGTGAAAATAATGTAGATCAGGTACTTTATACATTCAATAAATTGAATTTAAAAGCAACAAAATGTTTAGTTACTGATTTTTACACTTTATCTACAAAACAATAACAAAATAACTGCATATTTTTGCGTTGACAGAATAACTGTATAAAAATTCAGTTGGAAAAGATTTATATGCTAAAAATAATGAAGATCAAGTACTGTAAAGATTCAACAAGTGAATATAAAACCAACAGAATGTTTCCTTTTGAACTACTATACTGGATAAGAAAAAAAACAAAGGCTACTATAATTGTAGCGCAAGTCTGCTACAATTAAAACAACAAAAATTGTTCAAAAACTTGTCTACCATCTTTCTTCTAAACTAGCATCAACTAAACAATTGTACTACATGTTCCATACAAAATATTACAACTACTTCTTCTTCCTATAGACTCGTGTTTTCTCATTCAAAGATGGTGCACCTTTTCTCCTTACCAATTTGCTTGTCACCTCACTATCACTAATTGCCCCATGTTCCTGCTTCTTTCTAGCATAGTCCCAAAGTAGCGCTCCATAGCGTCTACGGTGTTGGTCAATATCAGAAAGGTCTTCTGCCGGAATTGATAACTCTCCAAGACTAACATACTCTGCAAAGGGAGCAACAAATACACCACAATCGCTGCAAAAGATAAAAAAAATGTTAATATTTACCAAACCATCAGAAAATAAAAGGGTTAAATGTATAGAAAAAAGAAGATTTTTGTTACAGTGATCTTTCTTTTTGCTGTGATATCTCTCCGATGATCCATTAAATGTTAAGAGGGTCGGTAATAGCTTTCTCAATGTATGCCTTTGTATTCTTGAAGTTGATGTCTTTACACTTCCCATAAAAATAGGTGCATGACAAATACAAAGGGATAATAACAGAAAACTTGTCGACACAAGATTCAACAATAGGGTGATTGCTTGAAGAGACCATGGAATCATACGCATAAAGACACCTTTCTGCAATGTCAAAAACAACCAATACCCATTGAAATTTTTCTACAATGTTGACGGGCATGATGACATAATCAACTTCATCCCATGCAATATTTGCGAGTAGTCTATACCCCAATATATATTCTACTACAACATCCTGGGGTTTGACAACAAAAAACTTCTTTTCTTGAGGAGAATTTTGGAACTTTTCATAGATTTGATCAATCCCAGTCTTGAACAAACAATCTGTTGTAGTAAACCTGGTCTTGTTGTGGGGGTCATACTTGCCTATTTTCCTCAAGTAACACATTATAACATTAATGTGCTGCAACAAAAACATATTGCATTTATACTACAAGTTATCTTCAAATAATTTATACAAAACTACGAAATAGATACAATTCATCTACAAATAGAATACAAAGTATCTACAATCAAAGTACAAATTATCTAAAAATTATCTACAAAATATTTACAAATCAAATACATTGAATCTTACCGAGTCATTGAGTACTTGTCTTGGGTGTGCCAGGGAAAAGAACCACTCCTTCTTGTCAATCTTTTCCACTCCAACATCCAACCATGGCTTAATTTGGTTGTCCTTTATAGAATACAGAGCCTTCCTCCTATATAAACAAATAGAAATTAAAATAAAATTGTTGCATGAAGTGGATGTGTAAAAGATGAATACTGGAATAAAAGTGTCAAATTGTGCAACCTAACCTCTTTGGACCTGTGTCGGTACCATGGTATAACCACTTGTGGAATTGATCCAACAACTCAGGATCTACATTTTGACCAATAACACTAGTAAATGGGTGCTTGAGGTGAAAAATTTGAGGTCCAACCGAGGTGCTGCCACCAGAACTGTATAAAGGGAGAAATGGTAATTGGGCATGCTTTCCCGGCTGCCTTGTTCTACCTTGATGCACGGGTATTGTTTCATCTTGTATAGGCTCGCCGACATAACCAACTGGGAGAAGTTATCAGGCAGCTCGAAATCATCAAGTGTAACCTCCTTCTTCTCACCTCTGAAGTCTTCTGAATCACCTACATTCACATACTATGCCTCTTCACCTATATTGTCATCTTGCAGATTTTACTATTCTCTTTCAGCTGCTATTGTTACTCCGTGAATTGGAGATTGTGCATGCATATCTTCCCTCTCTATAACACCATATATATCTAACTTAATAGAATGGTAAAAATATTGAAACATAAAGAAAATATCTCTGAATACAATTTCATATCTGCATTCTCTTCATAAACTGCCACTTCAAAATGTGTATATAAATCAACACGTGCTGGATGATTTTCTTCACCAAGTGCACCTTCAACATGTTTTTTTTTCATTAAAAATATTAAATCATACTGGATAGTATTGGCTTGACAATTTATGAAGATATGTAGGTGTGTTATAAGATCTACATAAATCTGTACAGTCGTGCCAATATGCTGGATTTATTTGTATATATATAATGTAGACAAATTGTAGTTATGTTGTAGATAACTTGTAGATATTCTGTAGATAATTGTAGATAAACTGGAGATATATTGTAGATACCTGTTTTGCTGGGGCTGACCTGCACTGGTTCACCACTATTGAACTGAAATTGCTGATTGTTCTTGTCTTTTGGTTGGTCAGTATTTTTTGTTGAACTCCCAGCAAATTGAAAGTTTTATATTAGTTAGGATATATATTTTAGAGGTGACATAAATAGTTTTGTTAATATGATTAAAATTCAAATGTTACCTTTGCATCAATTTGATCATTTGGACTGTTTATCACCTGCAAAACAGTCTTGACTGACTCCTTTATTAGGTCTCGAAGGCTACCTAGTTCTTCAAATACATCTTTCCTAAAATCTTCAAGCTTTTCATTGACCTACATAATTAAAAAAATACATAGTTAACTTCAGAAATATGTCTTAAAATACATTAAAAATAGATGCACTATTATTATATATATATATATATATATATATATATATATATATATATATATATATATATATATATATATATATATATATATATATATATATATATATATATATATATATATATATATATATATATATATATATATATATATATATATATATATATATATATATATATATATATATATATTTTTAACTTTCTTATTTTATGAAGAATAAACTCATTTTCCTCTTTTCCAATTGATTCTTTGGGTTCCAATGAAGGAGCATCAACTTTGGGATCCTCAGAAACATGTTCAACCTCTTCAATTATGTACTCAACTTTATCAGGCAAAGACATCACTGAAAGCTCTTCAGGTGATTCATTTATGTTGGTGAACTGAATGATGAAAAAAATAAATTAGCTTGATTAAGGCAGTATATGTATACAAATTGTATTATATTTTGTAGGTAAATTGTATTATCATAAATAAAAACCATTTACCTTCATCCATTCAGGCTTGATCATTCTGTCTTCAATTGCAGCTAACCAAATCTGACCCTTACTAGCTGACCAGTTAAGTATGCGAGGGATTGAATTAGAAATCCTTGTAGCTATATCAGTGTTGACGGAGGAGCAACACTCATACAACCATACTCGAATGGTTAGTGGGAATCCTCGAATGAGATAAGAATAAACGAAAGGATTTAGCATGTGCCTAACTAATTCAATCAACTGTCTGTAAGACTGAATACCCCATGGAAATGACTCGTACTAACTGGATTCCACCAAATAAAACCTAAAATGATCTACCAACCCAATATGGTCTCTCTCTGAAGGACAAATGAAGAATTCTATGAGATATAGAATACATAACTTTACTGCATCCTCATCATTTACCCAGCTTTTGTTGGTTACTATCTGTTTTAGGTATGCCTTCTCCACTTTTACCTTGTTTGGAAAGTAACTGCTCATTATCTTACTGGCATAATTAGAAGTGTAACCAAAGTCTGTCACCTCGGTATGACATCAAAGACTAGTTATTACTGCAAACTCTCTCAATCCAAAATTTAACCTCTCACCTTTTAACTCAGCTGAAAATTAAGAAGCGTCGAATGAATTCAATTCATATTTCATAAGAAGATGAATAGCTTGATTTTGCATGCATAAATTGGAAAATGATAGAAAACAACCAAAGCATATCTTCTTGAATAGCTTCAAACCATTTGGAGACAAAAGCGCTTTAATTTGGCTAGGAATGATAGGGTCACATAATGTCTAAAATCTAAGCACCCCATAATCAACATTATGGGATGCAAAAAATGTCCATTATGCAAAATTCAAAACATATAATCTAAAATTAATACATTGATTAAAAAACAAAGATACATTTGCATTTTATCTACAAAATAACTTCAAAAATATATAAAATATCAACAATTTGAAACAGATAAACAAATTTACAGTTAATCTTCAAAATTAAGACAAATAATCGTACATTAATTCAGTTCTTAAAAAACATAGATACATTTGCAATTTATATACAATATTTCTACAAAAAATTTACAAAGCAAAAACAACAAAGATTATGTAGATTTTTAACAACTAAAACAAGCAAAATAACTAGTGAAGAAATTACTAAATTCTTACCTTCACCGATGATTGTTTTCGAACATTTTTAGAAGATTTAACACTAAGGGCTTTTTTTGAATTTTTCTTCTTTTTGGGAGTTTTTGAACTGGAAGCCACCTTCGCTTTCTTTCCAGATTTACTGATAGGCACATCTTCTACAAAATTATCATCGAACACTATCTCTTTTCGTTTCCTATCCTCTTGTTTGGTTGGCCTCGAAGATTCTCCAGCATCGAAATCATGTTTTTGTTTAGTTCTAGCTTCAGCCCTGATTTGACGCGGAGAAAGACTATGCTTCATATCTACAATTGCATGTGCAGATATCCCTTGTTTTTTGGATGAATGTGGTGATAATACACACAAATTGAAAGAAGGTATATCAGCTTCTAGAGCTTTTATAGGGCTGTTCTTTGAAGGTTTGTTCTTCTTCATTGAGAAATTTTGAAGCTGAAGGTAAATGTGTGTATGAACTTTGAAGATTTGACTTCAATTTTGACTGGTTGTAGAAAAAAAAAACTTGATTTTGGACGTTAATGGTAGGGGGTTATATATGTTTCTCTGGTTTTATCAGAGAGAATAATGGTTTGAAACGTGGGTGTGGGGTGATACGTGGGTGAGGGTGTGAGTTTGGGAGAGAGAAACGTGGGGGGGGGGGGGATTTGGAGGAATATACGGTACCATTAATTTAGGAGTGATATACGGTACAATTAATGTACCGTTAAAACACCTTATGGTATAGAGTTGGTAATTAGGTATACTAAATGTAATTATATTAAACCTTAAACATTGAGGGTAATATAGTTTCCTATATGGCATAGGCATGTAAAAATTCCTTTAAAATTCCAAATTCATTCTTTATAAGTTTATACTAAAACTTGAATATTTTGAAAGTTATTAGTTCAGCTGGTAAATTGTACTTAAATTCTTTAGTTTAACTTACTATTCGTGGAATTTATTTTAATTGAACGGTTAGTGATTAAAAGGAAAAGATTTAAAAAAGATAAAATTCCTCACTATACTTTTTGGAATTTTAACATTTCTATGTCATATAGAAAACTATATTACCCTTAATATTTAAGGTTTGATATAATTACATTTTAGTATAGTATACCTAATTACAATTTTAAACACTTTTAAAAGACCAAAGTTTTTGAACGTATATGACATTTTCCCTCACGAATTTAAGTTTTTATTCGTTCAAAAGTTAAGGTAAAAGGGTAGTTAACATATTCTTATAAATTTCAAGATCTTCACGGTTTTAAGGAGAGTCATGCAAAACGGTAAAAGTTATCTTTTTGTATAATTAGAAGATCATGCGGTTAAGCAGTGAAAATGGTTTTTCCCAAAAGAAAAAAACGAAGAAGCAAGGTATGTAAGATTGCGTACACAAAACTCGATGTAGTCTTGTCCTTCACTGAACCACGCTCATATCCGTTATTGAGGGATGTTTGGTAAGAGGTATTAGAAAAAACAATGCAAACATTAGTTCTATGCATTATTAATACTTTGTTTGGTACATTTTTTCAATTTGTATATAACTAATACTTACATTAGTTATACATTATATTTGGTATTGTTCTTTGTATAAGTAATGTTAGAATATACTATAAGCCATGCGTATTGTTATAGTATTCTTTATGAACAATTATTTATTTACTTGTTTAAATTCAATAAAATTTCATTTTAAATAGATCATGTGTTGGTTTATGCGTTCATTGCTTACATAGTAGATGATTTAGTGTATAGAGTTTAGCTTATACACGGAAGATTAAATCATCGGTTCTTGTAAGACATAAAAGTTAATGTTCACAATCTAATGATGGAATTAGACAAATCATCGGAATGATTGTAGCACAAGATTAAATATAATTTATCGTGATTATGGGAATGGTTTAATTCCAACTTCTTGTGCTAGTACATTTTGTATGTATTGAACGGATCAAGTAGAGATGAATATTTTATACTGACTTTATAAAATAATTTCTCTAGTCCATTTAATGTACTTATACTCTTAATCCTGATATAATTATTATTAGCTGTGTATGTCACTTGTTGTTTTGATTTATTAAAAGGCGAGATTCTTTCGCGAGTCAATAAGCCTGGTAAATTGGATAACAATGATATACATTGGCGAAGTAATAATTAGTTGATGGAATCCATGTCTCGATTTTGAGATTGATGATACTCCTTTATGAAAGCTTATAAGTTTTCATGTGTAAGCCCGGCCGGTGGATTTTGTATCCGCCACATGAAATAAGTTAAGTGTAAGTCTAAAGGAAGTAATCAATAAAGTAAATAGTCAGTAATTTAATTTGATTGATTAGTATCTGAATCTTAACATGAGGAGTTAAATAAGGTTTTATGGAAGAATTTCGAAATTGAACTAAGGAGTGCAATTACGAATTTTTAGTGGAATAATTCGTAATTTATTATGATGGAAATTAATTTCAGAATTTCGAAATTAATATCATAATGGGAAACCTTGTTAATTAAATTCGGTGGTCCCTACTGTGCCTAAATAATAGAAAATAGTGGAAACTGTTACTTAGTGGGAAAGAAAACGTGGAAACCGTCCCTTAGTGGGAGAAGGAAACCTAACAGGTTTTGAAAACGGTTTTGACCTAAAACGCAGCTATATATATGGATATAAGGACTGGACGTTTTGGACACGATTCTGACTGCGGTTTCTACTAGAATTTTGCCCACCCAAAATTCTCTATCTTCGATTATTGTTTGAGTAACACAGTAGAAGACTGTGGAAATCTGCTGGTGTGTTTTCAACTGAGGAACTGGAGAACGACATAGATTTGTTGTGTTTACGCTTCAAGAGGTAATCCTAAAATATTCATACGTGCTAGTTGTTTAGATTACATATGAATAAGATTCTGTTATTACTTCCGCTGTGGTATATATATTCCTACAATTGGTATCAGAGCCTACTCACGTCTAATTAAATAATTAGGATAAACCATAAGGATTAATATCATGTTCTATATGCAAGTTTTGAATTACATGCAAAATTTGTTTTTCTGAAAATCTGCACTGTTTTTTTTTTTGTGATTATCTGTTATGGATTGTGTTGATTATTCTGAAAACTTGATGTATCCTTTTAATATTGGTGATGTTGAATTAGAATAATCTGAAAGTTGAATTTTATCATGTTAAACGGAAAAACAAGTTTTGCCGAATTAGGGCAGAAAATCGGAGGTCAAAAAGGTGACAGACTCCGATTGACCTGAAACTTGGCAGGTCCATGCGAAACGGCCCTGTGAGTAATACTCATGGAAATAGTCCATGAATGAAGTCGTTTTTTGGACTTTCGGGGTCGTTTAGATGGTGTTTTTACTGTTTTTCTAAAATTCTGAAATTTGTTTTTAATTGTTTTTAATTCCAGTAATTGTGAGGATCAATTCCCTTGGTCCCCGGGCTTAAAAAATCAGTGATATAATGTTTTTACACGTTGACGTAGGTCTTCTTCCATATCGGATAAAAATATTATGAATAATCACTATGTTATACTAGTCATTGATTATTTGTATTTACTCTCCATCTGAGTATGCATGTTGGTTCAATGGGACTAATATATGTTGAATGTTGATATTCACTTGGCTTAAATTAACAGTTTACTCTCCATCTGAGTATGACCTGTTTAAGTTTATGGAGTGAAAATCTGTCATTATATATGTATATTGCAAGAATAGCTTCTTTCCCATCGAAATTTGTTGTTCAAGGTGCATAGATTGTATATATATAATGTGTTTTGAATTTTAATGTTCATATGAAAATATGTCATTATATATGTATATTGCAAGAATAGCTTCTTTCCCATCGAAATTTGTTGTTCAAGGTGTATAGATTGTATATATATAATGTGTTTTGAATTTTAATGTTCATAATACAAACTGATTTGATCTATTTAAATATTTAATGTCTCCCAGATTGACAATGACTGCTTTCAATCCCCTTACTGCCATTCTTACCCAAAACAAACTTGAGGGTCCAAATTATGTTGATTGGAAACGAAATTTGGATATTGTTCTAATTGCTGAAGAGTACAAAATTTGTGCTCGATGAGGTGTGTCCAGAAAAACCTGGAGATGATGCCACAGATGATGAACATAAGGCTTACCATAAATGGATTAAGGCTGATGAGATGGCGCGATGTTACATTTTGGCATCCATGTAGAATGTTCTGCAACATCAGCATCAGTCGATGGAGTCTGCTTATGACATTCTGGAAAATCTCAAAGAAATGTTCAGAGATTAGAATTGTGTGGCTAAGCAGACTGCCATGAAAGCCCTTCTGAATACCAAAATGGTTGAAGGTTCATCGGTCAGGGACCATGTTCTAAAGATGATGAGTCTTCTGAATGAACTGGAGGTCCTTGGAGCTAACGTTGATAAGGACACGCAGGTTGAAGTGATCCTGCAGACTTTGCCTGATAGTTTTCAGCAATTTCGCCTAAATTATAACATGAACAAAATGGATTTATCCATTGCGAAATTGTTGAATGAGCTGTAGTCGGCAGAGACTATTATCAAGTCCCAAGCTCCTCCCGTGGCATTGAATTTTGAAGCAGGTTCTTCTTCTAAGCCGAGAGGCGGGTAGAAAAAGAAAAAAACTCAAAAACCCTTTGTTGGTGGCGCGACTGCTGGTGTGAAAAAGGCTAAGGGCAAGTGTTATCACTGCAAGCAGCCCGGGCATCATAAGAAGTAGTGTCCAACTTATCTGGCCAAGCTGAAAAATAAACCAGGTGATTTACATATACTTGTCGTTGAATCATTTTTAGCGGCTGTTTCTACCATGTCATGGTGTGTAGATTCGGGAGCCACTAATCATATCTGCACTTATTAGCATGGGTTTCAGGTAACGCAACGGCTAAGTAGAGGAGAAATCAATGTTTATCAAGCAGACGGTTCAGCAGCCCCAGGTTTATGTCACGACTCGGATTGGGCTACTGCTGTCGGATTTCCCACCATCGGGTGTCGTGATGGCGCCTACTCTCGGAGCTAGGCAAGCCAAATATTTAAAACACCTTTCCTGCTTTCTTTCAAACAATATAATAAACGAGACAAAATTTAAGCGGAAGACTTTAAATCTAAAGCAACTGAAAACCAAAAGTGTGGAAGTTTAATACACATCACTACCCAAGGTCTGGTGTCACTAGCTCACGGACTACTACAGAATACTACAAACAATGTCTGAAAGGAAATACATCATGTTTGTCTGATACAGGATGAACAAACGAAAAACATGGAAAGGGACTTCGGCCTGCGAATGCCAGCTAGGCTACCTCGAGAGTCCCTGGACTGAAGACAGCTCCCAGAAATCCTACTGCTGGGGTCCGTAAGCTGCTCCCTGATCTGTGCACAAAAATTTGCACAAAGTGTAGCATCAGCACAACCGACCCCATGTGCTGGTAAGTGCCTGACCTAACCCCGACGAAGTAGTGACGAGGCTAGACAGTACCTACCACATTTAACCTATACAGATATATATACAACAAGTGCAAGAAAACAATAATAAGATAATACAAAGTAAAACTGGGAGGGGACATGCTATCGGGGAGTAACAGATAAAAATGAAATATCGGAAATAAGCAGAAGAGACTCCGGTTCCCATGATATATATATATATATATATATATATATATATACATGCCACACGATCCCATAATATCATATATAAGTGGACGGCGTGCCACACGATCCCATAATATCATATATAAGTGGACGGCGTGCCACACGATCCCATAATATCATATATAAGTGGACGGCGTGCCACACGATCCCATAATATCATATATAAGTGGACGGCGTGCCACACGATCCCATAATATCATATATAAGTGGACGGCGTGCCACACGATCCCATAATATAGTTCATAATATCTGACTTCATATAGTAGACCCCTTCAGGGGAGAATGACAACTCAATACCTTTAACCCGGCAAGGGTACAGCTAACAGCCCAAAATATCCCGACAAGGGAGAATATATATATCAGTCTACACATCCCGGCAAGGGAGTATTCACAACACATTCTCCTTTTTAAATCCATTCTTCCTCAACTAACACATTCATGTTCGAGCTAACGCTCCAAAAGTACACCAATCGCAATTTTACCTCAATCGTTCATATTATGTGAAACTCATCAAATAAACAAGGAGCTTGTGTCACATTATTCGAATTAAAAGCAATCAAGACTCACGGTCGTGCTAGACTCCGGTGCATAGATAACCGTCACCATGCCTATACACCGTACTCCACATTAACAAGTAGCAAATATCATCCTAATCCTATTCCCTCAAGCCAAAGCTAGAACAAACACTTACCTCGAATGCTCCAAACTAAACTCACGCTTCTAGTATAGCTTTACCTCTTGATTCCACCACCAATACGCTCGAATCTAGTCATAAGTTACTTAATCACATTAATAATTACTAAATGAATCATCCCCAATGCATGAAAAATAGATTTTTCAAGGTTTTTCCCAAAAAGGTCAAAAATACCCCCCGGACCCACGTTGTCGAAACTCGAGGTTCGGACCAAAACCCGGTTACCCATTCCTCCATGAATCCCAATATATGATTTGTTTTTAAATCGGACCCCAAATTGAGGTCCAACTTCTCAATTTGTAGAAAACCTAGGTTCTACCCAAAACACCCAATTTTCCCCACGAAAATCTTTGATTTGAAGTTGAAATTATGTTAAAAGATGTTAAGGAATAAAGAAATTAAGTTAGAAATCACTTACCAATCGTTCTGGAGAAAAAACGTTGTTTGGAAAATCGCCTCTTAGGTTTTGGGTTTTTGAAAAGTGAAAAATGACTGAGATTTTCCGAACTTGTATACCTTTCTGAGGACCTGGCGCGGACCGCACAAAAATGTGTTGCGGCCACGCCGAGTGGGAGAAAAGTGGGGCTTCTATGAACCCTTCCAGCGCGGACCGCACTGTTTTGGTGCGCGGCCGCGCTGGTTAACCTGAAACCCTAACCCTCAGACTCAGCCACGCGGACCGCACAAAAATGCATCGCGGCCGCACGGCTCCAGCGCGGACCGCGCGGAAATGATCGCGCCGCGCTGGTGTCTGCAACACCTGAACCTGCATTTTCTTAGGTCCAAGACCTCTCGGGCCCCACTCGAAACTCACCCGAGCCCTCGGGGCTCCAAACCAAACATGCACACAACCTTAAAAAAATCTTACGGACTTACTCGTGCGATCAAATTGCCAAAATAACATCATATACATAGGATCAAGCCTCAAACACATGATTTTCTTTCTTCAACTTTCATAACTCAAACTCTCCATTTTTAGTCCGAAACACGTCATATGATTTCTGTTTTTAGCCAAACTTTACAAATAGTGCTTAACACATATTTAAGACTTGTACCGGGCGTCAGAACCAAAATACGAGCCCGATACCACAGTTTTCTGATCAATTTTCTTCTTTATTTTCCTTAATTAATTTCAGAAAACAATTTCACACAAAAATTCATTTCTCGGGCTTGGGACCTCGGAATTTGATTCCGGGTACATGCCCAAGCCCCATATTTTTCTACGGACCCTCCGGGACTATCGAATCACAGGTCCGAGTCCGTTTACCCAAAATATTGATCGAAGTCAACATTATGCATATTAATACCAAAATTCATCAAATGTTTCACATAATTCACATATTCTAACATAAAAACTTTCCGGCTACGCGCCCAAACTGTGCACGCCAATCGAGGCAAATAAAAGCGAGGTTTTCAAGGCCTCGGGAGCACGGAACAAGGAAGAATTACGGTGATGACCCCTTGGGTCGTCACATTCTCCACCTCTAAAACAACCGTTCGTGCTCGAATGGACAAAAGAAAGAAGTACCTGAGTCGAAAAATAAATGAGGATAACGGCTCTGCATATCGAACTCGGACTCCCAGGTCGATGCCTTAGGAGGCTGACCTCTCCACTGAACCCGCACCGAAGGAAAACTCTTCGACCTCAACTGTCGAACCTGTCGGTCTTGAATAGCCACCGGCTTCTCCTCATATGACAGATCCTTGTCCAATTGGACAGTGCTGAAATCCAACACGTGCGATGGATCCCCGCGATATTTCCGGAGCATAGATACATGAAACACGGGATGCACAGCTGACAAGATAGGTGGAAAGGCAAGTCTATAAGCCACATCTCCAACACGATCAAGAATTTCAAATGGACAGATGAACCTAGGGCTGAGCTTGCCCTTCTTCCCAAATCTCATCACGCCCTTCATAGGCGATACATGGAGCAATACCCGTTCACCAACCATGAAAGCAACATATCTGACCTTGCGGTCTGCATAACTCTTCTGTCTGGACTGAGCTGTATGAAGTCTATCCTGAATAATCCTGACCTTGTCCAAGGCTTCCTGAACCAGATCCGTACCCAATAATCGAGCCTCTCCCGGCTCAAACCATCCAACTGGAGACCGACATCGCCTACCATACAATGCCTCATACGGAGCCATCTAAATGCTGGACTGGTAGCTGTTGTTGTAGGCGAACTCTGCTAAAGGCAAAAACTGGTCCCACGAGCCTCCAAAATCAATGACACATGCTCGGAGCATGTCCTCAAGAATCTGAATAGTCCTCTCGGACTGACCGTCCGTCTGTGGATGAAATGCTGTACTCAACTCAACCTCGGTGCCCAACTCTCGCTGAATCGCTCTCCAGAAATGCGAGGTAAACTGCGTACCCTAATCCGAAATGATAGATAGTGGCACCCCATGAAGGCGAACAATCTCCCTGATATAAATCTCTGCTAACCTTTCGGATGAATAGGTGGCTGCAACAGGAACAAAATGCACTGACTTGGTCAGCCTATCAACAATGACCCAAACTGCATCAAACTTTTTCCGAGTCATCGGAAGTCTAGTAACGAAATCCATCGTAATCCTCTCCCACTTCCACTCGGGATGTGCAATCCTCTGAAATAGACCACCGGGTCTTTGATGCTCGTACTTAACCTACTGACAATTCAAACACCGAGTCACATACGCCACGATGTCTTTCTTCATCTTACACCACCAATAGTGCTGCCTCAGATCCTGATACATCTTTGCGGCGCCCGGGTGAATAGAATACCGAGAATTGTGGGCCTCCGCTAAGATCAACTCTCGAATCCCATCAACATTGGGTACACAAACTCGCCCCTGCAATATCAATACACCATCATCATATAAGGTTACTTTATTGGCACCTCCACGCTGCACTGTGTCTCTCAAGACACATAAATGGGGATCCTCAAACTACCACGCGCGGATACGCTCTAATAGTGAGGAACGAGCAACCGTGCAAGTTAACACTCTACTAGGCTCAGAAATATCTAACCTCACAAGATGATTGGCCAAGGCCTAAACATCCAAAGCAAGCGATCTCTGGCTGACTGGAATATAAGCAAGACTACCCATGCTGGCGGACTTCCTGCTCAATGCATCGGCCACCACATTGGCCTTCCCTAGGTGGTATAAGATAGTAACATCATAATCCTTTAGTAACTCTAACCACCTCCTCTGCCTCAAATTCAACTCTTTCTGCTTGAACAGATACTGAAGACTCTTGTGACCAGTGTAAACCTCACACGTCATGCCATATAAGTAATGCCTCCAGATTTTCAAGGCATGAACAATGGCTGCCAAATCGAGATCATGAACCGGATAATTCTTCTCGTGGATCTTCAACTGCCTCGAAGCATATGCAGTGACCTTGCCTTCTTGCATCAACACCGCACCAAGCCCAATACGAGACGCATCACAATAGACCGTATATGGCCCTGAACCTATGGGCAAAACCAATACTGGTGTCGTAGTCAGAGCCGTCTTGAGCTTCTGAAAGCTCGCCTCACACTCGTCCGACCACCTGAACCGGACACCCTTCTGGGTCAATCTGGTCATAGGGGCTGCAATGGATGAAAACCACTCCACGAACCGACGGTAGTAACCTGCTAACCCCAAGAAACTCCGAATATCCATAGCTGAAGCTGGTCGAAGCCAGTTCTTGACTGCCTCTATCTTCTTCGGGTCTACCTGAATACCTGTTGTTGATACGACATGACCCAGGAATGCGACCGAACTCAACCAAAACTCGCACTTTGAGAACTTAGCATACAACTGACTATCATTTAGGGTCTGAAGGACCACTCTGAGGTGCTGCTCATGCTCCTCCTGACTGCGGGAGTATATAAGAATATCGTCAATGAAGACTATCACGAACAAGTCCAAATAAGGTCTGAACACTCGGTTCATCAACTCCATGAACGTTGCTGGGGCATTAGTCAATCCAAATGACATGACCAAAAACTCATAGTGCCCATACCGAGTGCGAAATGCTGTCTTAGGGACATCAGACGCCCTAATCCTTAGTTGATGCTAACCAGATCTCAAATCTATCTTTGAGAACACCCTTGCACCCTGAAGCTGGTCGAATAAATCGTCGATCCTCGGCAGTGGATACTTATTCTTAATTGTAACCTTGTTCAATTGTCGGTAATCGATGCACATTCTCATCGAACCATCCTTTTTCTTAACAAACAACACCGGCGCACCCCAAGGTGAAACACTGGGTCTAATGAAACCTTTCTCAAGCAAATCCTGCAGCTGTTCCTTTGACTCTTTCAACTCCGGCGGGACCATACGATATGGAGGGATAGAAATGGGCTGAGTGCCCGGGGCCAAATTAATACAAAAGTCGATATCCCTGTCGGGCGGCATACCCGACAAGTCTGAAGGAAAAACCTCAGGAAACTCCCAAACAACGGGCACAGAATCAATAGAAGGTGCCTCCGCACTAGAATCACGAACATACGCCAAGTAGGCCAAACATCCCTTCTCGACCATACACCGAGCTTTCACATACGAGATAACACTGCGGGTACAATGACCAGAAGTCCCTCTTCACTCTAAACGGGGTAAATTCGGTAAGGCTAAGGTTACGGTCTTGGCATGGCAATCCAAGATAGCATGGTAGGGGGATAAACAATCCATCCCCAATATAACATCGAAGTCGACCATGTCCAAAAGCAACAAATCGACACGGGTCTCAAGACCCCCAAACACTATGATACAAGAACGATGAACTTGGTCGACCACAATAGAATCACCCACCGGTGTTGACACATAAATAGGAATACTCAACAAGTCACTAGGCATAACCAAATAGGGTGCAAAATAGGACGACACATATGAATACGTAGATCCGGGATCAAATAGCACAGAAGCATCCCTATCACAGACCAGAATAGTACCTGTAATCACAACATCTGATGACTCAGCCTCTGGCCTGGCTGGCAAAGCATAACAATGGGGCTGGGCCCCACCTCCCGGAATCATATCCCTGGGACGATCTGCTGCTGGTTGACCCCTACCTCTAGCGGTCGGAGCTCCACCTCTAAGACCTCTACCTCCACCTCTATGTCCTCTACCCCTGCCTCTAGCTGGCTGGGCAGGCTGTGGGGCAACTGGTGCCTGGATCATCGGGCGAGAATCCTGCTGCTGCGAGCTGCTGGAAGCTCGAGGGCAATATCTGGCAATGTGACTCACATCGCCGCAAGTATAACAAGCACTCGGCTGCTGAGAAAAACGAAGTGGTGGTGCACTGATAGGTGCTGATGGTGAACTGAAGAGCTGCTGGTCAGAATACTGCGGCTGAGAACCACGACCACCTGGTGTACCATGAGAAGCCTAGAGAGCTGACTGAAAGGGCCTCGAAGGATGGACTCTACCATAAGAATCCCTACCTCCAGATGAGATACCACTAAATCTACCAGAATGACGGGGCCTCTTATCAGACCCATGACCACCTCCCTGAGAAAGTGCCATCTCTATCCAGCGGGCGCCATCTGCCGCCTCTTGAAATGAAATCTCACTACCGGCACTCATGGCCATCTGAACACGGATCGGCTGAACTAACCCATCAACAAACCTCCGCACCCTCTCTCTCTCAGTGGGGAGTATCACAATGGCATGACGAGCAAGATCAATGAACCGGGTCTCATACTGGGTGACCGTCATAGGACCCTGCTGGAGATGCTCAAACTGCCTGCGAAGAGCATCTTGCTGAGTAACTGGAAGAATCTGAAAACTGATCTCAGGTCAATGATGGAGACCCTGCTGGCCTGGCTAAGCAGAAATCCCTCCATAATGCCTACCAGTCGGACCAAAGCGTCCTGAAGCACTGGTGTGGCTATGAAACCCTCTGGGACCTGAGCTGGGCCCACTGGAACAGCTAGGGCCGAAACCTCCTCCTCAACATCGACCTGAGGCTCCATCGCTGGAAATGCTGCTCGGGGCTGAGCTCTGCCCCGGCCTCAGCCTCGCCCTCTAGTACGGCCTCGGCCTCGCCCTCTGCCCCTAATAGGGGCTGCTGTCGTTCAGGCTGTTGCGCGGTAGAGGAGGAAGCATGTGTCCTCGCCATCTGCGAAAGAACAGAGTGGAAAGACAATCAGTACTTGAGAAATAGAATCGCACGACAAGAATGAACAAGGTAAAGTTTTCCTTACTCAGTAGCCTCTACGGGATAAATACAGACGTCTCTGTACCGATCCCTCAGACTCTACTGAGCTTGTCCGTGAGTTGTGAGACATAAGTAACCTAGTGCACTGATACCAACTTGTCATGACCCGGATTGGGCTGCTGCTACCAGATTTCCCACCATCTGGTGTCACTAGCTCACAGACTACTATAGAATACTACAAACAATGTCTGAAAGGAAATACATCATGTTTGTCTGATACAGGATGAACAAACGAAAAACATGGAAAGGGACTTCGGCCTGCGAATGCCAGCTAGGCTACCTCGAGAGTCCCTGGACTGAAGACAGCTCCCAGAAATCCTACTGCTGGGGTTCGTAAGCTGCTCCATAATCTGTGCACAAAAATTTGCACAAAGTGTAGCATCAGCACAACCGACCCCATGTGCTGGTAAGTGTCTGGCCTAACCCCGGCGAAGTAGTGACGAGGCTAGACAGTACCTACCACATTTAACCTATACAGATATATATACAACAAGTGCAAGAAAACAATAACAAGATAATACAAAGTAAAACTGGGAGGGGACATGCTATCGGGGAGTAACAGATAAAAATGAAATATCGGAAATAAGCAGAAGAGACTCCGGTTCCCATGATATATATATAAGTGGACGGCGTGCCACACGATCCCATAATATTATATTTAAGTGGACGGCGTGCCACACGATCCCATAATATCATATATAAGTGGACGGCGTGCCACACGATCCCATAATATCATATATAAGTGGACAGCGTGCCACACGATCCCATAATATCATATATAAGTGGACGGCATGCCACACGATCCCATAATATCATATATAAGTGGACGGCGCGCCACACGATCCCATAATATAGTTCATAATATCTGACTTCATATAGTAGACCCCTTCAGGGGAGAATAACAACTCAATACCTTTAACCCGGCAAGGGTACAACTAACAGCCCAAAATATCCCAACAAAGGAGAATATATATATCAGTCTACACATCCCGGCAAGGGAGTATTCACAACACATTCTCCTTTTTAAATCCATTCTTCCTCAACTAACACATTCATGTTCGAGCTAACACTCCAAAAGTACACCAATCGCAATTTTACCTCAACCGTTCATATTATGTGAAACTCATCAAATAAACAAGGAGCTTGTGTCACATTATTCGAATTAAAAGCAGTCAAGACTCACGGTCATGCTAGACTCCGGTGCATAGATAACCGTCACCATGCCTATACACCGTACTCCACATTAGCAAGTAGCAAATATCATCCTAATCCTATTCCCTCAAGCCAAAGTTAGAACAAACACTTACCTCGAATGCTCCAAACTCAACTCACGCTTCTAGTATAGCTTTACCTCTTGATTCCACCACCAATCCACTCAAATCTAGTCATAAGTTACATAATCACATTAATAACTACTAAATGAATCATCCCCAATGCATGAAAAATAGATTTTTCAAGGTTTTTCCCAAAAAGGTCAAAAATACCCCCGAACCCACGTGGTCAAAACTCGAGGTTCGGACCAAAACCTGGTTACCCATTCCCCCATGAATCCCAATATATGATTTATTTTTAAATCGGACCCCAAATTGAGGTCCAACTTCTCAATTTGTAGAAAACCTAGGTTCTACCCAAAACACCCAATTTTCCCCATGAAAATATTTGATTTGAAGTTAAAATTATGTTAAAAGATGTTAAGGAATAAAGAAATTAAGTTAGAAATCACTTACCAATCATTTTGGTGAAAAAAGGTTGTTTGGAAAATCGCCTCTTAGGTTGAGTTTTTGAAAAGTGAAAAATGACTGAGATTTTCCGAACTTGTATACCTTTCTGAGGACCTGGCGCGGACCGCACAAAAATGTATTGTGGCCGCGCCGAGTGGGAGAAAAGTGGGGCTTCTCTAAACCCTTCCAGTGCGGACCACACTGTTTCGGTGCGCGGCCGTGCTGGTTAACCTGAAACCCTAACCCTCAGACTCAGCCACGCGGACCGCACAAAAATGCATCGCGGCCGCACGGCTCCAGCGCGGACCGCGCGGAAATGACCGCGGCCGCGCTGGTGTCTGCAACACCTGAACCTGCATTTTCTTAGGTCCAAGACCTCCTGGGCCCCACTCAAAACTCACCCGAGCCCTCGGGGCTCCAAACCAAACATGCACACAACCTTAAAAAAATCTTACGGACTTAATCGTGCGATCAAATCGCCAAAATAACATCATATACATAGGATCAAGCCTCAAACACATGATTTTCTTTCTTCAACTTTCATAACTCAAACTCTCCATTTTTAGTCCAAAACACGTCATATGATGTCCGTTTTTAGCCAAACTTTACAGATAGTGCTTAACACATATTTAAGACTTGTACAGGGCGTCGGAACCAAAATATGAGCCCGATACCACAGTTTTCTGATCAATTTTCTTCTTCATTTTCCTTAATTAATTTCAGAAAACAATTTCACACAAAAATTCATTTCTCGGGCTTGGGACCTCGGAATTTGATTCCGGGCACACGCCCAAGCCCCATATTTTTCTACGGACCCTCCGGGACCATCGAATCGCAGGTCCGGGTCCGTTTACCCAAAATGTTGACCGAAGTCAACATTATGCATATTAATACCAAAATTCATCAAATGTTTCACATAATTCACATATTCTAACATAAAAACTTTCCGGCTACGCGCCCGAACTGTGCACGCCAATCGAGGCAACTAAAATGGAGGTTTTCAAGGCCTCGGGAGCACGGAACAAGGAAGAATTACGGTGATGACCCCTTGGGTCGTCACAGTTTAGCATTAGGAAATATTAGTATTTCGTTTGGTAGTGGTAGAGTTTTAGCTTTAAAAGACACATTATATGTACCTTCCGTTAGAAGGAATTTAATTTTGGTTTCTAGCGCTATGAGAGATGGTTATGATTTTAATTGTCATGACGTTGATAAATGTGTTATTACTCATAATAAGCGTTATCTCTCTTCGGCTACATTGATTAATGGTTGTTGTTGACTCTATTCCTAAACCGTTACCACCTAAAGAACTGAATAATGTTGATTTACCAAGTAAGAGAAAACGTTCTTCTGAATTGAGTGAAACATATTTATGGCACTTGCGTTTGGGTCATATAAATCTAAACAGAATTTCCAGGTTGGTCAAGGATGAACCTTTATGTTCATTGAAAGTGGAGGCACTACCAACTTGTGAATCTTGTTTACAAGGAAAAATGACAAAACGAAATTTCCCCTGAAAAGGAAATCGGGCAAATGATAAATTAGAGTTAATTCATTCTGATTTGTGTGGTCCAATGAATGTCCAAGCAAGAGGTGGTTTTGAGTATTTTGTGACTTTCACAGATGATTACTCAAAATATGGATATATTTATTTGTTGCGTCGAAAGTCTGAATGTTTTGAAAAGTTCAAAGAATTCAAGACTGAGACTGAAAAGCGACATAATAAACATATCAAGACACTACGATCTGATTGTGGTGGGGAGTACCTCTCTACAGACTTCATTGGTTATTTATCAGAATGTGGAATTACATCTCAATTATCTGCACCTGGAACTCCACAACAAAATGGTGTAGCTGAATGAAGAAATAGGACTCTTATGGAAATGGTTAGATCAATGATGAGTTATTCCGATTTGCCTTCGTCTTTTTGGGGACATGCCTTAGAAACGGCGAATTATGTTCTGAACTTAGTTCCTTCAAAGTCAGTACCCTTGACCCCTACAGAATTGTGGACTGGGCGCAAGCCTAGTCTGCGGCATATTCGAGTTTGGGGTTGTCCGGCACATGTGCTAAAGGGGAAAACGGATAAATTGGAGGCAAGAACGGATGTATGCGTGTTTATAGGTTATCCAAAAGGGACGAAAGGTGGTTTATTCTATTGTCCTAAAGAGAAAAAGGTAATTGTTAGCACAAATGCCAAGTTTCTAGAAGAGGACTATTTGATGAACCATGTTCCTAGAAGTAAACTCGTTTTACAGGAACTTAGCAAAGGAATGGAAACTCAGTCATCTGAAAATCAAAACAACCATATCCAAACCCTGGAAGTCGATTTTGACATACCATTGCGCTTTAGTAGTGGGAAAAATATCAATAGACTTAATGTCCCACAAGAACAAGTGCCCGCAGTCATACTACCACAAAGTAGTGGGAGTCATGTTGAACAGACTGCACAATAGGAACAAGTCGTTGATATCCCTGTAGATAGCATGGAGACTCAGGTTCCTGATGAAGTGGTGGTTCAACCACAAAATCAAAGTGATGTAGTTGCAACTGATGTAGTGCGTAGTTGTAGTGGGAGAGAAATAAGACAGCCAGTTCGTTATACGCTCTTGGGAGAATCATATGATAGGATCCCTGAGGAGCCTACCTCCGAACCTGTCAATTACGACCAAGCACTACATGATAAGGATGCCGATAAGTGGGTTGCTGCTATGAAATCAGAGATGGAGTCTATGTACTCTAATTAGGTCTGGGATCTTGTAGAACCAACTAATGGGGTTAAACCCATTGGATGAAAATGGATCTATAAGAAAAAGAGAGGTGTAGACGAAAAAGTACAAACTTTTAAAGCAAGGCTTGTAGTGAAAGGGTTTACTCAGAAAGAAGGGATCGACTATGAGGAAACCTTCTCGCCGGTAGCCATGCTTAAGTCTATAAGGATTCTCTTATCCATTGCTGCTCATTATGATTATGAGATTTGGCAAATGGATGTCAAGACAGCTTTCCTTAATGGAAGTCTTGATGAGTGCATCTATATGATGCAACCAGACGGTTTTATGGAAAGTGGCAAAGAGCACATGTTGTGTAAGCTTAAAAGGTCCATTTATGGACTAAAACAGGCATCTAGGGCATGGAACACTTGTTTTGATAAGGCGATTAAAACTTTTGGTTTTGATCAGTGTCTTAACGAATCTTGTGTATACAAAAAGTGGGATGGGGACAAAGTGGCATTTTTGATCTTATATGTAGATGACATACTGCTCATAGGAAATAATGTGGGCATGTTGAATTCAGTTAAGCAGTGGTTGTCCACACATTTTGATATGAAAGATTTGGGAGAAGCGGCTCATATCCTTGGGATCAAACTCTTGCGAGATCGCAAGAAAAGGATATTAGGCTTGTCCCAAGGTCTTTATATTGATACAATACTCTCCAGGTTTAGCATGCATGATTCCAAGAAAGGATTCCTTCCTTTCAGACATGGAATTTCTCTATCTAAAGACCAGTCTCCTAAGACTGATGAAGAGATAGAAAAGATGAAGGCGGTCCTTTATGCATCAGCTGTGGGGAGCCTCATGTATGCTATGTTATGCACTAGGCCTGATATCTGCTTTGCCGTTGGCGTTATTAGCAGATTTCAGTCTAATCCTGGGAAAGAGCATTGGACGGCGGTTAAACATATAATCAAGTACCTGAAAAGGACTAGGGATTACATGTTGATCTACCATTCGGATGACTTGGTACCTATTGGGTATACTGATTCAGATTTCCAATCAGACAGAGATTCTAGAAAGTCTACCTCAGGTAATGTGTTTACTCTTGGAGGTGGAGCCATAAGTTGGAGGAGTATCAAGCAAACTTGTGTTGCTGATTCCACCATGGAAGCCGAATATGCGGCAGCCTCTGAGGCAGCCAAAGAGGCAGTTTGGCTCGGTAACTTCCTGAGAGAGTTGGGTGTGGTTCCTTCGATTCAAGCGCCAATTACGCTTTACTGTGATAATAGTGGTGCGGTTGCAAATTCAAAGGATCCACGAAGCCATAAGAGGACAAAGCACATTGAGCGTAAATATCATTTAATTCGTGATATAGTGCAGAGCGGGGATGTAGTGGTCACCAAGATTGCGTCAGAGAACAACTTGGCAGATTCGTTTACCAAGAGCTTACCACAAAAGACTTTTGATAAGCATGTAGAAGGAATGGGTGTCAAAATTGTAGACGCATGGTTATTAGTCTAAGTGGAGATTGTTAGAATATACTATAAGCCATGCGTATTGTTATAGTATTCTTTATGAACAATTATTTATTTACTTGTTTAAATTCAATAAAATTTCATTTTAAATAGATCATGTGTTGGTTTGTGCGTCCATTGCTTACATAGTAGATGATTTAGTGTATAGAGTTTAGCTTATACACAGAAGATTAAATCATCGGTTTTTGTAAGACATAAAAGTTAATGTTCACAATCTAATGATAAAATTGGACAATTCATTGGAATGATTGTAGCACAAGATTAAATATAATTTATCTTGATTATGGGAATGGTTTAATTCCAACTTCTTGTGCCAGTACATTTTCTATGTATTGAACGGATCAAGTAGAGATGAGTATTTTATACTGACTTTATAAAATAATTTCTCTAGTCCATTTAATGTACTTATACTCTTAATCCTAATATAATTATTATTAGTTGTGTATGTCACTTGTTGTTTTGATTTATTGAAAAGGCGAGATTCTTTCGCGAGTCAATAAGCGTAGTAAATTGGATAACAATGATATACATTGGCGAAGTAATAATTAGTTGATGAAATCCATGTCTCGATTTTGAGATTGAGGATACTCCTTTATGAAAGCTTATAAGTTTTCATGTATAAACCCAACCGGTGGATTTTGTATCTGACACATGAAATAAGTTAAGTGTAAGTCTAAAAGAAGTAATCAATAAATTAAATAGTCAGTAATTTAATTTGATTGATTAGTATCTGAATCTTAACATGTGGAGTTAAATAAGGTTTTATGGAAGAATTTCGAAATTGAACTAAGGAGTGCAATTACGAATTTTTAGTGGAATAATTCGTAATTTATTATGATGGAAATTAATTTCAGAATTTCGAAATTAATATCATAATAGGAAGCCTTGTTAATTAAATTCTGTGGTCCCTATTGTGCCTAAATAATAGAAAATAGTGGAAAGTGTTACTTAGTGGGAAAGAAAACGTGGAAACCGTCCCTTAGTGGGAGAAGGAAACCTAACAGGTTTTGAAAACGGTTTTGACCTAAAACGCAGCCATATATATGGATATAAGAGCTGGACGTTTTGGACACGATTCTGACTGCGGTTTCTACTAGAATTTTGCCCACCCAAAATTCTCTATTTTCGGTTATTGTTTGGGTAACACAGTAGAAGACTGTGGAAATCTGCTGGTGTGTTTTCAACTGAGGAACTGGAGAACGACATAGATTTGTTGTGTTTACGCTTCAAGAGGTAATCCTAAAATCTCCATACGTGCTAGTTGTTTAGATTACACGTGAATAAGATTTTGTTATTGCTTCCGCTGTGGTATATATATTCCTACAAGTAATACATAAAAAATCATGGCATTAGTAATACCAAGGCTATTAATGCATGCATTAGTATGATTATAAACAAAATTGTCCTTATAGTCCCTTAAATCTAGAGAATATGGAGGGCATTTTTGTAAACAACTATTTTTCTTAAAAATTATGCAATGCATTATAATTTTAATACACCACACCAAAAAGTAAATAAGAAATAATATATGCATAACTAATGCTTGCATTGCTAACCCATGCATTACTCCATGCATTACTAATACACCTTATTCCGCACTATTCTTACACACCCTACCAAGCGACCCTTAGTACATAAGATTGTCCTTTGATTAAATGCTACTCCTTCCATTCCAATTTATGTGATCCTGTTTGGCTGGACACGAAGTTTAAGAAAAAATGAAGATTTTTGAGATATGTGGTCCTAAACAAGTTAAAAAGGGGCTCAGAGTATTTGTTTGGTTATAAAAGCTTCTCATTAAAGGTAGAATTGTAAGTTTAAGCAAAATTATTACCAAATTTAGAAAAGGGTCATTCTTTTTGGAACGGACCAAAAAGGAAATATGTTCACATAAACTGGAACATAGGGAGTAAATGTATCACCATATGACCTTGATATGAATAGTTCAACATTCGTATCACTTGTCATCACCATAGGAAACTCATATTCGTTTATCATTTTCGTCGACATTTATTTTTCTCCCCAGTTATGGTTACATGTGACATCATATGCTAGCTCCATATATAATTTCACTAAGTACATGCAACGTCTAACTCTTCAACCATAGTGTCGTAGCTAGAGACACAAATTTATGGTTTTCGTTTATATTATATACTCAATACAGAGTTTAGGTCTTTTCTGCAATTTTGAGGATAATGTTTTCTTGCCCGCAGCTTGATGTTAAGTTCTGTAGTCCCACTGTCGAACAAGTTAATGGAACCCATAACACAATTACTTTCTCTGAAAAAATAGACCCATTACAAATGCTATATGTTTATTCGGGCACCACATAAATTAGGGAATATGATCACGAGCTGAGTATAAAAAAACGCAAAAATGTTCTTGTTTGACATTAACAAAGCATCTAACGTTCACGCAAGGTTCGAGAAAGCGCCATATGTCAAGAAATTTAATGCGAATGGTCTACACTTAAGCAAGTATTAGTAGTTGCTTCTACGGCTCAAACCCATGACTTATAGATCACATAAAGACAGCTTTACCATTGCTCCTAGGCTCCTCTTATGTATATCATAAAATAATTAATCATAATTATTTTTTTTTTAAATCAAATTATAGTTTTCGAATTATATAAGTTTGACCATCTAGACATAGGACAATATGTTGTTTATACTACTGCTTAAAAGTTCCTAGAACTAATTAAGTGCTAGTATAATATATCTTCACATCTCAACACATTTATGACGTGGGACTCTAACCACGTGGATCATATATCAACATTATTTAATTTAATAAATGAGACAGTTCGTTATAAATGAGACAGTTTTTATATATGACTAATGCACAACATTTTCCTTTTGCATCCGTAGGGGTCGGCTATATATGGACAAAGTCATTTTGGTATTTATAACAAGGCTTCAAATTGACAAATGAACAACTGAATCATAATTCTGTTATTACTTCTCATGTTTATATATCTATATATATAAAAGAATCTAGTTTTCATTTGAAAGAAATACTATTTGCAACCTGAACTATTTTTATCAATGGCGTCACAAATCCACTTAATACAAAAAAAATTGTTTATTACATGGGTAGTTCGGTATTTTATTCATATTTAACGTGTCAAAATTTTTCCATAATTCTTAAACTCTCCTCTGTTCAAACTATGTTAAGCAAATTGAGATAGACTAAGTCCTACGTTTAATTTGAGCAATTGTAACTTAAAATTATCCGGAAAAAAAAAAGCAGCCCGGTGCAAAAAACATTCGTGTTCACATATGGTGCGAGAAAGGGTCGCACCCTAAGGGGGTGTGATGTAGGCAACCTACCTTAATGCAAGTATCAGTGTTGATTCCACGGCTTGAACCCGTGACCTATAGGTCACACGAAGATAACTTTACCGTTGCTGCAAGGATCTCCTTCAGGTCACACCGAAACAATTTTATCGTTACTCCAAATTAAAGCTCCCTTCACCTATGATCTAATTGGTGGTTACTAGAGTTGACAAATAGAAAAGACTTAGAGCCGATACTACATAAGAACACTTTGATCATTAATAATAGGTACAAATGGGGACCAAATACCAATCACATCCTCTACACAATCACTAAACAAGACAAAAGAATAACGCACAAATCTTGCCATGGCAAATAATTCAAATAAAAATGTGCAGATCACATCAATTGATGTTATAAGGTGTACTCTAATTTGAAGATTGCACCAATTGAATGTGCAAACGCATGTCATATTTTTATAAGCTTGGTGCAAATACTCGGTATAGGTGAGTTCTTACCGTTGTACACTAAGTGACCTATATATATGCCCTAATAATGTTTAGCAAACTAGAATTTAAATCGTAACAAACCTAACTAGATTCTTCAAAATAATAATGCAGCATTTAATTTAAATGGCACATCATCTGTTAAGCATTTACTCTTTTCAGCCTATATCATATAAATGTGAAGTAAATTGTGATTAATGATTCCAAATGATTGCTTTTTCATTATTGTACAAACTCATATAAATACGATTTCGCAAGTATGACTTTTGCATGCATGCACGCATGCAATTTTGGCAGCTGGTCATATAGTACACTGAATTTGAAGCTGGCCTATCTTACTTTAGTTGAGTATGATTATATCAAAACTAATATTGCACCACCTGGTCCATATTATTGGTCTTTTGAAGTTTTATACTTCTTAATTAAGAATGACGATTCATAATCTTAATAAATTTTTTAGATGAGATGGTTACACACTTCAACATGGTTGTGAGTTCAATTCTCATCGTTACTCATAAGTTCGCATCGCATGCGGCGGGTGAGTGTTAAAGACACAATTAAATACGTAAAAATATGTTATCTCTAACAGGTTAGATGGTCACACATTTATAATTAACTAAATAGAATATTTGCCTAATCTATATATTATCTCTCCTTAAACATCTCACAAGTTAAAACTTCACCTAATTGGAACGATTTAGCTATGTTGAAGACATAATATAATTAAGTAAATAAAATTTTGCCTTTTCTAAATATTTTAGATGAGATGACCACACATTTTTATATGTATCAGAGCAGACAGAGGTTATGGGTCGCACTGCCACCAAATTATAAAAGAATTTTCACGTGTTTATACCATGAAATTAAGAGATCGAATCAGCAAGGCATGTAAGAAGACGTGTTGAATACATAATTAAGTCAAATAAATGTATGCTTTCTTTTAATAGGTAATCAAGTCTCACTCATTACTCTCCTTGTCCTCTGGTTTCGAAAGTACATAGCATTATAAATCAACATTATTATTATTATTATTATTATTATTATTATTATTATTATTATTATTATTATTATTATTATTATTATTATTATTATTATTTCTGTCAGTAAACAGGATCTATCATTGAGAGCTTAATCATGCAAAAGGATGAAACATGTACGTTAGAAGAAGGAAAGCAAAAAGTATATAGATAATTTTGACCAATAATTATATAAAATCACCAAATGAGTTCCCAAACTATGTATTCTTTGAGTTGCGAATATAATTTGTCCCCAGTGTACCAATCGTTCTAATTATAAACTTAAATCCCTCCAGCCCCATTACCATCTAGACTAACTAGATTTTTTAAATTGAAAAAAAAATTAGATTCTTCCTAATGCATAATTTACACGTCATCATATATTATTCACTATAGAGTGTGATTTATAGGTTATGGGTTGTCTCTATGTGACATATAGGTCACAAATTCGATCCGTGAAAATCACCACTAATATTTGCATTAGAGCAGGGTATCTACAATATATATTAGAATTAGTGACTTATTAGTGATGAATTTTGTTGAGAAATGAGTAACTTAGGAAGGGCAGATTAGTCATTTCATAACCTATATTAACCGAAATTAGTAAGTACCTAAGGCTTCCATTAGTTAGTTAATTAGCTAACTATATATTGTAAGATTTCATCTTGTAAACACACGGAAGATACAATTCATTTTTCTGATTCTCTCATCTCTCTAAACTCTCTCTAGCCTTATCTCGGTATTATGTCTTCTTCCTCAATTTCTAGGGTTCATATCCTATCAATGTTTAACTAATTACATGGTATCAGAGCAATCGAGCTTGATATATTAGCTCGAATTTGTTGATCTATTCCGCTATTACATAAATCTTCGTCTAAATCTTGTGATTTCTTGTTTCAATAGAAAACGAACAGAATCTGGGTCAAAGTTCAATTCATCAGCAACTGAATTCTGGGGTTGGAAATCAACCAATTGGAGTCGAAAATCCACAAATTGGAACAAGAAATTAGCCAATTGGAGTCAACTATAATCATCCATTATTCTTGTCTATGGCAGATGTAAGTGGCATACAATTCATCTTGTTTCAACTCACAAGTATTGAGAAATATTCTATTTGGAATCGATCTATGCGGTTTGCCTTGCTAGGTAGAAATAAATTAGGGTTGATTGATGGTACATACAAGAAGGACATGTTCCTAGAATTCATATGGAATCACTGGGAAAGTGTGAATGCAGTTGTACTTTCGTGGATGATGAACTCTTCCTCTAAAAATCTTCTTGGAGGAATTATATATGCGTCTTGTGCCCATGTAGTTTGGAAAGACTTATCAGAAAGATTTAATAAGGTATATGATTCAAGATCCTTTAATCTTCATAAAGAAATTTCAACTCTGTCTCAAGGCACTGCATCTGTATTGGTGTAATTCTCAAAACTTAAGAATATGTAGGAAGAATTTAAAGCCTTGGTACCAACACCAGTCCAAAATCTAAGGATTTTGTTATTTATCTCCAGAAACTAAAGTTGTATCAATTTTTAATGGGGCTTAAACTCATATGCTCATGCTAGAAGTCAGATCATAATGAGAAGCCATATACCTACAATAAATCAAGCCTATGCAATGATAGTAAGTGATGAAGGGCAAAAATCAATAGCAGCTACCACTAGAATTTTAGGAGCCAATCGTTGTCACAACCCAAATCCTTCCTTTGTGAGATGTCGTGACGACACCTAGTCTCTACTACTAAGTGTGAGCACGTGATTTTTGTTTTACGCGACAATCACTCCAAAAGAAACAAAAAATAGCGATCGGTCTTGCTGTACAATTTTCGGATCTTTCACGTGGCATTTTGTTAATTATCTATGATTTTGTCCATTTTTATTATTATTGAAACAAAATACAAAAAATGTGTGTGTCATGTGCAGTTTGAACCGTAACCCGGTTATTAAAGAGAAAAATCATAAATAGGCATCTTTGTCCGTGATTGTTGTTTTGTTTGATTTTACCTGCTTTAAATATTTTAATAAATGTGTGCAAATAATTGTATTAAGTGTTTATTTAATTTTAATTTGATTTACTTAGGTTTTTTTTTAAATAAAAAAAAATAATAATAAAAGAGAGTGCAGAATTGGGTTGAAAATCAGTTTGGGCTTATTTTCATTTTAATTCGAGGCCCAAACTCAAACCCAAAACCCCATGTGTAACCCGGTCTACACCAGCTGACACCCAGGGCATCCAAACGACGTCGTAGTGACCTAGCTTGGTCTAGGCCGCTGATCTCAGATTGATCAACGGCCAAGATCACTTCCCCATTAACCCATGAACAAACCCGATCCATTCCGCCCGGACCGACCCAACTCCTTTAGGTCTAAAACGACACCGTTTCCCGTTAGTTGAAGGATCCTAGCCCTTCATCGTGCCTCATCCAACGGCCGAGATCAGCCCACCCATTCCATATATAAGTCTCCTACCATACCCTACCCCCCTTATCCAAGACCCTGCCTTCGTCCTCATCCCCTTCCCCACGAAACCCTAGCCGCCCCCTTATTCCTCGCCATTAATCCCGGCGGCATAAACGCCGGTGACCTCCACCTTAACACCATAGGACCGCCTCACCCCCCTGAACATGGATCTGTTGACCATTTAGTTCGAATCCCCTCCTACCTTCTTGAATCTTCATTTGAAGATTCGATTCAGAACCTGACTTACACCGATTGACCCCATTTTCACACCAGACAGTCCCCAGACCCCCCTCGTGACCAAACCATGCTTGGTTTGGTCCGAATCTAACCAAGAAAGCCCAAAACCCAAATCTGCCCTCTAAGAACCCTAGATTTCCTCGTGACTGATCCGTGTCTGTTTGAGCCAAGTGATTAGGGTTTAATGGACCCTAATCGAAGTGTTTCTCATTTGAGAAACACTTCGATTAGAGTCCGTTCAACCCCAAGAAAGGTCTGTTTGAATCCAAGACAAGGTTTTCTAATTTTTTTTTTCAAGTTTCGAGGTAATGTTTGTTTTTCTTTATCAGTTCGTTTTGCCTGTTGTATTTGAATGTTTGTTCGTGTGTCCAGTTGTTTGTTTAATTTGTGTCCTTAAATTTTTTTTTATCAACTAGTTTTGTCCATCTCTGTTTGATTAAGTCCTTCTTCTATTCACTAATAATGTGTATATGTGTATGTGTTGTGCAATTAGTTGAACTTCAAATTTGACTGATTAACTGATTCCTCGAGTACAATTTTGCTTAGTCAGTACAATTCGAATCATGTGTTAGATACTGTTAAATGTCTGATCATGGATTCGATGGTACATTTTATGATTAGTATAGTCGAGTCGACATATGTCGTCAATTAGTTTTAGTTGTCCGAACAATAACCAATTGACCTGCTTCTGTTAAGCATTGCCTGAATCAATTAGGAACTGAGTTTAGTAACTTATAGTTGTTAATTTGATTTCAGAAATCTAAGGTTTGGTCTGTAATTACAATCTGAATTGATGGCATGTGCACTTGTGCACAACATGTGCATAAAGGCCCTTTTTGAATTAAAATAGTTTGACAGCATATACTGTCAGATTACATTCTGCTGCCCATATTCTGCTTTAGTTTCAGAAATAATAAACCTTACTCAAAAGGTAAGTATGCCAGGGAATATCATGGGGTTGTGTTTTTATTTAAATAGTAAGTGGAAACTGAAAAGAAGATAGCACATGGGAGGGGTGTTCTGATTGTCTAACAGGCTGTTAAAGGGATGATTTTAGGTGTATAAAAGGGAGAAAAAACTTCAGGAGAAGGAGGATAGAGGAGGGATACAAATAGAAAACTCAGACTGAATATTTGAGAGCTGAGTTCTGAAAAACAGA
Source organism: Nicotiana tabacum (assembly GCF_000715075.1). NCBI lineage: Eukaryota > Viridiplantae > Streptophyta > Magnoliopsida > Solanales > Solanaceae > Nicotiana > Nicotiana tabacum. The sequence goes on along the minus strand of NC_134099.1, from coordinate 23,290,371 downwards.
AAACTGGAAAGAATCCTTCTTGATAACTCAAGTAAAATTTCAAAAGACTGAAAATTGGCACTGGATTTTGAAGAGAAAAGAGATAGTGAGAGAAAATAGAGGGGCTTATACAGATACACCTTCGAGAGGAAAATATACAGAAAATCAGCAACTGTTTCTTACTTGTTTGTGTGATTCTCAGTTTGTTCAACCTGTTCAATCAACTCTGTTTTCTTTCAAGTATCAGCTGAGTTCATTGGTTGATTCACATTGTTTGTTTCTCATGGATTTGGTCTGTCTTGGAGTTTTGTTCCTACTGCATTGTTTGCTGTTGTCTTCCTGCCATTTTATCATCGGCTCTAACTGTATCTTGCACTGGGAGCTGTCCTATTTGTACCTGCTGTTACTGCTGCTATTTGGTATTGCTTCTATTGCTCTACTGACCCCTTGCTTCTTCTGTTGTATCCAACATCCAGGTACATACTAAGACTTTGCATCTGATGTAACAATGAAAGCATGAAATCAAAAATATGCATGAGTTTAATCCTTCGTTTGCTGCAGTTACAGTTTTACGAATGTTATTAGATTTGTGTAATTTGTTTAGTTTGTAATTCAATAAAGAGACACATTAGGTAGCCTTGTACTTAATCGCAGCTTAGTTCGTCCTAAATTGTGATTTCGTTTGCTTAATGGGTTGTCTGATAAGTAATGTATGAGTGTTTTGGCACACAGATAATTAGGTAACCTTTCAACTAATATTCTGCATGTATAGAACAGAATGCCTTAATCTTGCCAGATATGATGTAGTTTTATTGTATCTTTGTAGGTAGTTCACATGATCCTGTTTAAACTCTATTGGTATTAATTTCCGATAAGTTAATTCCACTGACCTGGTTTAAATAAGCAAGTTTCAAACTCGGATTTGAAGAACATTTATCATAAGCTTTTAGCAGTTTTATTGATCTTGTATATTAATTTCCCCTGACAATTTAACAACATGTTCATCCATGAAATAAGGCACAAAACGATTCACGCCTCATAAAATCAGATAATCAAATAAGGATCCGAAGTTGGTCAAGCATGTAATTAGCACGTAATCCTCTTTCTTTCATTTCATTAGAGACGAACACAATAGAACTGTAGTCGCTATAGGTTTATCCTCTCAAATAAAATCGAGACGAGCCTCGACAAACAAAAATGCACAAGCTGTGGGGCCCTCTAAATGTATATATTAAAATACTTAGAATTCGGGACAGGCCGTTTAGCGAATTTTACGGCCTTCCCAAAATAACAATACGCTAGTTGCTTTAGGCGCACCTTTTAATAATTTAACCCTCTTAAACATGGGTGCACATTGATGTGACCCAAATCCAAATCCCAACGGAGTCAAAATATGTCGACGATCACGGGTGCATTGATTGTGACGTGGTTCGAGATGCATTTCCACGACGTTGCAATTCCATAAAAATAAATGATAATAATAGAAGCGGTTTAAACTTAATAAAAGCACGTAAGTCATAACATGTATTTAAATCAGATATTTAGCCATTATAACAATTTAAGCGACCGTGCTAGAACCACGGGATTCGAGGGTGCCTAACACCTTCCCTCGGGTCAACAAAATTCCTTACTTAGAATTTTTGGTTCGCAGACTTCATTTGGAAAGTCAAAAATTTCCTCGATTTGGGATTCAAGATAAACCGGTGACTTGGGACACCAAAAGCCAAACCTTTCCCAAGTGGCGACTCTGAATTAAATAAATAATCCCATTTCGAATATTGTCACTTAAATTGGAAAAACTCCCTCGCGCATTTAACCCTTCGGGGCGGGCGCGCAAAAAGGAGGTGTGACAGCTCTGGCGACTCTGCTGGAGATTGTTCGAACCCAGAATCTCCGGTTCAGGGTTCAAGAATTCGAGCTTAGAATAATTGTTATATTTGGCTTTATTATCTGATATTTATTACATGTTTCGACATAACGTGCTGCAATGTTTGTTTTTTACTGCTTTGATATTATCTGAACTGTATGTAAACTGTGCCGAAACTTTTCTCTTCTTACCTCCGGGGAGAAGCTCGCTGGTCGAGACTCCCTATTCGGTTAGTGTCAATACCTGAAATAAGAAAGAGGTCGGACAAGTTACAAAGCCGGACGATCTCGCGGGTCTCCGGTACGTAGCCCCCTCCTCGACTCGAGTTGTTCGCTCGGGTACACAGTCTAGAACAAATACCCAGGTTATAAACCTAGTATAACGAAACTTCATGCCGGATCCCTAGTAGGAACGCTTATTTGCATCATGTTGCATTTGACTTAGGAGACTCAACACAGGGGTTGGGTCTGTCTAGGACAGGCAACCTGAAATGAAAAGACCATCCTGCTGCATCCTATTTGTTTTGCGCATTTTGTAGACACCTGATTTTTGACCCTCCCCGAGAATTTTCACATTTTTAGCATAAATATGTAATTTAGGCCTAATATAGCTATTTTGACTATTTTTGCTTTATTTCGTCGCAAAAGAGGAAAATTACAAAAATATATATATAAATTTTAGTTTATGTATTTCTCATAAACTTGAAAAATACAAAAATTGTACTTTATTTTTGTACTTTATATAATTTCGAAAATTACCAAAAATATAGTTCTATTAATGTTTTATAGTCATTTTAATTTTGAAAAATACAAAAATGTTACTTTATATTTTATCTTTATATTAAAAACGAAAATTACCAAAAATATAGTTCTATTAATGTTTTATAGTCATTTTAATTTTGAAAAATACAAAAATGTTACTTTATATTTTATCTTTATATTAAAAACGAAAATTACAAAAAAATAGTTTTATTAGTATTTTGTAGTTATTTTAATCTTGAAAAAATATTAAAAAAGATCTAGTTTTGTGTTAATTATCAGTCTTATTTTTTGTAGTTATTTTGCTTACATAATTAGGCGAACAACGTCGTATTCTTAATCGGGTCCGGACAAAAGAATAATATTCGGGTTCAAATTACCCGCTTTTAGGCCTAATTCCGGACCTAGCCCATAATAATCCGAGTCCACCACACATGAGGGGACACACGTGGGGAACACAGACGGAATCCCGTACACGGGGAACCCCACCACGCGTGGGGGACACAAGTCTTGAACCCCACCACGCGTGTGGCTCATTTTTCGGGGGCAAAAGTTTACAAAATACACGGACAAACAAGCCAAGAGGGTCAGAGGTGGAGGACTTGGAATTTTTTTGGCAAAAGCACTGTTCACTCTTCTTCATCCTCAGAAAAACCTAGAAAAAACCCACCATCGAACCCACCATCCACCACAACCAGTAGCGGCGTCGTCACCTGAACACCACGTCCAAACGACCCTTCCAGCGAACCTCCATAACTGGCCGGAAAACAAAACCACCCACGCATCCCTAGCAACGAATCAATCCACCAGCTCCCCGCCATAACCATCGCCTTCACCATTCTCACCACCTCCGTCAACAACCAAACAGGCCCGTCGACCACTGTCCAAACGAACGCCGGAAAACACGACCATTCCTCCTCCTCCTAGCTCTGTCAAACCAGTCCGGCGATCCTCCATTAAACCCTGCATCCGCTGTTCATCGTCTTCCTCCTCTTCCTGAAGAAAACCTAGGAAAAACCCTAGAGACCATAACCCAAGACCACCAGCTCCTTCATCGTCGTTACTATCCCGTCGCCACTGCCCCCTACTCCCTCACGTCACAAAACGCCATAACCACCAGCTCCACCCCCTCGTCGTCACTTTCCAGTCGACAACTAAACGACCAGCGAACACCACCGGAAAACCAGCGGCTTCGCCATCGAACAGTAGCTGTGACTGCGCTGCTGCATCGCGCCACCAGCTCCTTCCATATCTGATCCTTTCCTCACATCCAAACGACCCCTTCTGCTGCAGCTTCACGTACCAGTTGCCGCATCGGAAAATACAACAACAACCCAACAATCTCTGGTCGTTGACAGTTTTTGGGTCCGAGCTTTCTATTTTCCATTGAGGTCGTCTTTGGTTCGTCGAGGTCCGGTACGTCGAGGTGTTTGTCCGAGGTTTCGTCATTGTTCCTCGTTTAGTGAGGTCCGGTTCGAGTTCCGTCGGGGCGCTGTTGGTCGTTCTAGGTTTGTCGAGGTTCGAAGGTTAGTGTTCTTCGTCCTTTGTTTCATTCCGTTCGTTTCGCATATTATGGTTCAAGGTGAATGTCAACAATGCAATTTTTTGTCGTTTTATTAAAAAAAGGAGTTTATCTTATGGTTAGTTACTGCATGTGTTTAAAGTAAATGTGAGAACATATCGTAAGCTTAAGTTTTTTACGATAATGTCTACTTCCATGCATATACTTGTGTTTATTAAGGGAACAATTTGACATCCTGTGAATTGTTGCGAACATATGTACTCGCATATATTATGTACTCTCATTGTAATAGGTATGTGAACACCCGAATGAAAATCATGACTAGCGTTTAAGCCTTATTCCTCGATCTTTAGAAATAGAAGTCGGATTTAATAACAGTAACAATACGTTAGCAAAGTTGGGATTAATAGGAGCCTTATTAAAATACTTAGAATTCGGGACAGGCCGTTTAGCGAAATTCCACGGCCTTACCTAAAAAATAATTATACGCTAGTCGCTTTAGGCGCGCCTTTAATAATTTAATTTTCTTAAGCTCGGGTGCACATTTATGTGACCCAAATCCAAGTCTCAATGAAATCGAAATGTGTCCCTAATCACGGGTACATTGATTGTGACGTGGTCTGTGAAGCATTTCCATGACGTTGTAAATCCTTTTAATAATGAATGAGACGAGCCTCGACAAACAAAAATGCACAACTTGCGGGGCCCTCTAAATGTGTATATATTAAAACACTTAGAATTCGGGACATGCCGTTTAGCGAATTTTACGGCCTTCCCCAAAATAACAATATGTTAGTTGCGTTAGGCACGCCTTTAATAATTTATTTTCTTTAACTCGGGTGCACATTTATGTGACCTAAATCTAAATCTCAACCGAGTCGAGATATGTCAAACAACCACGGGTGCATTGATGTAACGTGGTTCGAGATATGTTTTCGCGACGTTGCAATTCCCTGTAAGAAATAATAATAATAATAATTATGAAAGCGGTAAAAGTTAAAATTTGCACATAAGTTCATATTTGTATAAAATCAGATAATCAAGCCGAATATAACAGTTGAGCGACCGTGCTAGAACCACGGAACTCGGGAATGCCTAACACCTTCTCCCGGGTTAACAGGATTCCTTATTCGGATTTCTGGTACGCAGACTGTAATATGGAGTCATTCTTTTCCTCGATTCGGGATTAAAATTGGTGACTTGGGACACCTTAAATCTCCCAAGTGGCGACTCTGAAATAAATAAACCAATCCCGTTTTGATTGTCCTTTAATTGGAAAAAAACCCCTTGCGCCCTCTCGGGTGCGGAAAAAGGAGGTGTGACAGCTCTGGCGACTCTTCTGGGGACGAACACCCAGAACCACTGGTTCAGGGTTAAGAATTCGAGCTTAGAATAATTGTTATTATTTGGCTTTATTTATTATCTGATTTTTACATGTTTGAGCCTAATGTGCTAAATGCTGCTTTTACCGCTTTGATATTATTTGAATTGTATATAAATTGTGCCGAAACCTTTCTCTTCTTACCTCCGGGGATGTGCTTACTGGTTGAGACTCCCTATTCTGTTAGTGTCATACCCTGAATAAAAGAGGCTCGGAAAGTTTCTAAGCCGGCTGGCCTTTTGGTTCCCGGAAAGGAGCTCCTTCCTCAGCTCGAGTTGTCCGCTCGGGTACACTGTCTAGAACACCGACCCAGGTTTTTGAACATAGAATAACGTGACTTCATGCCGGATCCCTAGTAGGAACGCTTATTTGCATCACGTTGCATTTGACTCAGGGGACTCAACACAGGGGTTGGGTCCGTCTAGGACTAGCGACCTGATATGAAAAGGCCATCCTGATGCATCCTATTTGTTTTCCGTGCATTTATTTGTCTCGTACCCGCATGCTGACCGGTGTTTGAATATTATGAATTTTGTGAAATTGAAAAAAAGGGAAATAACGGTTAAGGAATTGATTGTTTATTTTTGAAAAAAAAACCAATACCCAAATACTGTCAAAACTCTGCCGAAATTTTGAGAAAATGAAAAAAAAAACGTCTTATTAGTTTGTTTTATTAAAAGCAAAGGAAAAATAGAAAAATCGTTGTTCTGTTTTGTTTTTCAGAAAAATATAGAAATATATAGTTTGTCTTGTTATAAAAATAAAAATTAAAAAAAAGTCTTATTTTAAAATGTTTTTTTTATGAAAATTCAAAAAATAATAATAATAAAAAAAGAGTCTTTCATTATTTGTCACAAATATATACATGTATATATATATATATCCAAATTTTTTTTATTTCCAAAAAATATATATATGTCTTTATTTGTTGCAAAAATATTTGTCTTGCCAAAAAGTTTAGAAAAGTTTTTAGACTCCCAATTTTCAAAAACAAAAAAAAAGATCCAAAAATATTTTCCATTATTAACTTCTTTAGAAAGTCTTTTAATTATTTTTTTTAAAAAAAATGTATAATAAGAAGAAAAAATCCGAAAATATTTTGATTCTTCTTTCAAAATTGAAAAGAAAATTCAAAATTCAAAAAAAAACATTTTAGAAGCATTTCTTTTATTAAAGGGAAAATTCCAAAAAATATATTCTTCTTTTCTTTAGAATAAAAAATAATGCAAATGAAAATTCAAAAAATATATCTTAGAAGTGTTTCTTTTAAAAAGAAAATCAATCAAAAATCAAAAAAATATACTTCCTTTCTTCTTTTAAAGTAGTTCTTTCACAAATTCAGAAAAAAAAAGTTAGTTCATCTACTTATTCTTGATTACCGAACTACGCGGGTTTGATTCTCACCAGATGTGAGATACGTAGGCAACCCTCATTGGGTCCAACCCCACCCTTTGCTAAAAAGCCAAAAACAAATATAAAAAAAGAAAAAACAAAAAAAAACATGTCAAAGATTTTTAATTTTGTCGTAAATAAGTCTAGCGATGTAACTTCCCCCTTTTACAAAAAAAAAAAAAAATAGCAAAAACAAATATGTCAAATTTTAATTGTCATAAAGAAGTCGGGTGCTGCTGTTTTATCAAGACATAGCCGAATGTTCTCGAAAGGGACGTCGGAAGGCTGACTTTGCATAAACAGCCACCTTTGGGTCATTTTTAAGACTTGGTCCAGTCGACCCACATAGCCTTAAAAATCTTCGTCCCCGAGGCATTGAAAGACCGTGTTTGCAATGTTGAATCTTCTATTTTTGAAAAAAATGATAAAAGAGTCATAAACAAGTCCGGGTGATGCTGCTTATGCCAAAAATAGCCAAATGTTCCCGAAAGGAACTCCGGAAGGCTGCCTTGGTGCAGACGGCCACCTCGTTTTTTTTCTCACACAACCTTAAAAATCTTCGTTCATGAAGTGCTGAGAGGTCGTGTTCAGAAATCCTTTTGAGAAAAATCACATATTTTTGCTTTTATCAGAATAAGTTTCGTTTGTTAAAATCTTATTAATAAATGTGCAGAATGAGCACGACTCCAAATGAACCCTTTTCAATCATGAATAAAATCCCCTTCCAATTGCGGCTCTGGTGGAATGATTTAGGCAAAGAAGGGCATGACGAAATCAAGAAGTATCTGAAAGGCCTCACGAGTTTGTTGGATATCAGGCCACGGGGAGATATCATAAGGGCACTAGTCCCCCACTGGGATCCTGCGCACAATGTCTTCCATTTCTCGGACTTTGAACTTACCCCAACTTTAGAAGAAATAGTAGGGTATATCGGCAGCGCTGAGACTCCTTTGAGGCACAAATATCTGATTGCTCCAAGAGCTGTAGCAATACACCGGTTTCTGGACTCCTTAAAGATAGTCATAACAATTCATAACCCTGACTTGGCGAAAGGTTTTTGCAGCATGAGTTTCATATATCAAAGATATGGTCACATAGGAGGATTCGACAAGCCAGAAAACCAGTTGTGCAGCAAAAGTAATCGTCAAAAGTGGGAAGAACATAGACGGATTGCTTTCATGATAACTTTCTTAGGACTCTTAGTATTCCCAAGAAAAGACGGGAATATTGACATAAAGATAGCAGGGGTCGTCAGTACGTTGCTCACACAGAGAGATAGTACGTTGGTGCCCATGATAGTATCTGATATGTTCCGGGCTCTCACGTCTTGCAAAGCCGGAGGAAGCTTTTTCGAGGGTTGCAATTTGTTGTTGCAAATGTGGATGACCGAACACCTATGTCACCGAGCCCAGTTTTTGAGCCATGGATCCGCTGAAAAGACCTGCATAGAGGAGTTCTATACCAGAGTTAATGAGACCTACCTACCTGAAGGAGTCACAGCATGGACCTCATATTTCCGTACCCTCGACGCCAGTCAAATACAGTGGGCGCTAGGATGGTTACCGATCGACGAAGTCATATACATGCCAGCCGCCAGGCCCCATTTTCTCTTAATGGGACTTAAGAGCATTCAACCATACGCGCCGCATTGGGTTTTAAGGCAACTTGGGAGGTGTCAGATAGTGCCGAAAGACGAGGATCTAAGCACCCAGGTGATTGAGATCAGTCCCGACGGCCAGTTTCCTGAAGCAAGGGTTCGCCAAATTTGGAGCCAATGTCAATACTTAGAAGCAAATACTTGTGTAATGAATCGGGCAAAAGGGGAAGTTTCGCCCGGGTATCAGGCCTGGTACAAAGGGGAGACATCATCTGGAAGGCCAACCAAAAGACCTCACCTGCAAGAATTTGCCAAATCTTCACAAGAGCAGTGGGGTTGGTTGGCCAAAGAGCGGGAATATCTTGCCGAAACAGGCAAACTGAAGCAACAAGTTCAGGATATGAGGTTTGAATGCCAATTACAGTCTGCTGCCCACAAGGGAGAAAAGAACAGATTAATCAGAGAAGGCGAGATCCTCAAAGCTCAGATCCGGAGGATGAAAAAGGAGGCTGATAACCAGCTGAGAAGCCGGGCGGATAAAAGATTGATAGCAGGGTTAAAGGATCAGGTTGCGGAATGCCAGGAAGATTTGGAAAGAGCCAAGGCTAGCACAGCAAGATTGCGGACCAAGTGGGCAAAGGGTACAATGGCCCGGAGGCAGCGCCTGCAACAAGTCATAAGGGATTATGAACTGAGCATCGGGACATTAAGGGAAACGAATTCCACTCTTCAAGAGCGGATCTTCAAGCAAACATGAGATGCCCAAGCCGACAGAAGGCGATGTTACGATGCAACGACCAGAATGGAAAGACAAATGGAGATGTTCCAGGATCAACTTGCCAACAATGCGCAAACACTAGGATTGATGAACCGACAGATAAGGCAGTTGTTCACAGAAAGGGACAACATTCGAGGAAGGATCGATGAGATTGGGCATTACATCTACATGAGATGCCTGGCATGCGAGCAAATGCCTCGGAAGACCCTCCTTGCTTCCATCATGGGTTGCGTCCACCGAATCATGAATGAGTTGAAAAGCCTGCAGAGGGACCTCACACCAAGGGCCGCGGAAAGGCCGAATGATGCCTCGCGGGCCCCTAAGTTGAAAAATTAATCTTTGGTTGAGTCTTGTTTATTTGGCTTTGTTGCTTTTCCATATGTTGTTTTCTTTTCTTTTAGTCAAAACGGGTTAAGAACTGTGGAGTCTGTACTATTGCTATTCCTTGTTTGAAGTAATTTGTAATAGCAAAATTTTGAGAATGAATTTAATGATTTCACAAGAATTTTGTGTTTCTTTACTTTAAGGCAGAACTACGCCTGGTCTGATTCGCGCGGGGACGTGATACGTAGGCAATCCCCATAAGATTCGACCGCTTTTAATAAAGAAAGAAAAAAAATACAAAAATAAAATATAAAAAAAACAGAAAAGGGGATAAATGAGCAAACCGGGATGACGCATGTTGTTTAAAGCGAAGCATGTAGAAACGGTTAACTGCCTAGGAGCATTGCATCCTCTATGTGTTGAGATTAAATCCGTTAAACTCTAACGCTAACAAAGTTTGTTGTTGTCTGATCAAGACAGTTAGTTGTTAAAGAATTCTGGCAACACACCCTTACCAAACCAGATCCAAAGGACCGGTAGCAATAAGCATGACTACTTCAGAGAATAGTAACGAGGAAGAAAGGCCGATGAGCCAGTTGTTAAAAGAAGCGATGGAAAAGATTGAAAGGATGGGACTAGAGATGAATGCAATGCAGCTAGCTTTAGCCAAAGCACAAAAGAGTACTGAGCCATTGGGGCGCATGCCGGAATACCCTCATTCCGGCCCTTCCACAAGCCTCCCGAACCCCGTTATCATCAAGAAAGAAGCCCTCATGATTCCCAAGCTCCACCACCCCATCAACCTCTCCCATCACCAAATATTCCCACTTTTGTGGGACCCCCATCAGCCACCTTGCAAAGAACGACCAGTAAGCCATTGTTTCAGGCCCACGATACGCAGTACTACCCCCTGAGCCTACATTCCATGCCCCCGAGCCCCAGGCCTACCATCCGCGCTTGGAGGTACTGGCAGAGATTGAAAAGCCGGTTAAAGCCCCTGAACAGGATGAGGTATTGAGAAAGTTCAAAAGCCTGGAGCAGTCCTTCAGGAACCTGCACGGTTTGGGCAACCAAGTCAGCGTAGCTTACAAAGATCTATGCCCTTTCCCGGACGTCCAACTCTCGGCGGGGTTCAAGATGCCTAAGTTTGATTTGTATGAAGGGCACGACGATCCCATGGCACATTTGCGGGGATTCTGTAGCAAAATGAGAGGGGCAGGCGGCAAAGATGAGCTGTTGATAGCTTATTTCGGCCAAAGTCTGAGCGGATCTGCACTAGAATGGTATACCAGGCAGGATTCCAGTAGGTGGTACACTTGGGATGATCTGGCGTAGGCTTTTGAAGGTCATTTCCAGTACAATCTCGAGATAGTCCCTGACCGTCTCACATTGTTGAGGACTGGGAAGAAACCCGGGGAAAGTTTTCGCGAGTTCGGTTTCCGCTGGAGAGAGCAAGCGGCCAGAGTCGATCCTCCCATGAGAGAGGGAGAGATGGTGGACTATTTCTTACAAACATTGGATCCAACCTACTTTGGTCACTTGGTGACAACGGTTGGAAAATCCTTCAACGAGGTGGTCAAGATAGGGGTCATGATAGAAGAGGGTCTGAGGTCTGACAAAATCTTGAACTACTCGGCACTCAAGGCCACGACCCAGGCTATTCAGAACGGCACGGGAGGTGCGCTGAGAAGAAAGAAAGAAGAAGTTGCCTCGATCGAGGCAGGCAGTTGGTCCGGATCTGGCAGGCCACACTACAACCAACCCAGACCTCACAGGACAAACTACCCATACAACCCACCACATCACTACTATCCCCCCCAAGAACCGCATTTCACCGTCCATCAAGCCCAGACATACACCCAACCTCCGGTTCGCCCACAATGGCGTGCGCCGGCTCCCCACACTACATACCCAGCTCCACATAATACCTACCCATTACCACAAAATACTTACCCTCCACCCAGAGCACACAGGAACCCTCCAGGGACAGGTTTTCGAGGGAGTCAAGCGGCTAAAAATGATAGGCTACAGAAACATAGAGCCTTTACTGAGCTGGGAGAGTCCTATACCGCCGTATTCCACAAGTTGAAACGATTGGGTTTGGTAACTCCTGTCGAACCCAGAGAGCAAAACCCCCCGCCTCAAAATATGAACAGGACGATAAGCTGTGAATATTGCTCAGGGATGCTGGGACATGAAACTGAAAAATGTTGGAGATTGAAGCAGGCGATACAAGACCTCATTGATACTAACAAAATTGAGGTCCAGACACCGGAGGTTCCCAACATCAACCAGAACCCACTGCCAGCACACCACGAGACTCACATGATTGAGTTGGTGTATGAGGGAGGAGAGTTGAGAAAACTCTCACAGACAGTGATGATGATTCAAGCCGCCCCGAAAGAAGAATCAACCAGTAGGGGAACGAGGGTACAGTCGCAGAGGGAAGGCGTCAATCCAGTAGTAATATTGGGGAAGAGCCCGTCCGCCATAACAAGCAAACCCGAGCCAAACAAGTTGGTAATATTAGGGACTCCGCCCATACCTACGGTTGCGTTGAAGGGGGTATACAGAGAATTGGTCACTATAAAGCCTGTAGTCCAGCTGCCAATGATTGATAGCAAGGCTGTGCCTTGGAAATACGAGAAGGCAGTAGTGATGTATAAAGGAAAACAGGTGGAGGAAGTTAGTTGTGAAGCACAGGGGCTGACTCAATCAGGTAGGTGTTTTGCTCTGGCGGAGCTGAGAAGAACCAACCCAGCTGCAACCAAGAAACCTGTATCTGAAGAAGAGGCTGAGGAGTTCCTGAGAAAGATGAAGGTACAGGACTACTCCGTGGTCGAACAGCTGAGGAAGACGCCGGCCCAGATCTCGCTGCTGTCATTACTGATCCATTCTGAGGAGCATCGTCGGGCCCTGATGAAGAATATTGAACGAAGCTCATGTGCCCAACGAGATTTCTGTAAACCACCTGGAAACCATTGCCAACAAGATTTTCGAGGTGAACAGGGTAATATTCTCAGATGATGACCTACCGATGGAAGGTACAGAGCATAATAAATCTCTTTACCTGACTGTCAAATGTGAAAACTCGGTAGTTACTTGGGCATTGGTGGATAACGGTTCAAGTGCCAATATCTGCCCATTATCCACTCTGAACCAGTTAAAGGTCGATCACGGAAGAATTCGCAAGAATAGCATCTGCGTCCGAGGATTCGACGGAAATGGAACAGCCACGGTAGGGGATGTTGTACTTGAATTGACCATCGGTCCAGTCCTGTTCACCATGGAATTCCAGGTGCTAGATGCCACAGTATCTTATAACCTTCTGTTAGGACGACCATGGATTCATGCAGCCAAAGCAGTGCCCTCCACCCTACATCAGATGGTGAAGTTCGAGTGGGAAAGGCAAGAGGTCGTGCTACACGGCGAGGACACGGCGTGCACCATGGGTGGCGCCATTGTACCTTTCATAGAGACTGATGATGACAAAGGTCCTTGGGTCTACCAGATTTTCGATACAGTGTCGGCAAAAAAAATTTCTGAAGGAGAAATCATCCCGCACCCTAGGGTAGCTGCCGCGACAGTCATGATGGTCTCGGAAATGCTGGGTAATGGATTTGTGCCGGGAAGAGGCCTGGGAGTCGAGCTTCAGGGGATTGTCCAACCTGTCACCCTGCCTAAAAATCTGGAAACTTTCGGATTGGGGTTCAAACCAACCGCAGCAGATAGGAAGCAAGCGCGAAAAATGAAGAAGAGGGTCTGGTTTCTGCCCAAACCGGTGCCACGTCTCTCAAGGTCCTTTGTCAGAGCCAGTGCCAAGGGGTCGCCAGTCCCGAAGATCCTAGGACCATTGATTGGTATGGATGGGGACCTGAATCAGAGTTTCGAGAGGCTATTCGCTGATATCAGTATGGTAGAAGCTGGAGAAGGTTCCAGCAGAGCAGAGATACAGTTTGTGGGGCCTAAGGCCAAAACCAACAACTGGACGGTTACTCCTCTTCCTGTCCGAGGGGAGTCTTGGTAGTAGGCTTTGATTTATGTTTTGTTTGTTTTGTTTTGTTAGGATTATTCCAGGGTGTAATCCAAATTTTACTTTTGTTTTGTAAAAGTGTGAACCCTTTTATCCCGCAAGTTTAATAAAGTTCTCTTCTTTTGCCCATTTTAATTTTGTTTTGTTCTTTTTTTTCTGAACAGTTCTCTTTTTACTGGTTCTAATGACATGGCATGCACAGCGGATCGTCGACCTAGTCTAATAAATCAATCTGAATCCGACTTAATGACACAAGAGGTCGTTTGCGACGATGAATCTGAATATGACGAAGATAAAGCCTTCGAAGAGATAAACCGAGAACTGCGCCAATTTGAAGAAAAACCCAAACCTAACCTAAATGACACTGAGGCTGTGAATCTAGGGGACGCTGATAATGTCCGAGAAACCAAAATCAGCATCCATATTGAGCCGAATGTCAGGGAAGAATTGATCAAAACCCTTATGGAATTCAAAGATGTTTTTGCATGGTCATATGATGATATGCCAGGATTAAGCACCAATTTAGTGGTTCACAAATTGCCCACTGACCCGGCATACCCTCCGGTCAAGCAAAAGCTAAGGAAATTTAAAACAGAAATGAGTGTAAAGATCAAAGAAGAGGTGATTAAGCAGTTGCCGGCGAAGGTCATTCGGGTCACTCGATATCCCGAGTGGTTGGACAATGTGGTACCAGTTCCAAAGAAGGACGGGAAAATCAGGGTGTGCGTCGACTACCGCAACCTCAACAAAGCCAGTCCCAAGGACAACTTTCCATTACCCAACATCCATATCTTGATCGATAATTGTGCTGGGCGTGAGATCGGATCATTTGTGGATTGCTATGTGGGTTATCATCAGATCCTAATGGATGAAGAAGATGCGGAAAAGACAGCATTTATCACGCCATGGGGAACTTACTGCTATCGGGTAATGCCGTTCGGACTAAAGAATGCCGGGACAACGTACATGCGAGCAATGACTGCTGTGTTTCACGACATGATACACAAAGAAATTGAGGTGTACGTCGATGATGTGATCATAAAGTCTTGGCGTCAGGAAGACCATGTAGCAGACCTAAGGAGATTCTTCCAAAGACTCCGAAGGTATGATATCAAGCTTAACCCGGCCAAATGCGCATTCGGGGTTCCATCAGGAAAGTTGTTAGGATTCATCGTCAATCGACGGGGGATTGAGTTAGACCCATCCAAAATCGAATCCATCCGAGATCTGCCACCGCCAAAGAACAAAACAGAGGTAATGAGTTTGCTGGGTAGACTCAATTACATCAGCAGGTTCATCGCTCAACTCACGGCGACTTGTGAGCCCATATTTCGATTGCTGAGAAAAGATGCTGCGGTAAGTTGGACGGCATAGTGTCAAGGGGCTTTCAACCAAATCAAAGGGTATCTGTCTAATCCACCCGTATTGGTCCCGCCTCAGCCAGGGAAGCCTTTAATTCTTTATCTGACGGTCCTGGAAAATTCTTTTGGTTGTGTACTGGGGCAACATGATGACACAGGAAGGAAGGAGCAGGCCATCTACTATCTTAGCAAGAAATTCACAGTATATGAAGTCAAGTACACTCAACTCGAGAAAACATGTTGCGCCCTAACTTGGGTAGCTCAGAAGTTGAAACACTATCTGTCCTCGTATACTACTTATCTAATATCCCGTTTGGACCCATTGAAGTATATCTTTCAGAAACCTATGCCCACAGGGAGGTTGGCAAAATGGCAAATTCTGCTCACAGAGTTCGATATCGTCTATGTGACGAGGACAGCCATGAAAGCCCAGGCGCTGGCCGATCATTTGGCAGAGAATCCTGTTGATGAAAAATACGAGCCTTTAAGAACGTATTTCCCCGACGAAGAGGTAATGCATACAAATGAGCTGGAGTTACCTGAGGAACCGGGTTGGAAGCTTTTCTTTGATGGAGCTGCAAACGCGAAAGGGGTTGGAATAGGAGCAGTACTCATTTCTGAAACGGGATGCCATTATCCTGTTACGGCTCAACTACGCTTCTATTGCACCAATAATATGGCCGAGTATGAAGCTTGCATTTTGGGTCTACGATTGGCTGCGGACATGGATGTCCAAGACGTCTTGGTCTTGGGAGACTCGGACCTCTTGGTACATCAGATTCAGGGTGAATGGGAAACACGGGACTTGAAACTCATACCTTATCGACAATGCTTGCACGATCTGAGCAAGCAATTTCGATCGGTAAAATTCAAACATATCCCGAGAGTTCATAACGAGGTTGCGGATGCATTGGCCACCTTAGCATCAATGTTGCACCACCCTGACAAAATGTATGTTGATCCTCTGCACATCCAGGTCCGTGATCAGCACGCTTATTGCAACGCCGTAGAAGAGGAAGCAGATGGCGAGCCCTGGTTTCATGATATCAAAGAATACCTCAGAATGGGGATATATCCGGAACAGGCCACTGGAGACCAAAAAAGAGCCCTTCGGCGTTTGTCAAATGGTTTCTTCCTCAGCGCAGGAGTGCTATACAAAAGGACCCCAGATTTGGGATTGTTGAGATGTATAGATGCCGGTCAAGCCACGACGGTTATGGCAGAGGTACATGCTGGAGTTTGCGGGCCACATATGAGCGGATATGTATTGGCAAGGAAGATCCTTCGGGCAGGGTATTATTGGCTCACCATGGAACATGACTGTATCACTTTCGTGAGGAAGTGCCATCAGTGTCAGATACATGGAGATCGGATTCATTCTCCGCCAACAGAGTTACATACGATGTCAGCACCCTGGCCGTTTGTGGCATGGGGCATGGATGTCATTGGACCTATCGAGCCAGCAGCATCCAACGGTCATAGGTTCATTCTAGTAACCATTGATTACTTCACCAAATGGGTTGAGGCTAAAACCTTCAAGTCGGTAACTAAAAAGGCAGTGGTGGATTTTGTGCACTCCCATATCATCTGCAGATTTGGGATCCCAAAAGTAATCATTACGGATAACGGTGCGAATCTTAACAGCAGCCTGATGAGAGAGGTATGCCAACAATTCAAGATTACACACCGCAATTCCACCCCATATCGTCCCAAGGTGAATGGAGCGGTCGAAGCAGCCAATAAGAACATCAAGAAGATACTACGAAAGATGGTGGAAGGGTCCAGACAATGGCATGAGAGATTACCCTTTGCTTTGTTGGGTTACCGCACTACAGTCCGGACTTCCATAGGTACAACTCCTTATTTGTTGGTGTACGGAACTGAGGCTGTAATACCGGTAGAGGTCGAAATTCCGTCCCTCCGGATTGTCGTTGAAGCCGAGATCGATGATGACGAATGGGTCAAAGCTCGATTGGAACAGTTGAGCTTGATAGACGAGAAAAGATTGGCAGCGGTGTGCCATGGTCAGCTGTATCAGAATGGCAAGAACATATAATAAGAAGGTACGCCCCAGGAAGTTTGAAGTAGGGCAACAGGTATTGAAGAAGATCCTCCCACACCAGGTCGAGGCAAAAGGCAAGTTCGCCCCAAATTGGCAAGGGCCTTATATCGTGACCAGAGTATTGTCCAATGGAGCTTTGTGTTTAACGGATATCGAGGGAAGATGTGTTGACATGGCTATCAATTCGGATGCAGTCAAGAGATATTATGCGTAATTTCTTTTGATTATGGCAGTTGTTGGTTCGTTTGTTTGTACTTGGTACTTATTGGACAATGAAATGACGGAGGCAATTCTTTCTTCTATCCAAACACTTTTACCCTTGTTTTCCCCTTTTGAGCTTTAAGTTATTCTTTCATACCCCTCTTTTGGAATCACTAATGGAAAAGATATGAAAAGAGAAAGAAGAAGAAGAGAAAATTTTAAGAGAAAATGAAAAAAGAAAGAAAAAAAAAGAAGAAGAAAAAGAAAAAGAAGAAGATAAAAACCACAAAACAGCGGGAACTACGTTTGACCTGATTCCTCAAAAAGGATACGTAGGCGCCTCACGGCTCGGTCATAGTGTGCATCATAGAGTACATAGTGTGCATAGTATACACAAGTACGCATGATAGGCACAATGTGCGAACGCACATAATTCAACATAGAGTAAAAATAAAATCCCCCAAGCAAGAAAAACTGGGGCAGAGGTTATGTTTTACGGTTCCAACAAAGTTTTGATTCCAAAAGTTGTAGCGTATCACCCATCAAGTTATTTTATTTTGATAGCCTTTCTTTTAGCCCACACCGAAACCAACATCGACGTCCAAAAGACCTCCCGATCAATATCCAAGAGGCGCCAAGTCAGGCAAATAAAGCCGAGAGTAATACACTGATCCCCGGCAAAGAAGAGGAGCATAAAACGGGAAATGAATTGATCTCTAGAAGAGAGGGTCACATCGACAGCACTCCCATCCTCCGTGAAAATATATGATAAAATGAGAGAGTCTTGGCGATGAAAACCTTCGCAGGCACCACAAGGCGACGAAAGATGAGGGATATAAAACGAGAGAGTCTTATTGGTGAAAACCTTCACAGGCACCATAAGGCGCCGAGAGCTGAGAGAAAAGAGAGAGTCTCATTAGTGAAAACCCCTCGAAGGGCACTATGAGGCGACGAGACAGATCAACAAAAGGGATCCGCGTTCACAGAGAAATGGACGCCCATTTATCCCCAGCAAGTAAGGTCATCTAGCAAGTTGATTGATACAAACAGACTGGGTCGGGAATCTATGGTGCACGTCATGATCACAAGGACCAGTCCTGTTGTCCAAATAAGTTTTTCTCTTTTCCTTTTTCCACCAAGTATTGGTTCAGAAAGATTTTCTTCTTTTTTCTATTTCTTTCGTTTTTATTTCTAAGAATTCGTGTTGAAAGAGATTTTTCAAAGTTTACTACTAGTCCAAAGTGGTCAGACGCCACAAGAAAGGGAAATCAATCCAGTACAAGATATCCCCAGGAAATGCAATTCTATGCCTCACAATTCCGGGGGAAGTGAACTCCTGAAGGGGGGTAATTTCGAGATTAAAAGCAGACTCCCACGGCATGTCCTAAAAAGAGAAGCAAAAAGGGGGTTAAATGGAAAAACCACCCCAGCAAGCGACGTCGTCCACCAACCAGTTATTGGTGCACAGAGCAAGGAAAAGAAAAGGGAGAAATCATCCCCCAACGGAAAGATCACCGTTGCCCCACCATGATTAAAACTAATTAAGTCTTTCTGTCTGCTGCAGGAAAATAAAGGTCGATGAAGGCAGAGGAACGCGATACCAGAAAGGTCACCAAAACAGGGGCAGAAAATTTTCTGCCATTGTCAAAAATTTTCTCGGAGGAACGGGAAAACAATAATTTTCATGTCTTAGTTTAAATAGGCGCCCACCTGTATAATGAGAGGAATAAATTTCATGTCTTAGTTTAAATAGGCGCCCACCTATATAACGAGAGGAATATTTTCATGTCTTAGTTTAAATAGGCGCCCACCTGTATAACGAGAGGAATAATTTTCATGTCTTAGTTTGAATAGGCGCCCATCTGTATAACGAGAGGAATAATTTTCAGTCTTAGTTTAAATAGGCGCCCACCTGTATAACGAGAGGAATAAATTTCATGTCTTAGTTTAAATAGGCGCCCACCTGTATAACGAGAGGAATATTTTCATGTCTTAGTTTAAATAGGCGCCCACCTGTATAACGAGAGGAATAATTTTCATGTCTTAGTTTAAATAGGCGCCCACCTGTATAACGAGAGGAATAATTTTCATGTCTTAGTTTAAATAGGCGCCCACCTGTATAACGAGAGGAATAATTTTCATGTCTTAGTTTAAATAGGCGCCCACCTGTATAACGAGAGGAATAATTTTCAGTCTTAGTTTAAATAGGCGCCCACCTGTATAACGAGAGGAATAAATTTCATGTCTTAGTTTAAATAGGCGCCCACCTGTATAACGAGAGGAATAATTTTCAGTCTTAGTTTAAATAGGCGCCCACCTGTATAACGAGAGGAATAATTTTCATGTCTTAGTTTAAATAGGCGCCCACCTATATAACGAGAGGAATAATTTTCATGTCTTAGTTTAAATAGGCGCCCACCTGTATAACGAGAGGAATAATTTTCAGTCTTAGTTTAAATAGGCGCCCACCTGTATAACGAGAGGAATAAATTTCAGGTCTTGGTTTAAATAGGCGCCCACCTGTATAACGAGAGGAATAATTTTCAGTCTTAGTTTAAATAGGCGCCCACCTGTATAACGAGAGGAATAAATTTCATGTCTTAGTTTAAATAGGCGCCCACCTGTATAACGAGAGGAATATTTTCATGTCTTAGTTTAAATAGGCGCCCACCTGTATAACGAGAGGAATAATTTTCATGTCTTAGTTTAAATAGGCGCCCACCTGTATAACGAGAGGAATATTTTTATGTTTTAGTTTAAATATTTCAGGTTTTGAGAGCAGTAACCCCACTGGAAGGTAGAAGGTTACAACAGGAATATCCAGCAGGGAACAATAAAAATCCCCAGTACTGGGAAGCAGAAGGAGGCAAACTCAGGCACACGAGTCAAAAGGACGCGTAAGGACGCATTTTGAAAGAAGTAGCTTGTGAACATTGAGTCATGCCCAGCATGGCAAATCTGATGAAGAGAGCCATACCGTCGAAGGAACCATTGAAAGGATTGATGAAGAAGACGATGTCCCCAGCGGATCAAGCAAAATGAAAACTGGTACTCAGAGGAGCAAAAGGCCCGTACCATCCCTCAAGTTCACAAAATAAAAGCATCGGAGGAAAACGCAAGCTGACAAAGAAGAAATCAGGCGTCGACCTGGAGAACAAGGACAAAGAAAGGAAGTAATCAGGCGTCCACCTGGAGAACAAGGACAAAGAAAAAGAAATCAGGCATCCACCTGGAGAACAAGGACAAAGAAAAGAAGAAATCAGGCGTCCACCTGGAGAACAAGGACAAAGGAAGGAAGAAATCAGGCGTCCACCTGGAGAACAAGGATAAAGAAAAGAAATAGAAATCAGGCACCCACCTGGAGAATAAGGGAATACAATTGAAGTATTGAAGCCAAAATCCCGCTCATATGAGAAAGGAGCACATTTAGAATCAATAAAGCAGAGGAATACAATAGGAATCCCCTGCAGGAAACAATAAAAATCCCCAGCACCGGGAATCAGAAGGCTACGGCTAAAATCCCCAGCATTCAACCAAGTCATAAATAGCAGAAGCTCGCCTCAAGAATGCGAGTCAACAGTCTGAGATGGTCAACAAAAGCTGGACACAAAAAGGGTATCAAGGTCTGCTCAAGGATATCTAGGCAAAACAAATATGGTCTGCTCAAAAACTAGCACCTGCAACTAGCAAGTAGCAAGGTTCGAATCCAAAGTCTGTGTGAAGCACCATTCAAGACTCAAGATCAAGTTTCAGAAGACTTAAAGATAGGAATCCTTGTAACTAGTAGCTGATAGGCTTAGTTAGTCTTTTTCAGTTTTTCATTTTTGATGTAATGACAGGACCACGGACCGGAACCTCAACAGAATGGCACCTCGATCGGCTCTACACCTCGGTACACTTAACCATCTCTCTCATTTCCGAACTACACATGGCCTGATTCCTGTATAACCAAGGATATGTAGGCAGCTCAGATACCAGGGCTCGGTCACATCCCCTTCCTTTCCGTAGTGTAGTCCCTCCAAGTAATGGTCGGGTCAAAAACATGTCTAGTCGTTCTTTGTCAGAAAACTCTTCGTGTTTCCAGTCAAAGAGGGGCAGCTGTAGACACCTGATTTTTTACCCTCCCCGAGAATTTTCACATTTTTAGCATAAATATGTAATTTAGGCCTAATATAGCTATTTTGACTATTTTTGCTTTATTTCGTTGCAAAAGAGGAAAATTACAAAAATATATATATAAATTTTAGTTTATGTATTTCTCATAAACTTGAAAAATACAAAAATTGTACTTTATTTTTGTACTTTATATAATTTCGAAAATTACCAAAAATATAGTTCTATTAATGTTTTATAGTCATTTTAATTTTGAAAAATACAAAAATGTTACTTTATATTTTATCTTTATATTAAAAACGAAAATTACCAAAAATATAGTTCTATTAATGTTTTATAGTCATTTTAATTTTGAAAAATACAAAAATGTTATTTTTTGTAGTTATTTTGCTTACATAATTAGGCGAACAACGTCGTATTCTTAATCGGGTCCGGACAAAAGAATAATATTCGGGTTCAAATTACCCGCTTTTAGGCCTAATTCCGGACCTAGCCCATAATAATCCGAGTCCACCACACATGAGGGGACACACGTGGGGAACACGGACGGAATCCCGTACACGGGGAACCCCACCACGCATGGGGCTCATTTTTCGGGGGCAAAAGTTTACAAAATACACGGACAAACAAGCCAAGAGGGTCAGAGGTGGAGGACTTGGAAATTTTTTGGCAAAAGCACTGTTCACTCTTCTTCATCCTCAGAAAAACCTAGAAAAAAACCACTATCGAACCCACCATCCACCACAACCAGTAGCGGCGTCGTCACCTGAACACCACGTCCAAACGACCCTTCCAGCGAACCTCCATAACTGGCCGGAAAACAAAACCACCCCCGCATCCCTAGCAACGAATCAATCCACCAGCTCCCCACCATAACCATCGCCTTCACCATTCTCACCACCTACGTCAACAACCAAACAGGCCCGTCGACCACTGTCCAAACGAACGCCGGAAAACACGACCATTCCTTCTCCTCCTAGCTCCGTCAAACCAGTCCGGCGATCCTCCATTAAACCCGACATCCGCTGTTCATCGTCTTCCTCCTCTTCCTGAAGAAAACCTAGGAAAAACCCTAGCGACCATAACCCAAGACCACCAGCTCCCTCATCGTCGTCACTATCCCGTCGCCACTGCCCCCTACTCCTTCACGTCCCAAAACGCCATAACCACCAGCTCCACCCCCTCGTCGTCACTTTCAAGTCGACAACTAAACGACCAGCGAACACCACCGGAAAACCAGCGGCTTCGCCATCGAGCAGTAGCTGTGACTGCGCTGCTGCATCGCGCCACCAGCTCCTTCCATATCTGATCCTTTCCTCACATCCAAACGACCCCTTCTACTGCAGCTTCACGTACCAGTTGCCGCATCGGAAAATACAACAGCAACCCAACAATCTCTGGTCGTTGACAGTTTTTGGGTCCGAGCTTTCTGTTTTCCATCGAGGTCGTCTTTGGTTCGTCGAGGTCCGGTACGTCGAGGTGTTTGTCCGAGGTTTCGTCATTGTTCCTCGTTTAGTGAGGTCAGGTTCGAGTTCCGTCGGGGCGCTATTGGTCATTCTAGGTTTGTCGAGGTTTGAAGGTTAGTGTTCTTCGTCCTTTGTTTCATTCCGTTCGTTTCGCATATTATGGTTCAAGGTGAATGTCAACAATGCAACTTGTTGTCGTTTTATTAAAAAAAGAGTTTATCTTATGGTTAGTTACTGCATGTGTTTAAAGTAAATGTGAGAACATATCGTGAGCTTAAGTTTTTTATGAGAATGTCTACTTCCATGCATATACTTGTGTTTATTAAGGGAACAATTTGACATCCTGTGAATTGTTGCGAACATATGTACTCGCGTATATTATGTACTCTCATTGTAATAGGTATGTGAACACCCGAATGAAAAATCATGACTACTAGCGTTTAAGCCTTATTCCTCGATCTTTAGTAATAGAAGTCGGATTTAATAACAATAACAATACGTTAGCAAAGTTGGGATTAATAGGAGCCTTATTAAAATACTTAGAATTCGGGACAAGCCGTTTAGCGAAATTCCACGGCCTTACCTAAAAAATAATAATACGCTAGTCGCTTTAGGCGCGCCTTTAATAATTTAATTTTCTTAAGCTCCGGTGCACATTTATGTGACCCAAATCCAAGTCTCAATGAAATCGAAATGTGTCCCTAATCACGGGTACATTGATTGTGATGTGATCTGAGATGCATTTCCATGACGTTGTAAATCCTTTTAATAATGAATGAGACGAGCCTCGACAAACAAAAATGCACAACTTGCGGGGCCCTCTAAATGTGTATATATTAAAACACTTAGAATTCGGGACATGCCGTTTAGCGAATTTTACGGCCTTCCCCAAAATAACAATACGTTAGTTGCGTTAGGCACGCCTTTAATAATTTATTTTCTTTAACTCGGGTGCACATTTATGTGACCTAAATCTAAATCTCAACCGAGTCGAGATATGTCAAACAACCACGGGTGCATTGATGTAACGTGGTTCGAGATATGTTTTCGCGACGTTGCAATTCCCTGTAAGAAATAATAATAATAATAATTTTGAAAGCGGTAAAAGTTAAAATTTGCACATAATTTCATATTTGTATAAAATCAGATAATCAAGCCGAATATAACAGTTGAGCGACCGTGCTAGAACCACGGAACTCGGGAATGCCTAACACCTTCTCCCGGGTTAACAGGATTCCTTATTCGGATTTCTGGTATGCAGACTGTAATATGGAGTCATTCTTTTCCTCGATTCGGGATTAAAATTGGTGACTTGGGACACCTTAAATCTCTCAAGTGGCGACTCTGAAATAAATAAACCAATCCCGTTTCGATTGTCCTTTAATTGGAAAAAACTCCCTTGCGCCCTCTCGGGTGCGTAAAAAGGAGGTGTGACACATTTATTTGCTTCAGTTCCGCATGCTGACCGGTTTCTAAAAAAGGGGAAAAATAGCGGCGTAGGGAGATAATTACTTATTGTGGAAAAAATAAAACCAATGTCCAAGTAGTGTCAAAACCTCGCCAGAATTTTTCTAAAAAAAAAGGATTTGTCTTCTAGTTTGATTTATTAAAAAATCAAAAAAAAGGGGTATTTATTTAAAAGTAAAGAAAAATGGAAAATTCATAATTCAAAAAAAAATGTTGTTTCTTTCGTAGTACCTCTTTTGCAGACTAATAGTCCAAATATTTCCTTAATTTTTTTTTTAGTCTTTATCTCTTTTCAAAAGAAAATAATGAAAAAAAAAACATATTCTTGCTTTCTGGGTTTAATTGATTTCCTCTATTCATGATTTACCGAACTACGCCGGTTTGATTCTCACCGGATGTGAGATACGTAGGCAACCCCCATCGGGTTCAACCCCACCTTTTACTAAAAAGAAAAAACGAACAAATAGTAATAATAATAATAATAAAATGTGTCAAAATTTTAATTCTGTCACGAATAAATCAGGTGATGTTGTTTTGTCATAAATAGCCGAATGTTCCCGAAAGGGACGCCGGAAGGCTGACTTTGCATAAATAACCACCTTCGGGTCTTTTTTTTTTAGGATTTTCATCCAATTGACCCACACAGCCTCAAAATCTTCGTCCCCGAAGTGCTGAAAGGCCGTGTTCGAAAAGTTGATCCTCTTTGTAAAATTTTTTGAGTTAAGTTAGTTTTGTTAAAGAACACCTTAATAAATGTGCAGGATGAGCACAATGCAAAATGAACATTTTTCAATAATGACCAAAATCCCTGTCAAGTTACGGCTATGGTGGAATGATCTAGGTGCTGAAGGACAAAATGAGGTCAAGAAATATCTGAAAGGTCTCGTGGGTTTGTTGGAAATCCAGCCTCGGGGAGATATCATAAGAGCTTTGGTTACCTACTGGGACCCGGTGCACAATGTTTTCCATTTCTCTGATTTTGAACTCACCCCGACTTTGGAAGAAATGGCTGGGTACATCGGAATTGCTGAACTTCCGTTAAAGCAAAAATACTTGGTTGCCCAAGAGCTGTCACGGTGCATCGGTTCCTAGATTCGCTGAAGATACCCAGAACGATCCACAACCCGGATTTGGCTGCCGGTTTTTGTACTCCATGCTTCATATATGATAGGTACGGTCATGAAGAGGGATTCAATAATCCAATCAACAAACTGTGCAGCAAAGGTATTCGTCAGAAGTGGGACAAACACAGACGGGTAGCCTTCATGATGATGTTCCTGGGCCTTCTGGTATTTCCAAGGAAAGACGGAAACATTGATTTGAAGATATCCGGGGTCGTCAGCACCCTACTCACGCAAAGTGACAGTACTCTCGTGCCTATGGTGGTATCTGACATCTTCCGAGCTCTCACAGCTTGTAAAGCTGGGGGAAATTTCTTCGAAGGTTGTAACTTGCTCCTACAAATGTGGATGACCGAGCACCTCTGCCATCGTTCCGAGATTTTGAGCCATGGTTCCCCGGAAAAGACTTGCATAGAAGAATTTTACACGAGAACCAAAGAGATCAGTTTGCCCAAAGGAGTCCTGGCATGAACCTCGTTCTTTCAAGCTCTTACTGCCAGCCAAATACAATGGACGCTGGGATGGTTGCCTGTTGATGAGGTCATATATATGCCGACAGCTAAAACTCATTTCTTACTGATGGGGCTTAAGGGCATTCAACCTTACGCGCCCTACCGAGTTTTGAGACAGCTCGGATGATGCCAGACAGTACCTCATGAGGAAGATCTTAGCACTCAAGCAGTTGAGATAAGTCCTAACGGACAGTTTCCAGAAGCAAAGATTTGCCAGATCTGGAGTGAGTGTCAATATTTGAAATCAGATACTTGCGTGCGGGATCGAGCCAAAGGTGAGACGGCGCCGGGTTATCTTGCATGGTATAGAAGGGAACTTGAGCATGAAAGGCCGGCTAAGAGACCCCACATCCTGAATTTCGCCGAATCATCGCAAAAGCAGTGGGATTGGCTAGCAAAAGAAAGAGGCTATTGCGTCGAAATCAGCAGGTTAAAGCAACAAGTGGAAAGCCTGAAATATGATCACAACGTGCAAGTTGCTACCAACCTGGGGGAACGGAACAGGTTGATTCAGGAAAACGAAATGCTCAGAGCCCAGATCAAACAGATAAGGATGGATGCGGATAAACAGCCAAGGCGTCGGTCAGATGAGCAGTTGATAAAAAGGCTAAAAGGCAAAGTCAGGGAATGGCAAGAGGATTTAGATAAATCTAAAAACGTCATAGCAGAGCTTAGGACACAGTGGGATACAAGAGCAGATAAGCATCGCCGATACTTGAATAAATTGGAAGGCGACCACGAGAAAAATGTTGCTAAAATGAAGAGAGAGATGGCTACACCTGAGATCAAAGCAGCTAATCAGGCCAAGGATTTCCAAATTGAGAGCAGATACTGGTACGACTTATTGGCCTAGATGAAGTTAGAAGTACGGCAACTGAAGCATCAGCATATGCATGATGCTCAGGTATTCAAGATATGTAGCGATCAGATAAAACGCCTACTCATAGAGAAGAAGCAAACCAGAGATAGGATCAAAGCCATTGCCCATGCAATCACCAGACGATGTCTACAATGTGAGAACATGACCAACATTACCGTCCTCTCGGTAGTGATGGGTTATGTCAAGCAGACTATGTATGAGCTGGAGCAACTTGAGAGGGATCTCACACCTAGGACCGCGGCGAGGCCGAACGATGCCCCGCGGACACCAATTTTCAAAACCATAATGTACTCATAAGTCAAGTCTGTATCTTAGCATCTTCTGCCTGTTTTTCCCATCAGGGTGATTTTTAGTCTATTTTGAGTCTAGGTTTATTTTCAAAGTTTGCTTCTTTCTTTTACAAAATGTAGTTTGTAATAGACCATTTCAACAATAAAAAGGTTGCTTCTTTTACGCTCATTTGTGTTTTGAACTACGTAATGATCTGATTCACGTGGCGTCGTGATACGTAGGCAATCCTCATCGGATCCGGTCACATTTTTACCGCAAAAATAAAAACATAAAAGAAAAACAAAAAGAAAAAAAAAATGATAAAAAAAGGGAGTTTAAAAAGAATGCCGGAATGAAACATGCTTTCGTCGCAAACATGTAGAATTCACTTAACTGTATAGGTGCATCATGCTCAACGTGAGGTTGCCTATCTGTTATTTATTTCGAATTAACCACTCGTGTGTCGTTGAGTTCCCCAGGTTTTTGGAAAAAAGACGGTTGGTTTGGTGAAAGTCTGGCCTCGCACTCATACTTGACGAGGTCAAAGGGAGGTGTTCAACTACCTTTTGTTAAGACCGGAAGCAGTACTCACACTTACTTCACCAGGTCAAAAGTAAGTGTGGAAATGTCTTCAGAAATGCCGTTGCAAACAATCCCTGTTTCTGAGGAGAGCTCGATCTCAGCCATCCTCACACCTGAATCCGCAACTGCGGGAGAAAATAGAATCCTACAACTCCGTATGCTGGAAATGCTGGACGACTGGAATAACGGGAAATAACCGCCAAGTGTCGTCCCCGGATTCCCTGAGTTATTCTCCAGGTCAAGCGGGACTTCTAATGTCCCCATAAATTATCCCGCTACCCCATTCGGGTACCCAGCCACTTCAGCCTTCTCTGCTGGATTGCCTTCTGAGCCTCATCCCCGAATATCAGCAACCGATGCAAGCATGAACATCTTTACTGCACCGCCCTGCCCGATTACAGCACAGCCTGCTACGTACAAGCCAAGCTTTGACTCATCCTCTTTTACATTCCAGGCACCCTCGTTCTCAATGGAACCAACTAGGTTCGCTACCAACACTAATCCTCTATCGCCTCAGTGCGAGCTTGCACCCGGGCAGGATCAGAACCCCAGAATTGCAGAACAAAATGAGATGGCCAAAAGAATGAGAAGCCTTGAACAAAGTTTAAAGAATATGCAAGGTTTGAGCGGACAGAAGAGCGTCTCTTACGCCGACCTATGCATGTTCCCTCACGTACACCTGCCAGTGGGTTTCAAGACCCCAAAGTTTGAGAAATACGACTGGCACGGTGACCCCATTGCACATCTTAAGAAATATTGCAACCAATTGCGGGGAGCCGGCGGAAAAGAAGAACTGCTAATGGCATATTTTGGAGAAAGTCTAGTAGGGATAGCCTCAGAATGGTATATGGACCTGGAAATGTCCCGATGGCATATATGGGATGATCTCGCCAGAGATTTTGTGAAACAATTCCAGTATAACATCGACATTGCACCAGACCAAAATTCTCTGTCGAATTTGAAGAAGAAACCTTCAGAAAGCTTCAGAGAATATGCTATTAAGTGGCGTGAGCAGGCGTCTAGGGTGAAGCCTCCCATGGATGAGGTAGAAATGGTCACTACTTTTCTCCAGGCTCAAGAGTCTGACTATTTCGAAAACATGATGTCAGCCATGGGAAAGCCGTTTGCAGAAGCAATTAAGATTGGAGAGATGGTGGAAAATGGTCTGAAAATAGGTAGGATTCTGAGTCAAGCAGCCATAAGGGCGACCTCCTAAGCCGTCCAAAGCGGGTCCCGGAGGAATGGCAAGAGGGAAGAAAAAGGAAGAAACGACCATGGCAGCCTCGGAAGCAAGGGAATATCGTCATCCCAGGCCCCGTTTTCCGGAAAGAACCCCACAACACTACTACCCCCACTCAAATCTGGCATATGCTCATCAACCCTATATGGTCATGAATGCCCAGCCTTATGCCCATCCGCCGCAACAAGCCAACCGAGGCCAAGCTCCACCTCCCAGAAATCAGCCTCCTTACCGCAACCACTATAACCCACAACCTCCGCAGAATAACTTTCGCCCTCAGGAACCACCTAGAAGGCGGACTTTCACGCCCATCGGTGAACCATACTCTACTTTGTTCCCGAAGCTAGTCTAGTTGGGTTTCTTGCAACCAATCCCTCAAACGAGGCAAAACCCGACGTCACCTTCTTACAAAGCTGGAGTCAGATGCGCCTATCATTCAGGGGCCGAGGGGCACGATACAAATGACTGCTGGTCGTTGAAAAGAGTGGTCGAGAATTTGATAGAGCAAGGGAAAATAGTGCTAAGGGACGGGGAGATCCCAAATGTGACTAACAATCCATTACCTGCTCACAACAATGGGCCGCTGATCGGAATGATTTGCGAAGACAAAGAGTTCGACCCTGCTTTGAAAGCTATAATAGCCATTGTCGACACGGGGAAAAGGCCTGAGACAGACCAGAAACCAGAAAAGGGGGAGGAGGCCAATGCTGTAAAAAGCGAGCCTGAAAAGAAGATGGAGAAGAAAGTGGTACCGATAAAGGATGGAGTTCTTTACATACCACGAGGTCGAGCTGAGAAGACGCAGAACTTCGGGATCAAAAAGGCAAAACCTATGTACGTGCCAAAAGGGGCCTATGTGGTCCGGGGGACGATTCAACCACTTCGGCTGAATGAGCCAGTGGTTATTGGATGCGTGCCACAAAAGCCGATGACCAACTCATCCAAAGTGCCGTGGAATTATCAGAAAACTTTGGTAACGTACAAAGGTAAAGAGGTCATGGGAGAACTTCCAGAAAATACTTTCATTGGAAGGTATTCAAATACCCAAGAGCTGAACAACGCCACACAAAGGCGCTTCCCACCAAAGAAGCCCGTAAGCATTGAAGAAGCGGAAGTGTTCTTCCAACAAATGAAAATGTCGGATTACGAAGTGATAGATCAACTGTGCAAGTACCCCGAACAAGTGTCCATGCTATCATTGTTGATGAGGTCGGCCAAGCATCAAAAGACCTTACTGAAGACCCTGAATGAAGCATACGTGCTAGTTGAAACCTCGGTTGAACAACTAGAGCGGATGACAGAAAGATTCTTCGCCGTCAACCAAATCTCTTTCAGCAAGAACGATTTACCCCCGGAAGGAGCGGCACACAACAAGGCCTTGCATCTAACAGTTAAATGCGAGGACTACTATGTCAAGCGGGTAATGTTGGATGGGGGATCAGGTGTTGACATTTGCCCGCTCTCCACGCTACAAAGAATGGAAATTGGGACCGGAAGAATCTGACCCAACAATGTCTGCGTAAGAGCTTTCGACGGCATCAAGAGAGATACCATGGGGGAAATAGACTTGTTGTTGGTCATAGGGCCGGTTGAATTTGAAGTAACCTTCCAGGTGCTCGACATGGATACATCCTACAATTTTCTCCTCGGCAGACCTTGGATCCATGCGGCAGGAGCCGTGCCTTCCACTCTTCACCAGATGGTGAAGTTCGAGTACGAAGACCGAGAGATCGTGGTCCATGGAGAAGACGAGCATGCTATCTATCGGGACCATCCATCCCGTATCTTGAACCGAGAGAAGGGAGCGAACATACGGTCTATCAAGCTTTCGAGATTGTACTAGCAGAGCAGCACGAAGAGGGAATACCCTGCCCCCAGCCTTTCTTGTTTAACGCCTCGGTTATGGTGGCCAAAGAGATGATCCGGCATGGATTTAGGCCAGGGAAAGGGCTTGGACGAACCCTGCAGGGAATAACAGAACCCATCACCTTGCTAGTCACCAAGAAACCTTTTGGACTAGGTTTCAAATCCACTCCAGGAGACAAAGAGTAGGCAAAGAAAAGGAGAAATGAGGGTTGGAAGTTACCTCAACCATTGCGGGATTTATATGAAACCTTCATCAGGCCAAGATATACCGAAGAAGAGGACGACGAGGTCTTCACGGCTGAGGAAATCGAGGAGATATGTGGGGCAATGAGAGAATTGCTCTACGATACTCACATGGTTCAACCAGGTGAAGGCACAAGCACTGCTGAGATGCTGTACGTGGGGCCGAACGCCAAACTTCGAAACTGGGAGGCCACGCCATTCCCGACTAGATGGAAGTCCGGGTAGACCTGTCCTGCCACCTTTCCTGTGTCACAAGTTATTTCCAGGACATAACTTGAACGTTTTCTTCCTTTCAATTGTTGTTTTGAATTCCTGAGTTGTAAACATTATTGTCTTCCAATTTCCCAAAGAAAAATAAAGAAAAAAAAATCAATCATTGCTTTCCCATTATTTCTTTTGTTCTAATTTTTGTTATTTTTTCCTTTTATCTTTCCTTTCAGTTATAATAATAAGGCTTTAAATATGACATGCTTGCGGACTTCACGCCCAGATCACAACGAGCTATTTAACTGTGAATTAATGAACCCAAAACCAGAATATGATGAGGAAGAAGCTTTTAGGGAAATAAACCGAGAGTTGGAACATTTTGAGAATAAACCTAAGCCAAATCTGAATGACACTGAACCGGTTAATTTAGGAACTCCGAAAGAAATCCGGGAGACCAAAATAAGCATTCACACGGACAAGAAAACGCGAGATGCGATAGTTCAACTTCTTCTGGAAATTCAAAGACGTGTTTGCTTGGTCATATGATGACATGCCGGGACTAGGTGTTGATCTAGTGGTTCATAAATTGCCGATTCATCCTGATTGTCCTCCAGTTCAACAAAAGCAACGAAAGTTCAAAACTGAGGTCAGTGACAAGATTAAAGAGGAGATCACCAAACAACTAAAAACGGGAGTGATTCGGGTGGTCCAGTATACAACATGGTTGGCAAATGTGGTTCCAGTACCGAAAAAGGACGGGAAAACTCGGGTATGTGTAGATTACCGAGATTTGAACAGAGCGAGTCCCAAAGATAATTTCCCACTGCCCAACATCCACATCCTCGTTGATAATTGCGCCAAACACGAAATACAGTCTTTCGTAGATTGTTACGCTGGGTATCATCAGGTATTGATGGATGAAGAGGACGCCGAGAAAACTGCCTTCACCACGCCTTGGGGCACCTACTGTTATCGGGTCATGCCGTTTGGTCTGAAGAATGCCGGGGCTACTTACATGAGAGCCATGACTGCCATTTTTCATGACATGATGCATCAGGAAATAGAGGTGTACGTGGATGACGTGATAGTCAAGTCCAGGACGCAGGATAATCACATCCAAGACTTGAGGAAGTTCTTCGAGAGACTAAGGAAGTACGACTTGAAGTTGAACCCAGCCAAATGTGCTTTCGGGGTTCCGTCAGGCAAACTTTTGGGCTTCATCGTAAGCAGGAGAGGTATCGAACTAGATCCAACTAAGATAAAATCTATCAGAGATCTACCTCCCCCGAGAACGAAGAAAGACGTGATGAGTTTGTTGGGCAGGTTGAACTACATCAGTCGATTTATTGCCCAGCTGACAAGCACGTGTGAGCCCATATTCAAGCTGTTAAGGAAAGATGCGGCGATTAAATGGACAACTGAGTGTCAAGAAGCCTTTGATAAAGTCAAAGAATACCTTTCGAATCCCCCAGCTTTGGTCCCTCCAGAGCCAGGGAGACCACTTTTCTTGTATCTAACAGTCTTGGAGAACTCTTTCGGTTGCGTCCTCGGGCAACACGACATAACCGGAAAGAAGGAGCAAGCAATCTACTACTTGAGCAAGAAATTCACCGGCTACGAGGCCAAATACACTCTGCTGGAAAGGACATGTTGCGCTCTGACGTGGGTTGCTCAAAAGCTGAGACATTATCTCCAAGCCCACACTACTTTCCTCATAAGCAGGCTAGATCCTTTGAAGTATATATTTCAGAAACCGATGCCTACTGGGAGACTGGCCAAGTGGCAAATCTTGCTTACTGAATTCGACATAGTCTATATCACTCGCACGGCAATGATAGCCCAGGCGCTAGAAGATCATTTGGCCTAAAATACGGTCGATGAGGAATACCAGCCATTGAGTACCTACTTTCCAGATGAAGAAGTAAACACCGTAGAAGTGGTCTCGGAGGACGCTCATGTTTGGAAGATGTTCTTTGATGGAGCCGTGAATGCCAAAGGTGTAGGGATTGGGGCAATTTTGATTTCACCTTCTGGTCAGCATTATCCCGCCACAGCTAGACTGCGTTTCTTTTGCACAAACAATACGGCTGAGTATGAAGCCTGCATTATGGGCATGCATATGGCGATCGATCAGGATGTCGAAGACTTACTGATTATGGGAGATTCTGACATGATTATCCGGCAAGCCCAAGGTGAATGGGAAACTCGGGATGTCAAGCTTATCCCTTACCGACAGCACGTGGAGGACCTCGGCAAGCGTTTTAAATTAATAGAATTTAGGTATATCCCGAGGTGTCACAATGAACTGGCAGATACACTTGCTACTCTGGCTTCAATGTTACCCTACCCGGGCAACGCCCACGTCGATCCTTTAGAAATCCAAATCAAGGAAAGACACGGTTACTGCAACGTAATTGAGGCGGGATCAAATATGCAGACTTGGTACCATGACATCAAGAAGTTCTTAAAGACGCAAGAATACCCCGAGCATGCTACTGGAGACCAAAAGAGTACCATTAGGCGGCATGCAAGTGGTTTCTTTCTGAGCGGTGAGTTGTTGTATAAAAGGACCCCGGACCTCAACCTACTAAGATGTGTCGACGCCGAGGAGGCGAGAAAGATCATGCACGAAGTACACACAGGTGTGTGCGGACCTCACATGACCGGGTATGTCTTAGCGAAGAAAATTCTTCGAGCAGGTTATTACTGGATGACCATGGAAAATGACTGCTTTAGCTTCGTTCGGAAGTGTCATCAGTGTCAGGTGCACGGTGATTTGTTAAATGCACCTCCCACGGAGCTGCATCCCATGTCTGCACCTTGGCCATTTGTCGCCTGGGGCATGGACGTCATTGGACCAATCGAGCCAAAGGCTTCAAATGGACACAGATTTATACTGGTTGCCATCGATTACTTCACAAAATGGGTAGAGGCTGTCACTTCAAGTCGGTCACTAAAAAAGCTGTAGTGGATTTTGTACACTCAAATCTTATCTGTCGTTTCGGTATTCCTGCGACTATCATTATAGATAACGCATCAAACTTGAACAGTCACTTGATGGGAGATGTATGCGAGCAATTCAAAATAACGCATAGGAATTCTACTCCTTATCGTCCAAAGGCCAATGGTGCTGTAGAAGCGGCAAATAAAAACATCAAGAAGATTTTGAGGAAAACGATCCAAAGTTCCCGACAGTGGCACGAGCAGTTACCGTTTGCATTGTTGGGGTATCGCACTACGGTACGCACGTCAGTAGGAGCGACTCCTTATCTTTTGGTTTATGGGACTGAGGCTGTGATACCAGCAGAAGTAGAAATTCCTTCTCTTCGAACCATTGTTGAAGCGGAAATCGAAGACAGCGAGTGGGTCAAGACTCGATTGGAGTAGTTGACTTTGATCGATGAAAAGCGAATGGCCGCGGTTTGTCACGGACAGTTGTACCAACGAAGAATGGCCCGTGCTTACAACAAGAAAGTCCGACCCAGGAATTTCGAAGTAGGTCAGCTGGTACTGAGGCGTATTCTGCCACATCACCAGGAAGCAAAAGGGAAATTTGCTCCAAATTGGAAAGGCCCATACATCATAAGGAAGATATTGTTGAGAGGAGCATTGTATCTAGGTGATATCGAAGGAAATGACCCCGAAACAGCAGTAAATGCAGATGCAGTCAAGAGATACTATGTTTGAATTATACTCCAGTGGTCCTAACACATTTGAAATGACAAAGGTTTTATTCCCCACTACTCCCAAACACTACCAACTCTCTCTACAAACCATTTGAGCCGGTCACATCCCTTCGGCGATCAAAAAAAAAAAAAGCGAAACAAAACATTGATTGAGGCCTGAACTACGTTTGACTTGATTCTGAAAGGATACGTAGGCAGCCTCTCTCTGAGGTTCAGTCACACCAACAATAAAATCCTATTCACCCTGAAATTGAAACTGGGGCACGTCAAGCGGCCTAGAAGTTAGTATCATCTGCCTCTCTTTGCCAAGCACAAGCTTTCAGATCAAATTACCAAAGATAGTGGGAAGCCAATAAGCGTCACGAATGGAGACCAACACACTCTAAATTGAGAGATAAAATGAGAGAGTCTCGTTGGTGAAAACCTTCGGGCACCACGAGACGACGGGAGTAGAGAAACCAAAATGAGAGAGCTTGTTTAGTAAAAACTCGCAAAGAGTGCTATCAAGCGATGACAGGAAGAGAAATGAGAGAGGTCCGCCAGCGAAAACCCGCAAAAGGGCGCTGTTGGCCGAAAAGAATGACTCTACCCCAAGGAGATCTCGGCAAAGTTCCACCGATTTGGAATCATAGATCCGTTTTGGTTCTGCAGGAAACGCAAGTTCATTGAAGATCAAGCATCCAGTCCAAAAGGTCTGCTCCAGCGAAAGCCACACAGATTTTCTCTTGTACAGATCCCCACAGGGTCTTCCCTTTGTTAAAAAAAAAAAATGGGACACAAATCCCCATCACATCCCCAGCAAGTCCCTTTGTAAAAATTCTCCAACAAGCTTACCCCAACAAATCCTAGAAAGCCCGCTTTGAAACAAATCCCCAGCATGCCCCATTGTACAAAAATCCACACAAAGAATCCACTTTGTAAATATTCCCCCACAGAGCTTCCTTTTGTACAAATCCCCACAGAATACCTCCAATAAAATCCCCGTTGAGAATCTCCA
The DNA here is from genome assembly GCF_000715075.1 of Nicotiana tabacum. Classification (NCBI taxonomy): domain Eukaryota; kingdom Viridiplantae; phylum Streptophyta; class Magnoliopsida; order Solanales; family Solanaceae; genus Nicotiana; species Nicotiana tabacum. The sequence goes on along the minus strand of NC_134099.1, from coordinate 23,254,466 downwards.
AGCAAAACGGGAAACAAAAAAAAAAGAAAAAAAAAAGAAAAAAAAAGCGTTACGAGGCAAATCATCACAGAATTTGGAAATACAAGCATGAGCAGTCTAAAGGTTTTCGCCATTTAAATCAAATCAATGGCGGGACTTCGCAACAGAAATAAAGACGCAACAAAGCAACTGGGAACGATCAAGGTCACTGAACCGACCGTCATTTCCGAACTAACAATTGTTCTTTGTCTGAAAAGTTGAAACATGTATAATCCTAGACAACCGTGCAAGAAGCAGGTGTCGCCCAAAGAAGAAGGTACATGGGTACAAGAAATATTTTGGCAATAAGGAATTCACTCGAAAGGTAAGTTTCCACGAGACTCCCTTTTATCTTCTACTAAAACAAGAAAATTCAAAAAAGAGGTCGGTTAGTATTCTCGAACTTTGTCCCCAGCCAGTCAGCATTAGGGTTTTAAACCCTAAACTGAACTTTTCCATTCAGTCAGCATTAGGGTTTTAAACCCTAAACTGAACTTTTCCTTTCAGTCAGCATTAGGGTTTTAAACCCTAAACTGAACTTTTTCCTTCCAGTCAGCATTAGGGTTTTAAACCCTAAACTGAACTCTTTCCTTCCAGTCAGCATTAGGGTTTTAAACCCTAAACTGAACTTTTCCTTTAAGTTAGTATTAGGGTTTTAAACCCTAAACTGAACTTTTTACTTTAGTCAGCATTAGGGTTTTAAACCCTAAACTGAACTCTTTCCTTCTAGTCAGCATTAGGGTTTTAAACCCTAAACTGAACTTTTCCTTTCAGTCAGCATTAGGGTTTTAAACCCTAAACTGAACTTTTTCCTTCAGTCAGCATTAGGGTTTTAAACCCTAAACTGAACTTTTTCCTTCAGTCAGCATTAGGGTTTTAAACCCTAAACTGAACTTTTTCCTTCAGTCAGCATTAGGGTTTTAAACCCTAAACTGAACTTTTTCCTTCAGTCAGCATTAGGGTTTTAAACCCTAAACTGAACTTTTTCCTTCAGTCAGCATTAGGGTTTTAAACCCTAAACTAAACTTTTTCCTTTCAGTCAGCATTAAGGTTTTAAACCCTAAACTGAATCTTTATATTTAGTCAGCATTAGGGTTTTAAACCCTAAACTGAACTTTTCCTTTAGTCAGCATTAGTGTTTTAAACCCTAAACTGAACTTTTTCCTTTCAGTCAGCATTAGGGTTTTAAACCCTAAACTAAACTTTTCAATTCAGTCAGCACTAGGGTTTTAAACCCTAAACTGAACTCTTTCCATTTAGTCAGCATTAGGGTTTTAAACCCTAAACTGAACTTTTCCTTTAGTCAGTATTAGGGTTTTAAACCCTAAACTGAACTTTTTCCATTTAGTCAGCATTAGGGTTTTAAACCCTAAACTGAACTTTTCCTTTAGTCAGCATTAGGGTTTTAAACCCTAAACTGAACTCTTTCCATTTAGTCAGCATTAGGGTTTTAAACCCTAAACTGAACTTTTTCCTTTAGTCAGCATTAGGGTTTTAAACCCTAAACTGAACATTTTCCTTTAATCAGCCTTAGGGTTTTAAACCCTAAACTGAACTTTTCCTTTAGGGTTTTAAACCCTAAACTGAACTTTTTCCTTTAGTCAGCATTAGGGTTTTAAACCCTAAACTGAACTCTTTCCTTCCAGTCAGCATTAGGGTTTTAAACCCTAAACTGAACTTTTACTTTCAGTCAGCATTAGGGTTTTAAACCCTAAACTGAACTTTTTCCTCTAGTCAGCATTAGGGTTTTAAACCTTAAACTGAACTCTTTCCTTTAGTCAGCATTAGGGTTTTAAACCCTAAGCTGAACTTTTCCATTCAGTCAGCATTAGGGTTTGAAACCCTAAACTGAACTTTTTCCTTTAGTCAGCATTAGGGTTTTAAACCCTAAACTGAACTATTTCCTTCAGTCAGCATTAGGGTTTTAAACCCTAAACTGAACTTTTCCTTTAGTCAGCATTAGGGTTTTAAACCCTAAATTGAACTTTTCCTTTAAGTCAGCATTAGGGTTTTAAACCCTAAACTGAACTTTTTCCTTTAGTCAGCATTAGGGTTTTAAACCATAAACTGAACTCTTTCCTTCCAGTCAGCATTAGGGTTTTAAACCCTAAACTGAACTTTTCCTTTCAGTCAGCATTAGGGTTTTAAACCCTAAACTGAACTTTTTACTTTAGTCAGCATTAGGGTTTTAAACCCTAAACTGAACTCTTTCCTTCCAGTCAGCATTAGGGTTTTAAACCCTAAACTGAACTTTTACTTTCAGTCAGCATTAGGGTTTTAAACCCTAAACTGAACTTTTTCCTCTAGTCAGCATTAGGGTTTTAAACCTTAAACTGAACTCTTTCCTTTAGTCAGCATTAGGGTTTTAAACCCTAAACTGAACTTTTCCTTTCAGTCAGCATTAGGGTTTTAAACCCTAAACTGAACTTTTTCCTTTAGTCAGCATTAGGGTTTTAAACCCTAAACTGAACTTTTCCTTCCAGTCAGCATTAGGGTTTTAAACCCTAAACTGAACTTTTCCTTTAAGTTAGTATTAGGGTTTTAAACCCTAAACTGAACTTTTTACTTTAGTCAGCATTAGGGTTTTAAACCCTAAACTGAACTCTTTCCTTCTAGTCAGCATTAGGGTTTTAAACCCTAAACTGAACTTTTCCTTTCAGTCAGCATTAGAGTTTTAAACCCTAAACTGAACTTTTTCCTTCAGTCAGCATTAGGGTTTTAAACCCTAAACTGAACTTTTTCCTTCAGTCAGCATTAGGGTTTTAAACCCTAAACTGAACTTTTTCCTTCAGTCAGCATTAGGGTTTTAAACCCTAAACTGAACTTTTTTCCTTTAGTCAGCATTAGGGTTTTAAACCCTAAACTGAACTTTTCCATTAGTCACCATTAGGGTTTTAAACCCTAAACTAAACTTTTTCCTTTCAGTCAGCATTAGGGTTTTAAACCCTAAACTGAATCTTTATATTTAGTCAGCATTAGGGTTTTAAACCCTAAACTGAACTTTTCCTTTAGTCAGCATTAGTGTTTTAAACCCTAAACTGAACTTTTTCCTTTCAGTCAGCATTAGGGTTTTAAACCCTAAACTAAACTTTTCAATTCAGTCAGCACTAGGGTTTTAAACCCTAAACTGAACTCTTTCCATTTAGTCAGCATTAGGGTTTTAAACCCTAAACTGAACTTTTCCTTTAGTCAGCATTAGGGTTTTAAACCCTAAACTGAACTTTTTCCATTTAGTCAGCATTAGGGTTTTAAACCCTAAACTGAACTTTTCCTTTAGTCAGCATTAGTGTTTTAAACCCTAAACTGAACTTTTTCCTTTCAGTCAGCATTAGGGTTTTAAACCCTAAACTAAACTTTTCAATTCAGTCAGCACTAGGGTTTTAAACCCTAAACTGAACTCTTTCCATTTAGTCAGCATTAGGGTTTTAAACCCTAAACTGAACTTTTCCTTTAGTCAGTATTAGGGTTTTAAACCCTAAACTGAACTTTTTCCATTTAGTCAGCATTAGGGTTTTAAACCCTAAACTGAACTTTTCCTTTAGTCAGCATTAGGGTTTTAAACCCTAAACTGAACTCTTTCCATTTAGTCAGCATTAGGGTTTTAAACCCTAAACTGAACTTTTTCCTTTAGTCAGCATTAGGGTTTTAAACCCTAAACTGAACATTTTCCTTTAATCAGCCTTAGGGTTTTAAACCCTAAACTGAACTTTTCCTTTAGGGTTTTAAACCCTAAACTGAACTTTTTACTTTAGTCAGCATTAGGGTTTTAAACCCTAAACTGAACTCTTTCCTTCCAGTCAGCATTAGGGTTTTAAACCCTAAACTGAACTTTTACTTTCAGTCAGCATTAGGGTTTTAAACCCTAAACTGAACTTTTTCCTCTAGTCAGCATTAGGGTTTTAAACCTTAAACTGAACTCTTTCCTTTAGTCAGCATTAGGGTTTTAAACCCTAAGCTGAACTTTTCCATTCAGTCAGCATTAGGGTTTGAAACCCTAAACTGAACTTTTTCCTTTAGTCAGCATTAGGGTTTTAAACCCTAAACTGAACTATTTCCTTCAGTCAGCATTAGGGTTTTAAACCCTAAACTGAACTTTTCCTTTAGTCAGCATTAGGGTTTTAAACCATAAACTGAACTCTTTCCTTCCAGTCAGCATTAGAGTTTTAAACCCTAAACTGAACTTTTCCTTTCAGTCAGCATTAGGGTTTTAAACCCTAAACTGAACTTTTTACTTTAGTCAGCATTAGGGTTTTAAACCCTAAACTGAACTTTTCCTTTCAGTCAGCATTAGGGTTTTAAACCCTAAACTGAACTTTTTACTTTAGTCAGCATTAGGGTTTTAAACCCTAAACTGAACTCTTTCCTTCCAGTCAGCATTAGGGTTTTAAACCCTAAACTGAACTTTTACTTTCAGTCAGCATTAGGGTTTTAAACCCTAAACTGAACTTTTTCCTCTAGTCAGCATTAGGGTTTTAAACCTTAAACTGAACTCTTTCCTTTAGTCAGCATTAGGGTTTTAAACCCTAAACTGAACTTTTCCTTTCAGTCAGCATTAGGGTTTTAAACCCTAAACTGAACTTTTTCCTTTAGTCAGCATTAGGGTTTTAAACCCTAAACTGAACTCTTTCCTTCCAGTCAGCATTAGGGTTTTAAACCCTAAACTGAACTTTTCCTTTAAGTTAGTATTAGGGTTTTAAACCCTAAACTGAACTTTTTACTTTAGTCAGCATTAGGGTTTTAAACCCTAAACTGAACTCTTTCCTTCTAGTCAGCATTAGGGTTTTAAACCCTAAACTGAACTTTTCCTTTCAGTCAGCATTAGGGTTTTAAACCCTAAACTGAACTTTTTCCTTCAGTCAGCATTAGGGTTTTAAACCCTAAACTAAACTTTTTCCTTCAGTCAGCATTAGGGTTTTAAACCCTAAACTGAACTTTTTTCCTTTAGTCAGCATTAGGGTTTTAAACCCTAAACTGAACTTTTCCATTAGTCACCATTAGGGTTTTTAACCCTAAACTAAACTTTTTCCTTTCAGTCAGCATTAGGGTTTTAAACCCTAAACTGAATCTTTATATTTAGTCAGCATTAGGGTTTTAAACCATAAACTGAACTTTTCCTTTAGTCAACATTAGTGTTTTAAACCCTAAACTGAACTTTTTCCTTTCAGTCAGCATTAGGGTTTTAAACCCTAAACTAAACTTTTCAATTCAGTCAGCACTAGGGTTTTAAACCCTAAACTGAACTCTTTCCATTTAGTCAGCATTAGGGTTTTAAACCCTAAACTGAACTTTTCCTTTAGTCAGCATTAGGGTTTTAAACCCTAAACTGAACTTTTTCCATTTAGTCAACATTAGGGTTTTAAACCCTAAACTGAACTTTTCCTTTAGTCAGCATTAGGGTTTTAAACCCTAAACTGAACTCTTTCCATTTAGTCAGCATTAGGGTTTTAAACCCTAAACTGAACTTTTTCCTTTAGTCAGCATTAGGGTTTTAAACCCTAAACTGAACATTTTCCTTTAATCAGCCTTAGGGTTTTAAACCCTAAACTGAACTTTTCCTTTAGGGTTTTAAACCCTAAACTGAACTTTGTCCTTTAGTCAGCCTTAGGGTTTTAAACCCTAAACTGAACTTTTTCCTTTAATCAGCCTTAGGGTTTTAAAACCCTAAACTGAACTTTTCATTTAGGGTTTTAAACCCTTAACTGAACTTTTTCCTTCAGTCAGCATTACAAGTTTTAAACCCTAAACTAAACTCTTTCCTTCCAGTCAGCATTAGGGTTTTAAACCCTAAGCTGAACTTTTCCATTCAGTCAGCATTAGAGTTTGAAACCCTAAACTGAACTTTTTCCTTTAGTCAGCATTAGAGTTTTAAACCCTAAACTGAACTATTTCCTTCAGTCAGCATTAGAGTTTTAAACCCTAAACTGAACTTTTCCTTTAGTCAGCATTAGGGTTTTAAACCCTAAACTGAACTTTTCCTTTAAGTCAGCATTAGGGTTTTAAACCCTAAACTGAACTTTTTCCTTTAGTCAGCATTAGGGTTTTAAACCATAAACTGAACTCTTTCCTTCCAGTCAGCATTAGAGTTTTAAACCCTAAACTGAACTTTTCCTTTCAGTCAGCATTAGGGTTTTAAACCCTAAACTGAACTTTTTACTTTAGTCAGCATTAGGGTTTTAAACCCTAAACTGAACTTTTCCTTTCAGTCAGCATTAGGGTTTTAAACCCTAAACTGAACTTTTTACTTTAGTCAGCATTAGGGTTTTAAACCCTAAACTGAACTCTTTCCTTCCAGTCAGCATTAGGGTTTTAAACCCTAAACTGAACTTTTACTTTCAGTCAGCATTAGGGTTTTAAACCCTAAACTGAACTTTTTCCTCTAGTCAGCATTAGGGTTTTAAACCTTAAACTGAACTCTTTCCTTTAGTCAGCATTAGGGTTTTAAACCCTAAACTGAACTTTTCCTTTCAGTCAGCATTAGGGTTTTAAACCCTAAACTGAACTTTTTCCTTTAGTCAGCATTAGGGTTTTAAACCCTAAACTGAACTTTTCCTTTAAGTCAGTATTAGGGTTTTAAACCCTAAACTGAACTTTTTACTTTAGTCAGCATTAGGGTTTTAAACCCTAAACTGAACTTTTTCCTTCTAGTCAGCATTAGGGTTTTAAACCCTAAACTGAACTTTTCCTTTTAGTCAGCATTAGGGTTTTAAACCCTAAACTGAACTTTTTCCTTCAGTCAGCATTAGGGTTTTAAACCCTAAACTGAACTTTTTCCTTCAGTCAGCATTAGGGTTTTAAACCCTAAACTGAACTTTTTCCTTTAGTCAGCATTAGGGTTTTAAACCCTAAACTGAACTTTTTTCCTTTAGTCAGCATTAGGGTTTTAAACCCTAAACTGAACTTTTCCATTAGTCAGCATTAGGGTTTTAAACCCTAAACTAAACTTTTTCCTTTCAGTCAGCATTAGGGTTTTAAACCCTAAACTGAATCTTTATAATTAGTCAGCATTAGGGTTTTAAACCCTAAACTGAACTTTTCCTTTAGTCAGCATTAGTGTTTTAAACCCTAAACTGAACTTTTTCCTTCTAGTCAGCATTAGGGTTTTAAACCCTAAACTGAACTTTTCCTTTTAGTCAGCATTAGGGTTTTAAACCCTAAACTGAACTTTTTCCTTCAGTCAGCATTAGGGTTTTAAACCCTAAACTGAACTTTTTCCTTCAGTCAGCATTAGGGTTTTAAACCCTAAACTGAACTTTTTCCTTTAGTCAGCATTAGGGTTTTAAACCCTAAACTGAACTTTTCCTTTCAGTCAGCATTAGGGTTTTAAACCCTAAACTGAACTTTTTACTTTAGTCATCATTAGGGTTTTAAACCATAAACTGAACTCTTTCCTTCCAGTCAGCATTAGAGTTTTAAACCCTAAACTGAACTTTTCCTTTCAGTCAGCATTAGGGTTTTAAACCCTAAACTGAACTTTTCCTTTAAGTCAGGCATTAGGGTTTTAAACCCTAAACTGAACTATTTCCTTCAGTCAGCATTAGAGTTTTAAACCCTAAACTGAACTTTTCCTTTAGTCAGCATTAGGGTTTTAAACCCTAAACTGAACTTTTCCTTTAAGTCAGCATTAGGGTTTTAAACCCTAAACTGAACTTTTTCCTTTAGTCAGCATTAGGGTTTTAAACCATAAACTGAACTCTTTCCTTCCAGTCAGCATTAGAGTTTTAAACCCTAAACTGAACTTTTCCTTTCAGTCAGCATTAGGGTTTTAAACCCTAAACTGAACTTTTTACTTTAGTCAGCATTAGGGTTTTAAACCCTAAACTGAACTTTTCCTTTCAGTCAGCATTAGGGTTTTAAACCCTAAACTGAACTTTTTACTTTAGTCAGCATTAGGGTTTTAAACCCTAAACTGAACTCTTTCCTTCCAGTCAGCATTAGGGTTTTAAACCCTAAACTGAACTTTTACTTTCAGTCAGCATTAGGGTTTTAAACCCTAAACTGAACTTTTTCCTTAAGTCAGCATTAGGGTTTTAAACCCTAAACTGAACTTTTTACTTTAGTCATCATTAGGGTTTTAAACCATAAACTGAACTCTTTCCTTCCAGTCAGCATTAGAGTTTTAAACCCTAAACTGAACTTTTCCTTTCAGTCAGCATTAGGGTTTTAAACCCTAAACTGAACTTTTCCTTTAAGTCAGCATTAGGATTTTAAACCCTAAACTGAACTATTTCCTTCAGTCAGCATTAGAGTTTTAAACCCTAAACTGAACTTTTCCTTTAGTCAGCATTAGGGTTTTAAACCCTAAACTGAACTTTTCCTTTAAGTCAGCATTAGGGTTTTAAACCCTAAACTGAACTTTTTCCTTTAGTCAGCATTAGGGTTTTAAACCATAAACTGAAATCTTTCCTTCCAGTCAGCATTAGAGTTTTAAACCCTAAACTGAACTTTTCCTTTCAGTCAGCATTAGGGTTTTAAACCCTAAACTGAACTTTTTACTTTAGTCAGCATTAGGGTTTTAAACCCTAAACTGAACTTTTCCTTTCAGTCAGCATTAGGGTTTTAAACCCTAAACTGAACTTTTTACTTTAGTCAGCATTAGGGTTTTAAACCCTAAACTGAACTCTTTCCTTCCAGTCAGCATTAGGGTTTTAAACCCTAAACTGAACTTTTACTTTCAGTCAGCATTAGGGTTTTAAACCCTAAACTGAACTTTTTCCTCTAGGTCAGCATTAGGGTTTTAAACCCTAAACTGAACTTTTTCCTTTAGTCAGCATTAGGGTTTTAAACCATAAACTGAACTCTTTCCTTCCAGTCAGCATTAGGGTTTTAAACCCTAAACTGAACTTTTTCCTTCAGTCAGCATTAGGGTTTTAAACCATAAACTGAACTCTTTCCTTCCAGTCAGCATTAGGGTTTTAAACCCTAAACTGAACTTTTCCTTTCAGTCAGCATTAGGGTTTTAAACCCTAAACTGAACTTTTTACTTTAGTCATCATTAGGGTTTTAAACCATAAACTGAACTCTTTCCTTCCAGTCAGCATTAGAGTTTTAAACCCTAAACTGAACTTTTCCTTTCAGTCAGCATTAGGGTTTTAAACCCTAAACTGAACTTTTCCTTTAAGTCAGCATTAGGGTTTTAAACCCTAAACTGAACTATTTCCTTCAGTCAGCATTAGAGTTTTAAACCCTAAACTGAACTTTTCCTTTAGTCAGCATTAGGGTTTTAAACCCTAAACTGAACTTTTCCTTTAAGTCAGCATTAGGGTTTTAAACCCTAAACTGAACTTTTTCCTTTAGTCAGCATTAGGGTTTTAAACCATAAACTGAACTCTTTCCTTCCAGTCAGCATTAGAGTTTTAAACCCTAAACTGAACTTTTCCTTTCAGTCAGCATTAGGGTTTTAAACCCTAAACTGAACTTTTTACTTTAGTCAGCATTAGGGTTTTAAACCCTAAACTGAACTTTTCCTTTCAGTCAGCATTAGGGTTTTAAACCCTAAACTGAACTTTTTACTTTAGTCAGCATTAGGGTTTTAAACCCTAAACTGAACTCTTTCCTTCCAGTCAGCATTAGGGTTTTAAACCCTAAACTGAACTTTTACTTTCAGTCAGCATTAGGGTTTTAAACCCTAAACTGAACTTTTTCCTCTAGTCAGCATTAGGGTTTTAAACCTTAAACTGAACTCTTTCCTTTAGTCAGCATTAGGGTTTTAAACCCTAAACTGAACTTTTCCTTTCAGTCAGCATTAGGGTTTTAAACCCTAAACTGAACTTTTTCCTTTAGTCAGCATTAGGGTTTTAAACCCTAAACTGAACTTTTCCTTTAAGTCAGTATTAGGGTTTTAAACCCTAAACTGAACTTTTTACTTTAGTCAGCATTAGGGTTTTAAACCCTAAACTGAACTTTTTCCTTCTAGTCAGCATTAGGGTTTTAAACCCTAAACTGAACTTTTTCCTTTAGTTAGCATTAGGGTTTTAAACCCTAAACTGAACTTTTTCCTTCAGTCAGCATTAGGGTTTTAAACCCTAAACTGAACTTTTTCCTTCAGTCAGCATTAGGGTTTTAAACCCTAAACTGAACTCTTTCCTTCCAGTCAGCATTAGGGTTTTAAACCCTAAACTGAACTTTTCCTTTAAGTTAGTATTAGGGTTTTAAACCCTAAACTGAACTTTTTACTTTAGTCAGCATTAGGGTTTTAAACCCTAAACTGAACTCTTTCCTTCTAGTCAGCATTAGGGTTTTAAACCCTAAACTGAACTTTTCCTTTCAGTCAGCATTAGGGTTTTAAACCCTAAACTGAACTTTTTCCTTCAGTCAGCATTAGGGTTTTAAACCCTAAACTGAACTTTTTCCTTCAGTCAGCATTAGGGTTTTAAACCCTAAACTGAACTTTTTTCCTTTAGTCAGCATTAGGGTTTTAAACCCTAAACTGAACTTTTCCATTAGTCACCATTAGGGTTTTAAACCCTAAACTAAACTTTTTCCTTTCAGTCAGCATTAGGGTTTTAAACCCTAAACTGAATCTTTATATTTAGTCAGCATTAGGGTTTTAAACCATAAACTGAACTTTTCCTTTAGTCAACATTAGTGTTTTAAACCCTAAACTGAACTTTTTCCTTTCAGTCAGCATTAGGGTTTTAAACCCTAAACTAAACTTTTCAATTCAGTCAGCACTAGGGTTTTAAACCCTAAACTGAACTCTTTCCATTTAGTCAGCATTAGGGTTTTAAACCCTAAACTGAACTTTTCCTTTAGTCAGCATTAGGGTTTTAAACCCTAAACTGAACTTTTTCCATTTAGTCAGCATTAGGGTTTTAAACCCTAAACTGAACTTTTCCTTTAGTCAGCATTAGGGTTTTAAACCCTAAACTGAACTCTTTCCATTTAGTCAGCATTAGGGTTTTAAACCCTAAACTGAACTTTTTCCTTTAGTCAGCATTAGGGTTTTAAACCCTAAACTGAACATTTTCCTTTAATCAGCCTTAGGGTTTTAAACCCTAAACTGAACTTTTCCATTAGTCACCATTAGGGTTTTAAACCCTAAACTAAACTTTTTCCTTTCAGTCAGCATTAGGGTTTTAAACCCTAAACTGAATCTTTATATTTAGTCAGCATTAGGGTTTTAAACCATAAACTGAACTTTTCCTTTAGTCAACATTAGTGTTTTAAACCCTAAACTGAACTTTTTCCTTTCAGTCAGCATTAGGGTTTTAAACCCTAAACTAAACTTTTCAATTCAGTCAGCACTAGGGTTTTAAACCCTAAACTGAACTCTTTCCATTTAGTCAGCATTAGGGTTTTAAACCCTAAACTGAACTTTTCCTTTAGTCAGCATTAGGGTTTTAAACCCTAAACTGAACTTTTTCCTTAAGTCAGCATTAGGGTTTTAAACCCTAAACTGAACTTTTTCCTTTAGTCAGCATTAGGGTTTTAAACCATAAACTGAACTCTTTCCTTCCAGTCAGCATTAGGGTTTTAAACCCTAAACTGAACTTTTCCTTTCAGTCAGCATTAGGGTTTTAAACCCTAAACTGAACTTTTTACTTTAGTCATCATTAGGGTTTTAAACCATAAACTGAACTCTTTCCTTCCAGTCAGCATTAGAGTTTTAAACCCTAAACTGAACTTTTCCTTTCAGTCAGCATTAGGGTTTTAAACCCTAAACTGAACTTTTCCTTTAAGTCAGCATTAGGGTTTTAAACCCTAAACTGAACTATTTCCTTCAGTCAGCATTAGAGTTTTAAACCCTAAACTGAACTTTTCCTTTAGTCAGCATTAGGGTTTTAAACCCTAAACTGAACTTTTCCTTTAAGTCAGCATTAGGGTTTTAAACCCTAAACTGAACTTTTTCCTTTAGTCAGCATTAGGGTTTTAAACCATAAACTGAACTCTTTCCTTCCAGTCAGCATTAGAGTTTTAAACCCTAAACTGAACTTTTCCTTTCAGTCAGCATTAGGGTTTTAAACCCTAAACTGAACTTTTTACTTTAGTCAGCATTAGGGTTTTAAACCCTAAACTGAACTTTTCCTTTCAGTCAGCATTAGGGTTTTAAACCCTAAACTGAACTTTTTACTTTAGTCAGCATTAGGGTTTTAAACCCTAAACTGAACTCTTTCCTTCCAGTCAGCATTAGGGTTTTAAACCCTAAACTGAACTTTTACTTTCAGTCAGCATTAGGGTTTTAAACCCTAAACTGAACTTTTTCCTCTAGTCAGCATTAGGGTTTTAAACCTTAAACTGAACTCTTTCCTTTAGTCAGCATTAGGGTTTTAAACCCTAAACTGAACTTTTCCTTTCAGTCAGCATTAGGGTTTTAAACCCTAAACTGAACTTTTTCCTTTAGTCAGCATTAGGGTTTTAAACCCTAAACTGAACTTTTCCTTTAAGTCAGTATTAGGGTTTTAAACCCTAAACTGAACTTTTTACTTTAGTCAGCATTAGGGTTTTAAACCCTAAACTGAACTTTTTCCTTCTAGTCAGCATTAGGGTTTTAAACCCTAAACTGAACTTTTCCTTTTAGTCAGCATTAGGGTTTTAAACCCTAAACTGAACTTTTTCCTTCAGTCAGCATTAGGGTTTTAAACCCTAAACTGAACTTTTTCCTTCAGTCAGCATTAGGGTTTTAAACCCTAAACTGAACTCTTTCCTTCCAGTCAGCATTAGGGTTTTAAACCCTAAACTGAACTTTTCCTTTAAGTTAGTATTAGGGTTTTAAACCCTAAACTGAACTTTTTACTTTAGTCAGCATTAGGGTTTTAAACCCTAAACTGAACTCTTTCCTTCTAGTCAGCATTAGGGTTTTAAACCCTAAACTGAACTTTTCCTTTCAGTCAGCATTAGGGTTTTAAACCCTAAACTGAACTTTTTCCTTCAGTCAGCATTAGGGTTTTAAACCCTAAACTGAACTTTTTCCTTCAGTCAGCATTAGGGTTTTAAACCCTAAACTGAACTTTTTTCCTTTAGTCAGCATTAGGGTTTTAAACCCTAAACTGAACTTTTCCATTAGTCACCATTAGGGTTTTAAACCCTAAACTAAACTTTTTCCTTTCAGTCAGCATTAGGGTTTTAAACCCTAAACTGAATCTTTATATTTAGTCAGCATTAGGGTTTTAAACCATAAACTGAACTTTTCCTTTAGTCAGCATTAGGGTTTTAAACCCTAAACTGAACTTTTTCCTTCAGTCAGCATTAGGGTTTTAAACCCTAAACTGAACTTTTTCCTTCAGTCAGCATTAGGGTTTTAAACCCTAAACTGAACTTTTTTCCTTTAGTCAGCATTAGGGTTTTAAACCCTAAACTGAACTTTTCCATTAGTCACCATTAGGGTTTTAAACCCTAAACTAAACTTTTTCCTTTCAGTCAGCATTAGGGTTTTAAACCCTAAACTGAATCTTTATATTTAGTCAGCATTAGGGTTTTAAACCATAAACTGAACTTTTCCTTTAGTCAACATTAGTGTTTTAAACCCTTAACTGAACTTTTTCCTTCAGTCAGCATTACAGTTTTAAACCCTAAACTAAACTCTTTCCTTCCAGTCAGCATTAGGGTTTTAAACCCTAAGCTGAACTTTTCCATTCAGTCAGCATTAGAGTTTGAAACCCTAAACTGAACTTTTTCCTTTAGTCAGCATTAGAGTTTTAAACCCTAAACTGAACTATTTCCTTCAGTCAGCATTAGAGTTTTAAACCCTAAACTGAACTTTTCCTTTAGTCAGCATTAGGGTTTTAAACCCTAAACTGAACTTTTCCTTTAAGTCAGCATTAGGGTTTTAAACCCTAAACTGAACTTTTTCCTTTAGTCAGCATTAGGGTTTTAAACCATAAACTGAACTCTTTCCTTCCAGTCAGCATTAGAGTTTTAAACCCTAAACTGAACTTTTCCTTTCAGTCAGCATTAGGGTTTTAAACCCTAAACTGAACTTTTTACTTTAGTCAGCATTAGGGTTTTAAACCCTAAACTGAACTTTTCCTTTCAGTCAGCATTAGGGTTTTAAACCCTAAACTGAACTTTTTACTTTAGTCAGCATTAGGGTTTTAAACCCTAAACTGAACTCTTTCCTTCCAGTCAGCATTAGGGTTTTAAACCCTAAACTGAACTTTTACTTTCAGTCAGCATTAGGGTTTTAAACCCTAAACTGAACTTTTTCCTCTAGTCAGCATTAGGGTTTTAAACCTTAAACTGAACTCTTTCCTTTAGTCAGCATTAGGGTTTTAAACCCTAAACTGAACTTTTCCTTTCAGTCAGCAATAGGGTTTTAAACCCTAAACTGAACTTTTTCCTTTAGTCATCATTAGGGTTTTAAACCCTAAACTGAACTTTTCCTTTAAGTCAGTATTAGGGTTTTAAACCCTAAACTGAACTTTTTACTTTAGTCAGCATTAAGGTTTTAAACCCTAAACTGAACTTTTTCCTTCTAGTCAGCATTAGGGTTTTAAACCCTAAACTGAACTTTTCCTTTCAGTCAGCATTAGGGTTTTAAACCCTAAACTGATCTTTTTCCTTCAGTCAGCATTAGGGTTTTAAACCCTAAACTGAACTTTTTCCTTCAGTCAGCATTAGGGTTTTAAACCCTAAACTGAACTTTTTCCTTTAGTCAGCATTAGGGTTTTAAACCCTAAACTGAACTTTTTTCCTTTAGTCAGCATTAGGGTTTTAAACCCTAAACTGAACTTTTCCATTAGTCAGCATTAGGGTTTTAAACCCTAAACTAAACTTTTTCCTTTCAGTCAGCATTAGGGTTTTAAACCCTAAACTGAATCTTTATAATTAGTCAGCATTAGGGTTTTAAACCCTAAACTGAACTTTTCCTTTAGTCAGCATTAGTGTTTTAAACCCTAAACTGAACTTTTTCCTTTCAGTCAGCATTAGGGTTTTAAACCCTAAACTAAACTTTTCAATTCAGTCAGCACTAGGGTTTTAAACCCTAAACTGAACTCTTTCCATTTAGTCAGCATTAGGGTTTTAAACCCTAAACTGAACTTTTCCTTTAGTCAGCATTAGGGTTTTAAACCCTAAACTGAACTTTTTCCATTTAGTCAGCATTAGGGTTTTAAACCCTAAACTGAACTTTTCCTTTAGTCAGCATTAGGGTTTTAAACCCTAAACTGAACTCTTTCCATTTAGTCAGCATTAGGGTTTTAAACCCTAAACTGAACTTTTTCCTTTAATCAGCCTTAGGGTTTTAAAACCCTAAACTGAACTTTTCATTTAGGGTTTTAAACCCTTAACTGAACTTTTTCCTTCAGTCAGCATTACAGTTTTAAACCCTAAACTAAACTCTTTCCTTCCAGTCAGCATTAGGGTTTTAAACCCTAAGCTGAACTTTTCCATTCAGTCAGCATTAGAGTTTGAAACCCTAAACTGAACTTTTTCCTTTAGTCAGCATTAGAGTTTTAAACCCTAAACTGAACTATTTCCTTCAGTCAGCATTAGAGTTTTAAACCCTAAACTGAACTTTTCCTTTAGTCAGCATTAGGGTTTTAAACCCTAAACTGAACTTTTCCTTTAAATCAGCATTAGGGTTTTAAACCCTAAACTGAACTTTTTCCTTTAGTCAGCATTAGGGTTTTAAACCATAAACTGAACTCTTTCCTTCCAGTCAGCATTAGAGTTTTAAACCCTAAACTGAACTTTTCCTTTCAGTCAGCATTAGGGTTTTAAACCCTAAACTGAACTTTTTACTTTAGTCAGCATTAGGGTTTTAAACCCTAAACTGAACTTTTCCTTTCAGTCAGCATTAGGGTTTTAAACCCTAAACTGAACTTTTTACTTTAGTCAGCATTAGGGTTTTAAACCCTAAACTGAACTCTTTCCTTCCAGTCAGCATTAGGGTTTTAAACCCTAAACTGAACTTTTACTTTCAGTCAGCATTAGGGTTTTAAACCCTAAACTGAACTTTTTCCTCTAGTCAGCATTAGGGTTTTAAACCTTAAACTGAACTCTTTCCTTTAGTCAGCATTAGGGTTTTAAACCCTAAACTGAACTTTTCCTTTCAGTCAGCATTAGGGTTTTAAACCCTAAACTGAACTTTTTCCTTTAGTCAGCATTAGGGTTTTAAACCCTAAACTGAACTTTTCCTTTAAGTCAGTATTAGGGTTTTAAACCCTAAACTGAACTTTTTACTTTAGTCAGCATTAGGGTTTTAAACCCTAAACTGAACTTTTTCCTTCTAGTCAGCATTAGGGTTTTAAACCCTAAACTGAACTTTTCCTTTCAGTCAGCATTAGGGTTTTAAACCCTAAACTGAACTTTTTCCTTCAGTCAGCATTAGGGTTTTAAACCCTAAACTGAACTTTTTCCTTCAGTCAGCATTAGGGTTTTAAACCCTAAACTGAACTTTTTTCCTTTAGTCAGCATTAGGGTTTTAAACCCTAAACTGAACTTTTCCATTAGTCACCATTAGGGTTTTAAACCCTAAACTGAACTTTTCCATTAGTCAGCATTAGGGTTTTAAACCCTAAACTAAACTTTTTCCTTTCAGTCAGCATTAGGGTTTTAAACCCTAAACTGAATCTTTATAATTAGTCAGCATTAGGGTTTTAAACCCTAAACTGAACTTTTCCTTTAGTCAGCATTAGTGTTTTAAACCCTAAACTGAACTTTTTCCTTTCAGTCAGCATTAGGGTTTTAAACCCTAAACTAAACTTTTCAATTCAGTCAGCACTAGGGTTTTAAACCCTAAACTGAACTCTTTCCATTTAGTCAGCATTAGGGTTTTAAACCCTAAACTGAACTTTTCCTTTAGTCAGCATTAGGGTTTTAAACCCTAAACTGAACTTTTTCCATTTAGTCAGCATTAGGGTTTTAAACCCTAAACTGAACTTTTCCTTTAGTCAGCATTAGGGTTTTAAACCCTAAACTGAACTCTTTCCATTTAGTCAGCATTAGGGTTTTAAACCCTAAACTGAACTTTTTCCTTTAGTCAGCATTAGGGTTTTAAACCCTAAACTGAACATTTTCCTTTAATCAGCCTTAGGGTTTTAAACCCTAAACTGAACTTTTCCTTTAGGGTTTTAAACCCTAAACTGAACTTTTTCCTTTAGTCAGCCTTAGGGTTTTAAACCCTAAACTGAACTTTTTCCTTTAATCAGCCTTAGGGTTTTAAAACCCTAAACTGAACTTTTCCTTTAGGGTTTTAAACCCTTAACTGAACTTTTTCCTTTAGTCAGCATTACAGTTTTAAACCCTAAACTAAACTCTTTCCTTCCAGTCAGCATTAGGGTTTTAAACCCTAAGCTGAACTTTTCCATTCAGTCAGCATTAGAGTTTGAAACCCTAAACTGAACTTTTTCCTTTAGTCAGCATTAGAGTTTTAAACCCTAAACTGAACTATTTCCTTCAGTCAGCATTAGAGTTTTAAACCCTAAACTGAACTTTTCCTTTAGTCAGCATTAGGGTTTTAAACCCTAAACTGAACTTTTCCTTTAAGTCAGCATTAGGGTTTTAAACCATAAACTGAACTCTTTCCTTCCAGTCAGCATTAGGGTTTTAAACCCTAAACTGAACTTTTCCTTTCAGTCAGCATTAGGGTTTTAAACCCTAAACTGAACTTTTTACTTTAGTCATCATTAGGGTTTTAAACCCTAAACTGAACTTTTCCTTTCAGTCAGCATTAGGGTTTTAAACCCTAAACTGAACTTTTTACTTTAGTCAGCATTAGGGTTTTAAACCCTAAACTGAACTCTTTCCTTCCAGTCAGCATTAGGGTTTTAAACCCTAAACTGAACTTTTACTTTCAGTCAGCATTAGGGTTTTAAACCCTAAACTGAACTTTTTCCTCTAGTCAGCATTAGGGTTTTAAACCTTAAACTGAACTCTTTCCTTTAGTCAGCATTAGGGTTTTAAACCCTAAACTGAACTTTTTCCTTTAGTCAACATTAGGGTTTTAAACCCTAAACTGAATTTTTTTCCTTTAGTCAGCATTAGGGTTTTAAACCCTAAACTGAACTTTTTCCTTTCAGTCAACATTAAGGTTTTAAACCCTAAACTGAATCTTTCCATTTTGTCAGCATTAGGGTTTTAAACCCTAAACTGAACTTTTCCTTTAGTCAGCATTAGGGTTTTAAACCCTAAACTGAACTTTTTCCTTTCAGTCAGCATTAGGGTTTTAAACCCTAAACTGAACTTTTCCATTCAGTCAGCATTAGGATTTTAAACTCTAAACTGAACTCTTTCCATTTAGTCAGCATTAGAGTTTTAAACCCTAAACTGAACTTTTCCTTTAGTCAGCATTAGGGTTTTAGCGGTGAGTTGTTGTATAAAAGGACCCCGGACCTCAACCTACTAAGATGTGTCGACGCCGAGGAGGCGAGAAAGATCATGCACGAAGTACACGCAGGTGTGTGCGGACCTCACATGAACGGGTATGTCTTAGCGAAGAAAATCCTTCGAGCAGGTTATTACTGGATGACCATGGAAAAGGACTGCTTTAGCTTCGTTCGGAAGTGTCATCAGTGTCAGGTGCACGGTGATTTGATTCATGCACCTCCCACGGAGCTGCATCCCATGTCTGCACCTTGGCCATTTGTCGCCTGGGGCATGGACGTCATTGGACCAATCGAGCCAAAGGCTTCAAATGGACACAGATTTATACTGGTTGCCATCGATTACTTCACAAAATGGGTAGAGGCTGTCACTCTCAAGTCGGTCACTAAAAAAGCTGTAGTGGATTTTGTACACTCAAATCTTATCTGTCGTTTCGGTATTCCTGCGACTATCATTACAGATAACGCAGCAAACTTGAACAGTCACTTGATGGGAGATGTATGCGAGCAATTCAAAATAACGCATAGGAATTCTACTCCTTATCGTCCAAAGGCCAATGGTGCTGTAGAAGCGGCAAATAAAAACATCAAGAAGATTTTGAGGAAAACGATCGAAAGTTCCCGACAGTGGCATGAGCAGTTATCGTTTGCATTGTTGGGGTATCGCACTACGGTACGCACGTCAGTAGGAGCGACTCCTTATCTTCTGGTTTATGGGACCGAGGCTGTGATACCAGCAGAAGTAGAAATTCCTTCTCTTCGAACCATTGTTGAAGCGGAAATCGAAGACAGCGAGTGGGTCAAGACTCGATTGGAGCAGTTGACTTTGATCGATGAAAAGCGAATTGCCGCGGTTTGTCACGGACAGTTGTACGAACGAAGAATGGCCCGTTCTTACAACAAGAAAGTCCGACCCAGGAATTTCGAAGTAGGTCAGCTGGTACTGAGGCGTATTCTGCCACATCACCAGGAAGCAAAAGGGAAGTTTTCTCCAAATTGGAAAGGCCCATACATCATAAGGAAGATATTGCTGAGAGGAGCATTGTATCTAGGTGATATCGAAGGAAATGACCTCGAAACAGCAGTAAATGCAGATGCAGTCAAGAGATACTACGTTTGAATTATACTCCAGTGGTCCTGACACATTTGAAATGACGAAGGTTTTATTCCCCACTACTCCCAAACACTACCAACTCTCTCTACAAGCCATTTGAGCCGGTCACATCCCTTCGGCGATCAAAAAACAAAGTGAAACAAAACATTGATTGAGGCCTGAACTACGTTTGACTTGATTCCGAAAGGATACGTAGGCAGCCTCTCCCTGAGGTTCAGTCACACCAACAATAAAATCCTATTCACCCTGAAATTGAAACTGGGGCACGTCAAGCGGCCTATAAGTTAGTATCATCTGCCTCTCTTTGCCAAGCACAAGCTTTCAGATCAAATTACCAAAGATAGTGGGAAGCCAATAAGCGTCACGAATGGAGACCAACACACTCTAAATTGAGAGATAAAATGAGAGAGTCTCGTTGGTGAAAACCTTCGGGCACCACGAGACGACGGGAGTAGAGAAACCAAAATGAGAGAGCATGTTTAGTAAAAACTTGCAAAGAGTGCTATCAAGCGATGTCAGGAAGAGAAATGAGAGAGGTCCGCCAGCGAAAACCCGCAAAAGGGCGCTGTTGGCCGAAAATAATGACTCTACCCCTAGGAGATCTCGGCAAAGTTCCACCGATTTGGAATCATAGATCCGTTTTGGTTCTGCAGGAAATGCAAGTTCATTGAAGATCAAGCATCCAGTCCAAAAGGTCTGCTCCAGCGAAAGCCACACAGATTTTCTCTTGTACAGATCCCCACAGGGTCTTCCCTTTGTTAAAAAAAAAAAAAAAATGGGACACAAATCCCCATCACATCCCCAGCGAGTCCCTTTGTAAAAATTCTCCAACAAGCTTACCCCAACAAATCCTAGAAAGCCCACTTTGAAACAAATCCCCAGCATGCCCCATTGTACAAAAATCCACACAAAGAATCCACTTTGTAAATATTCCCCCACAGAGCTTCCTTTTGTACAAATCCCCACAGAATACCTCCAATAAAATCCCCGTTGAGAATCTCCAAGCAAAACGGGACAACAAAAAAAAAGAAAAAAAAAGAGAAGAAAAGAAAAAAAGAGCCTTACGAGGCAAAGCCTGAGCAGTCTAAAGGGTTTCGCCATTTGAATCAAATCAATGGCGGGACTTCGCAACAGAAATAAAGACGCAACAAAGCAACTGGGAACGATCAAGGTCACCGAACCGACCGTCATTTCCGAACTAACAATTGTTCTTTGTCTGAAAAGTTGAAACAGGTATAATCCAAGACAACCGTGCAAGAAGCAGGTGTCGCCCAAAGAAGAAGGTACATGGGTACAAGAAATATTTTGGCAATAAGGAATTCACTCGAAAGGTAAGTTTCCACGAGACTCCCTTTTATCTTCTACTAAAACAAGAAAATTCAAAAAAGAGGTCGGTTAGTATTCTCGAACTTTGTCCCCAGCCAGTCAGCATTAGGGTTTTAAACCCTAAACTGAACTTTTCCATCCAGTCAGCATTAGGGTTTTAAACCCTAAACTGAACTTTTTCCTTTAGTCATCATTAGGGTTTTAAACCCTAAATTGAACTTTTTCCTTCCAGTCAGCATTAGGGTTTTAAACCCTAAACTGAACATTTTCCTTCCAGTCAGCATTAGGGTTTTAAACCCTAAACTGAACTTTTTACTTTAGTCAGCATTAGGGTTTTAAACCCTAAACTGAACTCTTTCCTTCTAGTCAGCATTAGGGTTTTAAACCCTAAACTGAACTTTTCCTTTCAGTCAGCATTAGGGTTTTAAATCCTAAACTGAACTTTTTCCTTCAGTCAGCATTAGAGTTTTAAACCCTAAACTGAACTTTTTTCCTTTAGTCAGCATTAGGGTTTTAAACCCTAAACTGAACTTTTTTCCTTTAGTCAGCATTAAGATTTTAAACCCTAAACTGAACTTTTCCTTTAGTTAGTATTAGGATTTTAAACCCTAAACTGAACTTTTTCCTTTCAGTCAGCATTAGGGTTTTAAACCCTAAACTGAATCTTTCCATTTAGTCAGCATTAGGGTTTTAAACCCTAAACTGAACTTTTCCTTTAGTTAGCATTAGGGTTTTAAACCCTAAACTGAACTTTTTCCTTTCAGTCAGCATTAGGGTTTTAAACCCTAAACTGAACTTTTCAATTCTGTCAGCACTAGGGTTTTAAACCCTAAACTGAACTCTTTCCATTTAGTCAGCATTAGGGTTTTAAACCTTAACTGAACTTTTCCTTTAGTCAGCATTAGGGTTTTAAACCCTAAACTGAACTTTTTCCATTTAGTCACCATTAGGGTTTTAAACCCTAAACTGAACTTTTCCTTTAGTCAGCATTAGGGTTTTAAACCCTAAACTGAACTCTTTCCATTTAGTCAGCATTAGGGTTTTAAACCCTAAACTGAACTTTTTCCTTTAGTCATCATTAGGGTTTTAAACCCTAAACTGAACTTTATCCTTTAATCAGCCTTAGGGTTTTAAACCCTAAACTGAACTTTTCCGTTAGGGTTTTAAACCCTAAACTAAACTTTTTCCTTTAGTCAGCCTTAGGGTTTTAAACCCTAAACTGAACTTTTTCCTTTAATCAGCCTTAGGGTTTTAAAACCCTAAACTGAACTTTTCCTTTTGGGTTTTAAATCCTTAACTGAACTTTTTCCTTTAGTAAGCATTAGGGTTTTAAACCCTAAACTAAACTCTTTCCTTCCAGTCAGCATTAGGGTTTTAAACCCTAAACTGAACTTTTCCATTCAGTCAGCATTAGGGTTTTAAACCCTAAAATGAACTTTTTCCTTTAGTGAGCATTAGGGTTTTAAACCCTACACTGAACTCTTTCCTTCAGTCAGCATTAGGGTTTTAAACCCTAAACTGAACTTTTCCTTTAGTCAGCATTAGGGTTTTAAACCCTAAACTGAACTTTTCCTTTAAGTCAGCATTAGGGTTTTAAACCCTAAACTGAACTTTTTCCTTTAGTCAGCATTAGGGTTTTAAACCCTAAATTGAACTCTTTCCTTCCAGTCAGCATTCGGGTTTTAAACCCTAAACTGCACTTTTCCTTTCAATCAGCATTAGGGTTTTAAACCCTAAACTGAACTTTTTACTTTAGTCAGCATTAGGGTTTTAAACCCTAAACTGAACAATTTCCTTCCAGTCAGCATTAGGGTTTTAAACCCTAAACTGAACTTTTACTTTCAGTCAGCAATAGGGTTTTAAATCCTAAACTGAACTTTTTCCTTTAGTCAGCATTAGGGTTTTAAATCCTAAACTGAACTTTTTCCTTCAGTCAGCATTAGAGTTTTAAACCCTAAACTGAACTTTTTTCCTTTAGTCAGCATTAGGGTTTTAAACCCTAAACTGAACTTTTTTCCTTTAGTCAGTATTAGGATTTTAAACCCTAAACTGAACTTTTCCTTTAGTTAGTATTAGGGTTTTAAACCCTAAACTGAACTTTTTCCTTTCAGTCAGCATTAGGGTTTTAAACCCTAAACTGAATCTTTCCATTTAGTCAGCATTAGGGTTTTAATCCCTAAACTGAACTTTTCCTTTAGTTAGCATTAGGGTTTTAAACCCTAAACTGAACTTTTTCCTTTCAGTCAGCATTAGGGTTTTAAACCCTAAACTGAACTCTTTCCTTCAGTCAGCACTAGGGTTTTAAACCCTAAACTGAACTCTTTCCATTTAGTCAGCATTAGGGTTTTAAACCTTAAACTGAACTTTTCCTTTAGTCAGCATTAGGGTTTTAAACCCTAAACTGAACTTTTCCTTTAAGTCAGCATTAGGGTTTTAAACCCTAAACTGAACTTTTTTCTTTAGTCAGCATTAGTGTTTTAAACCCTAAACTGAACTCTTTCCATTTAGTCAGCATTAGGGTTTTAAACCCTAAACTGAACTTTTTCCTTTAGTCATCATTAGGCTTTTAAACCCTAAAATGAACTTTTTCCTTTAATCAGCCTTAAGGTTTTAAACCCTAAACTGAACTTTTCCTTTTGGGTTTTAAACCCTTAACTGAACTTTTTCCTTTAGTGAGCATTAGGGTTTTAAACCCTAAACTAAACTCTTTCCTTCCAGTCAGCATTAGGGTTTTAAACCCTAAACTGAACTTTTCCATTCAGTCAGCATTAGGGTTTTAAACCCTAAACTGAACTTTTCCTTTAGTCAGCATTAGGGTTTTAAACCCTAAACTGAACTCTTTCCATTTAGTCAGCATTAGGGTTTTAAACCCTAAACTGAACCTTTTCCTTTAATCAGTATTAGGGTTTTAAACCCTAAACTGAACCTTTTCCATTCAGTCAGCATTAGGGTTTTAAACCCTAAACTGAACTCTTTCCTTCAGTCAGCATTAGGGTTTTAAACCCTAAACTGAACTTTTCCTTTAGTCAGCATTAGGGTTTTAAACCCTAAACTGAACTTTTCCTTTAAGTCAGCATTAGGGTTTTAAACCCTAAACTGAACTTTTTCCTTTAGTCAGCATTAGGGTTTTAAACCCTAAATTGAACTCTTTCCTTCCAGTCAGCATTCGGGTTTTAAACCCTAAACTGAACTTTTCCTTTCAGTCAGCATTAGGGTTTTAAACCCTAAACTGAACTTTTTACTTTAGTCAGCATTAGGGTTTTAAACCCTAAACTGAACTCTTTCCTTCCAGTCAGCATTAGGGTTTTAAACCCTAAACTGAACTTTTACTTTCAGTCAGCATTAGGGTTTTAAACCCTAAACTGAACTTTTTCCTTTAGTCAGCATTAGGGTTTTAAATCCTAAACTGAACTTTTTCCTTTAGTCAGCATTAGGGTTTTAAACCCTAAACTGAACTTTCCATTCAGTCAGCATTAGGGTTTTAAACCCTAAACTAAACTTTTTCCTTCAGTCAGCATTAGGGTTTTAAACCCTAAACTGAACTTTTTCCTTTAGTCAGCATTAGGGTTTTAAACCCTAAACTGAACTTTTTTTTTTAAACCCTAAACTGAACTTTTTCCTTTCAGTCAGCATTAGGGTTTTAAACCCTAAACTGAATCTTTCCATTTAGTCAGCATTAGGGTTTTAAACCCTAAACTGAACTTTTCCTTTAGTCAGCATTAGGGTTTTAAACCCTAAACTGAACTCTTTCCATTTAGTCAGCATTAGGGTTTTTAACCCTAAATTGAACTTTTTCCTTTAGTCAGCATTAGGGTTTTAAACCCTAAACTGAACTTTTCCTTTAGTCAGCATTAGGGTTTTAAACCCTAAACTGAACTTTTTCCATTTAGTCAGCATTAGGGTTTTAAACCCTAAACTGAACTTTTCCTTTAGTCAGCATTAGGGTTTTAAACCCTAAACTGAACTCTTTCCATTTAGTCAGCATTAGGGTTTTAAACCCTAAACTGAACTTTTTCCTTTAGTCAGCATTAGGGTTTTAAACCCTAAACTGAACTTTTTCCTTTAATCAGCCTTAGGGTTTTAAACCCTAAACTGAACTTTTCCTTTAGGGTTTTAAACCCTAAACTAAACTTTTTCCTTTAGTCAGCCTTAGGGTTTTAAACCCTAAACTGAACTTTTTCCTTTAATCAGCCTTAGGGTTTTAAAACCCTAAACTGAACTTTTCCTTTAGGGTTTTAAACCCTTAACTGAACTTTTTCCTTTAGTCAGCATTAGGGTTTTAAACCCTAAACTAAACTCTTTCCTTCCAGTTAGCATTAGGGTTTTAAACCCTAAACTGAACTTTTCCATTCAGTCAGCATTAGGGTTTTAAACCCTAAACTGAACTTTTTCCTTTAGTCAGCATTAGGGTTTTAAACCCTAAACTGAACTCTTTCCTTCAGTCAACATTAGGGTTTTAAACCCTAAACTGAACTTTTCCTTTAGTCAGCATTAGGGTTTTAAACCCTAAACTGAACTTTTTCCTTTAGTCAGCATTAGGGTTTTAAACCCTAAATTGAACTCTTTCCTTCCAGTCAGCATTAAGGTTTTAAACCCTAAACTGAACTTTTCCTTTCAGTCAGCATTAGGGTTTTAAACCCTAAACTGAACTTTTTACTTTAGTTAGCATTAGGGTTTAAAACCCTAAACTGAACTTTTTCCTTCCAGTCAGCATTAGGGTTTTAAACCCTAAACTGAACTTTTTCCTTTAGTCAGCTTTAGGGTTTTAAACCCTAAACTGAACTTTTTCCTTTAGTCAGCATTAAGGTTTTAAATCCTAAACTGAACTTTTTCCTTTAGTCAGCATTAGGGTTTTAAACCCTAAACTGAACTTTCCATTCAGTCAGCATTAGGGTTTTAAACCCTAAACTAAACTTTTTCCTTCAGTCAGCATTAGGGTTTTAAACCCTAAACTGAACTTTTTCCTTTAGTCAGCATTAGGGTTTTAAACCCTAAACTGAACTTTTTTCCTTTAGTCAGCATTAGGGTTTTAAACCCTAAAGTGAACTTTTTCCTTTCAGTCAGCATTAGGGTTTTAAACCCTAAACTGAATCTTTCCATTTTGTCAGCATTAGGGTTTTAAACCCTAAACTGAACTTTTCCTTTAGTCAGCATTAGGGTTTTAAACCCTAAACTGAACTCTTTCCATTTAGTCAGCATTAGGGTTTTAAACCCTAAACTGAACTTTTTCCTTTAGTCAGCATTAGGGTTTTAAACCCTAAACTGAACTTTTTCCTTTAATCAGCCTTAGGGTTTTAAACCCTAAACTGAACTTTTCCTTTAGGGTTTTAAACCCTAAACTAAACTTTTTCCTTTAGTCAGCCTTAGGGTTTTAAACCCTAAACTGAACATTTTCCTTTAATCAGCCTTAGGGTTTTAAAACCCTAAACTGAACTTTTCCTTTAGGGTTTTAAACCCTTAACTGAACTTTTTCCTTTAGTCAGCATTAGGGTTTTAAACCCTAAACTAAACTCTTTCCTTCCAGTTAGCATTAGGGTTTTAAACCCTAAACTGAACTTTTCCATTCAGTCAGCATTAGGGTTTTACACCCTAAACTGAACCTTTTCCTTTAGTCAGCATTAGGGTTTTAAACCCTAAACTGAACTCTTTCCTTCAGTCAGCATTAGGGTTTTAAACCCTAAACTGAACTTTTCCTTTAAGTCAGCATTAGGGTTTTAAACCCTAAACTGAACTTTTTCCTTTAGTCAGCATTAGGATTTTAAACCCTAAACTGAACTTTTTCCTTTAGTCAGCATTACGGTTTTAAATCCTAAACTGAACTTTTTCCTTTAGTCAGCATTAGGGTTTTAAACCCTAAACTGAACTTTCCATTCAGTCAGCATTAGGGTTTTAAACCCTAAACTAAACTTTTTCCTTCAGTCAGCATTAGGGTTTTAAACCCTAAACTGAACTTTTTCCTTTAGTCAGTATTAGGGTTTTAAACCCTAAACTGAACTTTTTTCCTTTAGTCAGCATTAGGGTTTTAAACCCTAAAGTGAACTTTTTCCTTTCAGTCAGCATTAGGGTTTTAAACCCTAAACTGAATCTTTCCATTTTGTCAGCATTAGGGTTTTAAACCCTAAACTGAACTTTTCCTTTAGTCAGCATTAGGGTTTTAAACCCTAAACTGAACTTTTTCCTTTCAGTCAGCATTAGGGTTTTAAACCCTAAACTGAACTTTTCAAGCAGCACTAGGGTTTTAAACCCTAAACTGAACTCTTTCCATTTAGTCAGCATTAGGGTTTTAAACCCTAAACTGAACTTTTCCTTTAGTCAGCATTAGGGTTTTAAACCCTAAACTGAACTTTTTCCATTTAGTCAGCATTAGGGTTTTAAACCCTAAACTGAACTCTTTCCATTTAGTCAGCATTAGGGTTTTAAACCCTAAACTTAACTTTTTCCTTTAGTCAGCATTAGGGTTTTAAACCCTAAACTGAACTTTTTCCTTTAATCAGCCTTAGGGTTTTAAACCCTATACTGAACTTTTCCTTTAGGGTTTTAAACCCTAAACTAAACTTTTTCCTTTAGCCAGCCTTAGGGTTTTAAACCCTAAACTGAACTTTTTCCTTTAATCATCCTTAGGGTTTTAAAACCCTAAACTGAACTTTTCCTTTAGGGTTTTAAACCCTTAACTGAACTTTTTCCTTTAGTCAGCATTAGGTTTTTAAACCCTAAACTGAACTTTTTCCTTTAGTTAGCATTAGGATTTTAAAACCTAAACTGAACTCTTTCCTTCCAGTCAGCATTAGGGTTTTAAACCCTAAACTGAACTTTTCCTTTCAGTCAGCATTAGGGTTTTAAACCCTAAAGTGAACTGTTTACTTTAGTCAGCATTAGGGTTTTAAACCCTAAATTGAACTCATTCCTTTAGTCAGCATTAGGTTTTTAAACCCTAAACTGAACTTTTTCCTTTAGTTAGCATTAGGATTTTAAAACCTAAACTGAACTCTTTCCTTCCAGTCAGCATTAGGGTTTTAAACCCTAAACTGAACTTTTCCTTTCAGTCAGCATTAGGGTTTTAAACCCTAAAGTGAACTTTTTACTTTAGTCAGCATTAGGGTTTTAAACCCTAAACTGAACTCTTTCCTTCCAGTCAGCATTAGGGTTTTAAACCCTAAATTGAACTCTTTCCTTCCAGTCAGCATTAGGGTTTTAAACCCTAAACTGAACTTTTCCTTTCAGTCAGCATTAGGGTTTTAAACCCTAAACTGAACTTTTTACTTTAGTCAGCATTAGGGTTTTAAACCCTAAACTGAACTTTTTCCTTCCAGTCAGCATTAGGGTTTTAAACCCTAAACTGAACTTTTTCCTTTAGTCAGCTTTAGGGTTTTAAACCCTAAACTGAACTTTTTCCTTTAGTCAGCATTACGGTTTTAAATCCTAAACTGAACTTTTTCCTTTAGTCAGCATTAGGGTTTTAAACCCTAAACTGAACTTTCCATTCAGTCAGCATTAGGGTTTTAAACCCTAAACTAAACTTTTTCCTTCAGTCAGCATTAGGGTTTTAAACCCTAAACTGAACTTTTTCCTTTAGTCAGCATTAGGGTTTTAAACCCTAAGCTGAACTTTTCCTTTAGTCAGCATTAGGGTTTTAAACCCTAAACTGAACTCTTTCCATTTAGTCAGCATTAGGGTTTTAAACCCTAAATTGAACTTTTTCCTTTAGTCAGCATTAGGGTTTTAAACCCTAAACTGAACTTTTTCCATTAAACAGCCTTAGCGTTTTAAACCCTAAACTGAACTCTTTCCATTTAGTCAGCATTAGGGTTTTAAACCCTAAACTTAACTTTTTCCTTTAGTCAGCATTAGGGTTTTAAACCCTAAACTGAACTTTTTCCTTTAATCAGCCTTAGGGTTTTAAACCCTATACTGAACTTTTCCTTTAGGGTTTTAAACCCTAAACTAAACTTTTTCCTTTAGTCAGCCTTAGGGTTTTAAACCCTAAACTGAACTTTTTCCTTTAATCAGCCTTAGGGTTTTAAAACCCTAAACTGAACTTTTCCTTTAGGGTTTTAAACCCTTAACTGAACTTTTTCCTTTAGTCAGCATTAGGGTTTTAAACCCTAAACTAAACTCTTTCCTTCCAGTTAGCATTAGGGTTTTAAACCCTAAACTGAACTTTTCCATTCAGTCAGCATTAGGGTTTTACACCCTAAACTGAACCTTTTCCTTTAGTCAGCATTAGGGTTTTAAACCCTAAACTAAACTCTTTCCTTCAGTCAGCATTAGGGTTTTAAACCCTAAACTGAACTTTTCCTTTAAGTCAGCATTAGGGTTTAAACCCTAAACTGAACTTTTTCCTTTAGTTAGCATTAGGATTTTAAAACCTAAACTGAACTCTTTCCTTCCAGTCAGCATTAGGGTTTTAAACCCTAAACTGAACTTTTCCTTTCAGTCTGCATTAGGGTTTTAAACCCTAAACTGAACTGTTTACTTTAGTCAGCATTAGGGTTTTAAACACTAAACTGAACTCTTTCCTTCCAGTCAGCATTAGGGTTTTAAACCCTAAATTGAACTCTTTCCTTCCAGTCAGCATTAGGGTTTTAAACCCTAAACTGAACTTTTCCTTTCAGTCAGCATTAGGGTTTTAAACCCTAAACTGAACTTTTTACTTTAGTCAGCATTAGGGTTTTAAACCCTAAACTGAACTTTTTCCTTCCAGTCAGCATTAGGGTTTTAAACCCTAAACTGAACTTTTTCCTTCCAGTCAGCATCAGGGTTTTAAACCCTAAACTGAACTTTTTCCTTTAGTCAGCTTTAGGGTTTTAAACCCTAAACTGAACTTTTTCCTTTAGTCAGCATTACGGTTTTAAATCCTAAACTGAACTTTTTCCTTTAGTCAGCATTAGGGTTTTAAACCCTAAACTGAACTTTCCATTCAGTCAGCATTAGGGTTTTAAACCCTAAACTAAACTTTTTCCTTCAGTCAGCATTAGGGTTTTAAACCCTAAACTGAACTTTTTCCTTTAGTCAGCATTAGGGTTTTAAACCCTAAACTAAACTTTTCAATTCAGTCAGCACTAGGGTTTTAAACCCTAAACTGAACTCTTTCCATTTAGTCAGCATTAGGGTTTTAAACCCTAAACTGAACTTTTCCTTTAGTCAGCATTAGGGTTTTAAACCCTAAACTGAACTTTTTCCATTTAGTCAGCATTAGGGTTTTAAACCCTAAACTGAACTTTTCCTTTAGTCAGCATTAGGGTTTTAAACCCTAAACTGAACTCTTTCCATTTAGTCAGCATTAGGGTTTTAAACCCTAAACTTAACTTTTTCCTTTAGTCAGCATTAGGGTTTTAAACCCTAAACTGAACTTTTTCCTTTAATCAACCTTAGGGTTTTAAACCCTATACTGAACTTTTCCTTTAGGGTTTTAAACCCTAAACTAAACTTTTTCCTTTAGTCAACCTTAGGGTTTTAAACCCTAAACTGAACTTTTTCCTTTAATCAGCCTTAGGGTTTTAAAACCCTAAACTGAACTTTTCCTTTAGGGTTTTAAACCCTTAACTGAACTTTTTCCTTTAGTCAGCATTAGGTTTTTAAACCCTAAACTAAACTCTTTCCTTCCAGTTAGCATTAGGGTTTTAAACCCTAAACTGAACTTTTCCATTCAGTCAGCATTAGGGTTTTACACCCTAAACTGAACCTTTTCCTTTAGTCAGCATTAGGGTTTTAAACCCTAAACTAAACTCTTTCCTTCAGTCAGCATTAGGGTTTTAAACCCTAAACTGAACTTTTCCTTTAAGTCAGCATTAGGGTTTAAACCCTAAACTGAACTTTTTCCTTTAGTTAGCATTAGGATTTTAAAACCTAAACTGAACTCTTTCCTTCCAGTCAGCATTAGGGTTTTAAACCCTAAACTGAACTTTTCCTTTCAGTCAGCATTAGGGTTTTAAACCCTAAAGTGAACTGTTTACTTTAGTCAGCATTAGGGTTTTAAACCCTAAATTGAACTCATTCCTTCCAGTCAGCATTAGGGTTTTAAACCCTAAACTGAACTTTTCATTTCAGTCAGCATTAGGGTTTTAAACCCTAAACTGAACTTTTTACTTTAGTCAGCATTAGGGTTTTAAACCCTAAACTGAACTTTTTCCTTCCAGTCAGCATTAGGGTTTTAAACCCTAAACTGAACTTTTTCCTTTAGTCAGCTTTAGGGTTTTAAACCCTAAACTGAACTTTTTCCTTTAGTCAGCATTACGGTTTTAAATCCTAAACTGAACTTTTTCCTTTAGTCAGCATTAGGGTTTTAAACCCTAAACTGAACTTTCCATTCAGTCAGCATTAGGGTTTTAAACCCTAAACTAAACTTTTTCCTTCAGTCAACATTAGGGTTTTAAACCCTAAACTGAACTTTTTCCTTCAGTCAGCATTAGGGTTTTAAACCCTAAACTGAACTTTTTTCCTTTAGTCAGCATTAGGGTTTTAAACCCTAAACTGAACTTTTTCCTTTCAGTCAACATTAAGGTTTTAAACCCTAAACTGAATCTTTCCATTTTGTCAGCATTAGGGTTTTAAACCCTAAACTGAACTTTTCCTTTAGTCAGCATTAGGGTTTTAAACCCTAAACTGAACTTTTTCCTTTCAGTCAGCATTAGGGTTTTAAACCCTAAACTGAACTTTTCAAATTCAGTCAGCACTAGGGTTTTAAACCCTAAACTGAACTCTTTCCATTTAGTCAGCATTAGGGTTTTAAACCCTAAACTGAACTTTTCCTTTAGTCAGCATTAGGGTTTTAAACCCTAAACTGAACTTTTTCCATTTAGTCAGCATTAGGGTTTTAAACCCTAAACTGAACTTTTCCTTTAGTTCAGCATTAGGGTTTTAAACCCTAAACTGAACTCTTTCCATTTAGTCAGCATTAGGGTTTTAAACCCTAAACTTAACTTTTTCCTTTAGTCAGCATTAGGGTTTTAAACCCTAAACTGAACTTTTTCCTTTAATCAGCCTTAGGGTTTTAAACCCTATACTGAACTTTTCCTTTAGGGTTTTAAACCCTAAACTAAACTTTTTCCTTTAGTCAGCCTTATGGTTTTAAACCCTAAACTGAACTTTTTCCATTAATCAGCCTTAGGGTTTTAAAACGCTAAACTGAACTTTTCCTTTAGGGTTTTAAACCCTTAACTGAACTTTTTCCTTTAGTCAGCATTAGGTTTTTAAACCCTAAACTAAACTCTTTCCTTCCAGTTAGCATTAGGGTTTTAAACCCTAAACTGAACTTTTCCATTCAGTCAGCATTAGGGTTTTACACCCTAAACTGAACCTTTTCCTTTAGTCAGCATTAGGGTTTTAAACCCTAAACTGAACTCTTTCCTTCAGTCAGCATTAGGGTTTTAAACCCTAAACTGAACTTTTCCTTTAAGTCAGCATTAGGGTTTTAAACCCTAAACTGAACTTTTTCCTTTAGTCAGCATTAGGATTTTAAAACCTAAACTGAACTCTTTCCTTCCAGTCAGCATTAGGGTTTTAAACCCTAAACTAAACTTTTCCTTTCAGTCAGCATTAGGGTTTTAAACCCTAAAGTGAATTTTTTACTTTAGTCAGCATTAGGGTTTTAAACCCTAAACTGAACTCTTTCCTTCCAGTCAGCATTAGGGTTTTAAACCCTAAATTGAACTTTTACTTTCAGTCAGCATTAGGGTTTTAAACCCTAAACTGAACTTTTTCCTTTAGTCAGCATTAGGGTTTTAAACCCTAAACTGAACTTTTTCCTTTAGTCAGCATTAGGGTTTTAAACCCTAAACTGAACTTTCCATTCAGTCAGCATTAGGGTTTTAAACCCTAAACTGAACTTTTTCCTTCAGTCAGCATTAGGGTTTTAAACCCTAAACTGAGCTTTTTCCTTTAGTCAGCATTAGGGTTTTAAACCCTAAACTGAACTTTTTTCCTTTAGTCAGCATTAGGGTTTTAAACCCTAAACTGAACTTTTCCTTTAGTCAGCATTAGGGTTTTAAACCCTAAACTGAACTTTTTCCTTTCAGTCAGCATTAGGATTTTAAACCCTAAACTGAACTTTTCCATTCAGTCAGCATTAGGGTTTTAAACCCTAAACTGAACTCTTTCCATTTAGTCAGCATTAGGGTTTTAAACCCTAAACTGAACTTTTCCTTTAGTTAGCATTAGAGTTTTAAACCCTAAACTGAACTTTTTCCATTTAGTCAGCATTAGGGTTTTAAACCCTAAGCTGAACTTTTCCTTTAGTCAGCATTAGGGTTTTAAACCCTAAACTGAACTCTTTCCATTTAGTCAGCATTAGGGTTTTAAACCCTAAATTGAACTTTTTCCTTTAGTCAGCATTAGGGTTTTAAACCCTAAACTGAACTTTTTCCTTTAAACAGCCTTAGCGTTTTAAACCCTAAACTGAACTTTTCCTTTAGGGTTTTAAACCCTAAACTAAACTTTTTCCTTTAGTCAGCCTTAGGGTTTTAAACCTTAAACTGAACTTTTTCCTTTAATTAGCCTTAGGGTTTTAAAACCCTAAACTGAACTTTTCTTTTAGGGTTTTAAACCCTTAACTGAACTTTTTCCTTTAGTCAGCATTAGGGTTTTAAACCCTAAACTAAACTCTTTCCTTCCAGTCAGCATTAGGGTTTTAAACCCTAAACTGAACTTTTCCATTCAGTCAGCATTAGGGTTTTAAACCCTAAACTGAACTTTTCCTTTAGTCAGCATTAGGGTTTTAAACCCTAAACTGAACTCTTTCCATTTAGTCAGCATTAGGGTTTTAAACCCTAAACTGAACTTTTTCCTTTAATCAACATTAGGGTTTTAAACCCTAAACTGAAATTTTTCCTTTAATCAGCCTTAGGGTTTTAAACCCTAAGCTAAACTTTTCCTTTAGGGTTTTAAACCCTAAACTAAACTTTTTCCTTTAGTCAGCATTAGGGTTTTAAACCCTAAACTAAACTCTTTCCTTCCAGTCAGCATTAGGGTTTTAAACCCTAAACTGAACTTTTCCATTCAGTCAGCATTAGGGTTTTAAACCCTAAACTGAACCTTTTCCTTTAGTAAGCATTAGGGTTTTAAACCCTAAACTAAACTTTTTCCATTTAGTCAGCATTAGGGTTTTAAACCCTAAACTGAACTTTTCCTTTAGTCAGCATTAGGGTTTTAAACCCAAAACTGAACTCTTTCCATTTAGTCAGCATTTGGATTTTAAACCCTAAACTGAACTTTTTCCTTTAGTCATCATTAGGGTTTTAAACCCTAAACTGAACTTTTTCCTTTAATCAGCCTTAGGGTTTTAAACCCTAAACTGAACTTTTCCTTTAGGGTTTTAAACCCTAAACTAAACTTTTTCCTTTAGTCAGCCTTAGGGTTTTAAACCCTAAACTGAACTTTTTCCTTTAATCAGCCTTAGGGTTTTATAAACCTAAACTGAACTTTTCCTTTAGGGTTTTAAACCCTTAACTGAACTTTTTCCTTTAGTCAGCATTAGGGTTTTAAACCCTAAACTAAACTCTTTCCTTCCAGACAGCATTAGGGTTTTAAACCCTAAACTGAACTTTTCCATTCAGTCAGAATTAGGGTTTTAAACCCTAAACTGAACTTTTTCCTTTAGTCAGCATTAGGATTTTAAACCCTAAACTGAACTCTTTCCTTCAGTCAGCACTAGGGTTTTAAACCCTAAACTGAACTCTTTCCATTTAGTCAGCATTAGGGTTTTAAACCTTAAACTGAACTTTTCCTTTAGTCAGCATTAGGGTTTTAAACCCTAAACTGAACTTTTCCTTTAAGTCAGCATTAGGGTTTTAAACCCTAAACTGAACTTTTTTCTTTAGTCAGCATTAGGGTTTTAAACCCTAAATTGAACTCTTTCCTTCCAGTCAGCATTAGGGTTTTAAACCCTAAACTGAACTTTTCCTTTCAGTCAGCATTAGGGTTTTAAACCCTAAATTGAACTTTTTACTTTAGTCAGCATTAGGGTTTTAAACCCTAAACTGAACTTTTTCCTTCCAGTCAGCATTAGGGTTTTAAATCCTAAACTGAACTTTTACTTTCAGTCAGCATTAGGATTTTAAACCCTAAATTGAACTTTTTCCTTTAGTCAGCATTAGGGTTTTAAATCCTAAACTGAACTTTTTCCTTTAGTCAGCATTAGGGTTTTAAACCCTAAACTGAACTTTCCATTCAGTCAGCATTAGGGTTTTAAACCCTAAACTGAACTTTTTCCTTCAGACAGCATTAGGGTTTTAAACCATAAACTAAACTTTTTCCTTTAGTCAGCATTAGGGATTTAAACCCTAAACTGAACTTTTTCCATTTAGTCAGCATTAGGGTTTTCAATCCTAAGCTGAACTTTTCCTTTAGTCAGCATTAGGGTTTTAAACCCTATACTGAACTTTTCCTTTAGGGTTTTAAACCCTAAACTAAACTTTTTCCTTTAGTCAGCCTTAGGGTTTTAAACCCTAAACTGAACTTTTTCCATTAATCAGCCTTAGGGTTTTAAAACCCTAAACTGAACTTTCCATTCAGTCAGCATTAGGGTTTTAAACCCTAAACTGAACTTTTTCCTTCAGTCAGCATTAGGGTTTTAAACCCTAAACTGAACTTTTCCTTTCAGTCAGCATTAGGGTTTTAAACCCTAAAGTGAACTTTTTACTTTAGTCAGCATTAGGGTTTTAAACCCTAAACTGAACTCTTTCCTTCCAGTCAGCATTAGGGTTTTAAACACTAAATTGAACTTTTACTTTCAGTCAGCATTAGGGTTTTAAACCCTAAACTGAACTTTTTCCTTTAGTCAGCATTAGGGTTTTAAACCCTAAACTGAACTTTTTCCTTTAGTCAGCATTAGGGTTTTAAACCCTAAACTGAACTTTCCATTCAGTCAGCATTAGGGTTTTAAACCCTAAATTGAACTTTTTCCTTCAGTCAGCATTAGGGTTTTAAACCCTAAACTGAGCTTTTTCCTTTAGTCAGCATTAGGGTTTTAAACCCTAAACTGAACTTTTTTCCTTTAGTCAGCATTAGGGTTTTAAAACCTAAACTGAACTTTTCCTTTAGTCAGCATTAGGGTTTTAAACCCTAAACTGAACTTTTTCCTTTCAGTCAGCATTAGGATTTTAAACCCTAAACTGAACTCTTTCCATTCAGTCAGCATTAGGGTTTTAAACCCTAAACTGAACTTTTCCTTTAGTTAGCATTAGAGTTTTAAACCCTAAACTGAACTTTTTCCATTTAGTCAGCATTAGGGTTTTAAACCCTAAGCTGAACTTTTCCTTTAGTCAGCATTAGGGTTTTAAACCCTAAACTGAACTCTTTCCATTTAGTCAGCATTAGGGTTTTAAACCCTAAATTGAACTTTTTCCTTTAGTCAGCATTAGGGTTTTAAACCCTAAACTGAACTTTTTCCATTAAACAGCCTTAGCGTTTTAAACCCTAAACTGAACTTTTCCTTTAGGGTTTTAAACCCTAAACTAAACTTTTTCCTTTAGTCAGCCATAGGGTTTTAAACCTTAAACTGAACTTTTTCCTTTAATTAGCCTTAGGGTTTTAAAACCCTAAACTGAACTTTTCTTTTAGGGTTTTAAACCCTTAACTGAACTTTTTCCTTTAGTCAGCATTAGGGTTTTAAACCCTAAACTAAACTCTTTCCTTCCAGTCAGCATTAGGGTTTTAAACCCTAAACTGAACTTTTCCTTTAGTCAGCATTAGGGTTTTAAACCCAAAACTGAACTCTTTCCATTTAGTCAGCATTTGGATTTTAAACCCTAAACTGAACTTTTTCCTTTAGTCATCATTAGGGTTTTAAACCCTAAACTGAACTTTTTCCTTTAATCAGCCTTAGGGTTTTAAACCCTAAACTGAACTTTTCCTTTAGGGTTTTAAACCCTAAACTAAACTTTTTCCTTTAGTCAGCCTTAGGGTTTTAAACCCTAAACTGAACTTTTTCCTTTAATCAGCCTTAGGGTTTTATAAACCTAAACTGAACTTTTCCTTTAGGGTTTTAAACCCTTAACTGAACTTTTTCCTTTAGTCAGCATTAGGGTTTTAAACCCTAAACTAAACTCTTTCCTTCCAGACAGCATTAGGGTTTTAAACCCTAAACTGAACTTTTCCATTCAGTCAGAATTAGGGTTTTAAACCCTAAACTGAACTTTTTCCTTTAGTCAGCATTAGGATTTTAAACCCTAAACTGAACTCTTTCCTTCAGTCAGCACTAGGGTTTTAAACCCTAAACTGAACTCTTTCCATTTAGTCAGCATTAGGGTTTTAAACCTTAAACTGAACTTTTCCTTTAGTCAGCATTAGGGTTTTAAACCCTAAACTGAACTTTTCCTTTAAGTCAGCATTAGGGTTTTAAACCCTAAACTGAACTTTTTTCTTTAGTCAGCATTAGGGTTTTAAACCCTAAATTGAACTCTTTCCTTCCAGTCAGCATTAGGGTTTTAAACCCTAAACTGAACTTTTCCTTTCAGTCAGCATTAGGGTTTTAAACCCTAAACTGAACTTTTTACTTTAGTCAGCATTAGGGTTTTAAACCCTAAACTGAACTTTTTCCTTCCAGTCAGCATTAGGGTTTTAAATCCTAAACTGAACTTTTACTTTCAGTCAGCATTAGGATTTTAAACCCTAAATTGAACTTTTTCCTTTAGTCAGCATTAGGGTTTTAAATCCTAAACTGAACTTTTTCCTTTAGTCAGCATTAGGGTTTTAAACACTAAACTGAACTTTCCATTCAGTCAGCATTAGGGTTTTAAACCCTAAACTGAACTTTTTCCTTCAGACAGCATTAGGGTTTTAAACCATAAACTAAACTTTTTCCTTTAGTCAGCATTAGGGATTTAAACCCTAAACTGAACTTTTTCCATTTAGTCAGCATTAGGGTTTTCAATCCTAAGCTGAACTTTTCCTTTAGTCAGCATTAGGGTTTTAAACCCTATACTGAACTTTTCCTTTAGGGTTTTAAACCCTAAACTAAACTTTTTCCTTTAGTCAGCCTTAGGGTTTTAAACCCTAAACTGAACTTTTTCCATTAATCAGCCTTAGGGTTTTAAAACCCTAAACTGAACTTTCCATTCAGTCAGCATTAGGGTTTTAAACCCTAAACTGAACTTTTTCCTTCAGTCAGCATTAGGGTTTTAAACCCTAAACTGAACTTTTCCTTTCAGTCAGCATTAGGGTTTTAAACCCTAAAGTGAACTTATTACTTTAGTCAGCATTAGGGTTTTAAACCCTAAACTGAACTCTTTCCTTCCAGTCAGCATTAGGGTTTTAAACACTAAATTGAACTTTTACTTTCAGTCAGCATTAGGGTTTTAAACCCTAAACTGAACTTTTTCCTTTAGTCAGCATTAGGGTTTTAAACCCTAAACTGAACTTTTTCCTTTAGTCAGCATTAGGGTTTTAAACCCTAAACTGAACTTTCCATTCAGTCAGCATTAGGGTTTTAAACCCTAAATTGAACTTTTTCCTTCAGTCAGCATTAGGGTTTTAAACCCTAAACTGAGCTTTTTCCTTTAGTCAGCATTAGGGTTTTAAACCCTAAACTGAACTTTTTTCCTTTAGTCAGCATTAGGGTTTTAAAACCTAAACTGAACTTTTCCTTTAGTCAGCATTAGGGTTTTAAACCCTAAACTGAACTTTTTCCTTTCAGTCAGCATTAGGATTTTAAACCCTAAACTGAACTCTTTCCATTCAGTCAGCATTAGGGTTTTAAACCCTAAACTGAACTTTTCCTTTAGTTAGCATTAGAGTTTTAAACCCTAAACTGAACTTTTTCCATTTAGTCAGCATTAGGGTTTTAAACCCTAAGCTGAACTTTTCCTTTAGTCAGCATTAGGGTTTTAAACCCTAAACTGAACTCTTTCCATTTAGTCAGCATTAGGGTTTTAAACCCTAAATTGAACTTTTTCCTTTAGTCAGCATTAGGGTTTTAAACCCTAAACTGAACTTTTTCCATTAAACAGCCTTAGCGTTTTAAACCCTAAACTGAACTTTTCCTTTAGGGTTTTAAACCCTAAACTAAACTTTTTCCTTTAGTCAGCCATAGGGTTTTAAACCTTAAACTGAACTTTTTCCTTTAATTAGCCTTAGGGTTTTAAAACCCTAAACTGAACTTTTCTTTTAGGGTTTTAAACCCTTAACTGAACTTTTTCCTTTAGTCAGCATTAGGGTTTTAAACCCTAAACTAAACTCTTTCCTTCCAGTCAGCATTAGGGTTTTAAACCCTAAACTGAACTTTTCCATTCAGTCAGCATTAGGGTTTTAAACCCTAAACTGAACTTTTCCTTTAGTCAGCATTAGGGTTTTAAACCCTAAACTGAACTCTTTCCATTTAGTCAGCATTAGGGTTTTAAACCCTAAACTGAACTTTTTCCTTTAATCAACATTAGGGTTTTAAACCCTAAACTGAAATTTTTCCTTTAATCAGCCTTAGGGTTTTAAACCCTTAACTAAACTTTTTCCTTTAGTCAGCATTAGGTTTTTAAACCCTAAACTAAACTCTTTCCTTCCAGTTAGCATTAGGGTTTTAAACCCTAAACTGAACTTTTCCATTCAGTCAGCATTAGGGTTTTACACCCTAAACTGAACCTTTTCCTTTAGTCAGCATTAGGGTTTTAAACCCTAAACTGAACTCTTTCCTTCAGTCAGCATTAGGGTTTTAAACCCTAAACTGAACTTTTCCTTTAAGTCAGCATTAGGGTTTTAAACCCTAAACTGAACTTTTTCCTTTAGTCAGCATTAGGATTTTAAAACCTAAACTGAACTCTTTCCTTCCAGTCAGCATTAGGGTTTTAAACCCTAAACTAAACTTTTCCTTTCAGTCAGCATTAGGGTTTTAAACCCTAAAGTGAATTTTTTACTTTAGTCAGCATTAGGGTTTTAAACCCTAAACTGAACTCTTTCCTTCCAGTCAGCATTAGGGTTTTAAACCCTAAATTGAACTTTTACTTTCAGTCAGCATTAGGGTTTTAAACCTTAAACTGAACTTTTTCCTTTAGTCAGCATTAGGGTTTTAAACCCTAAACTGAACTTTTTCCTTTAGTCAGCATTAGGGTTTTAAACCCTAAACTGAACTTTCCATTCAGTCAGCATTAGGGTTTTAAACCCTAAACTGAACTTTTTCCTTCAGTCAGCATTAGGGTTTTAAACCCTAAACTGAGCTTTTTCCTTTAGTCAGCATTAGGGTTTTAAACCCTAAACTGAACTTTTTCCTTTAGTTAGCATTAGGGTTTTAAACCCTAAACTGAACTTTTCCTTTAGTCAGCATTAGGGTTTTAAACCCTAAACTGAACTTTTTCCTTTCAGTCAGCATTAGGATTTTAAACCCTAAACTGAACTTTTCCATTCAGTCAGCATTAGGGTTTTAAACCCTAAACTGAACTCTTTCCATTTAGTCAGCATTAGGGTTTTAAACCCTAAACTGAACTTTTCCTTTAGTTAGCATTAGAGTTTTAAACCCTAAACTGAACTTTTTCCATTTAGTCAGCATTAGGGTTTTAAACCCTAAGCTGAACTTTTCCTTTAGTCAGCATTAGGGTTT
Organism: Nicotiana tabacum; assembly: GCF_000715075.1. Classification (NCBI taxonomy): domain Eukaryota; kingdom Viridiplantae; phylum Streptophyta; class Magnoliopsida; order Solanales; family Solanaceae; genus Nicotiana; species Nicotiana tabacum. The sequence goes on along the minus strand of NC_134099.1, from coordinate 23,214,229 downwards.
TAAACCCTAAACTGAACTCTTTCTATTTAGTTAGCATTAGGGTTTTAAACCCTAAATTGAACTTTTTCCTTTAGTCAGCATTAGGGTTTTAAACCCTAAACTGAACTTTTTCCTTTAAACAGCCTTAGCGTTTTAAACCTTAAACTGAACTTTTCCTTTAGGGTTTTAAACCCTAAACTAAACTTTTTCCTTTAGTCAGCCTTAGGGTTTTAAACCTTAAACTGAACTTTTTCCTTTAATTAGCCTTAGGGTTTTAAAACCCTAAACTGAACTTTTCTTTTAGGGTTTTAAACCCTTAACTGAACTTTTTCCTTTAGTCAGCATTAGGGTTTTAAACCCTAAACTAAACTCTTTCCTTCCAGTCAGCATTAGGGTTTTAAACCCTAAACTGAACTTTTCCATTCAGTCAGCATTAGGGTTTTAAACCCTAAACTGAACTTTTCCTTTAGTCAGCATTAGGGTTTTAAACCCTAAACTGAACTCTTTCCATTTAGTCAGCATTAGGGTTTTAAACCCTAAACTGAACTTTTTCCTTTAATAAACATTAGGGTTTTAAACCCTAAACTGAAATTTTTCCTTTAATCAGCCTTAGGGTTTTAAACCCTAAGCTAAACTTTTCCTTTAGGGTTTTAAACCCTAAACTAAACTTTTTCCTTTAGTCAGCATTAGGGTTTTAAACCCTAAACTAAACTCTTTCCTTCCAGTCAGCATTAGGGTTTTAAACCCTAAACTGAACTTTTCCATTCAGTCAGCATTAGGGTTTTAAACCCTAAACTGAACCTTTTCCTTTAGTAAGCATTAGGGTTTTAAACCCTAAACTAAACTTTTTCCATTTAGTCAGCATTAGGGTTTTAAACCCTAAACTGAACTTTTCCTTTAGTCAGCATTAGGGTTTTAAACCCAAAACTGAACTCTTTCCATTTAGTCAGCATTTGGATTTTAAACCCTAAACTGAACTTTTTCCTTTAGTCATCATTAGGGTTTTAAACCCTAAACTGAACTTTTTCCTTTAATCAGCCTTAGGGTTTTAAACCCTAAACTGAACTTTTCGTTTAGGGTTTTAAACCCTAAACTAAACTTTTTCCTTTAGTCAGCCTTAGGGTTTTAAACCCTAAACTGAACTTTTTCCTTTAATCAGCCTTAGGGTTTTATAAACCTAAACTGAACTTTTCCTTTAGGGTTTTAAACCCTTAACTGAACTTTTTCCTTTAGTCAGCATTAGGGTTTTAAACCCTAAACTAAACTCTTTCCTTCCAGACAGCATTAGGGTTTTAAACCCTAAACTGAACTTTTCCATTCAGTCAGAATTAGGGTTTTAAACCCTAAACTGAACTTTTTCCTTTAGTCAGCATTAGGATTTTAAACCCTAAACTGAACTCTTTCCTTCAGTCAGCACTAGGGTTTTAAACCCTAAACTGAACTCTTTCCATTTAGTCAGCATTAGGGTTTTAAACCTTAAACTGAACTTTTCCTTTAGTCAGCATTAGGGTTTTAAACCCTAAACTGAACTTTTCCTTTAAGTCAGCATTAGGGTTTTAAACCCTAAACTGAACTTTTTTCTTTAGTCAGCATTAGGGTTTTAAACCCTAAATTGAACTCTTTCCTTCCAGTCAGCATTAGGGTTTTAAACCCTAAACTGAACTTTTCCTTTCAGTCAGCATTAGGGTTTTAAACCCTAAACTGAACTTTTTACTTTAGTCAGCATTAGGGTTTTAAACCCTAAACTGAACTTTTTCCTTCCAGTCAGCATTAGGGTTTTAAATCCTAAACTGAACTTTTACTTTCAGTCAGCATTAGGATTTTAAACCCTAAATTGAACTTTTTCCTTTAGTCAGCATTAGGGTTTTAAATCCTAAACTGAACTTTTTCCTTTAGTCAGCATTAGGGTTTTAAACCCTAAACTGAACTTTCCATTCAGTCAGCATTAGGGTTTTAAACCCTAAACTGAACTTTTTCCTTCAGACAGCATTAGGGTTTTAAACCATAAACTAAACTTTTTCCTTTAGTCAGCATTAGGGATTTAAACCCTAAACTGAACTTTTTCCATTTAGTCAGCATTAGGGTTTTCAATCCTAAGCTGAACTTTTCCTTTAGTCAGCATTAGGGTTTTAAACCCTATACTGAACTTTTCCTTTAGGGTTTTAAACCCTAAACTAAACTTTTTCCTTTAGTCAGCCTTAGGGTTTTAAACCCTAAACTGAACTTTTTCCATTAATCAGCCTTAGGGTTTTAAAACCCTAAACTGAACTTTCCATTCAGTCAGCATTAGGGTTTTAAACCCTAAAGTGAACTTATTACTTTAGTCAGCATTAGGGTTTTAAACCCTAAACTGAACTCTTTCCTTCCAGTCAGCATTAGGGTTTTAAACACTAAATTGAACTTTTACTTTCAGTCAGCATTAGGGTTTTAAACCCTAAACTGAACTTTTTCCTTTAGTCAGCATTAGGGTTTTAAACCCTAAACTGAACTTTTTCCTTTAGTCAGCATTAGGGTTTTAAACCCTAAACTGAACTTTCCATTCAGTCAGCATTAGGGTTTTAAACCCTAAATTGAACTTTTTCCTTCAGTCAGCATTAGGGTTTTAAACCCTAAACTGAGCTTTTTCCTTTAGTCAGCATTAGGGTTTTAAACCCTAAACTGAACTTTTTTCCTTTAGTCAGCATTAGGGTTTTAAAACCTAAACTGAACTTTTCCTTTAGTCAGCATTAGGGTTTTAAACCCTAAACTGAACTTTTTCCTTTCAGTCAGCATTAGGATTTTAAACCCTAAACTGAACTCTTTCCATTCAGTCAGCATTAGGGTTTTAAACCCTAAACTGAACTTTTCCTTTAGTTAGCATTAGAGTTTTAAACCCTAAACTGAACTTTTTCCATTTAGTCAGCATTAGGGTTTTAAACCCTAAGCTGAACTTTTCCTTTAGTCAGCATTAGGGTTTTAAACCCTAAACTGAACTCTTTCCATTTAGTCAGCATTAGGGTTTTAAACCCTAAATTGAACTTTTTCCTTTAGTCAGCATTAGGGTTTTAAACCCTAAACTGAACTTTTTCCATTAAACAGCCTTAGCGTTTTAAACCCTAAACTGAACTTTTCCTTTAGGGTTTTAAACCCTAAACTAAACTTTTTCCTTTAGTCAGCCATAGGGTTTTAAACCTTAAACTGAACTTTTTCCTTTAATTAGCCTTAGGGTTTTAAAACCCTAAACTGAACTTTTCTTTTAGGGTTTTAAACCCTTAACTGAACTTTTTCCTTTAGTCAGCATTAGGGTTTTAAACCCTAAACTAAACTCTTTCCTTCCAGTCAGCATTAGGGTTTTAAACCCTAAACTGAACTTTTCCATTCAGTCAGCATTAGGGTTTTAAACCCTAAACTGAACTTTTCCTTTAGTCAGCATTAGGGTTTTAAACCCTAAACTGAACTCTTTCCATTTAGTCAGCATTAGGGTTTTAAACCCTAAACTGAACTTTTTCCTTTAATCAACATTAGTGTTTTAAACCCTAAACTGAAATTTTTCCTTTAATCAGCCTTAGGGTTTTAAACCCTTAACTAAACTTTTTCCTTTAGTCAGCATTAGGTTTTTAAACCCTAAACTAAACTCTTTCCTTCCAGTTAGCATTAGGGTTTTAAACCCTAAACTGAACTTTTCCATTCAGTCAGCATTAGGGTTTTACACCCTAAACTGAACCTTTTCCTTTAGTCAGCATTAGGGTTTTAAACCCTAAACTGAACTCTTTCCTTCAGTCAGCATTAGGGTTTTAAACCCTAAACTGAACTTTTCCTTTAAGTCAGCATTAGGGTTTTAAACCCTAAACTGAACTTTTTCCTTTAGTCAGCATTAGGATTTTAAAACCTAAACTGAACTCTTTCCTTCCAGTCAGCATTAGGGTTTTAAACCCTAAACTAAACTTTTCCTTTCAGTCAGCATTAGGGTTTTAAACCCTAAAGTGAATTTTTTACTTTAGTCAGCATTAGGGTTTTAAACCCTAAACTGAACTCTTTCCTTCCAGTCAGCATTAGGGTTTTAAACCCTAAATTGAACTTTTACTTTCAGTCAGCATTAGGGTTTTAAACCTTAAACTGAACTTTTTCCTTTAGTCAGCATTAGGGTTTTAAACCCTAAACTGAACTTTTTCCTTTAGTCAGCATTAGGGTTTTAAACCCTAAACTGAACTTTCCATTCAGTCAGCATTAGGGTTTTAAACCCTAAACTGAACTTTTTCCTTCAGTCAGCATTAGGGTTTTAAACCCTAAACTGAGCTTTTTCCTTTAGTCAGCATTAGGGTTTTAAACCCTAAACTGAACTTTTTTCCTTTAGTTAGCATTAGGGTTTTAAACCCTAAACTGAACTTTTCCTTTAGTCAGCATTAGGGTTTTAAACCCTAAACTGAACTTTTTCCTTTCAGTCAGCATTAGGATTTTAAACCCTAAACTGAACTTTTCCATTCAGTCAGCATTAGGGTTTTAAACCCTAAACTGAACTCTTTCCATTTAGTCAGCATTAGGGTTTTAAACCCTAAACTGAACTTTTCCTTTAGTTAGCATTAGAGTTTTAAACCCTAAACTGAACTTTTTCCATTTAGTCAGCATTAGGGTTTTAAACCCTAAGCTGAACTTTTCCTTTAGTCAGCATTAGGGTTTTAAACCCTAAACTGAACTCTTTCTATTTAGTCAGCATTAGGGTTTTAAACCCTAAATTGAACTTTTTCCTTTAGTCAGCATTAGGGTTTTAAACCCTAAACTGAACTTTTTCCTTTAAACAGCCTTAGCGTTTTAAACCTTAAACTGAACTTTTCCTTTAGGGTTTTAAACCCTAAACTAAACTTTTTCCTTTAGTCAGCCTTAGGGTTTTAAACCTTAAACTGAACTTTTTCCTTTAATTAGCCTTAGGGTTTTAAAACCCTAAACTGAACTTTTCTTTTAGGGTTTTAAACCCTTAACTGAACTTTTTCCTTTAGTCAGCATTAGGGTTTTAAACCCTAAACTAAACTCTTTCCTTCCAGTCAGCATTAGGGTTTTAAACCCTAAACTGAACTTTTCCATTCAGTCAGCATTAGGGTTTTAAACCCTAAACTGAACTTTTCCTTTAGTCAGCATTAGGGTTTTAAACCCTAAACTGAACTCTTTCCATTTAGTCAGCATTAGGGTTTTAAACCCTAAACTGAACTTTTTCCTTTAATAAACATTAGGGTTTTAAACCCTAAACTGAAATTTTTCCTTTAATCAGCCTTAGGGTTTTAAACCCTAAGCTAAACTTTTCCTTTAGGGTTTTAAACCCTAAACTAAACTTTTTCCTTTAGTCAGCATTAGGGTTTTAAACCCTAAACTAAACTCTTTCCTTCCAGTCAGCATTAGGGTTTTAAACCCTAAACTGAACTTTTCCATTCAGTCAGCATTAGGGTTTTAAACCCTAAACTGAACCTTTTCCTTTAGTAAGCATTAGGGTTTTAAACCCTAAACTAAACTTTTTCCATTTAGTCAGCATTAGGGTTTTAAACCCTAAACTGAACTTTTCCTTTAGTCAGCATTAGGGTTTTAAACCCAAAACTGAACTCTTTCCATTTAGTCAGCATTTGGATTTTAAACCCTAAACTGAACTTTTTCCTTTAGTCATCATTAGGGTTTTAAACCCTAAACTGAACTTTTTCCTTTAATCAGCCTTAGGGTTTTAAACCCTAAACTGAACTTTTCGTTTAGGGTTTTAAACCCTAAACTAAACTTTTTCCTTTAGTCAGCCTTAGGGTTTTAAACCCTAAACTGAACTTTTCCTTTAGGGTTTTAAACCCTTAACTGAACTTTTTCCTTTAGTCAGCATTAGGGTTTTAAACCCTAAACTAAACTCTTTCCTTCCAGACAGCATTAGGGTTTTAAACCCTAAACTGAACTTTTCCATTCAGTCAGAATTAGGGTTTTAAACCCTAAACTGAACTTTTTCCTTTAGTCAGCATTAGGGTTTTAAACCCTAAACTGAACTCTTTCCTTCAGTCAGCACTAGGGTTTTAAACCCTAAACTGAACTCTTTCCATTTAGTCAGCATTAGGGTTTTAAACCTTAAACTGAACTTTTCCTTTAGTCAGCATTAGGGTTTTAAACCCTAAACTGAACTTTTCCTTTAAGTCAGCATTAGGGTTTTAAACCCTAAACTGAACTTTTTTCTTTAGTCAGCATTAGGGTTTTAAACCCTAAATTGAACTCTTTCCTTCCAGTCAGCATTAGGGTTTTAAACCCTAAACTGAACTTTTCCTTTCAGTCAGCATTAGGGTTTTAAACCCTAAACTGAACTTTTTACTTTAGTCAGCATTAGGGTTTTAAACCCTAAACTGAACTTTTTCCTTCCAGTCAGCATTAGGGTTTTAAATCCTAAACTGAACTTTTACTTTCAGTCAGCATTAGGGTTTTAAACCCTAAATTGAACTTTTTCCTTTAGTCAGCATTAGGGTTTTAAATCCTAAACTGAACTTTTTCCTTTAGTCAGCATTAGGGTTTTAAACCCTAAACTGAACTTTTCATTCAGTCAGCATTAGGGTTTTAAACCCTAAACTGAACTTTTTCCTTCAGTCAGCATTAGGGTTTTAAACCCTAAACTGAACTTTTTCCTTTAGTCAGCATTAGGGTTTTAAACCCTAAACTGAACTTTTTCCATTTAGTCAGCATTAGGGTTTTCAATCCTAAGCTGAACTTTTCCTTTAGTCAGCATTAGGGTTTTAAACCCTATACTGAACTTTTCCTTTAGGGTTTTAAACCCTAAACTAAACTTTTTCCTTTAGTCAGCCTTAGGGTTTTAAACCCTAAACTGAACTTTTTCCATTAATCAGCCTTAGGGTTTTAAAACCCTAAACTGAACTTTCCATTCAGTCAGCATTAGGGTTTTAAACCCTAAACTGAACTTTTTCCTTCAGTCAGCATTAGGGTTTTAAACCCTAAACTGAACTTTTCCTTTCAGTCAGCATTAGGGTTTTAAACCCTAAAGTGAACTTTTTACTTTAGTCAGCATTAGGGTTTAAAAACCTAAACTGAACTCTTTCCTTCCAGTCAGCATTAGGGTTTTAAACACTAAATTGAACTTTTACTTTCAGTCAGCATTAGGGTTTTAAACCCTAAACTGAACTTTTTCCTTTAGTCAGCATTAGGGTTTTAAACCCTAAACTGAACTTTCCATTCAGTCAGCATTAGGGTTTTAAACCCTAAACTGAACTTTTTCCTTCAGTCAGCATTAGGGTTTTAAACCCTAAACTGAGCTTTTTCCTTTAGTCAGCATTAGGGTTTTAAACCCTAAACTGAACTTTTTTCCTTTAGTCAGCATTAGGGTTTTAAACCCTAAACTGAACTTTTCCTTTAGTCAGCATTAGGGTTTTAAACCCTAAACTGAACTTTTTCCTTTCAGTCAGCATTAGGATTTTAAACCCTAAACTGAACTTTTCCATTCAGTCAGCATTAGGGTTTTAAACCCTAAACTGAACTCTTTCCATTTAGTCAGCATTAGGGTTTTAAACCCTAAACTGAACTTTTCCTTTAGTTAGCATTAGAGTTTTAAACCCTAAACTGAACTTTTTCCATTTAGTCAGCATTAGGGTTTTAAACCCTAAGCTGAACTTTTCCTTTAGTCAGCATTAGGGTTTTAAACCCTAAACTGAACTCTTTCCATTTAGTCAGCATTAGGGTTTTAAACCCTAAATTGAACTTTTTCCTTTAGTCAGCATTAGGGTTTTAAACCCTAAACTGAACTTTTTCCTTTAAACAGCCTTAGCGTTTTAAACCCTAAACTGAACTTTTCCTTTAGGGTTTTAAACCCTAAACTAAACTTTTTCCTTTAGTCAGCCTTAGGGTTTTAAACCTTAAACTGAACTTTTTCCTTTAATTAGCCTTAGGGTTTTAAAACCCTAAACTGAACTTTTCTTTTAGGGTTTTAAACCCTTAACTGAACTTATTCCTTTAGTCAGCATTAGGGTTTTAAACCCTAAACTAAACTCTTTCCTTCCAGTCAGCATTAGGGTTTTAAACCCTAAACTGAACTTTTCCATTCAGTCAGCATTAGGGTTTTAAACCCTAAACTGAACTTTTCCTTTAGTCAGCATTAGGGTTTTAAACCCTAAACTGAACTCTTTCCATTTAGTCAGCATTAGGGTTTTAAACCCTAAACTGAACTTTTTCCTTTAATCAACATTAGGGTTTTAAACCCTAAACTGAAATTTTTCCTTTAATCAGCCTTAGGGTTTTAAACCCTTAACTAAACTTTTTCCTTTAGTCAGCATTAGGTTTTTAAACCCTAAACTAAACTCTTTCCTTCCAGTTAGCATTAGGGTTTTAAACCCTAAACTGAACTTTTCCATTCAGTCAGCATTAGGGTTTTACACCCTAAATTGAACCTTTTCCTTTAGTCAGCATTAGGGTTTTAAACCCTAAACTGAACTCTTTCCTTCAGTCAGCATTAGGGTTTTAAACCCTAAACTGAACTTTTCCTTTAAGTCAGCATTAGGGTTTTAAACCCTAAACTGAACTTTTTCCTTTAGTCAGCATTAGGATTTTAAAACCTAAACTGAACTCTTTCCTTCCAGTCAGCATTAGGGTTTTAAACCCTAAACTAAACTTTTCCTTTCAGTCAGCATTAGGGTTTTAAACCCTAAAGTGAATTTTTTACTTTAGTCAGCATTAGGGTTTTAAACCCTAAACTGAACTCTTTCCTTCCAGTCAGCATTAGGGTTTTAAACCCTAAATTGAACTTTTACTTTCAGTCAGCATTAGGGTTTTAAACCTTAAACTGAACTTTTTCCTTTAGTCAGCATTAGGGTTTTAAACCCTAAACTGAACTTTTTCCTTTAGTCAGCATTAGGGTTTTAAACCCTAAACTGAACTTTCCATTCAGTCAGCATTAGGGTTTTAAACCCTAAACTGAACTTTTTCCTTCAGTCAGCATTAGGGTTTTAAACCCTAAACTGAGCTTTTTCCTTTAGTCAGCATTAGGGTTTTAAACCCTAAACTGAACTTTTTTCCTTTAGTTAGCATTAGGGTTTTAAACCCTAAACTGAACTTTTCCTTTAGTCAGCATTAGGGTTTTAAACCCTAAACTGAACTTTTTCCTTTCAGTCAGCATTAGGATTTTAAACCCTAAACTGAACTTTTCCATTCAGTCAGCATTAGGGTTTTAAACCCTAAACTGAACTCTTTCCATTTAGTCAGCATTAGGGTTTTAAACCCTAAACTGAACTTTTCCTTTAGTTAGCATTAGAGTTTTAAACCCTAAACTGAACTTTTTCCATTTAGTCAGCATTAGGGTTTTAAACCCTAAGCTGAACTTTTCCTTTAGTCAGCATTAGGGTTTTAAACCCTAAACTGAACTCTTTCTATTTAGTCAGCATTAGGGTTTTAAACCCTAAATTGAACTTTTTCCTTTAGTCAGCATTAGGGTTTTAAACCCTAAACTGAACTTTTTCCTTTAAACAGCCTTAGCGTTTTAAACCTTAAACTGAACTTTTCCTTTAGGGTTTTAAACCCTAAACTAAACTTTTTCCTTTAGTCAGCCTTAGGGTTTTAAACCTTAAACTGAACTTTTTCCTTTAATTAGCCTTAGGGTTTTAAAACCCTAAACTGAACTTTTCTTTTAGGGTTTTAAACCCTTAACTGAACTTTTTCCTTTAGTCAGCATTAGGGTTTTAAACCCTAAACTAAACTCTTTCCTTCCAGTCAGCATTAGGGTTTTAAACCCTAAACTGAACTTTTCCATTCAGTCAGCATTAGGGTTTTAAACCCTAAACTGAACTTTTCCTTTAGTCAGCATTAGGGTTTTAAACCCTAAACTGAACTCTTTCCATTTAGTCAGCATTAGGGTTTTAAACCCTAAACTGAACTTTTTCCTTTAATAAACATTAGGGTTTTAAACCCTAAACTGAAATTTTTCCTTTAATCAGCCTTAGGGTTTTAAACCCTAAGCTAAACTTTTCCTTTAGGGTTTTAAACCCTAAACTAAACTTTTTCCTTTAGTCAGCATTAGGGTTTTAAACCCTAAACTAAACTCTTTCCTTCCAGTCAGCATTAGGGTTTTAAACCCTAAACTGAACTTTTCCATTCAGTCAGCATTAGGGTTTTAAACCCTAAACTGAACCTTTTCCTTTAGTAAGCATTAGGGTTTTAAACCCTAAACTAAACTTTTTCCATTTAGTCAGCATTAGGGTTTTAAACCCTAAACTGAACTTTTCCTTTAGTCAGCATTAGGGTTTTAAACCCAAAACTGAACTCTTTCCATTTAGTCAGCATTTGGATTTTAAACCCTAAACTGAACTTTTTCCTTTAGTCATCATTAGGGTTTTAAACCCTAAACTGAACTTTTTCCTTTAATCAGCCTTAGGGTTTTAAACCCTAAACTGAACTTTTCGTTTAGGGTTTTAAACCCTAAACTAAACTTTTTCCTTTAGTCAGCCTTAGGGTTTTTAACCCTAAACTGAACTTTTCCTTTAGGGTTTTAAACCCTTAACTGAACTTTTTCCTTTAGTCAGCATTAGGGTTTTAAACCCTAAACTAAACTCTTTCCTTCCAGACAGCATTAGGGTTTTAAACCCTAAACTGAACTTTTCCATTCAGTCAGAATTAGGGTTTTAAACCCTAAACTGAACTTTTTCCTTTAGTCAGCATTAGGGTTTTAAACCCTAAACTGAACTCTTTCCTTCAGTCAGCACTAGGGTTTTAAACCCTAAACTGAACTCTTTCCATTTAGTCAGCATTAGGGTTTTAAACCTTAAACTGAACTTTTCCTTTAGTCAGCATTAGGGTTTTAAACCCTAAACTGAACTTTTCCTTTAAGTCAGCATTAGGGTTTTAAACCCTAAACTGAACTTTTTTCTTTAGTCAGCATTAGGGTTTTAAACCCTAAATTGAACTCTTTCCTTCCAGTCAGCATTAGGGTTTTAAACCCTAAACTGAACTTTTCCTTTCAGTCAGCATTAGGGTTTTAAACCCTAAACTGAACTTTTTACTTTAGTCAGCATTAGGGTTTTAAACCCTAAACTGAACTTTTTCCTTCCAGTCAGCATTAGGGTTTTAAATCCTAAACTGAACTTTTACTTTCAGTCAGCATTAGGGTTTTAAACCCTAAATTGAACTTTTTCCTTTAGTCAGCATTAGGGTTTTAAATCCTAAACTGAACTTTTTCCTTTAGTCAGCATTAGGGTTTTAAACCCTAAACTGAACTTTTCATTCAGTCAGCATTAGGGTTTTAAACCCTAAACTGAACTTTTTCCTTCAGTCAGCATTAGGGTTTTAAACCCTAAACTGAACTTTTTCCTTTAGTCAGCATTAGGGTTTTAAACCCTAAACTGAACTTTTTCCATTTAGTCAGCATTAGGGTTTTCAATCCTAAGCTGAACTTTTCCTTTAGTCAGCATTAGGGTTTTAAACCCTATACTGAACTTTTCCTTTAGGGTTTTAAACCCTAAACTAAACTTTTTCCTTTAGTCAGCCTTAGGGTTTTAAACCCTAAACTGAACTTTTTCCATTAATCAGCCTTAGGGTTTTAAAACCCTAAACTGAACTTTCCATTCAGTCAGCATTAGGGTTTTAAACCCTAAACTGAACTTTTTCCTTCAGTCAGCATTAGGGTTTTAAACCCTAAACTGAACTTTTCCTTTCAGTCAGCATTAGGGTTTTAAACCCTAAAGTGAACTTTTTACTTTAGTCAGCATTAGGGTTTAAAAACCTAAACTGAACTCTTTCCTTCCAGTCAGCATTAGGGTTTTAAACACTAAATTGAACTTTTACTTTCAGTCAGCATTAGGGTTTTAAACCCTAAACTGAACTTTTTCCTTTAGTCAGCATTAGGGTTTTAAACCCTAAACTGAACTTTCCATTCAGTCAGCATTAGGGTTTTAAACCCTAAACTGAACTTTTTCCTTCAGTCAGCATTAGGGTTTTAAACCCTAAACTGAGCTTTTTCCTTTAGTCAGCATTAGGGTTTTAAACCCTAAACTGAACTTTTTTCCTTTAGTCAGCATTAGGGTTTTAAACCCTAAACTGAACTTTTCCTTTAGTCAGCATTAGGGTTTTAAACCCTAAACTGAACTTTTTCCTTTCAGTCAGCATTAGGATTTTAAACCCTAAACTGAACTTTTCCATTCAGTCAGCATTAGGGTTTTAAACCCTAAACTGAACTCTTTCCATTTAGTCAGCATTAGGGTTTTAAACCCTAAACTGAACTTTTCCTTTAGTTAGCATTAGAGTTTTAAACCCTAAACTGAACTTTTTCCATTTAGTCAGCATTAGGGTTTTAAACCCTAAGCTGAACTTTTCCTTTAGTCAGCATTAGGGTTTTAAACCCTAAACTGAACTCTTTCCATTTAGTCAGCATTAGGGTTTTAAACCCTAAATTGAACTTTTTCCTTTAGTCAGCATTAGGGTTTTAAACCCTAAACTGAACTTTTTCCTTTAAACAGCCTTAGCGTTTTAAACCCTAAACTGAACTTTTCCTTTAGGGTTTTAAACCCTAAACTAAACTTTTTCCTTTAGTCAGCCTTAGGGTTTTAAACCTTAAACTGAACTTTTTCCTTTAATTAGCCTTAGGGTTTTAAAACCCTAAACTGAACTTTTCTTTTAGGGTTTTAAACCCTTAACTGAACTTTTTCCTTTAGTCAGCATTAGGGTTTTAAACCCTAAACTAAACTCTTTCCTTCCAGTCAGCATTAGGGTTTTAAACCCTAAACTGAACTTTTCCATTCAGTCAGCATTAGGGTTTTAAACCCTAAACTGAACTTTTCCTTTAGTCAGCATTAGGGTTTTAAACCCTAAACTGAACTCTTTCCATTTAGTCAGCATTAGGGTTTTAAACCCTAAACTGAACTTTTTCCTTTAATCAACATTAGGGTTTTAAACCCTAAACTGAAATTTTTCCTTTAATCAGCCTTAGGGTTTTAAACCCTAAGCTAAACTTTTCCTTTAGGGTTTTAAACCCTAAACTAAACTTTTTCCTTTAGTCAGCATTAGGGTTTTAAACCCTAAACTAAAATCTTTCCTTCCAGTCAGCATTAGGGTTTTAAACCCTAAACTGAACTCTTTCCATTTAGTCAGCATTAGGGTTTTAAACCCTAAACTGAACTTTTCCTTTAGTTAGCATTAGAGTTTTAAACCCTAAACTGAACTTTTTCCATTTAGTCAGCATTAGGGTTTTAAACCCTAAGCTGAACTTTTCCTTTAGTCAGCATTAGGGTTTTAAACCCTAAACTGAACTCTTTCCATTTAGTCAGCATTAGGGTTTTAAACCCTAAATTGAACTTTTTCCTTTAGTCAGCATTAGGGTTTTAAACCCTAAACTGAACTTTTTCCTTTAAACAGCCTTAGCGTTTTAAACCCTAAACTGAACTTTTCCTTTAGGGTTTTAAACCCTAAACTAAACTTTTTCCTTTAGTCAGCCTTAGGGTTTTAAACCTTAAACTGAACTTTTTCCTTTAATTAGCCTTAGGGTTTTAAAACCCTAAACTGAACTTTTCTTTTAGGGTTTTAAACCCTTAACTGAACTTTTTCCTTTAGTCAGCATTAGGGTTTTAAACCCTAAACTAAACTCTTTCCTTCCAGTCAGCATTAGGGTTTTAAACCCTAAACTGAACTTTTCCATTCAGTCAGCATTAGGGTTTTAAACCCTAAACTGAACTTTTCCTTTAGTCAGCATTAGGGTTTTAAACCCTAAACTGAACTCTTTCCATTTAGTCAGCATTAGGGTTTTAAACCCTAAACTGAACTTTTTCCTTTAATCAACATTAGGGTTTTAAACCCTAAACTAAAATTTTTCCTTTAATCAGCCTTAGGGTTTTAAACCCTAAGCTAAACTTTTCCTTTAGGGTTTTAAACCCTAAACTAAACTTTTTCCTTTAGTCAGCATTAGGGTTTTAAACCCTAAACTAAAATCTTTCCTTCCAGTCAGCATTAGGGTTTTAAACCCTAAACTGAACTTTTCCATTCAGTCAGCATTAGGGTTTTAAACCCTAAACTGAACCTTTTCCTTTAGTAAGCATTAGGGTTTTAAACCCTAAACTAAACTTTTTCCATTTAGTCAGCATTAGGGTTTTAAACCCTAAACTGAACTTTTCCTTTAGTCAGCATTAGGGTTTTAAACCCAAAACTGAACTCTTTCCATTTAGTCAGCATTTGGATTTTAAACCCTAAACTGAACTTTTTCCTTTAGTCATCATTAGGGTTTTAAACCCTAAACTGAACTTTTTCCTTTAATCAGCCTTAGGGTTTTAAACCCTAAACTGAACTTTTCCTTTAGGGTTTTAAACCCTAAACTAAACTTTTTCCTTTAGTCAGCCTTAGGGTTTTAAACCCTAAACTGAACTTTTTCCTTTAATCAGCCTTAGGGTTTTATAAACCTAAACTGAACTTTTCCTTTAGGGTTTTAAACCCTTAACTGAACTTTTTCCTTTAGTCAGCATTAGGGTTTTAAACCCTAAACTGAACTTTTCCATTCAGTCAGAATTAGGGTTTTAAACCCTAAACTGAACTTTTTCCTTTAGTCAGCATTAGGGTTTTAAACCCTAAACTGAACTCTTTCCTTCAGTCAGCACTAGGGTTTTAAACCCTAAACTGAACTCTTTCCATTTAGTCAGCATTAGGGTTTTAAACCTTAAACTGAACTTTTCCTTTAGTCAGCATTAGGGTTTTAAACCCTAAACTGAACTTTTCCTTTAAGTCCGCATTAGGGTTTTAAACCCTAAACTGAACTTTTTTCTTTAGTCAGCATTAGGGTTTTAAACCCTAAATTGAACTCTTTCCTTCCAGTCAGCATTAGGGTTTTAAACCCTAAACTGAACTTTTCCTTTCAGTCAGCATTAGGGTTTTAAACCCTAAACTGAACTTTTTACTTTAGTCAGCATTAGGGTTTTAAACCCTAAACTGAACTTTTTCCTTCCAGTCAGCATTAGGGTTTTAAATCCTAAACTGAACTTTTACTTTCAGTCAGCTTTAGGGTTTTAAACCCTAAACTGAACTTTTTCCTTTAGTCAGCATTAGGGTTTTAAATCCTAAACTGAACTTTTTTCTTTAGTCAGCATTAGGGTTTTAAACCCTAAACTGAACTTTCCATTCAGTCAGCATTAGGGTTTTAAACCCTAAACTGAACTTTTTCCTTCAGTCAGCATTAGGGTTTTAAACCCTAAACTGAACTTTTTCCTTTAGTCAGCATTAGGGTTTTAAACCCTAAACTGAACTTTTTCCATTTAGTCAGCATTAGGGTTTTCAATCCTAAGCTGAACTTTTCCTTTAGTCAGCATTAGGGTTTTAAACCCTATACTGAACTTTTCCTTTAGGGTTTTAAACCCTAAACTAAACTTTTTCCTTTAGTCAGCCTTAGGGTTTTAAACCCTAAACTGAACTTTTTCCTTTAATCAGCCTTAGCGTTTTAAACCCTAAACTGAACTTTTCCTTTAGGGTTTTAAACCCTAAGCTGAACTTTTCCTTTAGTCAGCCTTAGGGTTTTAAACCTTAAACTAAACTTTTTCCTTTAATTAGCCTTAGGGTTTTAAAACCCTAAACTGAACTTTTCCTTTAGGGTTTTAAACCCTAAACTGAACTTTTTCCTTTAGTCAGCATTAGGGTTTTAAACCCTAAACTAAACTCTTTCCTTCCAGTCAGCATTAGGGTTTTAAACCCTAAACTGAACTTTTCCATTCAGTCAGCATTAGGGTTTTAATCCCTAAACTGAACTTTTCCTTTTAGTCAGCATTAGGGTTTTAAACCCTAAACTGAACTCTTTCCATTTAGTCAGCATTAGGGTTTTAAACCCTAAACTGAACTTTTTCCTTTAATCAACATTAGGGTTTTAAACCCTAAACTGAAATTTTTCCTTTAATCAGCCTTAGGGTTTTAAACCCTAAGCTGAACTTTTCCTTTAGGGTTTTAAACCCTAAACTAAACTTTTTCCTTTAGTCAGCCTTAGGGTTTTAAACCCTAAACTGAACATTTTCCTTTAATCAGCCTTAGGATTTTAAAACCCTAAACCGAACTTTTTCTTTAGGATTTTAAACCCTTAACTGAACTTTTACCTTTAGTTAGCATTAGGGTTTTAAACCCTAAACTAAACTCTTTCCTTCCAGTCAGCATTAGGGTTTTAAACCCTAAACTGAACTTTTCCATTCAGTCAGCATTAGGGTTTTAAACCCTAAACTGAACTTTTCCTTTAGTCAGCATTAGGGTTTTAAACCCTAAACTGAACTCTTTCCATTTAGTCAGCATTAGGGTTTAAAACCCTAAACTGAACTTTTTCCTTTAATCAACATTAGGGTTTTAAACCCTAAACTGAAATTTTTCCTTTAATCAGCCTTAGGGTTTTAAACCCTAAGCTGAACTTTTCCTTTAGGGTTTTAAACCCTAAACTAAACTTTTTCCTTTAGTCAGCCTTAGGGTTTTAAACCCTAAACTGAACATTTTCCTTTAATCAGCCTTAGGATTTTAAAACCCTAAACTTAACTTTTCCTTTAGGGTTTTAAACCCTTAACTGAACTTTTACCTTTAGTCAGCATTAGGGTTTTAAACCCTAAACTAAACTCTTTCCTTCCAGTCAGCATTAGGGTTTTAAACCCTAAACTGAACTTTTCCATTCAGTCAGCATTAGGGTTTTAAACCCTAAACTGAACCTTTTCCTTTAGTCAGCATTAGGGTTTTAAACCCTAAACTAAACTTTTTCCATTTAGTCAGCATTAGGGTTTTAAACCCTAAACTAAACTTTTCCTTTAGTCAGCATTAGGGTTTTAAACCCTAAACTGAACTCTTTCCATTTAGTCAGCATTTGGATTTTAAACCCTAAACTGAACTTTTTCCTTTAGTCACCATTAGGGTTTTAAACCCTAAACTGAACTTTTTCCTTTAATCAGCCTTAGGGTTTTAAACCCTAAACTGAACTTTTCCCTTAGGGTTTTAAACCCTAAACTAATCTTTTTCCTTTAGTCAGCCTTAGGGTTTTAAACCCTAAACTGATCTTTTTCCTTTAATCAGCCTTAGGGTTTTATAACCCTAAACTGAACTTTTCCTTTAGGGTTTTAAACCCTTAACTGAACTTTTTCCTTTAGTCAGCATTAGGGTTTTAAACCCTAAACTAAACTCTTTCCTTCCAGACAGCATTAGGGTTTTAAACCCTAAACTGAACTTTTTCCTTTAGTCAGCATTAGGGTTTTAAACCCTAAACTGAACTCTTTCCTTCAGTCAGCACTAGGGTTTTAAACCCTAAACTGAACTCTTTCCATTTAGTCAGCATTAGGGTTTTAAACCTTAAACTGAACTTTTCCTTTAGTCAGCATTAGGATTTTAAACCCTAAACTGAACTTTTCCTTTAAGTCAGCATTAGGGTTTTAAACCCTAAACTGAACTTTTTCCTTTAGTCAGCATTAGGGTTTTAAACCCTAAATTGAACTCTTTCCTTCCAGTCAGCATTAGGGTTTTAAACCCTAAACTGAACTTTTCCTTTCAGTCAGCATTAGGGTTTTAAACCCTAAACTGAACTTTTTACTTTAGTCAGCATTAGGGTTTTAAACCCTACACTGAACTTTTTCATTCCAGTCAGCATTAGGGTTTTAAATCCTAAACTGAACTTTTACTTTCAGTCAGCATTAGGGTTTTAAACCCTAAACTGAACTTTTTCCTTTAGTCAGCATTAGGGTTTTAAATCCTAAACTGAACTTTTTCCTTTAGTCAGCATTAGGGTTTTAAACCCTAAACTGAACTTTCCATTCAGTCAGCATTAGGGTTTTAAACCCTAAACTAAACTTTTTCCTTCAGTCAGCATTAGGGTTTTAAACCCTAAACTGAACTTTTTCCTTTAGTCAGCATTAGGGTTTTAAACCCTAAACTGAACTTTTTTCCTTTAGTCAGCATTAGGGTTTTAAACCCTAAACTGAACTTTTTCCTTTCAGTCAGCATTAGGGTTTTAAACCCTAAACTGAATCTTTCCATTTTGTCAGCATTAGGGTTTTAAACCCTAAACTGAACTTTTCCTTTGGTCAGCATTAGGGTTTTAAACCCTAAACTGAACTTTTTCCTTTCAGTCAGCATTAGGGTTTTAAACCCTAAACTGAACTTTTCAATTTAGTCAGCACTAGGGTTTTAAACACTAAACTGAACTCTTTCCATTTAGTCAGCATTAGGGTTTTAAACCCTAAACTGAACTTTTCCTTTAGTCAGCATTAGGGTTTTAAACCCTAAACTGAACTTTTTCCATTTAGTCAACATTAGGGTTTTAAACCCTAAACTGAACTTTTCCTTTAGTCAGCATTAGAGTTTTAAACCCTAAACTGAACTCTTTCCATTTAGTCAGCATTAGGGTTTTAAACCCTAAACTGAACTTTTTCCTTTAGTCAGCATTAGGGTTTTAAACCCTAAACTGAACTTTTTCCTTTAATCAGCCTTAGGGTTTTAAACCCTAAACTGAACTTTTCCTTTAGGGTTTTAAACCCTAAACTAAACTTTTTCCTTTAGTCAGCCTTAGGGTTTTAAACCCTAAACTGAACATTTTCCTTTAATCAGCCTTAGGGTTTTAAAACCCTAAACTGAACTTTTCCTTTAGGGTTTTAAACCCTTAACTGAACTTTTTCCTTTAGTCAGCATTAGGGTTTTAAACCCTAAACTAAACTCTTTCCTTCCAGTTAGCATTAGGGTTTTAAACCCTAAACTGAACTTTTCCATTCAGTCAGCATTAGGGTTTTACACCCTAAACTGAACCTTTTCCTTTAGTCAGCATTAGGGTTTTAAACCCTATACTGAACTCTTTCCTTCAGTCAGCATTAGGGTTTTAAACCCTAAACTGAACTTTTCCTTTAAGTCAGCATTAGGGTTTTAAACCCTAAACTGAAATTTTTCCTTTAGTCAGCATTAGGATTTTAAACCCTAAACTGAACTCTTTCCTTCCAGTCAGCATTAGGGTTTTAAACCCTAAACTGAACTTTTCCTTTCAGTCAGCATTAGGGTTTTAAACCCTAAACTGAACTTTTTACTTTAGTCGGCATTAGGGTTTTAAACACTAAACTGAACTCTTTCCTTCCAGTCAGCATTAGGGTTTTAAACCCTAAATTGAGCTTTTACTTTCAGTCAGCATTAGGGTTTTAAACCCTAAACTGAACTTTTTCCTTTAGTCAGCATTAGGGTTTTAAACCCTAAACTGAACTCTTTCCTTCAGTCAGCATTAGGGTTTTAAACCCTAAACTGAACTTTTCCTTTAGACAGCATTAGGGGTTTAAACCCTAAACTGAACTTTTCCTTTAAGTCAGCATTAGGGTTTTAAACCCTAAACTGAACTTTTTCCTTTAGTCAGCATTAGGATTTTAAACCCTAAACTGAACTCTTTCCTTCCAGTCAGCATTAGGGTTTTAAACCCTAAACTGAATTTTCCTTTCAGGCAGCATTAGAGTTTTAAACCCTAAACTGAACTTTTTACTTTAGTCAGCATTAGGGTTTTAAACCCTAAACTGAACACTTTCCTTCCAGTCAGCATTAGGGTTTTAAACCCAAAATTGAACTTTTACTTTCAGTCAGCATTAGGGTTTTAAACCCTAAACTGAACTTTTTCCTTTAGTCAGCATTAGGGTTTTAAACCCTAAACTGAACTTTCCATTCAGTCAGCATTAGGGTTTTAAACCCTAAACTGAACTTTTTCCTTTAGTCAGCATTAGGGTTTTAAACCCTAAACTGAACTCTTTCCTTCAGTCAGCACTAGGGTTTTAAACCCTAAACTGAACTCTTTCCATTTAGTCAGCATTAGGGTTTTAAACCTTAAACTGAACTTTTCCTTTAGTCAGCATTAGGATTTTAAACCCTAAACTGAACTTTTCCTTTAAGTCAGCATTAGGGTTTTAAACCCTAAACTGAACTTTTTCCTTTAGTCAGCATTAGGGTTTTAAACCCTAAACTGAACTCTTTCCTTCAGTCAGCACTAGGGTTTTAAACCCTAAACTGAACTCTTTCCATTTAGTCAGCATTAGGGTTTTAAACCTTAAACTGAACTTTTCCTTTAGTCAGCATTAGGGTTTTAAACCCTAAACTGAACTTTTCCTTTAAGTCAGCATTAGGGTTTTAAACCCTAAACTGAACTTTTTTCTTTAGTCAGCATTAGGGTTTTAAACCCTAAATTGAACTCTTTCCTTCCAGTCAGCATTAGGGTTTTAAACCCTAAACTGAACTTTTCCTTTCAGTCAGCATTAGGGTTTTAAACCCTAAACTGAACTTTTTACTTTAGTCAGCATTAGGGTTTTAAACCCTAAACTGAACTTTTTCCTTCCAGTCAGCATTAGGGTTTTAAATCCTAAACTGAACTTTTACTTTCAGTCAGCATTAGGGTTTTAAACCCTAAATTGAACTTTTTCCTTTAGTCAGCATTAGGGTTTTAAATCCTAAACTGAACTTTTTCCTTTAGTCAGCATTAGGGTTTTAAACCCTAAACTGAACTTTTCATTCAGTCAGCATTAGGGTTTTAAACCCTAAACTGAACTTTTTCCTTCAGTCAGCATTAGGGTTTTAAACCCTAAACTGAACTTTTTCCTTTAGTCAGCATTAGGGTTTTAAACCCTAAACTGAACTTTTTCCATTTAGTCAGCATTAGGGTTTTCAATCCTAAGCTGAACTTTTCCTTTAGTCAGCATTAGGGTTTTAAACCCTATACTGAACTTTTCCTTTAGGGTTTTAAACCCTAAACTAAACTTTTTCCTTTAGTCAGCCTTAGGGTTTTAAACCCTAAACTGAACTTTTTCCATTAATCAGCCTTAGGGTTTTAAAACCCTAAACTGAACTTTCCATTCAGTCAGCATTAGGGTTTTAAACCCTAAACTGAACTTTTTCCTTCAGTCAGCATTAGGGTTTTAAACCCTAAACTGAACTTTTCCTTTCAGTCAGCATTAGGGTTTTAAACCCTAAAGTGAAATTTTTACTTTAGTCAGCATTAGGGTTTAAAAACCTAAACTGAACTCTTTCCTTCCAGTCAGCATTAGGGTTTTAAACACTAAATTGAACTTTTACTTTCAGTCAGCATTAGGGTTTTAAACCCTAAACTGAACTTTTTCCTTTAGTCAGCATTAGGGTTTTAAACCCTAAACTGAAATTTCCATTCAGTCAGCATTAGGGTTTTAAACCCTAAACTGAACTTTTTCCTTCAGTCAGCATTAGGGTTTTAAACCCTAAACTGAGCTTTTTCCTTTAGTCAGCATTAGGGTTTTAAACCCTAAACTGAACTTTTTTCCTTTAGTCAGCATTAGGGTTTTAAACCCTAAACTGAACTTTTCCTTTAGTCAGCATTAGGGTTTTAAACCCTAAACTGAACTCTTTCCTTCAGTCAGCACTAGGGTTTTAAACCCTAAACTGAACTCTTTCCATTTAGTCAGCATTAGGGTTTTAAACCTTAAACTGAACTTTTCCTTTAGTCAGCATTAGGATTTTAAACCCTAAACTGAACTTTTCCTTTAAGTCAGCATTAGGGTTTTAAACCCTAAACTGAACTTTTTCCTTTAGTCAGCATTAGGGTTTTAAACCCTAAACTGAACTCTTTCCTTCAGTCAGCACTAGGGTTTTAAACCCTAAACTGAACTCTTTCCATTTAGTCAGCATTAGGGTTTTAAACCTTAAACTGAACTTTTCCTTTAGTCAGCATTAGGGTTTTAAACCCTAAACTGAACTTTTCCTTTAAGTCAGCATTAGGGTTTTAAACCCTAAACTGAACTTTTTTCTTTAGTCAGCATTAGGGTTTTAAACCCTAAATTGAACTCTTTCCTTCCAGTCAGCATTAGGGTTTTAAACCCTAAACTGAACTTTTCCTTTCAGTCAGCATTAGGGTTTTAAACCCTAAACTGAACTTTTTACTTTAGTCAGCATTAGGGTTTTAAACCCTAAACTGAACTTTTTCCTTCCAGTCAGCATTAGGGTTTTAAATCCTAAACTGAACTTTTACTTTCAGTCAGCATTAGGGTTTTAAACCCTAAATTGAACTTTTTCCTTTAGTCAGCATTAGGGTTTTAAATCCTAAACTGAACTTTTTCCTTTAGTCAGCATTAGGGTTTTAAACCCTAAACTGAACTTTTCATTCAGTCAGCATTAGGGTTTTAAACCCTAAACTGAACTTTTTCCTTCAGTCAGCATTAGGGTTTTAAACCCTAAACTGAACTTTTTCCTTTAGTCAGCATTAGGGTTTTAAACCCTAAACTGAACTTTTTCCATTTAGTCAGCATTAGGGTTTTCAATCCTAAGCTGAACTTTTCCTTTAGTCAGCATTAGGGTTTTAAACCCTATACTGAACTTTTCCTTTAGGGTTTTAAACCCTAAACTAAACTTTTTCCTTTAGTCAGCCTTAGGGTTTTAAACCCTAAACTGAACTTTTTCCATTAATCAGCCTTAGGGTTTTAAAACCCTAAACTGAACTTTCCATTCAGTCAGCATTAGGGTTTTAAACCCTAAACTGAACTTTTTCCTTCAGTCAGCATTAGGGTTTTAAACCCTAAACTGAACTTTTCCTTTCAGTCAGCATTAGGGTTTTAAACCCTAAAGTGAAATTTTTACTTTAGTCAGCATTAGGGTTTAAAAACCTAAACTGAACTCTTTCCTTCCAGTCAGCATTAGGGTTTTAAACAC
This sequence comes from Nicotiana tabacum, assembly GCF_000715075.1. Lineage (NCBI taxonomy): Eukaryota > Viridiplantae > Streptophyta > Magnoliopsida > Solanales > Solanaceae > Nicotiana > Nicotiana tabacum. Next base: position 23,191,660 of record NC_134099.1, on the reverse strand, counting down.
TAAATTGAACTTTTACTTTCAGTCAGCATTAGGGTTTTAAACCCTAAACTGAACTTTTTCCTTTAGTCAGCATTAGGGTTTTAAACCCTAAACTGAAATTTCCATTCAGTCAGCATTAGGGTTTTAAACCCTAAACTGAACTTTTTCCTTCAGTCAGCATTAGGGTTTTAAACCCTAAACTGAGCTTTTTCCTTTAGTCAGCATTAGGGTTTTAAACCCTAAACTGAACTTTTTCCTTTAGTCAGCATTAGGGTTTTAAACCCTAAACTGAACTTTTCCTTTAGTCAGCATTAGGGTTTTAAACCCTAAACTGAACTTTTTCCTTTCAGTCAGCATTAGGATTTTAAACCCTAAACTGAACTTTTCCATTCAGTCAGCATTAGGGTTTTAAACCCTAAACTGAACTCTTTCCATTTAGTCAGCATTAGGGTTTTAAACCCTAAACTGAACTTTTCCTTTAGTTAGCATTAGAGTTTTAAACCCTAAACTGAACTTTTTCCATTTAGTCAGCATTAGGGTTTTAAACCCTAAGCTGAACTTTTCCTTTAGTCAGCATTAGGGTTTTAAACCCTAAACTGAACTCTTTCCATTTAGTCAGCATTAGGGTTTTAAACCCTAAATTGAACTTTTTCCTTTAGTCAGCATTAGGGTTTTAAACCCTAAACTGAACTTTTTCCTTTAAACAGCCTTAGCGTTTTAAACCCTAAACTGAACTTTTCCTTTAGGGTTTTAAACCCTAAACTAAACTTTTTCCTTTAGTCAGCCTTAGGGTTTTAAACCTTAAACTGAACTTTTTCCTTTAATTAGCCTTAGGGTTTTAAAACCCTAAACTGAACTTTTCTTTTAGGGTTTTAAACCCTTAACTGAACTTATTCCTTTAGTCAGCATTAGGGTTTTAAACCCTAAACTAAACTCTTTCCTTCCAGTCAGCATTAGGGTTTTAAACCCTAAACTGAACTTTTCCATTCAGTCAGCATTAGGGTTTTAAACCCTAAACTGAACTTTTCCTTTAGTCAGCATTAGGGTTTTAAACCCTAAACTGAACTCTTTCCATTTAGTCAGCATTAGGGTTTTAAACCCTAAACTGAACTTTTTCCTTTAATCAACATTAGGGTTTTAAACCCTAAACTGAAATTTTTCCTTTAATCAGCCTTAGGGTTTTAAACCCTTAACTAAACTTTTTCCTTTAGTCAGCATTAGGTTTTTAAACCCTAAACTAAACTCTTTCCTTCCAGTTAGCATTAGGGTTTTAAACCCTAAACTGAACTTTTCCATTCAGTCAGCATTAGGGTTTTACACCCTAAATTGAACCTTTTCCTTTAGTCAGCATTAGGGTTTTAAACCCTAAACTGAACTCTTTCCTTCAGTCAGCATTAGGGTTTTAAACCCTAAACTGAACTTTTCCTTTAAGTCAGCATTAGGGTTTTAAACCCTAAACTGAACTTTTTCCTTTAGTCAGCATTAGGATTTTAAAACCTAAACTGAACTCTTTCCTTCCAGTCAGCATTAGGGTTTTAAACCCTAAACTAAACTTTTCCTTTCAGTCAGCATTAGGGTTTTAAACCCTAAAGTGAATTTTTTACTTTAGTCAGCATTAGGGTTTTAAACCCTAAACTGAACTCTTTCCTTCCAGTCAGCATTAGGGTTTTAAACCCTAAATTGAACTTTTACTTTCAGTCAGCATTAGGGTTTTAAACCTTAAACTGAACTTTTTCCTTTAGTCAGCATTAGGGTTTTAAACCCTAAACTGAACTTTTTCCTTTAGTCAGCATTAGGGTTTTAAACCCTAAACTGAACTTTCCATTCAGTCAGCATTAGGGTTTTAAACCCTAAACTGAACTTTTTCCTTCAGTCAGCATTAGGGTTTTAAACCCTAAACTGAGCTTTTTCCTTTAGTCAGCATTAGGGTTTTAAACCCTAAACTGAACTTTTTTCCTTTAGTTAGAATTAGGGTTTTAAACCCTAAACTGAACTTTTCCTTTAGTCAGCATTAGGGTTTTAAACCCTAAACTGAACTTTTTCCTTTCAGTCAGCATTAGGATTTTAAACCCTAAACTGAACTTTTCCATTCAGTCAGCATTAGGGTTTTAAACCCTAAACTGAACTCTTTCCATTTAGTCAGCATTAGGGTTTTAAACCCTAAACTGAACTTTTCCTTTAGTTAGCATTAGAGTTTTAAACCCTAAACTGAACTTTTTCCATTTAGTCAGCATTAGGGTTTTAAACCCTAAGCTGAACTTTTCCTTTAGTCAGCATTAGGGTTTTAAACCCTAAACTGAACTCTTTCTATTTAGTCAGCATTAGGGTTTTAAACCCTAAATTGAACTTTTTCCTTTAGTCAGCATTAGGGTTTTAAACCCTAAACTGAACTTTTTCCTTTAAACAGCCTTAGCGTTTTAAACCTTAAACTGAACTTTTCCTTTAGGGTTTTAAACCCTAAACTAAACTTTTTCCTTTAGTCAGCCTTAGGGTTTTAAACCTTAAACTGAACTTTTTCCTTTAATTAGCCTTAGGGTTTTAAAACCCTAAACTGAACTTTTCTTTTAGGGTTTTAAACCCTTAACTGAACTTTTTCCTTTAGTCAGCATTAGGGTTTTAAACCCTAAACTAAACTCTTTCCTTCCAGTCAGCATTAGGGTTTTAAACCCTAAACTGAACTTTTCCATTCAGTCAGCATTAGGGTTTTAAACCCTAAACTGAACTTTTCCTTTAGTCAGCATTAGGGTTTTAAACCCTAAACTGAACTCTTTCCATTTAGTCAGCATTAGGGTTTTAAACCCTAAACTGAACTTTTTCCTTTAATAAACATTAGGGTTTTAAACCCTAAACTGAAATTTTTCCTTTAATCAGCCTTAGGGTTTTAAACCCTAAGCTAAACTTTTCCTTTAGGGTTTTAAACCCTAAACTAAACTTTTTCCTTTAGTCAGCATTAGGGTTTTAAACCCTAAACTAAACTCTTTCCTTCCAGTCAGCATTAGGGTTTTAAACCCTAAACTGAACTTTTCCATTCAGTCAGCATTAGGGTTTTAAACCCTAAACTGAACCTTTTCCTTTAGTAAGCATTAGGGTTTTAAACCCTAAACTAAACTTTTTCCATTTAGTCAGCATTAGGGTTTTAAACCCTAAACTGAACTTTTCCTTTAGTCAGCATTAGGGTTTTAAACCCAAAACTGAACTCTTTCCATTTAGTCAGCATTTGGATTTTAAACCCTAAACTGAACTTTTTCCTTTAGTCATCATTAGGGTTTTAAACCCTAAACTGAACTTTTTCCTTTAATCAGCCTTAGGGTTTTAAACCCTAAACTGAACTTTTCGTTTAGGGTTTTAAACCCTAAACTAAACTTTTTCCTTTAGTCAGCCTTAGGGTTTTAAACCCTAAACTGAACTTTTCCTTTAGGGTTTTAAACCCTTAACTGAACTTTTTCCTTTAGTCAGCATTAGGGTTTTAAACCCTAAACTAAACTCTTTCCTTCCAGACAGCATTAGGGTTTTAAACCCTAAACTGAACTTTTCCATTCAGTCAGAATTAGGGTTTTAAACCCTAAACTGAACTTTTTCCTTTAGTCCAGCATTAGGGTTTTAAACCCTAAACTGAACTCTTTCCTTCAGTCAGCACTAGGGTTTTAAACCCTAAACTGAACTCTTTCCATTTAGTCAGCATTAGGGTTTTAAACCTTAAACTGAACTTTTCCTTTAGTCAGCATTAGGGTTTTAAACCCTAAACTGAACTTTTCCTTTAAGTCAGCATTAGGGTTTTAAACCCTAAACTGAACTTTTTTCTTTAGTCAGCATTAGGGTTTTAAACCCTAAATTGAACTCTTTCCTTCCAGTCAGCATTAGGGTTTTAAACCCTAAACTGAACTTTTCCTTTCAGTCAGCATTAGGGTTTTAAACCCTAAACTGAACTTTTTACTTTAGTCAGCATTAGGGTTTTAAACCCTAAACTGAACTTTTTCCTTCCAGTCAGCATTAGGGTTTTAAATCCTAAACTGAACTTTTACTTTCAGTCAGCATTAGGGTTTTAAACCCTAAATTGAACTTTTTCCTTTAGTCAGCATTAGGGTTTTAAATCCTAAACTGAACTTTTTCCTTTAGTCAGCATTAGGGTTTTAAACCCTAAACTGAACTTTTCATTCAGTCAGCATTAGGGTTTTAAACCCTAAACTGAACTTTTTCCTTCAGTCAGCATTAGGGTTTTAAACCCTAAACTGAACTTTTTCCTTTAGTCAGCATTAGGGTTTTAAACCCTAAACTGAACTTTTTCCATTTAGTCAGCATTAGGGTTTTCAATCCTAAGCTGAACTTTTCCTTTAGTCAGCATTAGGGTTTTAAACCCTATACTGAACTTTTCCTTTAGGGTTTTAAACCCTAAACTAAACTTTTTCCTTTAGTCAGCCTTAGGGTTTTAAACCCTAAACTGAACTTTTTCCATTAATCAGCCTTAGGGTTTTAAAACCCTAAACTGAACTTTCCATTCAGTCAGCATTAGGGTTTTAAACCCTAAACTGAACTTTTTCCTTCAGTCAGCATTAGGGTTTTAAACCCTAAACTGAACTTTTCCTTTCAGTCAGCATTAGGGTTTTAAACCCTAAAGTGAACTTTTTACTTTAGTCAGCATTAGGGTTTAAAAACCTAAACTGAACTCTTTCCTTCCAGTCAGCATTAGGGTTTTAAACACTAAATTGAACTTTTACTTTCAGTCAGCATTAGGGTTTTAAACCCTAAACTGAACTTTTTCCTTTAGTCAGCATTAGGGTTTTAAACCCTAAACTGAACTTTCCATTCAGTCAGCATTAGGGTTTTAAACCCTAAACTGAACTTTTTCCTTCAGTCAGCATTAGGGTTTTAAACCCTAAACTGAGCTTTTTCCTTTAGTCAGCATTAGGGTTTTAAACCCTAAACTGAACTTTTTTCCTTTAGTCAGCATTAGGGTTTTAAACCCTAAACTGAACTTTTCCTTTAGTCAGCATTAGGGTTTTAAACCCTAAACTGAACTTTTTCCTTTCAGTCAGCATTAGGATTTTAAACCCTAAACTGAACTTTTCCATTCAGTCAGCATTAGGGTTTTAAACCCTAAACTGAACTCTTTCCATTTAGTCAGCATTAGGGTTTTAAACCCTAAACTGAACTTTTCCTTTAGTTAGCATTAGAGTTTTAAACCCTAAACTGAACTTTTTCCATTTAGTCAGCATTAGGGTTTTAAACCCTAAGCTGAACTTTTCCTTTAGTCAGCATTAGGGTTTTAAACCCTAAACTGAACTCTTTCCATTTAGTCAGCATTAGGGTTTTAAACCCTAAATTGAACTTTTTCCTTTAGTCAGCATTAGGGTTTTAAACCCTAAACTGAACTTTTTCCTTTAAACAGCCTTAGCGTTTTAAACCCTAAACTGAACTTTTCCTTTAGGGTTTTAAACCCTAAACTAAACTTTTTCCTTTAGTCAGCCTTAGGGTTTTAAACCTTAAACTGAACTTTTTCCTTTAATTAGCCTTAGGGTTTTAAAACCCTAAACTGAACTTTTCTTTTAGGGTTTTAAACCCTTAACTGAACTTTTTCCTTTAGTCAGCATTAGGGTTTTAAACCCTAAACTAAACTCTTTCCTTCCAGTCAGCATTAGGGTTTTAAACCCTAAACTGAACTTTTCCATTCAGTCAGCATTAGGGTTTTAAACCCTAAACTGAACTTTTCCTTTAGTCAGCATTAGGGTTTTAAACCCTAAACTGAACTCTTTCCATTTAGTCAGCATTAGGGTTTTAAACCCTAAACTGAACTTTTTCCTTTAATCAACATTAGGGTTTTAAACCCTAAACTGAAATTTTTCCTTTAATCAGCCTTAGGGTTTTAAACCCTAAGCTAAACTTTTCCTTTAGGGTTTTAAACCCTAAACTAAACTTTTTCCTTTAGTCAGCATTAGGGTTTTAAACCCTAAACTAAAATCTTTCCTTCCAGTCAGCATTAGGGTTTTAAACCCTAAACTGAACTTTTCCATTCAGTCAGCATTAGGGTTTTAAACCCTAAACTGAACCTTTTCCTTTAGTAAGCATTAGGGTTTTAAACCCTAAACTGAACTTTTCCTTTAGTCAGCATTAGGGTTTTAAACCCAAAACTGAACTCTTTCCATTTAGTCAGCATTTGGATTTTAAACCCTAAACTGAACTTTTTCCTTTAGTCATCATTAGGGTTTTAAACCCTAAACTGAACTTTTTCCTTTAATCAGCCTTAGGGTTTTAAACCCTAAACTGAACTTTTCCTTTAGGGTTTTAAACCCTAAACTAAACTTTTTCCTTTAGTCAGCCTTAGGGTTTTAAACCCTAAACTGAACTTTTTCCTTTAATCAGCCTTAGGGTTTTATAAACCTAAACTGAACTTTTCCTTTAGGGTTTTAAACCCTTAACTGAACTTTTTCCTTTAGTCAGCATTAGGGTTTTAAACCCTAAACTGAGCTTTTTCCTTTAGTCAGCATTAGGGTTTTAAACCCTAAACTGAACTTTTCCTTTAGTCAGCATTAGGGTTTTAAACCCTAAACTGAACTCTTTCCATTTAGTCAGCATTAGGGTTTTAAACCCTAAACTGAACTTTTCCTTTAGTCAGCATTAGGGTTTTAAACCCTAAACTGAACTTTTTCCTTTCAGTCAGCATTAGGATTTTAAACCCTAAACTGAACTTTTCCATTCAGTCAGCATTAGGGTTTTAAACCCTAAACTGAACTCTTTCCATTTAGTCAGCATTAGGGTTTTAAACCCTAAACTGAACTTTTCCTTTAGTTAGCATTAGAGTTTTAAACCCTAAACTGAACTTTTTCCATTTAGTCAGCATTAGGGTTTTAAACCCTAAGCTGAACTTTTCCTTTAGTCAGCATTAGGGTTTTAAACCCTAAACTGAACTCTTTCCATTTAGTCAGCATTAGGGTTTTAAACCCTAAATTGAACTTTTTCCTTTAGTCAGCATTAGGGTTTTAAACCCTAAACTGAACTTTTTCCTTTAAACAGCCTTAGCGTTTTAAACCCTAAACTGAACTTTTCCTTTAGGGTTTTAAACCCTAAACTAAACTTTTTCCTTTAGTCAGCCTTAGGGTTTTAAACCTTAAACTGAACTTTTTCCTTTAATTAGCCTTAGGGTTTTAAAACCCTAAACTGAACTTTTCTTTTAGGGTTTTAAACCCTTAACTGAACTTTTTCCTTTAGTCAGCATTAGGGTTTTAAACCCTAAACTAAACTCTTTCCTTCCAGTCAGCATTAGGGTTTTAAACCCTAAACTGAACTTTTCCATTCAGTCAGCATTAGGGTTTTAAACCCTAAACTGAACTTTTCCTTTAGTCAGCATTAGGGTTTTAAACCCTAAACTGAACTCTTTCCATTTAGTCAGCATTAGGGTTTTAAACCCTAAACTGAACTTTTTCCTTTAATCAACATTAGGGTTTTAAACCCTAAACTAAAATTTTTCCTTTAATCAGCCTTAGGGTTTTAAACCCTAAGCTAAACTTTTCCTTTAGGGTTTTAAACCCTAAACTAAACTTTTTCCTTTAGTCAGCATTAGGGTTTTAAACCCTAAACTAAAATCTTTCCTTCCAGTCAGCATTAGGGTTTTAAACCCTAAACTGAACTTTTCCATTCAGTCAGCATTAGGGTTTTAAACCCTAAACTGAACCTTTTCCTTTAGTAAGCATTAGGGTTTTAAACCCTAAACTAAACTTTTTCCATTTAGTCAGCATTAGGGTTTTAAACCCTAAACTGAACTTTTCCTTTAGTCAGCATTAGGGTTTTAAACCCAAAACTGAACTCTTTCCATTTAGTCAGCATTTGGATTTTAAACCCTAAACTGAACTTTTTCCTTTAGTCATCATTAGGGTTTTAAACCCTAAACTGAACTTTTTCCTTTAATCAGCCTTAGGGTTTTAAACCCTAAACTGAACTTTTCCTTTAGGGTTTTAAACCCTAAACTAAACTTTTTCCTTTAGTCAGCCTTAGGGTTTTAAACCCTAAACTGAACTTTTTCCTTTAATCAGCCTTAGGGTTTTATAAACCTAAACTGAACTTTTCCTTTAGGGTTTTAAACCCTTAACTGAACTTTTTCCTTTAGTCAGCATTAGGGTTTTAAACCCTAAACTAAACTCTTTCCTTCCAGACAGCATTAGGGTTTTAAACCCTAAACTGAACTTTTCCATTCAGTCAGAATTAGGGTTTTAAACCCTAAACTGAACTTTTTCCTTTAGTCAGCATTAGGGTTTTAAACCCTAAACTGAACTCTTTCCTTCAGTCAGCACTAGGGTTTTAAACCCTAAACTGAACTCTTTCCATTTAGTCAGCATTAGGGTTTTAAACCTTAAACTGAACTTTTCCTTTAGTCAGCATTAGGGTTTTAAACCCTAAACTGAACTTTTCCTTTAAGTCAGCATTAGGGTTTTAAACCCTAAACTGAACTTTTTTCTTTAGTCAGCATTAGGGTTTTAAACCCTAAATTGAACTCTTTCCTTCCAGTCAGCATTAGGGTTTTAAACCCTAAACTGAACTTTTCCTTTCAGTCAGCATTAGGGTTTTAAACCCTAAACTGAACTTTTTACTTTAGTCAGCATTAGGGTTTTAAACCCTAAACTGAACTTTTTCCTTCCAGTCAGCATTAGGGTTTTAAATCCTAAACTGAACTTTTACTTTCAGTCAGCTTTAGGGTTTTAAACCCTAAACTGAACTTTTTCCTTTAGTCAGCATTAGGGTTTTAAATCCTAAACTGAACTTTTTTCTTTAGTCAGCATTAGGGTTTTAAACCCTAAACTGAACTTTCCATTCAGTCAGCATTAGGGTTTTAAACCCTAAACTGAACTTTTTCCTTCAGTCAGCATTAGGGTTTTAAACCCTAAACTGAACTTTTTCCTTTAGTCAGCATTAGGGTTTTAAACCCTAAACTGAACTTTTTCCATTTAGTCAGCATTAGGGTTTTCAATCCTAAGCTGAACTTTTCCTTTAGTCAGCATTAGGGTTTTAAACCCTATACTGAACTTTTCCTTTAGGGTTTTAAACCCTAAACTAAACTTTTTCCTTTAGTCAGCCTTAGGGTTTTAAACCCTAAACTGAACTTTTTCCTTTAATCAGCCTTAGCGTTTTAAACCCTAAACTGAACTTTTCCTTTAGGGTTTTAAACCCTAAGCTGAACTTTTCCTTTAGTCAGCCTTAGGGTTTTAAACCTTAAACTAAACTTTTTCCTTTAATTAGCCTTAGGGTTTTAAAACCCTAAACTGAACTTTTCCTTTAGGGTTTTAAACCCTAAACTGAACTTTTTCCTTTAGTCAGCATTAGGGTTTTAAACCCTAAACTAAACTCTTTCCTTCCAGTCAGCATTAGGGTTTTAAACCCTAAACTGAACTTTTCCATTCAGTCAGCATTAGGGTTTTAATCCCTAAACTGAACTTTTCCTTTTGTCAGCATTAGGCTTTTAAACCCTAAACTGAACTCTTTCCATTTAGTCAGCATTAGGGTTTTAAACCCTAAACTGAACTTTTTCCTTTAATCAACATTAGGGTTTTAAACCCTAAACTGAAATTTTTCCTTTAATCAGCCTTAGGGTTTTAAACCCTAAGCTGAACTTTTCCTTTAGGGTTTTAAACCCTAAACTAAACTTTTTCCTTTAGTCAGCCTTAGGGTTTTAAACCCTAAACTGAACATTTTCCTTTAATCAGCCTTAGGATTTTAAAACCCTAAACCGAACTTTTTCTTTAGGATTTTAAACCCTTAACTGAACTTTTACCTTTAGTCAGCATTAGGGTTTTAAACCCTAAACTAAACTCTTTCCTTCCAGTCAGCATTAGGGTTTTAAACCCTAAACTGAACTTTTCCATTCAGTCAGCATTAGGGTTTTAAACCCTAAACTGAACTTTTCCTTTAGTCAGCATTAGGGTTTTAAACCCTAAACTGAACTCTTTCCATTTAGTCAGCATTAGGGTTTAAAACCCTAAACTGAACTTTTTCCTTTAATCAACATTAGGGTTTTAAACCCTAAACTGAAATTTTTCCTTTAATCAGCCTTAGGGTTTTAAACCCTAAGCTGAACTTTTCCTTTAGGGTTTTAAACCCTAAACTAAACTTTTTCCTTTAGTCAGCCTTAGGGTTTTAAACCCTAAACTGAACATTTTCCTTTAATCAGCCTTAGGATTTTAAAACCCTAAACTTAACTTTTCCTTTAGGGTTTTAAACCCTTAACTGAACTTTTACCTTTAGTCAGCATTAGGGTTTTAAACCCTAAACTAAACTCTTTCCTTCCAGTCAGCATTAGGGTTTTAAACCCTAAACTGAACTTTTCCATTCAGTCAGCATTAGGGTTTTAAACCCTAAACTGAACCTTTTCCTTTAGTCAGCATTAGGGTTTTAAACCCTAAACTAAACTTTTTCCATTTAGTCAGCATTAGGGTTTTAAACCCTAAACTAAACTTTTCCTTTAGTCAGCATTAGGGTTTTAAACCCTAAACTGAACTCTTTCCATTTAGTCAGCATTTGGATTTTAAACCCTAAACTGAACTTTTTCCTTTAGTCACCATTAGGGTTTAAAACCCTAAACTGAACTTTTTCCTTTAGTCAGCCTTAGGGTTTTAAACCCTAAACTAAACTCTTCCCTTAGGGTTTTAAACCCTAAACTAATCTTTTTCCTTTAGTCAGCCTTAGGGTTTTAAACCCTAAACTGATCTTTTTCCTTTAATCAGCCTTAGGGTTTTATAACCCTAAACTGAACTTTTCCTTTAGGGTTTTAAACCCTTAACTGAACTTTTTCCTTTAGTCAGCATTAGGGTTTTAAACCCTAAACTAAACTCTTTCCTTCCAGACAGCATTAGGGTTTTAAACCCTAAACTGAACTTTTTCCTTTAGTCAGCATTAGGGTTTTAAACCCTAAACTGAACTCTTTCCTTCAGTCAGCACTAGGGTTTTAAACCCTAAACTGAACTCTTTCCATTTAGTCAGCATTAGGGTTTTAAACCTTAAACTGAACTTTTCCTTTAGTCAGCATTAGGATTTTAAACCCTAAACTGAACTTTTCCTTTAAGTCAGCATTAGGGTTTTAAACCCTAAACTGAACTTTTTCCTTTAGTCAGCATTAGGGTTTTAAACCCTAAATTGAACTCTTTCCTTCCAGTCAGCATTAGGGTTTTAAACCCTAAACTGAACTTTTCCTTTCAGTCAGCATTAGGGTTTTAAACCCTAAACTGAACTTTTTACTTTAGTCAGCATTAGGGTTTTAAACCCTACACTGAACTTTTTCATTCCAGTCAGCATTAGGGTTTTAAATCCTAAACTGAACTTTTACTTTCAGTCAGCATTAGGGTTTTAAACCCTAAACTGAACTTTTTCCTTTAGTCAGCATTAGGGTTTTAAATCCTAAACTGAACTTTTTCCTTTAGTCAGCATTAGGGTTTTAAACCCTAAACTGAACTTTCCATTCAGTCAGCATTAGGGTTTTAAACCCTAAACTAAACTTTTTCCTTCAGTCAGCATTAGGGTTTTAAACCCTAAACTGAACTTTTTCCTTTAGTCAGCATTAGGGTTTTAAACCCTAAACTGAACTTTTTTCCTTTAGTCAGCATTAGGGTTTTAAACCCTAAACTGAACTTTTTCCTTTCAGTCAGCATTAGGGTTTTAAACCCTAAACTGAATCTTTCCATTTTGTCAGCATTAGGGTTTTAAACCCTAAACTGAACTTTTCCTTTGGTCAGCATTAGGGTTTTAAACCCTAAACTGAACTTTTTCCTTTCAGTCAGCATTAGGGTTTTAAACCCTAAACTGAACTTTTCAATTTAGTCAGCACTAGGGTTTTAAACACTAAACTGAACTCTTTCCATTTAGTCAGCATTAGGGTTTTAAACCCTAAACTGAACTTTTCCTTTAGTCAGCATTAGGGTTTTAAACCCTAAACTGAACTTTTTCCATTTAGTCAACATTAGGGTTTTAAACCCTAAACTGAACTTTTCCTTTAGTCAGCATTAGAGTTTTAAACCCTAAACTGAACTCTTTCCATTTAGTCAGCATTAGGGTTTTAAACCCTAAACTGAACTTTTTCCTTTAGTCAGCATTAGGGTTTTAAACCCTAAACTGAACTTTTTCCTTTAATCAGCCTTAGGGTTTTAAACCCTAAACTGAACTTTTCCTTTAGGGTTTTAAACCCTAAACTAAACTTTTTCCTTTAGTCAGCCTTAGGGTTTTAAACCCTAAACTGAACATTTTCCTTTAATCAGCCTTAGGGTTTTAAAACCCTAAACTGAACTTTTCCTTTAGGGTTTTAAACCCTTAACTGAACTTTTTCCTTTAGTCAGCATTAGGGTTTTAAACCCTAAACTAAACTCTTTCCTTCCAGTTAGCATTAGGGTTTTAAACCCTAAACTGAACTTTTCCATTCAGTCAGCATTAGGGTTTTACACCCTAAACTGAACCTTTTCCTTTAGTCAGCATTAGGGTTTTAAACCCTATACTGAACTCTTTCCTTCAGTCAGCATTAGGGTTTTAAACCCTAAACTGAACTTTTCCTTTAAGTCAGCATTAGGGTTTTAAACCCTAAACTGAAATTTTTCCTTTAGTCAGCATTAGGATTTTAAACCCTAAACTGAACTCTTTCCTTCCAGTCAGCATTAGGGTTTTAAACCCTAAACTGAACTTTTCCTTTCAGTCAGCATTAGGGTTTTAAACCCTAAACTGAACTTTTTACTTTAGTCGGCATTAGGGTTTTAAACACTAAACTGAACTCTTTCCTTCCAGTCAGCATTAGGGTTTTAAACCCTAAATTGAGCTTTTACTTTCAGTCAGCATTAGGGTTTTAAACCCTAAACTGAACTTTTTCCTTTAGTCAGCATTAGGGTTTTAAACCCTAAACTGAACTCTTTCCTTCAGTCAGCATTAGGGTTTTAAACCCTAAACTGAACTTTTCCTTTAGACAGCATTAGGGGTTTAAACCCTAAACTGAACTTTTCCTTTAAGTCAGCATTAGGGTTTTAAACCCTAAACTGAACTTTTTCCTTTAGTCAGCATTAGGATTTTAAACCCTAAACTGAACTCTTTCCTTCCAGTCAGCATTAGGGTTTTAAACCCTAAACTGAATTTTCCTTTCAGGCAGCATTAGAGTTTTAAACCCTAAACTGAACTTTTTACTTTAGTCAGCATTAGGGTTTTAAACCCTAAACTGAACTTTTCCTTTCAGTCAGCATTAGGGTTTTAAACCCTAAACTGAACTTTTTACTTTAGTCGGCATTAGGGTTTTAAACACTAAACTGAACTCTTTCCTTCCAGTCAGCATTAGGGTTTTAAACCCTAAATTGAGCTTTTACTTTCAGTCAGCATTAGGGTTTTAAACCCTAAACTGAACTTTTTCCTTTAGTCAGCATTAGGGTTTTAAACCCTAAACTGAACTCTTTCCTTCAGTCAGCATTAGGGTTTTAAACCCTAAACTGAACTTTTCCTTTAGACAGCATTAGGGGTTTAAACCCTAAACTGAACTTTTCCTTTAAGTCAGCATTAGGGTTTTAAACCCTAAACTGAACTTTTTCCTTTAGTCAGCATTAGGATTTTAAACCCTAAACTGAACTCTTTCCTTCCAGTCAGCATTAGGGTTTTAAACCCTAAACTGAATTTTCCTTTCAGGCAGCATTAGAGTTTTAAACCCTAAACTGAACTTTTTACTTTAGTCAGCATTAGGGTTTTAAACCCTAAACTGAACACTTTCCTTCCAGTCAGCATTAGGGTTTTAAACCCAAAATTGAACTTTTACTTTCAGTCAGCATTAGGGTTTTAAACCCTAAACTGAACTTTTTCCTTTAGTCAGCATTAGGGTTTTAAACCCTAAACTGAACTTTCCATTCAGTCAGCATTAGGGTTTTAAACCCTAAACTGAACTTTTTCCTTTAGTCAGCATTAGGGTTTTAAACCCTAAACTGAACTCTTTCCTTCTGTCAGCACTAGGGTTTTAAACCCTAAACTGAACTCTTTCCATTTAGTCAGCATTAGGGTTTTAAACCTTAAACTGAACTTTTCCTTTAGTCAGCATTAGGATTTTAAACCCTAAACTGAACTTTTCCTTTAAGTCAGCATTAGGGTTTTAAACCCTAAACTGAACTTTTTCCTTTAGTCAGCATTAGGGTTTTAAACCCTAAATTGAACTCTTTCCTTCCAGTCAGCATTAGGGTTTTAAACCCTAAACTGAACTTTTCCTTTCAGTCAGCATTAGGGTTTTAAACCCTAAACTGAACTTTTTACTTTAGTCAGCATTAGGGTTTTAAACCCTACACTGAACTTTTTCATTCCAGTCAGCATTAGGGTTTTAAATCCTAAACTGAACTTTTACTTTCAGTCAGCATTAGGGTTTTAAACCCTAAACTGAACTTTTTCCTTTAGTCAGCATTAGGGTTTTAAATCCTAAACTGAACTTTTTCCTTTAGTCAGCATTAGGGTTTTAAACCCTAAACTGAACTTTCCATTCAGTCAGCATTAGGGTTTTAAACCCTAAACTAAACTTTTTCCTTCAGTCAGCATTAGGGTTTTAAACCCTAAACTGAAATTTTTCCTTTAGTCAGCATTAGGGTTTTAAACCTAAACTGAACTTTTTTCCTTTAGTCAGCATTAGGGTTTTAAACCCTAAACTGAACTTTTTCCTTTCAGTCAGCATTAGGGTTTTAAACCCTAAACTGAATCTTTCCATTTTGTCAGCATTAGGGTTTTAAACCCTAAACTGAACTTTTCCTTTGGTCAGCATTAGGGTTTTAAACCCTAAACTGAACTTTTTCCTTTCAGTCAGCATTAGGGTTTTAAACCCTAAACTGAACTTTTCAATTTAGTCAGCACTAGGGTTTTAAACACTAAACTGAACTCTTTCCATTTAGTCAGCATTAGGGTTTTAAACCCTAAACTGAACTTTTCCTTTAGTCAGCATTAGGGTTTTAAACCCTAAACTGAACTTTTTCCATTTAGTCAACATTAGGGTTTTAAACCCTAAACTGAACTTTTCCTTTAGTCAGCATTAGAGTTTTAAACCCTAAACTGAACTCTTTCCATTTAGTCAGCATTAGGGTTTTAAACCCTAAACTGAACTTTTTCCTTTAGTCAGCATTAGGGTTTTAAACCCTAAACTGAACTTTTTCCTTTAATCAGCCTTAGGGTTTTAAACCCTAAACTGAACTTTTCCTTTAGGGTTTTAAACCCTAAACTAAACTTTTTCCTTTAGTCAGCCTTAGGGTTTTAAACCCTAAACTGAACATTTTCCTTTAATCAGCCTTAGGGTTTTAAAACCCTAAACTGAACTTTTCCTTTAGGGTTTTAAACCCTTAACTGAACTTTTTCCTTTAGTCAGCATTAGGGTTTTAAACCCTAAACTAAACTCTTTCCTTCCAGTTAGCATTAGGGTTTTAAACCCTAAACTGAACTTTTCCATTCAGTCAGCATTAGGGTTTTACACCCTAAACTGAACCTTTTCCTTTAGTCAGCATTAGGGTTTTAAACCCTATACTGAACTCTTTCCTTCAGTCAGCATTAGGGTTTTAAACCCTAAACTGAACTTTTCCTTTAAGTCAGCATTAGGGTTTTAAACCCTAAACTGAAATTTTTCCTTTAGTCAGCATTAGGATTTTAAACCCTAAACTGAACTCTTTCCTTCCAGTCAGCATTAGGGTTTTAAACCCTAAACTGAACTTTTCCTTTCAGTCAGCATTAGGGTTTTAAACCCTAAACTGAACTTTTTACTTTAGTCGGCATTAGGGTTTTAAACACTAAACTGAACTCTTTCCTTCCAGTCAGCATTAGGGTTTTAAACCCTAAATTGAGCTTTTACTTTCAGTCAGCATTAGGGTTTTAAACCCTAAACTGAACTTTTTCCTTTAGTCAGCATTAGGGTTTTAAACCCTAAACTGAACTCTTTCCTTCAGTCAGCATTAGGGTTTTAAACCCTAAACTGAACTTTTCCTTTAGACAGCATTAGGGGTTTAAACCCTAAACTGAACTTTTCCTTTAAGTCAGCATTAGGGTTTTAAACCCTAAACTGAACTTTTTCCTTTAGTCAGCATTAGGATTTTAAACCCTAAACTGAACTCTTTCCTTCCAGTCAGCATTAGGGTTTTAAACCCTAAACTGAATTTTCCTTTCAGGCAGCATTAGAGTTTTAAACCCTAAACTGAACTTTTTACTTTAGTCAGCATTAGGGTTTTAAACCCTAAACTGAACACTTTCCTTCCAGTCAGCATTAGGGTTTTAAACCCAAAATTGAACTTTTACTTTCAGTCAGCATTAGGGTTTTAAACCCTAAACTGAACTTTTTCCTTTAGTCAGCATTAGGGTTTTAAACCCTAAACTGAACTTTCCATTCAGTCAGCATTAGGGTTTTAAACCCTAAACTAAACTTTTTCCTTCAGTCAGCATTAGGGTTTTAAACCCAAAACTAAACTTTTTCCTTTAGTCAGCATTAGGGTTTTAAACCTAAACTGAACTTTTTTCCTTTAGTCAGCATTAGGGTTTTAAACCCTAAACTGAACTTTTTCCTTTCAGTCAGCATTAGGGTTTTAAACCCTAAACTGAATCTTTCCATTTTGTCAGCATTAGGGTTTTAAACCCTAAACTGAACTTTTCCTTTATTCAGCATTAGGGTTTTAAACCCTAAACTGAACTTTTTCCTTTCAGTCAGCATTAGAGTTTTAAACCCTAAACTGAACTTTTCAATTCAGTCAGCACTAGAGTTTTAAACACTAAACTGAACTCTTTCCATTTAGTCAGCATTAGGGTTTTAAACCCTAAACTGAACTTTTCCTTTAGTCAGCATTAGGGTTTTAAACCCTAAATTGATCTTTTTCCATTTAGTCAGCATTAGGGTTTTAAACCCAAAACTGAACTTTTCCTTTAGTCAGCATTAGGGTTTTAAACCCTAAACTGAACTCTTTCCATTTAGTCAGCATTAGGGTTTTAAACCCTAAACTGAACTTTTTCCTTTAGTCAGCATTAGGGTTTTAAACCCTAAACTGAACTTTTTCCTTTAATCAGCCTTAGGGTTTTAAACCCTAAACTGAACTTTTCCTTTAGGGTTTTAAACCCTAAACTAAACTTTTTCCTTTCAGTCAGCATTAGGGTTTTAAACCCTAAACTGAACTTTTTACTTTAGTCAGCATTATGGTTTTAAACCCTAAACTGAACTTTTTCCTTCCAGTCAGCATTAGGGTTTTAAACCCTAAACTGAACTTTTCCTTTGGTCAGCATTAGGGTTTTAAACCCTAAACTGAACTTTTTCCTTTCAGTCAGCATTAGGGTTTTAAACCCTAAACTGAACTTTTCAATTTAGTCAGCACTAGGGTTTTAAACACTAAACTGAACTCTTTCCATTTAGTCAGCATTAGGGTTTTAAACCCTAAACTGAACTTTTCCTTTAGTCAGCATTAGGGTTTTAAACCCTAAACTGAACTTTTTCCATTTAGTCAACATTAGGGTTTTAAACCCTAAACTGAACTTTTCCTTTAGTCAGCATTAGAGTTTTAAACCCTAAACTGAACTCTTTCCATTTAGTCAGCATTAGGGTTTTAAACCCTAAACTGAACTTTTTCCTTTAGTCAGCATTAGGGTTTTAAACCCTAAACTGAACTTTTTCCTTTAATCAGCCTTAGGGTTTTAAACCCTAAACTGAACTTTTCCTTTAGGGTTTTAAACCCTAAACTAAACTTTTTCCTTTAGTCAGCCTTAGGGTTTTAAACCCTAAACTGAACATTTTCCTTTAATCAGCCTTAGGGTTTTAAAACCCTAAACTGAACTTTTCCTTTAGGGTTTTAAACCCTTAACTGAACTTTTTCCTTTAGTCAGCATTAGGGTTTTAAACCCTAAACTAAACTCTTTCCTTCCAGTTAGCATTAGGGTTTTAAACCCTAAACTGAACTTTTCCATTCAGTCAGCATTAGGGTTTTACACCCTAAACTGAACCTTTTCCTTTAGTCAGCATTAGGGTTTTAAACCCTATACTGAACTCTTTCCTTCAGTCAGCATTAGGGTTTTAAACCCTAAACTGAACTTTTCCTTTAAGTCAGCATTAGGGTTTTAAACCCTAAACTGAAATTTTTCCTTTAGTCAGCATTAGGATTTTAAACCCTAAACTGAACTCTTTCCTTCCAGTCAGCATTAGGGTTTTAAACCCTAAACTGAACTTTTCCTTTCAGTCAGCATTAGGGTTTTAAACCCTAAACTGAACTTTTTACTTTAGTCGGCATTAGGGTTTTAAACACTAAACTGAACTCTTTCCTTCCAGTCAGCATTAGGGTTTTAAACCCTAAATTGAGCTTTTACTTTCAGTCAGCATTAGGGTTTTAAACCCTAAACTGAACTTTTTCCTTTAGTCAGCATTAGGGTTTTAAACCCTAAACTGAACTCTTTCCTTCAGTCAGCATTAGGGTTTTAAACCCTAAACTGAACTTTTCCTTTAGACAGCATTAGGGGTTTAAACCCTAAACTGAACTTTTCCTTTAAGTCAGCATTAGGGTTTTAAACCCTAAACTGAACTTTTTCCTTTAGTCAGCATTAGGATTTTAAACCCTAAACTGAACTCTTTCCTTCCAGTCAGCATTAGGGTTTTAAACCCTAAACTGAATTTTCCTTTCAGGCAGCATTAGAGTTTTAAACCCTAAACTGAACTTTTTACTTTAGTCAGCATTAGGGTTTTAAACCCTAAACTGAACACTTTCCTTCCAGTCAGCATTAGGGTTTTAAACCCAAAATTGAACTTTTACTTTCAGTCAGCATTAGGGTTTTAAACCCTAAACTGAACTTTTTCCTTTAGTCAGCATTAGGGTTTTAAACCCTAAACTGAACTTTCCATTCAGTCAGCATTAGGGTTTTAAACCCTAAACTAAACTTTTTCCTTCAGTCAGCATTAGGGTTTTAAACCCAAAACTAAACTTTTTCCTTTAGTCAGCATTAGGGTTTTAAACCTAAACTGAACTTTTTTCCTTTAGTCAGCATTAGGGTTTTAAACCCTAAACTGAACTTTTTCCTTTCAGTCAGCATTAGGGTTTTAAACCCTAAACTGAATCTTTCCATTTTGTCAGCATTAGGGTTTTAAACCCTAAACTGAACTTTTCCTTTATTCAGCATTAGGGTTTTAAACCCTAAACTGAACTTTTTCCTTTCAGTCAGCATTAGAGTTTTAAACCCTAAACTGAACTTTTCAATTCAGTCAGCACTAGAGTTTTAAACACTAAACTGAACTCTTTCCATTTAGTCAGCATTAGGGTTTTAAACCCTAAACTGAACTTTTCCTTTAGTCAGCATTAGGGTTTTAAACCCTAAATTGATCTTTTTCCATTTAGTCAGCATTAGGGTTTTAAACCCAAAACTGAACTTTTCCTTTAGTCAGCATTAGGGTTTTAAACCCTAAACTGAACTCTTTCCATTTAGTCAGCATTAGGGTTTTAAACCCTAAACTGAACTTTTTCCTTTAGTCAGCATTAGGGTTTTAAACCCTAAACTGAACTTTTTCCTTTAATCAGCCTTAGGGTTTTAAACCCTAAACTGAACTTTTCCTTTAGGGTTTTAAACCCTAAACTAAACTTTTTCCTTTCAGTCAGCATTAGGGTTTTAAACCCTAAACTGAACTTTTTACTTTAGTCAGCATTATGGTTTTAAACCCTAAACTGAACTTTTTCCTTCCAGTCAGCATTAGGGTTTTAAATTCTAAACTGAACTTTTACTTTCAGTCAGCATTAGGGTTTTAAACCCTAAACTGAACTTTTTCCTTTAGTCAGCATTAGGGTTTTAAACCCTAAACTGAACTTTCCATGCAGTCAGCATTAGGGTTTTAAACCCTAAACTGAACTTTCCATGCAGTCAGCATTAGGGTTTTAAACCCTAAACTAAACTTTTTCCTTCAGTGAGCATTAGGGTTTTAAACCCAAAACTGAACTTTTTCCTTTAGTCAGCATTAGGGTTTTAAACCCTAAACTGAACTTTTTTCCTTTAGTCAGCATTAGGGTTTTAAACCCTAAACTGTACTTTTTCCTTTCAGTCAGCATTAGGGTTTTAAACCCTAAACTGAATCTTTCCATTTTGTCAGCATTAGGGTTTTAAACCATAAACTGAACTTTTCCTTTAGTCAGCATTAGGGTTTTAAACCCTAAACTGAACTTTTTCCTTTCAGTCAGCATTAGGGTTTTAAACCCTAAACTGAACTTTTCAATTCAGTCAGCACTAGGGTTTTAAACACTAAACTGAACTCTTTCCATTTAGTCAGCATTAGGGTTTTAAACCGTAAACTGAACTTTTCCTTTAGTCAGCATTAGGGTTTTAAACCCTAAATTGAACTTTTTCCATTTAGTCAGCATTAGGGTTTTAAACCCTAAACTGAACTTTTCCTTTAGTCAGCATTAGGGTTTTAAACCCTAAACTGAACTCTTTCCATTTAGTCAGCATTAGGGTTTTAAACCCTAAACTGAACTTTTTCCTTTAGTCAGCATTAGGGTTTTAAACCCTAAACTGAACTTTTTCCTTTAATCAGCCTTAGGGTTTTAAACCCTAAACTGAACTTTTCCTTTAGGGTTTTAAACCCTAAACTAAACTTTTTCCTTTAGTCAGCCTTAGGGTTTTAAACCCTAAACTGAACTTTTCAATTTAGTCAGCACTAGGGTTTTAAACACTAAACTGAACTCTTTCCATTTAGTCAGCATTAGGGTTTTAAACCCTAAACTGAACTTTTCCTTTAGTCAGCATTAGGGTTTTAAACCCTAAACTGAACTTTTTCCATTTAGTCAACATTAGGGTTTTAAACCCTAAACTGAACTTTTCCTTTAGTCAGCATTAGAGTTTTAAACCCTAAACTGAACTCTTTCCATTTAGTCAGCATTAGGGTTTTAAACCCTAAACTGAACTTTTTCCTTTAGTCAGCATTAGGGTTTTAAACCCTAAACTGAACATTTTCCTTTAATCAGCCTTAGGGTTTTAAACCCTAAACTGAACTTTTCCTTTAGGGTTTTAAACCCTAAACTAAACTTTTTCCTTTAGTCAGCCTTAGGGTTTTAAACCCTAAACTGAACTTTTTCCTTTAATCAGCCTTAGGGTTTTAAAACCCTAAACTGAACTTTTCCTTTAGGGTTTTAAACCCTTAACTGAACTTTTTCCTTTAGTCAGCATTAGGGTTTTAAACCCTAAACTAAACTCTTTCCTTCCAGTTAGCATTAGGGTTTTAAACCCTAAACTGAACTTTTCCATTCAGTCAGCATTAGGGTTTTACACCCTAAACTGAACCTTTTCCTTTAGTCAGCATTAGGGTTTTAAACCCTAAACTGAACTCTTTCCTTCAGTCAGCATTAGGGTTTTAAACCCTAAACTGAACTTTTCCTTTAAGTCAGCATTAGGGTTTTAAACCCTAAACTGAACTTTTTCCTTTAGTCAGCATTAGGATTTTAAACCCTAAACTGAACTCTTTCCTTCCAGTCAGCATTAGGGTTTTAAACCCTAAACTGAACTTTTCCTTTCAGTCAGCATTAGGGTTTTAAACCCTAAACTGAACTTTTTACTTTAGTCAGCATTAGGGTTTTAAACCCTAAACTGAACTCTTTCCTTCCAGTCAGCATTAGGGTTTTAAACCCTAAATTGAGCTTTTACTTTCAGTCAGCATTAGGGTTTTAAACCCTAAACTGAACTTTTTCCTTTAGTCAGCATTAGGGTTTTAAACCCTAAACTGAACTCTTTCCTTCAGTCAGCATTAGGGTTTTAAACCCTAAACTGAACTTTTCCTTTAGACAGCATTAGGGGTTTAAACCCTAAACTAAACTTTTTCCTTCAGTCAGCATTAGGGTTTTAAACCCAAAACTGAACTTTTTCCTTTAGTCAGCATTAGGGTTTTAAACCTAAACTGAACTTTTTTCCTTTAGTCAGCATTAGGGTTTTAAACCCTAAACTGAACTTTTTCCTTTCAGTCAGCATTAGGGTTTTAAACCCTAAACTGAATCTTTCCATTTTGTCAGCATTAGGGTTTTAAACCCTAAACTGAACTTTTCCTTTATTCAGCATTAGGGTTTTAAACCCTAAACTGAACTTTTTCCTTTCAGTCAGCATTAGGGTTTTAAACCCTAAACTGAACTTTTCAATTCAGTCAGCACTAGAGTTTTAAACAATAAACTGAACTCTTTCCATTTAGTCAGCATTAGGGTTTTAAACCCTAAACTGAACTTTTCCTTTAGTCAGCATTAGGGTTTTAAACCCTAAATTGAACTTTTTCCATTTAGTCAGCATTAGGGTTTTAAACCCTAAACTGAACTTTTCCTTTAGTCAGCATTAGGGTTTTAAACCCTAAACTGAACTCTTTCCATTTAGTCAGCATTAGGGTTTTAAACCCTAAACTGAACTTTTTCCTTTAGTCAGCATTAGGGTTTTAAACCCTAAACTGAACTTTTTACTTTAATCAGCCTTAGGGTTTTAAACCCTAAACTGAACTTTTCCTTTAGGGTTTTAAACCCTAAACTAAACTTTTTCCTTTCAGTCAGCATTAGGGTTTTAAACCCTAAACTGAACTTTTTACTTTAGTCAGCATTATGGTTTTAAACCCTAAACTGAACTTTTTCCTTCCAGTCAGCATTAGGGTTTTAAATTCTAAACTGAACTTTTACTTTCAGTCAGCATTAGGGTTTTAAACCCTAAACTGAAATTTTTCCTTTAGTCAGCATTAGGGTTTTAAATCCTAAACTGAACTTTTTCCTTTAGTCAGCATTAGGGTTTTAAACCCTAAACTGAACTTTCCATTCAGTCAGCATTAGGGTTTTAAACCTTAAACTAAACTTTTTCCTTCAGTGAGCATTAGGGTTTTAAACCCAAAACTGAACTTTTTCCTTTAGTCAGCATTAGGGTTTTAAACCCTAAACTGAACTTTTTTCCTTTAGTCAGCATTAGGGTTTTAAACCCTAAACTGTACTTTTTCCTTTCAGTCAGCATTAGGGTTTTAAACCGTAAACTGAATCTTTCCATTTTGTCAGCATTAGGGTTTTAAACCCTAAACTGAACTTTTCCTTTAGTCAGCATTAGGGTTTTAAACCCTAAACTGAACTTTTTCCTTTCAGTCAACATTAGGGTTTTAAACCTTAAACTGAACTTTTCAATTCAGTCAGCACTAGAGTTTTAAACACTAAACTGAACTCTTTCCATTTAGTCAACATTAGGGTTTTAAACCCTAAACTGAACTTTTCCTTTAGTCAGCATTAGGGTTTTAAACCCTAAATTGAACTTTTTCCATTTAGTCAGCATTAGGGTTTTAAACCCTAAACTGAACTTTTCCTTTAGTCAGCATTAGGGTTTTAAACCCTAAACTGAACTCTTTCCATTTAGTCAGCATTAGGGTTTTAAACCCTAAACTGAACTTTTTCCTTTAGTCAGCATTAGGGTTTTAAACCCTAAACTGAACTTTTTCCTTTAATCAGCCTTAGGGTTTTAAACCCTAAACTGAACTTTTCCTTTAGGGTTTTAAACCCTAAACTAAACTTTTTCCTTTAGTCAGCCTTAGGGTTTTAAACCCTAAACTGAACTTTTTCCTTTAATCCGCCTTAGGGTTTTAAAACCCTAAACTGAACTTTTCCTTTAGGGTTTTAAACCCTTAACTGAACTTTTTCCTTTAGTCAGCATTAGGGTTTTAAACCCTAAACTAAACTCTTTCCTTCCAGTTAGCATTAGGGTTTTAAACCCTAAACTGAACTTTTCCATTCAGTCAGCATTAGGGTTTTACACCCTAAACTGAAACTTTTCATTTAGTAAGCATTAGGGTTTTAAACCCTAAACTGAACTTTTCTTTTAGTCAGCATTAGGGTTTTAAACCCTAAACTGAACTTTTCCTTTAAGTCAGCATTAGGGTTTTAAACCCTAAACTGAACTTTTTCCTTTAGTCAGCATTAGGATTTTAAACCCTAAACTGAACTCTTTCCTTCCAGTCAGCATTAGGGTTTTAAACCCTAAGTTGAACTTTTCCTTTCAGTCAGCATTAGGGTTTTAAACCCTAAACTGAACTTTTTCCTTTAGTCAGCATTAGGGTTTTAAACCCTAAACTGAACTCTTTCCTTCAGTCAGCATTAGGGTTTTAAACCCTAAACTGAACTTTTCCTTTAGACAGCATTAGGGGTTTAAACCCTAAACTGAACTTTTCCTTTAAGTCAGCATTAGGGTTTTAAACCCTAAACTGAACTTTTTATTTTAGTCAGCATTAGGATTTTAAACCCTAAACTGAACTCTTTCCTTCCAGTCAGCATTAGGGTTTTAAACCCTAAATTGAACTTTTCCTTTCAGTCAGCATTAGAGTTTTAAACCCTAAACTGAACTTTTTACTTTAGTCAGCATTAGGGTTTTAAACCCTAAACTGAACTCTTTCTTTCCAGTCAGCATTAGGGTTTTAAACCCTAAATTGAACTTTTACTTTCAGTCAGCATTACGGTTTTAAACCCTAAACTGAACTTTTTCCTTTAGTCAGCATTAGGGTTTTAAACTCTAAACTGAACTTTTCATTCAGTCAGCATTAGGGTTTTAAACCCTAAACTGAACTTTTTCCTTCAGTTAGCATTAGGGTTTTAAACCCTAAACTGAACTTTTTCCTTCAGTCAGCATTAGGGTTTTAAACCCTAAACTGAACTTTTTTCCTTTAGTCAGCATAAGGGTTTTAAACCCTAAACTGAACTTTTTCCTTTCAGTCAGCATTAGGGTTTTAAACCCTAAACTGAATCTTTCCATTTTGTCAGCATTAGGGTTTTAAACCCTAAAGTGAACTTTTCCTTTAGTCAGCATTAGGGTTTTAAACCCTAAACTGAACTTTTTCCTTTCAGTCAGCATTAGGGTTTTAAACCCTAAACTAAACTTTTCCATTCAGTCAGCATTAGGGTTTTAAACCCTAAACTGAACTCTTTCCATTTAGTCAGCATTAGGGTTTTAAACCCTAAACTGAACTTTTCCTTTAGTCAGCATTAGGGTTTTAAACCCTAAATTGAACTTTTTCCATTTAGTCAGCATTAGGGTTTTAAACCCTAAACTGAACTTTTCCTTTAGTCAGCATTAGGGTTTTAAACCCTAAACTGAACTCTTTCCATTTAGTCAGCATTAGGGTTTTAAACCCTAAACTGAACTTTTTCCTTTAGTCAGCATTAGGGTTTTAAACCCTAAACTGAACTTTTTACTTTAATCAGCCTTAGGGTTTTAAACCCTAAACTGAACTTTTCCTTTAGGGTTTTAAACCCTAAACTAAACTTTTTCCTTTCAGTCAGCATTAGGGTTTTAAACCCTAAACTGAACTTTTTACTTTAGTCAGCATTATGGTTTTAAACCCTAAACTGAACTTTTTCCTTCCAGTCAGCATTAGGGTTTTAAATTCTAAACTGAACTTTTACTTTCAGTCAGCATTAGGGTTTTAAACCCTAAACTGAAATTTTTCCTTTAGTCAGCATTAGGGTTTTAAATCCTAAACTGAACTTTTTCCTTTAGTCAGCATTAGGGTTTTAAACCCTAAACTGAACTTTCCATTCAGTCAGCATTAGGGTTTTAAACCTTAAACTAAACTTTTTCCTTCAGTGAGCATTAGGGTTTTAAACCCAAAACTGAACTTTTTCCTTTAGTCAGCATTAGGGTTTTAAACCCTAAACTGAACTTTTTTCCTTTAGTCAGCATTAGGGTTTTAAACCCTAAACTGTACTTTTTCCTTTCAGTCAGCATTAGGGTTTTAAACCGTAAACTGAATCTTTCCATTTTGTCAGCATTAGGGTTTTAAACCCTAAACTGAACTTTTCCTTTAGTCAGCATTAGGGTTTTAAACCCTAAACTGAACTTTTTCCTTTCAGTCAACATTAGGGTTTTAAACCTTAAACTGAACTTTTCAATTCAGTCAGCACTAGAGTTTTAAACACTAAACTGAACTCTTTCCATTTAGTCAACATTAGGGTTTTAAACCCTAAACTGAACTTTTCCTTTAGTCAGCATTAGGGTTTTAAACCCTAAATTGAACTTTTTCCATTTAGTCAGCATTAGGGTTTTAAACCCTAAACTGAACTTTTCCTTTAGTCAGCATTAGGGTTTTAAACCCTAAACTGAACTCTTTCCATTTAGTCAGCATTAGGGTTTTAAACCCTAAACTGAACTTTTTCCTTTAGTCAGCATTAGGGTTTTAAACCCTAAACTGAACTTTTTCCTTTAATCAGCCTTAGGGTTTTAAACCCTAAA
The DNA here is from genome assembly GCF_000715075.1 of Nicotiana tabacum. NCBI lineage: Eukaryota > Viridiplantae > Streptophyta > Magnoliopsida > Solanales > Solanaceae > Nicotiana > Nicotiana tabacum. Next base: position 23,165,506 of record NC_134099.1, on the reverse strand, counting down.
CTGAACTTTTCCTTTAGGGTTTTAAACCCTAAACTAAACTTTTTCCTTTAGTCAGCCTTAGGGTTTTAAACCCTAAACTGAACTTTTTCCTTTAATCCGCCTTAGGGTTTTAAAACCCTAAACTGAACTTTTCCTTTAGGGTTTTAAACCCTTAACTGAACTTTTTCCTTTAGTCAGCATTAGGGTTTTAAACCCTAAACTAAACTCTTTCCTTCCAGTTAGCATTAGGGTTTTAAACCCTAAACTGAACTTTTCCATTCAGTCAGCATTAGGGTTTTACACCCTAAACTGAAACTTTTCATTTAGTAAGCATTAGGGTTTTAAACCCTAAACTGAACTTTTCTTTTAGTCAGCATTAGGGTTTTAAACCCTAAACTGAACTTTTCCTTTAAGTCAGCATTAGGGTTTTAAACCCTAAACTGAACTTTTTCCTTTAGTCAGCATTAGGATTTTAAACCCTAAACTGAACTCTTTCCTTCCAGTCAGCATTAGGGTTTTAAACCCTAAGTTGAACTTTTCCTTTCAGTCAGCATTAGGGTTTTAAACCCTAAACTGAACTTTTTCCTTTAGTCAGCATTAGGGTTTTAAACCCTAAACTGAACTCTTTCCTTCAGTCAGCATTAGGGTTTTAAACCCTAAACTGAACTTTTCCTTTAGACAGCATTAGGGGTTTAAACCCTAAACTGAACTTTTCCTTTAAGTCAGCATTAGGGTTTTAAACCCTAAACTGAACTTTTTCCTTTTAGTCAGCATTAGGATTTTAAACCCTAAACTGAACTCTTTCCTTCCAGTCAGCATTAGGGTTTTAAACCCTAAATTGAACTTTTCCTTTCAGTCAGCATTAGAGTTTTAAACCCTAAACTGAACTTTTTACTTTAGTCAGCATTAGGGTTTTAAACCCTAAACTGAACTCTTTCTTTCCAGTCAGCATTAGGGTTTTAAACCCTAAATTGAACTTTTACTTTCAGTCAGCATTACGGTTTTAAACCCTAAACTGAACTTTTTCCTTTAGTCAGCATTAGGGTTTTAAACTCTAAACTGAACTTTTCATTCAGTCAGCATTAGGGTTTTAAACCCTAAACTGAACTTTTTCCTTCAGTTAGCATTAGGGTTTTAAACCCTAAACTGAACTTTTTCCTTCAGTCAGCATTAGGGTTTTAAACCCTAAACTGAACTTTTTTCCTTTAGTCAGCATAAGGGTTTTAAACCCTAAACTGAACTTTTTCCTTTCAGTCAGCATTAGGGTTTTAAACCCTAAACTGAATCTTTCCATTTTGTCAGCATTAGGGTTTTAAACCCTAAAGTGAACTTTTCCTTTAGTCAGCATTAGGGTTTTAAACCCTAAACTGAACTTTTTCCTTTCAGTCAGCATTAGGGTTTTAAACCCTAAACTGAATCTTTCCATTTTGTCAGCATTAGGGTTTTAAACCCTAAAGTGAACTTTTCCTTTAGTCAGCATTAGGGTTTTAAACCCTAAACTGAACTTTTTCCTTTCAGTCAGCATTAGGGTTTTAAACCCTAAACTAAACTTTTCCATTCAGTCAGCATTAGGGTTTTAAACCCTAAACTGAACTCTTTCCATTTAGTCAGCATTAGGGTTTTAAACCCTAAACTGAACTTTTCCTTTAGTCAGCATTAGGGTTTTAAACCCTAAATTGAACTTTTTCCATTTAGTCAGCATTAGGGTTTTAAACCCTAAACTGAACTTTTCCTTTAGTCAGCATTAGGGTTTTAAACCCTTAACTGAACTCTTTCCATTTAGTCAGCATTAGGGTTTTAAACCCTAAACTGAACTTTTTCCTTTAGTCAGCATTAGGGTTTTAAACCCTAAACTGAACTTTTTACTTTAATCAGCCTTAGGGTTTTAAACCCTAAACTGAACTTTTCCTTTAGGGTTTTAAACCCTAAACTAAACTTTTTCCTTTCAGTCAGCATTAGGGTTTTAAACCCTAAACTGAACTTTTTACTTTAGTCAGCATTATGGTTTTAAACCCTAAACTGAACTTTTTCCTTCCAGTCAGCATTAGGGTTTTAAATTCTAAACTGAACTTTTACTTTCAGTCAGCATTAGGGTTTTAAACCCTAAACTGAAATTTTTCCTTTAGTCAGCATTAGGGTTTTAAATCCTAAACTGAACTTTTTCCTTTAGTCAGCATTAGGGTTTTAAACCCTAAACTGAACTTTCCATTCAGTCAGCATTAGGGTTTTAAACCTTAAACTAAACTTTTTCCTTCAGTGAGCATTAGGGTTTTAAACCCAAAACTGAACTTTTTCCTTTAGTCAGCATTAGGGTTTTAAACCCTAAACTGAACTTTTTTCCTTTAGTCAGCATTAGGGTTTTAAACCCTAAACTGTACTTTTTCCTTTCAGTCAGCATTAGGGTTTTAAACCGTAAACTGAATCTTTCCATTTTGTCAGCATTAGGGTTTTAAACCCTAAACTGAACTTTTCCTTTAGTCAGCATTAGGGTTTTAAACCCTAAACTGAACTTTTTCCTTTCAGTCAACATTAGGGTTTTAAACCTTAAACTGAACTTTTCAATTCAGTCAGCACTAGAGTTTTAAACACTAAACTGAACTCTTTCCATTTAGTCAACATTAGGGTTTTAAACCCTAAACTGAACTTTTCCTTTAGTCAGCATTAGGGTTTTAAACCCTAAATTGAACTTTTTCCATTTAGTCAGCATTAGGGTTTTAAACCCTAAACTGAACTTTTCCTTTAGTCAGCATTAGGGTTTTAAACCCTAAACTGAACTCTTTCCATTTAGTCAGCATTAGGGTTTTAAACCCTAAACTGAACTTTTTCCTTTAGTCAGCATTAGGGTTTTAAACCCTAAACTGAACTTTTTCCTTTAATCAGCCTTAGGGTTTTAAACCCTAAACTGAACTTTTCCTTTAGGGTTTTAAACCCTAAACTAAACTTTTTCCTTTAGTCAGCCTTAGGGTTTTAAACCCTAAACTGAACTTTTTCCTTTAATCCGCCTTAGGGTTTTAAAACCCTAAACTGAACTTTTCCTTTAGGGTTTTAAACCCTTAACTGAACTTTTTCCTTTAGTCAGCATTAGGGTTTTAAACCCTAAACTAAACTCTTTCCTTCCAGTTAGCATTAGGGTTTTAAACCCTAAACTGAACTTTTCCATTCAGTCAGCATTAGGGTTTTACACCCTAAACTGAAACTTTTCATTTAGTAAGCATTAGGGTTTTAAACCCTAAACTGAACTTTTCTTTTAGTCAGCATTAGGGTTTTAAACCCTAAACTGAACTTTTCCTTTAAGTCAGCATTAGGGTTTTAAACCCTAAACTGAACTTTTTCCTTTAGTCAGCATTAGGATTTTAAACCCTAAACTGAACTCTTTCCTTCCAGTCAGCATTAGGGTTTTAAACCCTAAGTTGAACTTTTCCTTTCAGTCAGCATTAGGGTTTTAAACCCTAAACTGAACTTTTTCCTTTAGTCAGCATTAGGGTTTTAAACCCTAAACTGAACTCTTTCCTTCAGTCAGCATTAGGGTTTTAAACCCTAAACTGAACTTTTCCTTTAGACAGCATTAGGGGTTTAAACCCTAAACTGAACTTTTCCTTTAAGTCAGCATTAGGGTTTTAAACCCTAAACTGAACTTTTTCCTTTTAGTCAGCATTAGGATTTTAAACCCTAAACTGAACTCTTTCCTTCCAGTCAGCATTAGGGTTTTAAACCCTAAATTGAACTTTTCCTTTCAGTCAGCATTAGAGTTTTAAACCCTAAACTGAACTTTTTACTTTAGTCAGCATTAGGGTTTTAAACCCTAAACTGAACTCTTTCTTTCCAGTCAGCATTAGGGTTTTAAACCCTAAATTGAACTTTTACTTTCAGTCAGCATTACGGTTTTAAACCCTAAACTGAACTTTTTCCTTTAGTCAGCATTAGGGTTTTAAACTCTAAACTGAACTTTTCATTCAGTCAGCATTAGGGTTTTAAACCCTAAACTGAACTTTTTCCTTCAGTTAGCATTAGGGTTTTAAACCCTAAACTGAACTTTTTCCTTCAGTCAGCATTAGGGTTTTAAACCCTAAACTGAACTTTTTTCCTTTAGTCAGCATAAGGGTTTTAAACCCTAAACTGAACTTTTTCCTTTCAGTCAGCATTAGGGTTTTAAACCCTAAACTGAATCTTTCCATTTTGTCAGCATTAGGGTTTTAAACCCTAAAGTGAACTTTTCCTTTAGTCAGCATTAGGGTTTTAAACCCTAAACTGAACTTTTTCCTTTCAGTCAGCATTAGGGTTTTAAACCCTAAACTAAACTTTTCCATTCAGTCAGCATTAGGGTTTTAAACCCTAAACTGAACTCTTTCCATTTAGTCAGCATTAGGGTTTTAAACCCTAAACTGAACTTTTCCTTTAGTCAGCATTAGGGTTTTAAACCCTAAACTGAACTTTTTCCATTTAGTCAGCATTAGGGTTTTAAACCCAAAACTGAACTTTTCCTTTAGTCAGCATTAGGGTTTTAAACCCTAAACTGAACTCTTTCCATTTAGTCAGCATTAGGGTTTTAAACCCTAAACTGAACTTTTTCCTTTAGTCAGCATTAGGGTTTTAAACCCTAAACTGAACTTTTTCCTTTAATCAGCCTTAGGGTTTTAAACCCTAAACTGAACTTTTCCTTTAGGGTTTTAAACCCTAAACTAAACTTTTTCCTTTAGTCAGCCTTAGGGTTTTAAACCCTAAACTGAACTTTTTCCTTTAATCAGCCTTAGGGTTTTAAAACCCTAAACTGAACTTTTCCTTTAGGGTTTTAAACCCTTAACTGAACTTTTTTCTTTAGTCAGCATTAGGGTTTTAAACCCTAAACTAAACTCTTTCCTTCCAGTCAGCATTAGGGTTTTAAACCCTAAACTGAACTTTTCTATTCAGTCAGCATTAGGGTTTTAAACCCTAAACTGAACTTTTTCCTTTAGTCAGCATTAGGGTTTTAAACCCTAAACTGAACTCTTTCCTTCAGTCAACATTAGGGTTTTAAACCCTAAACTGAACTTTTCCTTTAGTCAGCATTAGGGTTTTAAACCCTAAACTGAACTTTTTCCTTTAGTCAGCATTAGGGTTTTAAACCCTAAATTGAACTTTTTCCTTTAGTCAGCATTAGGGTTTTAAACCCTAAGTTGAACTTTTCCTTTCAGTCAGCATTAGGGTTTTAAACCCTAAACTGAACTTTTTCCTTTAGTCAGCATTAGGGTTTTAAACCCTAAACTGAACTCTTTCCTTCAGTCAGCATTAGGGTTTTAAACCCTAAACTGAACTCTTTTCCTTCAGTCAGCATTAGGGTTTTAAACCCTAAACTGAACTTTTTCCTTCAGTCAGCATTAGGGTTTTAAACCCTAAACTGAACTCTTTTCCTTCAGTCAGCATTAGGGTTTTAAACCCTAAACTGAACTTTTTCCTTCAGTCAGCATTAGGGTTTTAAACCCTAAACTGAACTCTTTTCCTTCAGTCAGCATTAGGGTTTTAAACCCTAAACTGAACTCTTTCCTTCAGTCAGCATTAGGGTTTTAAACCCTAAACTGAACTTTTTCCTTTCAGTCAGCATTAGGGTTTTAAACCCTAAACTGAACTTTTCCTTTAGTCAGCATTAGGGTTTTAAACCCTAAACTGAACTTTTTCCATCCAGTCAGCATTAGGGTTTTAAACCCTAAACTGAACTTTTTCCTTTCAGTCAGCATTAGGGTTTTAAACCCTAAACTGAACTTTTTCCTTTCAGTCAGCATTAGGGTTTTAAACCCTAAACTGAACTTTTCCATTCAGTCAGCATTAGGGTTTTAAACCCTAAACTGAACTCTTTCCATTTAGTCAGCATTAGGGTTTTAAACCCTAAACTGAACTTTTTCCATTTAGTCAGCATTAGGGTTTTAAACCCTAAACTGAACTCTTTCCTTCCAGTCAGCATTAGGGTTTTAAAACCTAAACTGAACTTTTCCTTTCAGTCAGCATTAGGGTTTTAAACCCTAAACTGAACTTTTTACTTTAGTCAGCATTAGGGTTTTAAACCCTAAACTGAACTTTCCATTCAGTCAGCATTAGGGTTTTAAACCCTAAACTAAACTTTTTCCTTCAGTCATACCCTAAACTGAACTTTTTCCTTTAGTCAGCATTAGGGTTTTAAACCCTAAACTGAACTTTTTTCCTTTAGTCAGCATTAGGGTTTTAAACCCTAAACTGAACTTTTTCCTTTCAGTCAGTATTAGGGTTTTAAACCCTAAACTGAATCTTTCCATTTTGTCAGCATTAGGGTTTTAAACCCTAAAGTGAACTTTTCCTTTAGTCAGCATTAGGGTTTTAAACCCTAAACTGAACTTTTTCCTTTCAGTCAGCATTATGGTTTTAAACTCTAAACTGAACTTTTCCATTCAGTCAGCATTAGGGTTTTAAACCCTAAACTGAACTCTTTCCATTTAGTCAGCATTAGGGTTTTAAACCCTAAACTGAACTCTTTCCATTTAGTCAGCATTAGGGTTTTAAACCCTAAACTGAACTTTTCCTTTAGTCAGCATTAGGGTTTTAAACCCTAAACTGAACTTTTTCCTTTCAGTCAGCATTAGGGTTTTAAACCCTAAACTGAACTCTTTCCATTTAGTCAGCATTAGGGTTTTAAACCCTAAACTGAACTTTTTCCTTTAGTCAGCATTAGGGTTTTAAACCCTTAACTGAACTTTTTCCTTTAATCAGCCTTAGCGTTTTAAACCCTAAACTGAACTTTTCCTTTAGGGTTTTAAACCCTAAACTAAACTTTTTCCTTTAGTCAGCCTTAGGGTTTTAAACCCTAAACTGAACTTTTTCCTTTAATCAGCCTTAGGGTTTTAAAACCCTAAACTGAACTTTTCCTTTAGGGTTTTAAACCCTTAACTGAACTTTTTTCTTTAGTCAGCATTAGGGTTTTAAACCCTAAACTAAACTCTTTCCTTCCAGTCAGCATTAGGGTTTTAAACTCTAAGCTGAACTTTTCCATTCAGTCAGCATTAGAGTTTGAAACCCTAAACTGAACTTTTTCCTTTAGTCAGCATTAGAGTTTTAAACCCTAAACTGAACTATTTCCTTCAGTCAGCATTAGAGTTTTAAACCCTAAACTGAACTTTTCCTTTAGTCAGCATTAGGGTTTTAAACCCTAAACTGAACTTTTCCTTTAAGTCAGCATTAGGGTTTTAAACCCTAAACTGAACTTTTTCCTTTAGTCAGCATTAGGATTTTAAACCCTAAACTGAACTCTTTCCTTCCAGTCAGCATTAGGGTTTTAAACCCTAAACTGAATTTTCCTTTCAGGCAGCATTAGAGTTTTAAACCCTAAACTGAACTTTTTACTTTAGTCAGCATTAGGGTTTTAAACCCTAAACTGAACACTTTCCTTCCAGTCAGCATTAGGGTTTTAAACCCAAAATTGAACTTTTACTTTCAGTCAGCATTAGGGTTTTAAACCCTAAACTGAACTTTTTCCTTCAGTCAACATTAGGGTTTTAAACCCTAAACTGAACTTTTCCTTTAGTCAGCATTAGGGTTTTAAACCCTAAACTGAACTTTTCCTTTAAGTCAGCATTAGGGTTTTAAATCCTAAACTGAACTTTTTCCTTTAGTCAGCATTAGGATTTTAAACCCTAAACTGAACTCTTTCCTTCCAGTCAGCATTAGGGTTTTAAAACCTAAATTGTACTTTTCCTTTCAGTCAGCATTAGGGTTTTAAACCCTAAACTGAACTTTTTACTTTAGTCAGCATTAGGGTTTTAAACCCTAAACTGAACTTTTCCATTCAGTCAGCATTAGGGTTTTAAACCCTAAACTGAACTTTTTCCTTCAGTCAGCATTAGGGTTTTAAAGCCTAAACTGAACTTTTTCCTTTAGTCAGCATTAGGGTTTTAAACCCTAAACTGAACTCTTTCCTTTAGTCAACATTAGGGTTTTAAACCCTAAATTGAACTTTTTCCTTTAGTCAGCATTAGGGTTTTAAACCCTAAACTGAACTTTTCCATTGAGTCAGCATTAGGGTTTTAAACCCTAAACTGAACTCTTTCCTTCAGTCAGCATTAGGGTTTTAAACCCTAAACTGAACTTTTCCTTTAGTCAGCATTAGGGTTTTAAACCCTAAACTGGACTTTTTCCTTTAGTTAGCATTAGGGTTTTAAACCCTAAATGAACTTGTCTTCAGTCAGCATTAGGGTTTTAAACCCTAAACTGAACTTTTTCCTTTAGCCAGTATTAGGGTTTTAAACCCTAAACTGAACTCTTTTCCTTTAGTCAGCATTAGGGTCCCAACCCTAAACTGAACTTTTCCCCAGTTGGTCAGTATTAGAGTTTCAACTCTAAACTAAACTTCTCCCCAGCTAGTCGGTATTAGGGCTCCGACCCTGAACTGAGCATTCATATCTTCTTTCATCAATTTTATGAACTTCCTAGCAAATAATTCACGAAATTTTCCCAGTGAAACTGGGGCAGGAAATTTCGTTCGTTTGTTCTTCCCAGCAGGTCTAACATCGAGCCACATGGATCGAAACGACCCACGAGATGAGTCTCAACTCAGAATCTAAGAAGAAAAAGACAAAAAGAAAATGTCCCGAGATACCGGAGAAAATGGAAGGCGGATCGCTCCAAGATTTGATTAAGGTCCAGAACTCTGCCAATCACGTCTCACTAAGTATCCCAGAGATTAAACAAGCACCTACAACTCGCAAGCATCAATATTCGGATCGAAGTCTCCAAGCAAAATCAGATAAGACCCATGATCAAGTCGCAAAAGAATCATAGATAGGAATCTTGTAACTAGCAGTTGACATGCATATAAGTATTTAGTTCAGTTCCAATTTTTCTTTGGTTGTAATAAGGCGGTCAGTAAAGCAATGGTGACAACAGCAACAGTAGTAACAGCAAGCATTGCAATCCCATGCTAGTCCCAGCTGCCAAAAATTTCCCGAACTACACTGACCTGATTCCTGTTTAGCCCAGGATATGTCGGAAATCTTTGAAGCAAAGATTCGGTCAGATCTTTCAAAACATGCTTCACACGGAGTAGTCCATAGGCAAAATTCGCTCATATCCGCTCACTTTATCTTTGCACGAAAACTCTTCGTGTTTCCGAACAAAGAGGGGCAGCTGTGAGCACGTGATTTTTGTTTTACGCGACAATCACTCCAAAAGAAACAAAAAATAGCGATCGGTCTTGCTGTACAATTTTCAGATCTTTCACGTGGCATTTTGTTAATTATCTATGATTTTGTCCATTTTTATTATTATTGAAACAAAATACAAAAAATGTGTGTGTCATGTGCAGTTTGAACCGTAACCCGGTTATTAAAGAGAAAAATCATAAATACGCATCTTTGTCCGTGATTGTTGTTTTGTTTGATTTTACCTGCTTTAAATATTTTAATAAATGTGTGCAAATAATTGTATTAAGTGTTTATTTAATTTTAATTTGATTTACTTAGGTTTTTTTTAAATAAAAAAAAAATAATAAAAGAGAGTGCAGAATTGGGTTGAAAATCAGTTTGGGCTTATTTTCATTTTAATTCGACGCCCAAACTCAAACCCAAAACCCCATGTGTAACCCGGTCCACACCAGCTGACACCCAGGGCATCCAAACGACGTCGTAGTGACCTAGCTTGGTCTAGGCCGTTGATCTCAGATTGATTAACGGCCAAGATCACTTCCCCATTAACCCATGAACAAACCCGATCCATTCCACCCGGACCGACCCAACTCCCTTAGGTCTAAAACGACACCGTTTCCCGTTAGTTGAAGGATCCTAGCCCTTCATCGTGCCTCATCCAACGGCCGAGATCAGCCCACCCATTCCATATATAAGTCTCCTACCAAACCCTGCCCCCCTATCCAAGACCCCGCCTTCGTACTCATCCCCTTCCCCACAAAACCCTAGCCGCCCCCTTATTCCTCGCCATTAATCCCGGTGGCATGAACGCCGGTGACCTCCACCTTAACACCATAGGACCGCCTCACCCCTCTGAACATGGATCTGTTGACCATTTAGTTCGAATCCCCTCCCACCTTCTCGAATCTTCATTTGAAGATTCGAGTCGGAACCTGACTTACACCGATTGACCCCATTTTCACACCAGACAGTCCCCAGACCCCCCTCGTTACCAAACCATGCTTGGTTTGGTCCGAATCTAACCAAGAAAGCCCAAAACCCAAATCTTCCCTCTAAGAACCCTAGATTTCCTCGTGACTGATCCGTGTCTGTTTGAGCCAAGTGATTAGGGTTTAATGGACCCTAATCGAAGTGTTTCTCATTTGAGAAACACTTCGATTAGAGTCCGTTCAACCCCAAGAAAGGTCTGTTTGAATCCAAGATAAGGTTTTCTGATTTTTTTTTTCAAGTTTCGAGGTAATGTTTGTTTTTCTTTATCAGTTCGTTTTGCCTGTTGTATTTGAATGTTTGTTCATGTGTCCAGTTGTTTGTTTAATTTGTGTCCTTAAATTTTTTTTATCAACTGTTTCTGTCCATCTCTGTTTGATTAAGTCCTTCTTCTATTCACTGATAATGTGTATATGTGTATGTGTTGTGCAATTAGTTGAACTTCAAATTTGACTGATTAACTGATTCCTCGAGTACAATTTTGCTTAGTCAGTACAATTTGAATCATGTGTTCGATACTGTTAAATGTCTGATCATGGTTTCGATGGTACATTTTATGATTAGTATAGTCGAGTCGACATATGTCGTCAATTAGTTTCAGTTGTCCGAACAATAACCAATTGACCTGCTTCTGTTAAGCATTGCTTGAATCAATTAGGAACTGAGTTTAGTAACTTATAGTTGTTAATTTGATTTCAGAAATCTAAGGTTTGGTCTGTAATTACAATCTGAATTGATGGCATGTGCACTTGTGCACAACATGTGCATAAAGGCCCTTTTTGAATTAAAATAGTTTGACAGCATATGCTGTCAGATTACATTTTGCTGCCCATATTCTGCTTTAGTTTCAGAAATAATAAACCTTACTCAAAAGGTAAGTCTTCCAGGGAATATCATGGGGTTGTGTTTTTATTTAAATAGTAAGTGGAAACTGAAAAGAAGATAGCACATGGGAGGGGTGTTCTGATTGTCTAACAGGCTGTTAAAAGGCTGATTTTAGGTGTATAAAAGGGAGAAAAAACTTCAGGAGAAGGATGATAGAGGAGGGATACAGATAGAGAACGCAGACTGAATATTTGAGAGCTGAGTTCTGAAAAACAGAAAACTGGAAAGAATCCTTCTTGATAACTCAAGTAAGATTTCAAAAGACTGAAATTGGCACTGGATTTTGAAGAGAAAAGAGATAGTGAGAGAAAATAGAGGGGCTTATATAGATACACCTTCGAGAGGAAAATATACAGAAAATCAGCAACTGTTTCTTACTTGTTTGTGTGATTCTCAATTTGTTCAACCTGTTCAATCAACTCTGTTTTCTTTCAAGTATCAGCTGAGTTCATTGGTTGATTAACATTGTTTGTTTCTCCTGGATTTGGTCTGTCTTGGAGTTTTGTTCCTACTGCATTGTTTGATGTTGTCTTCCTGCCATTGTTTCATCGGCTCTAACTGTATCTTGCACTGGGAGCTGTCCTATTTGTACCTGCTGTTACTGCTGTTGTTTGGTATTGCTTCTATTGCTCTACTGACCCCTTCCTTCTTCTGTTGTATCCAACATCCAGGTACATACTAAGACTTTGCATCTGATGTAATAATGAAAGCATGAAATCAAAAATATGCAGGAGTTTAATCCTTCGTTTGCTGCAGTTACAGTTTTACGAATGTTATTAGATTTGTGTAATTTGTTTAGTTTGTAATTCAATAAAGAAACACATTAGGTAGCCTTGTACTTAATCGCAGCTTAGTTCGTCCTAAATTGTGATTTCGTTTGCTTAATGGGTTGTCTGATAAGTAATGTATGAGTGTTTTGGCACACAGATAATTAGGTAACCTTTCAACTAATATTCTGCATGTATAGAACAGAATGCCTTAATCTTGCCAGATATGATGTAGTTTTATTGAATCTTTGTAGGTAGTTCACATGATCCTGTTTAAACTCTATTGGTATTAGTTTCCGATAAGTTAATTCTACTGACCTGGTTTAAATAAGCAAGTTTCAAACTCGGATCTGAAGAACATTTATCATAAGCTTTTAGCAGTTCTATTGATCTTGTATATTAATTTTCCCTAACAATTTAACAACATGTTCATCCATGAAATAAGGCACAAAACAATTCACGCCTCATAAAATCAGATAATCAAATAAGGATCCGAAGTTGGTCAAGCATGTAATTAGCACGTAATCCTCTTTCTTTCATTTCATTAGAGACGAACACAATAGAACTGTAGTCGATATAGGTTTATCCTCTCAAATAAAATCGAGACGAGCCTCGACAAACAAAAATGCACAAGTTGCGGGGCCATCTAAATGTATATATTAAAATACATAGAATTCGGGACATGCCGTTTAGCGAATTTTATAGCCTTCCCAAAATAACAATACGCTAGTTGCTTTAGGCGCACCTTTTAATAATTTAACCCTCTTAAATATGGGTGCACATTGATGTGACCCAAATCCAAATCCCAACGGAGTCAAAATGTGTCGACGATCACGGGTGCATTGATTTTGACGTGGTTCGAGATGCATTTCCACGACGTTGCAATTCCATAAAAATAAATGATAATAATAGAAGCGGTTTAAACTTAATAAAAGCACGTAAGTCATAAAATGTATTTAAATCATATATTTAGCCATTATAACAATTTAAGCGACCGTGCTAGAACCACGGGATTCAAGGGTGCCTAACACATTCCCTCGGGTCAACAGAATTCCTTACTTAGAATTTCTGGTTCGCAGACTTCATTTGGAAAGTCGAAAATTTCCTCGATTTGGGATTCAAGATAAACTGGTGACTTGGGACACCAAAAGCCAAACCTTTCCCAAGTGGCGACTCTGAATTAAATAAATAATCTCATTTCGAATATTATCACTTAAATTGGAAAAACTCCCTCGCGCATTTAACCCTTTAGGGCGGGCGCGCAAAAAGGAGGTGTGACACTAAGTAAGACTAACATTGCGTAATAATGAAAATGAAAGCATAAATTTAACAACTAACTACAATAAACAATTTAACAACTAATATAAGTGTCGCTCGGCATGTACAATAACCACTCTCGAATATACACAGAACCTCCCTAAGACCCGGAACATCATAAGTCACAAACTTCTAAGAATTTATTTAATTGTTCTATATATCAGTATCTAGAAAAAGTAACGAAGAACAACATAAAAGGGATAGAGGGGGACTCCAAGGTCTGCGAACGCGGGCAGATGTACCTTGAAGTCTCCGGAGCAACAACAAGTACGCAAAATAGTGAGGTTAGTAGGAGGTACCTGGATCTGCACCCGAAATATGTGCAGAAGAGTAGCATGAGTACATCACAATTGTACCCAGTAAGTGCCAAGCCTAACCTCGGTCGAGTAGTAATGAGGTCAGGTCAGGGCCCTACTGGTATATATATATAATAAATAAGGCAAAGTAAAAATATTACAGTGTAATATGAGACTGAAATTTAACAAAGAGGAATCATAGAAGAATAACAGTACAATATGCAGGAATAATACAGTAGGGGATCTCTCGAGATACAATCCCGTAGTCCCAAAGTAAATATGCAGGGGGATTTCCCGGGATACCGTCCCGTAGTCCCAAAGTAAAAATGCAGGGGGATCTCTCAGAATACCGTTCCGCAGTCCCAAAGTAAATATGCAGGGGGATCTCTCAAAAATACAGTTTCGTAGTCCCAAAGTAAATACACAACTCAAACAATAGAATTAACAGTTACAACAAGAAATCCTATAGTTTAAACTAAGTACAAGTCAAGGAAAAAGAAGAAAATTCTCTAAGCATGTTGCACATAGTTAATATAAGCATTTAAGGCACGTAGACATGCTATTCTAGGCTAAACAGGATAACTACACATGCTAGTATAAATCAATTAGGTGAAACAGGTTATTATTCAGTAAAAATTAAATTTTACAACAAATAGCTCGTGTACACACTCGTCACCTCATGTATACGATGCTCACATATCACAAAAGTACAAATCCTAAGGGAAGTTCCCCCCCACAAGGTTAGGCAAGCCACTTACCTCGAACCAAGCTCAATCAATCGATAAAAATACCTTTTCCACGAATATCTGACTCTGAATGGCCCAGATCTAACCAAAAGAATTTACATACCATAAATATAACTATAAGAAACTAATCTAATTAATTAAATCAAGGCTTAAGCAGAAATTATAAAATCGTCCCAAAAAGTCAACTCGGGTCCACGTCTCGGAATCAAGTAAAAGTCACAAAATATGAACACATATTCACTCACGAGTTCACTCGTAACAAAATTATCCAAATCCGATATCAAAATCCCAATCAAAACTCAAAAACTTAGTTGAAGAACTTCTCCCATTTTTTCCAAAATTTCTCAACCAACTTCCTCAATTAAATGATGAAATCAACTATATATTAGTGGAATGTAATCATAAATGGGTTAAGAATCATTACCCAAAAGCTTCTTCTGAAAATTTCCCAAATTATCGCTCAAATCGGAGCTCTCGAAGTTTCAAAATTGAAAATGGGATAAAACCTTCGAAATCCTCTTTTTATCTCAACGATCTTCACTTCTGCGAGGAATCCACCGCTTCTGTGGTTCAGCACCTGCAAAAAAACCATCACAGGTGCGGACTTAACTTAATCCCTCAAGAATCGCTTCTGCGATTAAGGGCCACTTTCGCGCGCCCGCTTCTGCGATCTTTTCTATGCTCATGCGAGTCCGCTTTTGCGGTCCCAGTTGGGCAAACTCAAAATCGCATATGCGGCTCGATGGTCGCTTCTGTAGTGTCACACCTGCGACCCAAAGTACGCAGGTGCGATTACACCAGGTGCAGCTACTTCAGCCATTCTCCCAAAACTAAATTTGACCTATTAACCATCCGAAATCAACCTGAGGCTCCCGGGACCTCAATCAAACATACCTACAAGTCTTAAAACACCAACAAACTTAATCGAGCCCTCAAATCACATCAAGCAATACTAAAAACACGATTCACCCTCCAACTCAAACTTAATGATCTTTAAACTTCAAACTTCTACAATCGATGTCGAAACCTATCAAACCACATCCGATTGAACTCAAATTTTGCACTCAAGTCATATTCAACCTTACGGACCTACTCCAACTTCCAGAATCGGAATCCAACCTCGATATCAAAAGTTCCACTTTCGGTAAAAATCTCCAAAAATCTGACTTTCGCCAGTTCAAGTCTAAATCAGCTACAGACCTCAAATTCACAGTCCGAACATGCTCCTAAGTCCAAAATAACCCAACAGAGATAACGGAACCGACAAAGATCCATTCCGATGTTGTTTCCACATAGTTATAACTACAATCAAAATCCTAAGACTTAAGCTTCCGTTTAAGGGACAAAGTATCCCGAAACACTCCGAAACCGAAAACAAAACATCCCAACAAGTCACATAAGAAGAAAAAGATACATGGGAACGAGTAAATAGGGGATCAAGGCTAATACACTCAAAATGACCGGCCGAGTCATTACATCCTCCCCCTATTAAAACAATCGTTCGTCCTTAAACGAGCATAAAGACATACCTGAAGTGGTGAAAAGATTAGGATAACGGCTGTGCATATCATGCTTGGTCTCCCAAGTCGCCTCCTCGACCGGCTGATCCCTCCACTGAACCTTCACTGAAGCAATGTTCTTTGACCTCAACTTTCAAACTACCTATCCAAAATAGCTACTGGCTCCTCAACATAAGATAAATCCTTGTTCAAGTGGACTGATCTAAAATCCAACACATGATACGGATCACCGTGATGCTTCCGGAGCATAGAAACATGGAATACCGAATGAACTCCTCCCAGACTGTGAATCAAGGCAAGCTCATAAGCATCCTGCCCAACTCGCCGAAACACCTCAAATAGACCAATAAACTTTGGGCTCAGCTTTCCTTTCTTCTCGAATCTCATAACGGCCTTCATACGCGAAACCTGGAGATAGACCCGCTCTCCAACCATGAATGCAACATCGCAAACCTTCCAATCCGCATAACTCTTCTATTTGGACTAGGATGTGCGAAGTCTATCCTGAATCACCTTAACCTTCTCCAAAGCATCCTGAACCAAGTCTGTACCTAGTAATCTAGCCTCACCCGGCTCGAACCACCCCACTGGACACCGACACCTCCTACTATACAAAGCCTCATACGGTGCCATTTAAATGCTCGACGGATAATTGTTGTTGTACGCAATCTCCGTAAGTGGCAAGAACTCATCCCAAGATCCTTCAAACTCCATCACACACGCATAAAGCATATCCTCTAGTATTAGAATAGTGCGCTCGGACTGTCCGTCCGTCTGAGGGTGAAATGTTATGATCAACTTTACCCGAGTACCTAACTCATGTTGTACGGCCATCCAAAATCGTGATGTAAACTGCGTACCCCGGTCAGAGATGATAGATACCGGCATGCCATGAAACCTGACAATATCACGGATATAAACTTGAGCCAGCTGCTCGGAAGAATAAGTAGTCATCACAAGAATGAAATGAGCTGACTTGGTGAGCCTATCCACTATTATCCAAGCTGTATCAAACTTCTACTGAGTCCGTGGGAGTCTAACAACGAAATCTATAGTGATCCGCTCCCATTTCCACTCTGGAGTCTCTAGCTTCTGAAGAAATCCATTTGGCTTCTGATGCTCATACTTCTCCTGCTAGCAATTTAGACACCTAGCTACATATTCTACTATGTCCTTATTCATTCTCCCCCACCAATAATGCTGCTTCAAGTCCTGAAACATCTTTGCGGCACCCAGATAAATGGAGTACCACGAACTGTGAGCCTCATGGAGAATCAACTCACACAATCCGTCTACATTGGGCACACATAGCTTGGCCCGCATCCTCAATGCACTGTCATCTCCAATATTGACATCCTTAGCATCACCCTACTGAACTATGTCCTTAAGGACAAGCAAATTGGAGTCATTATACTGACGCTCCCTGATACGATCATAAAGAGAAGATTGGGAGACCATACAAGTTAAAACTTGACTCGGCTAAAAAAATATCCAATCTAATAAACTGGTTGGCCAAGGCTTGAATATCCAATGCCAATTGCCTCTTTGCTGCTTGTAAATATGCTGAGCTCCTTAAACTCTCCGCCCTCCGACTCAAGGCATCAACCACCACATTGGCCTTCCCGGGATGGTATAAAATAGTGATATCATAATTCTTAAGTAGCTCTAACCACCTCCGCTGGTGCAAGTTAAGATCCTTCTACTTGAACAAATGCTGCAAACTCTGATGTTCAGTGTAGATATCACAGGGGACACTATACAAATAGTACCTCCAACTCTTCAAGTTATGAACAATAGCTGCTAGCTTAATATCATGGACATGATAATTCTTTTCATGCACCTTCAGTTGTCTGGAAACGTAGGAAATCACCCTACGGTCCGGCATCAACACCGTGCCGAGACCAACTCATGACGCATTGCAATATATAGTATAAGACCCCGAACCTAAAGGCAATACCAATACTGGGGCTGTAGTCAAAGTAGTCTTGAGCTTTTGAAAGCTCTCCTCACACTCCTCTATCCACCTGAATGGTGCACCCTTCTTGGTTAGCCTGGTCATAGGTGCTACAATAGATGAGAAACCCTTTATAAATCTATGGTAATACCCCGCCAAACCAAGAAAACTCTAGATCTCAGTATTTGAGGACGTTCTAGGCTCGCTCTGCACTACTTACACCTACTTCGGATCCACCTTGATCACTTCACTCGACACTACATGACCCAAAAATATCACGGAATCTAACCATAACTCACATTTTGAGAATTTTGCATATAATTTCTTTTGTCTCAAGATCTGAAGCACAGTCCTCAGGTGGTGCTCATGGTCCTCCTGACTCTGGGAGTACACCAGAATGTCGTCAATAAATACAATGACAAATAAGTCAAGATAGGGCTGAAATATACTACACATCAAATGCATAAATGCTGCTGGGGCATTGGTCAGCCCAAATGACATCACAAGGAATTCGTAATGACCTTATCGAGTCTTGAAAGCGATCTTGAGGATATCTGGCTCCTGAATCTTCAACTAATGATAACCCGAACGTAAGTCATCAATCTTAGGAAACATTCTAGCACCCTATAATCTGATCAAATAAGTCATCAATAAAAGGTAATGGATACCTGTGATTCACTCTAACTTTGTTCAAATGGCGATAATCAATGCACATACGCATAGAACTATCTTTTTTTTTCACAAACAAGACCAAAGCACCCCAAGGTGACACACTCGGCTGAATAAAGCCCTTACCAAGTAATTCCTGTAATTGTTCCTTCAACTCAGGAGGAGCCATACGATATGGAGGAATAGAGATGGGCTAAGTGCCCGGCAATAAATCAATACCAAAGTCGATATCTCTGTCGGGCAGCATGCCTAGAAGATTAACTGGAAATACATTAGGGAAATCTCTCACTATTGGGACTGACTCAACTGTAGGGGTATCAATACTGACATCTCTCACATAAGCTAGATATGCGTCACACCCCTTCTCAACTATCAGTTAAGCTTTAAGAAATGAAATAACTCTATTAGGAGTGTAATATAAGGTACCCCTCTACTCTAACATGGTAAGCCTGGCATATCCAGCGTCATGGTCTTGGTGTGACAATCCAAAATAACATAATAGGACGACAACCAGTCCATACCCAAGATAATACCAAAATCTACCATACTGAGTAATAATAAATTGTCTCTAGTCTCAAAACCACTAATAACAACCAAATATGACTAATACACACGATCAACAACAATAGAATCTCTCACAGATGTAGACACATATACAAGAGAACTCATAGAATCATGGGATACGCCCAAATACAGAGTAAAATAAGATAACACAAAGGAATAAGTGGGGCCTGGATCAAATAATACTGATGCATCTCTATGACAAGCTAGAACAATACTTATAATGGTAGAGTCGGAAGCAACTACCTCTGTACGAGAAGGAAGGGAATAATATTTGGCCTGGCCTCCCCCTCTAGGGCGACCTCTACCTCCACGACCTCCACCTCGAGCTGGCTAAGTATGTGGAGTGGTAGCTAGTGTTGTAATCATAGCCTGAGGATCCTGCGGAGCATGTGGTGCCTGAGAAGCCTGTTGAGGTGCACCCCTCCTAAGTCTGGGGCAATCCCTCACCATATAGAGAGTGTCGCCATACTAAAAAATGATCTCCTAGAGGGCGTGGCTGCTATGGTTTGCTCGGGCCAAGTCTGTTGGACTGACCACTGGAGGCACCCCGTGAAAGAGGTATACTAGATACTGGCGGTGCATAATAAGGCTCCTAGGGCCTAGGAGTAGCCGGAATACCGCTGGAGACTGAAAGAGCTGAATGAATAAGGCAACTCACATAGCCCCTACCATGTCGAACTGCAGTTGGGGTACGAGTACCAGTATAAGTGCCAGACTCTCGAGACCTATTGGACTTCCTCTCCTCTATCTTTCTCAAGTAAGAATACCCTCTACTCTCCTAGCAATACTCACAACCTGATGGTACGAGATATCCATTTCCAACACCTGGGCCATGCTAATCCTGATGCTGGCATGGATCCCCTTGATAAGCCTATGGACCCTCAGTCGAACTATAGCAACCAAGGTTGGTGCATGTCTAGACAAATCACTAAAATGAATTGAATATGCTAACATAGTCATAGCACCCTAGCGCAACTGCTCAAACTCGGCGCGTCATGTATCCATGAGGCTCTAAGGAACATACTCCGTCCAAAACATATCTGAGAACTAGCTCCAAGTAAGTGAAGCTTCCTCAACCAAACTGTACAACTCATAAGCACGCCACTACTGATAGACTACTCCTCTAAGATAGAACACAATGAAAAAAACCCCACTCGACTCCGCTACGCCCATAGTATAGAGGATACGGTGGCACTCTTAAAGAAAACCTTGAGCATCCTCTATCTCCAAACCACTTAAAGTAGGAGGGTGTTAATTCTTGTACCTCTCGAGCCTACGCTCCTCCTCCTCAGAAACTGATGCCCTCCCCTCGGGCTAAACTAGGGCTACAGATGGCACCAATATAACCTATGGAATCTGATCGACCTGAACCCGCTGCTCTATGGTACGGGCGGCGAAAGTCTGTGCTCCTTCCCCAGCCTGAGATGTGGCAGGAGCAAGGTGAATCAACCTTGCCTGAGCTAGAGTACCAAACATGCTCAGGAACTGTGCAAATGTCTCCTGAAGAGCTGGTATGGTAGTAGGCATCTCAGTTGCTTGCGCTCCGACTAGAGCTACTGGTGGCTCTTCCGTAGCAGCTCGTGCAGGTGCTCTGGCTGCACTACCTGGACGTCCTTGGCCTCTACCCCGGCCCTAGCCTCTGGCGGCTCTAGCAGGGGGCGCGAGTACCTGTCATCTAATCCGGCTGTACATGTCCTCACCATCTGTGAGAAAATATAGAAGACAGAAGATTAGAATTTTGAAGTCAACAATTTTGCACGACAAAGAATCAAAAGAAGTGAAACTTTTCCTAATAGTTCCAAAGCCCCCCAAAGATAAGTACACACATCTCCGTACTGATCCACAAGACTCTACTAAACTCGCTTGTGACTCACGACACCTATGAACCTAGAGCTCTGATACCAACTTATCATGATGTAAATCCTCACTCCGTGAGATGTCACGACGGCACCTAGTCTCCTACGACTAGGTAAGCCTAACATTGCGGAATAATTCAAGTGAAAGCATAAATTTAACAGCTAACTACAACAGACAATTTAACAACTGATATAAGTGTTGCTCGACATTTACAATAACCACTCTCGAATATACACAGAATCTCCCCAAGACCTGGAACATCATAAGTCACAAGCTTCTAGGAATTTGTCTAACTATTCTATAAATCAGTATTTAGAAGAAGTAAAGGAAGAACAACACAAAAATGATAGATAGGGACTCCGAGGTCTACGGACGTGGGCAGATATAACTTAAAGTCTCTGGAGTAGCAACAAGTATGCAACTAATAGCGAGGCTGGTAGGAGGTACCTGGATCTGCACCCGAAAATATGTGTAGAAGAGTAGCATGAGTACACTATAACGGTACCTAGTAAGTGCCAAGCCTAACTAAGAGACTGAAATTTAACAAAGAGGAATCATAGAAGAATAACAGTACAGTACGCAGGAATAATACAACAGGGGATCTCCTAATATACCGTCCCCCAGTCCCAAAGTAAATATGTAGAGGGATCACCCAGGATACCGTCTCATAGTTCCAAAGTAAATATGTAAGGGGATCTCCCAGAATACCGTTCCATAGTCCCAAAGTAAATATGTAGATGGATCTACCAGAAATATCTTTTCGTAGTCCAAAAGTAAATATGCAGCTCAAATAATGCAATTAACAGTTACAACAAGAAATCCTATAGTTTAGACTAAGTACAAGTCAAGGAAAAAGAAGGAAATTCACTAAGCATGCTGCACAGAGTTCATATAGGCATTTAAGGCTCGTAAACATGCTATTTTAGGCTAAACAGGATAACTACATATGCTAATATAACTCAATTAATGTGAAACATGTTATTATTCAGTAAAAATCAGATTTTACAACAAATAGCCCATGTACGCACTCGTCACCTCACGTACATATCACAACAGTACCAAATCCTATGGGGAGTTCCCCCACACAAGGTAGGGAAGCAACTTACCTTGAACCAAGCTCAATCAATCGGTAACAATGCCTTTTCCATGAATATCCAACTCTGAATGGCCCAAATCTAGCCAAAAGTAATTATATACTATAAATATAACTGTAAGAAATTAATCTAATTAATGAAATCAAGGCTTAAGCAGAAATTAGAAAATCACCCAAAAGGTCGACACGGGCCCACATCTCAGAATCGAGTAAAAGCCACAAAGTATGAACACCCATTCACTCACGAGTTCACTGGTACTAAAATTATCCAAATCCAATGTCAAAATCCCAATCAAAACTCAAAAACTTAGTTGGAGAACTTCTCCCATTTTTCCCCAAATTTCTCAACCAACTTCCTTACTTAAATGATGAAATCAACTATAGATTACTGGAATATAATCATAAATGGGTTAAGAATCGTTACCCAAAAGCTTCCTGTGAAAATCTCCCAAATTATTTCCCAAATCCAAGCTCTCAAAGTTTCAAAATTGAAAATAGGATAAAACCCTCGACATCCTCTTTTTTACGCCCAACGATCTTCGCTTTTGTGAGAAATCCACCGCTTCTGCGGTTTTGCACCTGCAGAAAAACCATCGTAGGTGCGGATTTAACTTAAGTCCTCAAGAATCGCTTCTGCGATCAAGGGCCGCTTCTGCGATCAAGGGCTACTTCTGCATCCTTTTCTCGGCTCATGCGAGGCCGCTTCTGCGAGACTCTGACCGTTTCTGCGGTCACAGCTGGGGCAGGCCCAAAATTGCATCTGCGGCTTGATGGCCGCTTCTGTGGCATCGCACCTGCAGCCTAAAGTGTGCAGGTGCGATTACACCAGGTGCAACAACTTCTGCCATTCTCCTAAAACCAAATTCGATCTATTAACCATCTGAAATCCACCCGAGGCTCCCGGAACCTCAACCAAACATACCTACAAGTCCTAAAATACCCTACGAACCTAATCTAGCCCTCAAATCACATTATACAATGCTAAAAACACGATTCACCCTCCAATTTAAACTTAATGAAGTTGAAACTTCTACAATCGATGCTGAAACCTATCAAACCATGTCCGATTGACCTCGAATTTTGCACCCAAGTCATATTCAACCTTACAGACCTACTCCAACTTCCAGCATTAGAATCTGATCCCGATATCAAAAAGTTCACTTTCGGTCAAAATTTCCAAATATCCGACTTTCACCATTTCAAGCCTAATCAGCTACAAACCTCCAATTCACAATCCAGACATGCTCCTAAGTCTAAAATCACCCAACGGAGCTAACGAGACCAACGAAACTCTATTCTGAAGTCGTCAACTAACAGTTTCAACTACGGTCAAAATCATATGACTTAAGCTACCGTTTTAGGAACTAAGTGTCCCAAAACACTCCAAAACTAAAAACAAAACCTCCCGGGAAGTCACATAAGCTGAAAAAGATACAGGGGAAGCAGTAAATAAGGGATCAGGGCTAATACACTCGAAATGACCGATTGGGTTGTTACAATCTTGTCGTTATGAAAGGAAGTTTTGATGTAGTAATGTACTCAAGAATTAGATGAAATCAAAGGTTCAAGAAGAACTTTAACATTCAATGTAATTTCTATAAACTTAAAGGGCACAACAAAGAGAATTGCTACAAAATAGTGGGTTATCTTCATGATTACAAACCAAAAAAGAGGGGGGGAGTAGGAAACAATGCAACTTACAATGTCATCACAGACAATCCTACACAACAGACATACAATAAGTACAATGATGCAAGGGTTCCTCTACAGAATCTGACTATGAATACAAATCAAGTTCCTACAACTACTAAGGATCAAGGGTCTGTAACCAGTCTAAACATCAATTAGCTGAATTAGATGGCATGTTGCACCTTCTCTAGAGATCAATATGAACAGATCCTTCAATTTCTCAACAAGGTATGGTCTAGCAAGAATTCCAACACAATGTCAACCCCTACAATAAATACAACAGGTGTTAGTTGTTCTCTGTTGTCTTCTAACAATATACAAGATTGGATAATAGACACAACATGGTAGCTGATCTTAATATGCTAAACAAGTCAACTATCCTTCAGTCTGAAAACCCAAAGAAAGTATTTATGCCAAATGAAGACATTTCATATGTTACACATACTGGTGCTAGCATTATATTAGAGGGGAACACAATTACTAATGTGTTCTATGTTCCACAGTTTAAGTTTAATTTGTTATCAGTGTCTTAACTGACAAAGGAATTAAAATGCTCAACAATCTTCTTTCCTGATTTCTGTGTATTTCAGGAACTCTTTAGTGGGAAGGTGAAGGCGATTGATAGAGAGAATGATGGACTCTACATACTTGAAAGGCAAGTTGTTGGAACTTCTCTAGCACTAACAGAAGGAATAAATGACAAGGATCAGCGATTACAACTACAACAAAGGACATTGACCTATGGCATAAGAGGTCTATTCATGTTGCAACTACAATTCTTAGGAAGTAGCTACATATGAAAGCAGAACTCATAACTAACAGTGTAAAACAATGTGTAGTTTGTTCTTGTGCTAAGCAGACAAGGTTACCATTTCCTACTAGTAGTATTAAAACTGTGAGTAGCTTTGATCTAGTACATATGGATTTGTGGGGTCCATACAAGACCCCTTCCTATGATGGTAATTAATACTTCTTGACAGTTGTGGATGATTTTTCAAGAATGACCTGGGTGTTTTTACTTAGGCAGAAATCTGAAGTGTGTGTCCTACTATAATAATTTCTAGTATTGGTTAAAACTCAGTTTGACAAAATTGTTAAAATTTTTAGAACATATAATGGCACTGAGTTTGTAAACTCAATGTGCAGTGAGATGTTTAAAAAGCTTGGAATTATCCATCAAACTCCATGTGCCTACACTCCTCAGTATAATGGAGTTGTTGAGAGGAAGCATAAGCACATTTTAGGGGAGGAACCATCTCCTCCACTGTAGGGAAATGCTCATCCTCAACGGAAAAAGAGATACACCCCACATAAGGAGGGAAAATCATTGCTAGGGGGACCGGGTAGTTTTCCTCGGCAGGGCCAGAAAGCACTTTAGTCATAGTTCCAAGAAAGAAAGGATATTCGAAGTGAAGAAAGATTAAAAGCAACTTGACTGACGGAGAGTTAAAGCAATTGAAAACTACGGAACCAGTAAAGGAGACAAATAATGGGGGATGAAGGAGATGTAGGGATTCGATACAAATATTGCATAAAGTATGAATGAATACCCTCACACCCCTATTTATAAGAATTCAAGAATTACAACCAAGAAATAAGGCCATTATTACGCTGCACTGGTACCAAAACTACAGATGCACGGGAAATGACGCAAAACATCAGGAAAAAGCGCCATAATGATGCATGATGTCATGATGAAGTAGGAATGACGTGACTCCGAAAGCTGCGGTTCGCAAAAGGTCACATTGTAATCTCGTTTGAAATGTTGTTGCTCGACATGCTCATCCAATTTTTCCAACTACAATAAACAGAATCTTCTCATCAAGGTCGTTTGAGATCGGCCTTAATCTGTGGAAGGACTAACTGTATAGGTTGAAATCTGTCTCAGTACTTGGGGTAGAGTCTCATCGAGAAAAGAGGTAGTCGAGGTCGACCAGGAAATAGCGAGGCTCGTGGTCGACATGCTAACGATGGTCAAGGTCGAGCAATGCAGAAAGAGCTGTAACTGCTAGTTTATTAGAATATGATATTAAAGAAAATATTTCATTGGATATTCTTTGTATTTTTACTATTAGGGTTGGTTGGGAGTATGTCCCATAAAACAGGAAAAAATAGAAGGACTAGGGGCATGTGATATTCATTGTAATAAGAACAGACTTTACTAAAAGATTCTCTCACTCTTGCAAAGATACAAAGATTACCTTTTTATCAAGATTCTTGTTTATATTATTCAACACTTTCCAGCAGATCCAGGGATATTTCGAATGTTCTAAGATCTATCTGTCACTCCTCATTGTTAGGATGAACAATCACCTAGTTCATTATTTATTGGGTGAACCCCTTCTTCTATTTACATAAATGTCATTTATTGCGATTTATTGCCTAGTTATATCTCCATTATTGCTCATACTTTTTGGAATATTTAATAAATGTTATTTCCAACTCACCACCCGATCCGTTCAACGTTAGCCATCTATTAGAATCCTTATCTAGGAATATTATCATTAACTAGGTTTATTCTATCAATAAACAATTATAATCGTTTTAACCAAAAGTTAATACTTTTAGGTCAAACATATAGTGTCTTAGTTAGAGACACAAATTTATGGTTTTCATATTATATACTTAGTACAGAGTTTATCTCTTTTATGCAATTTAGAGGATAATGTTTTCTTGCCAGCGTGATGTTAAGTTCTGGTGTCCCATGAGACTATTAGTTTTTCTGATAAAATAGACCCATTATAAATACACTTTCTTCGTTCCAATTTATGTGAGCCTATTTGATTGGGTGCGAAGTTTAAGAACAAATGAAGACTTTTGAAATTTGTGATCCTAAACAAGTCAAAAAAGGGCCTAGAGTATTTGTGTGATTATAAAATCTTCTCATTAAAGGTAGAATTGTAAGTTTAAGCTAAATTGTTTCCAAATTTAAAAAGGAGTTATTCTTTTTTGAACAAGCTATAAAAAGGAAATAGGTTTATATAAACTAGAACATAGGGAGTAATATGTTTATATGGTCACCACATAAATTAGGAAATAGCATTTGAGTATGAAAGAAACGCAAAGAATTTGACACTAACAACAAGGCAGTTTAAAGACCATAAACCAGGGAAGGTTTATAACTGAGCATCTGCTTGGTGCGTAAAGCATTTGATGTTCATGTAGGGTTCGAGAAAGCGACGTACCTTAAAGGGTGTGTTAAATATAATTTACATTAATGCAAGTATTAGTGACTGCTTCTACAACTCAAACCCGTAACCTACAGATTATACGGAGACAACTTTACCGTTGCTCCATTTCTGTAATTGCATGCCCCTACCAGTCAGTGGCGAAGCCACATGATCATAAGGCTGGTCAGTTGACCATTCTTCGTCGAAGAATTGCACTGTATATACAGGTAAAATATTACGTTTTAGTAGTATATAACACATATTGAAAACCCTTCGTCGGAAATGTTTTTCACTTCTTTCAAATTTGAATATCCCTAGGGAAATTTTTCGCCACTACTGCCAGTACCAGAAGTGATAATAAAGTGGGAATGCTATCACTAGAATAGACCGCACAAATAGATGTGATCTATGTGTAGACATGTGATTTTGACCCTCCCCAAGATTTTTTATATTTTAACACGTAAATATTTAATTTAGGCCTAATATAGATATTTCAACTCATTTTTACTCTTTTACTTTTATTTTATTACAAGAAAAACGAAAATTACAAAAATAGGCTCATTAATGTTTTGTAGTCATTTTTTATCTTGAAAAATATCAAAAAAATAGTTTTGATTTAACAGTCAATCTTTTTTTCTTTAATAATTATTTTTACTTAAGTAGAGCTAAATAATATTTTTGATAATACTTTTAGTTAATTAAGCTAATTTTAAACATAACTAGTCATAAAGGCCCAAGTTTCTAGCCCATTTGTCACGACCCGATCCCCGAACCCGGTCGTGATGGCGCCTCTCGTGAAGACAAGGCCAACCAGACCAAAACGGAACACCTCTTTTAAACAGTTAATCATCATAAATAGTAATAAC
This sequence comes from Nicotiana tabacum, assembly GCF_000715075.1. Taxonomy (NCBI): domain Eukaryota; kingdom Viridiplantae; phylum Streptophyta; class Magnoliopsida; order Solanales; family Solanaceae; genus Nicotiana; species Nicotiana tabacum. The sequence goes on along the minus strand of NC_134099.1, from coordinate 23,138,007 downwards.
ATATAATATAATGCTCATAAATTGCGGAATTTAACGATAATAACAGCAGGAACCATCCCGACACAGCCCAAACCGGGGTGTCACAAGTCATGAGCTACTACAGAATCTAATGTAGGTCTACAAAGTATGGAATCCAATACAACATTTTGAAGAAAACATAAATGATAGAGGATAAGAGAGTCAAGGGGCTGCGGACGTCAACAACTACATCGTAACTCCAAATCACTGCCTAGCCTGGAAGGAATCAGCGCTCAGGTGCGGACTCGACTATACCTGAATCTGCACACATGGTGCAGGGAGTAATGTGAGTACTCCAACTAAGTGAGTAATAATTACAAATAATGGCTGAAAGTATGAAAACACGTAAAGGCACAAAGCAATTCCATATCAAGCAGTAACATCACTTAAAGCAGTAAATCAGTGATGAAATCAAATAATATTCCTTTTTAAAACAAGTAAAACAGGTAATTTAACAGGTAATTAACAAGTAGAAATCCGCCCCTCGGGCACAATATCAATCGCTCAGCATAGTATCAGCCCCCCGGGCTCACTCTCAGTACAGTATCAGCCCCGCGGGCTACATCACAATCCCTCAACATAGTGGTCAGCCATTGTTACCTGACCAACTTTCATCAACCAGTGTCATTGTTACAACTGTTTCAAATCACATTGGTACCCACGCTCACTGTGGGTGTGCACACTCTGGAGGGGCCCCTTACAGCCCAAGCGCTATATCAAGCCACCTCGTGGCATCATCACTCAGCATATCCTCACATCACTCAAGCCACCGCATGGCATAAATAGTATCCTAGGCCATCGGCCTCATATCACTCAGCATATCCTCACATATGGCCCTCGGCCTCACTCAGTCCAGAAATCATCAGAAGCCCCTTAGGCATTAGTAAAACAGTAGTTCTCATCCCAAAACATGATGTAGAAATATTATTTAAGTTTCAAATCTGAGTAAAAGTGGCTGAGTTTGTAAAACAGTAGATATCAACAGGATAGAGTTCAAATAATAAGTCAAGTAGTGAGGAAACAGTGATAAAAATCTCTGAAGGGTTCAAATAATTGACACGAAGCCCAAATATGGCAATCAGCCCAAATCATGATGATAACAAATGAATTTCAGTCAAATATTCGGTAAAATCATCAATTGGGATGGACCAAGTCAAAATCCCCAATAGTGAAAGACCCCACGCTCATCATCCAGCGCGTATCTTGCCTCAATATAGCACTACGATGAGCAAATTCGGGGTTTCAAACCTTTAGGACATCATTTACAACCATTACTCACCTCGAACTGGCTAATTCTCTAGCTCACGACGCCTTTCCCACATGAATTGGCCTCCACGCGCATCGAATCTATCCAAAATCAGAATGAATACGTCACAATATGCTAAGGGAACAAAGCCCAAGCGAAAACATTCGAAAAATATCAAAAATCTCGAAATTAGCAAAACCCGAGCCCTAGGCCCACATCTCAGAATCGGGTAAAATTTTCATTTTCAGAATCCTCAAACCCTCACGAGTCTAACCATACCAAAATTATCCAATTCTGATACCATTTGGTTCTTCAAATCATCATTTTACATTTTTGAAAGGTTTCACAATTTTCTTCCCAAATTCCATCTCAAATCACGAATTAAATGATCAATTCAGTGATAGATTCATGTACTCTAACCAAAATCTGAGTTAGAATCACTTACCCCGACCAATTTCTTGAAAAACCTTCGAAATATTGCCAAAATCCGAGCTCTCTAGGTCAAAATATCAAATAAAACCCAAAACCTCGTATTTATAGAGTACCCCTCGGATTCCGACACCGCTGACCGCACCAAAATGACCGCGGTCCGCGCAAAACCAGCGGGGTCCGGGAAAAAATGACCGCGGCCGTGCAGGTCTTGCTCGGCAGGGACAGGCTTTAGTATTTTGGCAATAACATTCGCTACAGATGTCCAAATTGTGATATCGTTACCTTTCTGGAAACTAGACACGAAGGGCTACAACATTCGTTTTTTGAATCACCTCAAAATTCCTTGTGTATCAAAAGATATGAGCTTCCGATGTAAGACCAGCAACCTGCAGTCTTCACGACCGCGGCCGCGGCCACTTTGACGCGGCCAGCACTAGGCCAGCGCGCCCAGCGCGGTCCCCGCCAAAACTGCTTCTCCCTCCATTTCTCTAAGTTCTGGGGTGTCCGTACTCGCTCAAAACTGACCCGAAACACACCCGAGGCCCCCGGGACCTCAACCAAAAGCACCAACGCATCCTAAACATTATTCAACCTCGTTCCAATCATCAAAACACCTCGACTAACACCAAAATCATCAAATCACATCGAATTCAAGCCTATGAATTTCAAGAACTTCCAAATTCCATTTTTGATCAAAACCCAACCAAACCACGTCCGAATGACCTCAAATTTTGCAGACAAATCCAAAATGACATAACGAAGCTACAAAAACTCTCGGAATTCCATTCCGACCCTCGGATCTAAATCTCACCTATCAACCGGAATTCGCCAAAATACTAACTTTGCCAATTCAAGCCAAATTCTACAACGTACCTCCAAAACCACTTCCGATCACTCTCCTAAGTCACAAATCACCTCCCAAAGCTAACCGAACCATCAGAACTCACATCCGAACCCTCTAACACATAATTCAACATCTGGTTGACTTTTCCAACTTAAGCCTTCTTAAAAGAGACTAAGTGTCTCATTTCTTACGAAATCCTCTCCGAACTCGAACTAATCATCTCGGTCCCATAAAACACGGATAGCGAAGCGTAAAGAAGCTGAAATAGGGGAAATGGAGCGGTAACTCATGAGACGACTGGCCGGGTCGTCACATCCTCCCCAACTTAAACAAACGTTCGTCCTCGAGCGAGTCAAGAAACATACCTGAAGCCTCAAATAGATGAGGATATCTGCTCCGTATCTCCCGCTCAATCTCCCAAGTGGCCTACTCCATGGGCCGACCTCTCCACTGCACCTTCACTGAAGATATATCCTTTGACCTCAACTTCCGAACCTGGCGACCCAAAATAGCTACTGGCTCCACATCAAAGGTCAAATCGTCATCCAACTGAACCGTGCTGAAATCCAAAACATGAGACGGATCCCCAATATACTTCTGGAGCATAGAAACATGAAATACCGGATGCACACTCGACAGGCTGGGTGGTAAAGCAAGCTCATAAGACACCTCCCCAATCCTCCGAAGCACATCAAAAGGCCCAATGAGCCGAGGACTCAACTCGCCTTTCTTCCCAAATCTCATAACACCCTACATGGGCGAAACCTTCAGCGGGACCTCACCAACCATGTAGGACACATCTCGAACCTTCCGGTCCGCATAACTCTTCTGACGTGACTGCGCTGCACGAAGCCTCTCCTGAATCACCTTCACCTTCTCTAAGGCATCCTGAACCAAATCTGTCCCCAATAGTCTAGCCTCACCGGGCCCGAACCAACCAACCGGAGATCTACACTGCCTCCCGTACAAAGCCTCATTTGGAGCTATCTGAATACTCGACTGGTAGCTGTTGTTGTAAGCAAACTCTGCAAGTGGTAGAAACTTATCCCATGAACCTCTAAAGTCAATAACACAAGCACGCAACATGTCCTCCAATATTTGAATAGTACGCTCGGACTATCCGTCCGTCTGAGGATGAAATGCTGTGGTTAACTCTACCTGAGTACCCAACTCTCTCTGCACGGCTCTCTAGAACTGCGAAGTAAATTGAGTACCTCTATCTGAGATGATGGAAACAGGAACACCATGCAACCGAACAATCTCCCAGACATAAATCCCTACCAACCGCTCTGAAGAATAGGTAGTACACACATGAATGAAGTGCGCAGACTTGGTCAGCCGATCCACAATCACCCAAATAGCATTGAACTTCTTCAAAAGTCCGAGGAAGTCCAACCACAAAGTCCATCGTGATTCTCTCCCACTTCCACTCGGGAATAACCATCTGCTGAAATAAGCCACCCGGTCTCTGATGCTCATACTTCACCTGCTGACAGTTGAGACACCGAGCTACACATCCCACAATATCTTTCTTCATTCTTCTCCACCAATAGGGCTGCCTCAAATCCTGATACATCTTCGCGGTACCCGGATGAATGGAATACCGCGAGCTATGGGCCTCATCCAGAATCAGCTCTCTAAGCCCATCCACATTGGGCACACAAATCCGGCCCTGCATCCTCAACACACCATCATCACTGACGGTCACATCTCTAGCATCATCATGCTGACTCTGTCCCTAAGGACAAGCAAATGCGGATCATCATACTGGTGCTCTCTGATGCGATCATATAAAGAAGACCGAGAAACCACACAAGCCAACGCCCGACTGGGCTCCGAAATATCCAACCTCACGAACCGATTGGCCAGGGCCTGAACATCAACCGCAAGAGGTCTCTCCCCAACTGGAATATGTGCCAAACTCTCCATACTCACTGCCTTTTGGCTTAAAGCATCGGCCACCACATTGGCCTTTCCCGGATGGTACAATATAGTGATGTCATAATCCTTAAGCAACTCCAACCATCTCCGCTGCCTCAAATTAAGATCCTTTTGCTTGAACAAATGCTGAAGACTACGATGATCAGTGAACATCTCACAAGATACGCCATACAAGTAATGCCTCCAAATCTTCAATGCGTAAACTATGGCAGCCAATTCCAAATCATGAATGAGGTAGTTCTTCTCATTGGGCTTCAACTGCCGAGATGCATAACCAATAACTCTACCCTCCTGCATCAACACACAACCAATCCCAACTCTTGAAGCATCACAATACATAGTATATGAACCTGAAGTTGATGGTAAAACCAGCACTGGAGCTGTGGTCAAGGCTTTCTTGAGCTTCTGAAAGCTTTCCTCACACTCGTCCGACCATACGAATGGAGCACCCTTTTGAGTCAACTTGGTCAAGGGCGATGCAATGGAGGAAAATCCCTGAACAAACCGGCGATAATAGCCTGCTAACCCAAGAAAGCTACGAATCTATGTGGCTGAGGATGGTCTGGGCCAACTCTGAACCGCCTCTATCTTCTTCGGATCAACCTGTATACCCTCGCTGGAAACCACGTGCCCCAAGAAAGCCACTAAACTGAGCCAAAACTCACACTTGGAAAATTTTGCATAAAGCTTCTCCTCCCTCAATTTGATTGTTACTTTGTTCAATTGCCTATAATCAATGCACATTCTCATCGTGCCATCCTTCTTCTTCATAAACAAAACCGGTGCACCCCAAGGGGACACACTAGGCAGAATGAACCCCTTATCTAGGAGTTCCTAAAGCTGTTCTTTCAATTCCTTCAACTCTACTGGTGCCATACGATATGGCGGAATAGAAATGGGCTGAGTGCCCGGCACCAGGTCAATACCAAAATCAATATCCCTGTCCGGTGGCATGCCCGACAAGTCTGCAGGAAAAACATCGTGAAAATCCCTCACAACTGGGACAAAATCAATACTAGGAGTCTCAGCTCCAACATCCCTCACAAATGCTAGATATGAAAGGCAACCCTTCCCAACCATATGCTGGGCCTTCAAGAAAGAGATCACTCTACTAGGGATATAATCAGTCACACCACGCCACTCGATCCGCAGTACACCCGGCATAGCCAAAGTGACTGTCTTAGCATGACAGTCTAAAATAGCACGACACGGAGATAGCCAATCCATGCCCAAAATAACATCAAAGTCCACCATGCTCAATAGCAATAAATCAACTCGGGTCTCCAGACCCCCAATAATCATAACACATGACCGGTACACATGGTCCACAACAACAGTATCGCCCACTAGGGTAGATATATGAATAGTTAAAGAAAGAAACTCTCGGGGCGTACCCAAATAATGAGCAAAATATGAGGACACACAAGAATAGGTGGAACCGGTATCGAATAATACCGAGACATCTCTGTGGCAGACTGGAACAATATAGCTCTTAACCGTGCAATCAACTTAATTAATAGCAAACTCCCCAACTTGGATCAAAGCCATATAACAAAATGCACTCAATAAATCATAACACACATACTCTATTGTTGTTGTAATACCATAGTGAGATTGAACTCGCTCCTTCATAAGCTTGTCGAAACAGAAATCATCTGGAATTTTTAACTCTTCTACAATTCTTGTATTCACTCACACAACATATAAGCCCACTCTCTAGGCAGCACAATTAAGATTTCAACGCATATTCTTCACTTGTAAATGAGATCTTCTAATAGACAACATAAGGATCACACCACCTTAGAACATCCCGCAGGAGATAACCCACATGTTTTGCCTCCAATTAACATTTTGTATACCTTCCACTGCCATACACATTACACAGTCACTTAATCTTCCTGAGTCCAAACTCATACCGTAACATGAAATTTACTTCACTCTAGATAGGAGACATGAAAAGATTATTCACGCGCCCATAACTCGAGGCTACACATCAATTACAATGGAAATCAACGACTTAATGGTTCGTCTATCATCCAGTAGACCTTCCTCGCCACTTTCGAGTCATATAGATACACCTCGCAGTACTAACATACTCATTACGTATCTATCCAGCCATCATTCATACCAATAGGGGCAATACCAAACATATAAGTTCAAAACACTTGCTTATACAATCAATACCTCGGTGCTCAAGCCATAGGCAAAGATCTGACCTCAAGTCCTCCAGACCGGCCCAACATCAACTCATAGAGATCACATCTCGCCCCTCGATCGGGGAATCACAAGCCATTGATGCACATCTGATACTGAGCGCCCATACGCGCATACGAACACGTGGAAGGAATTTCAAGAGTTACTTTTCAAGCTGAATCAAGGACGCACGATAAGAGTTTCAAGAATATGAAATTTTTCCTAAAGGTTTTGCAGCCTCTCGAGGATAAATACAGACGTCTCCGTACCGATCCGCCAGACTCTACTAAACCTGCTCATGACTCGTAAGACCTAAGTAACCTAGGCTCTGATACCAACTTGTCACGACTCGATACCCGAACCCGGTCGTGATGGCGCCTCTCCTGAAGACAAGGCCAACCAGACCAAAACGGAACACCTCTTTTAAGAAGTTAATCATCATAAACAGTAATAACATATAATATAATGCTCATAAATTGCAGAATTTAACGATAATAACAGCAGGAACCATCCCGACATAGCCCAAACAGGGGTGTCACAAGTAATGAGCTACTACAGAATCTACTATAGGTCTATAAAGTACAGAATCCGATACAACAGTTTGAAGAAAACATAAATGATAGAGGATAAGAGAGTCAAGGGGCTGCGAACGTCAACAACTACCTCGTAAGTCCAAATCACTGCCTAGCTTGGAAGGAATCAGCGCTCAGGTGCGGACTCTGCTATACTTGAATCTGCACACATGGTGTAGGGAGTAATGTGTGTACTCCGACTTAGTGAGTAATAATTACAAATAATGGCTGAAAGTATGAAAACACGTAAAGGCACAAAGCAATTCCATATCAAATAGTAAAATCACTTAAAGCAGTAAATCAAAGAAGAAATCAAATGATATTCCTTTTTAAAACAAGTAAAACAAGTAATTTAACAGGTAATTAACAGGTAGAAATCCGCCCCTCGGGCATAGTACCAATCGCTCAGCATAGTATCAGCCCCTCGGGCTCACTCTCAGTATAGTATCAGCCCCGCGGGCTACCTCACAATCACTCAGCATAATGGTCAACCATTGTTACCTAACCAAATTTCATCAAACAGTGTCATTGTTACCACTGTTTCAAATCACATGGGTACCCGCGCTCACTGTGGGTGTGCAGACTCCGGAGGGCCCCTTACGGCCCAAGCGCTATATCAAGCCACCTCGTGGCATCATCACTCAGCATATCCTCACATCACTCAAGCCACCGCATGGCATAAATAGTATCTCAGGCCCTCGGCCTCATATCACTCAGCATATCCTCACATATGGCCCTCGGCCTCACTCAGTCCAGAAATCATCATAAGCCCCTTGGGCATTAGTAAAACAGTAGTTCTCAGCCCAAAACATGATGTAGAAATATCATTTTAGTTTCAAAACTGAGTAAAAGTGGCTGAGCTTGTAAAACAGTAGATATCAACAGGACTGAGTTCAAATAATAAGTCATGTAGTGAAGAAACAGTGATAAAAATCCCTGAAGGGTTCAAATAATTGGCACGAAGCCCAAATATGGCAATCAGCCCAAATCATGATGATAACAAATGAATTTCAGTCAAATATTCGGTAAAATCATCAATCGGGATGGACCAAGTCAAAATCCCCAGTAGTGAAAGACCCCACGCTCATCATCCAGCTCGTATCTTGCCTCAATATAGCACTACAATGTGCAAGTCCGGGGTTTCAAACCCTCAGGACATCATTTACAACCATTACTTACCTCGAACTGGCTAATTCTCTAGCTCACGACGCCTTTTCCCCTTGAATTGGCCTCCACGCACGTCGAATCTATCCAAAATCGGAACGAATACGTCATAATATGCTAAGGGAACAAAGCTCAAGCAAAACATTCGAAAAATATCAAAAATCTCAAAATTAGCAAAACCCGAGCCCCGGGATCACATCTCGGAATCAGGTAAAATTTACATTTTCAGAATCCACATACCCTCACGAGTCTAACCATATCAAAATTATCCAATTCCGATACCATTTGGTCCTTCAACTCATCATTTTACATTTTTGAAAGGTTCCACAATTTTCTTCCCAAATTCCATCTCAAATCACGAATTAAATGATGAATTCAGTGATAGATTCATGTACTTTAACCAAATCTAAGTTAGAATCACTTACCCCGACCAATTTCTTGAAAAACCTTCGAAAAATCGCCAAAATCCGAGCTCTCTAGGTCAAAATATCAAATAAAACCCAAAACCTCGTATTTATAAAGTACCCCTCAGATTCCGACACCGCTGACCGCACAAAAATGACCACGGTCCGCGCAAAACCAGCGGGGTCCGCGTAAAAACGACCGCGGCCGCGCAGGTCTTGCTCTGCAGGGACAGGCTTTAGTATTTTGACCATAACTTTTGCTACAGATGTCCAAATTGTGATATCTTTACCTTTCTGGAAACTAGACACGAACGGCTACAACTGTCATTTTTGAATCACCTCTAACTTCCTTGTGGAGCAAAAGATATGAGCTTCTAAAGTAGGACCAGCAACCTGCAGTCTTCACGGCCGCGGCCGCAGTCAAAAACTGTTGCTCCCTCCATTTTTCTAAGTTCCGGGGTGTCCGTACTCGCTCAAAACTCACCCGAAACACACCCGAGGCCCCCGGGACCTCAACCAAAAGCATCAACGCATCCTAAATATTATTCAACCTCGTTTCAATCATTAAAACACTTCGACTAACACCAAAATCATCAAATCACATCGAATTCAACCCTATGAATCTCAAGAACTTCCAAATTCCATTTTTGATCAAAACCCAACCAAACCACGTCCGAATGACCTCAAATTTTGCAGACAAGTCCAAAATGACATAACGAAACTACAGAAATTCTCGGAATTCCATTCCGACCCTCGAATCAAAATCTCACCTATCAACCGGAATTCGCCAAAATACTAACTTCGCTAATTCAGGCCTAATTCTACACCGTACCTCCAAAACCACTTCCGATCACTCTCCTAAGTCACAAATCACCTCCCGAAGCTAACCGAACCATCGCGATTCACATCCGAACCCTCTAACACATAAGTCAACATCCGGTTGACATTTCCAACTTAAGCCTTCTTAAAAGAGACTTAGTGTCTCATTTCTTACCAAGTCCTCTCCGAACTCGAACTAATCATCTCGATCCCATAAAACACGGATAACAAAGCGTAAAGAAGCTGAAATGGGGGAAATAAAGCGGTAACTCATGAGACGACTGGTCGGGTCGTCACACCATTCCTTAAGCTCAATATCCAATACCCATAAGCTAATCCTATGGACCCTTCTCGACTCTTCTTTGAAACAAAAATAAATAAAAAACTCTAAGGACCTAAGAGCAAATACACAAAATATAAACCTAGACTCTAGGACCTAGATATATAGACTTAACACCTAATAAGCTAAAAAAAGAGAGGAGGAGGAGCGGCGATTCCAAAAATGGAAAAAAAGAACACCATCCGTTTCAGCAGCTAAAGTTTTTTAGCCATTTTGATTTTCTCGTACACAAGACCAAAAGGAGACCCAAAAATCGAGATGGCCATTCTTGAATTCTCAAAACACACATACGACAAAGAATATAAGCTTTTCTGAAGAACAAAAACTGATATGGCCATTCTTCAATTTTGTACATAGACACTATTCTGATCTACACCGAAATCTGAGGCATCCGTCGAGGTCGCCGTCGAGGTATTTATAATTTTTACCCCTTTGATCTTCTTATGATTTTTTAGTATTAGTAATTGTATTGTTGAAGAACTGAAGTCGTATTTGGACCGTTGGAACTGTCTACCTGCTTGTTCAGTGTATAAATGGATCTATATTTTGTTGAGATACATGACAATTTTGTGTTCCACCTGCTCTACTATTATGCGATTGATCACTTTTCTAATGTTTGAGAATTGGTTACTCTCGTGACACTTACGAAAGGTTGGTTGTTGCTTCTTGGCAGTGATTCGTTGGTTTGATAAAATAATTGCGGTTTGAACTTGTGATGTTGCAGTAATCTGCTTTTGAGTGTTAATCATTAATTTTTCTCAAAGTACTGAAGCTAACGAAGTAAATTTTTGTTACTAAATTGTTGGTTTTTAAAGTTATTGGAATGGAAGTCAATAAAGTTGAATACTTTTCCCAATCCATTAATTGTTCAACCGTTTGATGAATAAAGATAACTTTTTTTGTAATTACTTAGTTGTTGGTTTTCAGTTGTTGGGATGGAAGTAAAACAATTTGATTGGTATTCCCCATGATCTTACTATCCAGACCTCAATTTTTGTTCTCTAAACTTTTTAAATCAATTTATTTAGAATATAAATCCTAAAGAAAAATCAGCTATCCGAATAGACTCCAATTATTTAGAATTTTGACGCGATTCTCAATGTGTACAAAACATACGAGCGCGCGTCATCGCGACTTGTTCAAACTAAAATCTGGGGTTGCATTTCATGTGACCCGATTCTAATTTCCAACAAGGTTAAATAAAGTGTGTCATGAACTGCGGGTGCATTTCATGTAGCGTGGCTTACGATTTGTTTTAAATAACCTTGAGATTTCATCAAATAGTAAAAGCAATTTCAAAAGTTAAAATGCACATAGGTTCAAAAGTGTTTTAAAATCAAATAAATAGGCCGATAATAATAGTTGAGCGACCGTGCTAAAACCACGGAACTCGGGAATGCCTAATACCTTCTCCCAGGTTAACAGAATTCCTTACCCGGATTTCTGTGTCCGCAGACCATAAATAAGAGCGACCTTCCTCGATTCGGGATTTTAAACCGGTGACTTGGGACACCACAAATTATCCCAAGTGGCGACTCTGAATTTGAATAAATAATCCCGTTTCGATCATTGTCACTTTAAGTTGGAAAAAACTCCCTTATACTCCCTTTCGGGATAGTAAAAAAGGAGGTGTGATACTATGCATAGTCATTCTAGGTCCACGCATATTGAAAACAGTTGTTACAAAATTAATAGAACCTAAAATGAATGAGACACCAGATAGATGAAGACTAAAAATTGCTAAATTAATTGCTCTTCTAGAATGACCGGTAATACTACTTAAGGCCGGATAGACCGTCCACCTAGTGCCGCTAGCCAGTTTTACTAAAGCTAAGTTTAGTAGGAGCAAGAGAATTGGAGGCATCAATCGGAGTGAAATATTATTTAATCATGAAATGTCATGTGATGCACCTATCATAAAAACCAGTTAATCATAATTATTTTTTTTTTAAATCAAATTATAGTTTTCGAATTATATAAGTTTGACCATCTAGACATAGGACAATATGTTGTTTATACTACTGCTTAAAAATTCCTAGAACTAATTAAGTGCTAGTATAATATATCTTCACATCTCAACACATTTATGACGTGGGACTCTAACCACGTGGATTATATATCAACATCCTTATTTAATAAAATATAAATGAGACAGTTTTTATATATGACTAATGCACAACATTTTCCTTTTGCATCCGTAGGGGTCGGCTATATATGGACAAAGTCATTTTGGTATTTATAACAAGGCTTCAAATTGACAAATGAACAACTGAATCATAATTCTGTTATTACTTCTCATGTTTATATATTTATATATGAAAGAATCTACTTTTCCTTTAAAAGAAATACTATTTGCAATCTGAACTGTTTTTTGTCAATTGCGTCACAAATCCACTTAAGACAAAAAAATATTGTGTATTACATGGGTAGTTCGGTATTTTATTCATATTTACATGTGTCAATTTTTTTCCATTTTTGTTAAACTTTGCATCCTTACCTTAGTGGAAGGATTAGTGTGTGATTCCACGGTTTGAACTCGTGATCTATAGGTCACACGAAGATAATTTCACCGTTGCTTCAAAACTCTCTTTCATATCACACAGAGACAACTTTACCATTACTCCAAAGCTCCCTTCGCCTATGATCTAATTGATGGTTTCTAGAGTGGACAAATAGAAAAGACTTAGAGCCTATACTACATAAGAACACATTGTTCTTTAATAATAGGTTCAAATGGGGACCAAATACCAATCGCATCCTCTACACGATCACTAAACAAGACAAAAGAATAACGCACAAATTCTTGCCATGGAAAATAATTCAAATAAAAATGTGAAGATCACATTAATTGATGTTATACGTTGTACAAATGTGAAGATTACACTAATTGAATGTGGAAACACATGTCATATTTTTATAAGCTTGGTCCAAATACTCGGTACAGGTAAGTGAGAGGCGGATTAACATATAAAAATTAGGTGCCTGAGCACCCATTAACCTCGACACGGAATATATACAGTTATATTGAAAATTTAAGAAAAGGTATATATATTAATAGCAAACACCCTATTAACAAAGGACCTAGTTGGTGTGAAAATATGGTGCGGAGACAATGTCAAGAAGGCAGTGTATTGATATATCTTCGTTACATGAGTCCTATGTATTTATACATTATTTTTATCCTATATTTTGGCTATACTACATAGAGTAGGACTATTCTAGGATAGCTAATATAAAGAATCCTAATTCTTCTAAACTAGGACTAAGTGATAGCATAGTTATCAGGTTTGTTAGCCTGATCATTATCTTCAACACTTCCCTTCAAGCTAGTGGGAGGTGACTTCACTACACCTAGCTTGTCTCGAAAAAACTGGAACTGGTCTTTGCCAAAAGCCTTTGTATGAATATCTCCTAGTGTCTGCAATTTCTTTCAGTGTCTGCAATTTTGTTGGATTTCGTGACATTTTCTATTAATTATTTGCATTTGTTTGTTCACGTTTATTTTTAATTCGTGAAAAATACAAAAAATATGTTGCATCTGCATTTAGAATTTAATTTTATATTTTTAGAGCAATTAGCAAATTAGTTTGTTTTATAAAAAAAATAAATCATAAAAATAATTCATTTTGCATTTTTACTTTTTAATTTTGAATTGTGTAATTTTTCTTTAAATTTAGGATTTAATTAATTATTGTCAATACCATGATGAGTGATTAACCTAATTGGGTAGGTTAATTTAGTTAAAAATTATTATTAATTAATTTGAGGTTTATTTTATTTTTAAAAAAAAGGAATTATGAAATTGAAAAAGGAAAAGAAAGAATGAAAGAAATCCAAATCTGGGCTCAAACCAAATTTAATTGCCCCAGCCCAAATAATAATCATCCAATACCCGGCCCAAACCCATGCCTTGACCCGGTCGGTTCCCCCCCCCCAGTGCCATACGATGCTGTTTCATTAAGCTTGATCTAGGTCGTTGATAGTGCCTGATCCAACGGATCAGAACTGGGGAAGGTTTATATATATATATATATATATATATATATATATATATATATATATGTCCAAATGCTACCCTACCCCCCGAGTCTCATCGTCCCAACACACCCCAGAAAATCCCTCGTCGCCTCCGCCCTGAACCGCCCGCCGGAAATCGTCTCCGCCGGCGGCGTCGGTCCAATCGCTGTTAGATTAACACCATAGATTCCAGTCCTCCTCCTCTTTCCAAGCCTCCAAATCCCCACCCTCAAATGCTAACCCAGTCTCTCGAATCTTGAATCAAAAGGAATGACCAAAACCCTAACGCCTCCAATCAACCCCAAATTAACACCACATAGCCACCATGACTCCGTCATGCCAAATCCTCACTCTGTTTCCCTTGAACATTGTCGGAGTTGCTCGAATCTTAAATCTGAGATCGACCCCTGATGTCCAAAAATTATTTCTTTATCGGACCTGGTACATGCATGGTCCTAAAGCACTGTTCGTCGAGTCTTGAAGTTTGGATTCAAACGATTGACCTTAGCTTTGTTAGGGATTTTGTCTCCGATGGATTTCGAGTCTGAATCGGTAAGCTCCTTTCTTCTCTTGCCTTCTTTTCTTTTCTTTTTTTGCTGTCTTGTTCTCTTCCTCCTTTCCGTTTATTCTTTAGCTTAGTCTAGTCCGGCTGAAACTCGATTAATCTTTCGAGTTTGAATTGGTCTTCTGTTCATTGTCCTTCTCTTCTTCATATCTCCCATTTAGCCGCCTAGTTAAATTAGGGTTATTTTAATGATTTGGCAAATTTTTTTCTTATTTGCGTATAATGATCAGTTGACTAATGTAGGTTTTAATTATTGAAATCTTTCAAGTGTTTGTCTTCTATTTGTTGACTGATTTGATTTACTTTGGGCTTTGAATCCATTGCAAACTTCACCCCAAAAGGGTTGATTTGGATCATTGGGTCAGAATTTAGCCCAAAATTTGGTTTAAGTATCGTGCCAGTCTGACCCAGTTGGTTTCCTAGAGTAAATTAACAGGGCATTCGGGGGCAGTTTAGGAAATAGGGAAAGGGGAATCTTTTGTAACAAGAAGAGGAAGCTTCTAGGAAGCTGGGGGGGGGGTGTTATGGTAATTGGTTAATCACGTTAAGGGTAATTCAGCAAGAAAGGAAATTCAGGTAAGGATTAGTTAGCAGAAAGCAAAATTAAAAAAGGACTGAATGGCAAAAAATATTTCCTTGGGTCTGCCCTATTTGCTTACCTATAAAGGCATCTTTTCCTTGCCATTCAAGGCAGATGGGAGAGAACTAAGAAACCCAGAAAAAGAGAATAGCTAAAATTTGAAAAAAAATTCACTGTTCCATTGAATACATTTCTAATTTTGTTTGAATTCCAACTTGCTTAAGGCAATCTTTGGTTCAGTGGGTGTGTGAGATGGTTTGAACTTGTTATTCTTTTAAAGTCTGGGTTGAGTTCTGGGTCAAAGTCACTATTTCATTGATTATTCTTGAGCTGATTTCACTATTCTATTGCTGAATCTGGGACTCTGTTCTGTTGCTGCTGCCTACTAATCCTTACTCCTTCTTGCTTTCCCCTTGTTCCCAGGTACTCATTCGACCTCAAATGACATGTTGAAATGGAAATGGGAATGTTGATGATACCATGTTTTACGGTAGTCTATTTCTGATTATTAGGTTTTGTACTCATGTGCTCCTTGTTAATTAACTTATGGCTATTTACCTCGTCCAGATTTTGGTTTAGGCGTTTGAACAAATTCATTACATGTTACTGTATTTTGGTAGATGATTCGAGTGGTTGTAATACTCTATTAAAGCCCATGTTTAGTTTCAATGTTGATTAGTAGTAATTCTGACTTTAAGATGCATAAGATTGGCTGTTCTTTGAGCATGAAGTATGCTATGTTACAATACAGGAAAATCTCTTACTTGATTTAAGTGAAATCAGCCTGTGTTTGTTTTCTTTTCAAGGTTTAGAGTTAGGCAGCTCCAAGTCCATTGGTGACTTTAAATTGTTGATTAGTAATAAATGAAGTCTTTCTGAAACTTTAAAGTGTTTTCTTCTTGCTGGAAATTCGAATTGGTGGCTTTCAATGATGAAACGACTTGCATGTGAGATGTTGATAATCAGGAATTGTAACTTCATTTCAGCATGTATGTTAGCATTGGCTTAAGGTCGTTGGTGTTTGATCAAACTCTAAATCTCCATAACAATGTATTTTACTTCAAGTATTAGTTTCAGATCTTGAAATTGGGCTGCCAACGTTGGCCCAGTTGTGATCGATTTCACCTTCTGCAATTAGATTAACAATTTGGGCTTCAGGATTGAGCCCAATTGTCTCTCGTGCTGGGCGGCCAGTCGTTGGGCTACGGCCATGTCCATTTTGATCCTTAGAGTTCGAGGTGTGCCATATAGCGAATTTTTCATGGCCCTCGTAAAGCGTGTAGTTGCTTTAGGCGCGCTATTTTAATAATTTTACTTTCATAAACTCGGATGCGCATTTCATGTGACCTAAATCAAATCTTAAAATGTTGAATAAAATATGTTTAGGATTGCTGGTGCATTTCATGTGGCGCGATCCAAAGACGTGTTTTAAACGATGTTCAATCTTCTTTATAAATAATTAAAAGCGGTTAAGGGTTTAAAATCTGCACACAAGTTCATAATTGATTAAAATCAGATAATTAAGCCGATTATAATAGTTGAGCGACCATGCTAGAACCACGGAACTCGGGAATGCCTAACACCTTCTCCCGGGTTAACAGAATTCCTTACTAGGATTTTTGGTTCGCGAACTGTTAAACAGAGTCAATTTTTCCTCAATTCGGGATTCAACCGGTGACTTGGGACACCATAAATATCTCAAGTGGCGAGTCTCAATCTTTAAATAAACAAATCCATTTCAATTGTCCTTTAATTGGAAAAACTCTTTTACGCCCTTCCAGGGGTGTAGGTAAAAAGGAGGTGTGACAGCTCTGGCAACTCTGCTGGGGATCGAACCCAAAATCTCTGGTTCAGGGTTCAAGAATTCAAGCTTAGAATAATTGTTATAGTTGGCTTTATCCATTATCTGATTTTGTTACATGATTCGAGCCTAATGTGTTAATTGATTGCTTTTACCGCTTTGATATTCGTGAACTGTATATAAATTGTTGCTAAATCCCTCTTCTTTCTGAGCCTTCTAAATCATGAAGAAGTGTGAACTTCATGTGACTTCTTTTCTGTTAGAGTCATATTCCAAATTTAGAACGAGGTTCAGACAAGTTGCAAAGCCGGCGAAGCTTCTGTATTCCCCATACGCTGCCCCCCTCGGCTCGAGCTGTCTGCTCGGGTAAGCCCCAGGTTTTAAACATAGTATAAACCCCAGGTTTTAAACCTAGTATAACAAGACCTTATGCCGGATCCCTAGTAGGAACGTTTGTTTGCATCATGTGCATTTTGACTTTAGAGATTCAACACAAGGTTTGGGTCTGTCTAGGACAGGTGCACCCAAAACAAAAAAACCATCCTGATGCATCCTACTTGCTACTTGTGCATTTATTTGCTTCGGACTTGTATGTTGACCAGCTTATGAAGGGAAAAGTCAAGGAAAGAGAAATAGCAGTATGAGCGGTAAAAAGAGTTAATCGCCTGTTCTAAAAAACCAATGTCCAAATAGTGTCGAAACTCTGCCGAATTTTCAAGAAAATGAAAAGGGAAAGAAAAGGAAAAGAAGAGAAAAGAGAAGGCTTTTGTTTTCAAAATAGCCTGTTTTATTTTAATAAGAGAAAAAATGTTTTTGTTTTGAGAGGTGGCTTTATTTATAAAATAAAAAAAAAGACTCTTGTTTTCAAAATAGTTCGTCTTATTTGCCCGAACTACGCCAGTTTGATTCTCACAAGGTATGAGATACATAGAACCCCCATCGGGTCCAACTTCCCTTTTGCGAAAGTAGCCAAAAGAACAAAAAATTTTACTTTAATTTGAAAATAATTAGGGTGATGCCATTCTTGTCAGAAATAGCCGAATGTCCCTAAAAGGGCGTCGGAAGGCTGTTTTTGCAAGAACAACCACTTTTTCATTGTTAAAGGTTTTGGCTGGTTAGCTGACATAACCTTAAAATCTTCGTTTTTGAAGTGTTGAAAGGCCGTGTTGGTGAGGCCGGATGTTTTGTGGAAATTTTGAAAAATAGTCATTTCTCTTAAGTCAAAATGAGTCATGGTTTTCTTTTAATTAAAATCACCTTAATAAATGTGCAGGATGAGCACAAATCAAAATGAACCTTTCTCAGTCCGTGAAGAGATCCCTTTGGAGTTACATATGTGGTGGCATGATTTGGGGGGCGACAGCAGGAAAGTTGTGACAAAAGCATTGGGCGGTCTTATTGGGCTTTTGAAGGTCAACCCCAGAAAAGACGTGATTGAGGCCTTGATACCGTTTTGGGACCCAGCACATAATGTGTTCCACTTTGCGGATTTCGAGTTAACTTCTATGCTAGAAGAGATAGCGGCTATGCCACTTTCAAAGGGAATCTCAGAAGTCAATACCCGGTAGCACCAAGAACAGTGACCCCCCACAAATTTTTGGATTTGTTAAGCATCAGTCGGGACATCCGAGACGGGAATCTGGCCAAAGGATTTTGTACCTTCTACTTTCTGTATCAACGTTATGGGAATCCTTGTGGCTTCGAAACACCAGATACCGGTCTTACTCACACTGGAAATCAAGACAAGTGGAAAGCTCGAAGAGGATTAGCTTTCATATTGGTGTTCTTGGGTATCTTGGTTTGCCCAAGAAAAGACAGGAACATAGAAATGGGGCTAGTAGGTATAGCCGACTTTATGATGAAAAAGGAAAATGGGACAATAGTGCCGCTGATCTTGGCAGAAATTTACCGAGCTCTCACTCTCTGCCGAGAAGAAGCAAAATTCTTTGAAGATGCAATATGCTATTACAAATATTGATGGAGGAACACCTTTGCTGCCGTCCTGGATACTTGAATTGCGGTATGACTGGCCTCGAGTGCATTGAAAAACATGAAAAACGAGTAGACGGTTATGAGTTTCCAGATGGTACGGAAGCATGGCATGCTCATCTGAGATCTCTGACCGCAAATAAGATCGAATGGACATTTGGTTGTCTTTTAGTCGATGAAGTAATCTATATGTCGGCTGAGGTGTGTTTTTTGCTATTGATGGGTCTTCGGAGTATCCATCCTTATGCTTCGCACAGAGTCTTACGTCAGTCAGGCCGATACCAGACCATCCCACACAATGAAAATTTGAGTCAGCAAGTCATTGAGTTAGATCCAAAAACTTCTTTCCCAGAAGAGAAAGTGCGCCAGATTTGGCATCAGTGCAAATTCTTAGGGCCTGATACTCAAGTACGAGACCTATCCAGAGGCGAGGTGGAGCCTAGTTATACTACTTGGTATGGTAAAAGATCCCGAGCTCAATATGAACCTGACAGGCCCGCAAAGAGGCCCCATGTCCAACAATTCACCGACGGAGCGCAAGTGCAATGGGATTGGCTAACCAAAGAAAACGAGTACAAGGCTACCATAAGAAAGTTTGGAAAGCAAGTTAGAGAACTTCAATTCGAGAATAGCTTGCAAGTGGCAGCGGATGAAGGAGAAAAGAAAAAGCTAGCCAAAGAAAATGAGGCCCTTCGAGCTCAAATTCAGAAATTGAAAGTAGCGGCAGAAAATCCAGTCCGAAGTGACAGAGATGAAAAGCTCATAGCTAACCTGAGGCAAGAAAGTGAGTGACTATAGTTTCGATTTGAACAAAATAGAAAATGAGCGAGCCAAGGGTCAAAAACAATTGGCTAAGAACGCAGACGAACGGGTACGCCTGGTTAAGCAGTTGAGAGAAAGGTACGATGATGAGGTCACATGGTTAAAGAAAAGGGTCATCGCCACGGAAAACAAAATGATCAAACAAGAAAAGACTTCAAAGTTGAAAGGGAACATTGCTATACAAAATTGGCACAATTAGAAATAGATTTGTAACAACTTCAGGAGCAAAATCATGCGGATGAGCAAACTTTGGAAGCCAGGGCCCAGCAGATTGGGCAGTTGTTACAAGAAAAGGGCACCATAAGAGAGAGAATTAGAAGCATTGCCGATTACTTCGTTATGAAGTGCTAGATTTTTGAGGATATGACCCGCACTACTTTCTTTGCAGCAGTAATGACAAGTGTCAAGCAGACAATGAACGACTTGGATCAACTTCAAAGGGAGCTTGCATATAGGCCCGCAGCAAGACCGAATGATGTACCGCGGGCACCAGGAGCATTGATGTATTCATGATTTTTTTGCTTGAGTCTGTATTTCCCTTTTGTTAAGCGTCCGTCAGTCATGTTGAATTTTCTTTCTGCTAGAGTCCGTCAAATTGTTTTCGAGTCTGTATTTTCTTCTGTTGGAATATGATGTCTATTTTTGGAGTCTGTATTTCATTATTGCATTTGTAGTCTTTTGGAATTTGTTATTTTTGAGTTTTGTAATGGAAGCATTTATTTTTTTATGAAAACTGAAAATCCCAAAAACATTTTATTTCGCACTTATCCCCAAGAACTACGCTTGGTCTGATTCATGCGGGGTCATGATACGTAGGCAATCTCCATAGGATTTGACCGTAACCAAATAATAATAAGAAGAAGAGAGAAAGAAATAAGAGGAAAAACAAGAGAGTAAAGAAAAGAAAAGAGCGGAAAAACAAGAAAGAAAAGAGAGAAAATAAAATCAAAAGAGAATAAAAACAAAGAGAGAATGAAAGGAAAGAAAAGAAAAAGAAAGAAAAGGGGGAGGTTTGCAATATAAGGTAAGAAAAGGCCGGAATGACGCATGCAACCGATCAAATACATAATAGAGACGGTTAACTGTTTAGGTGCATTCGTGCCCAATGTGCGGTTACCAATCTGTTAAAGCCTAATCGCTAACAAGATTGCTGTTTGATGTATTAAGTTCAGGCAGGTGGTTAGTTGAATGGCATTCTGGAAACTCACTCCTACAACACCCGATCAAAATACAGGCTGAATATGGTCGACCAGGAATCAGAAACAAGTATTGTCGACCCATGAAAAGAGGTGGAAGAAATGGACGTTAATGCGATGAGGGAAGAATGTATAAGCTGAAGCAGCAGATGTCTGAAATGTACCAAGCTTGGGCGAAGGGGCATCCACCACCGGTTTATCCCGCCAACCCTGCTTACATCCCACCATCAGCCCAACCTTCGGAGCCTCCCACTGTGAACTCATCTCCATCCTTTCCCTTCTACCAACAATGCCATGGCACCACTTCCCATACTTCTCAAGATCCACCACCCAAACAAGTCCCATACCCTCCTCCACAAATTACACCTGTTTTTGCGGCACCTCCACCTACTACATTACACCGATCTTCTAGTGAACCCCTGTTCCAAACTCAAAACAACTAGTACTATCCCCTTGAACCCACCTTCAATATTCCAAAACCATATCCTTACACCCCTCAACTTGATATCCCGGCAGAGACCGAGAAACCGCCCAAAAATCCCTAGCATGAAGAGATGATCAGAATGGTCAAAAGCTTAGAGCAATCATTCCGAGATATGAGGGGACTAGGAGGCCAAGTGAGCATGGCCTATAAGGATTTATGTCTGTTCCCAGATGTTCAGTTGCCAGCGGGGTTCAAAATGCTCAAGTTTGATTTGTACGATGGGCATGGCGACCCAGTAGCACACTTAAGAGGATTTTGTAGCAAAATGAGAGGAGCAGGTGGAAGGGATGAATTGCTGATGGCATATTTCAGCCAAAGTTTAAGTGGATCGGCCTTAGAATGGTACACCAGACAAGATCACAACAAGTGGTACACATGGGACGACTTGGCCCAAGCCTTCGCCTGCCATTTTCAGTATAACCTTGAAATTATCCCAGATCATCTGTCGTTGACAAAGCTGGAAAAGAAGCTCGGTGAGAGCTTTAGGGAATATGGATTTCGCTGGAGGGAGAAAGCAGCGAAGGTTGACCCTCCGATGAAAGAAAGCGAGATGGTTGATTATTTCTTGCAGTCCTTGGAACCCACTTATTTCGGTCACTTGGTGTCAGTAGTAGGTAAGTCCTTTAATGAAGTCATGAAAATGGGAGGCATGGTTGAAGAGGGACTCAAGTCCAACAAGATCATGAGTTATTCAGCAATCAAGGCGACCACTTAGGCCATTTAAAACGGTACTAGGGTGTGCTCGGGAAGAAGAAGAAGGAGGATGTTGCGATAATTTAGTCGGGATCTTGGGTTGGATCCAAGAACCTTACCCGTTACTACAACCAGCCACGACCCTATCCTCAAACTTACCCCCACACTCCATATAACACACCACAATACTATTACCTACCGCCAGATCCCCATTTTTCTGTCCATCACGCACAAACCTATACCCAGCTGCCCGCTCACTCACAATGGCGTGCGCCAGCTCCTCCTAGAACGGGTTTTCGACCCAACCAAGCCTTTAAGAATGAGAGGTTGCATAAGCAAAAGACTTTCACTCCACTAGGAGAATCATATGCGAGTCTGGTCCACAGACTGAGATAGTTGGGTATGTTAAATCCGATCGAAGCTAAACTGCCGAATCCCCCTCCCAGAAATCTTGACCGCTTGGTGAGTTGTGAGTATTGTTCAGGGGCCCCGGGACATGACACAGAGAAATGCTAGAAATTGAAAACAGTCATTCAAGAACTCATTGACACCAATCGGATTGAGGTCCAAGCTCTGGAGGCTCCCAATATCAATCAGAATCCCTTGCCAGCCCATCATGAAACAAATGTGATTGAGATAGTGCATAAGGGAGGGGAGTCTAAGAAGCCTTCGTAAACCGTCATTATGATTCGGGCTAGTGAAGCCAAACCATTTGAAAAGCCAACCAGTGAGAAGTCTGTGATCAAGTTGAATAGGGCAAATAATGAACCATCTGTGGAGGTCAAGAGGGGGTCCTCAAGTGACATTGCAGGAAAACATGAAAAAGCAAAAGTGGTTGTGCCGGGAGTGATGAATAAGCTCATGGTAATTGTGAAGGGAGCCCCCACAGATCCTGTCGTTATCAAACCGGTAACTCAATTGCCGATAGTCGACAGCAAGGCAGTCCCATGGAATTATGAACGAGTGACTGTGATTTACAAAAGGAAAAAGGTTAAAGAAGAAGTGTGTGAGACTCATGGTTTGACTCGGTCCGGGAGATGCTTTTCCCCCGAACAGTTGAGAAAAGCTAAGACCTCAAAAGATAATCCAGTGTTGGTGAAGAAAGAAGTGACTGAGGAAGAAGCCAGAAGAATTTCTGAGAAAGATGAAAGCGCAAGACTATTCCATTGTGGAACGGTTAAGGAAGACACCAGCTCAGATCTCGCTCTTTTCATTATTGATCCATTCACACGAACACCGTCATGCTTTGATGAAGATCTTGAATGAGGCTCACGTTCCTGACAAAATCTCAGTAAACCACTTGCAAAAGATAGCTAACAAGATATTTGAGGTAAACAGAGTCACTTTTTCTGATGATGAGTTGCCCGTGGAGGGTACTGAGCACAATAGAGCCCTTTATCTAATGGTGAAATTCGAAGATTCGGTGGTTAGGTATTGGTTGACAATGGGTCTAGCGCGAACATTTGTCCTCTCTCCACATTGACCAGGCTGAAAGTGGAGGATGAATGAATTCACTAGAACAGTATTTGCGTTTGATGATTCAACGGTGGAGGGAAGGATTCAGTCAGGGACATAGTGCTTGAGCTCACAATAGGGCCAGTTGAATTTACTATGGAATTCCAAGTGCTTGATGTGGCTGTTTCGTATAATCTATTGTTGGGACGACCCTGGATCCATGCGGCCAAAGCAGTCCCATCTACTCTACATCAAGTGGTCAAGTTTGGATGGGATCGACAGGAAATTGTTGTACACGGCGAAGATAATTTGTGTGTGCCCAACAGTGCCATTGTTCCATTCATAGAGGTTGACAATCATAAGGGACCATGGGTTTATCAAGTTTTTGACACAGTATCGGTAGAGAAAATTCTGGAAGGAAAGTTCGTTCCAACTCCAAAGATGGCTGCGACATCAGTTATGGTAGCTGTTGAAATGTTGAAAAATGGTTTCGTACCGGGCAAGGGTTTAGGTGCATCTCTGCAAGGTATTGTACAACCAGTTTCTCTTCCAAAGAATCTGGATACTTTTGGTCTTGGGTTTAAGCCTACCGTTGCAGACGTGATAAGAGCTAGAAAAATGAAACAGAAAGCATGGGCATTGCCAAAGCCAATCCCGCGTCTGTCTAGGTCATTCGTCAGGCCGGGTATCAGAAAGCAACTATTGTCAAAGGTCCATGGACCACTGATTGGTGCCGATGGAGACTTGGAGAATGGTTCGAAAGGTTATTCGTTGAGGTCAATATGGTTCAGGCTGGGGAAGGGTCAAACAAGGCAGATGTGCAATTCGTGGGACCACGTGCAAAAATCAACAATTGGGAAGCTACTCCTCTTCCACCCGGAGGGAGTCTTGGTAGTGGGTTTTGATTTTCTTTTGTTGTCTGGATTATTCCAGGGCCTGTAATTCAAATATTATGTTTCGTCCAGTTGGATGTGTTAAAACCATGTTATCTTTAAATTCAATGAAATTCAATTGTCCCTTTTCCTCCATTTCTTCTAATTTTATTTTTGTTTTCTTCTTTTGTACAGTTCTTTTTATGCTGATATCAATGACATGACATGTATGAGGAATCTTCATCCCAGTTTTAAAAGCCAATCTAACTCTGAAATAATAATATAAGAAATTGAGTGTGATGACGAGCTGGAATTTGAGGATGATGAGGCCTATGAAGAAATTAGTAAGGAACTAAGTCATTTTGAGGAAAAGCCCAAACTTAATTTGAATGATACAGAAGCAGTTAATCTAGGGGACCAATAAAAT
Source organism: Nicotiana tabacum (assembly GCF_000715075.1). NCBI lineage: Eukaryota > Viridiplantae > Streptophyta > Magnoliopsida > Solanales > Solanaceae > Nicotiana > Nicotiana tabacum. The sequence continues at coordinate 23,113,133 of NC_134099.1, read as the reverse complement.
GTCCGTAAAACTAAAATAAGTGTCCATCCGTAACCTCAACTCAGGGAGGAGATAATTAAAGCACTGTTCGAATACAAATATATTTTTTCATGGTCCTATGATGACATGCCAGGTTTGAGCACTGATTTAGTGGTTCACAAGCTGCCCATTGAGCCGACATTCCCTCCTGTCAAACAAAAGCTGAGAAAGTTTAAAACGGATATGAGTGTAAAGATCAAAGAATAGGCCACCAAGCAGTTCGATGCCAAAGTCATTCGGGTCACCCATTATCCCAATTGGTTAGCCAATGTTGTGCCCATGCCGAAGAAAGATGGAAAGACCAGGGTGTGTCGATTATTGGGATCTCAACAAGGCGAGTCCAAAAGACAATTTCCCATCACCGAACATCCATAACTTGATTGATAATTGAGCCAAACATGAGATTGGTTCTTTTGTGGATTGGTAAGCGGGTTATCATCAGATCTTAATGGACGAGGAAGATGCAAAAAAGACGGCATTCATCACGCCGTGGGGAACGTACTGCTATCGGGTCATGCCCTTTGGCTTGAAAAATGCTGGGGAAACCTACATGAGGGCAATGACAACAATATTCCATGATATGATACACCAGTAAATCAAGGTGTGCATGGATGATGTGATCTTGAAGTCTAGAAAGCAGTCTGACCATGTCAGGGATCTGAAAAAGTTCTTTCGAAGGCTTCGCAGGTACAATCTCAAGCTTAATCCTGCAAAGTGTACTTTTGGGGTGCCGTGTGGAAAGTTATTGGGGTTCGTAGTCAGTCGCCAGGGCATTGAACTGGATCCATCGAAAGTCAAGGCCATCCAGGAATTGCCACCTTCGAGGAACAAGACCGAGGTGATGAGTTTGTTGGGGAGATTGAATTATATTAGCAGGTTCATCGCTCAACTCACGACAACTTGCAAGCCAATCTTCAAACTGTTAAAGAAAGACGTCTCGGTCAAATGGACAGATGAATGTCAGTAGGCATTTGATAAGATAAAGGGGTTTGTCAAATCCACCAGTGTTGGTCAAGAACCAGAGCGACCATTGATTCTATATTTGACGGTTTTGGACAATTCATTCGGTTGTGTATTGGGTCAACATGATATCACTGGCAAGAAGGAGCAGGCCATATATTACCTCAGCAAGAAGTTCACATCCTACGAGGTTAAGTATACTCATATTAAGAGGACATGTTGCGCCCTAACTTGGGTGGCACAAAAGCTGAAACACTATTTTTCATATTATACTACTTACCTCATATCTCGCTTGGATCCATTGAAATATATCTTTCAGAAGCCTATGCCCGCAGGGAGGCTTGCAAAGTGGCAGATCCTGCTCGCATAGTTTGACATTGTCTACATGACTCGGACTGCAATGAAAGCACAGGCCTTGGCAAACCATTTGGCCGAGAATCCGGTTGATGAAGATTATAAACCTTTGAAAACTTATTTCCTTGATGAAGAGGTGATGCATGTTGATTTGGAACAAGTCGAGAAGCCGGGATGGAAACTTTTCTTTGATGGAGCCGCAAACATGAAGGGCGTGGGGATAGGAGCAGTACTTATTTCTGAAATAGGGAAACACTACCCTGTTACGACTCAGCTTCGTTTTTACTGTACCAACAACATGGCTGAGTACGAGGCATGTATTCTGGGTTTGAGGTTAGCTGTGGATATGGGTGTCCAGGAAGTCTTGGTCTTGGGCGACTCGGACCTCCTGGTGCACCAAATTCAGGGAGAATGGGAAACACGGGATTTGAAACTCATACCATACAAACAATGTTTGCATGATCTTTGTCAACGATTTCAGTCAATAGAGTTCAGGAATATCCCAAGAATACATAATGAAGTCGCTGATGCTTTAGCTACTCTAGCATCAATGTTACACCATCCAGATAAGGCTTTTGTGGACCCTTTGTAGATTCAGGTCAGTGATCAGCATGCTTACTGTAATATAGTAGAAGAAGAACTTAATAGGGAGCCATGGTTCCATGATATCAAAGAATACCTCCGGATGGGGGTATATCCGGTACAGGCCACAAGTAATCAGAAAAGAACAATTCGACAATTGACAAGCGGATTTTTATTCAGTGGAGGGGTAATGTATAAAAGAACTCCAGATCTGGGATTGCTCAGATGCATAGATGCCAGACATGCCACAATAATCATGATTGAGGTACACTCTGGAGTTTGTGGACCGCATATGAGTGGGTACGTTCTGGCAAAGAAGATTCTTCGAGTAGGTTATTACTGGCTCACTATGGAGCGGGATTGCATCAGTTTTGTGCATAAATGTCATCAGTGCCAAGTGCATGGAGATTTGATTCATTCTCCACCATCTGAATTACATACAATGTCTGCACCATGGCCTTTTGTTTACTAGGTCATGGATGTCATTGGGCCAATCGAGCCAGCAACATCAAACAGACACAGGTTTATTCTGGTAGCCATTGATTATTTTACCAAGTGGGTTGAAGCGAGAACTTTCAAATCTGTGACCAAGAAAGCAGTGGTCAATTTTGTGCATTCAAATATCATCTGTCGGTTTGGGATTCCAAAGGTAATCATCACAGACAATGGTGCTAATCTCACCAGTCATCTGATGATGGAGACCTGTCAGCAGTTTAAGATTGTACATCGCAATTCCACCCCATATCGCCCTAAAGTGAATGGAGCAGTCGAGGTAGCCAATAAAAACATAAAGAAGATACTTCGGAAAATGGTGGAAGGGTCCAGACAATGGCATGAGAAGTTACCTTTCGCATTATTGGGTTATCGCACTACTGTTCGCACTTCAGTAGGGGCCACTCCTTACTTGTTGGTGTATTGCACGGAGGCAGTAATACCAGCAGAAATTGAAATCCCATCCCTTCGGATTGTCGCTGAAGGAGAAATTGATGACGTTGAATGGGTAAAAACCTGCTTGGAGCAATTAAGTCTGATTGATGAAAAGAGATTGGCAGCAGTATGTCACGGTCAATTGTACCAACAGAGAATGGCGAGAGCATATAACAAGAAGGTACAACTACGGAAGTTCGAAGTGGGTCAGTTAGTGTTGAGACGTATCTTGCCTCATCAAGCTGAAGCAAAAGGAAAGTTTTCCCCAAACTGGCATGGGTCATTTGTTGTAACTAGGGTGTTGTCCAATGGCACACTATATTTGACAGATGTGGAAGGAAAATGTGTGGAAACGGCTATCAATTCCAATGCAGTCAAGAGATACTATGTATGATTTCTTTGTTTGTTTGTACTTGTTTATATTTGGCATATTTTGAAGATTGAAATGAAGAAGGTGTTTTGTTCTACTATCTAAAACACTTTATCCCTCGTCACCCCTTTTGAGCCTTATTTATTTTCTTTCTTACCCCTCTTTCGGAATTAGTAGTAAATATCAGAAACACAAGCATGAAAGGTAAGAAAAGAAAGAAAGGAAAAGAGAAATAGAAGGAAATAAAAAAAGGAAAGCAAAAGAAGAAAAAAATAAAGAAAAGAAGACGAAAAAAAAGAAGAGAAAAAAAGAAGAAAGAGAAAGGCAAGAGAGAAAAAGAAAGAGAAAAGAAAAAATCACAACAACAAAGTAATTCCTATGTCATGAACTACGTTCGACCTGATTCCTTTTAAGGATATGTAGGCAGCCTCACGGTTCGGTCTCATCAAAACAAAAATCAAAAAGTCCCCAAGCAAGAAACTGGGGCAGAAGTCGTGGTTGTTCAGGAAAACCTGATTCTGAAAGTTGTAATTTTAACCCAGTTGAATTGTTTTGAGCCTTTTATACCCTTTTTTCCTAGACCTGTCCAAAAGCCCATATTACGGTTCAAAGAAAGACCTTCTGATCAGTCTTTGAGAAATGTCAGGTCAAGCAGGTAAAGGTAATTCATGTCGAGGGTAACACTCTGGTTGAAGAAAGGATAAAAATTAAAATGAGAGAGTCTTATTGGTGAAAACCCTCATGGCCACCGTAAGGCGATGAGAGTTGAGAGAAATTAAAAATGAGAGAGTTTTATTGGTGAAAACCTTCACAGGCACCGTAAGGCGATGGGAGTTGAAATAAAAAATGAGAGAGTCTTATTGGTGAAAACCCTCACGGGAACCGTCAAATGAAAGTGAGTTGAGAGATGAACGAATGAAAGAGGTCTGCTAGTAAAAACCTTTCAAGGCGCCACAGGATGAACAAGGTCAAGGGTTGGGTAAAGTAATCAGGTCATGGAAATTCTGAGGCAACGAAGTACGACAACTGAAAGTTTATTGGTTGGACAGATTGGGCCGATTAATCCGAAATGCATGTCATGATCATTGGTACCAGTTGTTCCACTCAGATAAGTTTCTTTTTCTTTTTCCTTTTGTAGAAGTCATCTGGTTTTAGATTCTTCTTATCCTTAACCCGCAAAGTCATTGCATTCATTTTCTTTTGGGTATTTATCTAAAGATGTTTTAATGTCAGTCTTGTCCAAATCAAGTGAAAAGGATTTCAAAGCTCACTACCAACTTCCAAAATTGCAAAGCACGGAGTGGTCAAATCATAATAAGGATAACATGATGTAAGAGATGGGTAAAAGGAATCACTGGAAGTTTCATCGGTGGAATGGATTGGTAATGTCATGGGAGATGCAAAGGTTCAGATAAAAGGTCAGAGGTAAAACAACAGCATGGGTATAGAACACTCAGTTCATCAAAGGTCATGGGTGTGAGAGTCAGTTAGAAAGTCAAAGCGGTTCAGGGCCAGTTCGGAGAAGCTAGTCAGAACAAAACATTGCAGCAGAAAGATCTTCAGCAAGAATGCCATTAGCTAACCACCACTTTAAACTGACAAAATTTTCTTTGATTGAAACAGGGGCAAAAAATTCGTTTGATTTGGAAAAACTCTCCGTAGGGGAAAAGAGCAAGCACCAAAACAGGTTTGACCGTAAACTTTCAGGACCCTCCTGGAAAATGGGACCTAGTTTAAATGTTCAGAAATAGCATAATCTAGCATAAATGCATCCCAAAGGAATATATGTTGGCTTAGAAGTGTGCATGTTCGAGATAGGATTCAATTAGGAGTTTCCAGGACCCTCCTGAATACTGGGAATTAGTTTAAGAGTTCAATTAGATAACAACATTTATTGTAAAGTCTACTGTAGGGTAGTATAATTCAGCCATAAAAGTTGTCACTCTTAAGATAAAATTGGACTTTTGTTTTTCAGGACCCTCCTAGATAATGAGGAGTAGTTTAAAGATCCTCTTAGATAGCAAGATTTAGCAGAAGTCACACCTGTAGAAGATATAACTTAGATTTTAAATTGTCGTTTAGTTAAGAGTTGTCAGGACCCCCCTGAATAATGGGACCTAGCTTTCAAATCTTTAGTAATACTTGGTAATATGATTTAGTTTTACAATCACATTTGTCCCAAGCCACCAAACTGGGGCAGAAAATTTTCTTTGTTTTTATCTGTTTTGTTGAAGTCAGGAGCCCGCCTGGAGAGCAGGGAATACATTTCAAGTTGAAGTCAGGAGCCCGCCTGGAGAGCAGGGAATACTTTCAAGTACAGTAGTCAGGAGCCCGCCTGGAGAACAAGGGAGTACAATTTAAGTTTTAGTTTTCAAATTCATTGCTTTGTTTATTTTGAAGTCAGTAGCCCGCCTAGAGAGCAGGGAATACTTTCAAATGCAGTAGTCAGGAGACCGCATGGAGAACAAGGGAGTACCATTTAAGTTTTAGCTTTCAAATTCTTTGCTTTGTTTATTTTGAAGTCAGGAGCCCGCCTAAAAAGCATGGTATACGTTTCAAGTCAGCAATCAGTAGCCCGCCTGGAGAACAAGGGAGTACAATCTAAATTTTAGCTGCCAAATTCTTTGTTGAAGTCAGGAGCCCGCCCGGAGAGCAGGGAGTACTTTCAAATTAGCAGTAAGGAGCCCGCCTGGAATGCAGGGAACACTTTCAGATTAGCAGTCAGGAACCCGCCTGGATAGCATGGGAATACATTCACGTTTTAAAGTCAGGAGCCCGCCTAGATAGCATGGGAATACATATCAAGCTCAGCAGTCAGGCATCCGCTTAGAGAAAGGGAAACATCTCAGTTTACAATTCAAGAGGACAACAAAGGAATTTTACCGAGAGAATACAAGGCAATAAGACAACAAGAGACACAAGATCAAGTTTGAAGATCTAGATAGGATTTTGTAAAGCATAGATCATAGTCTAGTCTATCTTCTTTTATTTTTGACATGGTGTAATAAGGGGTTCAGTGAGCAGCAGCAACAACAACAGTAAAATCACAGCTCCATGGTAGTCCCAGCTACCAGACATTCCTGAACTACACTAACCTGATTCCCTTTTTAGCCAAGGATATGTAGGCAGCCTCAGAAGCAGGGTGCGGTCAACTTTTTCAAAAATGCTTCCCACTGAGTATTCAAACGGGCAAAAATCGCTCGTATCCGCTCACTTATCTTTGCACAAAAACTCTTCGTGTTTCCGGGCAACGAGGGGCAGCTGTGAGCACATGATTTTTGCCCTATATGAATTATTCCAACAAATTCAAAACAAAATAATTTCTTTCAGTATCTGCAATTTTGTTGGATTTCGTGGCATTTTCTGTTAATTATTTGCATTTGTCCGTGCACGTTTATTTTTAATTCGTGAAAAATACAAAAAATATGTTGCATCTGCATTTAGGATTTAATTTTATATTTTTAGAGCAATTAGCAAATTATTTTGTTTTATAAAAAATGAAAATCATAAAAATAATTCATTTTGCATTTTTAATTTTTAATTTTAAATTGTGTAATTTTTCTTTAAATTTCGGATTTAATTAATTATTGTAAATAACATGATGAGTGATTAATCTAATTGGGGAGGTTAATTTAGTTAAAAATTATTATTAATTAATTTGGGGTTTATTTTAATTTTGGAAAAAAGGAATTTTGAAATTGAAAAAGGAAAATAAAGAATGAAAGAAATCCAAATCTGGGCTCAAACCCAATTTAATTTCCCCAGCCCAAATAATAATCTTCCAATACCCGGCCAAAACCCATGCCTTGACCCAGTCGGTTTCCCCCTAGTACCATACGACGTCGTTTCATTAAGCTTGATCTAGGCCGTTGATATTGCCTGATCCAACGGATCAGAACTGGAGGAAGGTTTAATATATATATGTCCAAACGCTACCCTACCCCCCAGTCTCATCGTCCCAACACACCCCAGAAAATCCCTCGTCGCCTCCGCCCTGAACCGCCTGCCGGAAATCGTCTATGCCGGCGCGTCGGTCCAATCGCTGTCAGATTAACACCATAGATTCCCCTCCTCCTCCTCTTTCCAAGCCTCCAAATCCCCACCCTCAAATCCTAACCCAGCCTCTCGAATCTTAAATCAAAAGGAATGACCAAAGCCTAACTCCTCCAATCAACCCCAAATTAACACCACATAGCCACTATGACCCCCTCATGCCAAATCCTCACTCCGTTTCCCTCGAACCTTGCCAGAGCTGCTCGAATCCTAAATTTGAGATCGACCCCTGAAGTCCAGAAATCATTTCTTCATTGGACCTAGTACATGCATGGTTTTAAAGTACTGTTCGTCGAGTCTTGAAGTTCGGATTCAAACGATTGACCTTAGCTTTGTTAGGGCTTTTGTCTCCGATGGATTTCGAGTCTGAATCGGTAAGCTCCTTTCTTCTCTTGCCTTCTCTTCTTTTTTTGCTGTCTTGTTCTCTTCCTCCTTTCCCTTTTTTCTTTAGCTTAGTCTAGTCTGGCTGAAACTCGATTAATTTTTCGAGTTTGAATTGGTCTTCTGTTCATTGTCCTTATCTTCTTCATATCTCCCGTTTAGTTGCCTAGTTAAATTAGGGTTATTTTAATGATTTGGCTAATTTCTTTCTTATTTGCGTATAATGATCAGTTGACTAGTGTAGGTTTTAATTATTGAAATCTTTCAAGTGTTTGCCTTCTATTTGTTGACTGATTTGATTTTGTTTGGGCTTTGAATCCATTGCAAACCTCACCCCAAAGGGGTTGATTTGGGTCATTGGGTCAGAATTCAGCCCAAAATTTGGTTTAAGTATCGGGCCAGTCTGACCCAGTTGGTTTCCTAGAGTAAATTAACAGGGCATTCGGGGGAAGTTTAGGAAATGGGGGAAGGGGAATTTTTTGTAACAAGAAGGGGAAGCTTTTAGGAAGCTGGGGTGGGGCTGTTTTGGTAATTGGTTAATCACGTTAAGGGTAATTCAGCAAGAAAGGAAAATCAGGTAAGGATTAGTTAGCAGAAAGCAAAATTAAAAAAGGATTGAATGGCAAAACATATTTCCTTGGGCCTGCCCTATTTGCTTACCTATAAAGGCATTTTTTCCTTGCCATTCAAGGCAGATGGGAGAGAACTAAGAAACCCAGAAAAAGAGAATAGCTAAAATTTGAAAAAAAGTCATTGTTCCATTGAATACATTTCTGATTTTGTTTGAATTCCAACTTGTTTAAGGCAATCTTTGGTTCAGTGGGTGTGTGAGATGGTTTGAACTTGTTCTTCTTTTAAAGTCTGGGGTTGAGTTCTGGGTCAAGGTTACTATTTCATTGATTATTCTTGAGTTGATTTTACTGTTCTACTGCTGAATCTGGGACTCTGTTCTGTTGCTGCTGCCTACTGATCCTAACTCCTTCTTGCTTTCCTCTTGTTCCCAGGTACTCATTCGACCTCAAATGACATGTTAAAATGGAAATGGGAATGTTGATGATACCATGTTTTACGACAGTCTATTTTTGATTATTAGGTTCTGTACTCATGTGAGCCTTGTTACTTAACTTGTGGCTATTTACCTCATCCAGGTTTTGGTTTAGGCGTTTGAACAAATTTATTGCATGTTACTGTATTTTGATAGCTAATTCGAATTGTTGTAATGCTCTATTAAAGCCTCTGTTTAGTTTCAATGTTGATTAGTAGTTATTTTGACTTTAAGATGCATAAGATTGGTTGTTCTTTGAGCATGAAGTATGCTATGTTACAATATAGGAAAATCTCTTACTTGATTTTGGTGAAATCGACCTGTGTTTGTTTTCTTTTCAAGGTTTAGAGTTAGGAAGCTCCAAGTCCATTGGTGACTTTAAATTGTTGATTAGTAATAATTGATGTCTTTCTGAAACTTTAAAGTGTTTTTTTCTTGCTGGAAATTCAAATTGGTGGCCTTCAATGATGAAACGACCTGCATATGAGCTGTTGATAATCAGGAACTATAACTTCATTTCAGCATGTATGTTAGCATTAAGAATGTGTTTTGCATTGGCTTAAGGTCGTTGGTGTTTGTTCAAACTCTAAATCTCCATAACAATGTAGTTTTACTTCAAGTATTAGTTTCAGATCTTGAAATTGGGCTGCCAACGTTGGCCCAGTTGTGATCGATTTCACTTTCTGCAATTAGATTATCGATCTGGGCTTCAGGATTGAGCCCGGTTGTCTCTCATGCTGGACGGCCAGTCGTTGGGCTACGGCTATGTCCAAGCCCTTCAAAAATCTGGCATCGATTTTGTCTATTGTTGGCTCATTAGTTATTAATGTTTAACTCAAACATTGGCTAAAAAATGAGTAGAACTCTCTTATGTCCTTTAATCAATTACCTACGTGTCACACCTCCTTTTTTCCTACACCCCAGAAAGGGTATAAGGGAGTTTTTTTCAACTGAAAGTGACAATCGAAACGGGATTCATTTATTATTAAATATTCAGAGTCTCCACTTGGGATAATTTATGGTGTCCCAAGTCACCGGTTCAAATCCCGAATCGAGGAAAAGATTGACTCTGTTTTACAGTCCGCGAACACAGAAATCCGGGTAAGGAATTCTGTTAACCCGGGAGAAGGTGTTAGGCATTCCCGGGTTCCGTGGTTCTAGCACGGTCACACAACTGTTATAATTGGCCTATTATCTGATTTTAATACATGTTTTAGCCTATGGTTCAATTTTAATTTATTAACCGCTCTTATTCATTTTTAGGAAGATTGCAACGTCATTTAAAATATGTCTTGAACCGGGTCACATAAATGCACCCGCGGTCCACGACACATTTTATTTAACGTTGTTGGGATTTGGATTTGGATCACATGAAATACACACCCGAGTTTAGGAAGATAATTTCAAATTACGCGCCTAAAGCAACTACGCATTTTTCAACTTTGTGAGGGCCATAGAAAATTCGCTAAATGGCATGCCTCGAATTCTAAGGATTTAAAATTAATTAAATGAAGGCCATGAGTTTTGATGTTTTATTGTGGATGGAGTGGTATAAATTGATAAGTACAAAAGGCCTAAAGAAATGGGTTAGCTACATGTATATCACTGGAGCCTTTTGTTATAGCATACTACAATTCAAAAAGGTGGAGTTGGCATTTATGTGAAAATAACAAAAGACAGGTGCCAACTTTGGGTTCATCTCCATATCATCTTCAAAAGACCGACTTTCGTTTTCAAATTCTAGAAAAAAACTAACAAAATTTTATAAAAAAATAATGAATCTTAAATGACTATATGAGCACAAAAAAAAAACATGCTGAGAACTATTCGGATGAACCAGAAGAAACAAAACAAACATGGACATACAAAAATGCATTTTAAACTTGATTTTAACAAAGAACACTTAAAGTAATTAATTTATCTAACACTATGCTAAAGAGAAAGTTGTAGTATCACCACTATAACTTCTACAGTACTATTTTGAAGCAAAGGAAGTTGAATCTTCACATGGTTAATTTAAGAAAATATGCAGCCAATAACAAAAACTGAAGATAAGATCCTTCCACTAACGCAATCTATTTTTTTTACATCTTAATGTTGACAAATTGTTCAACTTCGCATACTTCTTTAAATTTCAAAATATGAATATGGTGCTACATGAGCTTGAAATCTAAATGTAAACAAAACAATACCTGCTGGTTACAAGTCATGAGCCAAGAAAAAGAAAAAAAAGAAAAAAAACGAGATAGAGTCATGAACATACTAAAATAACGTTAACATTTGCAAATCTCAATTCACTCAATCAAAGAAACATCATTCATGCGAACAGATTAAATACGAAAGAAACTTTATCAAAAGAACCAAATCAATTTGCTTCTACTTCAATAAAGATGCTCCGACATTTTTTAACTCAAGAGCTTGAATTACATACCTACAAGAGAGTGAATTCAAATGAATAAAACCTGAAAGTTGTAGAGTCAATACAGCAACAACAACAAAATTTATCAACTCTTCTTCAAACCCAAGATTCAAGGCCCGAAATATTGAAAGAAAATTTTAATGAAAGTTTTCAACCTAAATTTCTCTGCTGCCCCTCTCTTCTTCTTTTTTCCCCCTTTTTTCTCAAATTTTCTCTTCTATTTATAAAAGAAATCCCACTTACAAATTGCTTTTATTTTTTTATAAAAAGAAATCCCACCTTTCTTTACTTTTATTTTTTAAATTTCAACTTTAATTACTTTTATCTTATTTAAAATCCCATTTTTTTACTTTTTAAAAGAAAATTCCACTTATTTAACTTTTCTTAAAAAAGCAATCCACTTTCTTTTGCTTTTCTTTTAAAAATGCTACTTTCTTTTACTTTAATTTTTTTTTAGTTTTCATATACATTTATATTTGTTTTTTAATTCCAACTTTCTTTTACTTTTTATTTTTTTAAAATTTTCACAAAACTTTATTTTTATTTTTTTAATTTTCTACTTTCTTTTACTTTTTAAAAGAGAATTCCACCTACTTTTACTTTTATTTTTTTTATTCAATACTTCCCTTTTTCTTATTTTTTAAATCACTCCTGAAAATGAAAAAAAAATATTTTTTCAGAATTTGTTTATTATTTTAAAATATAAATAAAATAATATTAATAGTAATAATTCACCTTTTAAATTTTTTATTTTTACCTTATAATAAAAAGTGTAACAAATCTAAAAATTGTAGGTTAAAACCCCTAAAATATTTACATAGTAGAAGTGATAAAAAAATAAATATTATCAAAAATTAGCTGTTCACAACTGCCCCTCTTTGTTTGGAATCATGAAGAGTTTTCAAGCAAAGATAAGATGAGCCATGTGACTAATTTTTGAACATATTTTTATTCAAAAGGGAAGAAATAAGGATAAGAGAAAAGAAAAAGGGTGCAACCGAGTCTTGGTTTTGGACAGCCTACATATCCCAGGTTATAGGGGAATCAGGTTGCGTGTAGTTCAAGAAGTTTTGGTAGCTGGTACTACCGAAGAGCTGTGATTTTGCTGCTATTGCTGCTGTTGCTGCTTACTGAACTCCTTATTACACCGTGACAAAATAAAAGAAGCCAGACTAAACTATGATATACGAATTACAAGAATCCTATCTATATCTTGAACTTGCAGTTTCTGCTGCCCTGCTGACTTGTACTCTTTGAGTGAGATTCCTTTGTTCTTCAAGTGGGCTCCTGATTGTTGTCTTCCTTTGAACCTTGCTGCTTCCCTTTGTTCTCCAGGTGGGCTCCTGATTACCAACACTTGCGCTGCTTTTCCTCGAAACTTGAACTGCTTCCCTTCGTTTTTCAGGTGGTTTCCTGATTGCTGAACTCCTTTGAACCTTGCTGCTTCCCTTCGTTCTCCAGGTGGGCTCCTGATTGCCAATACTTGCACTGCCTTTTCCTCGAAACTTGAACGGTTTCCCTTCATTCTTCAGGTGGGCTCCTGATTACCAACACTTGACTTGCTGCTTCCCTTCGTTCTTCAGGTGGGCTCCTAATTACCAATACTTGAACTGTATTCCCTTGCTCTCCAGGTGGGTGCCTGATTGCCAAAACTTGAATTGTATTCCCTTGCTCTCCACGTGGGCGTCTGATTTCCAAAACATGAATTGTATTCCCTTTCTCTCCAGGTGGGTTCATGATTGCCAAAACATGAATTGTATTCCCTTTCTCTCCAGGTGGGTGCATGATTGCCAAAATGGAATTGTATTCCTTTGCTCTCCAGGTGGGCTCCTGATTTCTAAAACTCGAATGTATTCCCTTGTTCTCCAGATGGGCTACTGACTGCTGAAACTTGAAATGTATTCTCATGTTCTCCAGGTAGGTTCCTAATTGCTGAACTCGAAATGTATTCTCTTGCTCTCCAGGTGGGCTCCTGACTGCTAAAACTCGAATGTATTCCCTTGTTCTCCAGGTGGGCTCCTGACTGCTAAAATTTCAACCGTCTTTCCTTGTTCTCCAGGTGGACGCCTTATTTATGAAACTTGATTCATCTTCTTCTTGAAACTGCTTTTCTTTGACTTGTTCTCCTCGTTCCTCCAGGTGGGCGCCTGATTACCAATACTTGTGCCAATCTTCCTTGAAACCTGATTTGTTTTCCCTTGTTCTCTAGGTGGGATCCTGATTGCCGAAACTCCAACTGTTGTTCCTTGTTCTCCAGGTGGACGCTTGATTGCTGATACTTCAACTGTTGTTCCTTGTTCTCCAGGTGGACGCCTGATTGCTAGTACTTGGTCACACTCTTATCTTTGATATCCGTGTTGTTCTCCCTATTCTTCATATGGGCACCTGACTTCAACAAAAATAGACAAAACAAAAGAAAATTTTCTGCCCCAGTTTGGTAGCTGGGCACATATGTGAGTTTAAACTGAATCACATTACCAAATATTACTAAGAATTTGAAAGCTAGGTCCCATTATCCAGGGGGGCCTGACAACTCTTAACTAAATGACGATTTTAAATCTAAGCTATATCTTGTTATCTAAGGAGGTCTTAAACTACTCCTCATTATCCGGGAGGGTCCTGGCAATTCTTAATTAAACGACAATTTTAGAGCTAAATTATATCTACTGAAGGGTATGTCTTATGATAAATCTTGTTATCCAAACCAGTTTTAAACTACGTCCCATTATCCAGGCGGACCCTAACAACTCTTAAATCAAGTCTTATCTTAAGAGTGACTATTCTACGGCTAAATTATACTACCCTACAACAAGAACTTATGCTAAACCTTGTTATCTAATGGATATCTCAAAGCTAGGTCCCATTATCCAGGAGGGTCCTGAAAACTCCTAATTGAATCATATCTTCAACATGCGAACTTGAAAACCATCTTATTCCTTGGGATACATTTATGCTAGATTTTACTACTCATGACTGTTTTAAATTTTAAACTAGGTCCTATTTTCCAGGAGGGTCCTGACAACTCCTAACTAAATTCTATCTCCAGAATGAAAATTTTGAAACCAACTTATATTTTTTTGGGGTACATTTATGCCAGATCTTACTACTCAGTCGTGTATTTTGAATTTTAAACTATGTCCTATTTTCCAGGAGGATCCTGAGAATTCTGCGATCAAACCTGCATGGTACTTGTCTTCCTTACAAGGTGTTTCCTAAAACAAATGCCATCTTTGCCCCTATTTCAAATCAAAGAAAATCTTGTCAGTTTAAACGTGGTGGTTAGTTGTGGCATTCTTGCTGGGGGTGATTTTCTCTTTGCTAGTCTCTGCTTCATTTCGACTGCCTTGAACATGGTCTAAGGATTGTTTTGACCTTCTGATTGATCCTTAACTGCAGGATCCCCAACTGTTGTTCTCCATTTCTGACCTTTCTGTCTGAACTTGTATATCTCCCATGACATTACTGAACCATTCCACCGATTTAACTTTTGCTTATACCATATGTCCCACTTTTCATCATATCATCTCTATCATGTTCTAGCTGCATTTTGCTTTGTGAAATTTCGAAACTGGTAGTAAGCTTTGAAATTCCTTCTTATTTGTTGAAACAAGACTAAACTTGGAAAAATTAACAGCAATGAAATGCAATGATTTTGGTAATTAAGAATAAAGAAGAAAATCTGAATTTGGATGATTGTTGGAGATAGAAAAAAGGAACTTATCTAAGTTGAGTCACTGACACCAATGATTATGGTATGCATTTTGGATTAATCGTCCCAATCTATTTAACCAGTCTCTTTTTCAATTGTTTTACTTTGTGCTCCAAGATGTTCCACAACCCAATTTACTTTCCGTCAACTTTATAGATCTTGTTCGACTGTAGTGCCCTGAAGGGTTTTCACCGACAAACCTCTCTCATTTGTTGATTCCTCAATTCTTCGTCATATGATGGTGCCCGTGAAGGTTTTCACCAATAAGACTCTCTCATTTTTATTTTCTCTCAGCTTTCATCGCCTCATGGTGCCCGTGAGGGTTTTCACCAATAAGACTCTCTCATTTTCATTACTTTTCCTGCTTGGACCAGAGTGTTACCCTGATATGAATCACCTCTATTTGCTCGACTTTGCATCTCTCGAAAACTGACCGGAAGGTCTTTCTTTGGACCGTAATGTGAGCTTTTGGATGGGTTAGAAAGAAAGGGTATCAAAGGCTCAAAACAATTTGACATGGGTTTAAAATTAGAACTTTTTGAATCACATTTCTTATTACAAATACAACCTCTACCCCAGTTTCTTGCTTGGGGATCTTTTGACTTTTATTTTACTATGACCGAACCGTAAAGCTGTCTACGTATCCTTAACAGGAATCAGGTCAAACGTAGTTCACACCTGAATTTCCTTGTTGTTATACTTTTCACTTCTTTTCTTTTCCCTTTTTCTTTTCTTTCTTTTTCTTTCTTTTTCGTGATTGATTCCAAAAGATGGGTATGAAAGAAAAAAATAAGGCTCAGAAAGGGTAAACAAAGGGTAAAGTATTTAGATAGCAGAACAAATTGCCTTCGTCATTTCAATCTTCGAAATAATGCCAAATATAAACAATCAACAATTATAACAAAGAAATCATACATAATATCCTTTTACTGCATCAGAATTGATAGTCATGTCTATGCATTTTCATTCGATATCTGTTAAACATAAAGCACCATTGGACAATACTCTGGTTACAATGAATGGCCCTTGCCAATTCGGGGCGAACTTGCCTTTTGCCCCAGCCTGATGTGGAAGGATGCGTTTCAGCACTTGCTAGCCCACTTCAAACTTCTGGGGACGCACATTTTTATTGTATGCTCTTGCCATTCTCTTTTGATACAAATGGCCATGACACACAGCTGCAAATCGATTTTCATCAATCAAGCTCAACTGCTCCAAATGGGTTTTGATCCACTCATCATTATCAATCTCAGCCTCAGCGACAATTCGAAGGGACGAGATTTCAACTTCCGCAGGTATCACTACTTTGATCCATCTACCAAATAATAAGGGGTTTCACCTACTGAAGTACGGACAGTAGTGCGATAACCTAGCAACGCAAATAGTAATTTTTCATGCCATTGCCTGGAACCTTCTACCATTTTCCGAAGTATCTTCTTTATGTTTTTGTTTGCTTCCTCAACTACTCCATTTGCCTTGGGACGATATGGGGTGGAATTGCGGTGTGCAATCTTAAACTATTGACATACTTCTTTCATAAAATTGCTGTTAAGATTAGCACCATTATCCGTGATGATCACCTTTGGGATTCCAAATCGACAGATGATATTTGAATGAACAAAACCGACCACTGGTTTCTTGGTTACAGACTTGAAAGTTTTGTCCTCAACCTACTTGGTGAAATAATCAATGGCTACCAGAATGAATCTATGCCCATTGGACGCTGCTGGCTAAATTGGTCCAATGATATCCATGCCCCAAGAAACGAAGGGCCATGGTGCCGACATCGTGTGCAATTTCGATGGTGGAGAATGAATCAAATCTCTGTGTATCTGGCACTGATGACATTTGCGCACCAAACTGATACAATCTCGCTCCATGGTGAGCCAATAATAACCTACTCGGAGAATTTTCTTTGCTAGCACATATCCGCTCATATGTGGTCCGCAGACTCCTGAATGTACTTCAGACATGACAACCGTAGCTTGTCTAGCATCTATGCATCTTAACAATCCAAGGTTTGGTGTTCTTTTATACAAAACTCCTCCACTTAAGAAGAATCCACTTGCCAACCGTCGAATTGTTCTCTTTTGATCCCCCGTGGCTTGCACTGGATATATCCCCATTCTGATGTACTCCTTGATATCATGGAACCATGGTTCGCCATCAAGTTCTTCTTCAATCATGTTGCAGTAAGCATGCTGATCTCGTACTTGAATGTGCAAAGGATCGACATAGGCTTTGTCCGGATGGTGCAACATTGACGCTAGGGTAGCCAAAGCATCGATGACCTCATTATAGACCCTTGGAATATGCCTAAACTCTACTGATCGAAATCATTGACAAAGATCATGCAAACATTGTCTGTATGGTATGAGCTTCAAATCACGTGTTTCCAATTCTCCTTGAATTTGATGTACCAGAAGATCCGAGTCTCCTAAGACCAAGACTTCCTGGACAACCATGTCTGCAGCTAGCCTTAAACCCAAAATGCATGCTTTGTATTGAGCCATAATGTTGGTACAATGAAAACTAAGCTGAGCTATAACATGATAGTGATGCCCTATTTTAGAAATAAGCACAACTCCTATTCCCACTCCTTTCATGTTAGCATCTCCATCAAGGAAAAGTTTCCAACCTGGTTTTTTGGCATGTTCTAGCTCGTCAATATGCATCACCTCTTCATCGGGAAAATAAGTCCTCAGTGGCTCATACTCTTCATCGACCGGGTTCTCGGCCAAATGATCAGCCAATTCTTGGGCTTTCATCGCAGTCCGAGTCACATAGATGATGTCAAATTTTGTGAGCAAAATCTGCCACTTCACAAGTCTTCCTGCGGCATGGGCTTTTGAAAGATATACTTCAATGGATCCAAGCATGAAATGAGGTAAGTAGTGTAGGATGACAAATAATGTTTCAATTTCTGTGCCACCCAAGTTAGGGTGCAACATGTCCTTTCCAGGTGAGTGTACATAACCTCATAAGCTGTGAACTTCTTAGTAGATGGCATGTTCTTTCCTGCATGTGATGTCATGCTGCCCCAATACACAGCCAAATGAATTTTCCAGGGCAGTCAAGTAAAGAATCAAAGGTCTCCCTGGTTCTGGTGGTACTAGCAGAGGCAAGTTAGACAAGTACCCATTTATCTCGTCAAATGCTTCTTGACACTCATCAGTCTAATTGATCGCATCATCCTTCTTCAGCAACTTAAAAATAGGCTCACAAGTTGTCGTGAGCTGAGCAATAAACCTGCTGATGTAGTTCAACCTTCCTAACAGACTCATCATTTCAGACTTGTTCCTCGGAGGTGGCAATTCTTGTATGGCTTTGATCTTTGATGGGTCCAATTCGATGCCTCGCCGGCTGACTATGAATCCCAATATCTTTCCTGATGGAACACCAAATGCACACTTGGCAGGGTTAAGCTTGAGGTTGTACCTGCAAAACCTCTGGAAGAATTTCCTCAAATCCCCAACATGGTCGGCCTGACGCTTTGATTTTATGATCACATCATCTACGTATACCTCAATCTCCTAGTGTATCATATCATGAAACACGGTATTCATGGCCCTCATGTAAGTTGCCCCAACGTTCTTCAAACCAAATGGCATTACCTTGTAGCAATAAGTCCCCCATGGCGTGATGAAAGCCATCTTTTCTGCATCTTCTTCATCCATTAGAATCTGATAATACCCGGCATAGCAATCCACAAAAGATCCTATCTCACACTTGGCACAATTATCGATCAAAATGTGGATATTGGGTAGTGGTAAGTTATCCTTCGGACTTGCTTTGTTGAGATTGCGGTAATCGATGCATACTTTGATCTTGCCGTCCTTTTTCGGTACAGTCACGACATTAGCCAACCAAACAGGATATCGAGTGACCCGAATAACCTTTGCATCCAACTGCTTGGTAATTTCTTCTTTAATCTTCACACGCATATTAGTTTTGAATTTCCTCAACTTTTGTTTGACGAGAGGGAATGCTGGATCAGTAGGCAATTTGTGGACCACTAAATCAGTGCTCAAACCCGGCATGTCGTCATATGACCATGCAAAAACATCGTTGTACTCGATGAGTGCTTTGATTAACTCTTCCCAGATCTCTGGCTCGAGGTGGACACTTATTTTAGTTTCTCGGACATTGTATGTGTCCCCTAAATTGATGACTTCTGTATCATTCAGGTTGGGTTTGGGTTTTTCTTCAAAGTGAATTAACTCCTTACTAATCACTTCGAAGGCTTCATCCTCATCATCGTATTTTGATTCGTAATTACAATCTACTTCTTGAACTAATATTTCGGAACCAGATTGATTTTTAAGACTGGGCTGAGGATTCCTTATGCATGCCATGTCATTAGAACCATCGTAAAAAGAACTGTATAGAAAAGAAAAGAAAACAAAAAGGAAAACCATCAGGAATGATAAAAAAGGGAAATTGTATTTCATTGAATGATAAAAGATAACAAGGTTTTCACACTCAAACAGACTGGAAAAAAAAAAAAATCTGGATTACAACCTTGGAATAATCCATACAAACTTAAAGAAAAATCAAAGCAAACTACCAAGACTTCTTCCGAGTAGGGAGAGGAGTAGCCTTCCAATTATTAAGCTTTGTTTTTGGCCCGAAAACTTGCACTTCCGCGTTGCTAGAACCTTCTCCAATTTCCCCCATGTTCACACTGTCAAACAACTTCTCAAATCTTTCAATTAACTCCTCGTCAGGATCAATCATAGAACTAGGAACCGTTGTTACTGGGCGACTCCTCGTACCGAACTTGACAAATGATCTGGAAAGACGTGGGACCGGATTTGGAAGGACCCATTCCCTCTGTTTCAATTTCCTAGCTCTTTTTATGTCTACGGCTGTGGGCTTGAATCCCAGACCAAATGTTCCCAAGTTTTCAGGAAGAGACACGGGCTGTATGATGCCTTGCAGAGCTGATCCCAAACCCTTTCCTGGTACAAAACCATTCTTCAGCATGTCATACGTTACCATGACTGATGCGGCGGTTATGTTTGGATTTGGGATACACTTCCCTTCTGGAACTTTCTCGACTGACATTGCGTAAGAAACTTGGTAGACCCATGGTCCCTTGTCATCTTCCATTTCAATGAATGACACAATGGTGTTGCTGTGAGCGCAAAAATTATCTTCGCCGTGCATAAGCATTTCCTGTCTGTCCCGTTCAAACTTGACCATCTGATGGAGTGTTGATGGTACTGCTTTAGCGGCGTGAATCCACGGTCTCCCTAGTAGAAAATTGTAGGAAACAGTTATATCTATCACTTGGAATTCCATTGTGAATTCTACTGGACCTATAGTCAGCTCCAACATTATGTCCCCGACGGAGTCTTTGCCCCCGCCGTCAAATCCAAGCACACAGATACTGTTCTTATGGATCCTCTCATCTTCTACTTTCATCTTGCTTAGAGTGGAGAACGGACAGATGTTCACACTTGAACCATTGTCAATCAATACCCGGGTAACCACGGAATCCTCACATTTCACTGTAAGGTCAAAGGCTTTGTTATGCTCAGTACCCTCTACGGGCAATTCATCATCGAAAATAGTGACTCTCTTTACTTTAAAAATCTTGTTGGCTATCTTTTCCAAATGGTTTACCGAGATCTTGTCGGGGACATAGGCCTCATTCAAGATTTTCATCAGTGACTGACGGTGCTCATCTGAATGGATTAGCAATGAGAGCAATGAGATCTGAGCGGGCGTTTTCCCTAATTGCTCTACAACAGAATAGTCATGCACTTTCATTTTCCTCAAAAATTCCTCTGCCTCTTCTTTAGTTACAGCTTTCTTTACTGGCGTTGGATTATCTTTAACTCTTCTTAACTCCTCGGGAGTGAAACACCTTCCTGAGCGAATCAAACCTTGTGCTTTACAAACTTCTTCTTTGATTTCTTTCCCTTTGTAAATCACTGTCACCCGTTCATAATTCCAAGGAACAACCTTTTTGGTGATCACTGGAAGCTGAGTTACTGGTTTTATAATAACAGGCTCTATGCGAGCACCCTTCACGACCACAATAGGTTTACTTGCAACCCCTGGTACTACCACTTTAGCTTTCTCTGGTTTCACTACAACAGTGCTTGACGACCCTTTCTCGGCTACCACAGCTGGCTTATTGTCTACCCCTTTCAACTGGACCACTGATTTCCCACTGGTTACCTTCTCCTTTGAACTGGTTTCGCTGGAACGGATCATCATTACCGTCTGCGAGGGTTTCTTAGGCTCCTCTCCTTTGTGTACCAACTCAATCATATGGGTCTCATAGTGAGCTGGCAGTGGATTATGATTGATATTTGGTGCTTCTGGGGCCTGGACCTCGATCTGATGAGTATCAATAAGCTCTTGCACAGCTGCTTTCAGTTTCCAACACTTCTCTGTATCATGCACAGGGGCCCCTGAACAATACTCACAACTCAGCGAGTGGTCAAGATTTCTAGGAGGGGGATTTGGCATTTTAGGCTCAATTGGATTCAGCATGCCCAACTGCCTCAACCTGTGGAAAAGACTAGTATACGATTCCCCCAGTGGAGTGAAAGTCTTTTGCTTCTGTAACCTCTCATTCTTAAAGGCTTGGCTTGGTCGTAAACCCGTTCCTGGGGGATTTCTGAAGGCTCTTGGGGGTGAATATGTGTTTTATGGAGCTGGGTATGGATTTTGTGGAGTCGGTGCACGCCATTGAGCGAGTGCCGGGGTTTGGGTATAGGTTTGTGTCTGATGGACAGAAAAATGGGGATCTGGCGGTGGGTAGTATTGTTGTGGAGGGCTATATGGAGTGTGGGGGTAATTTTGGTGGTAGGGTCGGGGTTGGTTATAGTAGGTTGATGAGCCTCTAGATCCGAACCAGGCTCTGGACTCAATTGTCGCAACATCTTCTTTCTTTTTTTCCCAAGTACAGCCCCAGTGCCTTTTTGTATGGCCTGGGTGGTTGCCTTGATTGCTGAATAACTCATGATCTTATTGGACATAAGTCCCTCCTCGACTATGCCTCCCATTTTTACAACCTCATTAAAAGACTTGCCGATTGCGGACACCAAATGACCAAAGTAGGTCGGCTCTAAAGCCTGCAAAAAGTAATCAACCATCTCGCTCTCTTTCATTTGGGGATCTACCCTTGCTGCCTGCTCCCTCCATCGGAAACCATGTTCTCTGAAGCTTTCACTGTGCTTCTTCTCTAGTTTAGTCTAGGAAAGTCGGTCTGGAATGATCTCAAGATTATACTGGAAGTGACAAGTGAACTCTTGTTCCAGATCATCCCATGTGTACCATCTTCCGTGATATTGGCGGGTGTACCATTCCAATGCTGATCCATTCAAACTCTGACTGAAGTAAGCCATTAACAATTCATCTTTTCCTCCAGCTCCCCTCATCTTATTGCAAAAACCTCTTAAGTGTGCTACTGGATCACCGTGCCCATTGTATAGATCAAACTTGGGCATCTTAAAACCTGGCGGCAATTGCACATTTGGAAACAGACATAGGTCCTTGTAGGCCACACTTACTTGACCTCCTAATCCTCGCATGTCCCGGAATGACTGTTCTAGGCTCTTAACTTTCCTGAACATCTCCTCATGTTCGAGATTTTTGGCTAGTCTCTCAGCTTCTCTCGGGAGATCAGAACATGGATTATAGGGGTAGGTTTTGGGAGCTTTGAAGGTGGGCTCTAGGGGGTAGTACTGGTTGTCCTGAGCTTGGAACATAGGCTCACTCGAGGATCTATGGAGTGCATCTTGTGGAGACGCCACAAAGACAGGGTGACTAGCGGAGGGGGGGTATGGAATTGATTTTGGTAGTGGAGCTTGTGGCATATGAGAAGTAGTGCCATGGTAATGTTGGTAAATGGGAAAGCTTGGATCGATGGTAGGATGATCCTGATCCTGAGCTGGTGGTGGGGTAGAAGCAGGGTTAGCAGGGTAAGCTGGGGGTGATTGTCCTTTAGACCAGGCCTGATACATCTCAGCCATCTGTTGCTTAAGTTTGAGCATCTCCTCTTTCATTTTACTGACGTCCAACTCCTCTACCTCAACACTTTTGTCGACATCCGGGATAGACATGATTTCTGGTATTGATCCTTTTGATTTGGTTTGGTAATGATGATGTGCCAGTATCCTCTAGATAAACTAACTGCTTGAATTCTCTGAAAAACAACAAACTTGTTAGTTTTTAGAGTTTAACACATATGCAATTACACGTTGGGATGCAATGCACCTAGGTAATTAACCATTTTCTATCATGCATATGCTTCGGTTGCATGCGTTATTCCGGCCTCTCATAATTGTGCCCCTTCTTTTAAGCTTCCTTTATTCTATCCTCCTTTATTTATTTTTCATTTCCCCCTTTTCTTTTTAGTGGTGGTCGAATCCTATAGAGATTACCTACGTATCATGTCCCCGCATGAATCAGACCGTGCGTAGTTCTAGCAGATAAGTGCACAAGTAAACAACTCTAAAAAAACAAATGCTTCCATTACAAAACTCAAAACTAACAAATTCCAAAAGACTAACAGATTCTGATGCAAAGACGAAATACATACTCCGAAAATAAGCTATCATACTCCATCAAAAGGAAATACAGAACAAAAAGAAAATACAAACTCAACATGACTGACAGACTTTAACAGAAATACAGACTTCATGAGAAATCATGAATACATCAATGCTCCTGGTGCCCGCGGGACATCATTCGGTCTCGCCGCGGGCCTATATGTAAGATCCTTTTGAAGTCCCAAGTCACTCATTATCTGCTTAACAAATGTCATCACTGCTGCGAAGAAGATAGTGCGAGTCATATCCTCATAGATATGGTACATCATAACGTTGTAGTCGGCGATGTTTCTAATTCTCTCTCTTATGATGCCTTTTTCTTGTAACAAATGCCCAATCTGCTGGGCCCTGGTTTCCAAAGTTTGGTCGGCCACATGATTTTGCTCCTGAAGTTGTTGCAAGTTTATTTCTTTTCCCTTTCAACCCTGATGTCTTTTGCCTGTTTGATCATTTTGTTTTCTGTGGCGATGACCCTTTTCTTTAGACCTGCAACCTCATTGTCATACTTTTCTTTCAGCTGCTTAACCAGATGTGCTCGTTCTGCTGAGTTTTTGGCCAATTGTTTTCGAGCCCTGGTTAATTTACTTTCTGCTTTGTTCAGATCAAAATTATATTCGCCCACTTTCCGCCTCAGGTTATCTATAAGTTTTTCATCTTTGGCACTTCGGGCGGGGTTTTTTTCAGCTATTTTCATCTTTTGAATTTGGGCTCGAAAGGCCTCATTTTCTTTAGCTAGTTTCTTTTTCTCCCCCTTATTTGCGGTGGCCTGCAGATCTTTCTCAAACTGCAACTCCATGACTTGCTTCTCCAATCTACCTATTGTGGACCTGTACTCATGTTCTTTAGCCAACCAATCCCACTGTTCTTGCGACGCTCCGACGAACTCCTGGAGATGGGGTCTCTAGGCCGGCCTCCCAAACTCGATTTCTCTCCTATACCAAGCAAGGTATCCCGGTGAAACTTCACCTTTGGATTGATCACGTACACATGTATTTGCCGTTAAGTATTGACACTCGCTCCAAATTTGGAGGACTACTGCTTCATGAAATTATCCGTTAGGCCTGATATCGACCACTTGGCCACTAAGATCTTCATCTTTCGGAACTATTTGGCATCTCCCCAACTACCTCAAAACTCGATACGAGGCATAGGGCTGGATACTCCTGAGTCCCATCAAAAGGAAATGGGGTCCAGTGGCTAGCATCTATATGATTTCATCCACATGCAGCCATCCAAATGTCCACTTTATTTGGCTTGTAGTGACGGAACGGAGGCGTGTTATCCACTCTATGACCCCTTATGGCAAGCTGATTCCATCAACCCTCGTAAAAAATTCCTCTATGCATGTTTTCTCTGTCGACCCATAACTCATAAATTGAGGACGACGGCATAGGTGTTCGATCATCCACAACTGCAGAAACACGTTGCACCCCTCAAAAAAGTCTCCCCCGGCTTTGCAGGCTGTGAGAGCGCGAAAGATTTCAGCTACTATCATGGGTGCAAGGGTGGTGTTGGCCTGAATAAACAAAGTGCTGACAACCCCGGCTGCTCGTATGTGAATATTCCCATCTTTTCTAGGAAACACCAAAAGTCCCAAAAAGACCACCATAAATGCAAAACATCTGTGTTCTTCCCACTTAAGGCGGTTTCCCTTGCTGTAGATTTTGTTTTCCGGCTTGTTGAACCCCATATATGACCACATCTGTTGTATATAAATTGCAAAGTACAAAATCCAGCTGCCAAGTCTGGGTTGTGGACCTCCCTACTTATTTTCAAAGAGTCTAGGAACCTGTGCACGGCTATGGCCCTCGGAGCAATTAGGTACTGGTGTTTTAGAGGAATTTTAGGACCCCCAATATATCCGACTATTTGTTCCAATGTTGGGGTAAGTTCAAAATCTGAGAAATAAAATACGTTGTGAGCCGGGTCCCAGAATGTGACCAATGCCTTTATGATATCCCCTCTGGGATTAATTTTCAGCAACCCAGCAAGGCCTCCCAAGTATAGATTGACCGTGTCTCGCCCTGATTTGCCCAAGTCATCCCACCACATGTGCAACTCCAAAGGGATCTTGTTCATAATTGTTACTGGTAAATTCTGGCTTATGCTCATTCTGCACATTTATTAAGGTGATTAATCATGATTTACTCTATTTTGAATCAAAACTGACCCTCTTTTTCAGATTTGTTTTTCTAAAACAAAAAGCCCAACTTTGCAAATACGGTCTTTCAGCACTTTTGGAGGGAGATTTTAAGGTTGTGCCTGCTAACTGGCCAAAAATTGGAAAAAGACCAAAGGTGGCTGTTTATGCGAAATTAGCCTTCCGGCGTCCCTTTCAGGAACATTCGGCTATTTGATAAAAACGGCATCACCTTACCTATTTACAGTAAAATAATTTTTTTTTCGTTTCGGGCTATTTTTGGCAAAAAGAAGTTGGACCCGATGAGGGTTGCCTACGTATCCCACACCTTGTGAGAATCAAACTGACGTAGTTCGGCAAATAAAATAAACTATTTTTTAAAACAAGATTCTTTTTTCATTTTATTGGCAAAATAAACAAACTATTTTTGAAAACAAATCTTTTTTCTTTTCCTTCTCCTTTTTTTTCCTTTTCTTTTTTTTTAAAAAAATTTCTAAAAAACTCGGCAGAGTTTCGGCACTATTTGGACATTGATTTTTTTTCCAAACAGGCGATTAACTGTCTTTAACCCTCATACTGCTATTTCTCTTTCCTCAAAATATTCAAAAGCCGGTCAGCATGGAAGTCCGAAGCAAATAAATGCACAAGTAGCAAGTAAGATGCATCAGGATGGCCTTTTTCATTTTTGGTACACCTGTCCTAGAGAGACTCAACCCTTGTGTTGAGCCTCCAAAGTAAAATGCACATTATGCACCCAAACGTTCCTATTAGGGATCCGGTATGAAGCTGAGTTATTCTAGGTTCAAAGCCTGGGTATTTGTTCTAGACTATGTACCCGAGCAGACAACTCGAGCCGAGGAGGGGGCTACGTACCGGGAACCAAAAGGCCATCCGGCTTAGTAACTTGTCCGAGCCTCTTTCTTATTTCAAGGTATGACACTAACAGAATAGGGAGTCTCGACCAGAGAGCACATTCCCGAAGGTGAGAAGAGAAAGGTTTCATAGCAGTTTATATACAGTTCAGATAATATCAAAGCGGTAAAAGCAACATTTAGCACATTAGGCCCAAACATGTAAAAATCAGATAATAAACAAAGCCAATTATAACAATTATTCCAAGCTTGAATTCTCGAACCCTGAACCAAAAGTTCTGGGTTCCAGTCCCCAACAGAGTCGCCAGGTTGTCACACCTCCTTTTTTCCTACACCCCGAAAAGGGTATAAGGGAGTTTTTTCCCACTTAAAGTGACAATCGAAACGGGATTCATTTATTATTAAAAATTCAGAGTCGCTACTTGGGATAATTTATGGTGTCCCAAGTCACCGGTTCAAATCCCGAATCGAGGAAAAGATTGACTCTGTTTTACAGTCCGCGAACACAAAAATCCGGGTAATGAATTCTGTTAACCCGGGAGAAGGTGTTAGGCATTTTCGAGTTTCGTGGTTCTAGCACGGTCGCTCAACTGTTATAATTGGCCTATTATCTGATTTTAATACATGTTTTAGCCTATGGTTCAATTTTAACTTATTAACTGCTCTTATTCATTTTTAGGAAGATTGCAACGTCATTTAAAATATGTCTTGAACCACGTCAGATAAAAGCACCCGCGGTCCACGACACATATTATTTAACGTTGTTGGGATTTGGATTTGGGTCACATGAAATGCACACCCGAGTTTAGGAAGGTAATTTTAAATTATGCGCCTAAAGCAACTACGCATTTTTCAACTTTGCGAGGGCCATAGAAAATTCGCTAAATGGCATGCCTCGAATTCTAAGGATTTAAATTTAATTAAATGAGGGACATGAGTTTTGATGTTTTATTGTGGATGGAGTGATATAAATTGATAAGTACAAAAGGCCTAAAGAAATGGGTTAGCTACATGTATATCACTGGAGCCTTTTATTATAGCATACTATAATTCAGAAAGGTGGAGTTGACATTTATGTGAAAATAACAAAATACAGGTGCCAGCTTTGGGTTCATCTCCATATCATCTTCAAAAGACCGACTTTCATTTTCAAATTCTAGAAAGAAACTAACAAAATTTTATAACAAAATAATGAATCCTAAATGACCATATGAGCACAAAAAAAAAAGAAACCATGCTGAGAACTATTCGGATGAACCAGAAGGAACAAAACAAACATGGACATACAAAAATGCATTTTAAATTTGATTATAACAAAGAACACTTAAAGTAATTAATTTATTTAACACTATGCTAAAGAGAAAGTTGTAGTATCACCACTATAACTTCTACAGTACCATTTTGAAGCAGAGGAAGTTGAATATTCACATGGTTAATATAAGAAAATATGCAGTCAATAACATAAACTGAAGATAAGATCCTTCCACTAACGCAATATTTTTTTTTACATCTTAATTTTGACAAATTGTTCAACTTCACATACTTCTTTAAATTTCAAAATATGAACATAGTGCTACATGAGCTTGAAATCTAAATGTAAACAAAACAATACCTGCTGGTTACAAGTCATGAGCCAAGAAAAAAAAAGGAAAAAAAAAGAAAAAAAAAACGAGACAGAGTCATGAACATACTAAAATAACATTAACATTTGCAAATCTCAATTCACTTAATCAAAGAAACATCATTCATTCAAACAGATTAAATACGAAAGAAACTTTATCAAAAGAACCAAATCAATTTGCTTCTACTTCAATAAAGATGCTCCGACAATTTTTAACTCAATAGCTTGAATTACATACCTACAAGGGAGTGAATTCAAATGAATAAAATTTGAAAGTTGTAGAGTCAATACAGCAGCAACAACAAAGTCTCTATCAACTCTTCTTCAAACCCAAGATTCAAGGCCCGAAATATTGAAAGAAAAATTTAATGAAAGTTTTCAACCTAAATTTCTCTCCTCCCCCTCTCTTCTTTTTTTTTCCTTCTTCTCAAATTTTCTCTTCTATTTATAGCAAAATTTTTGAGATTTTTCAGTTTTTTCTTTAAAAATATTTTATTATTTTATTATTTTTTAATTAAAAGAAATCCCACTTACAAATTGCTTTTATTTTTTTATAAAAAGAAATCCCACCTTTATTTACTTTTATTTTTTAAATTCCAACTTTAATTACCTTTATCTTATTTAAAATCCCACTTTTTTAGTTTTAAAAAGAGAATTCCACTTATTTAACTTTTCTTAAAAAAATAATCCACTTTCTTTTGCTTTTCTTTTAAAAATGCTACTTTCTTTTACTTTAATTTTTTTAATTTCAGATACCTTTACATTTATTTTTTAATTCCAACTTTCTTTTACTTTTTATTTTTTTAAATTTCCACAAAACTTTACTTTTATTTTCTATTTTCTTTTACTTTTTAAAAGAGAATTCCATCTACTTTTACTTTTATTTTTTTTATTCAATACTTCTCTTTTTCTTATTTTTTAAATCACTCCTGAAAATTAAAAAAAATTAATATTTTTTGGGAATTTTTTTATTATTTTAAAATAAAAATAAAAATAAAATAATATTAATAGTAATAATTCACCTTTTAAATTTTGTATTTTTACCCTATAATAAAAAGTATAACAAAGCTAAAAATTATAGGTTAAAACCCCTAAAATATTTACATAGTAGAAGTGATAAAAGATTAAATATTATCAAAAATTAGGTGCTCACACTACGCTCATTAATTAGTTGAGTGTCGTGCCAAACGAAATGACAATTGCATGGCCTTCGTGTAACCAATTTTATTTTGATCCTTAGAGTTCGAGGTGTGCCATATAGCGAATTTTCCATGGCCCTTGTAAAGTTAAAGCGCGTAGTTGCTTTAGGCGCGCTATTTTAATAATTTTACTTTCATAAACTCGGGTGTGCATTTCATGTGACCCAAGTCAAATCTTAAAACGTTGAATAAAATATGTTTAGGATTGCGGGTGCATTTCATGTGGCGCGATCCAAAGAGGTGTTTTAAGCGACGTCCAATCTTCTTTAAAAATAATTAAAAGCGGTTAAGGGTTTAAAATCTGCACACAAGTTCATAATTGATTAAAATCAGATAATTAATCCGATTATAATAGTTGAGCGACCGTGCTAGAACCACGAAACTCGGGAATGCCTAACACCTTCTCCCGGGTTAACGGAATTCCTTACTCGGATTTCTGGTTCGCGGACTGTTAAACAGAGTCAATTTTTCCTCGATTCGGGATTCAACCGGTGACTTGGGACATCATAAATCTCCCAAGTGGCGACTCTGAATCTTTAAATAAACAAATCTCATTTCGATTGTCCTTTAATTGGAAAAATGTTTTTACGCCCTTCCGGGGGTGTACGTAAAAAGGAGTTGTGACATCAACTGCTTTGCCGGCTGCTTCTTATAGACCATGCTTCTGAGCTAGTGGATTATGCACTATTTTTATATTTTTCATATCCACTTTTCTAAGCAGATCATTTGCATATTTGCTTTGGTTCAAGTGGATTCTTCCAGGAAAAAAGCTTACTTAAATACCTAAAAAGTAAATCGAGGGTCCAAGATCCTTCACAGTAAATTCATGCCCCAGCTTTTGCACTACTTCCCATATCTTCCTTGAATTGCTTCCTATTACAATTATATCATTTACATATAACAGAAGTAATAATGTTCCTTATGCATCATGGAGAGTAAATAGGGAGGAATCAGCTCGACTGTATTTGAAACCAAGATGAAGCAGGAATAGAATAAATCTCTCAAACCAAGCTCTGGGAGCTTGTTTAAGACCATATAGTGCCTTTTTCAAGAGACAGACATGATCAGGATACATTGGATTAGTGAAGCCTAGTGGTTGAGTCATATAGACTTCTTCTTGTAGATGAACATGTAGGAAGACATTCTTACATCTAGTTGCCTAATGGGCCAATGTAAAGTGACAACAACAGAAAGGATAACTCTTATAGTTGTAGCTTTAACTACTGGACTGAAGGTTTCTACAAAGTCAATCCCTTCAAGTTATGAGTACCCTTTAGCAACTAGCCTTGCTTTGTGATGTAAAAGAAGAATCTATGTTAAAGTTTATTAAATTTGGCCAAGATAATGTTTTAGAGCTCAAGTCCAAACATATGGAATTATTTGAAGAAGCGCAAGAAGTCCAAGAAGCTCAAGATTGATATCAAGAAGCCAAGATTCTTTCCTTCTTAAAATATGATTTATTTTATTCCTTTTAGAATAAGGATTTTCCTTTTAGTAGGATTCTAGTTTCTTTTCCTTCTAGAACAGGGATTTTACTTTTCTTGTCTTTAGTTATTTTATTTTCTTATTAGAATAGAAATTGTAGTCATCAAAGAAGAGACTCTAGGCCTATATAAAGGGTTCGCTTACATTGTAGAAGAAAATCACGTTTTTGAGGCTTGCCCTAATTTTGCAATAGAGTGTTTTTCTCTATTTTGTCTTCTTTATCCTTGTTTTTGGTTCCAAGCAAGGTGGTGATAGTCTTTATCTTATTTTCAATTGCGTGTGGTATTTCTTTATCATGTTAATTGATTCCAAGTGGTGACTTTAGGAACTTGTTCAGTTCTTGATCTTTCAAGAACACGTTTCTTGATCTAAATTCGTTCTTTTGATCGCATAGAATCATAACTATTATTAAACTGGGGAAGATTCATTATTTACTTGTTTTGAACGAGTAAATAGTTTTTCTTATAGTTCAGATCGTCATTTTTCACCTCGTTTTTTAATCATCGGATTTCGAGTCCTAAAACTTGAGATACATTATTTCTTGAAATCGACCCACAAACCACGTTTTTTTGTTTCAAGATCTTGTTCCTGGTCGGTTGGTTCTTTGTTAACTCGAAGAATCACATTAATTTGGTATCAGAGCTATAACCCACATGTCTAAAGGTTGAGAAATCATCATGTCTAAGATTCAACCAAGAGGAAGATTCTTTGTTCGAGAAGATGAAGAAACGAGACAATATTTATCTCTTTTTTACACTAGATGTACCTCCCATGGAAAAGTTTGTTCGTTGATCATTGATCGTGGGAGTCACATAAATATCGTTTCTGAATAGATGGTTATTAAAATTGGTTTGTCAACCAAATTTCATCCATATCCTTACAGCATTGAGGTTGAAGATGATGATGTTTTAGAGGTAACTCGTCAATGCCTAGTATCTTTTTCTATTGGTAAGATCATATAAAAACAAGATTTGGTATGACGTAGTAAAGATGGATGCTTGTCACTTATTACTTGGAAGACTATGGGTGTATGATAGATATGCTACATATGATGAAGGTTGAACGTAAGATTATTTTAGTACTATTGAATCCTGAAGAAATTGCTAATAATATGAAGCCCAAGAATGACTTTTTTGTGACCAAATTACAAATAATTGGTCCAATCAACAGAGAAAAGTCTTTGCACGTTGGTCCAATCAAGGAGGAGGAGCACGAAATGGATCTGCAAGTGGAGGATTTACCTCTGAAGTTTGATGATGATCCATTGGAGCATCCTATATGTGAGATTAACTTTTCACCTCATAGAGATGATCAACATAATATTAATTTGATTGTTGATTCTATCCTTCCAAACAATGTAACAAATTGCATTAATCCAGAAGTCCATGAATTTTTGCAAATACGTGCGGAAGGGTTGGTTAAAAAGGAGTACATAATGGAGGGTTTGAGTTCATATTTTGTTCCAGTTTTTTTCTTGCCCTAAAAGTATGAATATTTTCAAGAATATGTTGGAACAAGAGATCTCAAAACAAATTCCATCAATGGATATGATCTAGTTAAATATGAGCACGTTGTTGCTGATGAATTGTAATGACCCGACTGGTCATTTTAAGAATTTATGCCCCGATCCCCTATTAACTGCTTTCCCCGTATTTGTTTTTTCTATTGTGAGTTGTCGGGAAGAATTATTGGGAGTTTCAGAGAGTTTTGGGACATTAGTTCCTAAATGAGAGCTTAAGTTTTAGAAAATTGAACGTAGTCAGAACATTGTGAAGACGGCCTCGGAATGGAATTTTGATGGTTCCGTTAGCTCCGTTGGATGATTTTGGGTTTAGGAACGTGTTTAGATGGTATTTTGGAAATCCGTAGCTAATTTAGGCTTGAAATGCCGAAAGTTGAATTTTTGAAGTTTTCTGGATCGATAGTGAGGTTTTGATACTAGGGTCAGAATGGAAATATGGAATTTGGAGAAGCTCCATAGTGTTGAATTTGACGTGTGTGCAAAATTTCACGTCATTCAGACGAGTTTTGATAGACGTTTTGATCGAAAGCGTATTTTGAGAGTTTTTGAAGTTCTTAGGCTTGAATCCTATGATAAATTGGTATTTTGTTGTTGTTTTGAGCATTCCAAAGATTGGAACAAGTTTGAATAATGTTTTAGGATTGATTGGAATGTTTGGTTGAGGTCCCAGGTGCCTCGGGTGTGTTTCGGATGCTCAACGGTGCATTTTGGGAATTGTTGAAATTGCAGAAACATTGCAGCAGCCCAGTTCTGGTTTCCTTCTTCACGTTCGTGAGTAGGGTCTCGCGTTAGCAAAGAGGAGCTAGGGCTGGGGGAGTTTTTGTGCTTCGCATTCGCGAAGAGTCTCCCGCATTCGCGAAGCTGGGAGGTTTCATACATACGCGTTCGCGATGGTGTTCCTGCATTCGCATAGGATGAGAAGGTTGTGCATCGCGTTCGCATCCCATGTATCACGTTTGCGATGAAGGAATCTGGACCCAAGCGAATTTGTTCTTCGCGAATGCGAGGGGCCGTCCGCGTTCGCGAAGAAGGAATATATGGGCAGTATTTAAATAGCCCATCAACGACCCTTCTTCATTTTTCCACTACTTTTGAATGGGATTGAAGCTTTCGAGGGTGATTTTTGAGGAAACCAAAGGGGAATCACTTGGAGGTAAATTTTTGACTTCATAACTTGTTTATATGTGATTAAAGACGTAATTAGTGGTGAAAAATTTAGGAAAAATGGGTAATTAGTCTTGAGATTAAGAGACCTTAACATAGGTATTTGAGGGGCCAATTGAACTCCGATTTCAGTGTTCTTGTTATGTATAGACTTGTGAGAGTACGAAGTTTCTGAAAATGTAAATTTCACCTGTTTTGAGACATGGGCCCAAGGGGCGTTTTAGTCATTTTACTTAATTTCGCTTATTAGCTTAGAATTTATTTGTAGAATCAGTTACATGAAGTGTTATTTACATTATGCAATTGAATTGAATAGATTTGGGCCATTTGGAGTCGGGTACTCGTGGCAAGAGCGTAGTTTCGGGTTGATTTTGAGCTGGTTCAAGGTAAGTGGCTTGTCTAACCTTGTGTGGGGGACATTCCCCTTAAGATTTGGTATTGTTGTAATTGAAATGCCTTGTACGTGAGGTGACGAGTGCGTACTTTTGCTAATTATTAAAAATCATGTTTTCACTTAAGTAGCTTTAATTGTGTTTTCCTTTCCTGCTTACTCTACTTGAAATTTAAATCTGTTGTTAGCTTAGAAAAACATGTTTAATTAACTAAATTGCTTTATTGCTTAAACTGCCGTAACTGTATTATGTGAAGCATGTTACGTTAGAATTACCTGTTTTACTTGGTACGAAATTTAGCTTAATTGAGTATTCCTTGTGTTGTTGCTCTGTTTTTCACTTTGGGACTACGAGACGACCTCCCGGGAGATCCCCTGTACGTATTTATGATCTGAGTTGAGGTGCGGAATACCAAGAGATCCCTAGAACGTATATTGAGGATACCGAGAGATCCTCGGGATCCCTAGCATATATTGATGATACCAAGAGATCCCTGGGATACTAAGAGATCTCTAGCATATATTGAGAATACCAAGAGATTCTCAAGATACCAAGAGATCCCAGGCATGTATTGAGGGTACTAAGAGATCCTTGGGATACTGAGAGATTCCCGGTTATTTTCTTTGAGAATAGTGGTATTCCTGGTGCTTGTTCATGTTTCTATTTCAGTTGTAGTTATCCTTATTATCCTGTGTTGATTCTTATTGTTATCTTTCAATTGTACTGCTTTATCTTATACTGTCGCACCTTATATCTCATTTAATCTCAGTAGGGCCTTAACCTTACTCGTCACTACCCGACCGAGGTTAGGCTTGGCACTTACTGAGTACCGTTGTGGTGTACTCATGCCATTTCTGTGCATGTTTTTCATGTGCAAATCCAGGTACCTCCACTCATACGCATCATGCTTGAGACGAGGTGCTTGTAGAGACTCCGAGGTATATCTGTCGCGTCCACAGAACGAAGAGTCCCTTTCTACTCCCCCTTCTAGTATTAGCACTTTTGTATTTTAATTTCCTCTGTTAAACATTCTGGAGTTAGATACTTGTAGACATTCAAAGGCTTGTGATCATGAGATTCCGGGTTCTGGGAAATGTATTCAGATTTCAAGAGTTGTTGTTGTGTATGCCGAACAACGCTTTTAAATGCTGTTTTAATTCACTATTTCGTTTTTATTATTTCTTCCGCAAATTATTTTTTTTACGCATTGTTAGGCTTACCTAGTCGTAGAGACTAGGTGCTGTCACGATAGTTCACGGAGGGCGAACCGGTGTCATGACATGAATTATCAAGAAGATATACTTCAATTTCCAAGATAGATCTAAAGGTATTTGAATTTGATTCTTCTAAGGGTTTTTGTGGTACTAAATTGATTTTTTTAGGCAAATCCCATAAACACTACATTGTCAGGGAAAAGTTCAGGATTCTTCAAGATCAAAAGAAAATAACTTATGGTTATGGGTTAATGTTTAAAAATCGATTTAAGAGGATTCACTACAGAAATATTGGTCCAAAGATATTATTGAGAAAGTGGGATTTTGTTCGGCCACATGCTAAGCTTTGTTACGATATGATGAAGCTCTTTGAAAAGTTAGAAAAATATAACTTAGAGCCTGGTGAATATGAGTTCAACCAAATCATGGAAGTTTCCCATCTTGTACCATTTGTGGAGCCTTTAGACTCGAGGACGAGTCTTTCTCAACTAGGGGAGAATGATGTAAAAGAAGAATCTATGTTAAAGTTTATTAAATTTGGCCAAGATAATGTTTTAGAGCTCAAGTCCAAACATATGGAATTATTTTCAAGAAGCACAAAAAGTGTAAGAAGCTTAAGATTGATATCAAGAAGCCAAGATTCTTTCCTTATTAAAATAGGATTTATTTTATTTCTTTTAGAATAATGATTTTCCTTTTAGTAGGATTCTAGTTTCTTTTCCTTGTAGAATAGGGATTTTACTTTCCTTGTCTTTAGTTATTTTGTTTCCTTATTATACTATGAATTGTAGTCATCAAATAAGAGACTCTAGGCCTATATAAAGGGTTCTCTTACATTGTAGAAGAAAAATCACGTTTTTTAGGCTTGCCCTAGTTTTACAATAGAGTATTTTTCTCTATTTTGTCTTCTTTATCCTTGTTTTTGGTTCCAAGAAAGGTGGTGATTGTCTTTATCTTGTTTTCATTTGCATGTGGTGTTTCTTTATCACGTTATATTTCAAGTGGTGACTTTAGGAATTTGTTCAGTTCTTGATCTTTCAAGAACACGTTTCTTGATCTAAATTCATTCTTTTGATCTCATAGAATCATAACTATTATTAAACTGGTGTAGCATCATTATTTACTTGTTTTGAACGATTAAATATTTTTTCTTATAGTTCAGATCGTCATCTTTCACCTCATTTTTGAATCATCGGATTTTGAGTCCTAAAACTTGAGATACGTTATTTCTTGAAATCGACCCACAAACCACGTTTTCATTTCAATATATTGTTCCTGGTCGGTTGATTCCTTTTTAACCCAAAGAATTACATCACTTTGTGTCTTTCTATTGATCCATCTAGCTTCATTTTTATTTTAAACACCCACTTAGATCCTACTACATTCATTGTTGAAGTTCTTGGAACTAGTATCCAAGTTTCATTTTGATGTAAAGCTGCTATATTTTCTTGCATAGCTTTAAACCAGTGAGGAAAACTAAGAGCTTCTTTTATAGTTTTAGGTTCTTATGGTTTTATTTGTACAACAGCTAGTGAGATATGAGTTATAGGAAGAGATTTAGCGTAGAATCTGGTGACCATTTTATGGCCTTGATCAGTGATCTTAGGTTCAGCATGAACTATGTTTTCTGCTGGAGGTGCTTTATCTTGGTCATTGAAGAAGTGTGACAAGTCCACTTCTAGGTACAATCCTCTTGGATCTGTCACTGTGAACTGTATAGGTGTTTCATCTGAGTGAGAGACCTATGAGTGAAATTCATCAGTATTAGAGTTTTGCATGTCTGCAGAGGGTTCAGCAACACTGTTTGTGACCTCCACAACCTCATCCTGATCAGACTCAACATCATCATTGTGATCAGTAGTTGGAGCAGTTGTTTGAGCAGTAACACCATCATCCTGATCATTTGAAATATCGGTTACAATATCATGATCAGCTCTCAACACAACACTTTCATCATTTGAAACATTAGCTGCAACATCATCATGATCAACTCCCAATACTTCCCCTGTAGTAGCAGGGTCTGATGAACCAGACTTAGCCTGTGATTCTGAGAAAAATTCAAAGAAGGTGACCATATGACTAGAGTCATTTGGTGCACTGTCAGTCTTGTTTTCCTGCACATAGGGAAGAGTTAGTTCATCAAAGATTATATGTCTTGACACAATGACCTTCCTTGTAATTGGATGATAAAAATTATAGCCTTTATGCAAACTGTTGTAACTAATGAACATACATGGATAGGAATTAGGTGAGAACTTGTGTTTTCTCTTTAAGTAAGGGAAATACCTGCACCCAAACACTTTCAAACTATTGTAATCAGGGTGTGAACCATGCGATTTATGAAATGGTATTTTCTTTTAAGCACAGAGGATGGCAATCTATTTATTAGGAATACTACTGTGAGAAATGCTTCAGTAGATAAATATAAGGGTAACCTAGCATGTAGTAGTATTGTCAATCCAGTTTTTGCTACATGTCTATGTTTCCTTTCTATAATGCCATTTTGCTCAGGAGTGTGAGGATAGGAAATATGTCTACAATGCCACAGTCTTCTAAGTACTTAACAAATTCAGAACTTGAAAATTCACATCCACCATCACATTGAAAGGTCTTGCTTCTCTTTGAATACTGTTTCTCAACCATTTTGTGGAATTTGACATATGTTTCAAAGAAGTCAGATTTTCTTTTTAAAGGATACAACCAAGTATATCTACTATGATCATCAACAAATAAATCATAGTATTTCATATGTTGGGAAGATTCAACAGGAGTTGGACCCCATAAGTCACAGTGAAATTTCAATAGAGGTTAATTCTCAACTTTATTTCTCAATTTGAATGGTAGTTTACAACCTTTTCCCATTTGACAACTAACACAAACGATAAGAGTTTTATTCCAATATGTGACATTGATAGACTTATTGTTACTTAGTACTTCTAAGGACCTAGAATTTGGATGCCCAAGTCTGGCATGCCAAATATCACTAGAGCTTCTCCTTGTCCGTGTTGCACTCAAAGCAAGCATGTGTGAACATGTGATTTTTGCCCTATTTGAAATACTCCTATAAAATCCCAAGAAAATAGATTTTTCTGTTAATTGTTTGCCATTTTAGGAATTTTGTAGAATTTTTAATTGTTTGCATTTTTGTGCATGTTTAATTTTATTTAAATCATGAAAAATACCAAAAAAAATATCATACATTGCATTTAGGATTTGCTTTTTACATTTTTAGAATTAATCAGTAATTATTTGTTTTATAGAAATTTGAAAATCACAAAAATAACTCATTTTTACATTTTTATCTTTTAATTTTTAGTTTATTGATTTTTTCTCTTTTAATTTATAATTAAGTTATGTTTATAATTTTAATAATTAGTTAATTAGATTAATTTCATATTTTTAGATAATTTAGTATATTTAATTACTAGGATTGTTTCAATAAAAAAAAAAGAGAAAAGAAAAGGGAAATAAAAGAGTTGGGTTTTATTCTTGAATTGGGGCTTGATCTTAATAACCAAACAAGCCCAAAAAAATTTCCCCAAACCCGTTCAAATATTACCCAGACCCAGGACCAAATGTGTTCCACTCGGTCCAGTTGTCACCCGTTCCCCAAACGCCCTCGTTTCATATAGATTAATCACAGCCGTTGGATTTTGATCATCCAACGGCTCGGAACTAGGCAGTCAATTAATATAAAACTGTCTGAACTTCACCCCCCCCCCCCCCCGTCTAACCCTTTCCCTCTTCGTCTTCACTCTCTCTCAAAGTAACCCTAGCCGCCTAGGATCCTCTCACCGCCTCCGTCGCAAACCACCCACCAAAAATCGCCTCACGATGGTTTTGGTGGTCCAAAGCTCCCCAAATTTACGTCCTGAACCCACCCTTCACCTCCTCAGCCCATATCTCCAACTCTTTTCCTTCAAATCCCTGCCAAAATCCTCGAATATTAGATCTAAGATTCGAACAAAAAAACCCTAACTTCCCCAAATTACCCCAAATTCATACCATAAAATCCTAAACCTTCCCTCACCCCTGTCTCACCATTGATTCCCCAAAAATCCCAGCCAAATTCCACGAATCTTAAATCTTAGAATCATCGAGCCCTAATATTTCCCCTTTTCTGATTTTTTGGTCAAAATTTGGTCAAGTGGACTTAAAATCTCCATTACTCGATTGTTTTTGTTAAGAACAGTCGATTAATGGTAGTCAAAGTCCATTTACACTTCAAAGAGTTTGGATGAGTTCGTGAGTTGATCTAGTTTTTGAAATAAACTCTGGTAAATCCCATTCTTTTCTTTTGGTTGTTTGGTTTTAATTTGGTTCTTTTCTGCATGTTTAATTATTCTTGTTTTGACTGCATGTTTTATTTAGGTTATTTTAGACCCGCCTTCTTTTAATTCACAGACCCTTAGCTTTGTTCGATGTTGGTTTTGTTTGTTAGATGAAAAAAAAGAAGAGAAAATCATGTTTCCAATTAGCCTAGGTTTCAATATCTAAGATTCAGCATGTTCAATTGATTGCTCTATTTCCTAAACTGGTCTAATGGCTTATTATAGGAAGACTGACAATTATTTAGGTTTTGCTGTTTCATTTGTTTAAGTTTGGCAATTTAATATAGTTTAAATTCTAGTTTGTTCCCTGGTATTTACCTCTCTAATTTTGTTTGATTACTGTTTAAGTGCATCATTGATTAGTTTCAGTTCTAGTTTAGTTTTTAATCAATTAAGAATTTCCTTCTATTTAATTTTGAACTGCATCCATTTGACCTCCTTAGGCATTTTGATCCAAATTTCCAACCCTTTTTAGTTTTGTCCTTGTTTGTTCTAATTTGCTCACAATAGAAACTTTAGGGACTTAATTGAACCTAAAAGCTTAGGTTAAAACTGAAATAGCTAGTAATTCAAAGGGTAAAAATGGGATTTTACATTAGGTAGAATTAGGAAAGTTTTAGAACACAATACATCTGTCCTTATCCTTAGAAAATACTGGTTTTGGATAAAGAAAAAGGACAGTACAGCCGTAGAATATGTTGTACTAGGTCAGAATATTCTTTCTTGGATACTATTTTGTACACTATATAAAAGCAAACACCCACTCTCTCTGAAAAAGAGGAGGGACACAATCATTTTAGCAATCATCAGCACTTAAAAAATATTATTCTCTACAAAAGTGCCCTTTTCAGACTTAAGAAAACTTGAGAAAGATTTCCAAAACTCATTATCTTTTGGTTCACAAATTGAAAATGGTTTGAAATATGAAATTTTTCGCGGGTCATTTAGCTGATTTTATGGTTTCAAGTGGCTGAATTTGGGTTTGAAATTTTGGGGTTTTGGTTACTATTGCTTCTATCCTGCTGCTGCTCTATTCTCATTTAAAGTTTCAGTCAGTTTTGCATCTTTAGTTGCTGAGTTTTGTTGCTTTGTTATTCAAGGTATTTGGCCTCATCTTTCTCCATGTAATGATCTGTTGTGGAAAATGGTGTAAGACCTGAATTGCAAATCATATATTAGTATTGCTTTTCTTTTCAGGATATAAATCTGGTTGGTTGTCATTATGAGAGTTTTTTTAGTAACTTAGTATGCATGGCCAAGCAAATACACAAATACTTTGGCATTTAATATCTTGAAATTTACTTAAAAAGATATTTTCCTTAAGCATATGTAATAGTCATGCCTTCCTTGCTTTTTATATTGGATGTACAATATGTTTTTATGCTATTTGATATTTGTCTCTAACCATGAAGCTAAAACCTGCATGTTCAAAAGCTAAGAGCTAAAATTTTATTGTTGGTAGGCATGTTGGATCTATGTGTCTATGCATTGGACTCAGTTTTGATGGATAAATCATATACAAAAGAGGCAGAGGTTCATTAGATGCTTAATTACATGAAGTTGTAATAGACTGGTTATTAATATAGTGTTCATATATTAATAGGTTGTAATGTACTGATTCTAAAAGTTTTATTTTGGATAACTGTAATAAATTAAGGCTTTAATTTCATGTATTGATGTTCGAAACAACATCATGAAGAATGTAATTAGGTGTTATCATATTTTTATTAGTATAGTGGGGCAGTGGACAAAGTTATGGGCCAAATTTCTAAGGTTAAAAGATTTGGGTCAGACATGAAAATGAGCCCAGATAGAAATTGAGTCTTGGCAGATCTGAGGCTGGACCATTGGGTCTAGGCCTTAAGCCCAATAATTTGGGCTCAATTGTATGGTTTCGTTTATGAGTTATGGTATAAATGCATATCTGTTATGTCTTGCAAATCTAAGTAATGCAATTAATTTTGAATTAGAGTTGTATTTCGGGTTTTTTTCATTCAAGAATGAAGTTGTTTACAGCATGTTCGATTGATGTATATATTATGAAACGGTAGATAGGCCCAACTAGAACACACATAGTATTTGGGCCCACCTGAAGCCGAATGTGGGTAAAACTTAATTAAAATCCAAACGTTGTAAGCCCCTTGGAACTCTTATCCCGCTGGACCCAATTTTGGACCCTAAAACCAGCTTTCAAAGCTGATGTATTTCTGGGCTTCATCAAATGCTGGGCGCCTTGGCCCAAGGCATTTCTCAACAGAAACTCAAAAGGCTTGACCCTAGGCTAAGAAAATTCTAGTTTGAACCTCAATTAGGATCTTAGCCTCATTTAGATAATCTCCCTTAGCTAAAATCACTTTGAGGTGTGCCATAAAATCTCTTAACCCATGGCTGTCATGAAATTAATTCAAGAATTAATCCTTGTAGAAACTGAGGCGTGCCATCAATTAAACTCTCCATGGCTCTCATAAATATTGTTAATAATTGAACTTTCGTAGTTGCTTTAAGTACGTTCTTTAAATGATTCAATCATAACTATGGGTATGGTTCCCATGCCATAGTTGTGATTTCTAAATTCGGGTGTACATTTCATGTGACCTGACTTCAATTTTCAACAATGTTAAATAAAATGTGTCGCGAATCGCGGGTACATTTCATGTAGCGTGGTTTAAGATGTGTTTTAAATATCATTGGATTTTCCTAAAAAAAACAGTAAAAGTGGTTAAAAAAATCGTAAAAATGAACATAGGTTTAAAATGCGTAATTAATCAGATAATAGGCTAGTTATTAATAGTTTAAGCGACCGTGCTAGAAACACAAAACTCGGGAATGCCTAACACCTTCTCCCGGGTTAACAGAATTCCTTATCTACAATTTCTAGTTCGAGGACTTTAAAAAAAAAAATTCTCGATTTGGGATTTTAAAATAAACCGGTGACTTTGAACACCAAATAAACTATTTCAAGTGGCTACTCTAATAAATTAAATAATTCTATTTTGATTTATGTCACTTTAATTGGAAAAACTCCCATATACCCTCTTGTGCTGTAAAAAGGAGGTGTGACAGCTCTGGCGACTCAGCTGGAGATCATAACCCAGAACTTTTGGTTCAGGGTTAAAGAATTCGAGCTTAGGATAACTGTTATAGTTGAATTTATTTATTATCTGATTTGTATATGTTTGAGCCTAATGTGCTAAATGTCATTTTTACCGCTGTGATATTGTTTGGACTGTATATAAATTATTACGAAACCCTCTTCTCTCTAAATCTTCTAAATCATCTGGGAAGTGTGCACTTTGTGTAACTTCTTTTTTGTTAGAGTCATATCCCAATTTTAGAATGAGGTTCAGACAAGTTGCAAAACCGGTGAAGCTTCTGTATTCTCGGTACGCTGCCCCCCTCGGATCGAGCAGTCCGCACGGGTAAGCCAGGTCTAGAACAATACACCCAGGGCTTTAAACCTAGTATAACAAAGAATCATGCCAGATCCCTAATAGGAACACTTGTTTGCATCACGTGCATTTGACATTGGGGACTCAAGACAGGGGTTCGGTCCGTCTAGGACAGGTGTACCCGAAATCAAAAGACCATCGTGATGCATTCTACTTGCTACTTGTACGTTTATTTTCCTCGGATTGTATGTTGACTGGCTTATGAATAATGGAGAAAAGTTGGAAAGAAAAAATCAAATTGAGGATCGAGAGAGATAATTACCGGTCTTTGAAAACCAGGTGTCCAAAAAGTACCGAAAATCTGCCAAATGTTTTTAAAAAAAAAGAAAAAAAAGTTTGTTTCAAGAAAAGTATTTGGTCAAAATTGCCCGAACTACAAAAGTTTGATTCTCACCGAATGTGGGATACGTAGGCAACCCTCACCCGGTCCAACTCCATTTTTGCAAAAATAACCCAAAAAGAACAAAAAGTTTTGTTATTTTGTCATAAATAAGTTAGGTTATGTCATTCTTGTCTAAATAGCCAAAATGTCCCCAAAAGGGCACCGGAAGGCTTCTTTTGCAAGAATATCCACCTGTGGTTCCTCTTTTCAACTTTGGCCAATTAGCAAACATAGCCCTAAAATCTTCTTTCCTGAGGTGCTGAAGGGCCGTATTTGCAAAGGCGGTTTTTTGTTTTGAAATAATTTTTTTGAGAAAACTGATAACTTTCTCTTGAGTCAAAATAAATTATGATCTTTTAACCAATCACTCTAATAAATACGCAAGATGAGCACAATTGAAAATGAATTTGTCGCAGTCCTTGAAGAAATCCCATTAGGACTCCATATGTGGTGGAATGACTTAGGAAAAGTCAGCAGAGATATTGTGGTAAATGTTTGGGCAGTCTTGTTGGTCTTCTGAAAATCAAACCAAGGTTGGATGTAATCGAGGCTTTGATACCTTTTTGGGACCTGACGCATAATGTGTTCTATTTTTCTGATTTTGAGCTAATCTCCATGCTTGAGGAAATAGCAGGCTATGCCGGGCTTAGTGGGAATCTCAGAAGTCG
Source organism: Nicotiana tabacum (assembly GCF_000715075.1). Classification (NCBI taxonomy): domain Eukaryota; kingdom Viridiplantae; phylum Streptophyta; class Magnoliopsida; order Solanales; family Solanaceae; genus Nicotiana; species Nicotiana tabacum. The sequence continues at coordinate 23,069,306 of NC_134099.1, read as the reverse complement.
GTACCCAGTGGCACCAAGAATAGTGATTCCTCATAAGTTTTTGGACCTTCTAAGCATCAGTCGGGAGGTTCAAGATGGAAATCTATCTGAGGATTTTGCACATCTCTCCTGTTGCTTTTTGAGCCGAGGGTCTCTTGGAAACAGTCTCTATATCCTTCGGGGTAGGGGTAAGGTCTGCGTACATATTACCCCCCCCCCAGACCCCACTTGTGGGATTATACTGGGTCGTTATTGTTGTTGTTGTACTTCTTGTACCAGCGTTATGGCGATCCCCACGGTTTTGAGGCTCCAAATACCGGCCTAACTCATTCAGGAAACAAAGATAAACGGGAAGCACATCGGGGACTGGCTTTTATAGTGGCATTCCCGGGTGTTTTAATCTGCCCAATAAAGGATAGAAATATAGAATTAGGTCTTATGGGAATGGCCGACATCATGATTAAAAAAGCTAATGGCACTCTTGTTCCAATGATCTTAGCAGAGATTTATCGAGCTTTAGCTGTTTGCCGAGAAGGGGGGAAATATTTTGAGGGCTATAACATGCTTCTACAACTTTGGATGCAATAATATCTTTGCCACCGTCTGGGGTACATGAACTACGGTATGACTGGTCTGAACTGCATTGAAGAACATGAAAACCGAATGGTGGGTTATGAATTTCCTGAAGGTACAGAGGCCTGGTTTGCACATTTGAGTTCCTTAACTTCAAACAAAATTGAGTGGACATTCGGTTGGCTCCCGGTCACTGAAGTCATTTACATGTCAGCCGAGGTGTGTTATCTTCTCTTAATGGGTCTCCGGAGCATTCATCCATATGCTCCACACGGGGTACTACGCCAACTAGGCAGATACCAAACTATCCCACATGACAAAGATCTGAGCCGACAAGTCATCGAATTGGGTCCGAAAGCTGTGTTCCTAAAAGGAAAGGTTCGTCAGATTTGGAATTAGTGTAGGTTTCTAGAGCCAAAGACTCGGGTACAGGATCTATCTAAAGGTGAATTAGAAGCTAATTACATGACTTGGTTTGGTAAAAGATTCCAAGTCCAACAGGAGCACGAACGTCCTGCTAAGAGACCCCATGTCCAACAATTCACTGATGATTCACGGGAGCAATGGGATTGGTTGGAAAAAGAGGCAAGCTACAGAGCCACTATAAGCAAATTAGAGGGGCAGATCCGAGATCTTAAATTTGACAATAGTGTACAAGTTGCTGTCGATGAAGGGGAAAAGAAGAAGCTGGCTCAAGAAAACAAAGCCCTTTGAGACCAGATCCAAAAAATAAAAATAGTTGTTCAGAATTAGGAAAGGATCCAAACAGATTAAAGGATCATAAATGGTCTTAGAAGGAAAATATATGAGTATCAGGATGACTTGGAAAAATCCGAGGTTAATCTGGCAAGAGCCCGGGAACAGTTGACAAAGCATGCAGAGGGACATGCGGAGTTTGTACGGCAGTTGAAAAGGAAATATGAGGGAACAGTCACAAATTTAAAGAAAAGGCTAACTACCCTCGAAAATGAGATGGCCAAACAAGCTAAGAACTTTAAAGCAGAAAGGGAACATTGCTATGCATTAATGTCCCAGCTGGAGGAAGATATGCAACAACTACAGGGTCAAAACCATCATGACGCCCAAGTACTAGAAGCTAGGTCTCAACAAATTGGGCATTTGCTCCAAGAAAATGGTATAATCAGGGAAAGGGTTTGAGCAATTGCTGACTACATCGTCATAAAGTGCCACGAATGTGAAGACATGACTAGAACCACTTTCCTTACTGTAGTAATGACCTTTGTTCGCCAAATAATGAGTGATCTGGAGCGTCTCCAAGGGGATCTTGCTAGGCCCGTGGCAACACCGATTGATGTCCCACATGCCCCTGGAGTAGAAACACTTATATATTCATAATTTTCGTATCAAGTCTGTATTTCAGTTTCCAGTTTTAGAGTTAGTTTCGAGTCTATCATTTTCTTTTTTTTCAATTCCTAGAAAATATGATTGAGTCATTTGTAATAGAAAATATTAGGAGTTTTAATTAATGAAATTTGAAGAAAAACAAAAATTGTGTTTTTATGCATCTATTCCTTGAACTACATGATGATCTGATTCACGTGGCTTCGTGATACGTAGGAAATCCTCATCGGATCCGGTCATAATTTTTTAAAATAAAAAAGGAATGTGGAAAAAAGAACAACCAAAAAAAGAAAAGAGAGAAAACAAGGAAAAGAGAATGAGAACAAGAGAGGAAATAAGAGTGCAAAAGAGAGCAAGAGAGAATATCGGGGAGATAAACAAAGTTGGGATGAGACATGCAATCGTTGCAAAATATGTAGAAATACATTTAACTGTATAGGTGCATCACACCCCCAATTTGCGATTTTCTATGTGTTAATTGCTTCAAACTAACCGGTTTAATATCTACTGTTGAGTGTAGGTTCTGTTTTAAGGTGGTTGGTTTGTGGTAACCTGGCTTCACACCCATACTTTACAAGATCCAAAGGTAGTGTAGAAATTTCATCAGAAGGTTATCCCCAACAATTCCCATCTCAGAGGATAACCCCGCTATCGGTTATCCTAACCTCAGAGTCAGCGGCAGCTGAAGATAACAGGACACTATGCCTCCGCGTGCTGGAAATGTGGGACGCCTAGTCCAATGGGAGAGAGCCGCCAAGTGCCATACCCAGTTTCCCCGAGCCACTTCCCAGAGCAAGTGGAAGTTCTAATATCCCAATAAATTACCCGAACACCCCACTTTGATACCCCACTATCTCAGCTCACTTCACCGGAACACCTTCTGAGGTTCGCCCCCAGGTAGTTTCGGGAGTGGCCTCCAACATATTTACCGCACCACTAACCTCGGTTGCGGTACAACCAACTGTGCCTAGGCCAAGCTTTGATCCATCATCTTTCACTATCCAAGTACCATCTTTTTCATCAGAGCCTACCCATTTCACCACCAATGCTTACCCTCAACAACCCCGGTTCGAGTTTACCACGGGACAGGAGAAGGCTACAAAGAACCCCAAGCAAGAGGAAATTACCAGGTAAATGAGGAGCATGGAACAAAGCCTTAATAATATACAAGGCTTAAGAGGACAAAAGAGCGTATCCTACGCTGATCTATGTATGTTCCCACATGTGCATTTGCCTTTGGGTTTCAAGACCCCAAAGTTCGAAAAGTATGATGGGCACGGGGATCCCATAGCCAACCTCAAGAGATATTGCAATCAATTAAGAGGGGCAGGCGGAAAAGAAGAGCTCATGATGGCTTATTTCGGAGAGAGTATAGTTGGCATTGCATATTAGTGGTACATGGATCAGGACATATCTTGTTGGCACATTTAAGATGATCTGGCTCGAGATTTGTCAGACAGTTTCAATATAACATAGACATAGCTCCCGATAGGAATTCTCTATTGAATCTTAAGAAGAAGTCATCAGAAAGTTTCTAAGAATATGATGTTAAATGGCACGAACAAGCGGCCAGGGTCAAGCCCCCGATGGATGAAATAGAAATGGTTAGTGTTTTTCTACAATCTCCTTTTAGAATATGATGTGTGCAATGGGAAAACCATTTGCTGAGACCATCAAGATTGGTGAGATGATCGAGAATGGTATGAAAACAGGGCACATATTGAGCCAATCTACCATAAGAGCTACATGCCAAGCAATTCAAAGCGAGTCCAGGGGCGTAGAAAATAGAAAGAAGAAAGAAGAGGTGGCGATGGCAGCTTCAAGTTTAAGAAACCCCCGTCCACCCAGAGGTTACTTCCCTTCAAGCACCCCACAACATTACTATCCTCATCAGGATGTGGCCTATGTTATGGCTCCTCGGCTATACGCTGTAATGAAGGCCCAGCCATACGCTCGGCCACAACAACAGTTCAACCAAAACCGAGCTCCATATCCTAGAAATCACCTTCCTCACCAAGCTCAGTATAATCCCCGACCTCCATAAAATAACTTCCCCTACAATGCCCGTGCTCGGGAGCTACCCAGGAGAACAAACTTCAAGCCTATTGGTGAATCATACTCTAGCCTTTCTCTAAACTGGTCCAAATGGGTTTGTTGCAACCCGTAACCCAAACCAGGCAAAACCTAGAGTCGCCCCCCTACTGAGCTGGTACTCGATGTGCTTACCATTCGGGAGTGGAAGGGCATGACACTAAAGACTATTGGACTCTCAAAAGGGCAATTGAAAACTTAATAGAATAAAAAAGAGTAGTGCTAAAAGATGAAGAGGTTCCCAATGTGACCAACAACCCATTGCTGGCCCACAATAACGGGCCAGTTATTGGGAGGATTTGTGAAGATAAAGAGTTTAACCCATCCCTGAAAGCCATCATTGCCATAGCCGATATGGAAAAGAAACCAAAGGCCGCCGCAAAGCAAGGTAAGGGGGAGAAGAAGAGTAACTCCGCTCCTCGAAGTGAAGAGAAGACTATGGAAAGCAAAACAGGGGCCGTACCCCCTAAAGATGCCATTCTTTATTTTCCCCGAGCTCACAGGAAAGAACAATTGGCGTTAGGTCCTCCTAAGAGGTTTGAGCTGAACAAGGGACGTAAGATGTACGTGCCTAAAGGGGCCTATGTGGTATGGTGGCCAAATATTTCACCAAGGCTGAATGAGCCCGTGTTTATTAGCCGTGAACTGCAAAAAGGCCATGACAGACCCTACTACTGTCCCATGGAATTACAACAAGGTGGTACTAACCTACAAGGGAGAAGAGATCCTAGGAGAAGCAAATGAAACTAACCCATCTGAGAAATACCTCAATCTGGAGGAAGTGAACAAGGCCAAGCAGAAGTGCTTCCCACTCAAAAAGCCAGTTAGTGCCGAAGAAGCAGAGGAATTCTTCCGTAAAATAAAAACAGCGGACTACGAGATAATTGACCAACTTCGAAAGTCTACCGCTCATGTCTCGCTTTTGTCTTTCTTGATAATCTCCACTGAGCATTAGAAAGTGTTGATAAAGACCCTCAATGAAGCTTATGTTCCGATTGAAACCATTGTCGAACAACTAGAGAGAATGGCGGAAAGATTCTTAGCAGTCAATCAGATTTCCTTTAGTAAGAAAGATTTGTCCCCGGAAGGGGCCGCCCACAATGAAGCCCTCCATTTGACAGTTAAGTGTGAGAGGTACTATGTGAAGAGAGTCATGATGAATGGCGGATCCGGAGTTGATATCTGTCCTCTCTCAACTTTGCAAAGAATGGAGAATGGGACTGAGAGAACCAAGCCTAATAATGTCTGTGTACGTGCCTTTGATGGCATCAAGAGAGACACCATAGGTGAGATCGATTTGATTCTGACTATTGGTCCTGTGGATTTCGAGGTGACCTTTCAGGTCCTATACATGGACACTTCTTATAATTTCCTCTTGGGAAGTCATTGGATTCACGTGGCAGGGGCCGTACCTTCCACTCTCCACCAGATGGTGAAATTTGAATATGAAGATCAGGAGATTGTAGTCCACGGAGAGGACGAGCAGTCAATTTACCAGGACCCATTAGTCTCATGTCTCAAAGTTAGGGAAGGTAGCGAACATATAGTCTATGAAGATTTCGAGGTTGTGGTCGTAGATCAATGTGAGGAGGGAAGCTCGTGTCCTTAGCCTTTTCTATCAAATGCATCCATCATGGTCACTACTGAAATGATCAAGCATGTTTATAAGACTGGGAAGGGACTCGGGGCATCATTGCAAGGTATCACAGAACCTATTAGTTTACCTGCCAGCGAGAAGTTCTTCGGTGTGGGTTTACATGCCACAAAAACTGATGTGACATGGGCAAATGAACGAAAGATCAATGTTTGGGTTCTACCTCAGCCAGTCCCACATCTATACAAAACATTCGTCAAGCCTAAGTACGCAGAAGAAGAAGAACATGAGGCCTTCACGACCGAGGAAATTGAGGACAAATATGGAGCCATGAGGCAAATGTTATATGAAGCCCATATGGTTCAGCCAGGTGAAGGCTTGAGCACTGCTGAGGTGCAATTCATAGGGCCCGATGCCAAGCTGCAAAATTGGAAGGCTACTTCATTCCTCGTCAAACGGGAATCCCGGTAGTCCAGTCTTGCCACCTTTTCTACATCACGAGTTATTACAGGGTGTAACTCGAATGTTTCTTTTAGTTTACTGTCTTTAAATTCCAATATAAACCCTCTTATCTTCAAAATTCAATGAAATGAAATCAATATTTCATCGTTCATGAATCTATTTTTATTCTTTCTGATTTGTGTTACTTTTTCTTATTTCTTCTTTCAGTTCTAATAATGCGGCTTTAAATAACATGACATGCTTGCGGACTTCATGCCCAGATCCAAACACGCTATCTAATTGTGAAATAATGAATCAAGAACCAAAATATGGTGAAGAAGAGGCTTTTAGGGAAATAAACCAAAAATTGGAACAATTCGAGAATAAACCTAAGCCAAACTTAAATGAAACCGAGCCGGTTAATTTGGGTTGTTCTGAAGAGTTCCAAGAAACCATGATAAGCATTCACACGAATGAAAGAACCAAGGATGCATTGGTCCAACTTTTGTTCAAATTCAAAGATGTGTTTGCTTGGTCCTACGATGATATGCCAGGATTAAGTGTCGATTTGGTGGTCCACAAGTTGCCAACTTACCCTGATTACCCCCCTGTCCAGTAAAAGAAGAGGAAGTTCAAAACTGATATCAGTGACAAGATCAAAGAAGAAGTCATCAAACAGTTGAAAGCTGGGGTGATCCAAGTGGTCCGATACACCACATGGTTAGCTAATGTGGTTTCCGTGCCAAAGAAAGATGGGAAAACTCGGGTGTGTGTTGACTATCGAGACCAGAACAAAGAAAGTCCCAAAGACAACTTCCCTTTGCCGAACATCCACATACTTGTTGACAACTGAGCCCAACATGAGATACAATCTTTCGTGGATTGTTATGCTAGATATCATCAGGTCTTGATGGATGAAGAAGATGCGGAAAAGATAGCCTTCACCACACACTGGGGCATCTATTGTTATAGGGTCATGCCTTTTGGTTTGAAGAACGCCAGGGAAACGTACATGAGAGCTATGACTACCATCTTTCATGATATGATACACCAAGAAATCAAGGTGTATGTGGATGATATGATTATTAAGTCTAAGACACAGGATGACCATGTTCGAGACCTGAGAAAGTTCTTTAAGCGTCTGCGCAAGTATGATTTGAAGCTAAACCCGGCTAACTATGCATTTGGAGTTCCGTCTGGGACACTTTTGGGATTTATAGTTAGTCGGAGGGGCATCGAGCTAGATCCAAAAAAGATAAAGTCTATTCCGGATTTGCCTCCTCCAAGAACCAAGAAAAAGGTTATGAGTCTACGGAGAATGTTGAATTACATCAGCTGATTCATTGCTCAGTTGACTTCCACATGTGAGCCCATATTCAAGCTACTGAAGAAAGATGCAGTGATTAAATGGACAGACGAGTGTCAAGAAACCTTTGACAAAATCAAAGAATATTTGTCGAACCCTCCAGTCTTGGTCTCACCTGAACCGGGGAGGCCTTTATTTTTGTACCTGACAGTCTTGGAGAATTCCTTCGGCTATGTCCTCGGGCAACACGATGTGACCGGGAAGAAAAGGCAGGCAATATACTATCTGAGCAAGAAGTTCACTGATAGAATTGTCCGAAAATGTCATCAGTGTGAGGTGCACGATGACTTGATTCATGCACCACCTATAAAATTGCATCATATGTCAGCACCGTGGCCATTAGTTGCTTGGGGTATGGATGTCATTAGGCCAATCAAGCCAAAAGCTTCAAATGGGCATAGATTCATATTGGTTGCCATTGACTACTTCACAAAATAGGTTGAAGCAATCACTCTCAAAGTTGTCACTAAGAAAGCAGTGGTAGACTTCGTGCACTCCAACATCATTTTCCATTTTGGTATCCCTACAACTATCATTACGGACAATGCTGCAAACTTGAATAGTCACTTGATGAGGGAGATATGTGAGCAGTTTAAGATCATGCATCAGAACTCTATCCCTTATCGACCCAAAGCTAATGGTGTCGTTGAAGCAGCTAACAAGAACATCAAGAAGATTCTTAGAAAGATGATCCAAAATTCCGGGCAATGGCATGAAAAGTTGTCGTTTGCATTGTTGGGATATCACACAACTATGCGTATATCAGTCAAAGCAACCCCATATCTATTGGTTTATGGCACTGAAGTCGTGATACCCCAGAATTTGAAATCCCTTCTCTTTGCATTATTGTGGAAGCTGAGATTGAGGACAGTGAGTGGATCAAAACCCGTCTGGAACAGTTAACCCTGATTGATGAAAAGCGAATGGCCGCAGTCTGCCACAGGCAGTTGTATCAACAAAGAATGACATATGCCTACAACAAGAAAGTGCATCTTAGGAACTTTGAAATGGGGAAACGCATTTTGAGGCGTATTCTCCCTCACCACCAGGAAGCAAAAGGAAAGTTCGCTCCTAACTGGAAGGGCCCATACATTATCAAAAAATTATTGCCAAAAGGGGCATTATACTTGGGCGACCTTGAAGGAAATGACCTTGAAATAGCTGTAAATGCAGACTCAGTCAAAAGGAATTATGTCTAGTCTTTCTACAACAATAATATTATCTTATTGGGATGACGAAGGCTTTCAGTCTCGCTACCCCAAACACTCCAATCCTTTGCTAACCCTTTGAGTCAGTTACCTTTCTTTGATTACCCTCTTTAGAACCTAAAAACGTTTGTAAAAAAATGAAAATCAAAAACAAAGTTTTCCTGAACTATGTTCGACTTGATTCCGAAAGGATACGTAGGCAGCCTGTCTCTGGGGTTCAGTCATACCAAAATAAAAATCAAATTCCTCCAAAATGAAACTGAGGCAGATGTAATAATGATTCGACGATGATCCCGCCTGAATGGTTCCAAATTTGTAATTCGACCCAAATTCTTTTTACCCCACACCCTGTTCAAGACCTTCCGATCAATCGGCGAGAATGTTCAAGGATCGTAGAATGTGGTTGCTTGGATCTGATGCAACAAGACGAGAGAAATAAAATGAGAGAGTCTTATTGCTAAAACCTACACGGGCACTGTAAGATGATGCTGAGTAGATAACTGAAAAATGAGGGAGTCTTCTTAGTGAAAACTCGCAAAGAGCACTATAAGGCGACGGTAAGAAGAGAAATGAGAGAGGTCCATTGGCAAAAACCTGCAAAGGGTGCCATTGATCAAAAAAGGGAATTCCTTACAACAATCGGCTGACAAGAGTCCTGGCAAGGATTCTCGGTTTTGAGATACTGATTATGAAGGGTTTTTGCGAGATTGGGTGGCTGCGCAGATCAGGTATCTAGTCCAAGAAGCATGTCATGTCTATTGAAGTCTGCATGCACCCCAGATAAGTCCTTCTTTCCTCCCCCGAAAGGGACACTTCTTTTTAAATTCATTTTTTCTATCCTTTCTTTAATTTTCTTTGAATCCCTTTCGGTTTAATCCTCCTCTAAAACTAATACAAATAAAAGATGGCAAAATTGGTTTTACAGGGTTCTGCTTAGCAAACCAAAGTTTAGGGAAATGCACTCAGCCTCAGCAGGTGCATCAAGTCGGCCTCGACTGGCCATAATGGCCGATACTCCAGGTCCAAATTTATTGAAAAGGAAATAAATCCAAAGTCAAGTGCCCATAAAGGCATAATAAGATGAAAAGGCCAAAGCCCCACACGGGTGAACCATCATGTGAAATTTTGTAAAGTCAAGGTCCCTGGTTTTAGAAGAGAGATCGATCTCCAAGAAGACAGCGAGCAGTAGAGGTTTTCATCAAAAGAGTTGGGCCAAGATCAAGACAATAAAGGCCACAAAACCAACCACCGTTTCAATCTAACCATTGTTCTTTGTTTGAAAACATGAAAAAAGTGCAATCCAAGGCAACCTTGCAAGAAGCAGGTGCAACCAAAAAGAAACTGCGCAAGGGCTAGAAACAGCTTTGCAGCAACAATCCATAAAGGGAAATCCCCTCCAAAATTCTTTTCCGCATTCATTCATTCTAAGAAATAAAACAAAAAAGAAGAAACAAAATGAAAAAAAAAAGAAAAAAAAGAGATAAGAAGAAGAACTCAAAACATGGTAGCCTAGGGTCCCCAATCTCTAGTTATGTTTTTTCCAACATAAGGTCTCTACTCCCTAGTTGATTTTATCTTAGACATAGGGTCCCCACTCCCTAGTCGCTTTTCCAACATAGGGTCTCCACTCTCTAGTTGACTTTATTTTTGACATAGGGTCTCCACTCTCTAGTTGACTTTATTTTTGACATAGGGTCTCCACTCCCTAGTCGCTTTTCCAACATAGGGTCTCCACTCCCTAGTTGAGTTTATTTTAGACATAGAGTCTCCACTCCCTAGTCGCCTTTCCAACATAGGGTCTCCACTCCCTAGTTGAGTTTATCTTAGACATAGTGTCTCAACTCCGTGGTCACCCTTTCCAACATAGGGTCTTCACTCCCTAGTTGAGTTTATTTTAGACATAGGGTCTTCACTCCCTAGTCGCTTTTCCAACATAGGGTCTCCACTCTCTAGTTGACTTTATTATTGACATAGGGTCTCCACTCCCTAGTTGAGTTTATTTTAGACATAGGGTCTCAACTCCCTAGTCGCTTTTCCAACATAGGGTCTCCACTCCCTAGTTGAGTTTATTTTAGACATATGGTCTCCACTCCCTAGTTGCCTTTTCCAACATAGGGTTTCCACTACCTAGTTGAGTTTATTTAAGACATAGGGTCTCCACTCCCTAGTCGCCTTTCCAACATAGGGTCTCCACTCCCTTGTTAAGTTTATTTTAGACATAGGGTCTCCACTCCTTAGTCGTATTTCCAACATAGGGTCTCCACTCCCTAGTTGAGTTTATTTTAGACATAGGGTCTCCACTCCCTAGTCGCATTTCCAACATAGGGTCTTCACTCGCTAGTTGAGTTTATTTTAGACATAGGGTCCCCAATCTCTAGTTATGTTTTTTCCAACATAGGGTCTCCACTCCCTAGTTGATTTTATTTTAGACATAGGGTCTCCACTCCCTAGTCGCCTTTCCAACATAGGGTCTCCACTCTCTAGTCATCGTTCCAACATAGGGTCTCCACTCCCTAGTCATCGTTCCAACATAGGGTCTCCACTCCCTAGTTTGTTTTTCCAACATAGGATCTCCACTCCCTAGTTGATTTTATTTTAGGCATAGGATCTCCACTCCCTAGTCTGCTTTTCCAATATAGGGTCTCTACTACCTAGTTGATTTTATTTTAGGTATAGGGTCTCCACTCCCTAGTTGATTTTAGTGTAGATATTGGGCTCTACTCTCTAATCTCTTTTTTCCAAGGATACACAACCCTTGTTTTATTGCTTTCAAATAGAGAAATAATCTAGATTTTCTTACAATAACTCACGAAATTTTCCTAGTTAAAACTGGGGCAGACAAATTTTGTTCGTTTGTTTGCTTTGGTGCCTGAACAGGTTTTCACTGTGAGGCCCAATATTGATATGACCAAAAGAAGGAGTCTTAACCTAAATAAAAGAAAAGAAGAAACAAGAAAAGAAGTTAAAATCTGAGTGTAGAAGCGGAGAAAAGATGCGGACTACTCAAAATTTGATTGAAGTCACAAGTTTTGCATGTCTGCCTTGATTCGAAAAGCTGAAGAATGAACAAGGTTAAAGCTAATGATCATCAAAATTCAGATTAGAGTCTGCAGGAAGAAACATCCAAGACTCAAGATCAAGCTATATAAAGGTTTACAGATAGGAATCTTGTAACTCGTAGTTGATAGGCTTAGCTAGTTTAGCTTTTTATCTTTCATTTTGGTGTAATAAGGAGCTCAGCGAGCAGAGACAACAGCAACAGCAGTGAAATCACAGTTTCCTGGTAGTCCCAGCTACCAAAACTTTCAGAACTACACTAACATGATTCCTTTATAGCCAAGGATATGTAGGTAACCTCCGAAGTAAGGTTCGGTCAGGCTTTTTCAAAAGATGTTTCCCATGGAGTTTCGAACTGGCAAACATCCCTCGTAATTGCTCATTTTATCTTTGCCCGAAAACCCATCGTGTTTCCGAGCAGCTGTAAGCATGTGATTTTTCCCCTATATGAAATACTCCTATAAAATCCCAAGAAAATAGATTTTTCTGTTAATTGTTTGCCATTTGAGGATTTTGTGTAGAATTTTTAATTATTTGCATTTTTGTGCATGTTTAATTTTATTTAAATCATGAAAAATACCAAAAAATATCATGCATTGCATTTAGAATTTTTTTTTATATTTTTAGAATTAATCAGTAATTATTTGGTTTATAGAAATTTGAAAATCACAAAAATAGCTCATTTTTACATTTTTGTCTTTCAGTTTTTAGTTTACTGATTTTTTCTCTATTAATTTAGAATTAAGTTATGTTTATAATTAGTTTAATTTCACATTTTTAAATAATTTAGAATTTTTAATTACTAGGATTTTTTAATTAAAAAAGGAAAGAAGAGAAAAGAAAAGGGAAATAAAATAGTTGGGTTTTATTCTTGAATTGGGGCTTGATCTTAATAACAAAACCAACCCAAAAATATTGCCCCAAACCTGTTAAAATATTACCCAGACCCAGGTCCAAATGCGTTCCACCCGGTCCAGTTCTCACCCATTCCCCAAACGCCCCCGTTTCATATTGATTAATCACAGCCGTTGGATTTTGATCATCCAACGGCTCGAAAATAGGCGGTCAATTAATATAAAACTGTTTGAACTTCAGACCCCCTCCCCCATCTAACCCTTTCACTCTTCGTCTTCATCTCTCTCTCAAAGAAACCCTAGCCGCCTAGGATCCCCTCTCCGCCTCCGCCGCAAACCACCTACCGAAAATCGCATCACGACAGTTCCGGTGTTCTAAAGCTCCCCAAATTTATACCTTGAACCCACCCTTCACCTCCTCAGCCCATATATCTAACTCTTTTCCCTCGAATCCCGGCCAAAATCCTCGAATATTAAATCTAAGATTCGAACCAAAAAACTCTAACTTCCCGAAATTATCCCAAATTCATATCATACAGTCCTCAACCTTCCCTCACCCCTGTCTCACCATTGATTCCCCAAAAATTCCAGAAAAATTCCATTAATCTTAAATCTCAGGATCATCAAGCCCTAATTTTTCCCCTTTTTTGATTTTTCGGTCAAAATTTGGTCAAGTGGACTTAAAACCTCCATTAGTTGACTATTCTTGTTAAGAATAATCGATTAATGGTAGTCAAAGTCCATTTACACTTCAAAGAGTTTGGATAAGTTTGTGAGTTGATCAAGTTTTTGAAATAAACTCCAGTAAATTCCTTTCTTTTCTTTTGATTATTTGGTTTTAATTTGGTTTTTTTCTGCATGTTTAACTGTTCTTGTTTTGACTGCATGTTTTATTTAGGCTATTTTAGACCTGCCTTCTTTTAATTCACAGACCCTTAGGAGGATTGATAATTATTTAGGTTTTGTTGTTTCGTTTGTTTAAGTTTGGCAATTTGATATAGTTTAAATTCTAGTTTGTTCCCTGGTATTTGCATCTCTGATTTTGTTTTGATTACTGTTTAAGTGCATCATTGATTAGTTTCAGTTCTAGTTTAGTTTTTAATCAATTAAACATTTCCTTCTATTTAAGTTTGGACTGCACCCGTTTGACCTCCTTAGGCATTTTGATCCAAATTTCCAACCCTTTTTAGTTTTGTCCTTGTTTGTTCTAATTTGCTCACAGATAGAAACTTTAGGTACTTAATTGAACCTAAAAGTTTAGGTTAAAACTGAAATAGCTGGTAATTCAAAGGGTAAAATTGGGATTTCACATTAGGTAGAATTAGGAAAGTTCTAGAACACAGCACAACTGTCCTTATCCTTAGAAAATACTGGTTTTGGATAAGGAAAAAGGACAGTACAGCTACAGAATATGTTGTACTAGGTCAGAATATTCTTTCTTGGATGTTTTTTTGTGCACTCTATAAAAGAAAACACTTTACTCACTCTGAAAAAGAGGAGGGACACAATCATTTTAGCAATCATCAACACTCAAAAAACATTATTCTTTACTAAACTTCCTTTTTTAGACTTTAGAAAACTTGAAAAAGATTTCCAAAACTCATTCTCTTTTGCTTCACAAATTGAAAATGGTTTGAAATAAGAAATTTTTCGGGGGTCATTTAGCTGATTTTCTGGTTTCAAGTGGCTGATTTTGGGTTTGATATTTTGGGGTTCTGGTTGTTGTTGCTTCTGTCATGTTGCTGCTCTATTCTCATTTAAAGTTTCAGCCAGTTTTGCATCTTTAGTTGATGTGTTATTCAAGGTATTTTGCATCATCTTTCTCCATGTAATGATTTGTTATTGAAAATGATGTAAGACCTGAATTGCAAACCATATATGAAAATGTAGTATTGCTTTTCTTTTCATAATATAAATCTGGTTGGTTGTCATTATGTGAGTATTTTTTAGTAACTTAGTATGGCCTAGCAAATACATAGATACTTTGGTAGTTATTATCTTGAAATTTACTTAAAGTTGTTTTCCTTAAGCATGTGTAACAGTCATACCTTCCTTGCTTCTTATATTAGATGTGTCACACCTCCTTTTTCCGCACCCGATGGGGTGCAAGGGAGTTTTTTCCAATTAAAGGACAATCGAAACGGGATTGGTTTAATTATTTCAGAGTCGCCACTTGGGAGATTTAGGGTGTCCCAAGTCACCAATTTTAATCCCGAATCGAGGAAAAGAATGACTCCATATTACAGTCTGCGTACCAGAAATCCGGATAAGGAACTCTGTTAACCCGGGAGAAGGTGTTAGGCATTCCTGAGTTCCGTGGTTCTAGCACGGTCGCTCAACTGTTATATTCGGCTTGATTATCTGATTTTATACAAGTGTGAACTTATGTGCAAAATTTAACTTTTAACCGCTTTTATCATTTACTGTTTTTATCAAGAATTGCAACGTTGTGAAAATGTATCTCGAACCGCGTTACAATCAATGTACCCGTAGTCGTCGACACACTTTGACTCCATTGAGATTTGAATTTGGGTCACATCAATGTACACCCGAGTTTAAGGAAATTAAATTATTAAAGGCGCGCCTAAAGCGACTAGCGTATTTATTTTGGGTAGGACCGTGGAATTTTACTAAACGGTCCATCCCGAAGTCTAAACAATTTTTAAAGCAAATATTTACTGAGGGTCCCGCAATTTGTATTTTATTTGGCGAGGCTCATCTCATTCTTTTTTTTTTAAAATGAATTTGCAACGTCATGGACACGCATCTCGAACCACGTCACAATCAATGAACCCGTGATTAGAAACACATTTCGACTCCATTGAGAATTGGATTTGGGTCACATAAATGTGCACCCGAGTTTAAGAAGGTAAGATTTATTAAGGCGCGTCCTAAAGAGTCTAACGTATTGTTATTTTAGGAAGAGGCCGTGAAGGTTCATTAAACGGCCAAATCCAAAGTCTAGTCAATGGTTATGTATTTTACTGAGGGCCCCGGCGGTTTGTGATTTATTTGGCGAGGCTCGTCTCATTTTTATTTTAAAGGATAAACCTATAGTGACTATATTTTCTATTAAGTTCGTCTCTAAAATAAAAGAAAATCTCTTAATTATTTACATGCTGAAAACGTAACTTATTAGTTATTAGTTTACGGCTAATGCGATTGGAAAATTGCGATCGAGTTTGTACAAAGAAAAACTGCTTTCATTTTTATATTCTATTATTTACTAATGCTAGAACATGAGAGGGATACACAATAATATCAAAGCCGATTAACTATTCTTCAAATAATTTAAACTAGCATTATTAGATGAAGAAATCATACATATGCAGCCTCATTACTCATTAATTAATCGACTACATTTTTATACAAAGAGAGGAAAATTAATATTCAAACACAGATCCAAACAAAAGAATTCAACAGGAACAGGAGCCTGATTAATATTTCATTTTTCGCTTCAAGCCAAGAGTGTACAAATGTGTACCTGGAAACAGCAGTACAAGAACAAAAGAAGTAGGAGTCAGCAACAGTAATAACGCGGCAACAGCAGGTTCAGCAACACCGCAAAACCAGTAACAACCAGTAGAATGACCCAGTAACAGATTGAAAACTCAGCAGTGCAAAAGTACAATCACAATCAAAGCAGAAGAGAGAATAGATGCAAGAGGCAGTAGTTTCGGATTTTGAATAACCCTCGAGAAAAGCAAACGGAAATTATTCGAGTGAAAATTCAAATTGCATTTCTCTTTTACTCTCAAAATATTTCAAGTATGTCCGCTCTCAAAATGTAGAAAAATGTTTTATGTTCTACCTCACGTATTAAAACTCTCTCCCCGTGACGAGCAGCAGCGATAGGAGCTTCGAACAACAGCTAACTCGTCGAGGCTGTGGTCGTTTGGTTGTTTGGACGATGAAGTAGAAGGTAGGAGTAGCAGGTTGTTTGGTTTGAAACAAAAGCAGCAGCGACATGGACGTCGAGCTCAAGCTTGAGCTCGACGAGCTTCATCAATGACGGATAGGGCTGGGGTCGTTTGAATGCGAAGGAAGTTGTGTCGTTTGGTGGTGTTTGGGACGGGAAGCTGGGCAGCCATGGATGCTTGGTTGGAGCTTTGGAGGAGTTTTTTTGAGTTTGGGGAAGAAGAAGATAGGGAAGGGGCGGATGGATTAGTTTAGGTTTTTAGGGTTTTTGGGTTTTTCTATTTTTTTGTTTTGTTTTGTGTTTTGACAAAATGAAAAAGGGGTGTTGGGTATTTGGGTCATGGGGCGGACCGGGTCGACCCAGTCTGAAGTGGACTGGGTCGTGGAGAAGATTGGGCAATTTTTTTTTGGGCCTTTGGCTTACAATTGAAGAAGTGGCCCAATCCGATTTTCTTTTGTATTTTTGTTCTCTTTTCTTCTTTTATTTTCTAAAACTAAATTATAAAAGTACTTAAATTATTATTAATAACTAAATTAAGTTATAAAAGCGCAAATTAACTCCCAATAACAATTAACGCACAATTAAGTAATAATTAAGCATAAAATTGTATATTTGGACATTAAATGCTAAAAATGCAAAAGGTGCCTATTTTTGTAATTTTTAATTTTTGTAAAACTAATTTAATTACTAACAATTGTAGAATTAAATCCTACATGCAAAATGCGACATATTTTTATATTTTTTATTAATTTAACAAATAAGCAAACACAAACAAATACAAATAATTATCCAAAAATATCACAAAAATACTCAAAATTGCACACCAAGGAAAATCATTTTATTTTGCATTTTTTTGGGAGTATTTCTCATATAGGGCAAAAATCACGTGCTTACAGCTGCCCCTCTTTGCCCGGAGACACGAAGGGTTTTCGTGCAAAGATAAAGCGAGCGATTTTTGCCCATTCGAGTACTCCGTGTGAAGCATTTTTTTTGAAAAAGATTTAACCGAACCTTTATTTCAAAGGTTTCCTACATATCCCTGGTTAAAGGGGAATCAGGTTAATGTAGTTCGGGAAGTTTTGGTAGCTGGGACTACTGTGGGACTGCGATGTTACTGCTGTTGCACGTTGTTATCACTACTTACCGATCTCCTTGTTACACCGTGCTTAAAAGAAAACATGAAGCTAGGCTAGATTGAAATTTGTTCTTGTTGCCTTGCTTTCTTGTCGACTTGTGTTTCCTCCGGTGCTTTTCTTCCGTGAATTTTGGAATGATACTGGCCATCTGCTTTTCTGAATACCAGTTTTCATCATTTTTGTTCGGTCCGCTGGGGACATGGCTTTCTTCATTAAGCTTTTGGCGGTTCCTCTGGTGGGTACGGCTTTCTTCATCAGACTTGTTATGCTGGGCATGATTTAATGTTCACCAGCTGCTTCTTTCAAGACGCGTCTTTTCTTCCTTTTGAGTCATGCGCCTGAATTTGTGCTGGGACCTCTTGTTGCAACCTTCTGTTTCCGGTGCTGAGATTTTATTGTTTCCTGTTGGAGATTCTTGTTGTAACCCTCTGTTTTATTGTCTTCTGACTTGATCTTGAAATGTATGCCTCTGTTATTATGGGCGGGCTCCCAACTTCAACACTTGAAAAGTAAAGACTGGAATGTATGCCTCTGTTATCTGGGCGGTCTCCCAACTTCAACACTTGAAAAGTAAAGACTGGAATGTATGCCTCTGTTATCTGGGTGGACTCCCAACTTCACTACTTGAAAATTAAAGACTGAAATGTATGCCTCTGTTATCTGGGCGGGCTCCCAACTTTAACACTTGAAAAGTAAAGACTGGAATGTATTCTTCTGTTATTATGGGCAGGCGCCTGGCTTCATCATCTTGAATTTAACAACCTCTATTCTCCAGGTGGGATCCTACAACCAAAACAAACAAAACAAACGAGAATTTCCTAACCCAGTTTGCACTGGGAAGATTTGTGAGTCGTTAGCAAAATTGTAACCTATTTATACTACTGATGCAATGATGAGAGTAAACTAAAGACTAGGCTAGGATGTGCATCTCCTACGAGTAAAACCAAAACTCTTGCTAGCAAATGTGTCTGCTAAAAAAACCTCAATGACTCAAACTAGAAAGTGCTTCTTCTATGGTTGAATCGGAATGAGCTAAACTAGGAAGTGCGTCTCCTAAGGGTGAAAACTTCAAAGAACTAGACTAGGAATTGTGTTTCCTATGGTCGAACTCAAAATGAATCAAACTACGAAGTGCATCTCCTAAGGGTGAAATCTCAATTCCGGAAGTGCGTCTCCTGAAATAAAGTATAACCTGAAAAATCCAAACTAGGAAGTGCATCTCCTAAAGTAAAAGTATAACCTGAAAAAGCCAAACTAGGAAGTGCGTCTCCTAAAGTAAACTTAATTCAGGAAGTGCGTTTCCTATGCACGAAATTAAACTTAGGAAGTGCGTCTCCTAGGGGTTAAATAGTCTTAGGAAGTGCGTCTCCTATGGGTGAAACCTTAATGATTTTGAACTAGGAAGTGCGTCTCCTATGAATGAAAATAATTTAGGAAATGCGTCTCCTATGCGTGAAATCTTAATTTAGGAAGTGCGTCTCCTATGGGATAAAAGTAAACTTAGGAAGTGCGTCTCCTATGGGCAAAACTAAACTTTAAGGAAGTGCGTCTCCTATTGGGTACAATAAACTTAGGAAGTGCGTCTCCTGTGGGTACAATAAACTTAGGAAGTGCGTCTCCTATTGGTAGAACTGAACTTGGGAAGTGCGTCTCCTATGGTAAAACTGAACTTAGGAAGTGCGTCTCCTATTGGTAGAACTGAACTTAGGAAGTGCGTCTCCTATGGTAAAACTGAACTTAGGAAGTGCGTCTCCTATGGTAAAACTGAACTTTAGGAAGTGCGTCTCCTATGGTAAAACTGAACTTAGGAAGTGCGTCTCCTATTGGGTACAATAAACTTAGGAAGTGCGTCTCCTATTGGGAAAAACTAAACTTAGGATGTGCGTCTCCTATTGGGTGAAATAACTTAGGAAGTGCGTCTCCTATTGGTACAACTAAACTTAGGAAGTGCGTCTCCTATTGGTGAAACTATTCTTAGGAAGTGCGTCTCCTATTGGTAAAACTTGGCTTAGGAAGTGCGTCTCCTACTGGTGAAACTATTCTTAGGAAGTGCGTCTCCTATAGGTGAAACTATTCTTAGGAAGTGCGTCTCCTCTTGGTGAAACTTATCTTAGGACTAACTTAGGATGTGCGTCTCCTCTTGGTGAAACTATTCTTAGGAAGTGCGTCTCCTCTTGGTGAAACTATTCTTAGGAAGTGCGTCTCCTTAGGATGTGCGTCTCCTATTGGTGAAACTTAGCTTAGGAAGTGCGTCTCCTATTGGTGAAACTTAGCTTAGGAAGTGCGTCTCCTATTGGTGAAACTATTCTTAGGAAGTGCGTCTCCTATTGATGAAACTATTCTTAGGATGTGCGTCTCCTATTGGTGAAACTGACTTAGGATGTGCGTCTCCTCTTGGTGAAACTTACTTAGGAAGTGCGTCTCCTCTTGGTGAAACTTAACTTAGGATGTGCGTCTCCTGTTGGTGAAACTAACTTAGGATGTGCGTCTCCTGTTGGTGAAACTAACTTAGGATGTGCGTCTCCTCTTGGTGAAACTATTTTTAGGAAGTGCGTCTCCTTAGGACGTGCGTCTCCTATTGGTGAAACTTTTCTTAGGAAGTGCGTCTCCTCTTGGTGAAACTAACTTAGGATGTGCGTCTCCTCTTGGTGAAACTATTTTTAGGAAGTGCGTCTCCTTAGGACGTGCGTCTCCTATTGGTGAAACTTTTCTTAGGAAGTGCGTCTCCTCTTGGTGAAACTAACTTAGGATGTGCGTCTCCTCTTGGTGGAACTTACTTAGGATGTGCGTCTCCTATTGGTGAAATTGACTTAGGAAGTGCGTCTCCTAATGGTGAAACTTATCTTAGGATGTGCGTCTCCTATTGGTGAAACTTAACTTAGGATGTGCGTTTCCTATTGGTAAAAATAAACTTTAGGAGGAAATACATCTCCTATGGGTAAAAAACAAACTTAGGAGGAAATGCATCTCCTAAGGGTGAAACTAAAACAAACTTAGGAGGAAATGCATCTCCTATGGGTGGACCAAAACAAACTTAGGAGGAAATGCATCTCCTATGGGTGGAACTAAAACAAACTTAGGAGGAAATGCATCTCCTATGGGTGGACTAAAACAAACTTAGGAGGAAATGCATCTCCTATGGGTGAAACTAAAACAAACTTAGGAGGAAATGCATCTCCTATGGGTGGACTAAAACAAACTTAGGAGGAAATGCATCTCCTATGGGTGAAACTAAAACAAACTTAGGAGGAAATGCATCTCCTATGGGTGGACTAAAACAAACTTAGGAGGAAATGCATCTCCTATGGGTGGACTAAAACAAACTTAGGAGGAAATGCATCTCCTATGGGTGAAACTAAAACAAACTTAGGAGGAAATGCATCTCCTATGGGTAAAAATAAACTTAGGAGGAAATGCATCTCCTATGGGTGAAATAACTTAGGAAGTGCGTCTCCTATGGGTAAAGCTTAGGAAGTGCGTCTCCTATTGGCAAAACTAGACTTAGGAAGTGCGTCTCCTATTGGTAAAGGCTAGGCTTAGGAAGTGCGTCTCCTATTGGTAAAGGCTAGGCTTAGGAAGTGTGTCTCCTATTGGAACAGACGTGGAATTTATTCCCTTGTTATACAGGTGGGCGTCTAATGGTAAAGACATGAAATGTATTCCCTTGTTATACAGGTGGGTGCCTGAAATATGAAATGCACAGATAAAAAGTATTCCTCTCGTTATTCAGGTGGGCGCCTGTCTATACTAAGACATAAAAGTATTCCTCTCGTTATTCAGGTGGGCGCCTGTCTTCGCAAAAATTTTCACAATGAGAAATTTTTTTTCCCCGGTTTGATGATTTTCTTTATGGCCTGTCTTTCCGCCATCAATAACGTTCATTTTCGCTGTTTCTAAATCAAAGAAAATTTGTTAGTTTAAAAACATGGTAAGCGGTCATGCCACTCTTGTTGGGGATGGTTTCCTCTTTCTCCTTTCCCAGCTTTGTGTTCCATTATGCTATCAAACTTGCTGGGGATGATATTAATTGCTAACACTGGCCCATCCCTTTTATCAATCTCATCTTGATAGGGATACCCTTCTTGACACGGGTTTTGCGCCTGTTCCTTGTACCACTTGGATGTACTAGTTGATGGCCTATTTTGAAGTCATTTCCCACTGGTTCCGACCAAACAGACTCTACAAGGGAATTTTCCTATGAAAGGAAAAAATAAAAAGAAACAAAATAAAGACAAAGGAAAAGATGACTCTTTAACAAAAGAAACTATAAATAAAAATCTATCAAACGCAGATACCGACTCTAATGGCCATGACATGCGTATGTGGCCTATCCTCTGTCGTCAATCGTCTCTCAAGACCTTCCCTTGACGATTCCCCATCTGATTCCCAATCTTATTCGACTTGTAGTGCCCGAAGGGTTTTTTCACTATCAAGCCTCTCTCATTTTGGTTTTCTCTCAGCTTTCATCGCCTTATGGTGCCTGTGAAGGTTTTCACCGATAAGACTCTCTCATTTGTATTACTTTCCAGATGGGGATTTGGAGTATCGCCGGTATGACTCTTTCTGTTGGAGATTAGAGTCCTTTCTGCTGTGGAACAGAATGTTATGTTCACCGGTAAGACTCTCATTTATCTGACTTGGCACCTTTTGAAGACTGGTCAGAAGGTCTTTCTTTGGACCGTAATGTGGGTTTTGGATAGGCTAGAAAGAAAGGGTATAAAAGGCTAAAAAAAAATACATTAATTTTGGGTTATTAGTTACAACCTTCGGAATTAGATTTATTCACAATAAACGCAACCTTTGCCCCAGTTTCTTGCTTGGGGATATCCTAACTGATTTTTTTTTCATTTTTCAAAACTATGACCGAGCCGTGAAGCGCCTACGTATCCTCTTTGAGGAATCAGGTCAAACGTAGTTCCCAATTCCTCTGTTTTCGTTGTGACTTTCTTTTCACCCATTTCTTATCTTTCTTTTCTTTTTTTCTTTTGCTTTTTTTTTTCTTGCTTGTTTTTTTTGTTGTTTTGCTATTCTCTTTTTTTTATCTTCCATGTTCGCATCTTCTAGTCGTTGCTACTGATTCCGAAAAAGGGGTATGAAAGAAAACAAATAAGGCTCAAAGGGCAAACGAAGGATAAAGTGTTTAGGTAGCAGAACAAAATGCCTTCGTCATTCCAGTCTTCAAAACATGCCAAGTGCAAACAACACAATTAAACAAAGATTTGCAGTCTCTTCTGATGGTGCTGGATTTGACAATTATATTCGCATTTGCTTTTTCATTTGTCATTTCTAAAGCACCGTTGGGCGACACTCTCATTATCATGCCAATTTGGCGAATCTTGCTTTTAACGGTTTTCTTTATATTTTACTTGCCCCAGTTCCATATGACTCGGGCTCTGAATAATCTCAACCGTCCTTATTTCCTTTAAATGGTCTGATCGCCTTTCCAGGGTTTTATGATTAACTTTTAAGGTTAGGCCCAAACTGTGTGCGCATGTCATGTTACTAGAATCGGCGCTGAACAAAATGACAAAAGGACTAAACAAAGAGATGACTGGAAATAATAAAAGACCGGATTTTGCATTAGACTGCCGGTGAAATGGTTTGAATAACAAAACAAACAAAACAAAGCGGAATAAAATCCTAAAACAAACTGGACAAAATTTAAACAAACGCTATGACAAAACGGAAAATTAAGACAGTCTGACACAAGACAATATCCGAATTATAACCCTAAAAGTCCGAACAACAGAATGACCACAAAATAAGCCACCAAATGCCTCTTTCTTGCTAACCAAGGAACGAAGCGTCCTCCCACTTTATCAAAACTGGCATATTAGCCACTGAGCTTTGCATCAGTATTGTCAAGACCATGGCCAGCTTCAATATCATCAACCTCCGTCAACAAGTTCCCAATAAGATTTGAGTGCTTCTGTTATCAGGCCTGATCCCCGCAGAGTGTGCATCATGAGATGCAAGTAAAGGATTCTGGGTGTCATTGTCCGGCTTACCACAAACCAACCACCTTAACTTTCTTTGCAAAACCAACAGGTTGGAACGGACTCAGTCAGTCCTCATTATTAACAAAATTTTTTCTTCTTTTTTTTCGATTTTTCTTTTTCTTTTTTTTCTTTCTTTTTTTCGATTTTTTTTCTTTTCTCTTTTTTCATTTTTCTGTCTTTTTTTTCATTTTTCTTTTTTTCATTTTTTTTGTTGTGGTCGAATCTTATGGAGATTGCCTACGTATCATGACCCCGCATGAATCAGACTTTGCGTAGTTCGGACCAATAAAAGATAAACAATAATGAACATTTTTTCTTTTCACTTTTTATATTAAAACAAACTGGGTTTCAAAGGTTTAAAGATGACCTACAAACTTGAAAATCAAACAACCCGCCTATTTTAATCAAAAGGTTTACAAACTTCAAAAACAAATGGCCAACTTCCTTCTTCCATTTGCTAATTTTAACCAAATGGTTGTTTTTGCAAACGTGGCCCTTTCCAACTTTCACATGAATTTTGAGGCCGAGGAGGATTATTTTATGACACTTTACAAACTTGTCCGTTCTTTTACGAAAATAGTCTTTCGACAACTGAAAGATACTCTAAGGCTATTTCGGCAAGAACGGTTTAAGACGCGGCTGAAGCTGGCTTGGCTTATTTTTGACAAAACCCAAAGGTATTCACCTGACCGCTGACTTTTTTTCCAAACTACAATAAAAACGTGGTGTTGCAAACACGGCCCTTCAGCGCCTCGGGGACGAAGATTTATAAGGCTGTGTGGGTCGACTAGACCAAAAATCCTAAACATGACCCAAAGGTGGCTATTTATGCAAAGTCAGCCTTCCGGCGTCCCTTTCGGGAACATTCGGCTATTTATGACAAAACAGCATCACCTGACTTATTTATGACTCTTTTTATCATTTTTTCAAATTAGAAAACTCAATATTGCAAGCACGGCCTTTCAACGTCTCGGGGACGAAGATTTTTAAGGCTGTGTGGGTCAACTGGACCAAATCTTAAAAAATGACCCGAAGGTGGCTATTTACGCAAAGTCAGCCTTCCGGCGTCCCTTTGGGAACATTCGGCTATTTATGGCAAAACAACATCACCCGACTTATTTACGACAAAAATCAATATTTGACATATTATTTGTTTTTTATTATTATTATTAATTAATTGTTTTTGGCTTTTTAGCAAAAGATGGGGTTGGATCCGATGAGGGTTGCCTACGTATCTCACATCCGGTGAGAATCAAACCCGCGTAGTTCGGGCTGATCATGAATAAGTAAATGAACTAACATTTTTTTTTAATTGAAATTTGTGAAAGAACTGCTTCAAAAGAAGAAAGGAAGTATTTTTTTTGATTGATTTTCTTTTGAAAGAAAGACTTGTAAAAATTCCTTTTCTTTTGATTTGAACTTTGAGAATTTCAAAAGTAAAAGGAAGATATTTGTTTTTCTGAATTTTCATTTGTTTTTATTCTAAAGAAAAAAGAAAATATTTTTGGAATTTTACTTTTAATAAAAGAAATGCTTCTAAAAAGTATTTTTTGAATTTTGAATTTTCTTTTCAATTTGAAAGAAGAATCAAAATATTTTCGGATTTTTTTTATTTTATTTTTTAAAAAAGAAAGCATTTTTATTATTTTTGTTTTATCAACAATGGAAAATAAAGATATTTATATTATTTTTGCAAGACATATCTTTTTGGAATTTTACTTTGAATTTTCTTGGCAAGACAAATACCCTTTGCAGCAAATAAAGATATATATATCTTTCGAAAATAAAAAAACTTTATATATATATATATATATATATATATATATATATATATATATATATATATATATATATATATATATATATATATATATATATATATATATATATATATATATATATATATATATATATATATATATATATATATATATATATATATATATATATATATATATATATATATATATATATATACCCATTTTAAAACAAGACTCTTTTTTTATTTTTATTTTTATGGCAAGACAAACTATTTTTTTCTAATTTGTTTTTTTTTTTGAAAAACAAGACAAAGCCACTACTCTTTTTTTTCTATTTTTCCCTTGCTTTTAATAAAATAAACTAATAAGACATTTTTTCATTTTCTCAAAATTTCGGCAGAGTTTTGACAGTATTTGTGTATTAGGTTTTTTCAAAAATAAACAATCAATTCCCTAACCGCTATTTCTTTTTTTTTTCAATTTCACAATATTCATAATATTCAAACACCGGTCAGCGAGACAAAATAAATGCACGGAAAACAAATAGGATGCCTCAGGATGGTCTTTTCATATCAGGTTGCTAGTCCTAGACGGACTCAACCCCTGTGTTGAGTCCCCTAAGTCAAATGCAACGTGATGCAAATAAGCGTTCCTACTAGGGATCCGGCATGAAGTCACGTTATTCTATGTTCAAAACCTGGGTCGGTGTTCTAGACAGTGTACCCGAGCGGATAACTCGAGCTGAGGAAGGAGCTCCTTTCCGGGAACCAAAAGGCCAGCCGGCTTAGAAACTTTCCGAGCCTCTTTTATTTAGGGTACGACACTAACAAAATAGGGAGTCTCAACCAGTAAGCACATCCCAGAGGTAAGAAGAGAAGGGTTTCGGCACAGTTTATATACAATTCAAATAATATCAAAGCGGTAAAAGTAGCATTTAGCACATTAAGCTCAAACATGTAAAAATCAGATAAAACAAAATATAACAATTTATCTAAGCTCGAATTTCTAACCCTGAACCAGTGGTTCTGGGTCATTGATCCCCAGTGGAGTCGCCAGAGCTGTCACACCTCCTTTTTCCGCACCCGATGGGGTGCAAGGGAGTTTTTTCCAATTAAAGGACAATCGAAACGGGATTGGTTTAATTATTTCAGAGTCGCCACTTGGGAGATTTAGGGTGTCCCAAGTCACCAATTTTAATCCCGAATCGAGGAAAAGAATGACTCCATATTACAGTCTGCGTACCAGAAATCCGGATAAGGAACTCTGTTAACCCGGGAGAAGGTGTTAGGCATTCCTGAGTTCCGTGGTTCTAGCACGGTCGCTCAACTGTTATATTCGGCTTGATTATCTGATTTTATACAAGTGTGAACTTATGTGCAAAATTTAACTTTTAACCGCTTTTATCATTTACTGTTTTTATCAAGAATTGCAACGTTGTGAAAATGTATCTCGAACCACGTTACAATCAATGTACCCGTGGTCGTCGACACACTTTGACTCCGTTGAGATTTGGATTTGGGTCACATCAATGTGCACCCGAGTTTAAGGAAATTAAATTATTAAAGGCGCGCCTAAAGCGACTAGCGTATTTATTTTGGGTAGGACCGTGGAATTTTACTAAACGGTCCATCCCGAAGTCTAAATAATTTTTAAAGCAAATATTTACTGAGGGCCCCGCAATTTGTATTTTATTTGGCGAGGCTCATCTCATTCTTATCTTTTTTAAAATGAATTTGCAACGTCATGGACACGCATCTCGAACCACGTCACAATCAATGAACCCGTGATTAGAAACACATTTCGACTCCATTGAGAATTGGATTTGGGTCACATAAATGTGCACCCGAGTTTAAGAAGGTAAGATTTATTAAGGCGCGCCCTAAAGATTCTAACGTATTGTTATTTTAGGAAGAGTCCGTGAAGGTTCATTAAACGGCCAAATCCAAAGTCTAGTCAATGGTTATGTATTTTATTGAGGGCCCCGGCGGTTTGTGATTTATTTGGCGAGGCTCGTCTCATTTTTATTTTAAAGGATAAACCTATAGTGACTATATTTTCTATTAAGTTCGTCTCTAAAATAAAAGAAAATCTCTTAATTATTTACATGCTGAAAACGTAACTTATTAGTTATTAGTTTACGGCTAATGCGATTGGAAAATTGCGATCGAGTTTGTACAAAGAAAAACTGCTTTCATTTTTATATTCTATTATTTACTAATGCTAGAACATGAGAGGGATACACAATAATATCAAAGCCGATTAACTATTCTTCAAATAATTTAAACTAGCATTATTAGATGAAGAAATCATACATATGCAGCCTCATTAATCATTAATTAATCGACTACATTTTTATACAAAGAGAGGAAAATTAATATTCAAACACAGATCCAAACAAAAGAATTCAACAGGAACAGGAGCCTGATTAATATTTCATTTTTCGCTTCAAGCCAAGAGTGTACAAATGTGTACCTGGAAACAGCAGTACAAGAACAAAAGAAGTAGGAGTCAGCAACAGTAATAACGCGGCAACAGCAGGTTCAGCAACACCGCAAAACCAGTAACAACCAGTAGAATGACCCAGTAACATATTGAAAACTCAGCAGTGCAAAAGTACAATCACAATCAAAGCAGAAGAGAGAATAGATGCAAGAGGCAGTAGTTTCGAATTTTGAATAACCCTCGAGAAAAGCAAACGGAAATTATTCGAGTGAAAATTCAAATTGCATTTCTCTTTTACTCTCAAAATATTTCAAGTATGTCCGCTCTCAAAATGTAGAAAAATGTCTTATGTTCTACCTCACGTATTAAAACTCTCTCCCCAAAAATCCTCTCAATAATATTCAAGTTCTCAAAACTCTCTCAAAAAATCCTCCCTATTTCAAGTCAAGAATGACTCTATATATAGCAAGACAAGTCTTCCATTCCCAACCCCAAAATTATTCCCCCAATGGCATGCTTTGGCCCACTATTAAATGTCTTCTTTATTTTAAATTTTGTCCCCCATGCCTACATTAAATAAATACCACATTCCCAACCCATTACAATATGTCCCCCATGCCTATATTAAAAAAGTACAAGATTCCTCCCCATTATGTTTTGTCTTGTCCCCCATTACATTAAACAAGTACATCAAAAACCCCACCCCATTATATTTGTCCCCCATGCTTAACATAAAGAATCAAAATAATGTTCAATTACCAAACTACCCCTCCGACCTTATTGCAATTACAAATCTACCCTCGAATGCAATGCAATTTACCAAATTACCCCTCTGCTCTAAACAATCAGTTAATCATAACTCAACCAAAATATAGTCAAGATGACCAATTTCTCAACAATCTTCAACAACAATTTACATGAACATGATGAACAACACAAACTCCAAATTAATGGAAATAAATCAACCATATCGGGAACCAATCCTGGTTAATTTAGACCATTAATGGATGAACAAAGAGACAATAATACAAACAACAATATGCATGATTCAAATTAAACTAACAAATCAAAACAAACATAAACTCACATTAAATCGCTGGATTTAAACATGAACTTCAAACAAAGATGAACATGAATTAAATCTGTTTTAAGCAACACACATGACGGATTCTAACGATTCAAACAACATTAATATTTTCTGGAAACAACAAGAAACAAATTGAAGAAATAATTAATTAAATTTCAATTTGAATCTAACAAACATAAAACTAACAAATATTCACTTAAACAACAATACAAACATGAAATAAACATGAAAAATAACTAATTAACTTCCATTTGAAATCTGAAAAATTAATTTAACAAACAACACATGAACATGAACTAAAAATTAATTCAAACGATAAACGAAACAAACATTTGCCGATTTTAGATTCGAAAATATCAAAACAAAATACGGATAAACATAAAATTCAAAAACTACTAACCGGATCAACACGACATATGTATGAACTGTTTTGACAAAACTCAAATGGGAATAAATCTGTCCGGACTCAACGACGAACTCACCTCCCTTGTAAACTTGACGAACTCAAAACGACGCTCGACGACCTCGACTAAAACTCAAACGAGCAGCTCGTCTGAAGATACAGCAGCTGGGCGAAGGAGAAGTGATGAACAGCAGCAGCTCGGAGGAACTGGACGTCGAGCAGCAGCAGTCCGACGACAGCCAGGCCATGGTGATGCCCAAGCTCGGACAAGCGAAGCAGTAACGGAGGTCATTTGGCCATGGGGAAGATGAATCCGTG
This sequence comes from Nicotiana tabacum, assembly GCF_000715075.1. Taxonomy (NCBI): domain Eukaryota; kingdom Viridiplantae; phylum Streptophyta; class Magnoliopsida; order Solanales; family Solanaceae; genus Nicotiana; species Nicotiana tabacum. Next base: position 23,039,717 of record NC_134099.1, on the reverse strand, counting down.
AAGCTGGTCGACGCAGCAAGCAGAAGCAACTGGTCGACGACGTCCATGGCGAAACGGTACTGGACCCGATGGCAGCGTGCGAGCTTGGCCGTGACGAGCAGCGGCGATGGGAGCTTCGAACAACAGCTGACTCGTCGAGGCTGTGGTCGTTTGGTTGTTTGGACGATGAAGTAGAAGGCAGGAGTAGCAGGTTGTTTGGTTTGAAACAGAAGCAGCAGCGACATGGACGTCGAGCTCAAGCTTGAGCTCGACGAGCTTCATCAATGACGGATAGGGCTGGGGTCGTTTGAACGCGAAGGAAGTTGTGTCGTTTGGTGGTATTTGGGACGGGAAGCTGGGCAGCCATGGATGCTTGGTTGGAGCTTTGGAGGAGTTTTTTTGAGTTTGGGGAAGAAGAAGATAGGGAAGGGGCGGATGGATTAGTTTAGGTTTTTAGGGTTTTTGGGTTTTTCTATTTTTTTGTTTTGTTTTGTGTTTTGACAAAATGAAAAAGGGGTGTTGGGTATTTGGGTCATGGGGCGGACCGGGTCGACTCAGTCTGAAGTGGACTGGATCGTGGAGAAGATTGAGCAATTTTTTTTTTGGGCCTTTGGCTTACAATTGAAGAAGTGGCCCAATCCGATTTTCTTTTGTATTTTTGTTCTCTTTTCTTCTTTTATTTTCTAAAACTAAATTATAAAAGTACTTAAATTATTATTAAGAACTAAATTAAGTTATAAAAGCGCAAATTAACTCCCAATAACAATTAACGCACAATTAAGTAATAATTAAGCATAAAATTGTATATTTGGACATTAAATGCTAAAAATGCAAAAGGTGCCTATTTTTATAATTTTTAATTTTTGAAAAACTAATTTAATTACTAACAATTGTAGAATTAAATCCTACATGCAAAATGTGACATATTTTTATATTTTTTATTAATTTAACAAATAAGCAAACACAAACAAATACAAATAATTATCCAAAAATATCACAAAAATACTCAAAATTGCACACCAAGGAAAATTATTTTATTTTGCATTTTTTTTGGGAGTATTTCTCATATAGGGCAAAAATCACGTGCTTACAAGATGTACAATATGTTTTTATGCCATTTGAGTTTTGTCTCTAAGAAGCTAAAACCTGTGGATTTGGCCACTAATTGGCCAAATCTGCAGGTTCAAAAGCTAAGAGCTGGAACTTTACTGTTGCTAGGCATGCTAGATCTATGTGTCTATGCATTGGACTCAGTTTTGATGGATAAATCATATCCAAAAGAGGCAGAGGTTCATTAGAAGCTTAATTACATGAAGTTGTAATAGATTAGTTATTAATATAGTGTTCATATATTAATAGGTCGTAATGTACTGATTCTGAAAGTTTTATTTTGGATAACTGTAATAAATTTAGGCTTTAATTTCATGTATTGATGTTCGAAACAACAACATGAATAGTGTAATTAGGTGTTATCACATTTTTATGAGTATAGTGGGGCAGTGGCCAAAGTTATGGGCCAAATTTCTAAGGTTAAAAGATTTGAGTCAGACTTAAAAATGAGCCCAAATGGAAATTGAGTCTTGGCAGGTCTGGGCCTGGACCATTGGGTCTAGGCCTTAAGCCCAATAATTGGGGCTCAATTGTAAGGTTTCGTTTATGAGTTATGGCATAAATGCATATCTGTTATGTCTTGCAAATCGAAGTAATGCAATTAATTTTGAATTAGAGTTGTATTTCGGTTTGTTTTTCTCATTCAAGAATGAAGTTGTTTGCAACATATTCGATTGATGTATATATTATGAAAGGGTAGATTGGCCCAACTAGAATACACATAGTATTTGGGCCCACCTGAAGCCCAATGTGGGTAAAACTTAATTAAAATCCAAACGATGTAAGCCCCTTGGAACTCTTATCCTGTTGGACCCGATTTTGGGCCCTAAAACCAGGTTTCAAAGCTGATGTATTTCTGGGCTTCATCAAATGCCAGGCACCTTAGCCCAAGGCATTTCTCAACAGAAACTTAAAAGGCTTGTCCCTAGGCTAAGAAAATTCTAGTTTGAACCTCAATTAGGATCTTAGCTTCACTTAGATAATATCCCTTAGCTAAAATCACTTTGAGGTGTGCCATAAAACCCCCTAACCCATGGCCCTCATGAAACTAATTCAAGAGTTAATCCTTGTAGAAATTGAGGTGTGTCATCAATTAAACTCTCCATGGCCCTCATAAATATTGTTAAAAATTGAACTTTCATAGTTGCTTTAGGTGCGCTCTTGAAATAATTCAATCATAACTACGGGTATGGTTCCCATGACGTAGTTGTGATTTCTAAATTCGGATGTACATATCATGTGACCCGACTTCAATTTCCAACAATGTTAAATAAAACTTGTCGCGAACTGTGGGTGTATTTCATGTAGTGTGGTTTAGGATGTGTTTTAAATGACATTGAATTTTCCTAAAAACAGTAAAAGCGGTTAAAAAATCATAAAAATGCACATAGGTTTAAAATGCATAATTAATCAGATAATAGGCCAGTTATTAACAGTTTAAGCGACCGTGCTAGAACCACGGAACCCGTAAATGCCTAACACTTTCTCCCGGGTTAATAGAATTCCTTATCTAGAATTTCTGGTTTGCGGACTTTAAAAAATAAAAATTTCCTTGATTTGGGATTTTAAAATAAACCGGTGACTTGGAACACCAAATAAACTATTCCAAATGGTGACTCTGATAAGTTAAATAATCTCATTTCGATTTATGTCACTTTAATTGAAAAAACTCCCATATACCCTCTCGGGGTGTAAAAAGGAGGTATGACAACAGGTTGTCCACCTTCAAGGCATATATCTCTCCTCTTTTAGCACCCTTGGCCATCAGTTTCCCTGTCCTCTTGTCCTTTACAACAAAACAATGATCCATCAAACTCAATGGAGCAGCAATTATCTCTAGTAATCTTACTTACAGATAACAGATTCTTTTTGAGCTTAGGAACTATTGGCACTTCACTCATTCTTAAACCAGAAATTGTTCTTTTTCCAACATGTGTGAAATCCAGTTCTTGTCCATTTCTACTGCAATTTTATCATTTTCATTTTAAGGTTTAAGATTATATAAGTTACCTGAATTATTTGTCTCTTGAGTGCTTGCTCCAGAATTCATATAGTGAGCATTATCTCCACCTTTCTAACTGTTCCCATTGAGTGTAACAAGAGCCTGTAGCAAATCTTCTGGTGCTTGACAGGAGAAGTCCCATATGTAGAAGCACTTCATTGCAGCGTGATTATTCCTGCCACATATCTAACAGAATAATGATCCTGTAGTTTCCTCTCCCTTAACAACATTTTCAAATCCTTGAGTGTTTTGATTGTTGTTCTGTCTGGCAGGACTGAAGCCTCTACATCTTGAATTGTAGTTCATGTTGCCTCTTCTACATCCTACAATGAGATACATGCTCTTTTCTGACATTGTCCCAGATATCCAACTCCTTAACAACACATCCTTTTCAGCCCAGTCATCAGCAGTACTGACTTTGTCAACTCCCGTGCCACTATCCTTATCGCTTCTTTCACTAGTGCTTTCTATGTTTATAATTTCTGGCTTTCCTTCAATGAGATAGTTCAAACTCATTATTTTTATAAGTTGCATTACTTGTGTTCTCCATATCAGATAGTTAGAGGGCTTCAACTTCATAGGGCATGAGGCAAAGAGACGATGAAGAGAGGCTATTGAAAAGGTGTTGGAAGCCATATGGACAAAGTTGATACTATGTAGTAAGAACTGGATTTTGACAGCGGGGTTGGCTTCAAAGAAGGTCTGATACCATGTGAAAATATGGTGCAGAGACAATGTCAAGAAGGCAGTGTATATTGATATATCTTCAGTTACATGAGTCCTATGTATTTATACAATATTTTCATCCTATATTTTGGCTATACTACATAGAGAGTAGGACTCTTCTAGGATAGCTAATACAAAGAGTCCCAATTCTTCTAAACTAGGACTAAGTGATTGCATAGTTATCAGGTTTATTAGCCCGATCATTATCTTCAACAGTTGGTGCTTTGGTTGTACGATGTATGGTGAAGTGTTTCATATGTCAAAGGATCGGAGATCGAATCTGCTTACTAGCAAGCTTGTTTTTCCTTTATTCTTTTTTATATTATCAGGCACTATCATTCTCTTTTTTGAGCCAATACTACTACTTTTATTCATTTGCTTCTGACTTTGTTTTACCTTCTTTCCTTTTTATTTTTTATCTTTTCCTTTTGTACTTTATCTAATTCACCATAGCGAAGAAATAAAAAGAAAATTTTCTTTAACAAGAGTTGCTCCAAAGCAGCAAAATCCACTGATCTTTTTCTCGCTTCACAATTTTACGACGTCTGTACTATAGTTTGCTCATTAATTTTCTTATCGTCAAATAAATAGTTGTACATTTATACTATGTGAATAGTAGTAACTTCACGTCAAAAAAAGTTAAGCATCTACGAATTCAAAATCCTGAATCTGTCATGAGGTGAGTTCTTACCATTGTACATCGGGTGACCTATATGGCCTAATAATGTTTAGCAAGCTAGAATTTAAATGGGAGTAACAAACCTAACTAGATTCTTCAAAATAATACTGCAACATTTAATTTAAATGGCATCATCTGTTAGGCATTTACTCTTTTCACACTATCATATAAATGTGAAGTAAATTGTGATTAATGATTCCAAATACATAACAACAAGAGTTGGTAATTTGTTATATGAAATTTGAAAAAAATAAAACAAATGAGAGGTTTGAAGTAAGGGTGGCAAGTGGGCCGGCTCGGCCCCCAAACAGGCCGGTCTCGCGGGCCGCGGTCTCGGTGATGACCCAAAAGGCCATCACTCGTGTTGCAAGTGCATTCAGTATTCCGAGGCCTAAAAACTACCCTTTTTATCCCACCTTGATTTACATGTGTGGTCCGGACCTATATTCGGAAAGCCTTCTATGTGAAAATATAAGAAATAGGATTTTTAGAGTTAAATTTTGATTATGGTTGACTTTGGTCAACATTTTTAGCAAACGAACCCGGATACGTGTTTCGATGATCCCGAGAGGTCCGCAGTAAAGTATGGGACTTGGGCCTATGCCCGAAAATGAATTCCGAGGTCCCAAGCCTTAGAAATTAATTTTTGAAAGAAATTATTTTACTGAATTATCTAAGGAATAAAGAAAAGAATTAATGTTTGAAACTATTGTTACCGGGCCCGTATTTTGGTTCCGGAGTCCGGTACAAACTTGTTATAGTATTTGAAATATAACTGTGAAATTCGGTGAAAAACGGAGTTTATTTGACGTGAGTTAGACTTCCGGTTGAAGAGCTATGAACCTTGAGAGTTCTTGATGAAAATGTTGAGTTTTGAGGTTTAATTCATAATTTTACATGTAATTTTGATGATGTGATCGCACGAGTAGGTCCATATAATATTTTTGAGTTAGTATACACACTTGGTTTGGAGTTCCGTGGGCTCGGGTGAGTTTCGGGTAAGTTCCGGGATGTCTTAGGCTAAAAAACATAGGTGTTGCAGGTTCAGAGAGGTGGAAGGCCTCTGAACCGACAAGTGCGGTCCGCAAAAAAATGAATGCTGCCACGAAGGGGCTTGTGCGACCGCACTTGATGTTGTGCGGACCGCGGTGAGGGCTTGTGCGGCCGCACTAGTTTTGGTGCGGTCCGCGGTGAAAAACAATTCACTGGTCCGAATTCGGAAGCTTATTTCTTTTGATCTACAAAGAATTTTGAGATGATTCAAAAATAAAAGTTGTAGGTCTTTGTGTCTAGTTTCCATAAAGGTAAAGAAAGAACAATTTTGATATTTTCAGAGAAACTTATGTCCAAAATACTAAGACCTATCACTACAGAACACAGGAAGCATGTGCGGCCGCGGTTGATTTTGTGCGGTCCGCATAGGGCAGTATATTTAGATGGGATTTTCAGCTATTTTTCATTTTTTAGACCCCAAAAGCGTAAGAGGCAATTTTTCAAACACCATTTCTTCTCCAAATCAATTGTAAGTCATTTTTAACTAGTTTTCTTCAATCATTAACATCTTTTAACATGATTTCAACTTCAAATCAATGATTTTCATGGGGGAAATTGGGTGTTTTGGGTAGAACCTAGGTTTTTCAAAAATTGGGGATTTGGACCTCGATTTGAGGTTATATTTCAAAACAAATTACATATTTGAGCTCATGGGGGAATGGGTAATCGGGTTTTGGTTCGAACCTTGGGTTTTCACCACTTGGGCCCGGGGGCGATTTTGACTTTTTGGGTAAAACTTTGGAAAACTTATTTTCATGCATTCAAATTGATTCATTTAGCGTTTATTGATGTAATTAAGTAACTTATGGCTAGATATGAGCGAATTGGCGGAGGAAGCAAGGGGTAAAGCTACAATTGAAACTTGAGTTGTGTTCGAGGCATCGAGGTAAGTGTTTGGTCTAACCTTAGCTTGAGAGATTAGGAGTTGTGTCTTATTTGCTACATGTTAATTGTGGATTACGACGTATAGGCATGGTGATGAGTATCTAAATGTTGGTGTCAAGCATGACCGTGAGTCTTGTATTATAATTATTATGACTCCGTCGTGGTTTATTGCGCTTCCTATGTTATCAACATTATTCCCTTGCCGGGATGTTTGTTCGACATTAAAGATCCCTTACCGGGATGTTTGTTTTGATAGTATTGTTCCCTTGCTGGGATGTTGTTGAAATATCATTGTTCCCTTGCCGGGAAGTTGTTATATTACTCTTGTTCCCTTGCCGGGATTCATTGTGATTATTGTTGGCTTGAAATGGGAGCGGGTGGTACACCTACCATAAGATATGATGAAATGGGAGCGGGTTGTACGCCTACCACAAGATATGATGAAATGGGAGCGGGTGGTACGCCTACCACAAGATATGATGAAATAGGAGCGGGTGGTACGCTTACCACAAGATATGATGAAATGGGAGTGGGTGGTACGGCTACCACAAGATAAATAAAATGGGAGCAGGTGGCACGCCTGCCACGAGATACAGGAGATAGGATCGGGTTGCACGCCTACAACAAGATGTGAAAAGAAAGTGAAATCTGCCTTTGTTTTCCTTATTCTTATTAGTGGTTGTATTTTGATTCCCTTGTAATTCTCTTGATATTCTGTTTTTACCTGTTATCCCCCAGAAGCATGTTTCCCCCTCCTATCTTTACTTGTTTTTTCCTGCTTTACTTTCCACTATATATTATATAACTGCACAGTTTTATTTGGTAGTCTGGTCCTAGTCTCGTTACTACTTCACTGAGGTTAGGCTAGGCACTTACCAGCACATGGGGCGGGTTGTGCTGATGCTACACACTGCACTTATATGTAGATACCGGAGCAGCACTAGGTCAGCAGCAGTAGCTTGGGAGCTACTCTTCAGTCCACCGAGATTCCGAGGTAGTCCTGGAGGCGTTCGCAGGCCCGACGTCTTTTTTATAAGTTATTTTGTTATCTTATCATTGTATCCGAGACAGACAGTGTTCCTTCTTTCAAATGATTGTATGTAGTAATCATAGATAGTTTATGAATGTTGTGACACCAGTTTCTGGGTAGAGGCATATGTTGATTTCCGTATTTTTTTGGTTTATTTTATTTAAGTCTTCCGCTTAATCTCATATTCCGCTATTATTTAAATGTTTATTACCTGTTAAAGCAAGTTGTTAAAAGGATTAAAACAAAGAAGTAAAGAATTTTCTAAATTTTCGTGGCTTGCCTAGCTTCTACGAGTAGGCGCCATCACAACTCTCGAGGATGGGAAATCCGAGTCTCACCATTCATGGACAAGCTCAGTAGAGTCAGAAGGATCGGTATGGAGACGTCTGTATTTATCCCTAGAGGCTACATGGTTAGGAAAAATTTCACATTCGTTCTTTCTTGTCGTGTAGTTTGTTTCTTAATGCTAATTGAATTTATACTCTATTCTTTAGCAAATGGCAAGAATACGTGCTTCCTCATCCATTGCTCAACAGCCCGAGCCCCCAGCAGTAGCTTCCACTAGGGGCAGAGGGCGAGGCCGAGGCCGTGCTAGAGGCTGAGGTAGGGGCAGAGCTCAGCCCCGAGTGGCAGCACTAGTGATGGAGCTTCATGTTGAGTTTGATGAGGAGGTTCCGGCCCTAGCAGTTCTGATAGGCCCAGCTCAGGTCCTAGAGGGGTTTATTGCTACCCCAGTTCTTCAGGATGCTCTGGTCCGATTAGTGGGCCTCATGGAGAGTGTCACCCGGGCGGGCTTGCTTCCTGTAGCACCAGTCGTCTATCATGCTAGAGGAGGGGCCCAGACTCCTGCTACTTGCACTCTGGAGCAGGTAGCTCCTCAGATTCAGACTCTAGTGGTTTATCCAGTTAGAGCAGTTCAGCCGGGTGTGGTAGCTCAAACCGACGATAGAGAGGCTATGTCTGCCGAAGCTTTGTGGAGGCTGGATAGGTTCACCAAGCTCTTCACTACTACTTTCAGTGATGTTTCTTCTGAGGATCCCCAGGATTATCTATACAGCTGCCACAAGGTTCTCAGGAACATGAGGATTGTTGAGACCAATGGGGTCGATTTAACTACATTCCGCTTGTCGGGATCCGCCAAGACTTGGTGGAGGGATTTCTGTTTGGCCAGACCAGCCGGATCACCAACCTTGACTTGAGAGTAGTTTACACATCTATTTCTGGAGAAGTTTCTCCCCATTACTCAGAGAGAGGCCTATTAGAGGCAGTTTGAGCGCCTCCAACAGGTTTCCATGACTGTTACCCAGTATTAGACTAGGTTCATCGACTTAGCTCGCCATTCTCTTGTCATACTTCCTACCGAGAGAGAGAGGTGAGGAGGTTTATTGATGGTCTTATTCAGCCGATTCGTCTTCAGATGGCTAGGGAGACTGGGAGTGAGATATCTTTCCAGGAGGCAGCCAATATGGCCAAGAGAGTGGAGATGGTTCTATCATAGAGAGGTGGTCATGGGTCGGAGAAGAGGCCCCATCATTCAGGCAGATTCAGTGGTACCTCGTCTAGATATAGAGATTCATATAGTAGAGTCCATCTCCCTAGGCCTTTCCAGTCAGCACTTCAGGTTTATCATGGTGCTTCAAGTAGTTGTGGTCCTCAGATGCAGTATTCTGATCAGTAGTCCTATAGTGCACCACCAGCACCTATCAGTGCACCACCACTTCAGAGTTTCTAGGGTCTTCAGCCCCAACAACCAAGGTCTTGTTTTACTTGTGGCAACACGAGGTACATTGCTAGGTATTTCCCTCGAGCTTTGAGCAGTTCTCTGTATCAGGGTACCCGTGCTATAGATCAGGCACCAGGTGTCCCACAGGGCGCCTAGCCAGCTAGAGGAGGGGGTAGAGGTGAAAGAGGTGTAGGTAAAGGTGCTAGAGGTACAGGCCATCCTAGAGATGTAGTTCAGGGTGGTTGGGCCCAGCCCCAATGTTATGTTGTCCCGACCAGGCCCGAGGCTGAGGCTTCAAATGCAGTTATTATAGGTACAGTTCTGGTTTGTGATATAGATGCTTCAGTGTTGTTTGATCCAGGGTCTACATACTCGTATGTGTCATCTTATTTTGCACCATATTTGATCATGCCTAGTGATTCATTGAGTGTTCCTAGTTATGTGTCTACACCGGTGGGTGATTCTATCATAGTTGATCGAGTCCATCATTCTTGTATTGTGGTGATTGGGGGTCTTGAGAGTCGTGTAGATTTGTTGCTTTTAGACATGGTCAATTTCGATGTTATATTGGGGATGGACTGGTTATCACCTTACCATGCTATCTTGGACTGTCATGCCAAGACTGTGACCTTAGCTTTACTGGGTTTGCCTCATTTAAAGTAGAGAGGGGCTCCTAGTCATTCTACCCGTAGTCTTATTTCTTATGTGAAGGCTCGGCGTATGGTCGAGAAGGGGTGTTTGGCATATTTGGCATATGTTCGTGATTCTAGTGCTGAGGTTTCCTCTATTGATTTTTTGCCCATTGTTTGTGAGTTTCCTGAGGTATTCCCTTCAGACTTGTCGGGTATGCCACCCGACAGGGATATTGATTTTTGCATTGATTTGGCTCCGGGCACTCAGCCCATTTCTATCCCGCCGTATCGTATGGCCCCGCCTTAGTTGAAAGAGCTGAAGGAACAGTTGCAAGTCTTGATTGAGAAGGGTTTTATTAGCCCTAGTGTTTTGCCTTGTGGTGTGTTGGTGCTGTTTGTTAAGAAGAAGGATGGGTCGATGAGAATGTGTATTGATTACCGGTAGTTGAACAAGGTTACAATCAAGAATAAGTATCCATTGCCGAAGATTGATGATTTGTTTGATCAACTTTAGGGTGCCAAGGTATTTTGAAAGATTGACTTGAGATCTGGCTACCATCAGTTAAGGATTAGGGCATCTGATGTCCCTAAGACAACTTTCCGCACTCAGTACGGGCATTATGAGTTCTTGGTTATGTCATTTGGGTTGACCAATGCCCCAGTAGCTTTTATGGATTTGATGAACCGAGTATTCAGGCCTTATTTGGATTCATTCGTGATAGTCTTCATTGATGATATTTTGATATATTCCTACAGCCAGGAGGAGCACGAGCAGCATCTCAAAGTGGTTATTCAGACTCTGAGGGATAGTCAGTTATATGCTAAGTTCTCGAAGTGTGAGTTCTGGTTAAGTTCCGTTGCATTCCTAGGTCATGTTGTCTCAGCAGAGGGTATTCAGGTTGATCTGAAGAGGATTGAGGCAGTCAAGAACTGGCCTAGACCAGCATTAGCTACAGAGATTCGGAGTTTCTTGGGATTGGCAGGCTACTATCGTCGGTTCGTGGAGGGGTTCTCATCTATTGTAGCCTCGATGTCCAGGTTGACACAGAAGGGTGCCCAGTTCAGATGGTCAGAAGAGTGTGAGGCGAGCTTTCAGAAGCTCAAGATAGCTCTGACTACGGCACCGGTGTTGGTTTTGCCCACAGGTTTAGGGCCTTATACAGTCTATTGTGATGTATCTCGTATTGGACTCGGTGCAGTGTTGATACAGGATGGCAAGGTCATTGCCTATGCTTCGCGGTAGTTGAATATTCATGAGAATAACTTTCCGGTTCATGATTTGAAGTTGGCAGCCATTGTTCACGTGTTGAAGATTTGGAGGCATTATCTATATGGCGTGACATATGAGGTGTTCACGAATCACAAGAGTCTTCAGTATTTGTTCAAGCAAAAGGAGTTGAATTTGAGGCAAATGAGGTGGTTGGAGTTGTTCAAAGATTATGATATCACTATTTTATACCATCTAGGAAAGTCCAATGTGGTGGCCGATGCTTTGAGTAGAAATTCATCCAGTATGGGCAGTCTTGCTTATATTTCGTTCGGTGAGAGACCGCTCACATTGGATATTCAGGCCTTGGCCAATCAGTTTGTGAGGTTGGATGTTTCTGAGCCCAATCAGGTGTTAGCTTTCACGGTCACTCGTTCTTCTTTATTGGAGCGTATCCGTGATCGGCAGTATGATGATCCCCATTTATGTGTCCTTAGAGACACGGTGCAACACGGAGGTGCCAAGCAGGTTACCTTAGGTGATGATGGAGTTTTGAGATTGCAGGGTTGAGTTTGTGTGCCTAATATATATGGGCTCCGAGAGTTGATTTTAGAGGAGACCCATAGTTCCAGGTACTCTATTCATCCGGGCGCCGCTAAGATGTATCAGGATTTGCGGCAGCGTTATTGGTGGAGAAGAATGAATAAGGACATCGTTGCATATGTGGATCGGTGTTTGAATTGTCAGCAAGTCAAGTATGAACATCAGAGGCCTGGTGGTTTGTTCCAGAAGATTGAGATTCCTGAGTGGAAGTGGGAGCGGATCACTATGAACTTTGTTATTGGACTCCCACAGGACTCATAGGAAGTTAGATGCAGTGTGGGTTATTGTTGATAGGATGACCAAGTCAGCGCATTTCATTCCTGTGGCAGTCTCATATTCATCCGAGAGGTTAGCTGAGATCTATATCCGGGAGATTGTTTGTCTTCATGGTGTGCCTGTGTCTATCATTTCGGATCGAGGTACGTAGTTTACCTTGCATTTTCATAGAGCAGTTCAGCGAGAGTTGGGTACTCAGGTTGAGTTGAGTACATCATTTCATCCTCAAACGAACGGTCAGTCTGAGCGGACTATTCAGATTTTGGAGGATATGCTCCGAGCTTGTGTCATTGACTTTGGGGGTTCGTGGGATCAGTTCTTGTCTTTAGCAGAGTTTGCCTACAACAACAGCTACCAGTCGAGTATCCAGATGGCTCCTTATGAGGCTTTATATGGTACGCGGTGTCGATCTCCGGTTGGATGGTTTGAGTCGGGAGAAGCTCGATTGTTGGGTACGGATCTGGTTTAGGAGGCCTTGGACAAGGTCAGGATTATTCAGGATAGGCTTCGTACAGCTCAGTCTATTCAAAAGAGTTATGCAGACCGCAAGGTTCGAGATGTGGCTTTTATGGTTGGTGAGCGGGTATTGCTCCGAGTGTCGCCTATGAAGGGCGTGATGAGATTTGGGAAGAAGGGAAAGCTTAGCCCTAGGTTCATTGGCCCGTTTGAGATTCTTGATCGAGTGGGAGAGGTGGATTATAGACTTGCTTTGCCGCCGAGCATATCGGCCGTGCATCCAGTGTTCCATGTGTCCATGCTTTGGAAGTATCACGACGATCCATCCCACGTGTTAGATTTCAGCACTATCCAGTTGGACAAGGACTTGTCTTATGAGGAGGAGCCGGTAGCTATTCTAGACCGGTAGGTTTGTCAATTGAGATCGAAGAGTTTTCCTTTTGTTCATGTTCAGTGGAGAGGTCAGCCCGCTGAGGCATCGACCTGAAAGTCCGAGTCCGATATGCAGAGCCATTATCCCCATTTTTTCCAGACTCAAGTACTTCCTTCTTATGTCCGTTCGAGGACGAACAGTTGTTTTAGAGGTGGAGAATGTGATGACCCAAAAGGCCATCACTCGTGTTGCAAGTGCATTCAGTGTTCTGAGGCCTAAAAACCTCTCTTTTTACCCCACCTTCATTTACGTGTATGGTCCGGACCTATATTTGGAAAGACGTCTATGTGAAAATATGAGAAATAGGAATTTTAGAGTTAAAATTTTAGTTATGGTTGACTTTGGTCAACATTTTTAGCATACGGACCTGGATTCGTGTTCCGACGATCCCGGGAGGTCCGCAGTAAAATATGGGACTTGGGCGTATGCCCGGAAATGAATTCCCAGGTTCTAAGCCTTAGAAATCAATTTTTGAAAGAAATTATTTTACTGAATTATCTAAGGAATAAAGAAAAGAATTAATATTTGAAACCATTGTTGTCGGGCCCGTATTTTGGTTCCGGAGCCCGGTACAAACTTTTATACTATTTGAAAGATAATTGTGAAATTCGGTGAAAAACGGAGTTTATTTGACGTGAGTTAGACTTCCAGTTGAAGAGTTATGAACTTTGAGAGTTCTTGATGAAAATGTTGAGTTTTGAGGTTTAATTCATAATTTTACATGTTATTTTGATGATGTGATCACATGAGTAGGTCCATATGATGTTTTTGAGTTAGTATGCACACTTGGTTTGGAGTTCCATGGGCTCGAGTGAGTTTTGGGTAGGTTCCGGGATGTCTTAGGCTTAAAAACGTAGGTGTTGCAAGTTCAGAAAGGTGGAAGGCCTCTAAACCAACCAGTGCAGTCCGCACAAAAATGAATGCTGCCATAGAGGGGCTTATGCTGCCGCACTGGATGTTGTGCGGACCGCGGTGAGGGCTGTACGGCTGCACTAGTTTTGGTGCGGTCCGCAGTGAAGAACAACTAACTGGTCTAACTTCGGAAGCCTATATCTTTTGATATACAAAGAATATTGAGATGATTCAAAACCGAAAGTTATCTCTCTTTGTGTCGAGTTTCCAGAAAGGTAAAGACATTACAATTTGGACATCGGTAGAGAAAGTTATGGCCAAAATACTATGACATGTCACTGCAGAACATAGGAAGCTTGTGCGGCCGCGGTTGATTTTGTGTGGTCCGCACAGGGCATCTGAGGGCAGTATATTTAGACGGTATTTTTAGTTATATTTCATTTTTTGAGACCCCAAAAGCATAAGAGGCGATTTTTCGAACAACGTTTCTTCTCCAAATCAATTTTAAGTCGTTTTTAACTAGTTTTCTTCAATCATTAACATCTTTTAACATGATTTCAACTTCAAATCAATGATTTTCATGGGTGAAATTGAGTGTTTTGGGTAGAACTTAGGTTTTTCAAAAATTGGGGATTTGGACCTCGATTTGAGGTCTGATTTCAAAACAAATTACATATTTGAGCTCGTGGGGGAATGAGTAATCGGATTTTGGTTCGAACCTCGGGTTTTCACCACTTGGGCCCGGGGGCGATTTTTACTTTTTGGGTAAAACTTTGGAAAACTCATTTTCATGCATTCAAATTGATTCATTTAGCGTTTATTGATGTAATTAAGTAACTTATGGCTAGATACGAGCGAATTGGTGGAGGAAGCAAGGGGTAAAGCTATAATTGAAACATGAGTTGTGTTCGAGGCATCGAGGTAAGTGTTTGGTCTAACCTTAGCTTGAGGGATTAGGAGTTGTGTCGTATTTGCTACATGTTAATTGTGGAGTACGACGTATATGCATGGTGATGAATATCTATACGTTGGTGTCAAGCATGCCCGTGTGTCTTGTATTATAATTGTTATGACTCTGTTGTGGTTTATTGCTCTTCCTATGTTATTATCACCCTTGTTCCCTTGTCGGGATGTTTGTTTGATATTAATGATCCCTTGCTGGGATGTTTATTTTGATAGTATTGTTCCCTTGCCAGGATATTGTTGAAATATCATTGTTATTTTGCCGGGAAGTTGTTATATTACTCTTGTTCCCTTGCCGGGATTACTTGTGATTATTGTTGGCTTGAAATGGGAGCGGGTGGTACACTTACCACAAGATATAATTAAATGGGAGTGGGTGGTACGCCTACCACAAGATATGATGAAATCGGAGTGGGTGGTTTGCCTACCACAAGATATAATAAAATTGGAGCGGGTGGTACGCCTACCACAAGATATGATGACAAGGGAGCGGGTGGTACGCCTACCATAAGATATAATAAAATGGGAGCGGGTGGTACGCCTACAACAAGATAAATGAAATGGGAGTGGGTGGCACGCCTGCCACGAGATGCAGGAAATGGGATCGGGTTGCACGCCTGCAACGAGATGTGAAAAGAAAGTGAAATCTGCCTTTGTTTTCCTTATTCTTGTTAGTGGTTGGATTTTGATTCCCTTGTAATTCTCTTGATATTATGTTTTTACCTGTTATTCCCCCGAAACATGTTTCCCCCTACTATCTTTACTTGTTTATTCCTGCTTTACTTTCCACTGTATATTATATAACTGCACAGGTTTATTTTTTAGTCTGGTCCTAGCCTCATTATTATTTCGCCGAGGTTAGGCTAGGCACTTACCAGCACATGAGGTCGGTTGTGCTGATGCTACATACTACACTTATGTGCAGATATCGGAGCAGCACTGGGTCAGCAGCAGTAGCTTGGGAGCTAGTCTTCAGTCCACCGAGAATCCGAGGTGTCCTGCAGGCGTTCGCAGGCCAGACGTCTCTTCTATCAGTTATTTTTTTCTATTATCATTGTATCCGAGGCACACAGTGTTCCTTCTTTCAAACGTTTGTATGTATTAATTATAGATAGTCCGTGAATGTTGTCACACCAATTTCTGGGTAGAGGCATATGTTAATTTTCGTATTATTTATGTTTATTTTGTTTAAGTCTTCCACTTAATCTCATATTCCGCTATTATTTAAATGTTTATCACCTGTTAAAGCATGTTGTTAAAAGGATTAAAACAAAGAAGTAAAGAATTTTCTAAATTTACGTGGCTTGCCTAGCTTCTACGAATAGGAGCCATCACGACTCCCGAGGATGGGAAATCCGGGACGTGACATTATTGTACAACCGTATAAATACCATTTCGCAAGTATGACTTTTGCATGCATGCACGCATGCAGTTTTGGCAGCTGGTCTTAGAGTCCGGAACTAAAATGTGGTTCTTTTGGACTCAAAGTATACAAATAGGTGGTAAAACAAAGTTACATTTTTATGTGTAGTGCCACAATACCTGGCGCTATCCATTAATGGTAACTGCATCGTTAATGTATAGTGCCAGATATTATGGCGCTATACTGCAAAAGCTGACACAGCGCAGGTATAGCGCCACAATAACTGGCGCTATTCCCCTTTTTTAAAATTCCATCCGTCTTCTTCATCGTTTCTTCCTTCATTATTTAACCCCACTTCTCTTCTTGGTCCCCCCTATACCCGCTGCTTCCCTCCATTTAAAAAAAAATCTGGGACCCCCGACACATAAAACTTGAAGAACGTAGGTCCCACATTCGAGTAGAGCTTTGTGTTATTGTTGATTCACACTACCGGAATCAAAATTTTAATCTTTTTGCTTTCCGAAAATTCTAAATCGAGGTATTTCGATTTATTTTAAGTTGAAACATTTATAATAATGCATATTATTTGATTTGTATGTGTTCTATTTCGGTTTGTATTTTTTTTCGAAACTAGCATGTTAAATTTATCCAGATTTAATATTAGTGTTTTCTAAAAAAATATAAATTTGTAAAATAAATTTGTCTGTTAATATCCTAATTTATATATATGTGTTTTCATGTCGTTCTGTATTTTATTTGCAATTAAATTTATTTGTTGTTTATGTTTAGTTTAGATTATTTTTTAGCGTAGTAAAATCTAGACCTTTTTAACGAAGTAAAACGCAGACCCTTTTAGCGTAGTAAATTTAGAGCTTTGTAGCATAGTAATGTGTAGTATTTTAGCTTAGAATTCCTTTTGCTTAAGTATCTTATACTGGTTGTTGAAAATGCAAACTTTGTACAATTAAGTTAATAATTGTATCAACACACATAATTAGTAATTTGTACAATTAAGTTATTAAAAATATGAATTTAAACTATAAAAAGATACATAATTATTAATGATAGTTTGGTGTCATTGGGTCAAAATATCAAGTGTGTGTGTGTGTGTGTATATATATATATATATATATATATATATATATATATATATATATATATATATATATATATATATATATATATATATATATATATATATATATATATAATTTATACAATTAAGTTATTAAAAATACGAATTTAAATTATAAAAAAACACATAATTATTAATGATACTTTGGTGCCATTGGGCCTCAAATTACCGAGCCCGAAACCCATAGGTATATATATGTATATATATATATATAAAATTTAATAAAATTAAGTTATTAAAAATATGAATTTACAGTTGACAATATGGACGCTACTATACATCCCGACCCTCAGACGTTGGATCTATTAGCCATACAGCCCCAGCATAGATCCGAGTATATATGGGACGGAAAGTTGCTTACGCAGACTTTCCAGGCTAGGAGAGTGGATCTATTGGGGGAGTTTTTGAGTCCTCCCCGCGTTCTACATCCCCGTGTGGTCCATTACCTGGAAGAGATGGGATTATACAGGATTATTAGTATTGGCCGCATACAGCTCGACTATGTTTTGATCACGGCCTTGATTGAGCGGTGGCAACCGGAGACATACACTTTCCATCGGCCCATCGGCGAGGCCACCATCACACTCCAGGATGCTGAGATTTTATACGGCCTGTCCGCTGATGGCTTGCCAGTTTTACTACCTGCGACGATGAGATATTATTCGCGCCAGACATATTGGAATATGCTGCACATGCTCATGGGTTCCATGTCGGAGGATGAGGAGGTAGCGTCTGGGGCCAGTCGTATGCAGCTGGTCCCCATTAGAGACCACCTGGTGCAGATCCACCATACTATCACCACGAGTCAGCGGAGGTGGATGTACAACAATATACGAGGCTCCTGTTGCTCTTTCTATTTAGGGGGGAGAGGTCTTGTTCCCGAACACTTCGGGGAACCTAGTGAGCCTCCGTTTTCTGCATCATGCTACCCGGTTCGAGGATACAGCCAGCTACAGCTGGGGTGGTGCTGTCATCTCATTTTTGTACAGGTAGATGTGTCGGGCTTGCATCGGCACACAGAGAGACGTTGGTGGCTTTTTTGCCGCTTCTACAGGTGACAACATATTCAAATAATATGTCCATTAGTTACAATTCTACCAAGTTATAGTTAATCTTATACTTTACGTCAACTTTGTATGTTAGGTTTGGGTTTGGGAGCGATTTCTATAGTTTCGGCCACCTCTACCACAGCTACCGGCTAATGTAGAAATTCTAAATCTCCCTCTAGCATGTAGGTGGGTTATGCGTCGTAGACTTGCACGAGAGTATGATGCCCATCTTAATCTCCCCCTCTGCAGGGATGTGTTGGATTTGCTGGAGGATGCACAGGTTAATATCTAACTAAACTTACATGTTGTTGATTAACTTAGTGTTGCGCATTCTAACGGTTTGTATTCTTATTTGATAGTTCATCTGGACATCGTACAACGATGAGATAATAGGTATCATGCCAGTGTACTACACGTTCGACCGACATATTTGGAGGGCTTCTATCCCGCTCACATGCCGCGATATTGTCGAGTATTATGCCTCCGAGCGGGTATTTCGTCATTTTTGCCTGCCACAGCCTATACCTAATCTGCCTGCATAGCATGCTTTACATTATTAGAGGGATGATTGGTCCAAGGCGGACGACACATTTATGGCATGTCTTAACGACCAGTTGGGTATTTGGGACAAGCGAGGGGACTTGACCGCACCTCCGTAGCACTTTCATATTGAACGTTATATGGCATGGTACCGCACTGTTTTCTGACTTTTTATCAGGAACCCAGTTCATCAGGCACACGGTCGGTACTTCCCATACGTCGGGAGACACGAGGCCCTGGTATATTTTCTATTATTATTAATTATATACCTGTAATTTAGTGCCAAATACGTAGTTTATATTTTTTACTTTGTGCAGGTGATTGGATTGTATACCGTCTATCGTATGGGGTAGCAGATGCAGCGTTATGTCCACGATCTTGTGGTCATGCAGTATTATAGTCGTCGATTCATGGATGTGGCTGCCCAGACACTGCAACGAGCTCGATTGGATCAGCGTTTGGCATACGAGGTTGATTATATGGACCCAACCACGTACCAGCGGGGTGGTGGTATCCCACGAGCTGGTGGTGCCCGACGAGATGGCAGTGGCCGATGAGCTGGTGGTGCCGGACGACGTGGTCGTGGGTGGAGAGGAGGTGGTCCCCAGCAAGGGGACGTTGAGGCTCCTGCTGATGATGTTGCTGCTGATATGGCAGGTGGCATGCATGAGATCGACATACCGTCTTACAGCCTTGGAATTTATCCTCCTTCAGTTCCTTCGTAGGTGACCCCATCGGGTCAATTATTGATCACGGGCTCGAATATTTAGGAAGCGCATTGGGGTAGATACTTCCCAGGCCCGTAAACCACTGATGAGGATCGACCGACCCGAGATTTTACTAGTGGGCGCCGATTGAGTTATGGCTCCTCATCACATGCGCAGGTATGAGTTTATTAGTATTGAATTTGAATTTGTTTTAACTGCAACTTATTTTTTTTAACTTTATTAATTTCCTTTTTAAGGCTTCATGCGATGCTGCGATAGATGACTACATTAAGGATCCAGACACGATTATGGTAAGACAATATGAATTGCTGTGAATTGTTATTTATTTTTCTATACTAAGTTTCATATTATTATGTAGCCTTTTACTGGACCTGACAGCACCACCGATACATGTCATCCTGCGCCGCATCCGGTGATAAGGAGACGACTTGATGATGATGATACTAATATCATACCTGGGCGGAAGGGGATGCGCCTCAGGCCAGCGGCTGCATTGAGACACACTAGATGCAAGACACATTGATTCGGCCTTCCTTTTTTTTATTTGTTGTAAATAATATTTTTATATACATTAAAAATAATATTTAATCGAATGTGCCCATTACTTTATTTAGTTCTCCATTCGTTTGATAGTTTCATATAACAACACAAGCACTTAAACTTAACTTCCACTTCAATTAAAATAAAATTTAGTACAACACAAGCACTTAAACTTAACTTCACTTCAATTAAAATAAAATTTAGTACAACAAACAAGGAAAACATTACTATAGCACAAACACAAACATAGCAGGCCCACATAATAAAAATACATGAAATATGAAAAATATACTAAACACATACATGTCAATGTTTAGCCCCGGTTGTCATTTATTCTCCGCTCCAACCACTTATATCGTTCTTCCAGTTGGTCTTTTTCTTCTTCTACCTCTTTCAAATTCGCCTTCACCTCCGCAAGTTCCAGTTTATATTTTTTTTTACGTTCCTTTTGTGCTTTACAATTCCATTGTGTTTTCCATTTTTCTTCTTCCACCTCCTTCAGGCCCTCATGTCTGCAATAATTCTATTGCTTTCTTTTTCATGTTCTCGTTGTCTTAAACACATATTATGAAGAAACTGCAGTTGTTCTCTGTAACATTCCTGATAACATAGTTCATCAACCCATTCCTCAAAATCACAAATAGGTTCACCGGGAACCTTGTAACACTTGTTCATACAGTGCCAGTAGCGGCGTCCAACTTCACCACCGTCCCAACAATTTTGCATCAAGCATGCTTTTTCACAGTTGCACTTTGGTGGACAAAGAGGTTGAGCCATTTGTGAAATATTTGATTTTATTAAAAAAAACCTGACTTTTAATGAAATATTTGCTTTTAGTAAATTTTGAGCACACAAAATAACTTCAATGAGCCCTATATTTATAGGCGAGACAACATACACATAACGTACTATCTAATGACGCTATATTTTGCGTGTTAAATATCATGATGTTGACAAGACAACTTTATGTCAGCTGCTCAGCTTTTTCAGTTTGACAAGACAACACACACATAATGTACTATCTAATGGCGCTATATTTTGCGTGTTAAATATCATGATGTTGACAAGACAACTTTATGTCAGCTGGTCAGCTTTTTCAGTTCAACAAGACAACACACACATAATAAATATACAGATAATTTTATTAAATTATTATTTAAATAGGTAAAATGGGAAAGTACAAATCATAATTAACAAGCATAATTTTGTTTCATAAATCATGCAACATAAACTTAACAACTAATTATTATAACATCAACTCATGGGTAGTCAGGTACACTAGAAGAACACCCACCTCGAGCTTGATTAATGTTGCCACTCAAAGGACATTTTCTACGGTCGTGTACTGTTTGCGAGCATATGCCACATTTGCGTGCATAAATGGTGTCACTAACATCCATTTGGTTCCATATACGCGTTCTCTTCTGCACCTGTCTTTTATGCAAATAGGACTTGTTACACACCATTTTAAATGGTTTCGAAGGTCAATAATACTCAGCACCCACTGGCTGCAATTGACCACTATATGTGTTTAGGTACTTGGAAACACTATATTGTTGATCAACATAGTTGGTCTCCGCATAACCAACACGATGAAAACATTTGATGGCATGTGAGCAAGGCATGTGGTAGATGGACCATTTTCCACAGGAGCATAACCTTGCAGATTCATTTATAGTATGTACATTATTACCCCGATTATTATGGATAGTGGTGCGACTTCAAAAAAAAACTCTTTCGTTATCATACTGCAAAAATAAATGTCAATGTACTCACCGTCTGTATTTCTCAAATCTCTTCATAGGCACTGGCATAAATTCAACACCCCTCTCCATCAATTCCGTTGCAGCTGCAGACCGTTCAACAAACCTCTCCGCCATCTGCTTGAACGACATCCGCACCATGGCTATGATGGGAAATCCTCTTGCCGACTTCAATAACCCGTTGAAGGATTCTGACGCATTTGTAGTAAGAATTCCCCATCGTCTGCCACAATCCGCATGCAATGTCCACTTTTCAGGGTCATGTCACATTAACCAATGATAGGTTGCCTCGTCTTCTTGCTTGATAGAATTTATGCAAATCCATATGCCTCTGGAATTTATGTTGTTGGTGGTCTGTTGCTACATCCACATCAAATCATGTAGATCCTTGGTCATATCGTACTTTCCATAGACATGAGTTCCATCTATGGATATTACAGGTCGGCAATGCGAAAAACCATCAATTGTTGGCTTAAATGCCTAGAACACATAATTGAATATGTATTCTGGTGTTCCCAGACTCTGCTTAAGCTTTCATTCAACAACTTTCTCGGGGTTAAAATGCTACAGTGCGACCATGTACTTTGGCAGAGATACAAATGACTTATCCCAATTACCGTAGACAATTTCTAACGCTCATTTGTGCCCGAGAAATGCCTTTGTTTTCGTAATGGTATGGTCATATTCTTGGTGGATTGATGTAATGCACTCTTTGATTGTATACCTTATGGACTCTTCGAGGTGCGGAATAAGTACAAGAGAAATCAAGTCAATATCCAAGTTGAAGTGATTCCCGTTGAATGTGTCCATTTCACATATGTGGGTGGGAATGTATTTACCCACTTTTCACATACCTGTCTTCTTCTTGGTCGCATGCAACATCCAATTACATGGCCAAAACCACCTGCAGCAAACAACCTTATATACCATCGGACTTGACTCCCATACCTGCATCTCACGACACTCTTTTGCGCTGTGCATTTTAAATCCCTGCTTAAGCGCGCTTTATTAGGAAGAAGCATCCCCTTTGCAAGCACTGTTGGTCTAGACGCATCCCACATTGCTGTCCGGATTTCATCAAAATCCCTTGTGAGAGCTTCCACATCCGGCACGGTTGGCAAGTTATCAGAGTAAGGAATCTACCTTGAATGAAATGAAACTTCGGACTCGTACACTCTTCATCTAGTGGGGTCTCTCTTCAAATCAGGTCCTTCCTCCTCATCCTGCTCATGACCATCCTCACGAGGAAAGGGTGTCTCGTCTCCGGATTCATCAGCATTGTTATTGTAATCACTGTTCTGTTCCTCACTCTGTGCATATGTCAGATCCCAATGTAATACGTTATTTTCGGTCAATTGAGTGAGTATGGGTGGTTCAACTTGCTCGTTTTCACTGCACAACCAACAAAAATACAAGTTACTGAATTAATAAATGCTTTCCATTTGGCTATATCACTTCAATTACAAATCGTAATGTGATGAAATTCCATGATGGACGTTTGTGATGACTACCGGATGGGGCACTTGTAAAATTCATATCCGGCCGGTACCCCCTATTAAATATATGAGCGTTAATACAAATTCAATATGCCAAAAATATACATAATTAACACAAATGAAAATTGAAGTTTACCACTCGTCTTGTGAATTATGGAAAGCAGGGTATAAATTATTTTCTCACTTCTCATTCGTCGGCGATGATAAGTTTAAATCAAGGAAAACTCTTTCATCCGGAACCTGTCCGACAAAAACTGCTCCAAAATAACCACCCAATGACTGGGAGTTATCTCTACTATGTACAACCTCATTTTTTGGAACGTCTTCGACCTTCAAGTACATCTCCAACATTGTGATTACAAGAAATTCCCGACATTCGTCTGGAGTCCTCATAAAATCACTCAAAGTTTCATCATCGTCGATGTTAAACTCCGAGTAAAAAGCAACCCCTTGCGGAGTGACGGAATATGGATATCTTCCGGTTACTTTAAGTATCATTGAACGTTTCCTCAGACTTATTTTTTTGCATAACAACGATATCAATTTATCGTACTCCATTGTAAGTGGAAATTTAACATGACACTGAGCAGGTAAACTGTAGCCCACAGAGTTATTCTCCATCACAACCTCACCCCCAATATAATGAAACTCTTATTCTACGCTCTTCAGACATAATGAAAAAATGCTGGAGAATTTAAAAACAATAAACGTTTCAACAAGAGTTAAAAAAAATTGAATGAATTTCTATACATGGCCGCACTGCAACACTGCAAAAGTACATGGCCGCACAAAAATTTGAATGAATATATACAAAAATTTGTATCTCTGCCAAAGTACATGGCCGCACTGCAGCACTTTAACCCCGGGACAGTTGTTGAATGAAGGCTTGAGCAGAGTCTGGGAACACCAGAATACATATTCAATTATGTGTTCTAGGCGTTTAAGCCAGCAAGTGATGGTTTTTCGCATTGCAGGCCCGTAATATCCATAGACGGAACTCATGTCTATGGAAAGTACGATATGACCAAGGATCTACATGATTTGATGTGGATGTAGCAACAGACCACCAATAGCATAAATTCCAGAGGCATATGGATTTGTATATATTCCAGAGGCATATAGAATTCCACTGGCATAACCAAAGTTTGTATATATGTGTTTTCATGCCGTTATGTATTTTATTTGCAATTAAATTTATTTGTTGTTTATGTTTAGTTTAGATTATTTTTTAGCGTAGTAAAATCTAGACCTTTTTAACGTAGTAAAACGTAGACCCTTTTAGCGTAGTAAAATTTAGAGCCTTGTAGCGTAGTAATGTGTAGTATTTTAGCTTAGAATTCCTTTTGTTTAAGTATCTTATACTGGTAGTTGAAAATGCAAACTTTGTACAATTAAGTTAATAATTGTATCAACACACATAATTAGTAATTTGTACAATTAATGTATTAAAAAATATGAATTTAAATTATAAAAAAATACATAATTATTAATGATAGTTTGGTGCCACTGGTCCTCAAAATATCGAGCCCTGAACCCATATATATATATATATATATATATATATATATATATATATATATATATATAATTTGTACAATTAAGTTATTAAAAAATATGAATTTAAATTATAAAACAAACACATAATTATTAATGATAGTTTGGTGCCACTGGGCCTCAAAATATCGAGCCCGGAACCCATAGGTATATATATATATATATAATTTGTACAATTAAGTTATTAAAAAATATGAATTTACAGTTGACGACATGGACGCGACTATACATCCCGGCCCTCGGACGTTGGATCTATTAGACCTACAAACCCAACATAGATCCGAGTAAATATGGGACGAATAGTTGCTTACGCAGACTTTCCGGGCCAGGAGAGTGGATCTATTGTGGGAGTTTTTGAGTCCTCCCCGCGTGGTCCATTACCTGGAGGAGATGGATTATATAGGATTATTAGGATTGGCTGGATACAACTCGATTATGCTTTGATCATGGCCTTGATTAAGCGGTGGTGACCGAAGACGCACACTTTCCATTTGCCCATCGGCGAGGCCACCATCACACTCCAGGAAGCTAAGATTTTATATGGCCTGTCCACTGATGGCTTGCCAGTTTTACTGCCTGCGACCATGAGATATTATTTGCGGCAGGCATATTGGGATATGCTGCACATGCTCACGAGTTTCATGCCGGAGGACGAGGAGGTAGCGTTTGGGTCCAGTTGTATACAGTTGGTCCCCATTACAGACCACCTTGTGCAGATCCACCATACTATCACTGACGAGTCAGCGGAGGTAGATGTACATCAATATACGAGGTTGTTGTTGCTCTTTTTATTTGGGGGGGGGGGTCTTGTTCCCGAACACTTTGAGGAACCTAGTGAGCCTCCATTTTCTGCATCATATTGCCCGGTTTGAAGATAGAGCCATCTACAGCTGGGGTGGTGCTGTCATTTTATATCTGTACAAGTAGATGTGTCGGGCTTGCATCGGCACACAGAGAGACATTGGTGGCTTTCTGCCGCTTCAACAGGTTACAACATATTCAAATAATATGTACATTAGTTACAATTCTACCTAGTTATAGTTAATCTTACAATTTACGTCAACTTTGTATGTTAGGTTTGGGTCTGGGAGCAATTTCTGCAGTTTCGGCCACCTCTACCACAACTACGGGCTAATGTAGAAATTCTGCAACTCCCTCTAGCCTGTAGGAAGGTTATGCGCCGTACTCTTGCACGAGAGTATGATGTCCATCATAATCTCCCCCTCTGCAGGGATGTGTTGGATCTGCTGGAGGACGCACAAGTGAATATCTAACAAAACTCACCTGTTATAGATTAATTTAGTGTTGCGCATACTAACGGTTTATGTTCTTATTTGATAGTTCATGTGGATGTCGTACAGTGATGAGGTGATAGGTACCCTTCCAGCATATTGCACGTTTGGTCGACATACTTGGAGGGCTTTGGTCCCGCTCATATGCCTCGATATTATCGAGTATCATGCCTCCGAGCGGGTATTTCGTCAGTTTGGCCTGTCGCAACCTATACCGACTCTGCCTGCATGGCATGCTTTACATTATGAGAGGGATGATCGGTCCAGGGCGGACGACACATTTATGGCATGGCTTAATGAGTAGTTGGATACTTGGGATAGGCGAGGGGACTTGACCCCACCTCCGCAGCACTTTCCTATTCAATGTTATATGGAATGGTACCGCACTATTTTCCAAGTTTTTATCGGGAACCCAGTTCATCAGGCACACGGTCGGTACGTCCCATACGACGGGAGACACGAGGCCCTGGTATGCTTTCTGTTATTATTAATTATATACCTATAATTTATTGCCAAATATGTAGTTTATATTTTTTACTTTGTGCAGGCGATTGGATTGCATACCATCTATCATATGGGGCAGATGCAGAGTCATGTCCACGATCATGTGGCCATGCAGGAATATAGTCGTCGATTCATGGATGTGGCTGGCCAGACACTGCAGCGAGCCCGATCGGATAAGCGTTTGGCACATGAGGTTGATTATATAGACCCAGTGCAGTACCATCGGGGTCATGGTATCTCATGAGCTGGTGGTGCCCGACAAGCTGGTGGTGCCGGATGACGTGGTCGTGGGCGGAAAGGAGGTGGTCCCCATCGAGGGGGCGTTGAGGCTCCTGCTAATGATGTTGCTGCTGATATGGCAGGTGGAATGCATGAGATAGACATGCCGTCTTACAGCCTTGGAATTTATCGCACTCCAGTGCCTTTGTAGGTGACCCCATCGGGTCAAGTATTGATCACGGGCTCGGATATTCAAGGAGTGGATTGGGGTAGATACTTCCCAGGCTCGTCTACCACTGTTGAGGATCGATCGACCCGAGATTTTTATAGTGGGCACCGACTGAGTTATGGCTCCACATCACATGCGTAGGTATGAGTTTATTTGTATTGAATTTAAATTTGTTTTAACTGTAACTTATTTATTTTCTTTAAATTTTTTAATTTCCTTTTTAAGGCTTCATGCGATGCAGCGACAGATGACTACATTTAGGATCTAGACACGATAATGGTAAGACAATATAAATTGTTGTGAATTGTTATGTAGTTTTCTATACTAAGTTTCATATTATTATATAGCCTTCTACTGGAGCTGACAGCACCACCGATATATGTCATCCTGCGCCGCATCTGGCTATAAGGAGACGACTTGATGATGATGATCCTGATAGCGTACCCGGGCGGGAGGGGATGCGCCTCAGGCCAGTGGCTGCATTGAGACACACCGAATGCAGGTCACATTGACATGGTGTAAACAATATTTTTGTATACATTAACAATAATATTTAATAGAATATGCCCATTAATTTTTTTAGTTCTTCATTCGTTTGATACTTTCATAAAATAAAATTTAGAACAACACAAGCACTTAAACTTAACTTCCACTTCAATTAAAATAAAATTTAGTACAACAAATAAGGAAAACATTACTACAGCACAAACACAAGCACAAATACAAGCATAGAAGGCCAACATAATAAAAATGCATGAAATATGAAAAATACACTAAACACATACATGCCAATGTTTAGCCCCGGTTGCCATTTGTTCTCCGCTCCAACCACTTATATCGTTCTTCCAGTTGTTCTTTTTCTTCTTCTACCTCTTTCAGTTTCGCCTTCACCTCCGCAAGTTCCAGATTATATTTTTTTTTACGTTCCTTTTGTGCTTCACAATTTTATTGTGTTTTCCATTTTTCTTCTCCCACCTCCTTTAGTTTCTCCCTCAAGTCTGCAATAATTCTATTGCTTTCTTTTTCATGTTCCCGTTGTCTTAAACACATATTATGAAGAAACTGCAGTTGTTCTCTATAACATTCCTGATAACATGGTTCATCAACCCATTCCTCAAAATCACAAATAGGTTCGTCGGGAACCTTGTAAAACTGGTTCATACAGTGCCAGTAGTGGCGTCCAACTTCACCATCGTCCCAACAATTTTGCATCAAGCATGCTTTTCCATAGTTGCACTTTGGTGGACGAAGAGGTTGAGCCATTTGTGAAATATTTGCTTTTAGTAAAAAAAACCTGACTTTTAATGAAATATTTGCTTTTAGTAAATTTTGAGCACACAAAATAACTTCAATGAGCCCTATATTTATAGGCGAGACAACACACACATAACGTACTATCTAATGGCGCTATATTTTCCTTGTTAAATATCATGATGTTGACAAGACAATTTTTTGTTAGTTAGTCAGCTTTTTCAGTTCGACAAGACAACACAAACATAACGTACTATCTAATGGCGTTATATTTTACGTGTTAAATATCATGATGTTGATAAGACAACTTTATGTCAGCTGGTCAGCTTTTTAAGTTCGACAAGACAACACACACATAATAAATATAAAGATAATTTTATTAAATTATTATTTAAGTAGGTAAAATGGGAAAGTACAAATCATAATTAACAACTATAATTTTATTTCATAAATCTTACAACATAGACATAACAACTAATTATTACAATATCAACTCATGGGTAGTTAGGTACACTAGAAGAACACCCACCCCGAGCTTGATTACTGTTGCCACCCAAAGGACATTTTCTACGGTTGTGTCCTATTTGCGAGCATATACCACATTTGCGCGCATAAACGGTGTCACTAACATCCATTTGGTTCCGTATACGCGTTCTCTTCTGCATTGTCTTTTACGCAAATAGGACTTGTTACACACCATTTTAAATGGTTCCGGAGGCCAATAATGCTCAACACCCACTGGCTACAACTGACCACTATATGTGTTTAGGTACTTGGAAACACTATATTGTTGATCAACTTAGTTGGTCTCCGCATAACCAACACATTGAAAACACTTGATGGCATATGAGCAAGGCATGTGGTAGATGGACCATTTCCCACAAGAGCATAACCTTGCAGATTCATTTACAGTATGTACATTATTACCCCGATTATTATGGATAGCGGTGCGAACTTCAAAAATACCTCTTTCGTTATCATACTGCAAAAATGAATGCCAATGTGATCGCCGTCTGTATTTCTCAAATCTCTTCATAGGCACTGACATAAATTCAACACCCCTCTCTATCAATTCCATTGCAGCTGCAACCCGTTCAACAAACCTCTCCGCCATCTGTTTAAACGACATCTGCACCATGGTTGTAACGGGCAATCCTCTTGCCGACTTCAATAACCCGTTGAAGGACTCTGACACGTTTGTAGTAAGAATTCCCCATTGTCTTCCACCATCCGCATGCAACGTCCACTTTTCAGGGTCGTGTCGCATTAACCAACGATAGGCTGCCTCGTCTTCTTGCCTGATAGAATCCATATCCCTCTGGAATTTATGTTGTTGGTGGTTTGTTGCTGCCATCCACATCAAATCATGTAGATCCTTGTTGGGATGTGCCTTTTGGAAATTGGCCTTCAAGTGCCTCACATAGTAACGGTGGTATGCATAAGGTTCTTGCCTTGCAGGCAAGTTCTCCATAACTTAATATACCACCGTGCCGATCAGATATTAGACAAATACCTAAATGTTGTTTGACAACATGCTCTTTCAGGTAGTTCAAAAATAGCGTCCACGTCTCTGTGCTTTCATTGGCACAACCCGCAAAAGCTAGAGGAAATATCTGTCCATTAGCATCCACTGACACGGCTATCAATAGCTTGATATCGTACTTTCTATAGACATGAGTTCCGTCTATGGATATTACGGGCGGGCAATGCTAAAAACCATCAATTGCTGGCTTAAATGCCCAGAACAAGTAATTGAATATGTATTCTGGTGTTCCCGGACTCTGCTCAAGCTTCCATTCAACAATGGTCCCGGGGTTAAAGTGCTGCAGTGCGGCCATGTACTTTGGCAGAGATGCAAATGACTTATCCCAATTACCGTAGACAATTTCTAACGCTCGTTTGCACCCGAGAAATGCCTTTCTTTTCGTAATGGTATGGCCATATTCCTGGTGGACTGATGTAATGCACTCTTTGATTGTATACCTTATGGACGCTTCGAGGTGTGGAATAAGTACAAGAGAAATCAAGTCAATATCCAAGTTGAAGTGATTCCCATTGAATGTGTCCATTTTGCATGTGTGGATGCGAATGTATTTACCCACTTTCCACATACCTGTCTTCTTCTTGGTCGCACGCAATATCCAATTACATGGCCAAAACCACCTGTGGAAAACAGCCTTGTATACCATCGGACTTGACTCCCATACCTGCATCTCACGTCACTCTTTTACGTTGTGCATTTTACAAGCCCTGCTTACGCGCGCTTTATCAGGAAAAAGCATCCCCTTTGCAAGCACCGTTGGTCTACACTCATCCCACATTGTTGTCCGGATTTCATCAAAATCCTTTGAGAGAGCTTCCACACCTGGCACGGTTGACAAGTTATCAATGTAAGGAATCTCCCTTGAATGAAATGGCTCTTCGGACTGGTACATTCTTCGTCTAAGGGGGTCTCTCTTCAAATCAGGTCCTTCCTCCTCATCCTGCTCATCACCATCCTCACCAGGAAAGGGTGTCTCGTCTCCGGATTCATCGGCATTGTTATCATAATCACTATTATGTTCCTCACTCTGTGCATCTGCCAGATCCCGATGTAATACGTCGTTTTCGGTCAATTGAGTGAGTACAGGTGGTTCAACTTGCTCGTTTTCACTGCACAACCAACAAAAATATAAGCTACTGAATTAATAAATGCTTTCCATATGGCTATATCACTTCACTTACAAGTCGTAATGTGATGAAATTCCATGATTGACGTTTTCAATTTGGTGATGACTACCGGATGGGGCACTTGTAAAATTCATATCCGGCCGGTACCCCCTATTAAATATATGAGCGTTAATACAAATTCAATACGCCAAAAATATACATAATTAACACAAATGAAAATTGAAGTTTACCACTTGTCTTATGAAATATGGAAAGTAGTGTATAAATTATTTTCTCGCTGCTCATTCGCCGGCGGTGATAAGTTTAAATCAAGGAAAAATCTTTCATTCGGAACATGTCCGGCAAAAACTTCTCCAAAATAACCACCCGATGACTGGGAGTTATCTCTACTACGCACAACCTCGTTTTTTGGAACGTCTTCGACCTTCACGTACATCTCCAACATTGTGATTACAAGAAATTCCCGACATTCGTTCGGAGTCCTTAGAAAATCACTCAAAGTTTCATCATCGTCGATGTTAAACTCTGAGTAAAAAGCAACCCCTTGCGGAGTGACAGAATACGGATATCTTCCGGTTACTTTAAGTATCACTGAACGTTTCCTCACACTCATTTTTTTGCATATCAACGATATCAATTTATCGTACTCCATTGTAGGTGGAAATTTAACATGACACTGAGCAGGTAAACTGTAGCCCACGGAGTTATTCTCCATCACAACCTCACCCCCTGCCCACCCCCCCCCCAATATAATGAAACTATTATTCTACGCTTTTCAGACATAATGAAAAAATGTTGGAGAATTTAACAACAATAAACGTTTCAACAAGAGTTAAAAAAAATTTTGAATGAATTTCTATACAATCCTAACCTCTTTATATAGGAAATGGCTAGCCGGAAATTTTATATATATAGCGCTCAAAAAGTTGGCACTATATGCTTTTGAATTATTGAATATATAGAGAGAGAGAGTTGGCACTATACGCTTTTAAATCATTGAAGCCAGGAATTATTGATGGGGCCAGGAAAAAGGAGTATAGCGCCAAAATACCAGGCGCTATATATAAAAATTTATGTATAGCGTCAGGTATTTTGGCGCTATACCTGGGCGTGTAAGATTTTTCAGTATAGTGCCACAATACTTGGCGTTATACATTAACGGTACAGTTAACATTAATGTATAGTGCCAAGTATTGTGGTACTATATATAAAAATGTCACATTTTTTTTATCACCTATTTATGTATTTTGAGTCCAAAAGAACCGGGTTTCGTGAGTTGTACACTTGTACTTGCCCTTCAGTCATTTCGTAGAGTTCAATATGCGATAATTTGTCTCTAACTTGTGGAACTCGTTGAATCCACAAGATCTCCTTCGTTTTAGATTTTTCAAGATAAAGATTTCTTTATGCAAACTTTTTTTCTTCTGTACGTTAAAAAAAGAAGGAAAGCCAGAAGTATAGATAGTTTGGATCAAATCTTTTCAGGTAGTTTTTTTTGTGATTTGCTAAGCAAATTATAAGTTATATGCAAAAGCAGAAAATCTCTTTCTCACAGAATGCATAGACGCGAATTCAGGATTTAAAGTTTATGGATTTCTGCAACGATCTCAAGTTAACATTACAATCATAACAAGGTTCATAATAAAAAATTTATAGATATTTAGTGAACTTTTTTATAGAATACATAGACGCGAATTCACGAATATTGGTTTCGACTCCTGAAAATTGAATTTTTTCTTTGGTAAGATTTGGCAAAGCGCCTTCTCTTTTTATAAAGTTTATGCAACACGAATCTAAATTTGTCAGATCAATAAATATTATGGCGGGCACGGATGATTAAGGAAAAGAAATAAGGAAAGAGATCTCACTTGTGTAAAAATAAAATAAGAGTGGAACCCTAGCTTTTAGGGCAAATGAAATAGGAGAAGAACTACTAAACATGGTGGGTCTATATTAGATTAATCAGTGCAGACGTTATAAATATTTGTGTTTTATTGTCTGAAACCTACCATTAATACAAGCAATATTCATTAATTTTTTATTTGTACCATGGAGCAACCGTATTTAATTACTAGTACTTATCATAACAGATTAATGGACCAGTTCCATTAATTGTTCCCAAGCTAGAGATCTCTTGCTAGTCATATCATGCTTTTGTCTTCTCCCTATTAATTGGCAATAATTACATTTATCTCTTTAAAGTATGGGGGTTATAAAATACAATGGATTTGTGTAGTGAATTCCAAATATATCCTTTTTCTAAAGATTTTTTTGACATGACATGTATTCATTCTATTCATTTTTAATTGTCCGCTATACTTTTATACTTTTACTTATTCCCATACTAAATCAAAACAAAAACAATCATTTTTATATTTTACCCTTATTATTAATTACTCATTTCTTAAATTATTTTTCAAGGCTTTTGAAAATGATATCATTATTATGGGTAAAATGGTGAAATATATAGTTTATTTATTTTTCTTAAAGGGAATGTAAAGTCAAAAATGGACAACTAAAAGTGAAGGAGAGAGTATTTCTCTATCTATACTACTGTATTATAAGTTGATAGATTCTTTTACTCTTCGAAGTATATTTAATGTCGGATAAAATTATAATTATAAATTGAATATTTAAAAATTTATTAGTTTCTTTTATTTTATTGCTTGATATTATTCATTAACTAAAGAATTTCATATTTTCTTATGTGGTGATATTAGTAATGCATTAACTTTTTGCTTAATACAATTTTCATGTTTTCATGTTTGGTGAACTAATTATAGGTTCACTTTTTTTTTTCAATTCCCCAATTTCACCTTAGAAACGAGCAACATCTCAAGTTACAAATATTTCCTTAGATACATATTTATAATGGGATATATGTGCATATCTCAACAGTAACTCAATGCATCTCAACCATAAGCTCGTTTTAATTGTTTCTTGCCTTTTATTAATGTTGCTTTTGGGCGACTGTCACGGCAAAGGACCTAATTAAATAATTACTCTGTTCACCTTACATTAACATTAATATTGATTGGGGGGAGGGGGGCTGTTTTTATTAAATTCTACTTTATGTACAGGGCAGGGAGGGACTAAAGTGATCAATGTCGTATTTACTTAAAGACCCCACATAAATCTTGAGATAGCGAAAAATCTATTGTTATCATTATTCTCTATATTTTAAGCAGATCTAACTTGGTGTGCTTTAATTGGTTGCTTATTTTATTTGCTTTCTCACGTAGTGTTACGATCCGAATTTTCCACCCTCAGGAATCGTGATGGCGCCTACTCGTAGAAGTTAGGCAAGCCATGAACTTAGAAATTATTAACTCCTTTATTTTAAAATTTCTTACCAATTATAATAACAATGAAATAAACCGTTAAATATCAGCGGAATATGAAATTTAGTGGAAGTCTTAAATAAGTAGAAAACGAAAATGTCTCAAAGACCATCACGTGCCTCTAACCAGAATCTGGTGTCACAACATCCACGGACTACTAAGAGTACTAAATACAACCGTTTGAAAGAAATATAGCACTGTTTGTCTCGAATACATGAGATAACAGAATATGAAATAAGATAGAGGAGACGTCGGGCCTGCGAATGCCTGCAGGGCTACCTCGGTGTCTCGATGGACTGAAGGCTGGCTCTCGAGCTACTGCTGCTGACCAAAAGCTACTCTGGTATCTGCACAGAGTGCAGAGTGTAGTATCAGCACAACCGACCCCATGTGCTGGTAAGTGTCTGGCCTAACCCCAGCGAGGTAGTGACGAGGCTAGGACCAGACTCCAGATAAACCTGTGCAGTTATATAATATATGGCGAAAAAAGTAAACAGGTAATAAGCAATTCAAGCTGGGAAAGGGGAACATGCTTCGGGGTAGCAGATAAAACAGAATATCAAAGAATAATAAGGAAACTACAATTTAACTTCTAACACGGATAAAAGAAATAAGGCAACTTTCACTTTCAGTTTCATCTTGTTGCAGGCGTGCAACCCGATCCCATTTGTCATATCTTGTGGTAGGCGTACCACCCGCTCCCATTTCATTATATCTCGTGGTAGGCGTACCACCCGCTCCCATTTTATTATATCTTGTGGTAGGCGTATCACCCGCTCACATTTTATTATATCTTGTGGTAGGCATACCACCCGCTCCCATTTTATTATATCTCGTGGTAAGCGTACCACCCGCTCCCATTTCATCGATCTTGTGGTAGGCGTACCACCCGCTCCCATTTAATTATATCTCGTGGTAGGCGTACCACCCACTCCCATTTTATCGATCTTGTGGTAGGCGTACCACCCGCTCCCATTTTATTATATCTTGTGGTAGGCGTACCACCCGCTCCCATTTACAAGTCATCACAAAATTGCAAAAAATCCCGGCAAGGGAACAAAAATAATATAATAACTTCCCGGCAAGGGAACAACAATATCGAAACAGTCATCCCGGCAAGGGAGAATCAGCTATAACCAAATCCTAACTCATTTTGTACTCAGCTCAATTAATGAAAATACTAAATCACAACTAAGATCTACGAGGATAAAATCAATGTTTACTCAATATAGGAGATCATTAATTAAAGCATCCGATGTGCCATCTAAGAGCAAAACAAAGTTCAAAGTTAAGACTCACGGTCATGCTCGACAGCAACGTATAGATACTCGTCACAATGCCTATACGTCGCACTCAACAAGAAGCAAATAGCAAATAGGAATCAACTCCTAATCCCTCAAGTGAGCTAAGACCGGACACTTACCTCAAACTTTCACGGCCAACTCAAGCCTCAAACACCACTTTTCCTCTCAAATTCAGCTCCAACCCAATCGAATCTATACATAATTGACTCAATATCATCAATAAGTGCTAAACAATCCAATTCCAATGTTCAATTATAACTTTCCAATCATTCTTCCCAAAATCCCAAAAATCGACCCCAGACACGCTTGGTCAAAATATAAGGTTCGGACCAAAACCCAATCACTCATTCGCCCACAAGCCCGAATATATAATTTGTTTTCAAATCTGACCCCAAAATGAGGTTTAAATCACAAATAATCAAAAAGCCCTAATTCTACCCAAATCCCTAATTTCTACCCTTAATTACATGTTTTAGGCCTAAAAATCTAGTGGGTGTTGATGGAAAATGAAGAAAACAAGTTAAAGATTACTTACCCAAGAGATATGGTGAAGAGAAGCTTCAAAAATCGCCGAAGAGCTTTGGAGAAGAAGTGGTTTGTGAAATTTTTATAAAATCCCGAAAGTGTTGTGTTTTTGGCCTTTTTAAATCACTGGGCGAAAATGCCCTTCGCGTTCGCGATGGGTCAAGCCTATAGACCTTCGCGTTCGCGTGAACGGGCTCGCGTTTGCGGAGAGTCATCTCCTGGAGCCCTCGCATTTGCGTCCAAAGGGTCGCGTTCGCGTAAGACAATTGCCCCATCCCCGCCCAGGCTCGATTGGCCTTCGCGTTCGCGTGGCCAGGACCGCGTTCGCGAGGGGATATCCCCCCAGTGCCTTACGTTCGTGACCTGAGCTACGCGTTCGCGTAGAAGGAAATTCCTTCAGAAATAATTAATGCATCGCGTTCGCATTGGTTCTCCTGCAAACGCGAAGAAGAAAACATCAGTACACCAAATCAGTTGTTTTTGCAATTTTTCTTAAGTCCAAAACTTTCGGAAATGCCTCCGAAACACACCCTAGCCCTCGGGGCTCCTAACCAAACATATGTACTAACTCAACAACTTCATACGAACTTATTCGTGCGATCAAATCGCCAAAATAACCTCAAAAACAATGAATCAAACCTCAATATCAAAGGATTTTTCTCAAACTTCGTAAAACATCAACTTTAGCAATTTAGGTCCGAATCACATCAAACGGACTCCGTTTTCAACCAAATTTTACATAAAATGACTTAAACCATATATAAGACCTGTACAGGGCGCTGGAACTAAAATATGGGCCCGATACCATCGCTTTCTAATCAGATTTCATTTCAAAATTCCTTAAACATTTTTAGAAAATAATTTTACTCAAAAATTCATTTCTTGGACTTGGGACCTCGGAATTCGATTTCGGGCATACGCCCAAGTCCCATATTTTCCTATTCCGTTTACCCAAAATGTTGATCGAAGTCAAATTTATTCGTTTTAAACTCAAATTTCATCATTTTTCATAGAATTTCATATTTAAGCTTTCTGGATATGCACCCGGACTGCGCACGCAGATTGAGGCGACTCTAAATGAGGTTTTCAAGGTCTCGGAAGCACAAAATGCAATTAAAATAGGTGATAACCCTTTGGGTCGTCACATTCTCCACCTCTAAAATAATTGTTTGTCGTCAAACGAACAGAAGAAGGAAGTACCTGAGTCGGGGAAAAGATGGGGATAACAGCTCCGCATATCGGACTCAGACACCCAGGTCGATGCCTCAGGAGGCTGACCTCTCCACCGAACACGAATAGAAGGGAAACTCTTCGACTCAACTGACGAACCTGCCGGTCTAGAATAGCCACCTACTCCTCCTCATAAGACAAGTCCTTGTCCAACTGGACAGTGCTGAAATCTAACACGTGGGATGGATCACCGTGATATTTCTGAAGCATGGACACATGAAACACTGGATGCACAACTGATAAGCTCGACGGCAATGCATGTCTATAAGCTACCTCTGCTACTCGATCAATAATCTCAAACGGGCCAATGAACCTAGGGCTAAGCTTGCCCTTCTTCCCAAATCTCATCACGCCCTTCATAGACGACACTCGGAGCAATACTCGCTCACCAACCATGAAAGCCATATCTCGAACATTGCGGTCGACATAACTCTTTTGTATGGACTGAGCTGTACGAAGCATATCATGAATGATCTTGACCTTGTCCAAGGCCTCCTGAACCAGATCCGTACCAAACAACCGAGCCTCCCTCGGCTCAAACCATCCAACCGGAGATCGACATTGCCTACCATACAAAGCCTCATAAGCAGCCATATGGATGCTGGACTGGTAGCTGTTGTTGCAGGCAAACTCTGCTAAAGGCAAAAACTAATCCCACGAGCCTCCAAAATCAGTGACACAAGCTCGGAGCATATCCTCCAGAATTTGAATAATCCGCTCGGACTGGTCATCCATCTGGGGATGAAATGTTGTACTCAACTCCACTTGAGTTCCCAATGTGGCACCTCCTTTTCACCGCGCCCGCGGGGCGCGTGGGGAGTTTTCTCCAATTGAAGGACAGTCGAAACGGGATTTATTTAATTATTCAAGAGTCGCCACCTGGGAATTTCAAGGCATCCCAAGTCACCAATTTCAATCCCTGGATCGAGGAGAATATGACTCTGTTTATTATTCTGCGAACCAGAAATCCTGAGTAAGGAATTCTGTTAATCCGAAAGAAGGTGTTAGGCACTTCCGAATTCCGTGGTTCTAGCACGGTCGCTTAACTGTTTTTATTACTGGCTTAATTATCTTGATTTTATTAAATATATTGATGTTACATGATTTTACTACCGCTTATACTTACTGTGATTGAGGACCCTTCTTTGAATCGAATTACGCGTACGTATATTCGTGTTATAAATTTTAAAAATGCGGAATTGTGTCACGCGTACGTGTACACGATAACTTTTGGTAATATATTTATTAAACAATCATTTTTCGAAATTGTGTCGAATCAAGAATATTTTTTTTCTTGAATAGTGAACCGTACATCTCGGGTTTTTATGAAATTGATTTAACGCCTTTGGAAAAATCCTTTTATTAAATATTCGCTCGAAATTGCGCGTACGCATAATCCGAATTTTTTGCTTTTAAAAATATAATCAGGGTACGCGAACGTATCCCTAATTGCGCAAAATATTTGTAATGATATCAGGGATTTTTCCACAAATAGTTTATTATATTATGAGAAATCTTCATTTAAGATACCCTTTAATTATTGAAAAAGAATTCACAATTTATTGAATGTTGCCCGTTGATTATAATTTCCGAATATAAGTTATATTCATTCCAACTATTCAAATTCAAAGGACAGAATAAAAATATGATTAATACTATTTTTAAAACAAATATGACATATATATATATATGCCAAAGAATAAATTGCATATAAAACTGAAAATTAACGATTCATAAAGGAAGGAAATATTTTCCAAGAATTTTCATTATTTACTTAATGCAAATTCTATTTCTAATTACCATTGATATAAAGTGTGGCAATTTATGCTTGTACATCTCTTTTCATTCTTATATACTTGCTTTTAATCTAATAGGCCTAATTATTTGGTTAATTTATTTTATGAAGGTAGATAGGCATTCGAGTTTATAGGAAAGGAATTATTATACAAGCCAATTCAATAAAATTACCTTACATGCAACCTAGCTGTATGCCGTAAACATTCATAACGTTTTAAACATCGTAACAAGCTATATCATATCACCTTTCGCCAACGTTTATACACACATCTATTATCTTATAAAAATATACCATCAACACCATCTTAACCTTATTTAACAACAAGAGTTAGTAATGTAGTTTTCTTGATATTTCTACATTACTCCTTACTTATCTAACAACAAAAATTAAATAATGACCAACATTCACGCCATATTCCCTACTTGACAATTTAATTATATCTTCCGCTAATGAAAATTTAGAAATTAACCTTATTACAACATTTTCAAGCAACTTCAAGAAATGACATTTAATTTACAGCCGTTACGTCAAAATATACTACTATTAAACCAATGCGAAACAAAGCTGAAATTTAAACTAATGAACTTGAGCGAATAGAAGACAGAATTACAATTCGAGCTTCATCTTTGTTATACTCAAAGCTCTTCACAACATGAGTTTTAAGAATATGTACCTGGAAAACGAGGGAATAAGAAGTGAATTTCAGCAGTAATGGCAACAACAAAAATAGGCAGCAAATGCCAAATAATGCAGCTGATTTTGAGCACAATCAACGAGTCCCGTGAAACCAGACCAATAGTAATAGAGAAAAAAAATTCAGATTTAAACCACACAGTATTAATAAACAAACACGGACAGGTTCCAGGAAAATATGTTTCGGGTTTTTCTTTCCTTTTCTATATCCGTTTCAGATTCACTGTGTGTGTGTGTGTGCGCGAATACTCTCTTTTGGTTTCTCTTCTTCCTCTTCAGATTCCAAGGGGAATCTGATTTTTCTGCTCGATTTTCTCTTTTATCTTACTCTAGGTCTATTTTCTTCAATTCTTCCCCTTTTATCTGTTCTCCAGTCCCTCTCTCTTATACAGGTCTGTCCCTCTTTTAAAAGTGCTGCCCGGACCCCCTTTATCTTTTAAAAACAGAAAATTTCCATTAAAAACTACTTTTTAATATTTTATATGATCCTAACCTGATTTTCAGCAGCCCCATTATCCCTTGTTTCCCATTAGTATCTTAAACTATAGCCACTAATATTACATTATAATACACTAGCACTAACACCCTGTTTTTACTGTTTCATTCCCAGAAATGCCCCTGACCTACTGTAATTACTGTCCCAGTCTTTAACAAGTTATCTGAATTAACTTGTTTAGCAGCTAATGACCAACTCCCGAATCAAACAACATTCTGTCTTTACAAATTATGCTAAACAGGGAAATGCAATAGCTGATGTACAAGAGCTAAATTCAGATTGAACACTGAACTTGCATACAAACATATTAACAATACACAGAACTCAAAAGAACATTTCGACTGAAATTCAAAATTGAACAAAGAGCAACAAATGCAGGAGCATTGTCAGTATTGACACTGCCCTGATCTTAATGTTCAAAAATCAACATACATAACACCTATTTGATGAACTTACTGATTTGCAAACAAACATGATTTAATTTACGATATTAATCAACTGACTATCTACAATGATTGTCAACAAACAGTCTATAAAAATAGAAACAGATTGTTTCAATCAGTGTTATCATAAACGAGAATTCATAATATAACTAATCGACGAACTTAATCGAGTCGATTACACATATTGTAAACAATCACAAACAACAGAAACAATTCACACTTTGATCAAGTAAGCGGGACAGAATAACAGAATTAATCAAACAAAATATGAAAAATTAACAGGTTATTGAAACAAACAACTATACATGTAGGAAACAAAAAAGAAAAATAGGAAAAATACCTCTGAATATTCAAACTTCATACGGACTCGAACTCAATTTGGATTCGAACTTTGTTTGAAATCAAACAGACTTTATTCAAAGTATTCTCAGTTGAGAATACCTCGATTAAAGTCTCTTAGACCTCAACCCTTTACTCGAATCGGAAAAATTCCAAGATTGGAAATTTTTTAGGGTTTCAGGTTCTTGGATCTTAAATCCGAACATTTCCGGGCAGATTCGAAGGGAACCAAACATGATACAAGGGTGAGGGTAGCCTAGGGGTCATTTGGTATTAGTTTGAAACGGATCTGAGTTTGTTCTTGTTTGGTCCGAATCTTCAAAAGAAGATTCGAGAAGTTCAGAACTGATTCGAGCCAAACTAACTTCAGATCCATAACAAGGCATGCTAGGGGGTACTATGGTGTTAACTAGGGGTTGTTTGGTTTAGATCTAAACTCGGCTCGAATCTTCAAATGAAGATTCGAGAACCTTCAGGAAGATTCGAGCCCAACGGCTAACATATTTGGATAGAGGAGGTTCAGGGGGTTCTAGGGTGTTATTTTGGTGACCGGCGGCGTTGATGCCGCCGGGTTTCAGGCGGTGGGGAATAGGGGCGGCTAGGGTTGAGGGGGGGGTCTGAGGAAGGTGACGATGAACAGTAGAGAGGGGGGTTTAGTTAGGGGCCGGGGTAGGGGCTTGGGACTTATATAGGGGTGGGGTGGATTGATACTATCCGTTAGATCAAGTAGGATGAGTGGTCAGGATTTATTCACTTAACCAAACGGTGTCGTTTGGTTTCCTGCTGGGGTCGGGCTGAATCGGGGCACTGGGTCGGGTAATGGGCATGGGTTAAAGTTCGTGGGATCTCAGCCGTTGGTGGGCTTTGATCCAACGATCCCTGATACACCACAATCAAACGATGTCATTTCGACTCGTTTGATTTGGACCGGATACCTGGGTTGTTTGGATTGGGCTGGGGGGAAATTAATTCATTTGGGCCTGGATTTTAATCCAGGTCCGATTTTGCATATGTATACATTTTTTATTTTTTTACTTTTCTAATTTAAATTTCTAATTTTAATTGTAAAACATTTTTAAATTCGCAAAATATATTAATTATTTTATAACAATTATTTAACACATAGACAAAACATCAATCACACAGTGAAATATTTAAAATAGAACTATCGCATATTTTTTGTGATTTTTATTTAAATTATCTTTTAAATGCATAATTAAATCCTATATGCATGCAACATGTATTTTATTTTATTTTTCATTTTATTATGACAAAGTAAACATTTACGGACATAACACAAATATTTAACACCACGCAAATTCAAAAATTACACAGTAAAAGAAATTTATTTTATTTTTGATTTATTTTGGAGTAGTTTTCGTTAAGGCAAATATCACGTGCTCACAGCTGCCCCTCTTTGTGCGGAAACTCGAAGAATTTTCGTGCAAAGATAAAGTGAGCGGATACGAGCGATTTTTTGCCCGTTTTGAATACTCCGTGGGAAGCATTTTTGAAAGATTTGACCGTACCTCTGCTTCAAAGGTTTCCTACATATCCTTGGCTATAAAGGAATCAGGTCAATGTAGTTCGGGAATTTTGGGTAGCTGGGACTACCGTGGGACTGTGATGTTACTGCTGCTTCGTGCTGTTTTTACTGCTTGCTGACCTCCTTATTACACTTTACTTTAAAGGAAATACAAAAAGCTAAACTAGACTATGGTACATGAATTATAAAAATCTTATCTAGATCATGCCCTTGCGTTTCTTGTTGTCCTGATATCTTGGTGACTCTTGGGCATTTGGCTTATTCCGTATTCCTTTTGGAACTCTTGTTGTTTCTTGCTGGGGATTTTGTTGGGCTCCTCTGTTTTATTGATTCTAAACATGCTCCTCTATCATATGAGCGGGCTTTTGGTTTCAACACTTCAATTCCCTCGTTCTTCAGGTGGGTGCCTTGACTGCTTCTTTTCTTTCTTCATCCTCATTCTCCAGGTGGACGCCTGACTTCTTCAATTCTTTATCCTTATTTTCCAGGTGGACGCCTGAATTCTTTAATTCTTATCCTCATTCTCCAGGTGGACGCCTGACTTCTTTAATTCTCATCCTCATTCTCCAGGTGGACGCCTGATTTCTTCAATTCTTCATCCTCATTCTCCAGGTGGACGCCTGACTTCTTTAATTCTCATCCTCATTCTCCAGGTGGACGCCTGACTTCTTCTTAACTTCTTCATCCTCATTCTCCAGGTGGACGCCTGACTTCTTCAATTCTCATCCTCATTCTCCAGGTGGACGCCTGACTTCTTTAATTCTCATCCTCATTCTCCAGGTGGACGCCTGACTTCTTCTTTTCTCATCCTCATTCTCCAGGTGGACGCCTGACTTCTTCTTTTCTCATCCTCATTCTCCAGGTGGACGCCTGACTTCTTCTTTTCTCATCCTCATTCTCCAGGTGGACGCCTGACTTCTTCTTTTCTCATCCTCATTCTCCAGGTGGACGCCTGACTTCTTCTTTTCTCATCCTCATTCTCCAGGTGGATGCCTGACTTCTTCAATTCTCATCCTCATTCTCCAGGTGGACGCCTGACTTCTTCTTTTCTCATCCTCATTCTCCAGGTGGACGCCTGACTTCTTCTTTTCTTATCCTCATTCTCCAGGTGGACGCCTGACTTCTTCTTTTCTCATCCTCATTCTCCAGGTGGACGCCTGACTTCTTCTTTTCTCATCCTCATTCTCCAGGTGGACGCCTGACTTCTTCTTTTCTTCATCCTCATTCTCCAGGTGGACGCCTGACTTCTTCTTAACTTCTTCATCCTCATTCTCCAGGTGGACGCCTGACTTCTTTAATTCTCATCCTCATTCTCCAGGTGGACGCCTGACTTCTTCTTTTCTCATCCTCATTCTCCAGGTGGACGCCTGACTTCTTTTTTTCTCATCCTCATTCTCCAGGTGGACGCCTGACTTCTTCTTTCTCATCCTCATTCTCCAGGTGGACGCCTGACTTCTTTAATTCTCATCCTCATTCTCCAGGTGGACGCCTGACTTCTTTAATTCTTCATCCTCATTCTCCAGGTGGACGCCTGACTTCTTCAATTCTCATCCTCATTCTCCAGGTGGACGCCTGACTTCTTTAATTCTCATCCTCATTCTCCAGGTGGACGCCTGACTTCTTCTTTTCTCATCCTCATTCTCCAGGTGGACGCCTGACTTCTTTAATTCTCATCCTCATTCTCCAGGTGGACGCCTGACTTCTTTAATTCTCATCCTCATTCTCCAGGTGGACGCCTGACTTCTTCTTAACTTCTTCATCCTCATTCTCCAGGTGGACGCCTGACTTCTTCAATTCTCATCCTCATTCTCCAGGTGGACGCCTGACTTCTTTAATTCTTCATCCTCATTCTCCAGGTGGATGCCTGACTTCTTCAATTCTCATCCTCATTCTCCAGGTGGACGCCTGACTTCTTTAATTCTCATCCTCATTCTCCAGGTGGACGTCTGACTTCTTCTTTTCTCATCCTCATTCTCCAGGTGGACGCCTGACTTATTTAATTCTCATACTCATTCTCCAGGTGGACGCCTGACTTCTTTAATTCTCATCCTCATTCTCCAGGTGGACTCCTGACTTCTTTAATTCTCATCCTCATTCTCCAGGTGGACGCCTGACTTCTTCTTAACTTCTTCATCCTCATTCTCCAGGTGGACGCCTGACTTCTTCTTTTCTCATCCTCATTCTCCAGGTGGATGCCTGACTTCTTCTTTTCTCATCCTCATTCTCCAGGTGGATGCCTGACTTCTTTAA
The DNA here is from genome assembly GCF_000715075.1 of Nicotiana tabacum. Taxonomy (NCBI): domain Eukaryota; kingdom Viridiplantae; phylum Streptophyta; class Magnoliopsida; order Solanales; family Solanaceae; genus Nicotiana; species Nicotiana tabacum. The sequence continues at coordinate 22,994,810 of NC_134099.1, read as the reverse complement.
TTCTTTACCAGGTATTTCCTGACACAAATATTGTATTTGCCCCTATTTTAAATCAAAGAAAACTTCGTTAGTTTAAAGCAGGGTGGTTGACTGGGGTATTCTTGCCGATGGTGATGCTTCTCTTTGTTTCTCTTTGTTGCTTTTGAATGGTGGAAAAGACTGTTTTGTCCTTATAATTGATTCTTGACTATAGGATTCTCCTCTGTATGTTTTCCTTCGAACCCTTTTAACTGTAATCATATGTCCCTTCTGACTTTGCTGATCCACTTTTGATTTTACCTTTCTTACACCCATATCTTTTATCTCCTACCTTTCGTGGCTGTATTTTGTAACCTTGAATCTTGGTAGTATACCTTGACATTCCTTATTATTTGTTTGGAATAAAACTTATCTCAAAGCTTTTAGAAAGTAAGATTATTAGTAACGAAATACGCTGATTTCGACAATCATAGAATGAAAAGAAAAATCCAAGTTTGGATGACTGTTGGAAAAGGAATAAAGGACTTATCTGATTGGAATTACTGGCACCAATGATCAGGGTATGCATTTTGGATTAATCAACCCAGTCTTTTGATCAATCTCCTTTCAATTGTCTCATTTTTGTTTTTGCCAAAATTTCCATAACCCAACTTTATTTTTCATTTCACAGACCTGTTGGACTTGCAACGTCTCAAAGATTTTTTACCGATAAACTTTCCTCATTTGTTCATTTCTCACTTCCTTTTCGCCTTAGGGTGCCTATGAAGGTTTTCACCAATAAGACTCTCTCCTTTTACTTTTCTCTCAACTTCCGTCGCCTTATGGTGCCCGTGTGGGTTTTCACCTATAAGACTCTCTCATTTTTACCTTCTTTTCTTGTTTGTACCAGAGTATTATGAACCATCTTCATTTGCTTTACTCACCATTTTTCTAAGATTGTTCGAAAGGTCTTTCTGGTATGGGGTTAGAAACGGAAAAGGTATTAAAAGCTAAACAGTTTTGGTATGTGTTTAAAATTACCACTTTTGGAATCTTTTTCTTATTTCCAATACAATTCTTGCCCCAGTTCCTTGATTAGGGTCGCTTGATGTTTCTTTTTGTGCACATTTTAGGTATATTGTGCACCCTATGACTGAGCCGTGAAGCGCCTACGTATCCTTCTTTGAGGAATCAGGTCAAACGTAGTTCACCGGATAATAGTGATATTTTTTTTTTAAAATTATTTCATACTTGATTTTTTTTTATTGATTCCAAGAGAGGGTAGGAAAGAAACAAGTATGGCTCAAAGGGGAAGCAAATGGTATAGTGTTTGGATAGCAGAATAAATTGCCTTTGTCATTCCAATCTTCGAAATAATGCTAAATACAAACACTCAAAAAGTTATGCATAATATCTCTTTACCGCGTCAGAATTGATCGCCATATCTATGCATTTGCCTTCAATGTCTGTTAAGCATAGTGCACCATTCGATAATACTCTGGTCACAATGAATGGTCCTTGCCAATTCGGGGCAAATTTGCCCTTTGCTTCAACCTGATGTGGAAGAATACATTTCAGCACATGCTGACCTACTTCAAACTTCCGAGGACGCACCTTTTTGTTGTATGCTCTTTCTATTCTTCTTTGATATAATTGACCATGGCATACTGCGGTCAATCGTTTTTCATCAATCAAGTTTAACTGTTCCAGACGGGTTTTGACCCATTCATCATCATCAATCTTTGCTTCGGCGATGATCCGAAGGGAAGGAATCTCAACTTTTGCAGGAATTACTGCTTCAGTGCCATATACCAACAAATAGGGAGTTGCTCCTACTGAAGTGCGAACAGTAGTGCGGTATCCCAATAATGCAAATGGTAATTTTTCATGCCATTGTTTTGAACCTTCTATCATTTTCCGAAGTATCTTCTTTATGTTTTTGTTGGCTGCTTCTACTGCTCCATTCGCCTTGGGCCGATATGGGGTAGAGTTGCGATGTGTAATCTTAAACTGTTGACATACTTACTTCATTAGGTTGCTATTAAGATTAGCACCGTTATCTGTGATGATCACCTTCGGGATTCCGAATCGACATATGATATTTGAGTGGACAAAATCGACCACAGCTTTCTTGGTCACTGATTTGAATGTCTTGGCCTCAACCCATTTGGTAAAATAATCAATAGCTACCAGAATGAACCTGTGCCCATTGGATGCTGCCGGCTCAATTGGTCCAATTACATCCATGCCCCAGGCAACGAAGGGCCATGGTGCCGACATTGTGTGCAACTCGGATGGTGGAGAATGAATCAAATCTCCGTGTATTTGGCATTGATGACACTTGCGCACAAAACTGATACAATCTCGCTCCATGGTAAGCCAATAGTAACCAGCTCGGAGGATTTTCTTTGTCAACATATATCCACTCATGTGGGGTCCGCAAATTCCTGAATGTACTTCAGACATGACAGTTGTAGCTTGTCTGGCATCTTTGCATCTTAATAATCCAAAATCTGGTGTTCTTTTATACAAAACTCCTCCGCTTAAGAAGAATCCATTTGCTAATCGCCTAATGGTCCTCTTTTGATCTCCTGTGGCTTGTGCGGGATATATCCCCATCCTGATATACTCCTTAATGTCGTGGAACCATGGTTCACCATCAAATTCTTCTTCAACCATATTGCAATAAGCGTGCTGGTCGTGGACTTGAATATGTATTGGATCTACATAAGCTTTGTCTGGATGGTGCAACATTGATGCCAGGGTAGCCAATGCATCGGCCACCTCATTATGGATTCTTGGAATATGTTGGAATTCCACTGATTGAAACCGCTGACAAAGATCATGTAGACATTGTCGGTATGGTATGAGCTTCAAGTCTCGGGTTTCCCATTCTCCTTGAATTTGATGTACCAAAAGATCCGAATCTCCCATGACTAAGATTTCTCGGATACCCATGTCTGCGGCTAGCCTTAAACCCAAAATGCAAGCTTCATATTCAGCCATATTATTGGTGCAATAAAATCGCAATTGAGCCGTAACAGGATAGTGATACCCTGTTTCAGAAATGATTACAGCTCCTATTCCGACTCCTTTCATGTTAGCGGCTCCATCAAAGAAAAGTTTCCAGCCAGGTTTTTCAATTTGCTCCACCTCGTCGATATGCATTGTTTCTTCATCAGGAAAATAAGTTTTCAACGGCTCATATTCCTCATCGATCGGGTTTTCGGCTAAATGATCGGCCAGTGCTTGAGCCTTCATTGCAGTTCGAGTCACATAGATGATGTCGAATTCTGTGAGTAATATCTGCCACTTTGCCAGTCTTCCCGTTGGCATAGGCTTTTGAAAAATGTATTTCAATGGATCCAACCGAGAAATGAGGTAAGTAGTGTAGGATGACAAATAGTGTTTCAATTTTTGAGCTACCCATGTTAGGGCGCAACATGTCTTTTCCAGATGAGTATACTTAACCTCATAAGCTGTGAACTTCTTGCTAAGGTAGTAGATGGCCTGTTCTTTTCTTCCAGTGAGGTCATGTTGCCCCAATACGCAACCAAATGAATTTTCCAAAACTGTTAAGTAAAGAATCAAAGGTCTTCCTGGCTCTGGCGGGACCAACACGGGTGGGTTCGACAAGTACCCTTTTATTTTATCGAACGCTTCTTGACACTCATCGGTCCATTTGACCGCAACATCCTTTTTTAACAATTTGAAAATTGGCTCACAGGTTGATGTGAGCTGAGCAATAAACCTGCTGATGTAATTTAACCTCCCCAACAAACTCATTACTTCAGTTTTGTTTCTTGGAGGTGGCAGTTCTTGGCAGCAACTTTCCAGATGGAACTCCAAATGCGCATTTGGCCGAGTTAAGCTTGAGGTCGTACCTGCGAAGTCTTAAGAAGAACTTTCTCAAATCCCCAACGTGGTTGGCCTGATGCTTTGATTTTATGATCACATCATCTACGTATACCTCAATTTCCTTGTGTATCATATCATGAAACACTGTGGTCATTGCTCTCATATAGGTTGCTCCGGCGTTCTTTAGACCGAATGGCATTACCCGGTAGCAATAAGTTCCCCATGGTGTGATGAATGTCGTCTTTTCTGCATCTTCTTCATCCATTAGAATTTGATGATACCCGGCATAACAATCCACGAAAGACCCTATATCATGCTTGGCACAATTGTCGATCAAAATATGGATATTGGGTAATGGGAAATTATCCTTTGGACTTGCTTTGTTGAGATTGCGATAGTCGACGCATACTCTAATTTTGCCGTCTTTCTTTGGCACAGGAACGACATTAGCCAACCAAACAGGATATCGAGTGACTCGAATGACCTTTGCTTCCAATTGTTTGGTGATTTCTTCCTTAATTCTCATACTCATATCAGGCTTGAATTTTCTCAACCTCTGCTTGACAGGAGGCACCGTTGGATCGGTGGGCAATTTGTGGACCACTAAATCAGTGCTCAAGCCCGGCATGTCGTCATACGACCATGCAAAAACATCTTTGAATTCTATGAGTGCTTTAATTAACTCTTCTCGGATCTTTGGTTCGAGATGGACACTTATTTTAGTTTCCCGGACATTACTCGTGTCCCCTATATTGACGTCCTCGGTATCACTCAAGTTAGGTTTGATTTTTTCCTCAAAGTGAATTAACTCTTTACTAATCTCTTCAAAAACCTCATCTTCATCGTATTCTGATTCATAATCACAATATATTTCTTGAATTAATATTTCGGAACCAGATTGATTTTTAAGACTGGGCTGAAGATTCCTCATGCATGCCATATCACTAGAGCCAGCGTAAAAGGAACTGTACAGAAAAGAAGAAAAAGAAAAGAAAGCTATTAGGAATGATAATAAAAAGGAAACTGCTTTTTATTGGATAATTAAAGATAACAAGGTTTTGCACACTTCAAACCAACTGTAAGATAAACTTTGGGATTACAACCTTGAAATTACCCAAACAAACTGAAAGAAAATCAAAATAAACTACCAAGACTCCTTTCGAATTGGGAGAGGAGTGGCTTTCCAATTATTGAGCTTTGTTTCTGGCCCAACGAATTGAACTTCTACGTTGCTACACCCTTCTCCGCTTTCCAACATATTCACATCACTAAACAATTTCTCGAACCTTTCAATTAATTCCTCTTCAGGATTGACCCGGGATTTAGGAATTGTTGTTATCGGGCAATTTTTAGCGTCGGTCTTGACAAAAGACTTTGACAGATGTGGGACTGGTTTTGGAAGAACCCATGTTTGGTGTTTCAGCTTCCTAGCCCTTATCACGTCATTGGCAGTGGGTATGAACCCCAAACCGAATGTTCCCCAGTTCTCGGGGAGAGATACTGGTTGTATAATTCCTTGCAAAGATAAACCCAAACCTTTGCCGGGTATAAAGCCATTCTTTAACATTTCATAAGCTACCATGACTGATGCAGAGGATATCTTTGGATTTGGAAGATATTTCCCCTCTGGAATTTTCTCTATCGACACTGTGTCGGTTACTTGGTATACCCATGGTCCCTGGTCATTTTCTGTTCCCTCGACCGGTACAATGGTACTGCTGTGAGCATGTAAACTTTCTTCTCCATACACGACTACTTCTTGATGATCCCATTCAAACTTGACAGCCTGATGTAGTGTTGACGGGACTGCTTTAGCAGCGTGGATCCATGGTCGACCCAACAACAAGTTGTAAGAAACAGTTATGTCCAACACTTGGAATTCCATTGTGAATTCAACTGGCCCTATTGTTAGTTCCAATACTATGTCGCCAAATGAATCTCTGCTTCCACCGTCAAACCCTCGTACGCAGATACTATTCTTCTGGATCCTCTCCTCTTTAATCTTTAATTTGTTTAAAGTGGAGAAAGGGCATATATTTGCACTTGACCCATTGTCAACTAATACCCGGGTTACTATGGAGTTTTCACATTTCACGGTGAGGTAAAGAGCTCTGTTGTGCTCGGTACCTTCCACAGGTAATTCATCATCAGCAAATGTAATTCTGTTTGTCTCAAAGATTCTGTTGGCTATTTTTCCCAAATGATTTACAGAGATCTTTTCAGGAACATGAGCCTCATTCAGGATTTTCATCAAAGCCAGACGGTGCTCCTCTGAATGTATCAGTAATGACAACAATGAAATTTGAGCGGGGGTCTTCTTTAATTGATCCACGACAGAATAATCATGGAGTTTCATTTTTCTTAAAAACTCCTCCGCCTCTTCTTCCGTCACAGCTCTCTTTGTTGACGTTGGATTGTTTTTAGTTTTTCTCAACTCTTCGGGAGTAAAACATCTTCCCGAACGTGTCAAGCCTTGCACCTCACACACTTCTTCCTTGATTTCTTTGCCCTTGTACATTACAGTCACCCGTTCATAGTTCCATGGGATGGCTTTGTTGTTGATGACCGGCAGCTGGATTACAGGTGCAATAATAACCCGATCTGTACGGGCTCCTTCCACGAATATAATGGGTTTGTTAGCAACCCCTGGTACTATCACTTTCGGCTTTTCTTGTTTTGCGGCAACTTTGCTCGATGATCCCTCATCGACTATCATAGACGGTTCATCACCATTTTTGTTCTGCTTAGACACCGGCTTCTCCTCCATTAACTGCTTATCTGGCTTGGTTTCATGAGACTTGATCATCATGACAGTTTGTGACGGCTTCTTTGTCTCCCCATCAGCTTGTATGATTTCTATCATATTAGCCTCTTGATGGGCTGGCATTGGATTTCTATTGATATTTGGGGATTCGGGGGTTTGAACCTCGATTTTATTAGTATCAATCAGCTCTTGTATTGCATTTTTCAAATGCCAACATTTCTCCGTATCATGGCCTGGTGCACCGGAGCAATATTCACAGCTAATGGTGTAATCCAGATTCTTTGGAGGAGGATTGGGTAGCTTGGATTGTACTGGTCTCAACATGTCTAGCTGTCTCAGCCTGTGGAACAGACTAGTGTAAGACTCTCCCAATGGAGTGTAAGTTTTCTTTTTCTGTTCCCTTTCTCCCCTGAATGCTGGCCTAGGCCTGAAACCTGGTCCGGGATAGGCTCGTGGGTAAGTATTTGGTGTGACAGGAGCACGCCAATTGGTGTGAACAGGTGGCTGATTGTATGCTTGAGTATGGTTAATGGAAAAATGAGGCTCTGAAGGGTGATAGTAATGTTGGGATGAATCATGATGGTAAGCTGATTGGCGAGGTCGTGGTTGATTATAGTAAAGTGGTGAACCTCTGGGTCCCGACCAAATTCCTGAATCAACTACGACTGCTTCCTCCCTCTTCTTTCTTCCGATTCCTCCTACCCCGCCTTGAATAGCTTGAGTAGTTGCCTTAATTGCTGAATAGCTCATGATTTTATTTGTCTTGAGGCCTTCTTCCACCATACCTCCCATCTTCACTACTTCGTTGAATGATTTCCCAACCGCTGAAACCAAGTGGGCATAGTAAGTTGGTTCCAAGGCTTGGAGGAAGTAGTCTACAATTTCGCTCTCCTTCATAGGAGGATCCACTCTTGCTGCCTGTTCTCTCCACCGAAAACCATACTCTCTGAAGCTTTCATTGTGCTTCTTCTCAAATTTGGTCAAAGATAATCGATCTGGGATGATTTCCAGATTGTATTGGAAATGGTATGCGAATGCCTGTGCCAGGTCATCCCAGGTGTACCATCTTCCATGGTCCTGGCGTGTATACCACTCCAAAGCTGATCCGCTTAGACTTTGACTGAAGTAAGCCATCAATAATTCGTCCTTTCCCCCATCTCCTCGCATCTTGCTACAGAAATCCCTTAAGTGGGCTACTGGGTCGCCGTGCCCGTTGTATAAGTCAAATTTGGGCATCTTGAAGCCAACTGGCAATTGTACATTGGGGAATAAGCATAAATCTTTGTATGCTACACTGACTTGCCCACCTAATCCCCGCATGTCTCGGAACGATTGTTCTAGACTTTTGACCTTCCTGAACATCTCTTCTTGTTCAACATTTTTGGCTGGCTTGTCAATTTCGGTTGGGAGATCAAACCGAGGAGCAGTTGAATTGATTTCGGAGGCTTTGAAGGTAGGCTCCGGGGGGTAATATTGGTTGTCCTGGGCCTGGAATGTAGGCTCACTAGGAGATTTGTGAAATGTAGAAGGGGGAGGTGCTACGAAAACAGGAGTCATAGTTGGAGGAAAGTAAGGAACTGGTTTTGGAGGTGGAGACTGTGGTGTCTGAGAGGTGGTGCCTCGGTAGTGCTGGTAAATGGGGAAGTTTGGGGACAATTCAGTGGTGATATTATCCTGAGTTTGGGTCATTGATGGAGCAGGGTTATTTGGGTAAGATGGGGGTAACTGTCCTGTAGACCAGGCTTGGTACATCTCAGCCATTTGTTGCTTGAGTTTAAACATTTCTTCTTTCATTTTCCCGACATCCATCTCCTCTAGCTCCATACCTGTGTCAACATCTGGGATAGACATACTTTCGGGTATTGGTCCTTTTGATCTTGTGTGATAGTGATAATATGCCAGTATACTCTTTTAGAGAAACTAACTGCTTGAATTCTGAAAATGAACAAACTTGTTAGTTCTGAGAGTCTAACACATATATAATCACACGTTGAGATGCAATGTTCCTAGACAAATAATCCCTTTCTATTATGCATTTGCTCGGCTGCTTGTGTCGTCCCAGCTTTCTTGAATTTTTTTTATTGTTATTCACTTTTATTTATTATATATATATCTTTTATCGTGGTGGTCGAATCTTAGAGATTGCCTACGTATCATGCCCCATATGAATCAGACCATGCGTAGTTTGGACCAAAGGCAATCACTTTTATTCATTATACAAAGACGGAATTACATTTGAAAACTTTAAGAAAATGGCTTGAAAACACACACACTTAAATCAAAATAAAAGATACAATTCTTAACATCTCATAACATGCCCCACTTTCCACTCTTGTTGTCTAATATTGTATTATCTGCTCAATGTGGGGCTTGACCTGGATGGCCTCCCAGCGTACGATACATCCTTTCCAACTCCATTGCTAGATGACGAGCAAAAGTGGGCGCATGCTCTGTAAATCTTTCATAATCCATTCCTTGGCAGTTTACATAACTTTGAGATGTGAAGACTGCCAGGTCGTGGATTTGTGCCCTGAAACCTTGGAGACGTTGGTCTTGGTCTTGCAATTGCTGCTGACGAGTGGTGGCTATATCTCTGACACGGTTTTCACGATCTAGAGCTGATTCTAATAGAGCTCGGAGTCTGGCCTGCTCTAATCTTGCTTGCGATCTTTCCCTGTCGAGGTCTGCTTGTTGATATTCTCTGTTGCATCTTCTTGCCTCTTCTAGTTGTGCACGAAGCTGGTCTTCTGATCGCATCCAATAGTCTTTTTCCTTCTTGAATTGAGCCTTGTCTTTTTCGGATTGCCTATCTTGGCATTCTTTGTTAGATCTGGCTTCTTCGTTTAATTGTTGGATCCTTTCTTTTGCTTTGCTCAATGCCCTTTCATTTTCCGCAAGAATGGAATCATAATCTTGCATTTTTTCAAAGAGATTGGCGATGGTTTTTTGATCCTTCCAGCTCCTCTTTGGCGTTTCAGAAACTCTTTTCATTTTTTGGAATCGAGCATGAAGATTTTCATTCTCACAAGCTAGACTCTTCTTCTCGCCTTCGGCTTCTTGTGCTTGTAAATCTTTTTCCAAACTGAGGCTTCTCAGATTTTCTTTTAGGGCGTAGATAGTTGCTTTGTACCCTTTTTCTTTTTCTCCCCAGATCAACCGCTCTTGGATTTTATCATTGAAGTTTTGAATATGGGGTCTTTTTGTTGGCCTTTTTAGCTCAGGTTCTGGTACATCATCCACGCGAGACCGCTTTTCGAACCACCTTGCATATCCAGGATTTATCTCACCCTTGGTAGTGTCTAGGACTTGAGTATCACTTTTCAAGTATCGGCACCCATTCCACATCTGCTGAAGTAGAGCTTCGGGAATAGTGGCTTCTGGGTGTAATTCGATTACTTGCATACTCAAATCTTCATCATCAGGAACTATTTGATATCTCCCTAGTTGCCTTAGGACTCTTAGTGGTGCATACGGCTGAATGCTTCTCAATCCCAATAGTAGTAGATAACTATTTGAGGTTGACATATGTATTGCTTCCCTCATCGGGAGCCATCCCAGAGTCCATTCAATTTGATTTGCCGTTAAAGCCTTTAGATGAGATACCCATGCTTCTATCCCTTCTGGAGCTTGATAATTTTTTGTTCTTTCCTCATAGCTCTCGATGCAATTAGCTTTGTTTGACCCATATTGTATGATCTTGGGCTGTTGTTGGAGATGTTCAATCACCCACATTTGCAACAAAATTTTGCATCCTTCGAAGACTTTTGCTCCTGATTTACATAAAGTCAAAGCTCGATAAATATCTGATAGAATGATGGGGACAAGGGTGTGATTTTCTTTAGTGGTGAGGATTTGCACAACTTTTGCGGTGCGAATATCAATTGTTCGCTCTTTATTTGGGAAGACCATGACTCCTAGAAAAACCACCATGAAAGCAAATCGACGGTGCATCTGCCAAGTGTCTTTGTTTTGCTTATTAGTAAGGCCTTTCTCATGAATTTCGAACCCATCTGACTTTCCAAACTTGGAATACAAAAAGTTGAAGGAACAACATCCATTGATGACATTGCTTTTCCTGATTTGACTGCTGATGTTCAGAAGACCGAAGAATCGATGTACTGAAGGAGCCTTTGTGAATATCAAGCTTTGATTTCTTAAACTTCCGTCAAAACCAACATAGCCAGCTATCTCCTCTAATGTAGGAGTAAGCTCGAAGTCAGAGAAACGAAAAACATTGTGAACAGGATCCCAGAAAGTTACTAACGCCGTAATCAGATCATCACGAGGTTCAACTTTCATAATGTCCGTGAGATTTCCCAAATGCTTGACGACCCATTTTTGACCGTCTTCGCCTAAATCATACCACCACATTTGAAGCTGACATAGAAATTCTTCCGTACTTGTGGATGAGGGACTTTGTGTGGTGCTCATTTTGTATCTGAAATTTAATTTTAATAAAGTCAAAATTCATTTCGGAAAATTTATACTAAAAAAAAATCATTTTCGAATTTTTTTTTTATTAAATACCTTTATTTCAAAATTTAAAACTATATTTTTCGAATTTTTTTTTTTTTAAAACAACCCATTTTATTCCTTTCTTCTTACCATGATTTTATTTAAGTTGGTCAAAAAGCATGTTCGAGGCAAATGAATGCACAAATAACAAGTAGGATGCATCATGATGGTCTTTTAATTTTGGGTTCACCTGTCCTAGACAGACCCAACCCCTGGGTTGGGTCTCCAAGGCCAAATGTGTATGATGCGAATAGACGTTCCTACTAGGGATCCGGTACATGGCTGAGTTATTCTAAGTGTAAAACCTTAAGTTGATTGTTCTAAACCTGGCTTACCCAAATGGACAGTTTGAGCCGAAGCGGGGGCAACGTACCGGGAGCACGAAAGTCTGCCCGGCCTAGTTACTTGTCCCAACTCCGTCTTATTTGGTACGACTTTAACAGAAAGGTGGGTCACGCGCACGTGTACACCATAAATTCAGAAGACTCGGAAAGAAGGGGGTTTCGTAGCAGTTGTATATATTCACAATTCAAATAATATTAAAGCGGTAAAAAAAAACATTTAGCATATTAGCATATAAACAGTTGAAAATCATATAGTAAATAAAGCCAATTAATACAGATATTTTAAGCTCGAATTCTTTAAACCCTGATCCAATGGTTCTGGGTTACAATAACAATATTGTCCCCAGCAGAGTCGTCAGAGCTGTCGCACCTCCTTTTCACCGCGCCCGCGGGGCGCGTGGGGAGTTTTCTCCAATTGAAGGACAGTCGAAACGGGATTTATTTAATTATTTAAGAGTCGCCACCTGGGAATTTCAAGGCGTCCCAAGTCACCAATTTCAATCCCTGGATCGAGGAGAATATGACTCTGTTTATTATTCTGCGAACCAGAAATCCTGAGTAAGGAATTCTGTTAATCTGGAAGAAGGTGTTAGGCACTTCCGAATTCCGTGGTTCTAGCACGGTCGCTTAACTGTTTTTATTACTGGCTTAATTATCTTGATTTTATTAAATATATTGATGTTACATGATTTTACTACCGCTTATACTTACTGTGATTGAGGACCCTTCTTTGAATCGAATTACGCGTACGTATATTCGTGTTATAAATTTTAAAAATGCGGAATTGTGTCACGCGTACGTGTACACGATAACTTTTGGTAATATATTTATTAAACAATCATTTTTCGAAATTGTGTCGAATCAAGAATATTTATTTTTCTTGAATAGTAAACCGTACATCTCAGGTTTTTATGAAATTGATTTAACGCCTTTGGAAAAATCCTTTTATTAAATATTCGCTCGAAATTGCGCGTACGCATAATCCGAATTTTTTTCTTTTAAAAATATAATCAGGGTACGCGAACGTATCCCTAATTGCGCAAAATATTTGTAATGATATCAGGGATTTTTCCACAAATTATTTATTATATTATGAGAAATATTCATTTAAGATACCCTTTAATTCTTGAAAAAGAATTCACAATTTATTGAATGTTGCCCGTTGATTATAATTTCCGAATATAAGTTATATTCATTCCAACTATTCAAATTCAAAGGACAGAATAAAAATATGATTAATACTATTTTTAAAACAAATATGACATATATATATATATGCCAAAGAATAAATTGCATATAAAACTGAAAATTAACGATTCATAAAGGAAGGAAATATTTTCCAAGAATTTTCATTATTTACTTAATGCAAATTCTATTTCTAATTACCATTGATATAAAGTGTGGCAATTTATGCTTGTACATCTCTTTTCATTCTTATATACTTGCTTTTAATCTAATAGGCCTAATTATTTGGTTAATTTATTTTATGAAGGTAGATAGGCATTCGAGTTTATAGGAAAGGAATTATTATACAAGCCAATTCAATAAAATTACCTTACATGCAACCTAGCTGTATGTCGTAAACATTCATAACGTTTTAAACATCGTAACAAGCTATATCATATCACCTTTCGCCAACGTTTATACACACATCTATTATCTTATAAAAATATACCATCAACACCATCTTAACCTTATTTAACAACAAGAGTTAGTAATGTAGTTTTCTTGATATTTCTACATTACTCCTTACTTATCTAACAACAAAAATTAAATAATGACCAACATTCACGCCATATTCCCTACTTGACAATTTAATTATATCTTCCGCTAATGAAAATTTAGAAATTAACCTTATTACAACATTTTCAAGCAACTTCAAGAAATGACATTTAATTTACAGCCGTTACGTCAAAATATACTACTATTAAACCAATGAGAAACAAAACTGAAATTTAAACTAATGAACTTGAGCGAATAGAAGACAGAATTACAATTCGAGCTTCATCTTTGTTATACTCAAAGCTCTTCACAACATGAGTTTTAAGAATATGTACCTGGAAAACGAGGGAATAAGAAGTGAATTTCAGCAGTAATGGCAACAACAAAAATAGGCAGCAAATGCCAAATAACGCAACTGATTTTGAGCACAATCAACGAGTCCCGTGAAACCAGACCAATAGTAACAGAGAAAAAAAAATTCAGATTTAAACCACACAGTATTAATAAACAAACACGGACAGGTTCCAGGAAAATATGTTTCGGGTTTTTCTTTCCTTTTCTATATCCGTTTCAGATTCACTGTGTGTGTGTGTGCGCGAATACTCTCTTTTGGTTTCTCTTCTTCCTCTTCAGATTCCAAGGGGAATCTGATTTTTCTGCTGGATTTTCTCTTTTATCTTACTCTAGGTCTATTTTCTTCAATTCTTCCCCTTTTATCTGTTCTCCAGTCCCCCTCTCTTATACAGGTCTGTCCCTCTTTTAAAAGTGCTGCCCGGACCCCCTTTATCTTTTAAAAACAGAAAATTTCCATTAAAAACTACTTTTTAATACTTTATATGATCCTAACCTGATTTTCAGCAGCCCCATTATCCCTTGTTTCCCATTAGTATCTTAAACTATAGCCACTAACATTACATTATAATACACTAGCACTAACACCCTGTTTTTACTGTTTCATTCCTAGAAATGCCCCTGACCTACTGTAATTACTGTCCCAGTCTTTAACAATTTATCTGAATTAACTTGTTTAGCAGCTAATGACCAACTCCTGAATCAAACAACATTCTGTCTTTACAAATTATGCTAAACAGGGAAATGCAAAAGCTGATGTACAAGAGCTAAATTCAGATTGAACACTGAACTTACATACAAACATATTAACAATACACAGAACTCAAAAGAACATTTCGACTGAAATTCAAAATTGAACAAAGAGCAACAAATGCAGGAGCATTGTCAGTATTGACACTGCCCTGATCTTAATGTTCAAAAATCAACATACATAACACCTATTTGATGAACTTACTGATTTGCAAACAAACATGATTTAATTTACGATATTAATCAACTGACTATCTACAATGATTGTCAACAAACAGTCTATAAAAATAGAAACAGATTGTTTCAATCAGTGTTATCATAAACGAGAATTCATAATATAACTAATCGACGAACTTAATCGAGTCGATTACACACATTGTAAACAATCACAAACAACAGAAACAATTCACACTTTGATCAAGTAAGCGGGACAGAATAACAGAATTAATCAAACAAAATATGAAAAATTAACAGGTTATTGAAACAAACAACTATACATGTAGGAAACAAAAAAGAAAAATAGGAAAAATACCTCTGAATCTTCAAACTTCATACGGACTCGAACTCAATTTGGATTCGGACTTTGTTTGAAATCAAACAGACTTTATTCGAAGTATTCTCAGTTGAGAATACCTCGATTAAAGTCTCTTAGACCTCAATCCTTTACTCGAATCGGAAAAATTCCAAGATTGGAAATTTTTTAGGGTTTCAGGTTCTTGGATCTTAAATCCGAACATTTCCGGGCAGATTCGAAGGGAACCAAACATGATACAAGGGTGAGGGTAGCCTAGGGGTCATTTGGTGTTAGTTTGAAACGGATCTGAGTTTGTTCTTGTTTGGTCCGAATCTTCAAAAGAAGATTCGAGAAGTTCAGAACTGATTCGAGCCAAACTAACTTCAGATCCATAACAAGGCATGCTAGGGGGTACTATGGTGTTAACTAGGGGTTGTTTGGTTTAGATCTAAACTCGGCTCGAATCTTCAAATGAAGATTCGAGAACCTTCAGGAAGATTCGAGCCCAACGGCTAACATATTTGGATAGAGGAGGTTCAGGGGGTTCTAGGGTGTTATTTTGGTGACCGGCGGCGTTGATGCCGCCGGGTTTCAGGCGGTGGGGAATAGGGGCGGCTAGGGTTGAGGGGGGGGTCTCTGAGGAAGGTGACGATGAACAGTAGAGAGGGGGGTTTAGTTAGGGGGGCCGGGGTAGGGGTCTGGAACTTATATAGGGGAGGGGTGGATTGATCTTGACCGTTAGATCAATCAGAATGAGTGGCCAGGATTTATTCACTTAACCAAATGGTGTCGTTTGGTTTCCTGCTGGGGTCGGGCTGAATCGAGGCACTGGGTCGGGTAATGGGCATGGGTTAAAGTTCGTGGGATCTCAGCCGTTGGTGGGCTTTGACCCAACGATCCCTGATACACCACAATCAAACGATGCCGTTTCGACTCGTTTGATTTGGACCGGATGCCTGGGTTGTTTGGATTGGGCTGGGGGGGAATTAATTCATTTGGGCCTGGATTTTAATCCAGGTCCGATTTTGCATATGTATACATTTTTTATTTTTTTACTTTTCTAATTTAAATTTCTAATTTTAATTGTAAAACATTTTTAAATTCGCAAAATATATTAATTATTTTATAACAATTATTTAACACATAGACAAAACATCAATCACACAGTGAAATATTTAAAATAGAACTATCGCATATTTTTTGTGATTTTTATTTAAATTATCTTTGAAATGCATAATTAAATCCTATATGCATGCAACATGTATTTTATTTTATTTTTCATTTTATTATGACAAAGTAAACATTTACGGACATAACACAAATATTTAACACCACGCAAATTCAAAAATTACACAGTAAAAGAAATTTATTTTATTTTTTGATTTATTTTGGAGTAGTTTTCGTTAAGGCAAAAATCATGTGCTCACACCCAACTCTCGCTGAACTACTCTCCAGAAACGTAAGGTAAACTGCGTACCTCGGTCTGAAATGATAGACATAGGAACACCATGAAGACGAATATTCTCCCGGATATAGATCTCAACTAAACTCTCGGATGAATAGGAGACTGCCACATGAATTAAATGCGTTGACTTGGTCAGCCTATCAACAATTATCCATACTGCGTCGAACTTCCTTCGAGTCTGCAGGAGCCCAACAACGAAATTCATAGTGATCCGCTCCCACTTCCACTCGGGAAGCTCAATCCTCTGAAACAATCCACCAGGCCTCTGATGCTCATACTTAACCTGCTGGCAATTTAAACACCGAGCCACATATGCAACAATATCCTTCTTCATTCTACGCCACCAATAATGTTGCCGCAAAGTCCTGATACATCTTCGCGGCGCCCGGATGAATAGAGTACCGGGAGCTATGGGCCTCGTCTAAAATCAACTCTCGAAGCCCATTCACATTAGGCACACAAACTCGACCCTGCAACCTCAAAACTCCATCATCTCCTAAGGTAACCTGCTTGGCACCTCCGTGTTGCACTGTGTCTCTAAGGACACACAAATGAGGATCATCATACTGTTGATCACAAATACTCTCCAATAAAGAAGAACGATAGACCGTGCAAGCTAATACACGACTAGGCTAAGAAATATCCAACCTCACAAACCGATTGGCCAAAGCCTGAACATCCAAGGCAAGCAGTCTCTCACCGACCGGAATATAAGCAAGACTGCCCATACTGGCTGACTTTCTACTCAAGGCATTGGCCACCACATTGGCCTTTCCCGGATGGTATAAGATAGTGATGTCATAATCTTTCAACAACTCCAACCACCTCCTCTGCCTCAAATTCAACTCTTTTTACTTGAACAAATACTGAAGACTCTTATTTGCCTCGAACCGGATAGTTCTTCTCATAATCTCTCAACAACTCCAACCACCTCCTCTGCCTTAAATTCAATTCCGTTTGCTTGAACAAATACTGAAGACTCTTATGATCCGTGAATACCTCACACGCCACGCCATACAGATAGTGCCTCCAAATCTTTAATGCGTGAACAATGGCTGACAACTCTAAATCATGAACCGGATAGTTCTTCTCATAAATCTTCAACTGCCTCGAAGCATAAGTAATGACATTTCCATCCTGCATCAACACTGCATCAAGCCCAATACGAGATGCATCATAATAAATTGTATAAGGCCCTGAACCTGTGGGCAAAACCAACACTGGTGCCGTAGTTAGAGCTGTCTTGAGCTTCCGAAAGCTCGCCTCACACTCGTTCGACCATCTGAACTGGGCACCCTTCTAGGTCAACATGGTTATCGGAGCTGCAATAGATAAAAACCCCTCCACGAACCGACAATAGTAGCCTGCCAATCCCAAGAAACTCCGAATCTCTGTAGCTGATGCTGGTCTAGGCCAGTTCTTGACTACCTAGATCTTCTTCGGATCAACCTGAATACCATCTGCTGACACAACATGACCTAGGAATGCAACTGAACTCAACCAGAACTCACACTTTGAGAACTTAGCATATAACTGACTATCCTTTAGAGTCTGAAGAATCACTCTAAGATGCTGCTCGTGCTCCTCCTGGGTATGGGAATATATCAAAATATCATCAATGAAGATGATCACGAATGAGTCCAAAAAAGACCTGAACACTCGGTTCATCAAATCCATAAAGGTTGCTGGGGAATTTGTCAACCCGAACGACATAACCAAGAACTCAGAATGCCTGTACCGAGTGCGGAAAGTTATTTTAGGGACATCAGAGGCCCTAATCCTCAACTGATGGTAGCCAGATCTCAAGTCTATCTTTGAAAATACCTTGGCACCCTGAAGCTGATCAAATAAATCATCAATCCTCGGCCATGGATACTTATTCTTGATTCTAACCTTGTTCAACTGCCGGTAATGGATACACATTCTCATTGACCCATCCTTTTTCTTAACAAACAACACCGGTGCACCCCACGGCGAAACACAGGGTCTAATGAGACCCTTCTCAAGCAAATCTTGCAACTGCTCCTTCAACTCTGGCGAGGCCATGCGATACTGTGGGATAGAAATGGGCTGAGTGCCCGGAGCCAAATCAATGCAGAAGTCAATATCCCTATCGGGTGGCATCCCCGGCATGTCTGAAGGGAATACCTCAGGAAACTCGCGAACAACAGGCACAGAATCAATAGAGAGAACCTCGGTACTAGAATCGCGAACAAATGCCAAATAGGCCAAACACCCCTTCTCGACCATACGCCAAGCCTTCACATAAGAGATAACATTGTGGGTAGAATGACCAGGAGTCCCTATCCACTCTAAATGAGGCATACCCGGTAAATCTAAGGTCACAGTCTTAGCGTGGCAAGCCAAGATAGCGGGGTAAGGTGATAATCAGTCCATCCCCAATATAATATCGAAATTAACCATGTCTAAAAGCAAAAAATCTACACGAGTCTCAAGACCCCTGATCACCACAATACAAGACGATGGACTCGATCAACCACAATAGAATCACCCACCGGTATAGACACAAAAACAGGATCACTCAATGAATCACTAGGCATGATCAGATACGGTGCAAAATAAGACGACACATACGAGTACGTAGACCTTGGATCAAATAGCACCGAAGCATCTCTATCACAAACTAGAATAATACCTGTAATGACTGCATCTGAAGCTCAGCCTCAGGCCTGGCTGGAAGGGCGTAACATCGGGGCTGGGCCCCACCACCCTGAACTACTTCTCTAGGATGGCCTGCTGCTGGCTGGCCTCCACCTCTGGTGGCCTGAGCTCCACCTCTAGGACCTCTACCTCCACCTCTATAACCTCTACCCCCACCACTAGCTGGCTGGGTGGCCTGTGGAACACATAGGTCCTGAACCATAGCACGAGAACCCTGATACGGAGAACTGCTCAAAGCTCGAGGGCAATACCTAGCAATGTGCCTCATGTCACCACAAGAAAAATAATCCCTCGGCTGCTGGGGCTGACGACCCTGGAAACTCTGAAGCGGTGGTGCACTAATAGGTGCTAAGGGTGCACTGAAGGACTGCTGATCAGAATACTGCATCGGAGGACCACAGCTACCTGAAGCACCATAAGAAATCTGAAGAACTGACTAAAAGGGCCTAGGAGGATGGCCTCTACCATATGAATCTCTACCTCCAGACGAGGTACCACTGAATTTGCCTGAATGACGGGGCCTCTTATCCAACCCATGACCACCTCCCTATAACAGAGCCATCTCAACTCTGCGGGCCACATTGGCCGCCTCCTGAAAGGTGATCTCACTCCCAGTCTCCCTAGCCATCTGAAGACGAATCGGCTGAATCAGACCATCAATAAACCTCCTCACCCCTCTCTCTCGGTAGGAAGTATGACAAGAGCATGGCGAGCTAAGTCAATGAACTTGGTCTCATAATGGGTAACAGTCATGGAACCCCTGCTGGAGGCGCTCAAACTGCCTCCGATAAGCCTCTCACTGAGTAACGGGGAGGAACTTCTCTAGAAATAGCTGTGTGAACTGCTCCCAAGTCAAGGCTGGTGATCCGGCTGGTCTAGCTAAGCAATAATCCCTCCACCAAGTCTTGGCGGATCCAGACAAGTGAAATGTAGCAAAATCAACCCCATTGGTCTCAACAATACCCATGTTCCTGAGAACCTCGTAGCAGCTGTCTAGATAATCCTGGGGATCCTCAGTAGATGCACCACTGAAAGTAGAAGTGAAGAGCTCGATGAACCTATCCAGTCTCCATAAAGCATTGGCGGACATAGCCGCTCCATCACCGGTCTGAGCTACCACACCCGACTGTACTGCTCTAACTGGCTAAACCGCTGGAGTCTGAATCTGAGGAGCTACCTGCTCCAGAGTGCGAGTAGTAGGAGTCTGGGCCCCTCCTCTAGCCTGAGAGATGGCTGGTGCTACCGGAAGCAAGCCTGCTCGGGTGACACTCTCCATGAGTCCCACTAATCAGACAAGAGCATCCTGAAGGACTGGGGTAGCAATAAACCCATCCGGGACCTAACTTGGGCCCACCGGAACCGCTGGGAACAGAACCTCCTCGTCAAAATCAACTTGAGGCTCCGCCACTGGCGCTGCTGCTCGGGGCTAAGCTTTTCCCCTACCTCGACCTCTATCACGGCCTCGGCCTCACCCTCTGCCCTTCGTAGGAGCTGCTGCTGGGGGCTCGGGCTGCTGAGCGGTAGATGAGGAAGCGCGTGTTCTTGCCATCTGCGAAAGAATAGAGTAGGAAGGCAATCAGTATTGAGAAAGAACAAATGTGAAATTTTCCTAACTCTGTAGCCTCTGGGATAAATACAGACGTCTCTGTACCGATCCCTCAGACTCTACTGAGCTTGTCCGTGAATTATGAGACCTATGTAACCTATAGCTCTGATACCAACTTGTCACGACTCCCGAGGGTGGGAAATCCGGGTCGTGACATGTAGCTTGTTTTAGTGAGAATTTGTAGCGTTTGACTTTTATATATTGATACTGTTAAATAATGTTGACATTGCTAGATCATGACCTACAAAGTAATTGTGGGTTATAACAAATGGAATATAATTAGTAATATGTAAATAATGTTTGACTTGAAAGATATTGGAACCTTTTCGGATAAATCAATCAAAGAAAATGAAGGAGTAAATCTTAGCGAAGTATAATAATCTCTAGAATGAAAGATAGATAAGGAAAATACAAATGATAAGAATTCATATATCTCGTTCAGATCATGAAACCTCGAACAATAATCCTTTTTAATCATTTTGCGTACGTAAATTTGCAGCAAGTGTATTCAATTCGAGACAAGAGCCCCCAAAGTTATTTTATTTGCTTTCTCATTGTTTATAGTAAAAATGGTAATAACAATTAAATTTGTTGATGGGACTCTAAAAATACGTGATCTATTTTTATGCTAGTTTGCTAAGCAGTTGATGTTAAGTTATGAGATTTAGAGACGAAATAAAGTTAAGGTGGGATCTATAACCAAACCAATAGGCTGGCTATTCGGGGCCTGAGGCATGTCGATTTCGGGCCTCGAGGTCGATCACAGGGCTTGGCTACGAGCTATTGAGAGCAATCGGGGTAGGGATAAAAGTTATGGGATAATTGAGGGAGGCTATTTACGGCCAATGATAAGCAATAAATGAAGAACAAGTATGAACACAATAAATGAGAGCAATAATATCAAGAGAGTATGTTAGAAGGAAAAGAGAAAGTTCTTGTATATTTCATATGGAGCAGCTGGAGAAACCGAACCCTTACAAAATGCCAAAGACCCCCTTTATAATAGGAGGGGAATCCCAACATAGTACAAACACATTAATTACAAAAATAGGGGTATGAGACAACTAGATGGCACCAGGCTTTGCCAGTACTAGCTGCATGCCTAGGGAACTCCCCATTCCCATCGTGACAGCGGCCAACATTGTCGTTAGGTCAGGCGTCAATGAACCTCGAGGGAGGGAACTCGACCACAGCCTTGCAACCTCGAGGTCTCGAGATGATTTAATGAAATGCCTTAATGACGAGAAATTGGACCCTCCGATTTTGCCGTACACAGATAGTCCCCGCGTTTCTTAGAGAGGAGCGACAAGAAACGATTTTGACATCCGACTCTTCGGACTTCCCATGATGACGTCATACTGATGACGCAAGCCTCCATGATTGTAGAAATGTTTCGTCATTTCGCTTCTCCAGGATCATTCAACGTATTGCGGTTTCTCATTCTCTAAGCCATAATATCGTCGTTGATTCAGCTCCCAGGGACGCATTAAAATGTGCCTATCTTTACATTTTTCAAGGATGATAATGGCTTCATCGGTTATGTTACCCCTTTTTATAAATGGGGGCCTCCTGGGATCAGCCTTTTATCCAAGTACCTATCCATTCCTCCTTTCTCGCTATCTTTATTCTTTGTCATTCACCATGTTTGAGGCTCATGGCCTCAAGATTGTATGGCGCTACTTCTATTAGGCATATCATGGCCTGTCTCCTGGACCTTCTCTGGTTGAGCGAGATTATGCTATTTTTTGTTATTGTTTCTTTCGTCGTTGACTCAGGACGACAAAGCAGAGGGATGATTTCCTCCAACCCGAGGAAATATTTGGATTATATATACCGCTGCTCAAGAGGGGGCTCGGACTATACACCATTGCTCACATCTCTTGATTATTCGGTGCGGTGCCTCGCTCCCTTTGCTTTCCATGGAGTGAAGTGGTACTATCTACTAACTGTTGCATCCCGCACCGGGGCAACGTCTCAAGAAGTGGCTTTACAGCATACTAGCTAGATTTTTCATCCAGCCACTTCTTCGCTCTTTCCTGCCTCTTCCACGTCACTTTGCTCTTCTCCATCGCTTTCCTTTTCGTCGTATACCCTTTTGAAGATGCCATTATGGGGAATCGAGATAAGATTCCAGAGGGTATTGTGCTTGGAAGATATTGTCTTTGAGGACGCGTGCCTGAGGAGATGATGCCTGAAAATGTTTCTACCGAGGACGCACCTTTGAGAATAGGCTAGCTATCAGGCGTTTACTATGTGTACACCTTCCTGCTTCTTTATTTTCGTGTAAGGACCCCTCGTGGGCTTTTGTAATCATATGTAAGGACCCTCATGGGCTTTTGTAATTGAACGTTTCATGAATATAAAGATATTTCTCCAATTTGTCTTCGATACTTGCTATATTCTTTTATGTTTGTGGAGACTCTGAATGCATGGCTCAGTCTGCTATTGCCAATATCAAACCCGGGTGCGAGTATTCTTTCTGGCCTGCGGTCGATTAATCTAGCCTTGCGCAAAACCCTTTGCGATCCTTTGGATCGAACCTTGATCGGGTCGATGAACGTGGTTCGACGGAACCTTGACTTTGAGTAGAATGAAAGTAATGTTTTGGGCCTTGGAACCATGGTTTATTACTTAAACTCCGTGGTAACCTTTGAGAAGAAATTTATGTGGAGTCTTATGGACAGAGACTGCCTTTGATCTCTCGAGGGCAGTCCCCGAGCGAAGGTTCGTTCAAATTCGGACCACCTAGAAACTTGCTCTGGGCTTAGTGTAAATAGCCTTAAGGCGATCTAGATAGATCTTGAAAGAGGGTTTGTCCGATATCAGACGATACCTCAGGGCCAAGCCTATACGAGTGTAGTTTAAATGCTTATTTCCTTAGAGCCTGAAAAACCCGAGGTCGGGTACCACCTCAGGTCTTGTAATGATGTCACTGGCTTTCTAGAGCCTAACCTTCCCTTTGATGGAGATCTTCGAGGTCGGGTACCACCTCGGTGCTAGCGAAGGTGTCACTGGCTTCCCGGAGCCTAGCCTTGTCCTGATGGAGGTCCTCAAGGTCGGGTACTACCTCAGGACTGGCGACGATGTCGTTGGCTCCTTTCAGCCTAACTTCTGTTTGATAGAGATCCTCCAGGTCGGGTACTACCTCGATACAGGCGACGATGTCGTTGGCTCCTTAAAACTAAACTTCTGTTTGATGGAGGTCCTCGAGGTCGGGTACCACCTTGGGACTGGCGATGATGTCATTGGCTCCTTAAAGCCTAACTTCTGTTTGATGGAGATCCTCGAGGTCAGGTACCACCTCAGGACTGGAAATGATGTCGTTGGCACCTTAAAGCCTAACTTTTATTTGATGGAGATCCTCAAGGTCGGGTACTACCTCGGGACTGGCGATGATCTCGTTGTCTCCTTAAAGCCTAACTTCTGTTTGATGGAGTTCCTCAAGGTCGGGTACCACCTCGGGAGTGGCGATGTTGTTTTTAGCCGGTTTTGGGGCAAGGGGATCAATGTCGTTTTTCCATATATATATATATATATATACATGGACGTTTTTTCTCTTTAGGGGATCCCACCACTTTAAGCAGTTGCCCTTTTTTTTCTGCGCTAGCCTTTCGTTACTCCAGCACTAACGCACTTGCACATATTCCCGCTTTAGTTTTCTAATTTTGTCATAGTCGTGGCTGCTATGTGGGGGTCTGTCCGACAGGGAGGGGAGAGCTCTGCCTCCGGCATTCAGGACCAATGAGAGTATGCCTTGAAGATTGCTTCTTCGATAGGAGAAGAACATCTTTGGTTGGTGAAAAAAGATTGCGTATGGGGGGAAAATGTAGTGCCACAGATGCTTCTCCCGGATGAGGGCATAACAGATCGTGCCGATGGATTCTTGAACGTGTACACATACCCTTTTACATTGGGCCCCCTCGATAGGGTTGTGCTCGACTTCTGCATATAGTATCGGGTTACCTTGGCGCAGATCCATCCATAATTTTGGCGAACAGTGATGATGATGAGATTTTTCGCGGAGAAGGCAGGGCTTGACTTTACTCTTAGTCATCTTATCAGGTTGTACTGTCCCTTCCACCATTGAGGTCTACTTACCTTGCGATGCCGATCGACCACACCCTTCGTTGTTGACTATGAGGAAGACGAAGATTGGGGGTGGATGAGTTGCTTCATCCGGGTGCGAAATGCTGACATTATCCCCATGGAGCTCATGCCATTCCCTAAGGAATGGAATTATACTCGTAAGTTGTGCATCTCGTGTTTTCTCAGTTCTTTCTATGACGACAGCCTGGTTTCGTAATCGTGCCTTCCTTTATTTTCCTACAGCGGTTTCATAAGCGCCAGGCGACGTTCCCAATTTGCCGGATTGGGCCCGAAAGTTGGCGACCTACTCAACTTGTGACGAGCGCAAGTGGAGAGCTGCGTCCCGGGGCAGATGGGAAGCAAAACATCATGGTGAGTGTCGAGTTATACTTTCCCCTCCCTTCCTTAATTTGGGGAGGCATTTTCTTTTCATGCATATTAAACTTGTTTTTGTAGGCATTGAAAAGCTTTTCGAGGTGAGGTCGCGTTCCTCCGGAGAGGGGGCAGGGTTTCCAGCTCCCGAGCTGAAGAATGGTAACAATGAACGAGAGGTGCTTTCATAGGGTGATGGAGCTCAAAGTAAGGCAGAGAGGAACCGGGGCTTTGGAGTGGAAGCATCATCCGAGCATGTCGTGTCTGCGGCTCCTGGTTCTGGAAAGGGAGTTTCTCCGTTGTTGTCGCCTTCTTTTTCCTCGATAGTATTTCGGGAGATACTAGAAACCTGGGGTTGCATATACCGAGCGGTCATGCTTTGACCGAAGTTGGCCCTTTCAGACCCGAAGGGACTAGATTGGCAGGTGTGCGCTCGGCCTTCGAGGAATCCCAGAGGCTTCACTTTGCGTTGAGTTTCGGCACAGTTCTTTCGAGCTTCTCGCTTTCCCTTTCTTATTGTGTTTCTTTTTTGCAGGCATTCGACAAGCTTATGTCCGGGCTGCTTCATTATGAAGCCAGGCTACGGAAAGCTCTAGATGTGGAGAGATCCCTTAGGCTCCTTTGTGATGAAAAAGAAGTCAAGTTGGTACATTTGCAGTATGAGGCGGGTCGGAGCTTGAATTACGAGAACCACCTGAAGGAGTAGGTAGTTTACTGCTCCGAGTGAGCGTGAATTCCGCCTCTTGGTTCCAGAGGCTAACGCTTAGTTTATTTTAGTTGCAGAAAAAGATGGAGGCTCTGGAGCACCTTTGAGATGAAGTTGGTTGGGCCAGGCGTGAGCATGATGAGCTGAATACTCGGGAGGAGGCTCAAGCTTTAAAGGGGAAGGACGCCCTGGCTAAAGTTCCTGCTTTTGAAGCTCAACTGCGCTTAGCTCGTGATAATGCTTCGATTCAGACATAAATGATTGTGAAACTCGAATCCGAGCTTTCGAAAGTCAGGGCTGAGATCGTTGATACTTGGGTAGAAGCTGCAATGAATCAGACTAAGGCTGGCCAGGAGATGGCGATATATTCAAAGGATGTTGCCGATGCTCAAGCCGAGCTGAGAAGGATCCTCGACCGCGAAGGGAGGATTGAAGAATATGCTTGCTCCAAGTCTCGAAGACACTTGAAGAGATCTGTGCTAGGGGTTTCGCCCTTTCAAAAGAATTGGCACTAGCAAGGGCGGACAAGAGTGATGCTTGGTTGCTTTTGCCCGACATCGAGTAAAGTGAAGATGAGTCTAGTAGGTCGTATCCCCCCGGGGGGCATAGATTTTGTTGTCTGTATGTAGCACTTTCATAGCATGTTTGTAGATGGATACTACGCCTTTTCGCATATGTGTATGAGAGAAAGCCTTGCAGCTTTATTTCTTTTGTATCTTTTGCGTTGGTAGGGATCCTCAGAGTAGTGATGTGGCCTAAGGGCTCATTAGTCTGGCCCGGGGGGCTCTTACGCGCTAGGTCGGTGCGACCTTTAGTATAAACTGGTGTTTAATCTCTTATGCTTTTGTTCAACCGTTTCGGGCTTAGTCTCCCAGTCGGGTTTCGACTCGAGCTCATTTGACACTCAGGATTTTATGTTTGCACAGGCTGATAACAATGGCTCTTATGCCTCAGGCGAAGTGGCCTTTTAAAGTAAGCTGGCGACAAAGGCTCTTACGCTTTGCCCTTAGGCATATAGTTAACTATTTTTGGTTCAGTCTCCGAGTCGGATTTCGACTCGAGCTCAATCGACCCTCAAGTTTGCCAAATTGCGTGGGATGGAGACAATGGCTCTTACGCCTTGGGCTAAAGTGGCCTTTTAATGTAAGCTGGTGACAATGGCTCTTACGTTTTTCGTCGATGCAACCTTCTAGTGAGGGCTGGCGACAATGGATCTTTTGCCTTGGGCCGATGCGGCCTTCTAGATAGGGCTGGTGACAATGGCTCTTACACGCTTGTTCTTAGGAATATTTAGTTAACTATTTTGGGACCGGTCTCCGAATCGGGTTACGACTCAAGCTTATTTTAACCATCAAGTTTTCAAGTTTCAAGGTGGCAACAGTGGCTCTTACGCTTTTGGTCGGTGTGACCTTTTGTGTGTGTGGCCCTAAGGCGCATTAGGCTGACGACAATGGCTCTTACGTGCATTTGGTCGATGCGACCTTTTGTGTAGGCTTTATTTTTCCTCTCGTTAAGGGATTTTGAAGTACTTTTTGCCTGGCCTGTCGTCGGTTCGGGAAGAACCTCGATTTCAGGTAACTTACGGCGATGTTCGAGCACCTCGGAAGGTTTGGTTCGGAGGCTGAGTTGCTCAAAACCTATGATTTGGAGCTGACATGGTCGAAGTTCTTTTTCCTATGCCGAGGGTAGCCTGTTTAATCAGTTCTTTCCGAAGTAGATTCGGAGTAATTGAAGACCTGTATGGGCTGGCGCCAATGGCTTTTATGCCTTGTAGCTATGATTGGGCTCCCCGAGTTGCATTAGTTTGGCTGGTACAGCCGTATGACCGGAGTCATTTGTGTTTGGCCGAAGCCTTTGAGTCCAAGTAAAATAGTTTCGGCATCTATATCGAGGGTGTGCCTTTTTATGGGTCTTACAAGTTTGATATATAGCCGAAACTTTGGGATCAGGTCTATGCCTTTAGTGAGGTCTTACCAGTTTTACATGTCGTTGAGGTCTTACAGGTTTTTCATGTCATTGAGGTCTTACAATTTTATATGTCGTTGGGGTCTTACAGGTTTTACATGTCGTTGAGGTCTTACAATTTTTGCATGTCGTTAAGGCTTATAGTTTTTACATGTCGTTGAGGTCTTACAGGTTTTTCATGTCGTTGAGGTCTTACAATTTTACATTTCGTTGAGGTCTTACAGGTTTTACATGTCGTTGAGGTTTACAGTTTTTGCACTTGGTACAAGTGTGGTTCATGCCTTGCTTGAGGTCTTACGAGACCGAGTCTGCCCGCTCGGGGTCTTACGGCCTCGGGTTTTGATAAGTCAATGGATATGGCGCTTGACGGTAGTCCCCGAGTCGTCGAGGGTTTCTTGACTCGGGAACCATTATTTTCAGACTTTGTATTGCCTCTTCGAGGGCTTACGTACCCTGGGGTCATGCGTTTTTTGAGATTTCGATGTTAGTCCCCGATTATTTGGTGTACTTTCGGTGCTGGAGATGTTTTTAGGTTTTCATGTTGCCTTATCTGGGTTGAATTGTGGATGCCAGTCCCCGAGTATTCGGGATGTTTTCGGCTGAGAAGTAGTTTTTGCGGAGGTACCGAGCTTCTTTTGGAGTGCGAGACGTTTTGATAAAAGATATTCTTCAATTGTTTGATACAAGTGTACATGTTTTTGCTGCCCGGTACCTAGCTATACGGACACGGTTCTTCGACTATTTGGCCTGGTACATCATTTTCCTATAGGGACCCCATTTGGCATTTCTTGGCTTTTCCGAGTGGATGGCCTTCGGGGGGGATGCCCCTTAGTGCTCGAGGTTGATTGCAAAAGAAGCCTCGAACACTTTTTGAGTCTCCATTAGGTAGTATGCAGATGTTGCCTCATTAAAAACCTTGCCGGCAAAACCCTTTTTGGGATAAAAACTCGGTCGAAGGAAAAGAGTGCAACAAATGGTTTGAAACCTTAAGGTCTTCGAGCAAGATTAATGCTCTGACTGCTTCGATCAGGCGCCTGCATAAGGCTTAGTACGAAATATAAAATGAAAAGGGAGATGGTTATACCTTAGTGTAGGATGTGCCGACAACGTTTCGAGGACCAATACATCCTAGTTACTCGAGACGAGGACGCGGTACGGTCCTTTATTTTGTTTGGTTGGGTTTAACCGAAGGTGTGGCTTGGTTACCCTTTGGCTCTTTTGCGAGCGGAGGTACTGATGCCGGTTCCATGTTGTGCACCGCGAACATCTTCCTTGCCGCATGTTGTTCCCCGTACGCGATTTCGATCCCATCCTTTGTCGAGAATTTCATCATTTGGTGTAGAGTGGATGGTACTGCTCTCATGCAATATATCCACGGCCGTCCGAATAAGGCATTGTACCTCATGTCTCCTTCGATGACATGGAATTTGGCGTTTTGGGTCGTGCCGGCCACGGTGACTGGGAGGGTGATTTCTCCTTTTGTTGTTTCACTTGCCATGTTGAATCCGTTGAGGACTCGAGTGGTAGGCACGATTTGGTCAAGCAGTCCGAGCTGCTCTATCACCCTCGACCTGATAATGTTGGCCGAGATACCTGGGTCTACGACCACACGTTTTATTTGAAAAAAATTTACAAGGAAAGAGATTACCAGTGCGTCATTGTAAGGTTGAGACAAGGTTTCTCTGGTGATGGATATTTCTATCCCTCTCATTCGGAGTTCCTGCGGGGCATCGACGCCTCCCCAGATCATGTGGATGACATATTGTGGCTCATTTGCATCGTTCTTCTTGGCCGCCTCTCTTTCCCGGAACTGATTTTTGGCTCTGTAACTAAGGAATTCCCAGAGGTGGCCTTTGTTACGTAGTCGAGCTACCTCCTCTCGGAGTTGATGGAAATCTTCGGTCTTGTGGTCGTGCATGTTGTGAAACTCGCACACTAAGTTATGATTCCTCTGTGAAGGATCTGATTGTATATGCCTGGGCCACTTGGCGTATCTGATTTTACTGATAGCGAACACGATGACCGATACATCAACGTTGAAGTTGTATTCTAACAAGTGAGGTACCCCCGTTGGCCCTGTGTTCCTATCGAATATGGATCTGTTGATGAGTCCCCAAGGATCCTGGCCTCGGTCTATCCTGCGATCATTGTGAGGTGGGTTGCGCCTCGGAACGTTCCTCCTGTCTTTGATGTTCGGTTGATATCTTTCTTTATTTTGTTTTGGCTTTGGTTTTGGATCCTTTGCCAGGAGCTTTCTTGGGTATACTGAGCCCGAGAGGGCTCCCAACTGGTCATCTTCGACCCTAATTTTTGACTGGTACCGATTGTGGACATCCGACCAGGTCATAGCTGGATACTGGATCAAATTCTGTTTCAACTATTTTGAAGCCACCGAGCTTCATTTATTCAGACCTTGAGTGAAAGCCTGCACTGCCCAATCATCGGAGATTGGCGGTATATCCATCTGTTCCATTTGAAAGCGAGATACGAATTCTCGGAGCATCTCCTTCTCCGTTTGCTTAATTTTGAAAACGTCGGATTTCCTCGTTGCTACTTTGATGGCACCGGCATGTGCCTTTATAAAGCAGTCTGGTAGTACGGTGAATGAATCTATGGAGTTAGGAGTTATGTTGTGATACCACATCATGGCCCCCTTCGAGAGTGTTTCCCCGAACATTTTCAGTAATACGGACTCGATCTCGTCGTTCTTTATATCATTGCCCTTTCCCGCGCAAGTGTAGGCAGTAACGTGTTCATTGGGGTCTAAGGTCCTGTTGTACTTTGGGAGTTTCACCATTCTGAACTTCTTTGGAATGGGTTTCGGGGCCGCTTCCTGGGGGAACGGCCTTTATATGAACTTCTTCGAATCCACACCTTTCAGGACCGGGGGTGCGCCTGGAATCTGGTCGATCCTGGAGTTGTAGGTCTCAACTTTCTTATAGTTGGCTTCTATCATTTTCTCGCCCAATTCGATCCTTTTGGTGAGGTTCTCGAGTATTTTTACGATAATAGAGTCGACCATCGACCCGTTATTGCTCGATCTCTCCGGTACCTGTTCGGCTGGGGAGCTGTCCCCGGAGCTATCATGCTAGGAGTTTTCTGGTGACTTTGCAGCTGAGCAATATCCAGGTCTTGTGCCTGCAACATTTCAAAAATAACATGAAGGCTAACCTCACGTTCTTCCCTAGTTGGGGTTTTCTGTGCTTCTTCTTGATCCCCTTGGCGCACGCTCCTGTCAGTGTGGGAGCTTATGCTATGCATTGGGTGTCGCGTGAGACCGCGTCCACGGGGACTGGCTCCAGTGCATTCCCAGGGCTTTGTGGTGGCACAACAACGCTTGGAATAGCCACAGTTTTCCCCACGATCCTCAAGAATGTTGTTTTTATCTCAGTTTACCTAGTTAGACATTTCGACCTGAAATCGAAGATCTTGTACAAGAAAAGAAAGATAACTTGTGTTATCTAGTAAAACCAACAAGAAAATAATCACTATTATTTTTAGCCCCACGGTGGGCGCCAAACTGTTTAACGTGAAAATGGTATAACAATTAAATTTATTGATGGGACTCTAAAAATAAGTGATCTATTTTTATGCTGTAAGCACGTGATTTTTGCCGTATGAGAATTACTCCCAAAAATTCAAAATAAAATGGTTTTGTGTTGTTTGTGATTTATTTGTATTTTTTCTGTGCATGTTTATTTCTACTTTAAATAAGAAAAATACAAAAAATATGTGTTGCATGTGCATTTAGGATTTAATTTTACAATTAGGAATTAATTAAACAATATTTGGATTTGCGAGAATGAAAATCACAAAAATATGTACTTTGCATTTTTTGGCGTTTAATGTCAAATTGTGTGGTTTTATTTTAATTGGTATTTAATTGTGTGTGATGATTGTTATCAGGAATTAATTGGTATTTTTAATTTGGTTTATAATTTAAGTTAGGATTTTAGTTTTGAAAAATAAATTAAAAAAGGGAAATAAAAGAAAAGAGGAAAAATGAAAAAAGAAGGAAAAGAAATCGGACCAGGCCCATACCAAAAAATAGCCCAATACCCGCCCCAATCCAGTCCGTCTCAGAGACAAACCAAACGACGCCGTTTAGTAACACTCAATCTGAGTCGTTGATCTCAGCTGATGAACGGTCCAGAGCAACTCCTCCGTCACCCGACCCATTCCCATCCAAGACCGATCCGGTCTCAAGGGTAAACGAAGCAACGTCGTTTTCGTTTATGATGGATCCAAGCCATTGATCTCATCAGATTGAACGGTCTGGATTCATCCCACCCTTTCATATATATACTTAAAACCATACCCCAACCCCCTAAACCAAACCCCCCTCGCCCCATCGTCTCTCTCAGACCCTTCAGAGACGACACCCCCAAACCCTAGCCGCCATCGTTCCCTTCGCCTGAAAACCCGGCGGCGCCGGCTCTGATGGCCGTGAAAATAACACCCCTGAACTACCCTCCCCCCCCCCCTCTTCAATTCCACACTCCATTAACCTCGAATCATAATACAACTTCTCGATTCTTCGATCAAAGATCCCCGTCCCAAACCCTAGCATGTCCAATTAACCCCAAAATCACACCCAATAATCCCCTTGACATCCTCGTCGCTAATCCCTAACCAAATTGGCTCGAATCTGAGTAAAACTCGTCGAATGATGGATCTAGGGTTCAAACGGTTCTGGACTGTATCAAAGCTGTCAGGGTCGAATGGGTTCTAGTTAGTCTTATAAGCCTATTTCTGACGAAATAGACATATAATACTAACTGGAACTCAAGTTCGAAAAGGCATGTTGGTGGGATCCGAGAAAAGAACAGTAAGTTCTTCTTCGCTTCTTCTTTTCCTTTTTCTATATGTTGATTTGTCTGTGCTAGGTTGTAATCAGTCGTTTCTTTGGGTTTTTAGTTTAAGATAATTCTTGACCCAGTAAATACTCCGCTTCTTTTTCTGATTCTGGTGTAGTTCAATCGATTATTCGTTTGCCTAAATTAGGTTCGTTGTAATTCGTCTTTTGTCCGTTATTTTCTCCCTTCTCCATCAGACCTTTTTCTTGGTCCAAATCTTCTGTTGTTGATTATACGTTATAAATTGTTTGATCAATTGAATAAGTTTCGTCGATTAGTCCGGTAGGTTTGAGTGTTAGTTTAACGTGATAGTAGTTTAATTTTGGTCTTGATTTCATAGTTCATTCTAGTCTATTTCCCCTCCTGCTTCGTTTCTGTTCTAAATTTTGTGTTGAAATGAGCCTGTTGGTTTATTTGAACTTAGAACTGAGCCTGTTGGTATATTCAGTTCATCACATTGAACTGAATTCCTTGGTCATTTGTTATCCTGAATCTGTCAATCCCCTTAAAGCTCTTCTGGTTGTTTCTTCTTTTGTGTTCCAATTTAATTAAGCGTATGCTCGTCAGTTGATTTTAGTTCATTTGTTTCTGAGCTATATATGATTGGTTCCCCAATATAGTTAGTTCAATATGTGCTGCCCTGAACCCTTAGTCTTCATTTTTGATGCCATTTGATTTGATCTTGAATTACTGACTGATTTTGATTAAGGGAATTGGTTATAGCTGACGAGGTACAAGGTATTGGACTAGGACAGTAAATAAAAATCACAGTAGTTTCAGGGATAATTTGGGGATTGAAAACTTAAAGAAATGGGTAAGTTGAATGTTCTGTCAGTGAAACACTTAATTAACATTAAACTAATGTATTTGTTTAGTGTTAATGGGGAACAAAACATAATGGTATGGAAGGCTTAAAAGGGATTGATTAAAATATGTTGCTCATACCTGCTTGAACTTTAAATAAAGAAAAGGGTTAATGGGGAACAAAACATACTCTAATGGAGTGCTAAAGGTATCATGGGCAGAATTAGTTTCTTAATTCTGCCTAGTGTTCTTACAGGCTGGCAGGGTCAGTGTTTGGGTATAAGAGGGAGGGACTTAGGACATTGAAAGGGGTCTTGGATTTTCTTTTTGGGTAGACCTTAGAGAAAAGGAGGGCAATCTGAAAAGAGAGAATAAAAGATAGAGGAAGAGAAACAGACAGGGGATTCTAAAAAAAAAATTATTGTTCTACTGAGGAAGTTTCTGATTCTAGTTCATCTAGGATTAAAATAGCTTAAGTTTTCTTGGTATTGAAGTTTGAAAGGGAAAGAATATGATTTCAAGTCGAATCTGGTTTGTTCGACTGAGTTGATTGGTTATCTGCTTGGGTTTATTGATTGCTGGGGTTGATTCTTGAATTCTCTGGTATCATTTGTTTTCTGAAAATTCTCCTATTGTCGTTGTTAAACCCTGCTGGATTGGCCATTTGCTGTTTTTGTTGCTGTTTGACTGACCCCCTCATTTTTCTTGGTTTATACTTCAACTTCCAGGTACACGACTCGAGACTCTATGGTTGTAGCTTCACATGATTGAAACATAAAATCAATGAAGATTGACCAAATGTCTTCTGTTGTTTTGTTTTTAATTGATTCGTTGTCTGTGATTTGAACTTGGACTCTAGTTCAATTGTGTGGAACAAAATTAGTTTTGTATTCATATGAACTAGATTCGAGCAGGGCTGCTGTATAATTTGAACTGCAATTGGATTGTGTTAACTATCATTTGGTACAGACTGTTAGGTAATATGAGAACTTGTGTTCCTTATTAACTGGGGATTTTCATGTTCGATAGATGTTATTTTGAAAGTTTTTCTGTGATCCGTTTATTGTGCAGTAGATGTTAGTTGCATTTTGAGGACTGAAATAGGGATTGTTGTAGTTAAGGTAGTTGTACTGGGCTGCACCAATTGAGTGAACTATTTGAATTGGTCATAGGTAATCTAGTTGTTAATATGAATACAGGTTGATGCACATTCACCTAAAGCCAAAGCTTGAAGTAGTATTTTCAAATTAGTTAATTGTAACCTCATATGATTAATTACCTTAAGCATCAATGGATATATTAGCTTGAAGTAGTATTTTCAAATTAGTAAAAGAATGTTAGTAAACATCAGAATGTGCGCGTCTATTGGATTTATCCATTAAACCTGATAAGTTTCACTTAGTTATTAAGGTGTTAATCTGATCAGCAACATCTGAATAATGCATCAGAACAATTGTTAACTGGTCATTTGCTCAATTTGAACTATCATGTTTGGCTTAATCACGTGGGCTTAACCATTCCTTTTCCCCCAAGAGGTGTAATCTCCAGATTGATAAACGTGCAACCCAGGTCCAGTTTTATGACTGTATGTGCTTGGACTTGGGCTGAGATATACGGATGGCCAGTTTCGAAGCCCGATGTTTGGCTTTGGTACATCATCACCAATTAGTCTGCTCCAACCCCGAAACAAATCAATTAGGACCTGCACTTGTTTATTTATTAGAGATCAACAAAAATAGAAATCATAGTTACCTTAGGATTTTCCCTTTGAAATAAATAATAGATGAGATGAGCCTCGCCAAATAAACGCATAAATCGCGGGGGCCTCAATAAATGGTTAAAATGAAACATTTAGAATTCGGGATGGGCCGTTTAGTGAATTTCACGTCCCTCCCCAAAGATAATAATGTGCTAGTCATTCTAGACGTGTTTTTAATAATTTATTTTCTTAAACTCGGGTGCACATTTATGTGACCCAAATCCAAATCTCAACAGAGTTGAAATGTGTCAATAACCACGGGTGCATTGATGTGACGTGGTTCGAGATGTTTTTTTCACAACGTTGCAATTCTCGTTAAAATAATAATAATAAAAGCAGTAAAAAGTTAAAATTTGCACATAGGTTCAACATGTATTAAAATCAGATAAATAAGCCGAATATGACAGTTGAGCGACCGTGCTAGAACCACAGAACTCGGGAATGCCTAACACCTTCTCCCGGGCTAATAGAATTCCTTACTCGGATTTCTGGTTCGCGGACTGTAATACAGAGTCAATCTTTTCCTCAATTCGGGATTCAACTGGTGACTTGGGACACCATAAATCTCCCAAGTGGCAACTCTGAATCTTTAAATAAAATCCCGTTTCGATTGTCCTTTAATTGGAAAAACTCCCCTTACGCCCCTGCGGACGCCGGTAAAAAGGAGGTGTGACAGCTCTGGCGACTCTGCTGGGGACGAACCCAGAATATCTGGTTCAGGGTTCAAGAATTTGAGCTTAGATAAATTGTTATATTTGGTTTTATGTGATTTTTTACATGTTTGGGCCTAATGTGCTAAATGATGCTTTTATCGCTTTGATATTATCTGAACTGTATATAAACTGTGCCGAAACCCTTCTCTTCTTACCTTTGAGGATGTGCTTACTGGTTGAGACTCCCTATTCTATTAGTGTCATACCCTGAAATAAGAAAGAGGCCGGACAAGTTACAAAGCCGAACGATCTCGCGGGTCCCCGGTACGTTGCCCCCTCCTTGACTCTAGTTGTCCGCTCGGGTACACAGTCTATAACAAATACCTAAGCTTTGAACCTAGAATAACGTGACTTCATGCCGAATCCCTAGTATGAACGATTATTTGCATCATGTTGCATTTGACTTAGGGGACTCAACACAGGGGTTGGGTCCGTCTAGGACTAGCAACCTGAAATGAAAAAGACCATCCTGATGCATCTTATTTGTTTTCTGCGCATTTATTTGTTTCGAGCTTGCGTGCTGACCGGTATCTGAATATCAGGAAAATTGAAAAAAAAAGAGAGAAATAACAGTATAGAGAGTTGACTGCCTAGAAACCAATGCCCGAACGTTGTCGAAACTCTGCCGAAATAAATATTTTATAGTTTGTTTCACTCAAAAAGCAAAAAAAAAAGGAAAAAGGGTCTTGTTTTAAAAAAATAGTTTATTTTCCCGAACTACGCCGGTTTGATTCTCACAGGGTGCGGGATACGTAGGC
Source organism: Nicotiana tabacum (assembly GCF_000715075.1). Taxonomy (NCBI): domain Eukaryota; kingdom Viridiplantae; phylum Streptophyta; class Magnoliopsida; order Solanales; family Solanaceae; genus Nicotiana; species Nicotiana tabacum. The sequence continues at coordinate 22,958,262 of NC_134099.1, read as the reverse complement.
AACTCTCATCGGGTCCAACCTCCCTTTTAGAAAAATGTCAAATTTTTTTCTTAAATAAGTCGGGTGACGCCATTCTTGCTTAACAGCCACCCTGAGTCATTTTTAAATGGTTTGCAGGCAAGGACTTAAAATCTTCCTCCTAGAAGCGCTGAAAGGCCGTGTTTTCAACCGGGTCTTTTATTTCAATTTGAAAAAAAAAAGAGTCAATAATAAATCGAGTAATGTTGTTTTTGGCAAAAATAGCCGAATGTTCCTGAAAGGGACGTCGGAAGGCTGACTTTGCATGAACGACCACTTTTAGTCATTTTTGGATTTTTGACCGATTGACTCACCCAGACTTAAAATCTTCGTTCCCGAAGTGCTGAAAAGTCGTGTTCGGAACCGGATCTTCCTTTTAATCTGTGAAAAATTAAAAATAGTCAATTTGTTGAGTCAAATAAATTTTATTTCTTAATCACCTTAATAAATGTGCAGGATGAGCACGATGCAAAATGAACCTTTTTCAATAATGACTAAAATTCCTTTCGAGTTGCGGCTATGGTGGGATGATTTAGGTGGTAAGGGTCAATATAAGGTCAAGAAATATCTAAAAGGTCTTACGGGTTTATTGGAAATCCAGCCTCGGGGCGATATCATAAGAGCTTTGGTCACCTGCTGGGACCCGACACACAATGTTTTCCACTTCCCTGATTTTGAACTCACCCCGACTTTGGAGGAAATAGCCGAGTACATCGGAAATGCTGAAGTTCCGATAAGGCAAAAATACCTGGTTGCTCCAAGAGCTGTCACCGCGCATCGGTTTTTAGATTCATTAAAGATACCTAGGACGGTCCATAACCCAGATTTGATCGCAGGTTTCTGTAATCCGCGCTTCATATACGACAGATACGGTCATGTCGGAGGATTCAACAATCCGGGTAACAAGTTAAGCAGCAAAAGTAACCGTCAGAAATGGGATGAGCATAACCTTTTTGGGACTTTTGGTGTTTCCAAGGAAAGACGGAAACATTGATTTGAAAATAGCCGGGGTCATCAGTACCTTGCTCACTCAAGATGAAAGCACTCTTGCACCTATGATAGTATCTGATATCTTATGAGCTCTCACAAACTGCAAAGCCAGAGGGAACTTTTTCGAGGGGTGTAACTTGTTTCTACAAATATGGATGACTGAGCATCTCTGCCACCATTCCCAGCTCTTGAGTTATGGTGCCTCGAATAAAACTTGCATAGAAGAATTCCACACAATAATCAAGGGGGTCAGTCTACCCGAGGGAGTTACGACGTGGACATCATTCTTTCGGACCCTAACCGCCAGCCAAATACAGTGGACGCTAGGATGGTTGCCCGTTGATGAGGTCATATATATGCCGACAGCTAGGACCCACTTTCTATTGATAGGGCTCAAGAGCATTCAGCCCTACGCGCCATATCGGGATTTGAGACAACTCGGGAGATGCCAAACAGTGCCACAAGAGGAAGATCTTAGTGCTCAAGTAATTGAGATTAGCCCTGACGGAAAGTTTCCTGAAGCAAGAGTCCGTCAGATCTGGAGTGAATGCCAATATTTAAAAGCAGATACTTGTGTGCAGGATCGGGCCAAAGGCGAAGTGGTGCCAGGATACCTTGCTTGGTACAAGAGAGAACTTGAGAATGAAAGGCCGGCTAAAAGACCCCATCTGCAAGAGTTCGTCAAGGCGTCGCAAGAACAGTGGGATTGGTTGGCTAAAGAACACGAGTACAGGGTTACAATAGGCAAGTTGGAGAAGCAAGTTATGGATTTGAAATTTGAGAAAGATTTGCATATCGCTGCAGATGAGGGAGAAAGGAGAAAACTAGCTCCGGAAAACGAGGTCCTCAAAACTCAAATCTAGGAAATGAAAATAGCTGCCAGAAGCCAGGAGAGAAGTCAGGCTGAGAAAAGGCTCATAAACGGTCTAAAGAAGAAAGTCCTCGAGTATCAAGAAGACCTGGAAAAATCTAAAGCTGGTCTAGCAAGAATCCAGGTGAAATGGATAAAGAAAATAGAAGAGCAAGTACGGTTCATGCAACAAATGAAGAGGGACTACGAAGAGAGGATCTTCAGACAAGCCCGAGATGCAAGAACAGATAGGAAGTGCTACTATGATCTGATGGCCCGAATGAAGAAACAGATGAATGAGTTTCAGGATCAACTCTTTTACAATTCTCAAATGCTGGGGACGCGGAATCAACAAATAGAGCGATTGCTTATGGAAAGGGACAAAATCAAGGGAAGAATCGACGATATCAGGCACTACATCACCATAACATGCCTAGCTTGTGAGGATATGTCTCGTACCACCTTATTTGCTTCAATAATGATTTATGTCCACTAGATCATGGAAGATTTGAAAGATCTGCAAAGGGGCCTTGCACCAAATCCCGCGGCGAGGCCGAACGACGCCCCGCGGGCACCAAAATTCAAAACTTTGAGACATTCATAGTTTGAGTCTGTATTTTCCTTGTCTTTAGAGTCTACTATCCGTTGGAGTTTGTATTTCCCTTTTTGCATAAAGTCTGTAGTCTGTATAAAGTCTATTAGTTTCCTTTCAAAAATGTTTTGCCTTGTAAAAGAATGTTTGCTAATGAAGATGGAAGAATTCAAAAATGGTGTATTTATTTTTCGCACTTGTGGACAGAACTACGCATGGTCTGATTCATGCGGGGACATGATACGTAGGCAATCTCTATAGGATTCGACCACCACTAAAAAAGAAGAAGTGAAAATGAAAAAATAAATAAAGAAGGATAGAATAAAGAAAGTTTAAAAGAAGAGGCACAATTGTGAGAGGCCGGAATGACGCAGGCAACCGAAGCAAATGCATGATAGAAATGGTTAATTGCCTAGGTATATTGCATCCCAACGTGTAATTGCATATGTGTTAAACTCTAAAAACTAACAAGTTTGTTGATTTCCAGAGAATTCAAGCAGTTAGTTTATTTAGAGGATACAGGCACATTACCATTACCAAACTAGATCGAAGGGACCAATACCGGAAATCATGTCTATCCCAAATACCGACACTAGTGTTGAGGTAGAGGAGTTGGATGTCTATAAAATGAAAGAGGAGATGCTCAAGCTTAAGCAACAGATGGTCGAAATGTACCAGGCCTGGTCCAAAGGGCAATCATCGTCAGCTTAACCAGCCAACCCGGCTTTTACCCCACCATTAGCTCGATCTCATGATCATCCCGCTACCGATCCAGGTTTTCCCATTTATCAGCACTACCATGGCACCACTTCTCATACGCCACCAGCTCCACTACCAAAATCAATTCCATACCCTCCTCCGCCAATCACCCCTGTCTTTGTGGCATCTTCACCAACTGCACTCCATAAATCCCCGAGTGAACCTGTGTCCCAAGAGCAGGACAACCAATATTATTCCCTGGAGCTTACCTTTAAAGTGCCTGAAGCCTATTCACATGATCCACATTCTGACCTACCAGGAAAGTAGAAAAAACGGCCAGAAATCCTGAACAGGAAGAGATGTTCAGAAATATGAAAAGCATAGAACAATCTTTTAGGGATATGAGAGGGTTAGGAGGTCAGGTGAGTGTAGCTTACAAAGACATGTGTTTGTTCCCAAATGTACAACTACCGGCAGGGTTCAAAATGCCCAAGTTTGACTTGTACAATGGACACGGTGATCTGGTGGACCATCTGAGAGGTTTTTGTAGCAAGATGAGGGGAGCAGGCGGAAGAGATGAATTACTCATGGCGTATTTCAGCCAAAGTTTAAGTGGATCGGCGTTAGAATGGTACACCAGACAAGATCATAGCAGGTGGTACACATGGGACGATTTGGCCCAAGCATTCGCTTGTCACTTTCAATATAATCTTGAGATCATTCCGGACCGACTGTCCTGACCAAACTGGAAAAAAAACACAGTGAAAGCTTTAGAGAATATGGTTTTCGGTGGAGGGAGCAAACAGCAAGGGTAGATCCCCCAATGAAAGAGAGCGAGATGGTTGATTACTTTTTGCAGGCTTTGGAGCCGACCTACTTTGACCATCTAGTGTCCGCAATTGGAAAATCATTTAATGAGGTTGTAAAAATGGGAGGCATGGTCGAGGAGGGGCTTAAGTCCAACAAAATCATGAGTTATTCGACGATCAAGACAACCACCGAGGCCATTCAAAGCGACACTGGGGGTGTGCTCAGGAAAAAGAAGAAAGAGGATGTCACAACTATTGAGTCTGAAGCCTGGTTCGGATCTAGAGGCCCGTCACCCTACTATAGCCAATCACGACCCTACCACCAAAATTACCCCCACACTTCATATAGCCCTCCACATCACTACTACCCACAGCCAGATCCCTATTTTTCCGTCCATCATGCACAAGCCTATACCCAAACCCCGGCACACGCATAATGGTGTGCGCCGGCTCCACAAAATCCATACCCAGCTCCACAAAACACATATCCACCCCCAAGGGCCTATAGAAATTCCCCCAGGACAGGTTTTCGACCAAACCCAGCCCTCAAGAATGAGAGGTCACAGAAGCAAAAGACTTTCACTCCACTGGGGGAATCATATACCAGTCTTTTCCACAGATTGAGGCAGTTGGGCATGTTGAATCCAATTGAGCCTAAAATGCCAAATCCTCCCCCTAGAAATCTTGACCACTCGATGAGTTGTGAGTACTGTTCAGGGGTCCCTGGGCATGATACAGAGAAGTGTTGGAAACTAAAAACAGTTGTACAAGAGCTTATCGATACTCATCAGATCGAGGTTCAAGCCCTAGAAGCACCAAATATTAATCAGAATCCACTGCCAGCTCACCATGAGACACACATGATTGAGTTGATACACAAAGAGGGGGAGCCTAGGAAGCCCTCCCAGACAGTAATGATGATCCGTTCCAGCGAAACCAGCTCAAAGGAAAAAGTAACCAGTGGGAAATCAGTGGTCCGGTTGAAAGGGGTAGATGATAAGCCAGCTGTGGTAGCCGAGAGAGGGTCGTCAAGCATTGTTGCGGTGAAACCAGAGAAAGTTAAAGTAGTAGTGCCGGGGGTCGCAAGTAAACATGTTGTGGTCGTGAAGGGTGCTCGCAGAGAGCCTGCTATTATAAAACCAGTAACTCATCTTCCAGTGATCAACAACAAGGCTGTTCCTTGGAATTATGTACGGGTGATGGTGATTTACAAAGGGAAAGAAGTCAAAGGAGAAGTGTGTGAAGCCCAAGGTCTAACTAGTTTGGGAAGGTGTTTTGCTCCTGCAGAGTTAAGAAGGGTCAATCCAGTAGCGACAAAGAATCCAGTTACCGAGGAAGAGGCAGAAGAATTTTTAAAGAAAATGAAGGCGCAAGATTACTCCATTATGGAGCAGTTGAGGAAGACCTCGTCACAGATCTCATTGTTATCCTTGTTGATCCATTTAGACGAGCACCGCCGGGTATTGATGAAAATTCCGAACGAAGCCCACGTTCCGGATAAGATCTCTGTGAACCATCTGGAGAAAATAACAAACAAGATTTTCGAGGTCAACAGGGTCACTTTTTTAGACGATGAGTTGCCCGTGGAGGGTGCAGAACATAATAGAGCCATCTATTTGACCGTGAAGTGTGAAGACTCGGTAGTCACTCGAGTACTGATTGATAATGGGTCCAATGCCAATATCTGTCCTTTGACCACGTTGAACAAACTGAAGGTCGATGGTGATAGAATTCACAAGAATAGCATCTATATTCGAGGGTTTGATGGGGGTGGTACAGACACAGTAGGGGAAATCGTACTTGAATTAACAATTGGTCCGGTCGAGTTCACCATGGAGTTTCAAGTGTTGGACGTGGCAGTGTCATATAATCTTCTGTTGGGGCGACCCTGGATCCACGCTGCCAAAGCAGTATCTTCTACATTACATCAGATGGTCAAATTCGAGTGGGATAGGCAAGAGATCGTAACATGGGGAAGACAATGCAAGCGCTGTAAGTGATGCCATCGTACCCTTCATAGAGGCTGACGATGACAAGGGGCCCTGGGTCTACCAAGTCTTTGATACGGTTTCAGTGGACAAAGTTCCCGAGGGTGAAACCATAGCACTTCCCAAAATAGCAGCTGCAACTGTCATGGTAGCCTCGAAGATGTTGAAAAACGGGTTTGTGCCAGGCAAAGGTTTAGGGGCTGATCCTCAGGGTATTGTTCAACCGGTTTCTTTGCCCAAAAATCTGGATACCTTTGGGTTGGGGTTCAAGCCTACAGTGGCGGATGTGAGAGGGGCCCGCAAGTTGAAGAAAAGAGTCTGGGTCCTTCCCAAGCCAATCCCGTGCCTATCCAGATCTTTTGTCAGGCCGAGCATCAAAAAGCAATGGTTGTCCAAGGTTACAGGGCCATTGATTGGTGCAGATGGAGACTTAAATAAAGGCTTTGAAAGATTATTCACCGAAATCAACATGGTAGAAGTTGGGGAGGGGTCCAGCAAGGCGGATGTGCAGTTTGTGGGGCCAAAGGCAAAAATCAACAATTGGATGGCTACTCCTTTTCCCATTTGGAGGGAGTCTTGGTAGTTGGCTCTGATTTTCCTTTCTGTTTTCTGGATTATTCCAGGGTTGTAATCCAGATTTCTTTTTATTTTTATTGTATTCATCAAAGTGTGAAACCTTGTTATCCCATAATTCAATAAAATAAAAAAGTTTCTTCTTCATTCCTTATTTTATTTTAATTTAGTTTTCTTCTTTTCTTTTTTTGTACAGTTCTCTTTATACTGGTCTTAATGACATGGCGTGCATAAGGAATCCTCATCCCAGTCTTAACAATCAATCTGATTCCGAAATGATAGTTCAAGAAGTAGATTGTGATTAAGAATCAAAATATGATGATGAGGATGAAGCCTTCGAAGAAATTAGTAAGGAGTTAATTCACTTCGAAGAAAAACCCAAACCCAATTTGAATGACACAGAAGCCGTCAATTTAGGGGACACAGACAACGTCCGAGAGACTAAAATAAGTGTCCACCTCGAGCCAAAAATCCGGGAGGAATTAATCAAAGCACTCATTGAGTACAAAGATATTTTTGCATGGTCATATGACGACATGCCAGGTTTAAGCACTGATTTAGTGGTCCACAAATTGCCCACTAATCCAGCGTTCCCACCCGTCAAGCAAAAGTTGAGGAAATTCAAAACTCATATGAGTGTGAAGATTAAAGAAGAAGTTACCAAGCAGTTGGATGCAAAGGTTATTCGGGTCACTCGATATCCTGTCTGGTTGGCTAATGTCGTGCATGTACCGAAGAAGGACAGCAAGATCAGAGTATGCGTCGATTACCGCAATCTCAACAAAGCAAGTCTGAAGGATAACTTCCCACTACCCAATATCCACATTTTTATCGATAATTGTGCCAAGCGTGAGATCAGATCTTTTGTGGATTACTATGTCGGGTATCATCAGATTCTAATGGATAAAGAAGATGCAGAAAAGACGGTATTCATCACACTCTGGGAAACTTATTGCTACCGGGTAATGCCATTTGGTTTGAAGAATACTGGGGCAACTTATATGAGGGCAATGACTGTTGTGTTTCATGATATGATACACAAGGAGATTGAGGTATATGTAGATGATGTGATCATAAAATCAAAGCATCAGGCCGACCAAGTCAGGGATTTGAGGAAATTCTTCCATAGGCTTCGCAGGTACAACCTCAAGCTTAACCCCGTCAAGTGTGCATTTGGTGTTCCATCCGGAAAACTGTTAGGATTCATAGTCAGCCGGCGAGGCATCGAGTTGGACCCATCAAAGATCAAAGCCATACAAGAATTACCACCTCCGAGGAACAAGACTGAAGTGATGAGTCTATTAGGAAGGTTGAACTATATCAGCAGGTTTATCGCTCAGCTCACGACGACTTGCGAGCCTATTTTCAAGTTGCTAAAGAAGGACGCTGCGGTCAAATGGACTGATGAGTGTCAGGAAGCATTCGACGAGATAAAGGGATACTTGTCTAACCCGCCTATGCTGGTACCACCAGAACCAGGGAGACCTTTGATTCTTTACTTGACTGTCCTAGAAAATTCATTTGGTTGTGTACTGGGGCAGCATGATGCCACCGGTAGAAAAGATCAGGTCATTTACTATCTTAGCAAGACGTTCACAGCTTATGAGGTTAAGTACACTCACTTGGAAAAGACATGTTGCGTCCTAACTTGGGTGGCACAGAAGTTGAAACATTATTTGTCATCCTACACTACTTACCTCATTTCACGCTTGGATCCATTGAAGTATATCTATCAAAAGCCTATGCCGACAGGAAGACTTGCAAAATGGCAGATTTTACTCACAGAGTTTGACATAATCTATGTGACTCAGACTGCGATAAAAGACCAAGCATTGGCAGATCATTTGGCCGAGAACCCGGTCGATGAAGAGTATGAGCCACTGAGGACTTATTTTCCTGATGAAGAGGTGATGCATATTGATGAACTAGAACAGGCCGAAAAACCAAGCTAGAAACTGTTCTTTGATGGGGCTTCCAATATGAAAGGAGTCGGAATAGGAGTTGTGCTTATTTTTGAAACAGGGCATCACTATCCTGTTACGGCTCAGCTTCGTTTTTATTATACCAATAATATGGCTGAGTATGAAGCATGCATTTTGGGTTTAAGGTTAGTTGCGGACATAGATGTCTAGGAAGTCTTGGTCTTGGGAGACTTGGACCTTCTGGTACATCAAATTCAAGGAGAATGGGAAACGCGATATCTGAAGCTCATACCATACCGACAATGCTTACATGATCTTTGCCAACGGTTTAGGTCAGTGGAGTTCAGGCATATTCCAAGGGTCCATAATGAGGTCGCCGATGCTTTGGCTACCCTAGCATCAATGTTGCACCATCCGGACAAAGCCTATGTCGATCCTTTTGCATATTCAAGTACGAGATCAGCATGCTTACTGCAACATGATTGAAGAAGAATTGGATGGCGAACCGTGGTTCCATGATATCAAGGAATACATCAGAATGGGAATATACACAGTACAAGCCACGGGGGATCAAAAGAGAACAATTCGACGTTTGGCAAGTGGATTTTTCTTGAGTGGAGGAGTTCTGTATAAAAGAACACCAGACCTGGGATTATTAAGATGCATAGATGCTAGACAGGCTATGGTTGTCATGTCCGAAGTACATTCAGGAGTCTGCGGACCACATATGAGCGGATATGTGCTGGCGAAGAAAATTCTCCGAGCAGGTTATTATTGGCTCACCATGGAGCGAGATTGTATTAGTTTTGTGCGCAAATGTCATCAGTTCCAAATACACGGAGATTTGATTCTTTCTCCGCCATCAGAATTGCACACAATGTCAGTGCCATGGCCCTTCGTCGTTTGGGGCATGGATATCATTGGACCAATTGAGTCAGCAGTATCCAACGGGCATAGGTTCATTATGGTAGCCATTGATTATTTCACCAAATGGGTTGAGGCCAAAACTTTCAAGTCTGTGACCAAGAAAGCAATGATCGATTTTGTTCACTCAAATATCATCTGTCGATTTGGAATCCCAAAGGTGATCCTCACGGATAATGGTGCTAATCTTAACATCAATTTGATGAAAGAGGTATGTCAACAGTTTAAGAGTACACACCACAATTCCACCCCATATCGTCCCAAGGCGAATGGAGCAGTTGAGGCAGCCAACAAAAACATAAAGAAGATACTTCGGAAAATGGTAGAAGGTTCGAGGCAATGGCATGAAAAATTACCATTTGCATTGTTGGGTTATCGCACCACTATTCGTACTTCAGTAGGTTCAACTCCTTATTTGTTGGTATATAGAACTGAAGCCGTAATACCTACGGAAGTTGAAATCTCGTCCCTTCGGATTGTCGCTGAAGCTGAGATTGATGATGATGAGTGGGTCAAAACTCGTCTGGAGTAGTTGAACTTGATTGATGAAAAAAGATTGGCAGTTGTGTGTCATGGCCAGTTATATCAAAAGAGAATGACAAGAGCATACAACAAAAAGGTGTGTCCCCAGAAGTTTGAAGTGGGCCAGCAAGTGCTGAAGCGCATCCTTCCACATCAGGCTGAGGCAAAAGGAAAGTTCGCCCCGAATTGGCAAGGGTCATTCATTGTAACCAGAGTGTTGTCCAATGGTGTTTTATGTTTAACAGATATCGAAAGAAAATGCATCGACATGGCTATCAATTCTGACGCAGTTAAGAGATATTATGTATGATTTCTTTTAATTGTAATTGTTGTTTGTTTGCATTTGGCATGATATCAGAGAATGAAATGACGGAGGCAATTTGTTCTTCCATCCAAACACTTCAACCTTTGCTTCCCCTTTTGAGCCTTATTTATTCTTTCATACCCCTCTTTTAGAATCAGTAATGAAAATGAAAAAGGGAGAAAAGAAAAATAATGATAATAAAGACAAAAGAAAAGTCACAAGAAAAACAAAGGAAATGGGAACTACGTTTGACCTGATTCCTCAAAAAGAATACGTAGGCGCCTCACGACTCGGTCATGGTGTAATAAGAATCAAAAATCCCCAAGCAAGAAAAACTGGGGTAGAAGTTGTGTTTATAATTTTGGGGAAAGAAAGTTGATTCCAAGAGTTGTAATGTTTTACCCATTAAAATTATTTTAAATTCTTCTTTAGCCATACACCAGAAACCCTTTGATGTCCAAAAGACCTCCCGATCAGTATCCGAGAAATGCCAAGTCGGGCAAATGGAAGTCTGGAGTAACACTCTGGTCCCCAGCAGAAAAGAATTGTAATGAGAGAATCCCCAGCAGAAAAGAAATGAAATGAGAGAATCTTATCAGTAACACCCCAATCCCCAGCTGAAAAGAAATAAAGTGAGAGAGTCTTATTGGTGAAAACCTTCACAGGCACCATAAGACGACGGAAATTGATAGAAATAAAATGAGAGAGTCTTATTGGTGGAAACCTTCACATGCACCATAAGGCGACGGAAGTTGAAGAAGTTGAGAGAAATAAAGTGAGAGAGTCTTATCGGTGAAAACCTTCACAGGCACCGTAAGGCGACGAGAGTTGAGAGAAACGAGAGAGTCTTATTAGTGAAAACCCCTCGAAGGTCACTATAAGGCGACAAGGAATTGAAAGTGGGCAAATGAGGTAAGATTGACAGAAATGATCCGTCGAGGCATCAAGCAGAACAAAGATGTTGATTCGGCAAAAGAGTTGGGTGGCGGGACCTCTTGAAATGCAAAGTAAGGTCATCAGAAAGATTGAGTGATATAATAGACTGGGTTGATTAAGCCGAAATGCACGACATAATCATTGAGATCGGTTATACCATTCAGATAAGTCCTTTTCCTTTTCTTCTCTTCAAACAAATTCTTTAGGAAGATTTTTCTTTTATCTTTTGAAGTCATCATCTTTCATTTCTTTTGGTTAAAGATTCTTTATATTAGTTTGTTTTTGAGAGGGATTTTAGGAGCTTACTACCAGTTCCAATATGATGCAAAGTAAAATATGGATAGGACCGGCTAAAGATAATGTGACGGGACAAGAAAGACGTCATTATAAGGCCAAATGATGGATTGGTCCAAGACTTCAGGACAGTATGGAGTAAAGGTGGAAAACAGCGGTGGAGAAGTTGGTGAATACAGAATCATCAAGAAGGTTGGAAGTTATCAGCCAAGTTGCAAGATGGTCGAACAACGCAGAACATAGAAAAGAGCAAAAGGGAAAACTATCCCCAGTAGGAACATCCCCTACGTTTTAAACTAACGAATTCTCTTTGATTTTAAGCAGGGACAGGAAATGTTATTGATGACGGAAAGACCATGCCACAAGAAAGATTGTCAAACCGGGGTAGAAAATTTTCTTTCATTTTGAAAATTTTCTGGAAGTCTAACACAAGTTTGGTGAAAAGCGGTATCCCCGGCAGTTTTCGGGAGAAGACAAAACAAGTTTTAAAGAAAGCAATTTCGGGAGGAAGATAACACAAGTCTTAAGAGAAGTAGTTCCAGATGAAGGAAAATACCAGCATTAAGGGAAGTAGTCTGTGAAGGAGGAAAATAACATATTTTTTTTGAAACACCAGCGTTATCCCCAGCAGTTCTCGGAGGAATGGAACACCAGTTTTGAGGGAAGCAGTTCTGAAAGAAGATAATTCAAGTTAGAAGGAAAATGGTTCAAGAGGCAAGAAGGAACAATGGCGATAGAACGCATTTTTAAGTCGTTGATGAAGTCAAGAGCACGCCTGGAGAATGGAGGTGTTATATTTTTAAGAAGTTGTTGAAGTCAGGAGCCCGCCTGCAGAATGGAAGTGTTATATCTTTAAGTTGTAGTTGAAGTCAGGAGCCCGCCTAGAGAATGGAGGTGTTATATTTTTAAGAAGTTGTTGAAGTCAGGAGCCCGCCTGGAGAATGGAGGTGTTATATCTTTAAGTTGTAGTTGAAGTCAGGAGCCCGCCTGCAGAATGGAGGTGTTATATTTTTAAGAAGTTGTTAAAGTCAAGAGCCCGCCTGGAGAATGGAGGTGTTATATCTTTAAGTTGTAGTTGAAGTCAGGAGACCGCCTGGAGAATGGAGGTGTTATATTTTTAAGAAGTTGTTGAAGTTAGGATCCCGCCTGGAGAATGGAGGTGTTATATATTTAAGTTGTCGTTGAAGTCAGGAGCCTGCCTGGAGAATGGAGGTGTTATATCTTTAAGTTGTAGTTGAAGTCAGGAGCCCGCCTGGAGAATGGAGGTATTATATCTTTAAGTTGTAGTTGAAGTCAGGAGCCCGCCTGGAGAATGGAGGTGCTATATTTTTAAGAAGTTGTTGAAGTCAGGAGCTCGCCTGGAGAATGGAGGTGTTATATCTTTAAGTTGTAGTTGAAGTCAGGAGCCGACCTGGAGAATAGAGGTGTTATATTTTTAAGAAGTTGTTGAAGTCAGGAGCCCTCCTGGAGAATGGAGGTGTTATATCTTTAAGTTGTAGTTGAAGTCAGGAGCCTGCCTGGAGAATGGAGGTGTTATATTTTTAAGAAGTCGTTGAAGTCAGGAGCCCGCCTGGAGAATGGAGGCGTTGTATCTTTAAGTTGTAGTTGAAGTCAGGAGCCCGCCTGGAGAATGGAGGTGTTGTATCTTTAAGTTGTAGTTGAAGTCAGGAGCTCGCCTGGAGAATGGAGGTATTATCTTGTTAAGTCATAGCAGAAGTCAGGAGCCCGCCCGGAGAGCGGAGGGTTGCAACAAAGATCCCCAGCATAAATTAAAGTTCAGAAGTCGGAAGGAAGGCAACACTAGTCAGAAGAAAGCAGTTCAAGCTTCGAAGGAAAAATAATTCGAAGCTCACAAGAAGGAAATAAGCAGTTCAAATTCGACAATCAAGATAAGACTACAAGTCAAGACAGAAAGAAAGAAACGTCAGAGGAAACACTAGTCAGCAAGACATCAAAGAAACAAGAGACACAAGAGCACGGCTGAAGATCTAGATAAGATTTTGTAATTCCTAAGTTTAATCTAGCTTCTTGTTTTCTGTTAGCATGGTGTAATAAGGAGGTCAGTAAGCAGATAGCAGCAGCAGCAATAGCAGTGACAACAAAACCACAGCTTCATGGTAGTCCCAGCTACCAACACTTCTCGAACTATATTGACCTGATTCCCTTTTAGCCAGGGATATGTAGGAAACCTTTGAAGCAGAGGTTCGGTCAAATCTTTCAAAAATGCTTCACACGGAGTAGTCGAACGTCAAAAATTGCTCGTATCCGCTCACTTTATATTTGCATGGAAACTCTTCGTGTTTCCGGACAAAGAGGGGCAGCTGTTAGCACGTGATTTTTGCCCTACGAGAACTACTCCCAAAAATTCAAAATAAAATGGTTTTGTGTTGTTTGTGATTTATTTGTATTTTGTCTGTGCATGTTTATTTCTACTTTAATTAAGAAAAATACAAAAATATGTGTTGCATGTGCATTTAGGATTTAATTTTACAATTAGGAATTAATTAAACAATATTTGGATTTGCGAGAATGAAAATCACAAAAATATGTACTTTGCATTTTTTGGCATTTAATGTCAAATTGTGTGGTTTTATTTTAAGTGGTATTTAATTGTGTGTGATGATTGTTATCAGAAATTAATTGGTATTTTTAATTTGGTTTATAATTTAAGTTAGGATTTTAGTTTTGAAAAATAAATTAAAAAGGGAAATAAAAGAAAAGAGGAAAAATGAAAAAAGAAGGAAAAGAGATCGGACCAGGCCCATACCAAAAAACAGCCCAATACCCGCCCCAATCCAGTCCGTCTCAGAGACAAACCAAATGACGTCGTTTAGTAACGCTCAATTTGGGTCATTGATCTCAACTGATCAACGGTCCAGATCAACTCCTCCATCACCCGACCCATTCCCATCCAAGACCAATCTGGTCTCAAGGGTAAACAAAGCGACGTCAATTCCGTTTGTGAATGGATCCAAGCCATTGATCTCATCAGATCGAACGGCCTGGATTCATCCCACCCTTTCATATATATACTTCAAACCATACCTCACCCCCCCAAACCAAACCCCCCCTCGCCCCATCGTCTCTCTCAGACCCTTCAGAGACGACCCCCCAAACCCTAGCCGCCCTCGTTCCTTTCGCCTGAAAACCCGGCGGCGCCGGCTCCGATGGCCGTGAAAATAACACCCTTGAACTACCCTGATCCCCCCTCTCCGATTCCACACTCCATTAACCTTGAATCATACTACAACTTCTCGAATCTTCGATCAAAGATCCCCGTCCCAAACCCTAGTCTGTTCACTTAAACCCAAAATCACACACAATAATCCCCTTGACCTCCTCGTCGCTAATCCCTAACCAAAGTGGCTCGAATCTGAGTAAAACTCGTCGAATGACGGATCTAGGGTTCAAACGGTTCGGGACTGTATCAAATATGTCAGGGTCGAATGGGTTCTAGTTAGTCTTATAAGCCTATTTCTGACGAAATAGACATATAATACTAACTGGAACTCAAGTTCGAAAAGGCATGTTGGTGGGATCCGAGAAAAGAACAGTAAGTTCTTCTTCGCTTCTTCTTTTCCTTTTTCTATATGTTGATTTGTCTGTGCTAGGTTGTAATCAGTCGTTTCTTTGGGTTTTTAGTTTAAGATAATTCTTGACCCAGTAAATACTCCGCTTCTTTTTCTGATTCTGGTGTAGTTCAATCGATTATTCGTTTGCCTAAATTAGGTTCGTTGTAATTCGTCTTTTGTCCGTTATTTTCTCCCTTCTCCATCAGACCTTTTGCTTGGTCCAAATGTTCTGTTGTTGATTATATGCTATAAATTGTTTGATCAATTGAATAAGTTTCGTCGATTAGTCTGGTAGGTTTGAGTGTTAGTTTAACATGATAGTAGTTTAATTTTGGTCTTGACTTCAAAGTTCATTCCAGCCTATTTCCCCTCCTGCTTCATTTCTGTTCTAAATTTTGTGTTGAAATGAGCCTGTTGGTATATTTGAACTTAGAACTGAGCCTGTTGGTATATTCAGTCCATCACATTGAACTGAATTCCTTGGGCATTTGTTATCCTGAATCTGTCAATCCCCTTAAAGCTCTTCTGGCTGTTTCTTCTTTTGTGTTCCAATTTAATTAAGCGTATGCTCGTCTAGTTGATTTCAGTTCATTTGTTTCTGAGCTAAATATGATTGGTTCCCCAATATAGTTAGTTCAATATGTGTTGCTATGAACCCTTAGTCTTCATTTCTGATGCCATTTGATTTGATCTTGAATTACTGACTGATTTTAATTAAGGGAATTGGTTATAGCTGATGAGGTATAAGGGATTGGACTAGGACAGTAAATAACAGTAGTTTCAGGGATAATTTGGGGATTGAAAACTTAAAGAAATGGGTAAGTTGAATGTTCTCTCAGTAAAGAACTTAATTAACATTAAACTAATACATTTGTTTAGTGTTAATGGGGAACAAAATATAATGGTATGGAAAGCTTAAAAGGGATTGATTAAAATATGTTGCCCATACCTGCTTAAACTTTAAATAAAGAAAAGGGTTAATTGGGAATAAAACATACTCTAGTGGAGTGCTAAAGGTATCATTGGCAGAATTAGTTTCCTAATTCTGCCTAGTGTTCTTACAGGCTGGCAGGGTCAGTGTTTGGGTATAAGAGGGAGGGACTTAGGACATTGAAAGGGGTCTTGGATTTTCTTTTTGGGCAGACCTTAGAGAAAAGGAGGGCAATCTGAAAAGAGATAATAAAAGATAGAGGAAGAGAAACAGACAGGGGATTCTAAATAAAAAATTATTGTTCTATTGAGGAAGTTTCTGATTCTAGTTCATCTAGGATTAAAATAGCTTAAGTTTTCTTGGTATTGAAGTTTGAAAGGGCAAGAATATGATTTCAAGTCGAATCTGGTTTGTTCGACTGAGTTGATTGGTTATCTGCTTCGGTTTATTGATTGTTGGGGTTGATTCTTGAATTCTCTGGTGTCATTTGTTTTCTGAAAATTCTCCTATTGTCGTTGTTAAACCCTGTTGGATTGGCCATTTGCTGTTGTTGTTGCTGTTTGACTGACCCCCTCATTTTTCTTGGTTTATACTTCAACTTCCAGGTACACGACTCGAGACTCTATGGTTGTAGCTTCACATGATTGAAACATAAAATCAATGAAGATTGACCAAATGTCTTCTGTTGTTTTGTTTTTAATTGATTCGTTGTCTGTGATTTGAACTTGGACTCTAGTTCAATTGTGTGGAACAAAATTAATTTTGTAATCATATGAACTAGATTCGAACAGGGCTGTTATATAATTTGAACTGCAATTGGATTGTGTTAACTATAATTTGGTACAGACTATTAGGTAGTATGAGAACTTGTGTTCCTTATTAACTGGGGATTTGCATGTTCGATAGCTGTTATTTTGAAAGTTTTTCTGTGATCCGTTTATTGTGTAGTAGATGTTAGTTGCATTTTGAGGACTGAAATAGGGATTGATGTAGTTAAGGTAGTTGTACTGGGCTGCACCAATTGAGTGAACTATTTGAATTGGTCATAGGTAATCTGGTTGTTAATATGAATACAGGTTGATGCACCTTCACCTAAAGCCAAAGGTTGTAGTAGTTATATCAATCAGCCACTTAGTTAATTGTAACCTCATATGATTAGTTACCTTAAGCATCAATTGATATATTAGCTTGAAGTAGTATTTTCAAATTAGTACAAGAATGTTAGTAAACATCAGAATGTGGGCGTCTATTGGATTTATCCATTAAACCTGATAAGTTTCACTTAGTTATTAAGGTGTTAATCTGATCAGCAATATATAATAATGCATCAAAACAATTGTTAACTGGTCATTTGCTCAATTTGAACTATCATGTTTGGCTTAATCACGTGGGCTTAACCATTCCTTTTCCCCCAAGAGGTGTAATCTCTGGATTGATAAACGTGCAGCTCAGGTCCTGTTTTATGACTGTATGCGCTTGGACTTGGGCTGAGATCTACGGATGGCCAGTTTCGAAGCCCGATGTTTGGCTTTGGTACATCATCGCTGATTAGTCTACTCCAACCCCGAAATAAATCGATTAGGACCTGTACTTGTTTATTTATTATAGATCAAAAAAAATAGAAATCATAGTTACCTTAGGATTTTCCCTTTGAAATAAATAATAGATGAGATAAGCCTCGCCAAATAAACGCATAAATCGCGGGGCCCTCAATAAATGGTTAAAATGAAACATTCCGAATTCGGGATGGGCCGTTTAGTGAATTTCACGGCCCTCCCCAAAGATAATAATGCACTAGTCATTCTAGACGCGTTTTTAATAATTTACTTTCTTAAACTCGGGTGTACATTTATGTGACCCAAATCCAAATCTCAACAGTGTTGAAATATGTCAATAACCACGGGTGCATTGATGTGACGTGGTTCGAGATGTATTTTTACGACGTTGCAATTCTCGTTAAAAATAATAATAATAAAAGCGGTAAAAAGTTAAAATTTGCACATAGGTTCAACATGTATATAAAAAAAATCAGATAAGCCAAATATGACAGTTGAGCGACCGTGCTAGAACCACGGAACTCGGCAATGCCTAACACCTTCTGGGTTAACAGAATTCCTTTCTCGGATTTCTGGTTCGCGGACTGTAATACAGAGTCAATCTTTTCCTCGATTCGGGATTCAACCGGTGACTTGGGACACCATAAATCTCCCAAGTGGCGATTCTGAATCTTTAAATAAAATCCCGTTTCGATTGTCCTTTAATTGGAAAAACTCCCCTTACGCCCCTGCGGGCGCAGGTAAAAAGGAGGTGTGACATATGCTAGTTTGTTAAGCAGTTGATGTTAAGTATATGAGATTTCGAGATGACATAAAGTTAAGGAGGGAGCTATAACCAAACCGATAGGCTGGCTATTCGGGGCCTGAGGCTTGTTGATTTCAGGCCTCGAGGTCGATCTCAGGGCTTGGCTACGAGCTATTAAGAGCAATCGGGGTAGGGATAACAGTTATGGGATAATTGAGGGAGGCTCTTTATGGCCAATGATAAGCAATAAATGAAGACAATAAATAAGAGCAACAATATCAAGAGAGTATGTTAGAGGGAAAAGAGAAAGTTCTTGTATATTTCTCATGGCGCAGCTGAACCCTTACAAAATGCCAAAGACCCCCTTTATAATAGGAGGGGAATACCAATATAGTACAAAATCATTAATTACAAAAATAGGGGGATGAGACAACTAGCTAGATGGCACCAGGCTCTGCCAGTACTAGCCGCATGCATAGGGAACTCCCCATTCCCATCGTGACCGCGGCCAATATTGTCGTTAAGTCGGGCATCAACGAACCTCGAGGGAGGGAACTCGACCACAGTCTTTCAATCTCGAGGTCTCGAGATGATTTCATAAAATGCCTTAATGACGAGAAATTGGACCCTCCGATTTCGCAATACACACTCATGTAGCTTGTTTCCGTGAGAATTTATAGAGTTCGGCTTTTATATATTGATACTGTTAAATAATGTTGACATTGCTAGATCATGACCTACAAAATAACCGTAGGTTATAACAAATGGAATATAATTAGTAATATGTAAATAACACAAATACCCTCCCACTGATGGAGAAGTATTAATTTTTGCCAACCTGACTGCTTATTCGTACATATATCTGATCTCTAATTAATTTATCATTGCCTTCTTTCCCAAACTAGAGTTCGCATAGTTGGAGATGCCCTCGTTTTGATATATATTAATACAAAGAAGAAATGAGTAAAATGTAAAGTTGACGTGAGAGGGAAAAGATAAACAGATTTCTTAGATGGTTTCTTCTTTTTTTTTTCTTATTTGGTTTGGATTTTCCTTTTTGTTTATCTTTCTATTGGGGACTTGATTTCTATCAAGTCCGCAATAGAAAGATAAACAAAAAGGAAAATCTGATGAAAGAGAGAGAAATGGACCACTTTATAATTAATATTACTCCCTAAAAAACCCTATTTATGTTGTACGATCGAATGGATCGGAGCCGATTCTAAACAATAATTTCATTTACCTAATTTTATTTGATGGACTTATAACAGAAAGCGAAATGTTAGAAAGCGAAACTGCATGAAGTAAATAAAATTAAAAACGTGAGGACCATGGGTCTGATATTGGTTCAGGTATACATTATTTCAGTTTAATTATTGACCTTCTAAATGTTACACTACAATATGACGTTAGAAACTAAGAATAAGCATGTTTGTTATTATATTTACCCAAAAAAAAAAAAGTGAGAGTTATAGCCATTGATGTTATCACGATGGATTCAATCTATAAAGTTCTAAACATGAGAAACTAAGAATAACCATTTGTTATTATATTACCCAAAAGAAGAAAAAAAACATGAGACAGTTATAGCCATCGTTGTTATCACGATGGATTCAATCTTTAAAGTTCTTAACAGGGTAGCCCGATGAAATAAGCTCTCGTTATGCGCGTGATTCGGGGAAGATCCGGACCACAAGGGTCTACTGTATGTAGCCTTACCCTGTATTTTCTGCAAGAGTCTGTTTCCACGGCTTGAACCTGTAACCTCATAGTCACATAACAATATCTTTACCAGTTACTCCAAGGCTCCCTTCTTAACATTTAATCAAAAGTCAAAGCAATGCAAAAGAAAATGGGACTTTTTTCTAATAAGAGAAATCCTACGTACCACAAAGAACTGCAGCCGCGCCCAAAAGACTGTATGTAAAAGGAGATCATTTTTTTGTGATAAAAAATTGACTAGTTAATATTATATTCTTAAAATTATGAGTTTAGATCTTATAATTGTTAGAAGTTTTAATGAGTTTACACACGCATATATATTTTTTATTTATTTCTTTTTACTGGACGCGTATATATTTTATATATTCTACATTAAAAATATTGAGTTTAAATGAACCCGTCGTCTAAGAACTGCTTTTGTCACTGGCTATATGCGTTTAGGAGTTACAGTACACTTACTGAACTCATTGAGAAACAAGGAGAGTGAACCCCTCACTATAAAAAAAACTCAAGATTCGAACACAGATCTAGTAACTTTTGTATAGATCCTATATTTCTGTTAAAAAATCCACAACAAGAACTCATAAGTCTCGGAATTTGTCTTTGTTGAACACCATTTTACCTTATGGAGAAAACAGAAATGAAAGAAGAAAAAGAAGAAGACGAAGAAGAAGAGGGGAAAACATTTTTTAATCAGTGATGTTGTTGTACTCTCCTATATTCCTCGTTGAATAGAATGAAAAATGTTTGTTTAGTGAGATTTCACACGTGCATTAATTCATTTGACTAGAAAATTACAAAATTACAAGATTCCCTTTAAAAAAACGGATGAACCAATGAATTAGTCTCGATACACCAACATGCACTAATTAATATTCACAGCAAAAATATGAAGATTTGTTTACTTCGAAATAAAGTTTTTTCAATCTTTAATGATTGAAAACTTGATTAGTGTCTCCTAATATGGCTTATTTTTGTATCTTTTTTAATAATCCGTTCAAAGGAAAAATTAAAAGCTTGTAACTGAATTCAATAAAACTTGTTATATAGGTACAGTAAACAAATACTGCCTAGTAGGAGCAAAATGGACCGAAGAAAACAAAGGATGCTACGCTATTAAAAAAAATAAGGCTACATGATTTTAATCAATCATTTCATAAATTAAACTTCACGCTAATAAGGAACTAGCGATACAAATCTTGAATACAAATACATATCTAAAGTGTTATCATAATAATCACTAAAAAAACTCAACTAAACTTAAAGCAATAGAAAAATATCAACCGACAGTCTTTCCTCAGAATTATCTGAACAGGTTGATCTTCCCATCCTGTTTATTTTAGCAACTGATCCTAATATCTCCTTAGTAGAACGCAACAACACATGAACTCTTCAGAATACTGGAGAACCAATTGGTGAAGTGACCAAATAAGGAAAGTTGTTCCAATTAAACTTGTTATCTTCAAAATCCCCTGAGCAACTTCCCATATAATTATCCAACTGTACTCCAGTAAAATTATTTGCTGAATTTTGTGTATATTCCGGATCAAATAACTCTGAGAACTCTTCAATAAAGCTTGGAAGGTCTGTTTGGACATCTTTTGTTGGGCATGGATTTTCCAAACATGTGATTGTAGACAAAGGAAGATTTTGATCACCAACTTTTGCAGTACTTGGTACATTGTTCATGAACAAATTTTCTGAGGAATTTAACGTTGATGGTATCGATGATTCGATGTTTTTGTTAGCAAAACCATCAAGAAGAATAGAACTAATGTCATTTGTTGTTGGTAATTTTGTGCTTGCCCTTTGCCATGCTTTTAATATGTCAAGACAAGGAAGTTGATAATAAGGTTGCGAAACGACGTAATTGTTGTTGTTGCTGCTGCGAGGGTTATTGAAGAGGAATTTAGAGTGATCTTTTGATCTACGAACAAGTCTTGCTTCTGCTTCAAGTCTTGCACTTTCCCATTCAGCCATATGACTAAGGTTTGCAACATACTTAGATTGATCATTTGAGCTACCATTAATGTTGTTTGTGATTTTTGGCTTATGTGTCATTGGATCAATGCCCATTTTTGTTAATCTCTTCTTCAAACGTGAGTTCCAGTAGTTTTTTATCTCGTTATCTGTTCTGCTAGGCAAATAAGCTGCTATTGCTGACCATCTGAATAACAGAGAGAGCAATAACCATGTTAATGTTGCACAAATTAATCACACATGAAAAACGTTACACAAAAATGAAAGTATATATTATGTAAATCGGGAGAGAGAGAGAGTATCTAATTAGGCAATCTAATAGTCTAGGCTGGATTCTATGTACATTTATGACTTTGTACATGTGCGTAATAAATAGACAATACTAATATCCGACGTTGGCAGTTTTTTCTGTGGTAGTTAAGTAATAATAATGTGTACTCTTTTACTCCATCTAGTCTAAAATAAGTGACTTTTTGGCCTTTGGCATACCCCTTAGAAAAATACTAACTTCTAAAAAAAATATTTGCATTAAATTATATATATAGTTAAGTAATAATAACGTGTACTCTTTTACCCCATCTGGTCTAAAATAAGTGACTTTTTGGCCTTTGGCATACCCCTTAGGAAAATACTAACTTCTAAAAAAAATATTTTCATTAAATTACCCTTAATTAAAATTTGTATACTGTTAACTTGACACATTGGGATATATAAATAAAAAAAATTAAAAATTTAAAGTTCATTCATTCTTGATTATGTAAAAAGGATATTTATTTTGAACCAAAATAAAAATGCCAAAAAGTCACTTATTATGTACTCCCTCCGGTTCACAATAAGTGACCAGTTTCCTTTTAGCACGCCCATTAAGAAAATGCTAAATCGTATACAAAAATATCTAGTATGACTAAACTACCCTTATTAAATATTGGTCACATAGTTATAGTGAGGAGTGAGAAAACATTTTAGGGATATGCACATAAGGGTAAAAGAGTAAAAACAATTGAATTTTTTCTTGATTACCTAATTGGACACTTACTTTAAACCAAAATAAAAAAATAAATTGATCATTTATTGTGAACCGGAGAGAATATCAAAAATATTTATTAATCCTAATAGTTGCATCATGCCTATTGGTTGCATAGTAAAAGAGAAGAAAACAGTGACTATGGGAAAGAATGTGACAGACAAAGGTAACTACTCCCTCCGTTTCAA
The DNA here is from genome assembly GCF_000715075.1 of Nicotiana tabacum. NCBI lineage: Eukaryota > Viridiplantae > Streptophyta > Magnoliopsida > Solanales > Solanaceae > Nicotiana > Nicotiana tabacum. The sequence goes on along the minus strand of NC_134099.1, from coordinate 22,935,123 downwards.
TTTACGTGAACTCATTTGACTGGACACGGAGTTTAAGAAAAAAGAGAAGACTTTTAAACTTGTGGTGTAAAATGAGGCACATATATTTTGTGTGGCTATAAATCATTGCATAAAGGTAAATTGTTTCCAAATAAGGAAAGGGATCACTCTTTTTGGCACGGACCAAAAAGAACATAGGTTCACATAGATTAAACGGAGGGAGTAACAATTTATGAGCCCAACCCCATGGCAGAAAATAATGAGTTCTATCATTTACTGTCATTTTATTTTAATTTTACTGTCCTTCATTAAATTATTACCTGTTTCCAAGAAGAGCATGAAGCTGAATGATAGTTCTTTCTTCTTGTAAACTAAACTTTCCTCTCTTGATATCTGGCCTTAGATAGTTGATCCATCTAAGCCTACAACTCTTGCCACACCTCTGCAGACCTAAAAAAGGAAAAAAAAAATAAAAATTACATATGGTAGTAGTCGAAAAGATAATTATATAAATAAAGTTTACTCTCTAACAACTGAAATTCTTAGACGAAATGATCATGCAATTCTAACTTGATAACTAATCTCACACACACACACATATTATATATATATATATATATATATATATATATATATATATATATATATATATATATATATATATATATATGTGTGTGTGTGTGTGTGTGTGTGTGTGTGTGTGTGTGGATTCAAACTTAAAGAAAAGTATACAAATCTATGATCATACAATTTAAATATTATAAGAATTAACATAATAGCTGCCTACCCAACCGCTTAGACTAAAAATAGCGGCAAATACATAATATATGTATAATATGTTTATAACCATGTATAATTAGTGTATAATCTATTTGATGACTGAATGTGCTTCTATAGTCCCCATATTTAATAATGTCCAAACTCTTTCTTCTATATCGAGGATCATCAAAATAAGCAAGAATACTATTTCGACATAAAATAGCATCTATGGGATTTCAATCGAGACCATGGCCCCAGTGTACTCACTTGGTTAGTATTTGTAGAACAAAATAAGTAAGGCTAGTTTTTTGATACGAAAAGAGATAGGGGAAGAGGAGTAGTCTGTAATTAAGATACGTTTTTTGGATGGACGATATAGATTTTTTTTGTGATAGTTAACCATTTTTTTAACTGTAAGAATAACAACAACAACAACAACAACAACAACAACAACAACAACAAACTCAATAGTTTTCCACAAGTGAGGTCTAGTAACCGTAAGAGTACACCAGCTAAAAAAAATAGCAAATCCAACTAAATAATAGTAGTTACTAATATTATTACCAGCTTTAGGAGGCAAAGCTCGCCAGCTACCACAACCATGTTCCTCAATGCAAGACAAGAGTTTTTGGTCTTCTTCTGGTGTCCACGGCCCTTTCTTCAAACCTTGTTTATCACAGCACTTGGACCTTCCCATTTTAACACTAAGTTAACACAGAGAAAATCAAGAAAGTCTATTATTCTGTCTTTCTTTATGTGGAAATGAGAGAATATGGTATATGGAAATGCCAGTTGAGATTATATATAGGCAAATGATATATGCAAATGAAGAAATAATAAGTTATGTGATCAGAGAGTTAGCTGCAATGTAAAATAAATGTTAAAAGAGGGTACAAATTCCTAGCTAACATGTGGTAATGATCACAGCAGCACATTATGTGAAGCTTTAATTACAACTAGTATTAGTACCCGTACGATGTGCCGATAATATTATGATCTGCTAAATTCTATAAATTAAAAAGAACAAATTATATGAATAACTATTGACATAAACTTAAATATTATAACCTCATATATAGCCGGTGATACAAACAAATAAAAATACTGTATGATTCAAAAATAAATACTCCTCCCCTTTCAATTTATATAAATATTTTTCATATTAGTTTGTTCCAAAAGAATGACACATTTCTGTATTTGGAAATAATTTAACTTTAAATTTTTTATTTTACTCATCTATATATATTGAGAAGTTCTTACACCCATGCAAATATCATGACCCCACAAAACTATTAGTATCATAAGTTTCAAAAGTTTTCCTTTTCGTTCTTAAATTTCGTTCCAAGTCAAACTATCTCATCTATATTGAAAATGAGTAAAGTCATACTATATAGAGTAATAACAAATAAAAATACATTTAGTAATATCTTAATTTAAATTATAAAACTATATTATATTATTATCTCAATATAATAAATTCTCACATCAACATCAACTTCTACCAAACTAAATTACACGGTGACAAATTAATATTTACATACATGATAATTTATTAACAACCAATATATTCTAACTTTTGGGAGTTACAAACTTATAAAACAGTTGGATCGTAATTTGCTCAATAATTTTGCTAGTTACCTCAATTATAATGTACACTTGCTATATTGCCATGTGACTTTTTATTAGCTTATCCCGTTACTTAATGTCCTTACTCATTGCTCTACTTTTAGTATAATACAATGAATATAGTTTTGTATTACCCTAAAATTTAATTTAACATTGTTCTTTTGTTCCGTAGCTCCAATTGTATTATTTAAATTTATCAATAATATTATTTTTCCTATTTAATTATTTTATTAAACAAATTTAAAGTGTAGAGACCCTTCACATTACTTCTATTCTCCTATATATACATTATTTTCTATTTATAATATGTTAATTATTTTTCACATTTCGTGTTGTATCTATAATATAAACATTACCGTATTATTTTTCTAATTCTTTTGAAAATATGCCAAAGTTTAAACGAAGAAGCTCTTTTATTATTTTTCATAAATCTACACTTTTAGTAATTATTATTTAGTATTATGTGCAATAAGTAATTAATTTTTTTTCTTTTGTTTTCGTAAAGAGTTTTGACTTTAAATTTTTTTAATAACTTTAAATACATGAAAATTTTAATTACATCTTTATATTGTTAATTTGTTGCTTGGCGTTATTTAATTGTAAATGTTTTAAATGTTAGGTTTATAAATTATGTTTTCAATTGCGTGATATTATCCATATAATATGTTTTTTCTCGTAATAATTTTAAAAGTTGTCTTATATCAAATTTCTAATCCTTCTATATATCTATAATTATATTATTTATTTACAAAAAAATTTCTCTATTTTTTGTTCTTTGTCTATTGTTACTGTGTTACCATTACTTAATATGGTTACATTATTACTTAATTTTTTATTAGCTTGTCACCTACTTTATATCCCTATCTGTTACTTCTATTATAATATACTATAATGAATATGGTTTTTCTTTCTCTTAAAATAATCTTTTTATTTATTTTTAATCTTTCACTATATAATATTTGAATTTATCAATAATATTTTTTAGTATTAATTATTATTTGCTTTATTTTATCATTTAAATTAATTCAAAGTATAAAATTCTCTCACACTATCTTTATCTCCCTCTTTCTAAATTATTTTCCCTAGTAAGTATGATATTTTATTTAGTGATTTATTCAATAATAGACAAAAAGAAAAGTGCATATGATCAAACTATATAGTACTTCACCAACATATTACGGTATATTTATTATTAAACTTTTAATAATTATTATTTTTGTTGAAGCTTTTGGCCTTTAAAAAAATTATTTTTATTGTATACTTGTTTAAAATTCAGAAAACTTAGTCTAAAACAGATAGTACTTTGGATTATCCATTATGAAATAAATAAATTATTAAATATATCTACATTCTGAACTTTAGGTTAAAACCTTAAAATATATTCTTCAACTCATTAAAAAGTATTGAATTTTTAAAATAAATTAAAATTGCACATTACATTACGGTAAGATTTATTCTTCTCACTTGATATTAGAAAAAGGAATCCAAATACTATTGATATCAAAATTCTTTACTTTCCAAATGAAAATTTTCAGTTAGAAAATATTAGTACAAAGATTGAACTTTATTTTTTTTAAAAAAGAATTATTATTTCAATTTAATTTTAATAAATGGAATTCCATATATAGTTCTTAAGTGATATTTTCTTATTTGACAATCTCCCACAAACTCTTTAAGATTGCCAAGTAGCTTTATAGTAGCTTGCCACTTGGCTTAACAACAATGCAAACTTTCTTGCTTTAATATATATATATATATATATATATATATATATATATATATATATATATATATATATATATATATATATATATATTTTTGGAATTTTTATTTGCAGTCCACCAATGAAAATCATCCCAACCGTTCAACAAAATTGCTATCTATAGCTTCTTTTTTGTGAAAATAGCACGGGCTAGCCAGTTTTCAGACTAACAATCGAAAAATAGCATTTGCAAAGTTATTGAAAACTAGCTGTTGTTTTGCTGAAATACGGAAAAATTTTAGTATAATATGCAGATTATAGAGCTCATGCGTATAACTTCCAGCACATCAGCACTCGGAAAGTTCCAGTATAATATGTACGATTATGGAGCTCCTGTATATAAACTTTCCATGTATTATGTTGGAACTCCAACACATTATAAAATTCCATCACATTATACTGGAAGCTCATATGTGGTTAGTTAGAAATGATAACTAACGTATTATTATATGTTAAACTATACTAATAGTGTAAAATTTTTATATACTTTCAGTGTTTATAACTTAAACCCATGAAGTTATTAAAAGCATATATTTTTTTAAATAATAACAAAAAATGAAAATCCTTTTACACTTGTACGTAAGATCTATAGTTATGTTATTTGTACATTCAAGTCGAGTAAAGCTGATGCTTTCTTGCACTACTTAGTAAATGTAGGCACCAATGCAAAGATTGAATTGCTTACACCTTAGACTTGTTAGTTATTATAGTAAATATTCAAAAACAAAGAGGAAGAGAATATAAGGTCTCAACTCTTACCCAAAGTAATGAAACAGTCTATTCAAAAAAGAAAAATCGGTGTCCTCCCTCCTTAAAGGAAGTTATTTAAATCTATGATCACATTAACACGTAATCAACAAAAATAAGCCAAATATAATATTTTGAGTAACTCCTCTTAGAGAGCATTTCCTTTTTAATTAATGAATCTTACACGGTGCCTGTGATGAAAAGTCCATCACTTGTTTTAAAATGAAATTCTACATTTCGAGGCTTTAAAAACCTCTTTTAGCATCACCTCTATTTGCGTGCGCCGTCTAAGCGCGTAACCAGAAAGCCTAAATGTGAAAATCTGTGAAAAATGATAAATTTTGACTATAAAATGAATTAATTTGACATCGGTCAACGTTTTAAATAAACGGACCCAGACCCGTGATTGGACGGTCCCGGAGGGTCTGTAGGAAAATATGGGACTTGGGCATATGCCCGGAATCGAATTCCGAGGTCCCAAGCCCGAGAAATGAATTTTTAAAGAAAATTATTTTCTGAAATTGTTCATAAGGTTTGAAATGAATTTTGATTAGAACGTGTTGGTATCGGGCTCGTATTTTGGTTCCGGTGCCCGGTACAGGTCTTATATATGATTTAAGATAATTCTGTGAAGTTTGGTAAGAAACGAAATATGTATGACGTGATTCAGACCTTAAATGCAAATTTTGATATTTAAAGAAGTTTTGAGAAATTTCATTGATCTTGAGGTTTAATTCGATGTTCATGATGTTATTTTGGTGATTTTATTACACGAAGAAGTCCGTAGGATATTTTTGAGGTTGTGTGTATATTTTGGTTGGAGCCCCGACGACTCGGGTGAGTTTTGGATAGGCCACGGGGTGCATTTTTAACTTAGAAAATTGCAAGTTTTCAGTTGTGCATAGAAGGCCTGTATGCTTTGCATTTGCGAAGCCTGGCTCGCAAATGCGATATCGCAAATGCGAGCGGCTTGTCACAATTACGAAGAAAGCCCAGGCCAGCTCCCTCTCGCAAATGCGAGATTATCTTCGCAATTGCGAAATTTCCCATTTGGCCGGTGACGCAAATGTGATGTTGTGGTCGCAATTCCCAAGTCGCAAATGCGACATGTTGATCGCAAATGCGAAAGTCCAGTTTTCCCTGAAGGCTTCGCAAATGCGAGCCCTGTTTCGCAATTCCCAAGCTAGCAGAGGTCGGGGTTTGCAATTGCGAACCCCTGTTCGCAATTCCCAAATCTGAGACCTGCAACTTTTATACTTAGACGATTTTAAACTCATTTTTCACATCTTTTCAAAATACAAACTCCTTTGGGCGATTTTCCAAGAACAACTCTTTTTCCAAATCGATTGTAAATTAATTTTAACTCATTTCCTTCAATAATTAACATCTTTTAACATGATTTCAACTCAAAATCAATAATTTTCATGGGGGAAATTGGGTGTTTTGGTTAGAATCTAGGTTTTCAAAAATTGGGGATTTGGACCTTGATTTGAGGTCTGATTTCAAAATAAATTTTATATTTGGGTTCGTGGGGGAATGAGTAATCAGGTTTTAGTTCGAACCTCGGGTTTTGACCATGTGGGCCCAGAGGCGATTTTTGACTTTTTGGGTAAAACTTTGGAAAACTCATTTTCATGCATTGGAGTTGATTCATTTAGCGTTTATTGATGTAATTAAATAACTTGTGGCTAGATACGAGCGAATCGGTGGTGGAATCAAGAGGTAAAGCGATAGTATAGGCTTGAATTATGTTCGTGGCATCGAGGTAGGTGTTTGGTCTAACCTTAGCTTGAGGGATTAGGAGTGGTGTCTATTTGCTACGTGTTAATTATGGAGTACAACGTATAGGCATGGTGACGAGTATCTATACGTCGGTGTCAAGCATGCCTGTGGGTCTTGGTGTCAATGAGTGCATGAGCATCTAAATGATAACAACATCCGACTGATAAAACACTGTCTGAAATATAGAACAGTACAATATGAAAGAAAAAGAGAGTCAAGGTCAACGAACGCTAGGCAGCTACCTCAATAGTCTCCTGAGTCTCACTCCTCAATCAACAACCACCGTGACCAGAAGTGCTTGGATCTGTACACGAGGTACAGAGGGTAACGTGAGTACACCAACTCAGTAAGTAACAGAAATAAATAAGGAACTGAGAAGTAGTGACAAGCTATGCAAATACAGTTATCTCAATAACTTTTAATAAGAATAGCCATACTTTCAATTTAACAGCTTAAGTCTCATCAGTGCATACTCAAATAAAGCAGATATAAAATACTCCATAAATATGTACGACAAGGATAAATAGCAACTAAGTGCAGCAATTAACTGAAAACAAATACAGCCTCTCAAGGCAACAATCACTCAGCTCATCTCATAACTTAAAAATCTCATTGGAAATAACAAAACCAAATCAGTAATTTAATTCCAAACGCTCGTAAAAACTCCAGTTTCAATGAAAGTTGTTCAAAATATTTGTTTAATATTTTTAATATAGGCTCAGTATAAAGATGAGTGAAGACAGTAATTTCACAAAACAAGCCCCTCGGGCAAAGCATCACTCGTATGTATGTATATATAGCCCCTCAGGCAAGCCTCCCAGTCCCTCATGGCTCAACTCTCATCAATCATCACTCACACTTAGCAGGTACCTTATAATAAGGCGTGCAGCCCGATCCATATATATAGTCGACTGCGCTCACTAGGGGTGTGCAGACTCTGGAGGGGCTCCTTCAGCCCAAGCGCTATAAACTGCACGGACAACTCACATGCTATAATAATATCTGGTTCCACATGGACAACTCGCGTGCTGCACGGACAACTCACGTGCTATAATATAATATCTGGATCTGCACGGACAACTCACATGCTATAATAATATCTGGATCCGCACGGACAATTCACGTGCTACACGGACAACTCACGTGCTATAATATAATATCTGGATCCGCACGAACAACTCACGTGCTATAGTATCAATAACCTCACACTTAGGCCCTCGACCTCACTCAGTCACCATTCTCTCCAGTCTCTCGGGCTCTCAGAAATCATATAAACAGTCCAAACAGAAGTAATATCATATATCAACAGTGAACAACAAGAGACGGAGGCATAACAAGAAAGAAAAGCTATGATTGAGTAAAAAACAGCAATTAGCTTCAGCAAGTACACGACCTCGCAGGTCTCAACAGTGATACATAAGGCCTAAAAATGATTTCTAACATGAAGTACAGTCAATTTCTATGAAAACAGAGGGAACATGTATTAAATAGTAGGCCAATTAATTCCACAGTCTCGCGGGACGGACCAAGCCACAATCCCTATGGTGCACGCCCACATGCCCGTCACCTAGCATGTGCGTCACCTCCAAAATAGTCATCCGACACAATGTCCGAGGTTTCATATCCTCAGGACCAGATTTATAACCGTTACTTACCTCAATTCGCGCAAAATCCTACTCTGCAATGCCTTTTCCTCTCAAATCGACCACCAAATGCCTCGAATCTAGCCACAATAATTCGATTTGGTCAATAAAAATTAGGAATTAATTCCGCATGGAATTCTACATTTACCATTAAAAATCCGAAATTGCACTAAAAATTCGCCCGTGGGGCCCATGTCTCGAAACCCGATAAAAATTACAGAATATGAACCCCCATCTAACCACGAGTCTAACCATACCAAAATTATAAAATTTCGATAACATTTCGACCCTTAAATCCTCAAATCTATCCGATAGGGTTTTCAAACTCTTCCAACTAAATTCACAGATTTAATGCCAAAGCTAGTAATAGATTCGGGTAATCTAACCAAAATTAAGGTAAGAACACTTACCCCGTTGTTTTCTCTGAAAATATCCCGAAAATCGCCTCTCCCTGAGCTCCAATTTGGTAAAAATGGAAAATATTCAGAAGTTACATTCTGTCCAGAAATTTTTCGGGTTTACTGTTCACGGGTACTGTTCACGGGTATTGCTTATGGGTACTGTTTACAGATAATGTATACGGATATTGTTCACGCATGTGCGGTCACTGTTCACACGTGAGAAAAATGCAGAAGCTGCCCAGAAAATTTTAGTAGCTAAATTCAAGTTCGAATTGATCCGTTAACCTTCTGAAATCCACCCGAGGCCCTCGGAATCTCGACAAAATGTATCAACCAGTCCTAAAACATCATACGAACTTAGCCGAAACCTCAAATCACATCAAATAACGCTAAAACCGCGAATCACACCCCAATTCAAACCTAATGAAACTAGGAACGTCCAACTTCTATATTCGATGCAAAAACCTATCAAATCAAATCCGATTGACTTTAAATTTTGCACACAAGTCATAAATACCATAACAAAGCTATGAAAATTTTTAGAACTGGATTTCTACCGCGATATCAAAAATTTAAATCTTCGGTCAAACTTAAGAAATATTTAGCCTTAGATTTCTAGATTCCGTTAAATGGCAATAATTTGATCTAGGGACCTCCGAATTTGATTTCGGGCACATGACCAAGTCCCAAATCACGATACGGAACTACCAGAATGGTCAAAGCTTTTATCCGGATTCGTTTGCTCAAAATATTGACCGAAGTTAACTCAGTTGAGTTTTAAAGCTCTAATTCACAATTTAATCCATTTTTCATATAAAAACCCTCCGGAAAATTATACGAACTGCGCACGCAAGTTGAGAAATTATTGATAGCGCTTTTCATGGTCTTAAAATACCAAGATGATTATTTAATTTAAAGATGACATTTTGGGTCATCACATTCTCTACCTCTAAAACAAACGTTCGTCCTTGAACGTACTAAGAATTATTCTTAGGTTACCAAATTGATGATTTTACTTCTACACAAATATTCACGATTGATCCCACATTACCGCATTCGCCATAAGTCCGACAACACCACTTCAATTGAGATTATTTCCTTTGAATATATTTGTAAACTTGAAGATCAAATTTCTTACACTCCAATCATTTCCAGAAAGGTCCGATTTTCACGACAACACACGATATTAGTCTCGACTGGTTATAGCAACTCGTGCCTATGCACCCATCAAATACGGGGTATTACATTCTCCCCCCCCTCTTAGGGTCATTCATCCTCAAATGAGAAGTAGAACATGTCCTTAAACACATAATGTAACTTATCTCTTTGTTTGCACATCTCAATATCCCAAATTTTTCTAACTCCCAAATTTTCAAAAATTTCGGCAGAGTCTCCCTTGTAATTGGGCCTATCCACCTACCAGAGTAACACCAAAACAACTCCTAACAACATGTCCACAACCCAACAAAGCACCACAAAGTATATATTAATAACACTAATCTCCGCATTACAAGCACGACATTATCACAATGATATCTTGACATGAAATACATCATATGTATGACCATAACCACGTCTCTGGTCATAATAATTGTTCATAAAAGATTACAACATCACCAATTAACCTCATGTTAATAAAATCTCGTTTCAAACCTCCAATTTACTAATAACGAGGCATGAAGATCTCATAATTACTTACCTGAATTAACGAGTAACAATTTACATCCCCCAGGCACTCACCTCGTAGCCTAAAACTCAATAATTACAATACAAATCTGGCAATTATGCACAAAGATATTCATACAAGAATTTTTTATTTTTTCCAAATAAATCTAATAGGCATGACTCCCTATAAGTACTATAGTACAAATTTTTAATTTCACAAAGAGGGCATTTAAACACATAATTTTTTTTCATTCACCACAAGGACCTCGTCCTTATATAACATCTACCGCAGCTTGTTGCCCGGTTTAAATATCTCACATAATATAAAACATAAGGATCTCATCCTCAACTCTGTACCACAAGTAATATGCACATCGTGCCAAATTGGAACATTCCATTTTCTTCCTTTGAATAATTTTCCTCTTAACAAAATCACAACACATAATGATAGACATAACTATCTCCATCGAATCTCCCAACAGGAGTATTCACATAAGTAGATTTCAGAATTACGAAGTTCACTCATAAGTGGAGCACAATAGGAGGACTTGACTCGATACTCAGAACCGAATCAATTTAAGAAAATTGTTACTTTATAATAATTCGAGGCCGTACTTGTAACGACACCATCTAGTGTTGCGACCACAGCCATACCATAGGAAATATATCAACGGGCTGGGTCTCCACCTTTAGGAGTCTCACCTCCACCTCTAACATCCTAACCCCTACCTCTGGCTGGTCATTTAAGTGGAGTAGTAACTGCAATGGGCACATAGCCTGAGTGCTTTTGATAAAATATGTTTCTCCCAAGTCATGGACATTTTTCCCATGATGTGTGTAGTACTATCACATTCATAACAATCCCTTTGAGGGTTCAGCTTCTCATACTGAGTCTATGCTAGATAACTGGAATAACCATTATACGAAGCTCGTGTCATTAGAGTATTAAAGGAACTTACTGGAGCACCCTAAGTAATCAGATATATTGACTGGGCTGGCTGGCTACCCGAGACCCTGTCATAATGATTTGTAGTTGTAGAGTAGAATCTGCTGAATCCTTTAAAACCTCGAAACCTCTTGGTCTTTCTTTTTTTCCCTCATCCAGAACACATTCTAACATTTTGGCAATTTCTACCACTATCCGAAATGAAGCATCAACCTGTAGCTTCCCGGGATTTTCTAAAGTTCAAGATCATAATTGAGTCCTTTAATGAGTTTGTGGACTCGATCTCTGGCTTAGGAACCAAAGTAGGAATATGACGACTAACTTATTGAACCTGATAACATATTCTGACACTGTCATGGTGACCTGACACAACCGTTTAGACCACATATACCGCATATTACAGAGAATCTGGGAGATAAACTTCTTCAAAAACATTTCTGAGAACTGAGTTGAGTAGGTGGTGTTGCATTGGCTAGTCTTCCCTCTTCATAGGCTTGCCACAAACACCAGTGGCTAATTTTTTTTTTCTATGTTGACTCAACACTGCTGAGCTAACATATTTATTCGTATACTCTTCGATTCATATTTGGGGTAACGTTTTCCCTTAATTATGCACAACGATCACAAAAGTATAGCTCCATCAAGTTAAATCTTGGCACGAACTACATAGTCCAGAAGATCGTCAACCACTGTACTTCCTTTGAAGCACCCAAAATCTGCAACCTTGACTTCCACACTGAGCAGACCTTCTATAATTTATAGTTGTTTTTCTAACTCCTTTATACTGAAGTATTGGATAATTAAAGAGGCAGACATACCGTAAGTCCCAACCTTATCCCCTGCATGTCTCAGGCCTTAATTATGCGTAAATTATTGGGGAGCCTTTTAGTACCATATATATATATATATATATATATATATATATATATATATATATATAAATATGTGTAAATTATTGGGGAGCCTTTCAGTACCATATATATATATATACATTTCAGGTCAAAACTGATATAACACATGACCATTCGATCTATTCATTGATAGTGGACATCCCCATTTTGCATGAAGTCATGGGTCACAACGTCCGATAATCCACAATGTTGACCTTTTAACTAATATAAATCAACCAGACGTCAAGATTCATTGCACCCCTGCATGATTCACTGGGTGATCTTCTCAATATGTCTGCATCTTCAGACGGAACTATAACGGGTCTAGTAAATACCTAATCTTTCCACCACCTCTTGGCGGAACCCGTCATCTGAAACACAGTAAAATTAACCCCTATTTCTTTCAACTATTCCCATATTCTGCAATACTTCATGGCAGCGATTCAGAAAATCTTGTGGGTCCTCAGAAGGTGTACCACTGAAATGGACTGGAAATAGCTAGGTAAACTTATCCAATCTCAACAAAGTCTCAAAAGACAAGGCAGGTCTGTCATCGGCCTGTGCTGCAATAACTGGTTGAGCTGCCCCAACTGGATGAAATTAAGCTAAATCCTTCATAAGCTAATGCAACACAACCCATCTAATTCCTCAAACCATTTGCAAATCTCGCATTCACCTTCGTAACAGTCAAGCCCACTCTCATAAGCAATCCAAACTCAAATTGCAACACATATATTTCACTGGTAAAAGAGGACTGCCAACCAACAACATAAGGATCACACAAACTTCAGGACATCCCGCATGAGATAATCCACTTGCTTAGCCTAAAATTGGTATCTCTCTATACTTTTCCATAATCATAACTATTACACAATCACTTAACCCCCCTCTGAGTCTGAACTCATAACACAACATGAAGATTTACTCTGCTCTACAACTAAACAACACAAGAGGTCCTTCAATACACCCATAGCTCGAAGCCATATGCCAACTCAAGACAGAAGTCAAACACCCAATAATCCTTGCTACATCCTCATAAAACTCTTTCCGTCATATTCGAATAATTTGAACACATCTCGCAATCAAATCATACTCAGCCCTAGTCATCCAGTCACAAATCCCACCAGTAAGGACACAAATGGACATATAAGTTCCAAATGCACGTGCTCACACAATCGAAATCTTAGTACTCAAGTCATAGACAAAACCTGGCCTCAAGTCCTCCAGACTGGACCAACATCACACACAGAAATCACATCTCACACCTCATCCAGGGAATCACAAGCTGTCGATGCAAATCTGATACTGAGCGCTTATGTGATACGAATGCGTGGAAGGAATTCAAGAAATTACGCTTCAAGTTTAATCAATGTCGCACGATAAGAATTCAATAATGTGGAAATTCCTAAAGGTTTCTGCAGCCTCTCGAAGATAAGTACAGACGTCTCTGTACCGATCCACAAGACTCTATTAAACCTGCTCATGACTCGTGAGACCTATGTAACCTAGTGCTCTGATACTAACTTGTCACGACCCAAAGTTGCACCTGTCGTGATGGCGCCTATCGTGGTACTAGGCAAGCCTCAACTCAACATCTCAACATAATAGAACTTTTTAAATAAAGGCGGAAGCAGTTAATATTAAATAAAACCTTTTAGAACAAAATATCACTCCAAAAGTACTAAACAATCCATCCCCAAAACCCGGTGACACTGAGTGCATGAGCATCTAAATGATAACAACATACGACTGATAAAACACTGTCTGAAATATAGAACAGTACAATATGAAAGGAAAGGAGAGTCAAGGTCAACGAACGCTATGTAGCTACCTCAATAGTCTCTTGAGTCTGACTCCTCAATCAACAACCACCGTGACCAAAAGTGCCTGGATTTGTACACGAGGTACAGGGGGTAACGTGAGTACACCAACTCAGTAAGTAACAGAAATAAATAAGGAACTGAGAAGTAGTGACGAGCTATGCAAATACAGTTATCTCAATAACTTTCAGTAAGAATAGCCATACTTTCAATTTAACAGTTTAAGTCTCATCAGTGCGTACTCAAATAAACCAGATATCAAATACTCCATAAATATGTACGATAAGGATAAATAGCAACTAAGTGCAGCAATTAACGGAAAACAAATACAGCCTCTCAAGGCAACAGTCACTCAGCTCATCTCATAACTTAAAAATCTCAGTGGAAATAACAAAACCAAATCAGTAATTTAATTCCAAACATCTCGTAAAAACTCCAGTTTCAATGAAAGTTGTTTAAAATATTTGTTTAATATTTTTAATATAGGTTCAGTATAAAGATGAGTGAAGACAGTAATTTCACAAAACAAGCCCCTCGGGCAAAGCATCACTCGTATGTATGTATATATAGCCCCTCGGGCAAGCCTCTCAGTCCCTCATGACTCAACTCTCATCAATCAGCACTCACACTCAGCAGGTACCTCATAATAATAGCTGCGGCGTGCAGCCCGATCCATATATGTAGTCGACTGCGCTCACTGGGGGTGTGCAGACTTCGGAGGGGCTCCTTCAGCCCAAGCGCTATAAACTGTACGGATAACTCACGTGCTATAATAATATCTGGATCTGCACGGACAACTCACGTGCTGCACGGACAACTCACGTGCTATAATATAATATTTGGATCCGCACGGACAACTCACGTGCTATAATATAATATCTGGATCCGCACAGACAACTCATGTGCTATAATAATATCTGAATCCGCACGGACAACTCACGTGCTGCACGGACAACTCACGTGTTGCACGGACAACTCACGTGCTATAATATAATATCTGGATCCGCACGGACAACTCATGTGCTATAGTATCAATAACCTCACACTTAGGACCTCGGCCTCACTCATTCATCATTCTCTCCAGTCTCTTGGGCTCTCAGAAATCATATAAACAGTCCAAACAGAAGTAATATCATAAATTAACAATGAACAGCAAGAGACGGAGGCATAACAAGCAAGAAAAGCTATGACTGAGTACAAAACAGCAATTAGCTTCAGCAAGTACACGACCTCGCAGGTCTCAACAGTGATCACATAAGGCCTAAACATGATTTCTAACATGAAGTATAGTCAATTTCTATGAAAACAAAGGGAACATGTATTAAACAGTAAGCCAATTAAATCCACAATCTCGTGGGACGGACCAAGTCATAATCCCTATGGTGCACGCCCACACGTCCGTCACCTAGCATGTGCGTCACCTCCAAAATAGTCATCTAACACAATGTCCGGGGTTTCATACCCTCAAGACCAGATTTATAACCGTTACTTACCTCAATTCGCGCAAAATCCTACTCTGCAATGTCTTTTCCTCTCAAATCGACCTTCAAATGCCTCGAATCTAGCCACAATAATTCGATTCAGTCAATAAAAATTATTGGTATTAATTTCACATGGAATTCTACATTTTTCATTAAAAATTCAAAATTGCACTAAAAATTCTCCCGTGGGGCCCACGTCTCAGAACCAGACAAAAATAACGGAATATGCACCCCCATCCAACCGCGAGTCTAACCATACCATGGAATTGTTTCCGGATACTGTTTACGGGTACTGTTCACAGATACTGTATACGGATACTATTCATGCATGTGTGGTCACTGTTCACACGTGCGAAAAATGCAGAAGCTGCCCAGAAAATTTCAATAGCTAAATTCAAGTCCGAATTGATCCGTTAACCTTCTAAAGTCCACCCGAGGCCCTCGGAATCTCGACAAAATGCATCAAAAAGTCCTAAAACATCATACGAACTTAGTCGAAACCTTAAATCACATCAAATAATGCTAAAACCGCGAATCCCACCCCAATTCAAGCCTAATGAAACCAAGAATGTCCAACTTCTATATTTGATGCAAAAACCTATCTAATCAAATTCGATTGACTTCAAATTTTGCACACAAGTCATAAATGACATAACGAAGCTATGAAAATTTTCAGAATTGGATTTCGACCCCGATATCAAAAAGTCAAATCTCCGATCAAACTTAAGAAATCTTTAGCCTTAGATTTCTAGATTCCGTTAAATGGCGATAATTTGATCTAGGGACCTCCGAATTCGATTTCGGGCATATGACCAAGTCCCCAATCACGATACGGAACTATCAGAATGGTCAAAACTTTTGTTCGGGTTCGTTTGCTCAAAATGTTGACCGAAGTCAACTCAGTTGAGTTTTAAAGCTCTAGTTCACAATTTAATCCATTTTTCATATAAAAACCTTCTGGAAAATTATACGGACTGCACACGCAAGTCGAAAAATTATTGATAGCGCTTTTCATGGTTTTAAAATACTGAGATGATTATTTAATTTAAAGATGACATTTTGGGTCATTACATTCAGTCCATCCGGAGACCCAAGGTAGACCTGTAGGCGTCCGCAGGCCCTGACATCTCCCTTTGTCCCTATTTCCTGTTTCATTTTCCTCTTATTCAGAAATAGTGTAATGTTATTTCTTCAGGCTTTGTATGTAGAAATCTTAGACAATCTGTGACACTGTGACACCAGGTTTTGGGTGGTTAATGCTTAAGGATTTGTAATAGATGCAGTTTTCATAAATCTTATTGTTGTCTTTCACTTAAATTTGAATTTCCGCTATTACCACGTTATCGTCTTATATTTGTTAAAAATAATAATTAGTTAATAAAGTAATTAGATTAAAGGTTTGGCTTGCCTAGCTCATATTAGTAGGTGCCATCAGAACTCCCGAGGGTGGAAAATCCGGGTCGTGACAGTGCCAATTCAGATTAATAGGACCAATTGGTCACAGATACCATTGATAATTCAAGAAAGGGTCAACTGCAGTAAACAAGGGCAGAGCTAGTGTGTATGTTACAAGTTCATCCAAGCTCATGACTAATTTTAATTTTAATTTTATATTTAAATTTAAAAATTCATTAAATATATATAAATTTTTAATTTAGTACCCGATAACTTTAAAAAGCTAATATTCCGAACTCAATAACTTCAAAATTCAAATCATGGCTTCTCCTCTAACAGTACAACCAATAAACATTCAAAGTTGTTACTCAAATTATTTCTCCTTCTAATATAGGTTCATAACATAATACTAGGCTCAGATGGGTTAATGTAATTGTATGACTCAGTTAAGAAAACCTAGGGTCCAATCAGATAAGTGAGTCGAAATAAGATCCAATTTTTGCTTCGGCCCTAGAATTGCTATATGACCCAATAAAAAATCACGACGTCATTAAATTGTAGGCCCACGGGACCTGCCATTAAATGCAAGGATGATTTTATTAATCGAATAATGTCGTGTGTTTTTAATGAATAAATAGACGGAGAGTATCTACAAACCATTTAGCAAATAATATGGGTGATTTAGGCCCTTTTCCATACAAATATTAGAGCCTGTTTGGAAAGCCATCTTGAAAATGGATTTGGGTGTAATTGAATGTAATTACACAATTTGGCATGTTTGTTTGGCCAGTGTAATTACTTGGTCAGCATGAAATTGAGTGTAATTGGAGGGGTGTAATTACACTCTCCAATTCTCAAAGAGGGGGTGAGAATTGGTGGTAATTACACTGTGTAATTACAAGTACTTTTTAGTTTCTTTCATTTTTGTTTTTATTTTAATTTATTTTCTTTATAACTTATTATTTCTATTATTTTAATTTTTTAATTTAATTTTTACTTTCTAATTTTCTTTTGAAATTTTAAAATATATTTTTCTTTGTACATTATTTATCTTTTATTTCTCTATCTTTACTTCTTGTGATTCCAAGTAATTGCTTATATTTAATTTTTTATTTATTTTATTTTATTTTTGAAACTACACCTCCTAATATTAGAAATAATGAGTCATTAACAATCTTGCCATATAATGAGTGATGCAATTAAAGTGAAATTTCTCTGTTGAATGTGGTTATAAACTTTCAAATTTTAATCTTAAGTTACAATGGAACTTACAATTATTATGATGGAAATTAACATATACTAAACAATTTTGTTTTTGAATTTTAAAATTGTGTTATATTTATGGTTCCAATTTACTTGTTTTAGTAGTATTGGCTCACATTGCATGTTGCTCATTTTTTAGTTAGAATTGATAGATTAGTTTTGTCAAATATTTGAATAATGTTATGACATTATATTTATAAATAATAATTTATTTTATCAAACATGAATTCCATGATGTTCTTACAAAACGTATATTTTTAACTTTTGTAAGTATCTAAACTAAATATCATTAATTTTAAAAAATATAAATTATTTTTACAATATTAGTTATAAATATATGATTACTAAATTAATGTATATTCACGAAAAAATATACATCTTAAATATCAAATAAAATATCATTTATACTTACAAAAACTTATAGAAATGCATTTATTAAATTAAATTTTAAGTTTTGATAATAACTTAATTCAAAATTTAATCTAATTGAGTAATTACACTTGTGCAGCCAAACAGTAAACTTGTAATTACACTATAACAAACAAATAAGTCGTCGTAATTATGCAACTATATAATTATTAGATTGTGTAATAATTATCCTAATAATTACACAAATTCCAATTACAGGGTGCCTTTTCAAACAAACTCTTAATGTTCCCCTCATCAGTTTGCATGTCGGGCATCTGGGCGATTTATTGTACTACCAAATATGAGATGTACATCTATTTAAGAATCATAAATAGGATTGGGACTGTGACGACATCGTGGGATATCTCATCAACTAACTTTATTGCCAAGTACATTAGCAGTTACTACTTTACTATCCAATATGTCATGCTTACCACAAAAACTAATTTTTTGGATTTGAAGTTTAGGAACTCTTATAATAATATTAAATAATATTATTTCGTCCATTAATTTTTTGGTTATTTTCATATATATTAATAAATTTATTTTTTAATATTAATTAACAATAAAATTTATTTTAATTTGTCCATTGAGAAATACAACAAATATTCTTAGGTTATTATTCAAAGGGCAACTTTTAAAAAAAGAAGTTAATTAAGTTAATTCTTTTTTGGTTAAGTAAAAAAATTACTTAAAGTGAATCAAAGAGAGTAGATATTTGGTTGATATCTTAATATATATAAGATTTGAATAAAAACTATTGAATTATCTTAATATATATAAATTTGAATAAAAATTATTGAATTCGTGTGCACTTGTTAAAATCGCATTGATTGGATCTACCCAGCTCGTTTTGGTAAAATAACAATTCATATTCCTTTAAATAAGACATGTTTCACCCTGCCCAAGTTTACCGCAACAAAAGGGCAGTACTACTAATTTTTTGGTCAATAATTACCTAGAAGTGCAATATTCGAGTAGTTCTTTTTTCTTTCCTTCCTTTTAAATATCAAGTCGGTATTCTTTCGTACTCCTTCCTCATATTTTTGACATTACAGAGATTAGATTCAATGTTTGAGTACTCTTATTTTTTTTCTCTCTTTTAATCATTAAGTTAAATTTATTTATACACTTCATATATGTAACTATATAAACTCTTTATTTTGTTTTGTAAATTTCTCTAGTTTACAGGAAATGAAGCAACTGCACTTTCCATCTTCCGCGACAAAAATTAAGTAGTACTCCGTAGTAAGATTTATGGAAAGTGGCTAATTTTAATTTCCAAACCGGATAAAAAAAATTATATATATATATTTAGAAGGCGATTTGTGAATTCTCTGTAAATTACTAAAATATATGCATACAGACGTTAGTAATGTGATTTGTTTTTTAAAAGATGAAGGATTGGTATTTGGTGGTTACCAATTAATTGTATCAACGAGTAAACCTTTATTAGTATGTTGAAAATTTTCAAGTATATGACCATATAATACAAATTAAATGAGTACATGAATACAGGCTTTATAATAAATTGATTTATGCAGATTTGGTGGAAAATACGGTCCCTCTATTAATGTATTTAAGTTTATAGCTAATGCAACCTACAGAACGGGACATTACTATTTATGATTTTGTCCCTCTCTTGTCGTCTCTTTCGTAATTAGTAATATGCTAGGAAGGTCTTATAAATGCATTATAATTAATTATTCTTAACTCTTTAGCTTTTTACGAGCCACGTTTCTCTATAGGCCCTGACCACATAATACTTTAAAGATGAGCTCCCGTTTGATACAATAATTTAAAGTCAATTAATTTCTTATCTTATAAAAATTTATTTTCCAGTATAAGAAATTTCATACGTATATATAGCTTATTAGCCGCTTATCAATATTTTGATAGCATATTGTGAGGTCTAGTTCGAGGATGGATAAATGTATGTTAGAGAAGGTAAATGTATGAGCTCCCGTTTGGTACAATAATCTAAAGTCAATTAATTTCTTATCTTGTAAAATTTATTTTCCAGTATAAGAAATTTCATTGGTATATATAGCTTATTAGCCGCTTATCAATATTTTGATAGCATATTGTGAGGTCTAGTTGGAGGATGGAATAAATGTATGTTGCAGAAGGTACGGTGACATTGTTAGGGATATAGTAGATATGTCCTAGATCTAATTTTATATTTGATGATTTGAACATATTTTTGTGAACATTATTTGATATAAAATATATGTCATTCTTTTATCATAGTTATTATTAATTGTTTGATTAATTTGATAAGATCCTTGATTAAATTTTGAGATTTATCATCGTGATAGAGAACATGATAATGAGAGCAAAGTCTCTTACAATTTAATCTAAATTTATTTCTGATCGTAGGGTTATTAATTTGGACATTAGTAATCCGGTTAGATCAATATTTATGTGATCGTCTTTATTGGATAAAGATTAGTTGATCTCATTAACTAAATCACATAGATAGATGATGCATATAGAGATATGATCATTGAACCGACTCATTGGATAATTTCTAATGGTTAGAATTACCATAAACTGTCAATAGGATATTCTCTTGAAGAATGTGATGTAAGAATTTCCTTTGACCTGAGATCGTCATAGTAATTGACAAGTTATTTATTGTGCTTTGATACCAGACACCTATGGCCCTAGGGCGATAGTTGAAAGGATATTGGGTATGATTAAATGCTTGTAGAATTAGTGATTGATCAAGATGGAATCTGTCAACTTTTGGTAATGAGTTTAAGCTCCATGTTGTCATGAATTATAAACAACCAAATTAAGACCTTGGCCAGGGCAATTGAATGAAAAAAGAAAAGAGTTTCTTAGGTCATTCAATGGTCGATTATATTTGACATGAACATATAGTTGGTCGCCTATTAGGATTTGACAGTTGAACCATATCCTAGGGTGATTCAGAGTTATAAGGACAGAATGAATTACTACATTATTCTTCTACGAGTTCTTTAGAGTAAATTGTATACTTTATGCTATCCGGTCGTTAAGGAGTGTTGCTAGACGTCACCCTTGATTAGTATGTTAATGTGATTGATTTACTACCTGTTTAGTATTGAACCTATGGGGTCGCATACTAACGAGTGTTCTGATCGTTGCTAAAGGATCAATTACTTTATTATTTGACAATTAAATTAAAGAATTTGATTAGTCAAATAAATTTAGTTATTAGTCCAAATGAAATATTATTATATTCTTTGCTAGCACAGAGGATATAATTAATATTGTGAATAAATTAAAGTTTTCTATTTGGAATAAAAAAATAAATTATATCTCTTAATTGAAATATATATGATATATATAATTAGTATTTCATATAAGAATGTATATGAAATATGAATAAAAGGATTGAAAGTTGAATCCAACTTTGAATTGGATCGACGTAAGTTCTAAAGGACGCGTCGGCCAACACAGATCCCATTTAGAATGGGATTGAATTTTTCCAAATAAAAGGATTCCATAATTCCAATTTTGGAATGGATTTTGGGAAGGAAAAAACCAACGCCTCTAACTTTTCCTTGTCCTATTGGACAATGTTGCAAGTTCATGTATATATATACATATCGTCAAACACAAGAGGATACGAAAAAGGGACGGAAGTGCATGAGCCGCACAAATATTCAAAAGGTTATATATTTTTGACAAGGAAACTGTTTTTCTTGTTCCGTTTATTTCTAGGCTGAATCTTTGAAAAAGATTTCAGCACAAGTTTTTCGTTCAATTTGTTCGCGTGTTTCATTGTTCGAAGAGTTGATAGCAAGGAGCAGTTTCGGTGTGGATACGCATAGAGTCCTTGCACTATTGAAGAATTTTTGAAACGAGACTCTCTTCACCAGGTACGTCTTAGATCCGATCTTTGATATGTAAATAAATTTTAAACACGAAAAAATCTGCCTAGAATTGTTATTGTCTTCCGCTGCGTGTTACAAACACCTATATGCAATCCTAAAAGACATGCACTTAGTATTGTGGCCTAGTGGAATGAAATAGGTTGTAAAATTAGATCATGGTTCAAAAAAATACTAATTAAGTGAGTTTTTTTTATTATTTTTCTAAACCTTAACAGGTAGAGTTATCTAATGTCTATGATAATAAAAACTGTAGCAAATACCAGATGAAATAGGTGAGGTATCATGTATGCTCACCATAATTATAAAAAAGAAAAAAGGGTTAATGACATGCAAAATAGTAGGAATTGTATTTGATGAGTCTTGACTTCAAAAGCTTAATGAAATTGTATTCCTTCTCAAACAATGGAGACTAAGATTGATCCTCTGGAAACTACCCAAACTAAGAAAAGTGAGAAAATAAATGATCTAAAAGTCTCCAATACGCCCTCCCCCAAGTCTTCCTTGAGCATTAAGTCCTACATGGGTATTTAATTTAATTTCTTGAATCAAGTCTTGAAAATTATAAACTCAGTCGTAATTGCTTTAATTTCTTGTTGAACATATACGCCACCATGATATGGTTCATCAAAAGCAATTATAAATTTTATAGTGTGTTTATTTTCGAGAACCAGTTCGAAGCATGCCGGGACATTCGACTATAAAAG
The DNA here is from genome assembly GCF_000715075.1 of Nicotiana tabacum. Lineage (NCBI taxonomy): Eukaryota > Viridiplantae > Streptophyta > Magnoliopsida > Solanales > Solanaceae > Nicotiana > Nicotiana tabacum. The sequence continues at coordinate 22,911,968 of NC_134099.1, read as the reverse complement.
TCATTCACTTTATTAGGAGTTTGGTGGAGCACTATAGGAAGAGAAAGAAGGACTTATATATGGTGTTCATCGACTTAGAAAAGGCTTACGATAAAGTCTCGAGGGAGATTCTATGAAGATGTTTGGATGTTAAAGGTGTCCATATTGCATATATTAGGGCGATTAAGGACATGTTTGATGGAGCTAATAATCGGGGGAGAACTGCAGGAGGGGACTCAGAACACTTTCCAATTATAATGGGGTTGCACCAGGGATTAACTCTCAGTCCATTTTTACTTATCCTAGTGATGGACGCATTGACACGTTATATTCAAGGGGAGGTTCTATGGTTTATGTTATTTGGAGATGCTATTGTATTAATTGATAAGATGTGAGGTGGTGTTAACACGAGGTTGGAGGTTTGATGGCAGACCTTGGAGTCTAAAGATTTCAACTTGAGCAGGACCAAAACTGAATACTTAGAGTGCAAGGTCAGTGGTGCGACTCAGGAAGTTGACGAGATGTGAGGCTTGATTCACAAATCATCCCTAGGAGAGAAAGTTTTAAGTATCTGAAGTTAGTTTTACAAAATGGAAAGATTGACGAGGATGTCACACATTATATTGGGGCGAGGTGGATGAAATAGAGGCTCGCCTCCAGTGTTTTGTGTGATAAGAATGTGCCATCAAAACTTAAAAGTAAGTTCTACAGAACAATGGTCAGATCGACCATGCATGTGTCAAGACCCAAAAGTCAATCTTTCGTGATGGCGCCTATCATGGTACTAGACAAACCGACAACTCAGACATTACCAATACTTTCAAATTTAAAATATACTAAAACATGTTTAAATAAGTAAAATTCTCATAAAACTAGATAAAATACCATAACTCAATATGGAAGTTCCCTAAACCAGGATGTCACTTAGTACATGAGCATCTAAACAACAAAAGTCTGAAATTTTGTCTAAGAAAACTGAAACAACATAAATAAGACTGAGGGCTAGGGGAGGAAAGTCAATGTCTGCGGATGCCAGGGCAGCTACCTCGAATATCTCCTAATGACAGTAAACTCTGAGAATCAGCAACCACCGTGTTCGGAAACACCTGGATCTGCACATGAAGTGCAGGATGTAGTGTGAGTACAACCAACTCAGTAAGTAATAAGTCTAACTATTGGGCTGAAAGTAGCGAAGAGCTTTACAAGTACAGTTTAATTACAGAATTAAAGTACAGAAATGTAGGCATGCTTTCAAGTTCAACAGTTAAAGCCCAGACAGGTAAGTCATGTCAAGTTCAATTGAAACAAGATATGGTATATCTCAGTATCTACATGACAGTTATATATGCAAATTGAAGTACAAAATAGTAATGAAATCATATGCATACTCTCAGAGTATCAGTCGCTTAGTCCTCTCATTCACTCTATCCTCACAGTCGCTCAGCACTCGCACTCAGTAGGTACCTGCTCACTGTGGATGTGCAGACTTCGGAAGGGTAACTCCAGCCCAAGCACTATAATAAGCCAATCATGACATGAATCAAATAAATATGCTACGACATGCAGCCCGATCGCATAAATATCCTCACAATCAGGCCCTCAGTGAAAGAGATGACTACCCAGAATAGAACTACGCGATCGCAAACACTTCTTTGCGTTCACGACTAACAACCACACGGAGCCTAGTTGCCTCACTTCCTCTTCCCGAACGTGACTTAGTCCATGTGTTCGCGATGCACTGACTCCTCCAGCTTACATGATCGCAACCCAAAACTTGTGATCGCATAGAAAAAGGTTCTAATGTCCAAAATAATAGCCTACGCGATTGCGGAACTGGCCACGCGTTCGTGTACAAGGAAACCAGACAGAGACACCAGAAAACTTTAGCCTTTACTCCAAATCAAATTTCATTCGGATAACCATACAAAATCCACTCGAGGTCATCGGGCCCTTAACTAAATATACCAATAAATCCTAAAATATGATACGAACTTAGTCGAGTCTTCAAATCACATCAAACAACGCTAAAACCACGATCGTGTATCAATTCAAGCCTAATGAACTTTTGAACTTCTAGCTTCTATATTTGATACTGAAACCTATCAAATGACGTTCGATTGACATCAAATTTTGCACACAAGTCACAGATGATACAACAGACCTACTCCGACTCCCGGAACCCCAATCTAAGCCTGATAACCACAATGTTAACACTCGATTAAACTTCTAAATTTCCAACTTTCACCATACAAGCCTAATTCAACTACAGACATCCAAATTAATATATGGGCACATTTTTAAGTCCAAAATTACCCAACGGAATTATGAAAACTCTATTTCGGAACCATTTACACATAAGTCAACATCTGGTCAACTTTTTCAACTTAAGATTCTAACCTGGAGACTAAGTGTCTCAACTCATTTTAAAACCTCCCCGGAACCAAACCAACTACCCCGGCAAGTCACATAGCAACTATTAAGCATAAAATAAGTAGTAAATGGGAAAATAGGGCTACAAATCTCAAAACGATCGACTGGGTCGTTACAACATGTTGTATGGGGCTGAGTGTTGGCCAGTCAAGAACTCTGATGTCCAGAAGATGAAGGTAAAAGAAATAAGAATGTTAAGATGGATGTGCGGGTACACCAAGATAAATAAAATATAAAAATGAAGATATTCGAGACAAGGTGGGTGTGGACCCTATGGAGGACAAGATGCAGGAAACAAGACCTAGATGGTTCGAACCTGTAAAGAGAAGAGGCACAAATGCCCCTATAAGAAGGTGTGTGAGGTTGGCCTTGAAGGGTCTAAGGAAAAGTAGAGGCAAACCAAAAAAATATTGGAGAGAGGTGATTAGGCAAGACATGACAATAATCCAGCTTACTCAGGATATGAAACTTGATAGGAAAGAGTGGAGGTCGAGAATCAGGGTAGAAGGTTAGGTAGATGAGCTTTTCCTTGTTCATACCAGTAGTATTTGTGCACTACTAAGTGTTAGTCTCGTATTTTCTTATTCTTGATGTCTATTATTACTTGTTGTTTCTTTCACTTTGATTTTCTGATTGGTTTGCTAATGTCGGTGCTTATTGTTACTCCTTCCTTTTTCTCTTTCCTGAGCCGAGGGTATACCCGGAATAGTCTCTCTACTTTCTCAAGGTATGAGTAAGGTCTGCGTACACACTACCCTTCTCAAACTCTACTTGTAGGATTATATTGGGTTTATTTTATTTTTATTATTGTTATTGTTGCATAATGATGTCATAATTATCACGGCCATGCCCAACTGCTCAAGGTATTATCTTGGATCTAAGAATCAGGCTAAAGAAGATAATATCTTGACAATTGAGTTTATGGTATCAAAGTCACTCTACATGCAATCTTGAGAATGGTGGGACAGATCCCAGTGTTCCATTGAGTTTAGACAGATCTTACATATTTGAGAAGGTATGGTAGGGCAAACTATAATGAGTATGATGAGTCCCTAAGGGGGTGGTGTATGAACCCAAGAAAAATCCCGCATCGACAAATACAGGAGAGATGCTAAGTAGACAATAAGAAAATAAATCTTAAACTATAGTGACATGTTCTAAGCCATGCCGGCTAAGTTCAAAGCGAACAATACAACTATACAATTAATGAGTTGGGTTATTACACTAATGATATACGTACACCAATGAAATGAGCAAAAGATGAAGATGATTGTAAATATCATAGGCATAGCTTATTTGCCGAGTATCAATATATTGATAGCACATTGTGATGGTGTAGTTCGATGATAGAATAAATGTATATTGGAATCAAATGACATATACAAAATAGGTCAGTGTAGTCAGTACGTAAGATGGTGTCACTTATAGTGGGAAGGTGTGTATTCATTTTTAATAGGGAGTGGACTGCTACATACAAAGGATAAATGCATTTAAATGTTTGACATTGATTGAGTTTAATGCTAGAACTGAGAACTGATACATGACAATATATTATGGGAGCTATTTTTTGATATTCTTGTCACGATCCGAATTTTCCGCCATCGGGAGTCGTGATGGCGCATACTAATGGGAGCTAGGCAAGCCAAACCTTAACTACCTACTACACTTTCATATTGCTTCCTTTTAACAAACATAAGACGACAATAATAAAAGCGAACTTTTAAGAAATAAAGCGGAAATCAACAATTGTATAACTTAAAGCTCATCTATTACAACTTTTAAAACCTCAATACCTCAAAATCTAGTGTCACAGTGTCACAAACTGTCTAAGAATTTCTACATACAAGGTCTGAAGAAATACAATACACTATTTCTAAACAAAAGGAAATGAAACAGGAAATAAAGGCAGAGGGAGACGCCAGGGCCTGCGGACGCCTGCAGGTCTACCTTGGGTCTCCGAGTGGACTGAAGGAAGCCCTCCAACTACTGTCCGAAAGCTGCTCCTGGATCTGCACACAATGCAGAGTGTAGCATCAGCACAACCGACCCCATGTGCTCGTAAGTGTCTAGCCTAACCTCGGCGAAGTAGTGACGAGGCTAGGACCAGACTCCAAATAAACCTGTGCAGTTCAAATGTATGTACAACGGAAAACAAATACAGCAAAATAACCAGTCAATGTGGGAGGGGGAAACATGTTGTAGGGAAGATAATAGTTCCGAATAGAAAGGCATCAAGTAAGGAAAGAAACAACATAACTAGAATATCAACAAGGAAGCAGAAATCAACAATTGCACGGCATCACCCTTCGTGCTTTTACTCTCAGCCTCACCAAAGCAGTTATATAATAAAATGTGCACGGCATCACCCTTCGTGGTTTTACTCTCGTTCTTATCAAAATAATCATATAATTAAAATGTGCACGACATCACCCTTCATGATTTTACTCTCTTTCCTCACCATATAATCAATAGAATAGGCACAACATGGTACGTTGTGCGGCACGACATCACCCTTCGTGCTTTACACTCTTTCCTCACAGTAACAAACAATTCACGACATCACCCTTCGTGCTTTAACACTCTTCCTCACCCAAACAATAATCACATGCAAAGGGGCAAGGAATAAACAAAATAGTAATAGAGATCCCGACAAGGGAACAACAGTTAAACAATTAAATTCCGGCAAGGGAACAACAATAAAATCAACAATAGCCCGACAAGGGTGACAACATAATGATCTCATCTTTTTCTCAAATTTTACTTCAGAATTCACTTCACAACTCGAGCCAATGCTCTAGAGGTTCGATTATCACTTATACTTTCAACTCATTTCACAACTCGAGCCAATGCTCTAAAGGTTCAATTGTCACTTATACTTTCACAAATTCTCTTATACAACTTGAGCCAACGCTCCTCAATGTTCATAGGTCACAATTCTTCCCACAATCTTTATACAACAATTAGAAATCTTCACCAAGGCATGAATAATACAACGAAAGCATGAAAATCACAATATATGACTCACGGTCATGCTTGACACCAACGTATAGATACTCGTCACCATGCCTATACATCGTACTTGACAAGAAGCAAATAGCAAATAGGACATAACTCCTAATCCCTCAAGCTAAGGTTAGACCAAACACTTACCTCGATGCAACGAACACAGTTCAAGCCTCAACTACCGCTTCACCTCTTGTTTCCACCACCAACACGCTTGTATCTAGCCACAATTTACTTAACGATATCAATAAATGCTAAATAAATCAATTCTAACGTAGGAAAATAGGTTTTATAAAGTTTTTCTCAAAAAGTCAAAAATCAACTCCGGGCCCGCTTGGTCCAACCCGAAAGTCGGACCTAAACCCGATTACCCATTCCCTCACGAGCTCAAATATGTAATTTATTTTGAAATCGGACCTCAAATCAAGGTCCAAATCCCCAATTTTTGAAAAACCTAGGTTCTACCCAAAACACCCAATTTCCCCCATGAAAATCATTGATTTGAAGTTGAAATCATGTTAAAAGATGTTAATGATTGAAGAAAACTAATTAAAAAATGACTTATAATTGATTTGGAGAAGAAAGGTTGTTTGAAAAATCACCTCTTATGTTTTTTTGGGGTTTTGAAAAATGAAAATAACTTGAAATCCCGTCTATTTATACCCCTCTCAGACCCTCTCCGCGGACCACATAAAAAGGATTACGGCCGCGGAGCTCCACTGTGGACTGCAAGAAATTGAGCGCGGCCGCGGAGGCTTGGTCTTGCTCACCGCGGACCGCACAAATCCTATCGCGGTCGCGGAGCCCCCATTGCGGCCGCGAAGTTTCCACCGCGTATCGCGAGACCTGGCTTCAGAGACCTGCAACTTCTCTGAATCTGCAACTTTTTTCCTAAGTTAAAACTTGCCGAAACACATCCGAAACACACTCGAGCCCTCGGGGCTCCTAACCAAACACATGAACTAACTCAACAACATCATACAGACTTATCCGCGCGATCAAATCGCCAAAATAACCTCAATAACAATGAATCAAACCTCAAAATCAAGAACTTTTTTTTTTCAAACTTCATCAAGTGTCAAATTTAGCAATTTAGGTCCGAATCACGTCAAACGACGTCCGTTTTCAACCAAACTTTACAAAAATGACTTAAACCATATATAAGACTTGTACCGGGCTCCGGAACCAAAATACGGGCCTGATACCATCTCTTTCTAATCAAACTTCATTTCAAATTTCCTTAAAAATGAAAATAATTTCCTCTAAAAAATTTATTTCTTGGGCTCGAGACCTCGGAATTCGATTCCGGGCATACACCCAAGTCCCATATTTTCCTACGGACCCTCCGGGACCGTCAACTCACGGATCCGAGTCTGTTTACCCAAAATGTTGACTGAAGTCAAATTTATTCATTTTACAATCAAAACTTATCATTTTTCACAAAATTTCATATTTAAGCTTTCCGGCTACGCGCCCGGACTGCTCACGCAAATTGAGGTGACTTTAAATGAGGTTTTCAAGGCCTCAAAATACATAAGATTCGTTTTAAAACAAGTGATGACCTTTTGGGTCATCACATTCTCCACCTCTAAAACAATCGTTCGTCCTCGAATAGACAGAAGAAGGAAGTACCTGAGCCAAGGAAAAGATGGGGATAACGGCTTCGCATATCGGACTCGGACTCCCAGGTAGATGCCTCAGGAGGCTGACCTCTCCACTGAACACAAATAGAAGGAAAACTGTTCGACCTCAACTGGCGAACCTGCCGGTCTAGAATAGCTACCGGATCCTCCTCATAAGACAAGTCCTTGTCCAACTGGACAGTGCTGAAATCTAACGAGTGGGATGGATCGCTGCGATATTTTCGGAGCATGGACACATAAAACACTGGGTGCACTGCTGATAAGCTCGGCGGCAATGCAAGTCTATAAGCCACCTCTCCTACTCGATCAAGAATCTCAAACGGAGCGATGAACCTAGGGCTAAGCTTGCCCTTCTTCCCAAATCTCATTACGCCCTTCACAGGCGACACTTGGAGCAATACCCATTCTCCCACCATAAAAAACACATCTCGAACCTTGCAGTCTGCATAACTCTTTTGCCTGGATTGAGCTGTACGAAGCCTATCCTGAATAATCCTAACCTTGTCCAAAGCCTCCTGAACCAGATCCGTACCCAACAATCGAGCCTCTCCCGGCTCAAACCACCCAACTAGAGATCGACACTGCCTACCATATAAAGCCTCATAAGGAGCCATCTGGATACTCGACTAGTAACTATTGTTGTAGGCAAACTCTGCAAAAGGCAAAAACTGATCCCACGAGCCTCCAAAGTCAATGACACAAGCTCGGAGCATATCCTCCAAAATCTGAATAATCTGCTGGGACTGCCCGTCCGTCTGAGGATGAAATGCTGTACTCAACTCAACCTGGGTGCCCAACTCTCATTGAACTGCTCTTCAGAAACGCGAGGTAAATTGCGTACCTCGGTCCGAAATGATAGATACAGGCACACAATGAAGACGAACAATCTCCCGGATATAGATCTCAGCTAACCTCTCGGATGAATCGGAGACTGCCATATGAATGAAATGCGCTGACTTGGTCAGCCTATCAACAATGGCCCATTCTGCATCGAACTTCCTCCGAGTCTACGGGAGTCCAACAACGAAATCCATAGTGATCCGCTCCCACTTCCACTCGGGAAGCTCAATCCTCTGAAATAAACCACCAGGCCTCTGATGCTCGTACTTAACCTGCTTACAATTCAAACACCGAGCTACATATGCAACGATATCCTTCTTCATTCTTCGCCACCAATAATGCTGCCGCAAATCCTGGTACATCTTTGCGGCGCCCGGATGAATAGAGTACCGGGAGCTATGTGCCTCCTCTAAAATCAACTCTCAGAGCCCATCCACATTCGGCACACAAATGTGACCCTGCAATCTCAAAACTCCATCATCATCTAAGGTAACCTGCTTGGCACCTCCACGCTACGCCGTGTCTTTAAGGTCACACAAATGGGGATCATCAAACTGCCGATCACGGATTCGCTCCAATAATGAAGAACGAGCGACTGTGCAAGCTAATACCCGACTAGGCTTAGAAATATCCAACCTCACGAACCGATTGGCCAAGGCCTAAACATCCAAAGCAAGCGGCCTCTCACCGACCGGAATATAAGCAAGATTGCCCATACTGGTTGACTTCCTACTCAACGCATCGGCCACCACATTGGCCTTTCTCGGATGATACAAGATAGTGATATCATAATCCTTTAACAACTCCAACCACCTCCTCTGCCTCAAATTCAACTCCTTTTGCTTGAACAAATACTGAAGACTCTTGTGATTAGTGAAGACCTCGCATGCCACCCCATACAGATAATGCCTCCAAATCTTCAATGCGCGAACTATGGCCGCCAACTCCAAATCATGAACCGGATAGTTCTTTTCATAAATTTTCAACTACCTTGAAGCATAGGCAATGACCTTGCCATCTTGCATCAACACTGCACCAAGCCCAATACGAGATGCATCACAATAAACTATATAAGGCCCTGAACCTGTGGGCAAAACCAACACCGGTGCCGTAGTCAGAGTTGTCTTGAGCTTCTGAAAGCTCACCTCACACTCGTATGACCATCTGAACTGGGTAACCTTCTGGGTCAACCTGGTCATCAGTGATGTAATAGATGAGAACCTCTCCACGAACCAACGGTAGTAGCCTGCCAATCCCAAGAAACTCCGAATCTCTGTAGCTGATGCTGGTCTAGGCCAGTTCTTGACTACCTCAATCTTCTTCGGATCAACCTGAATACCCTCTGCTGATACAACATGACCCAGAAATGCAACTGAACTCAACCATAACTCACACTTCGAGAACTTAGCATATAACTGACTATCCCTCAAGGTCTGAAGAACCACTCTGAGATGCTGCTCGTGCTCCTCCCGACTGTGGGAATATATCAAAATATCATCAATGAAGACTATCACGAACAAGTCCAAATAAGGCCTGAACACTCGGTTCATCAAATCCATAAAAGCTGCTGGGGCATTGGTCAACCCAAATGACATGACCAGGAACTCATAATGCTCGTACCGAGTGCGGAAAGCTGTCTTAGGGACATCGAATGCCCTAATCCTTAACTGATGGTAGCCAGATCTCAAATCAATCTTTCAAAACACCTTGGCACCTTGAATCTGATCAAACAAATCATCGATCCTCGGCAATGGTTACTTATTCTTGATTGTAACCTTGTTCAACTGCCGGTAATCTATACACATTCTCATCGATCGTCCTTTTTCTTAACAAACAACACCAGCGCACCCCAAGGAGAAACACTCGGCCTAATGAAACCCTTCTCAAGCAAGTCTTGCAACTGCTTCTTCAACTTTTTCAACTCAGGGGGGCCATACAATACGACGGAATAGAAATGGGCTGAGTGCCCGAAGCCAAATCAATGCAAAAATCAATGTCCCTGTCAGGTGGCATACTCGGCAAGTCTGAAGGGAATACCTCAGGAAACTCTCGGACAATGGGCACAGAATCAATAGAAGGAACCTCAGCACTAGAATCACGAACATATGCCAAATAGGCCAAACACCCCTTCTCGACCATACGTCGAGCCTTCACATACGAGATAACACTGTGGGTAGAATGACCAAGAGTCTCTCTCCACTCTAAACGGGGCAAATCCGGTAAGGCTAAGGTCACAGTCTTGGCATGACAGTCCAAGATAACGTGGTAAGGGGATAACCAGTCCATCCCCAATATAACATCGAAATCAACCATGTCTAAACACAACAAATCTACACGAGTCTCAAGACCCCCAATCACCACAATATAAGAATGATGGACTCGATCAACTACAATAGAATCACCCACCGGTGTAGACACATAAATGGGAACACTCAATGAATCACTAGGAATAACCATATACGGTACAAAATAAGATGACACATACGAGTAGGTAGACCCTGGATCAAATAACACTGAAGCAACTCTATCACAAACCAGAATAGTACCTGTAATGACTACATCTGAAGCCTCAGCTTCGGGCCTGGATGGAAGGGCATAACATCGGGACTGGACCCTACTACCTTGAACTACATCTCTGGGACAACCTGCAGCTAGCTGACCTCCACCTCTAGCGGCTTGAGCTCCACCTCTAGTACCTCTACCTCCACATCTAGCATCTTTACCCCCACCTCTAGCTGGCTGGGCGGGCTGTGGAACACCTGGTGCTTGTATCATAGCACGAGAACCCTGATACTGAGAGCTACTCGGTGCTCGAGGGCAAAACCTAGCAATGTGACCCAGATCACCACACGTGTAACAAGCCTTCGGCTATTGAGACTACTGGCCTTGACAACCTGAATAACCACTTCAAAAACTCTGAAGCGGCGATGCACTAATAGGAGCAGGTGGTGCACTGTAGGACTGCTGATCGGGATACTACATCTGGGGACCACGACCGCCTGAAGTACAATGAGAAACCTGGAGCGCTAACTGAAAGGGCCTAGGAGGATGGCCTCTACCATACGAATCTCGACCTCCGGATGAGGTACCACTGAATCAGCCTAAATGACAGGGCCTCTTGTCTGACCCATGACCGCCTCCCTGTGACAGAACCATCTCAACTCTACGGGCCACATTGGCTGCCTCCTAAAAAGTAATCTCACTCCCAGCCTCTCTAGCCATCTAAAGATGAATCGGCTGAATAAGACCATCAGTAAACCTCCTCACCCTCTCTCTCTCTCTCGGTGGGGAGTATTATGAGAGCATGGCGAGCTAAGTCGATGAACCTGGTCTCATACTGGGTAATAGTTATAGAACCCTGCTGGAGTGCTCAAACTGCCTCTGATAAGCCTCTCGCTAAGTAACGGGGAGAAACTTCTCTAGGAATAGCCGTGTGAATTGCTCCCAAGTCAAGGCTGGAGATCCGGCTGGTATCGCTAAGCAATAATCCCTCCACCAAGTCTTGGCGGATCCAGACAAGCAAAATGTACCAAAATTGACCCCATTGGTCTCAAAAATGCCTATGTTCCTAAGAACCTCGTAGCAGCTGTCTAGATAATCCTGGGGATCCTCAGTAGATGCACCCCTAAAAGTATAAGTGAAGAGCTTGGTGAACCTATCCAGTCTCCACAAAGCATCGGCGGACATAGCCGCTCCATCACCGGTCTGAGCTACCGCACCCGGTTGTACTGCTCCAGCTGGCTGAATCGCTGGAGTCTAAATCTGAGGAGCTACCTACTCCGGAGTGCGAGTAGCAGGAGTCTGGACCCCACCTCCAGCCTGAGAGACGGCTAGTGCGACAGGAAGCAAGCCTTCTCGGGTGACACTCTCCATAAAGCCCACTAATCGGACCAAAGCATCCTGAAGAACTGGGGTAGCAATAAACCCCTTTGGGACCTGAGCTGGGCCTACCGGAACTGCTAGAGCCGGAACCTCCTCATCAAAATCAACATGAGGCTCCGTCACTGGGGCTGTTGCTCGGGGATGAGATCTGCCCCTACCTCGGCCTCGCCCTTTGCCCCTCGTGGGAACTATTGTCGGGGGCTCGGGCTGCTGAGCGGAGGATGAGGAAGCGCGTGTTCTCTCCATCTGCGAAAGAACAGAGTAGAAGTTCAATTAGCATTGAGAAACAAAACCGAACGACAGGAAAGAATGAATGTGAAGTTTTTCCTAACTCTGTAGCCTCTGGGGATAAATATAGACATCTCCGTACCGATCCCTCAGACTCTACTAAGCTTGTCTGTGAACTGTGAGACCTATGTAACTTAGAGCTCTGATACCAACATGTCATGATCCATATTTTCCACCCTTGGGAGTTGTGATGGCACCTACTAATGGGAGATAGGCAAGCCAAAACTTAACTACCTACTACACTTCCATATTGCTTCTGTTTAATAAACACAAGGCGACAATATAATAAAGGTGAAATTTTAAGAAATAAAGCGGAAGTCAACAATTATATAACTTAAAGCTACGTCTATTACAACTTTTAAAACCTCAATACCCCAAAATTTGGTGTCACAGTGTCACAGACTGTCTAAGAATTTTATACATACAAGGTCTGAAGAAATACAATACACTATTTCTGAACAAAAGGAAATGAAATAGGAAATAGAGGTAGAGGGAGACGTCAGGGCCTGCGGACACCTACAGGTCTACCTTGGGTCTCCGAGTGGACTGAAGGAAGCCCTCCAACTACTGTCCTAAAGCTGCTCCTGGATCTACACACAATGTAGAGTTTAGCATCAATGCAACCGACCCCATATGCTGGTAAGTGTCTAGCCTAACCTCGGCGAAACAGTGATGAGGCTAGGACCAGACTCCAAATAAACATGTACAGTTCAAATGTATATACCGTGGAAAAGAAATGCAGAAAAATAACCAGTTAATGTGGGGGGGGGGCATGCTATAGGGAATATAATAGTTCCGAATAAAAAGGCAACAAGTGAGAAAAGAAACAACATAACTAGAATATCAACAAGGAAGCAGAAATCAACAATTGCACGACATCACCCTTCGTGCTTTTACTTTCAGCCTCACCAAAGCAGTTATATAATAAAATGTGAATGACATCACCCTTCGTGCTTTTACTCTCGTCCTTAGCAAAACAATCATATAATCAAAATGTGCACGGCAGCACCCTTCGTGATTTTACTCTCTTTCCTCACCATATAATTAACATAATCAGCACAGAATGGTACGACGTGCGACAGACATCACCCTTTTGCTTACACTCTTTCCTCACAGTAACAAATAATGCACGGCATCGCCCTTCGTGCTTTAACACTCTTCCTCACCCAAACAACAATCACAAGCAAAGGGGCAAGGAATAAACAAAATAGTAATAGAGATCCCGGCAAAGGAACAACAGTTAAACAATTAAATCCCGGCAAGGGAACAACAATTAAATCAACAATAGCCCGGAAAGGGTGACAGTATAATGATCTCATCTCTTTCTTAATTTTTACTTCACAATTCATTCACAACTCGAGCCAATGCTCTAGAGGTTCAATTATCACTTATACTTTCACAACTCATTTCACAACTCTAGCCAATGCTCTAAAGATTCAATTGTCACTTATACTTTCACAAATTCGCTTATACAACTTAAGCCAATGCTTCTCAATGTTCATAGGTCACAATTCTTCCCACAATCTTTATACAACAATTAGAAATCTTCACCAAGGCATGAATAATACAACGAAAGCATGAAAATCACAATATAAGACTCACGGTCATGCGTGACACCAATGTATAGATACTCGTCACTATGCCTATACGTCGTACTCGACAAGAAGCAAATAGCAAATAGGAAACAACTCCTAATCCCTCAAGCTAAGGTTAGACCAAACACTTACCTCAATGCAACGAACACAATTCAAGCCTCAACTACCACTTTATCTCTTGTTTCCACCACCAACATGCTTGTATCTAGCCACAATTTACTTAACGATATCAGTAAATGCTAAATGAATTAATTCTAAAGCATGAAAATAGGTTTTATAAAGTTTTCTCCAAAAAGTCAAAAATCGACCCCGGGCCTGCTTGGTCCAAACTGGAAATTCGGACCTAAACCCGATTACCCATTCCCCCATGAGCTCAAATATGTAATTTGTTTTAAAATTGGACCTCAAATTGAGGTCCAAATCCCCAATTTTTGAAAAACCTAGGTTCTATCCGAAACACCCAATTTCCCCCCAGAAAATCATTGATTTGGAGAAGAAAGGTTGTTTGAAAAATCGCCTCTTATGTTTTTTGGGGTTTTGAAAAATGAAAATAACTAGAAATCCCGTCTATTTATACCCCTCTCAGACCCTCTCCACGGACCGCATAAAAAGGACTACGGCCGCAGAGCTCCACCGCGGACCGCATAAAAAGGACTGCAGCCGCAGAGCTTCACCGCGGACCGTAAGAAATCGAGTGCTGCCGCGGAGGCTTGGCCTTGCTCACCGCAGACTGCACAAATCCCACTGCGGTCGCGGAGCCCCCACTGCGGTCGCGGAGCCCCTACCACGGCCGCGAAGTTTCCACCGCGGATCGCGAGACCTGGCTTCAGAGACCTGCAACTTCTCTGAATCTGCAACTTTTTTCCTAAGTTCAAAACTTGCCGAAACACATCCGAAACACACTCGAGCGCTCGGGGCTCCTAACCAAACACACGTACTTTCACAACAACATCATACGAACTTATCCGCGCGATCAAATCGCCAAAATAACCTCAATAACAATGAATCAAACCTCAAAATCAAAAACTTTTTTTTCAAACTTCATCAAGTATCAAATTTAGCAATTTAGGTCCGAATCACGTCAAACGACGTCCGTTTTCAACCAAACTTTACAGAAATGACTTAAACCATATATAAGACCTGTACCGGGTGCCGGAACCAAAATACAGGCCTGATACCATCTCTTTCTAATCAAACTTCATTTCAAATTTCCTTAAAAATTTTTAGAAAATAATTTCCTTTAAAAAATTCATTTCTCGGGCTCGGGACCTCGGAATTCGATTCCGAGCATATGCCCAAGTCTCATATTTTCCTACGGACCCTCCGGGACCGTCAACTCACAGATCCGGATCCTTTTACTCAAAATATTGACCGAAGTCAAATTTATTCATTTTACAGTTAAAACTTATCATTTTTTCACAAAATTTCATATTTAAGCTTTCTGGCTACACGCCCGGACTGCGCACACAAATCGAGGTGACTCTAAATGAGGTTTTCAAGGCCTCAGAATATGGAAGTTCTGTTTTAAAACAAGTGATGACCTTTTGGGTCATCACAATTGTATTTCAGAAATGAGAAAGCGCAACCAACATATATTGTGTATGCACGAATGAAGAGGTATAATTATATAGCATTGATATGGAGATGGTATTGAGCCTTAGCATAACCGGTAAAGGTATTGTCATATGACCAGAAGGAACAAATTCGAGCGGTAAAAATAGCCTCTTACATAAATGCAGGTTAAGATTATGTACAATAGACATCAATGTGTCCCCGCGACTGCCGAATCCTCGATCCACCTCTGGTATCAAAAGTTAGAAGTTCTATATGATCGTGCGGTATGAAAAAAGCTATGAAGATAATCTGTTGCAAATAGAGTGACTCGATAAATAAATTAGCTACAACAATTTTCTTTACGTGTGTTATTAAACAAAAACGAAGATTCAATATTTTGCAAGTGTTATGAAATATAACTCAAAGTAACAATATGAAACAAGGAAATAAAGCAATTTAGTAAAACATGAACAAGAAATGGAGATATAGAGAAGGGAGAGATTTTCTTCTTCAATTGTATGTATTTTCCTATCTATTACAAGGCCTTTATATAGGCATAAAAAGTGAAGAAAATATGTCATTGAACCTACAAAATATGTCATTGAATATGTCATTAAGCATTTGAGATGAACATCATGGAAGAAGAGTAGACATCCACCATAATGTAATATTTATCATAACGCTCCCCCTTGGATGTCCAAAGATAATGTGCCTCGTTAAAACCTTACTAGATAAAAAACCCTATGGGAAAAAAAATCGTAGTGAAGGAAAAAGAGTACACATGATTAGAAATACGCCTTTTGGTTGCCTCGTTAAAAACCTTGCAAGGAAAACCCAGTGGGACAAAACCTTGTAAGGGAAAAAGAGTACAACGCGTATTAACTCCCTCTGATGAGAGCATCAATTCACATCCTTGATCATTCACACCCCAATCTTGTACACTAGTTTGTTGAATGTTGACGTCGGTAGAGATTTGGTAAACAAATCAGCCATATTATTACTTGAAAGAATCTGTTGCACATTGATATCACCATTCTTTTGAAGATCATGTATGGAAAATAACTTTGGTGAAATGTGATTTGTCCTAATGCCTTTTATGAATCCTCCCTTCAATTGGGCTATGCATGTTTTATTGTCTTCATACAAAATTGTGGGTATTTTGTAACACTTCAAATCATATTTTTCTTGAATAAGATGTATTATAGACATCAATCATACACATTCTCGACTTTTTTCATAAATAACAATTATCTCAGCATGATTAGATGAAGTATCCACGATTGATTGCTTAGTCGATTGTCAAGATATGGCAGTGCCTCCACATGTAACATATAGCATGTTAGATATCAAGCCTTGCATGTGTTAGATAAAGACCCGCATCAGCATAACCAATAAGATCGGGATTGCAATCATTGCCATAAAATAAGCCCACATCGGTAGTCATTTTTAGATAACGCAATATATGTTTGATTTTATTCCAATATCTCCTTGTAGGAGCAGAGCTATATCCTGCGAAGACATTAACTGAAAAGGTTATGTCACGCCTTGTAGTGTTAGCAAGATATATTAGTGCATCAATTTCACTAAGATATGGTACTTCAGGATCAAGAAGTTCTCATTATTTTCATGAGGTCGGAATGAATCTTTATTTATATCGAGTGATCATACAACCATCGGGGTACTCAATGGATGTACTTTATCCATATTGAATCGCTTTAAAATATTTTCAGTGTATGTTGATTGATGGACAAAAATTTCATCTTTCATATACTCAATTTGTAGACCAAGATGAAATTTCGTCTTTCTAAGATCTTTCATTTCAAATTCTTTCTTTAAACAATCTACTGCTTTATGAAGCTCCCCTGGAGTTCTAATGATATTTGAATTATCAACATACACGACGATTATAACAAATTCAAATCCGAATTCTTTTACAAGGACAAATTGAATTATTCTTGTTCCCTTCTTTCAACAAGTATTTTCTCGGGCGATTATACCACATGCGCCCTGATTGTTTCAATCCGTATAAGGATTATTGAAGCTTTATTTAATAAATTTCTTGGGAACCTTAATATGCTTCAGAACAATTTAAATCCTTCAATTATTTTCATTATACGCATATCTAGTTTTTTATGTATTTCCAAATTAAAACTTGAAATGACTACATCTACCACAAGAGAACATGTCTCTATATAATCAATGCCAGGATATTTACAAATCTTCTTGTGACACAAGTCGTCTTTATGTCTATCGACTTGTCTTTCTTCGCACAAGAGCACATTTATACCTCCACTGGCTTTATACTTTCAGGTGTTCGGACTATCCGTCCAACTTCATATTTTCAAGTGAAATAAATCTTGATTGCATATATTTTATTTTATTTTGGACAATTATTTATCTGTTCAAATTTCATGACAGATTTGAGCTCAAGATCCTCGTCAATATTAATAATATTGAGCGCTACATTATATTAACAATATCGTCGATGATCACTTTTTGTCGGTTCCATTATTACCTAATAAATACATAACTTATTGAGGTTTCTTTATCTCATTATTTTCAGGTACTTGAGCCTCTCCCATGAGGTCTTATGAAGTGTTATGTCGTGGTGCTCTTCTAGAGCACTTGCCTCCTTATTGTGACCATTTTGAATATTTGCCCTCTCCTTCTTCAAGGTGTTTTATCTTTGGAACCGATTGGTCTGTTATGCTTCATGCGTGGCATAGACTTTGTCCCTCATGGACTTTATTCTATTTGAAGCATTAGCAGTTGAAATATGACAACTAGCTTTGGGTCAGCAAATGCGTCTGACAATAATTTGTAAATGAATTATCACTTGAACTTGAACTTTAAGTTTATATTTTCTTATACGAGGATCTATATGTATTCATAATAATTCATTTCATGTATCACTTCCTAAGCTGCCCATTTTCCCCCCTAATGTTGGGATCACCAACACATTTCCCAACCTTCTTTAGGAATACATCTTTATGCATTGTGGTGGAATAATTAAATCATATAGCACATTCATATTTCTGTATAGAAATTATTTGGTTCCTGACCCTGAACCGATTGTGATAGGGAGAAATTTTCATAACTTGACTAGATGCGTACAAGTGCTGCTGTATATTAATAATACATCTCATACAAAATTTTGTTTTTGAGAGTTTTGTTCTCATAACCAATGATTTAGCTATAATTAGAGGCATATAATTTCTGCTAAACCAACTTGGATTTAAACCAGTATTATTAAGATAAATCATCATAATTTATATTCTGGAACTGTGCTCTAATAATTTGAGCAAGCAATCTTGCAAAAGCCAAACTACAAGTTGATAACAAATGCACATGTGACCATAGAATAGATGCATCTATTAAAATGGTAAACAGTTCACATGGCAGGTGACTGGGCCCATATATTTATCATCTTTTATTTGTTCCAGAAATCAAGGGATACAATCCCAACCTTAACTGGTATATCATGAGAATAAGCAGCACAAGAGAATTCTTGAAGAATTTTCTGTTCTTCAATATAAGCCAATGTAATTCTCAATTAATTTTTTCGCATCATAATTGAACCGGGATGGTCAACCAGTTATGCCAACTATCATTTGTTTTAGTAAACTTGTAGTTTACTTGTGGCATATGATTCAAGCATCATGCTTATATTTGTGTAGTACAAATAGAAATAAAATCGGGTAACCTTTCATATTTACCCGGTATGATTATAAAGAAGATATTCAATCTTCCTTTCATTTAATGTCGCAATATGACAACCACTTTGACTTATACATTTGAAACTCAAAAAGTTTCTTTTGAGATTTTACAATATCAATGTCATGAATAATTTTATTCATCCGGGTAGTAACAAATTAGTTTTTCCGGGGCTCTTAACAACTTTTATACTACAAGATCTTGTATCATACCATTAATATGGTAAATGTCTCCTTCACGGAGAAACTTATATCATTATAAATTGTCATGGTCAGAATCATCATAAGCAAAATCATTTATTGCTTTAATTTTGCCTTTAATAACTTTTATAAGGCATGACAAAATAACATTTGGCATATCACATGTACGCGACCAATGACATATTCATGTAACCACACAATAATATTTATTCTCTTTGTTTCACTCAAACCTCCATTAGAGGTGAGTTGTGTGGTATTCATATAATCATGAATTGCATGCCTTTATTCATTACTTTAATCACATATTGCCCCATTCAACTTTAAGAATGAGCTTGCATTCTCAATGCTTATCACAAGTCACATTCTCTTCAAGGAATGGATCATAATCAGCGACGTGCTTTATTATTTTCATACCAATTTGATGGCAAACATTGCCTTTACATTTTGAAGGACTATTTTGAAAACCCTTATTATTCTCCTTTTATAATCATAGTGATGATTATGATTATTTTGATCTTTGGAACGCCCACGTTCGTTGTTCAACCACTTCTCTTCATTATATCATCAATATGGTATAGTGGGAATCAAACCCAATGTCTTACCAATATAAAGACATGTTAGGCCATAATGAATTGGGACTCAAACCCAACTCTTATCATTATGGTGCATCAGGATTTGATCCCGATGACTTACCCTCAATCAATGGTATAATAGGCTAAACAATATTGAGATTTATTCTAAAGCCTTAATTTCAATTACATGCCAAGAAAGTTGTACACAATTAATTTGCAACTTAGGAAATCAAATTAGCTTTCTTAAATAAGTAAAATCTCAAATAAGCGTAAAAGTTTATCAATTATTTGTAGCATCTATATGAAATACAATCGTTTGTAGTCAGAATATTTCTTCTAAATTCTATTAGAGTTTAAATGGATCATAAAATTATTGTCATTATATTTATTGAGTTTCTCTCAAAAATATTGTTGTTTTCGGGGTATACCCTACCTATTGAATTTGATTTAACGCCATGACTTTCCTTCATTCAATTCAACCAAGCAATTAGTGAATAAATTTATCAAAAATACACCATATAGGTAACAACACATATATAGTACTAATACATAAATTCAACATTTATATTACCTGAAAAGTGACATTATAGGTAACAACTTACCAGTTGTAGATTGCGCATCATTCATATAAAATACTTGAAAATTTACATGTGGTCTTTGATGCAATAAGTCTACTTCAAGATGAAAGTGATATGACCAGAACATTAAGGAAAATGATGTATCAAATAGAATAATAGTATTATTAGTTACCATGCACTTTTGTGGAAACTAAGTATTATGCTTTCTAGAAAAACAAAAAGATATAGTCATCGCCCTCATTTATGATATTTTCAAAAAAAAAAAAAAATTAATATGAATACCTTTTATTGTCAGAAGTTAATAATTCTCATTTATGTCCTGATCATTAAGATGATTTTCTTTTATATATCAGTTGAGGACTGCTTCTAATTGATAACAATTATCATAAATAAAGGGGGGAAATCACCATCCAAGGTGACATCAAGTCTAGCCAAATTCAACTCAAAGAAACAAAGGAGTAGTAAATATGCATTGCATACTCTTTATACGTTCACAGTCTTGTTGTTATTAGGCATAGATAATTTTATTTTGATCAAGACACGAATCTAACAATCCAAATAAATCATACCACCAGGCTTATAAATGAAAAGTATAATTATTGTGATGCGGGCAAAGTTAATATTTCAACGTTAGGATGAATTACAAAAACTTGGCTAAGCATAATATGATCAGTAATAGTTTTCACACAAAATCCTGTATATAACCAAAGAATTAACAACCCAAATTGAAACATATTACCTAGTTATTGCAATTGGCAGCACCGCAAACTTTTTTAACTTCGATGAGAAAATCTAATTCAATTTTAGGGTAAAAAATAGAGACTAATTCGTGCTGATAACATGTTATGAAATATAACTCAAAGTAACAATAAGGAACACGGAAATAAAACAATTTAGTAAAACATGAACAAGAAATGGAGATAGAGAGAAGGTAGAGATTTTCTTCTTCAATTGTGTGTATTTTCCTATCTATTACAAGGCCTTTATATAGGCATAAAAAATGAAGAAAATATGTCATGGAATATGTCATTGAACATACAAAATATGTCATTGAATATGTCATTAAGCATTTGAGATGAAGATCATGGAAGAAGAGTAGACATCCACCATAATGTGATATTTATCATAACAATAATACTGTTTTAGAGAAGCCAATATAACTATTCCGAAAAATACATATGTAATTTGAGTGATCACCTTGAATAGATTCTTTTCTATCTTAGTAACTGTTTCATAAACTTATCAGCACCAAATATAATTAATGGAGTCTTGTTTTTTCCTTTGAAAAACTTATTAACCAATGCACGTAATCATGAATTTAGACATGAATATCAAAGCTCAAAACTTCAACAAAACTCACATTTCCAAATAATTCATCAGATAAGGCAAAAGTTAATTACCAAGTTAAAAAAACAAATAAAAATTGACGAAATATTAATATCTATATTTATCTATACTATATTAAAAACACAAAACCCTTTAGCGAAATATCATTCGGATTTTTTACCCTTTAAAAATAGATTTCACACAAGATAAAATAATCATTTAATTTTTTTTAATATCCAGGAATTCAAAATCAACTCAATTTTATTTTAAAAAATCTTTTCTTATTTAACCTATGTAGAAGGTCTTAATCGTTATGACTTCAAATGTAATTAAAATTTTACCTTACTTAATTCCTTACCTAATAAATATTTATATCCTTGTGGACTTTTAAAATGTTTTTGCAGTTTAATGCGTATTCCTTTCCTCCCAAGTATATAATTATCAGTGTCTTTTTTATTTTTATTTTTTTTTTACAAATATTTTCAATAATTGATTACCTAAAAGACATCACGAATGCGTGTTCATTTTTCCCTTTCTTTAAAGAGTCTTGATTTAATTTAGGTTTCCAGAAGTCAGAATTACCAATATGGTAAAGTTAATTTACAATAACAACAAATCCAGTGTAATTCCGTAATTTCATAAGTGAAGTCTGGGGAGGGTAGTGTATACGCAAACCTTACCCCTATTTTATAAAGGTAGGGAGGTTGTTTTCGATTGACCCTGTAACGACTCAGCCGGTCATTTTGAGAGTTGTAGTGTGATGACCCGATAGGTCATCTTATATTTTAGAACCAAATTCTGTTTATCGAAGCCTTTAGAACCTAATTTTAGCCTTCCTCAATTTGCGTGCACAAAGCGGGTGTTAATCCGGAAGGCTTATATGATAAAAACGGATAAAAATAAGAATTCTTTCCTTAAAAATAAATTTCAGTTGACTTCGGTCAACGTTTTGAGTAAACAGATCCGGATATGTATTTTGACGATCCCAGTGCGTCCGTATCGAAATATGGGACTTCGGCATATGCCCGGAATCGAATTCGGAGGTCCCTAACTCTAGTTATGAATTATTGTTGGAAATTGAAAGCATGAAAGTTTAATGATTTTTTAGAATTGATTGATGTTTGGCCTTGTTGATACCGTGTCCGTATTTTGGTTCCAGAGTGTGGTACAGTGCATTATAACATTTTGACTTGTCTGTGAAATTTGGTGAGAAAAAGAGTTAATTTGACGTGATTTAGACGTCTGGTTGTGAAAATAGAAGTCTTCAAGCTTTCTTGAAAATTTCATTCGATTTGGTGATCAATTCATAGTTCTAGGTGTTATTTTTGCGATTTAATCACGCGAGAAAGTCTGTAGGATGTTTTAGGACTTGTGTGCATGTTTGGTTTGGAGCCCCGATGGCTCGGGTGGATTTCGGATAGGCTACATGTGTTTTGAACTTAGGAAAAACCTGGTTTTTGGCTTCAGCTGTCATCTGATATTTTCTTCTTCGCGTTCGCGAAGGTGCTCTCGCGAACGCGAAGGGTAAAACGGGGTTGGGTGATTTTCTTCTACGTGAATGCAATATCTAGGTCGCGAATGCGAAGCAATAGGGGAGCGCGGCTAGCTTCTTGCGAACGCGAAACTTGAGGAACCTAGGGGAAGGAACACTCGTTCTTCTACGCGAACGTGAGCACTGGCTCGCGAACACGAATGCCAGGGGGAGCAGTCTTCGCGAACGCGAAAGCCATTTGGGTTGCTGCACATCGCGAACGGGTTAGGCCTTTTGCGAATGTGAAGAAGGCCTGACGCCTAGACCTTAAAACATTTTAAAAATAGGATTTTACCCATTTTTCATGAACTCTCCATTCGAGCTCGGCCTAGGTGCGATTTTGAAGGGAAAACTCAACACCAATTCATAAGTTCGTACTCTTTAACTCATTCTCTTCCATTTCTAACATCATCCATTAAATTCTTAGCCCTAATCTTTGTTCTTTTATTGTAGGAAACTATGGATTTAGGAAGAATCGAGGGTTTCTAAAAATTGAGGATTTAGACCTCAATTTGGGGTCGGATTCCAAGACTAACTACATAATGAGGCGCAGAGTGAATGAACAAATGAATTTTGGTCCAAACATCGGGTTTTGACCAAGCTGGCCCAGGGTCGGTTTTTGACTTTTTGGAAAAAAGTTTGAATTCTAAATTTATGTATTCTAATTGATTCATTTAGCAATATTTGATACTATTGAGTCAATTGTGGTTAGATACGAGTGGTTTGGAGGCGAATTCTAGGGAAAAGGCCCCGGTAGAGCTTTGAATTGAATGTAGAGTGAGGTAAGTGTCTTGGTTAATCTTGACTTGAGAGAATAAGGAAACCTCGGACTATGTGCTATGTGAATTTCATACGAGCGGCGTATATACAAGGTGACGAGTGCTTATACGCCACCAAATTATCTGTTTTCCCTGATTTCCGCTTTTACTTAATTGCTTCCTTCACTGTCTTAACTGTTAAATGCTCTAAATATTTTCCCTGCTTAATTGCTACTTGTTAATCAATGTCTTCTCCTGTTCATTATGTTAGATCTTTTTAAAGTTTCACGAATCCCTGTTATTTGTTAAATTTGACTTTCTTGTACCTTCTAATTGTAAATTGCTGGATTGGTCTCACTGTGTAGTATTACTTATGTAGATTCTATATTGTTCAAGGTTTTCATTTCAATTCAGTTTGACTTTTATTATTCGTAAAGATTTGGTTGTTTGAACTGGGGTTGGTTGCATTGATACTACACTCTGCACATTATGTGGAGACTTGAGGTACGACTGTTCAGCGCTCGCAGCTCCTAGAGTCCCCATCCTCTCTCTATTTAGCTGTGTAATTCATTCAAACAGCTTTGTATTTATTTCCGACCCTTATATGTATTACTCTAGAAGCTAGTGCACTTGTGACACCAGGTTCAGGAATTTGTAATAGATGTTTGGCCTGTTTAGATTCTGCATTTACACTTAGAATATTTCAGTTGTTCAGTTCTTTTAATATTATCATTTAAACTATTCAAAGAAGTAAATTGTTCTAACATTGGCTTGCCTAGTAAGTGAAATATTAGGCGCCATCACGGTCCTGAAGGTGGGAATTCCGATCGTGACAAATTGGTATTAGAGCACTAGGTTACATAGGTCTAACGAGTAACAAGCAAACTTAGTAGAGTCTGGAGGATCGGTACGAAAAATGTCTCTACTTATCTTCTAGAGGATATGGAGTTAGGAACAATTTCACTTTTATTCTTTTCTATCGTGCGATTTTTATTCTATCATTGTTGATTGAAACTTTCTATTCTGATCTCCCACAGATAGCAAGAACACGTACCGCATCCTCAGTTGAGCAGCAGCCAGAGCCCCCCAGTGGCAGCTCCTATGAGGGGCAGAGGTCTAGGTCGAGGCCGTGCCAGAGGCCGAGGCAGGGGCAGGGCTCATCCCAGAGCCCGAGCACCAACACCAGCAACGGAGCCTCATGTGGAGTTTTATGAGGAGGCTCCAGCCCATACTGTTCCAATAGGACCAGATCAAGTCCTGGAAGGGTTCATCGCCGCCCCAGTGCTACAAGATACTTTGGTTCGTTTGGTGGGCGTTATAGAGAGTGTGTCCCAGGCCGACACTTTTCCCAAGGTACCAGCCGTCTCTCAGGCTGGTGAGGAGCATAGACTCCTACTACTCGCACCCCGAGAGTAGATGGTTCCCTAGAATCAGACTCCAGCCGCTCAGCCAGTTGGAGTAATTCAACTAGTTGTTGCGGCACATGCTGGTGGTGGACATGCTATGACTCCAGAGGGTTTACTGCAATTGGACAATTTCACCAAGCTCTTTCCAGATCACTACAGTCGGGCACCTTTTGAGGACCCACAGGATTATCTAGATTGCTACCATGAGGTGCTATGGAACATGGGGATAGTGGAGACCAACAGTGTCAATTTTGTTGGGTTTTAGATGACGGGTTCCGCCAAGAGATGGTGGAATGATTTTGTATTGACCAGACTAGTTGGTTCGCCTGCTTTTACTTGGGACCAGTTCTTTCAGATCTTTCTTGAGAAGTTCCTTCCTGTCACTCAGAGAGAGAGAGATAGCTACCGCAGGCAGTTAGAGCGCCTCCAGCAAGGCAGTGTGACTGTCACCCAGTATGAGACCCGCTTTGTGGACTTAGCCTATTATGCTATCTTCTGATTCCTACCGAGAGAGAGAGAGAGGGTGATGAGGTTTATTGAGGGATTCGCTCATCCTATCAAGTTGCAGATGGATTAGAAGACCGGGGGTGAGATTTCATTTCAGATGGCTGCCAATGTCACCAGGCGGATCGAGGATGTTCTTTCACAGGAGAGAAGACAGGGGTCTGACAAGAAACCTCATCATTCCGGCGGATTTAGTGATGCCTCATTTAGAGGTGAGGGTACTTTTGGTAGGGTTCATCCTCCCAAGCCATATCATTCAGTTCTTCAGGCATCCCACGGTGCTTCAGGTAGTCGTGGTCCTCATGTGCCTCATTCGGGCCAGCCAGCCAACAATGCACCATTAGCTCCTACCAGTGCACCTCCTATTCAGAGTTATTACCGTGGTCATCTGGCCCATTTGGGTCAATCTCAATTTCAACATCCACAGCACCAAGATGTATGTTTTGAGTGTGGTGGTTTTGGGCAATCAGGAGGACCAGTCTGAGATTATTGGGCGATATGCCACAGTAGAATTATCGTGCCATGATTCTGGCACCGGATGCACCATCGCCCTCTCAGCCAGCTAGAGGTAGAGGTCAGGCAACCAGAGGTAGAGGTTAGGCCGCTAGAGGTGGAGGTCAGGCCGTTTGAGGTAGAGGTCAGGGCGGTAGATGTAGAGGCCAGCCAATAGGAGGTCGTTCTAGGGATGTTGTTCAGAGTGGTGAGGCCCTGCTCCAATGTTATGCTTTCCCAGCCAGGCCTGAGGTTGAGTCATCTGATACTGTTATCACAGGTACTGTTTTAGTTTGCAATAGAGATGCTTCAGTTCTATTTGATTTGGGTTCTACTTATTCCTATGTGTCATCCTATTTTGCTTCATATCTGGTTGTGCCTCGTGATTCTTTGAGTGCCCTTGTGTATGTGTCCACACCTGTGGGAGATGTTATTGTTGTAGATCATGTCTATCGTTTGTATATGGTTATCATTGGGGGCTTTGAGACTAGCGTAGATCTTCTACTCCTTGATATGGTTGATTTTGATGTCATTTTAGGTATGGATTGGTTATCACCTTATCATGATATATTGGATTGTCATGCCAAGATGGTGAACTTTACCTTTCCGGGGTTGCCTCGATTATAGTTGAGAGGTACTCCTGGCTATTCTATCAGAAGAGTTATCTCTTATATGAAGGCTCGGCGCATGGTCGAGAAGGGTTGTCTAGCGTATTTGGCTTATATTCGTAATTCTAGTGCGGAGGTTCCTTCCATGGATTATGTACCAGTTATCTGAGAGTTTCCAAAGGTATTTCCTGCAGACCTGCCAGTGATGCCACCCGACAGGGATATCGACTCCTGTATCGCATTGGTTCTGGGCACTCAGCCCATTTCTATTCTGCCATATCGCATGGCCCCGCTAGAGTTGAAAGAATTGAAGGAGCAGTTGCAAGATTTGCTTGATAAGGGCTTCATTAGACCTAGTGTCTCACCCTGGGGTGCGCCCATGTTGCTTGTGAAGAAGAAGGATAGATCGATAAGGATGTACATAGATTACCAATAGTTGAACAAAGTCACCATCAAGAACAAGTATCCATTGCCAAGGATTGATGACTTATTTGATCAGCTTCCGGGTGCCAAAGTGTTTTCAAAGATTCATTTGAGGTATGGCTACCATCAGTTGAGGATTAGGGCATCCGATGTCCCTAAGACAGCCTTTTAGACTTGGTATGGGCATTATGAGTTTCTCGTGATGTCATTTGGGCTGACAAACACCCGACAACATTTATAGACTTGATGAACCGAGTATTCGAGCCTTATTTGGATTCCTTCGTGATTGTGTTTATTTATGATATCTTGATCTACTCTCACAGTCAAGAGGAGCACAAGCAACATCTTTGGATTGTACTTCAAACTTTGAGAGACAACCAGTTATATGCTACGTTTTCAAAATGCGAGTTTTGGGTTGGACTCAGTCACCGTCTTGGGGCATGATGTATCAGCAGAGGGTATTTAGGTGGATCCTAAGAAGATTGAGGCAGTTTAGAACTGTCCTAGACCTACTTCAGCCATGTAGATTTGTAGTTTCTTGGGTTTGGCAGGTTATTACCATCGGTTTGTGGAGGGGTTTTCATCTATAGCATCCATGTTGACCATGTTGACCCAGAAGGGTGCCCTGTTCAGGAGGTTAGATGAGTGTGAGGTGAGCGTTCAGAAACTTAAGACTGCTTTTACTACAACATCGGTGTTGGTGTTGTCCACAGTTCATGATCTTATACGGTATATTGTGATGCATCCTATATTAGAATGGGTACGGTTTTGATGCAGCGTGGCAAGGTAATTGCATATGCTTCATGGCAGCTAAAGGTTGACGAGAAGAATACCCTGTTCATGATCAAGAGCTGGCAGCCATTGTTCATGCATTGAAGATTTAGAGGCACTATATTTAGGCATGTCGTGTAAGGTATTCAACGATTATCGGAGCTTCTAGTATTTGTTCAAGAAGAAGGAACTCAGTTTGAGGCAAAGGAGGTGGTTGGAGCTATTAAAAGACTATGACATCACCATGTTGTATCATCCCGGGAATACCAATATAGTGGCCGATGCTTTGAGTAGAAAGTCAGCGAGTATGGGCAGCCTTGCATAGATTCCAGTCGGGGAGAGACCGCTTGATTTAGATGTTTAGGCTTTGGCCAATCAATTCGTGAGGTTGGATGTTTTTGAGCCCAGTAGTGTTCTACCTCTTACAATCGCTCGATCTTCTTTGTTTGAGTGCATCAGAGATCGACAATATGATGACCCTCATTTAAATGTCCTTAGGGACACAGTACGACACGGTAGTGCCAAGCAGGTTACCATTGGAGATGATAGAGTTTTAAGGATGCAGAATCGTGTTTGTGTTTCTAATATGGATGGACTTCGTGAGTTGAACCTTGAGGAGGCCCATAGTTTCGGTATTCTATTCACCCAGACGCTTCCAAGATGTATTAGGACTTGCGGCAACATTATTGGTGGAGGAGGATAAAGAAAGATATAGTTGCACATGTAACTTGGGGTCTAAATTGTCAGCAGGTAAAGTGTGAGCATCAGAGACCCGGTGATTTGCTTCAGAAGTTGGAGATTCCTGAGTGGAAGTGGGGGCATATAACTATGGATTTCATTGTTGGACTCCCACAGACTCAGAAGAAGTTCGATGTAGTTTGGTTCATTGTGGATAGGTTGACCAAGTCAGCGCATTTTATTCCTATGGCAGTTACATATTCTTCAGAGCGGTTGGCAGAGATTTACATCCACGAGATCATTCGTCTTCACGATGTGACCGTGTCTATCATTTCTAATCGAGGTACATAGTTCACCTCGAATTTCTAGAGGGCAATGCAACGTGAGTTTGACATACAGGTTGAGCTGAGCACAACATTTCATCCTTAGAGAGATGGGCAGTTCAAGCGCACTATTAAGATATTAGAGGATATGCTCCGTGCTTGTGTTATAGACTTCGGAGGTTCGTGGGATCAGTTCTTGCTGCTAACAGAGTTTGCCTACAATAACAACTACCCGTTGAGCATTCAGATAGCTCCCTATGAGGCATTATATGGTATGCAGTGCCGATTGCCGATTGGATAGTTTGAGCACGAGGAGGCTCGCTTGTTGGGTACAGACTTAGTACAAGATGCCTTAGATAAGGTCAAGATTATTTAGGATCGACTTCGCCAGCTCAATCCAGGCAAAAGGGTTATGACAACCATAGAGTTCATGATGTTGCATTCATGGCCATAGAGAGAGTGTTGCTTCGGGTATCACCCATGAAGGGTGTGATGGGGTTTGAAAAGAAGGGCAAGTTGAGCCCTAGGTATATTGGACCTTTTGCGATTCTTGAGCGAGTGGGAGAGGTGGCCTACAGACTTGCGTTGCCACCTGGTTTATCAGCATTTCATCCGGTGTTCCATGTGTTCGTGCTCCGAAAATATCACGGCGATCCATCCCATGTGTTGGATTTCAGCATTGTCCAATTGGACAAGGATTTGACTTATGAGGAAGAGTAGATGGCTATTCTAGCCCGACAGGTTCGTCAGTTGAGATTGAAGAGTTGTCCTTCAGTTTGAGTGCAGTGGAGAGGTCAGCCAGTCGAGGCAGCTACTTGAGAGTCCGAGGTGGACATGTAGAGTAGATATCCCCACCTTTTCACCAGCTTAGGTACTTTTCTATGTCCATTCGAGGACGAACGATCGTTTTAGAGGTGGAGAATGTGATGACCCGATAGGTCATCTTATATTTTAGAACCAAATTCTGTGTTTTGAAGACTTTAGAAACTCATTTTAGCCTTCCTTGATTTGCGTTCACAGTACTGGTATTAATGTGGAAGGCTTATATGATAAAAACAAGAATTTTTGCCTTAAAATTATTTTTGTTGATTTTGGTCAATATTTTGATTAAACAGTCCCGAATCGGTGTTTTGATGATCCTGGTGGGCCCGTATCAAAATATGGGACCAGGGCGTAAACCCGAAATCGAATTCGGAGGTCCATAACTCGAGTTATGAATTTTTGTTGGAAATTGAAAGTCTGAAAGTTTAATGTTTTTTATGAATTGATTAATGTTTGGACTTGTTGATACTGGGTCCATATTCTGGTTCTGGAGTCCGGTACAGGTTTATTGTAATAACTATGACTTGTGTGTGAAATTTGGTAAGAAGCAGAGTTAATTTGACGTGATTCAGACGTCTTGTGAATGCAAAGCTTGAGGGACCTGGGGGAGGGGACACTCATTCTTCTATGCGAAGGCGAGCACTGGCTCGTGAACACGTAGGCCAGGGGGGTCAGCCTTGACAAACGCGAAATCCATTTGTGTTGCTACACATTGCGAATGCGGCAGACCCTTCACGAATGCGAAGAAGGCCTGATGCCCAAACCTTAAAACATTTCAAAAATGGGATTTTACCCATTTTCATAAACTATCCATTAGAGCTTGGCCTAGGTGCGATTTTGAAGGAAAACTCAACACCAATTCATAGGTTCGTACTCTTTAACTCATTCACTTCCATTTCTAACATCAACCATTAAATTCCTAGCCCTAATCTTTATTCTTTCATGGTAGGAAGCTAGGGATTTAGGAAGAATTGGAGGTTTTTGCAAATTGCGGATTTAGACCTCAATTTGGTGTTGGATTCCAAGACTAATTACATAATCGGGCTCGGTGGTGAATGGGTAAATGGATTTTGGTCCGAACCTCAGGTTTTGAACAAGCCGACAATAGGTCAGTTTTTGACTTTCAGGGGGAAAGTTTAGGAATTCTAAATTTATGCATTCTTATTGATTCCTTTAGCAATATTTGATACTATTGAGTCAATTGTGGTTAATACGAGTGGTTTGGAGGTAAATTCTAGGGTAAAGCCCCGGTAGAGCTTTGAATTGACTGTGGAGTGAGGTAAGTGTCTTAGTTAACCTTGACTTGAGGGAATTAGGAACCCTCGAACTATGTTCTTTGTGAATTTTATGTGAGCGGAGTATATGCGAGGTGACGAGTGCTTATACACCGCCGAATTATCTATTTTCCCTAATTTATCGCTTTTACTTAATTGCTTCGTTCCCTGTGTTAACTGTTAAATGCTCTAAATGTTTTCCCTTCTTAACTGCTACTTGTTAATCTATGTCTTCTCATATTTATGATGTTAGCTCTATTTATATTTTCACGAATCCCTACTATTTGTTAAATTTGACTTGCTTGTTCCTTCTAATTGTAAATTGGTGGATTGGTCTCGCTACGTAGTATTACTTATGTAGATTCTTATTGTGTTCAAGGTTTCCATTTCGATTCAATTTGACATTTATTTATCATAAGGATTTGGTTGTTTGAACTATTAATTTGATTGAGTACATTGAGTGTTTGGTACTGATATGGTGGGATCTAGCTGTACGCCATAGCAGGTGTAATAATGGTGGAATGATATAGTGAAATAAGGGTGAATATATACTATATGATGGGATTGGGTTGCATGCCACAATAGGTGGAATAAAGGTGGATTGATATGGTGGAATAAGGGTGAATATGATACTGATATTTATATATGGTGGGATCAGGTTGCGTGCCGCAATATATTTATGTATATTATCTCTGTTGTTGATGTTATCACGGTGAAATAAGGGAGGATTTTGTGTTTTCTGGTGGAATCGGGTTGCGCGCCGCATCAACCTATATGTTTCCATTTCTTGAGCTATGTTGATTCTCCAGTATTTGTATTTGAACTGTTAAAGATTGGTAATTCTGGATGACGCTGGTCTATTCTTGAGGCTGTGGTTAATATTTTCAGTTGACTGTTAAGTTTTGTTCAGTATTTCTATTATTCTGTCATTATTATATATATACTGCATACATGTTATAGTGTAGGTGATCCGCCTTAGCCTCGTCACTATTACGTTGAGGTTAGGCTCGGCACTTACCAGTACATGGGGTTGGTTGTATTGATACTACACTCTGCACACTATGCAGATATTGGAGTCGGTCCCAGTACGATTATTAGCGTGTTCGGATTGTACATATGCGAAGACTTGAAGTACAATTGTTCAGCGCTCACAGCTCCTAGAGGCCCCATCCTCTTTCTATTTAGTTGTGTATTTCATTCAAACAATTTTGTATTTATTTCAGACCCTTATATGTATTACTCTAGAAGTTAGTGCACTTGTGACACCAGGTTCAGGGATTTGTAATAAATGTTTGGCTGGTTTAGCCTCCGCATTTACACTTAGAATATTTCAATTATTTCAATTCTTTATTAATATTATCATTTAAACTATTAAAAGAAGTAAATTTTTCTAATGTTGGCTTACCTAACAAGTGAAATGTTAGGCGTCATCATGGTCCCGATAGTGGAAATTCCGGATCATGATATGTAGCTTCGTTACCCCATTTACTGCTCATTTTGTACTTTATATCTGCTATGTGTCTTGCGGGGATAATCGGTTCGAGTCCGGAGGGATTTCGGAATGAATTGAGACACTTAGTTTCAAAGTTGAAAGCTTAAGTTGGAAAGGCTGACCGTATGTTGACTTATGTGTAAACGACTCTGGAATAGAGTTTTGATGGTTCCGTTAGATCTGTTGGGTGATTTTGGACTTAGGAGCGTGTCCGAATTGTGATTTCGAGGTCCGTAGTTGATTTAGGCTTGAATGGCAAAAGTTGGACTTTTAGAAAGTTTGACCGGGAGTGGACTTTTTGATATCAAAGCCGAATTGGGATTCCGGGAGTTGGAGTAGGTCTACAGTGTCATTTGTGACTTGTATGCAAAATTTGAGGTCATTCAGAAGTGATTTGATAGGTTTCGACGTCGTTTGTAGAAGTTGGAAATTCTGTAGTTCATTAAGCTTGAATTGGGGTGCGATTCATATTTTTGATGTTGTTTGACGTAATTTGAATGCTTGACTAAGTTTGAATGATGTTTTAAGACTTGTTGGTATGTTCGGTTGAGGCCCCGGGGGCCTCGGGTTGATTTCGGGTGGTTAACGAATTTCAAATTGAATTGTGAATTGCTGAAGTTCGTAGTTGCTGGTGTAATCCCACCTGCGGAAGTATCATCGAAGGTGCGAGCTCATAGGTGCGGGGTGAGGTCCGCAGATATGGAGTTGTGAGGGAGGTGAGCATGTGGTCATAGGTGTAAAATCTTTCCCGTACCTACGTGACCGCAGATGCGGCAGGAGGACCGCTGAAGCAGAATTGGACAGTGGAGCTGGGTTCCGCAGAAGCGAGTTCGGAGGAGTGGAAGGTTGGGATGCATGTGCAGAAGAAGCCATATAATCGGGCATAGCATTGCTCCTGTGAAGCCGTAGAAGCGGCTAAGTTGATCGCAAAAGCGAGATTGCTGGGAAAATTATTTAAAACAAGGGTTCCGGGGATATTATTGGGCAAACTATTTAAAATGAGGGTTCCTAAGCGAGATTGCTGGGCAAACTAACATTTTGAGCTCGGGTTTAGGAGATTTTGTAGAGGATTTTCAAGGGGATTCTTGAGGTAAGTACCTTGTGCTCATTTTTGATCAATAAACTTGATTCCCTATTGATTCTTCCACCTAGTTGATGTGTATTTAAAGTGTAAATTGGAGGTTTGAGGCTAGGGATTTGGAGAGTTGATTTGGGGGATTTAGGTGACGATTTGGTGTCGATTTTGATAAAATTTATATGATTGGACTCATGGTTAAATGGGCTTTCGAGTTTTGTGACTTTTGTCGAATTTCAAGGCATGGGCTGGGGGCCGGCTTTGAGCCAATTTCGGATTTTGATTCATAACATTGTATTGTTCTTGTGGAATTGATTCCTTTAATCCGTATTGATTCTATTGTACTGTTGGTGGCTAGATTCGGGACATTTGGAGGTCGATTTGCAGCAAAGGTGTATTGGAGTAGGGAATTGCTTGGATTGAGGTAAGTAACACTTCTAAACTTGGCTCTAAGTGTTCGAAACCCCGAATGATGTGTTATCTGATTAGTGTTGAATTGACGCACATGTCAAGTGATAGGCATGCGGGCGTGCACCATGAGAATGGTAGCCTGGTTGAATGCATGGCACTGTATAGTAGATTTAGCTTGTTGATATCCATGTTTTCATCATGTGAAAAAGTAATTGAATTGCCAATCATGTTAGAGATCATGCTTAGGCTATATGCTTGTATTGTTGGGACCTATAGTGGTCGTTTTTAGTTGTTGACTTGTTGATTTTATTAAAATTTCGTACTCAGTCATATTCATTCATTACATAACATATCTCACTCGTTGTTGTTATTTATTTATACATAATATCATTATTTTCGGGCTAGTTTCATGACATTGTGAGCCCGTAAGAGAGAGACTCGAGATATTGATGACTGAATGAGGCCGAAGACCTAATTATGAGAAATATTTATGGGATTGGGCTGCACGCCGCAGTGATTTTTACTAATTTATGATAGCGCTTGGGCTGAAGGAGCCCTTTCGGAGTTTGCACACACCCTAGTGAGCGCAGTTGATTTAATTAAGGGATAGATCTTTCCTGGACATGGATCTTGTCCGAAGTATTTATACTTGGGGATAGATCTTCCCCACCGGTTGGATTGGCCCTATTCTGTACTAAGCGACTGGTGATCAGTCGATGTATATATTCCGGGATGGATCATCCCTAGGACGAATTGTCCATATACAGTACTGAGTGGTTGAGCATTTGAGAGTGTGAGCATATGAGGCTATCAACATGGTGCATCACATACAGGATGTGCATTGGCATGTAGAAGTTATATTCTTTACATTATTCAGAACTAACCTGTTTTACTGTATTGAGCTTAACTGTTTAACTTGAAGGCATTTCTATGTTTCTACACTTTTATTTCTATATTGAACTATACGCGTTGAGTTCGTCACTACTTTCAGTCCAAAGGTTGGATTTGTTACTTATTGAGTTGGTTGTACTCATGCTACACCCTGCACCTCATGTGCAGATCCAGGTGCTTCCGATCACGGCGATTGCTGGATGGTAGAGTCAGGATCTTTGGAGGTTATTGAGGAAGTGGCATGGCCTTCGCAGACCTTGACTCTCCTTCCTTATCTTTATTTACGTTTTAGTTCCTATTCTCTAGACATTGTATCAGGCTTTATGCCTGTATAGATGCTCATGTACTCGGTGTTGCCCCGGTTTTGGGAGAGATTTGTATTGAATTGCGAATTCTATTATGTTTTAAAAGGTTTTCCCAAAATATTATCTATTTTCGTATTTTCAAAGCTTTTAATGTATTGAAATGGATGAGTAGTTGACTTGCCTATTTCCACGATAGCCGCCATCGTGACAGGCTAGTTTTGGGTCATGACAAGTTTGTATCAGAGCCTAGGTTACATAGGTCTCATGAGTTCTGAGCAGGTTTAGTAGAGTCTTGCGGATCGGTACGGAGATATCTGTACTTATCTTCGAGAGGCTGCCAAACCCTTAGGAAACTTCACCTTCTTGCAATTCTGGTTGTGCGAATTTGTTGATCCCAGAAACTAAACTTTTGTTATTCTATTCTATCACAAATGGTGAGGATACGTGCTACCGGACCGGATAGACATCCACTAGTACCACAAGTTAGGGCCGCGAGAGGTCGAGGTAGCGGCTGTGGTAGAGGCAGAGGTACAACTCATACAGTAGCTAGGGCAGCACCTATAGACCCACCAGTCGCTCTAGCTCAGGAGCAAGTACCAGATACGGTTGAGCTATTGGGGCCAGCTCGGGCACCAGTTATGCCCATTATGCTTACAAGCCTTCAGGAGGCCTTAGTTCAAATTCTAATCGTGTAAAAATAGTCTTGCTCAGGCGGTGTTTGTTCCAACTACAACATCCACTTCTCAAGCCGGGAGAGGTGCTCAGACTCCCATTGCCCATACACCCAATCAGGTGATGCATGGACTCCAGACACCGGGGGCACTACCAGCCCATCCAGTCACAGTTGCTCAGGCCTATGTGGTTCCTGCTATGACTGATGATGAGCAAAGAAGGCTAGCGAGGTTTGGGAGGCTCCAGCCTCAACCTTTCAATGGGGCAGAGTCGGAGGATGCCTAGGGTTTCTTGGACAAGTGTCAGTGGATTTTTGCATATAGTCTGGAAACCAGTGGGGTATCGTTCCCTACGTTTCATTTTTATAGGGCTGCCTTTAGTTGGTGGGACCCTTATGAGAGGTGTAGCCGATCGGTGCAACACCACTTACATGGCAGGAGTTCTGCGTTCTCTTCATGGAGAAGATCGTGCCGCAGTCTCGCAGGGTGGAGCTACGCTGACTGTTTGAGCAGCTTCGTTAGGATGGCATGTTCGTGATGTAGTATGAGATGAGGTTTTCTGAGTTGGCTCGTCATGTAGTTTGGTTGGTTCCCACTAATAGGGAGAGAATTAGGAGGTTTATTGATGGCCTCACATATCAACTGCGATTGTTTATGACCAGGGAGAGGGTATTTGTTGCTACTTCTAATGAGGTGGTCGACATTTCTTGTCAGATAGAGATGGTCTGCAGTCAGGAGCGTGGTGAGAGGGAGGCCAATAGGCCTCGTGGATTGGGTGGTTTCAGTGGTTTTCCTTCTGGGGGTCAGTTCTACCACACCAGGGGACGTCCTTAAGGCACGCTCAGACGGCTCGCCCAATTCACCATAGCGCATCATACGACTATGGTTCATATACCAAATATCAGGATCACTCATCTCTCAGTGCCCTTCCAGCTCAGAGTTCGTCTCCTGTACCATCAACTCAGGGTTCATCTGTACCGGGTCCTTCTGATAGTTACTTTGGTTCTCGGGGTCCTTCTCAATACTCACCTCCATTCAAAGGAGAGGTTGTCTTGAGTGTGGATATTTGGGTCACATCAAAAGGCATTGTCCCTACCTTTTGGGAGGTCCAGCTCAGCAGAGGAATCAACCTACGAGTTCAGCACCAGTTACTTCACCACCCGCCCAGCTAGCTCGGGGTGGAGCTTAGGCTGTTAGGGGTCGCCCTGGAGGGGGAGGCCGATTAGGTGGTGGGCCAGTCCCGGTTCTATGCTCTTCCTACCAAACTAGATGCCATGCCTTCAGACATAGTGATCACATGTATTGTCTCAGTATGCCACAGGGATGCCTCTGTATTATTTGACCTTGGTTACACTTATTCATATGTATCATCGTATTTTTCTCATTGTCTAGATATGGCCCATAAGTCCATAGTTTCATCTATTCATGTCTCTATGCCCGTAGGCGATACTGTTATTGTCGATCATGTATTTCGGTCGTGTGTAGTGACTGTTGGGGGATTGGAGAGTAGAGTTGATATCTTGCTGCTTAGTATGGTTGACTTCAATGTGGTCTTGGGTATGGATTGGTTGTCTCCATGTCAAACAGATCCGCTGCGACCACAATCCATTTAGTACGGTCCGCAGCGAGGAAATTCAGAGAGGTGCAGGTTTTGGTAACTCAAGTACTGCGGCCACAAACAATTTTGTACGGACCGCAGTAGCCTCACCGCGGCCGCACTTCATTTTGTGTGGTTCACGAAGATGAGATTCAGAGAGTTATGAAAAATGGAGATTGAAGCCAGCGCAGTCTGCAAGCCATTTTGAGCGGACCACATCGAAGCCACCGCGGTGGCCAGATTCAGAGAATGATCAATTAAGCCAAGAAGCCTCATTATGGTCCGCGGTGCATTTTGTGCGGACCGCACTACCTCGTCAGGGGTATTTTTGTCCAGAAAATTTGGCCTAGTATAAATAGTTTCTTTTCGCATTTTGGGTCATCTTTTGTAATCTAACTTTCAGCTGAGCATGTGAACGGTGGTTTTTGACTATTTTGAGTAATTTTATAGTAGGTTTATCATTGAATCTTCAATTATTAGCTTGTAATTGAATCTTATGGGTTATTCTTCACCTATTTCTCTGTTTTCTTTCATTATTATGAGTAGCTAGACCCATTAGCTAGGGTTGTGTCTCAACCCTAGTGTGGATATTTGATGAGTCTTTTGATTTAAGGCTTAGATGTTTATGGGTAGTTGATATTTGGAGTGATTTGTGTTTTCCATGTTGAATTAGTGGTCGCAAACACTAATTTGTGCCTATTTGACTTGGGCTCTTCTTAAGAAAGAGGGTTTGAGTCTAGGAAAATCAGCCCAACAAGGAATTAGGGTTTAATCAAGATATTGATAGCCCCAATTAAAGGGTTAAACCTAGAGATAGTAATACCCAACTTGAGCCTATATCGCTTGCACAATTTTGACACCCAATTGGTCTTGAGAAAGTCAATTAGGGCAAAGTCACTCAAGCTACCGAGAGGTATAGAGTGAGCAATTTCGTGCATTGGCTATATCGCAATCCCCAACATAACATCTTTGCCTTAGATTTTAGATCCCATTAAATATTCACCTAGGAGGAAGTCACTTCCCTAATGCCTCTTTAACTAATTAGAAAACCCTACAAGCAATCATTCTTAGTTTAATTTAGCTTATCATTAGCATAAATATTAGAAGTAATGTCCAACCAAAAGATGATTGGAAGAGTAATAAAGAGCAATACACATCTTTAGTTTAGATAGGAATCCAATTCCCACTTCTAGCTCCTTGTGAATTCGATCCCGACCATCTCAGGTAAAAGCTGCTTCGATCGCTCTCGCCACTTCATAGTGGTGTAGGGTTGGCTTCGATCACTTTTTGGCGTCGTTGCCAGGGTGCTAACGATTTTGGCTATCTATGTAAATAGTTTTGTGTATTGTTCTTCTTTCCTTCTGCATTACTAATTTGTGTGTGTCGCAACTTCAGGTACAAAATGGCAGCAAACAACACACCTCTTGGTGATCTTCCACCGGGGGAGGAGGTAGACGACAATATTGATGATGAGGTTCCTATTGTACCTCAAGGACAAAGGAGAGTCCGCCAGGCCAATGATAATATTCCAGACCCTCCTCCGCCACCTCCAAGAGTGGCAGCTCAAGTGCTTCCCAACCAAGGATATGCTAGTGCAATTGTCCTACCCCGGATCCGGGCGGGCAATTTTCAAATTACTAATGTGATGCTGACATTGTTGGAGCAACAAAGGTATTTCACGGGTGCTCCCAATCAGAATGCTTACAAATATCTCAAAGGTTTCGTGGATACCTGTTGGGGGAGCAAGAAAAATAATGTGCCAGAGGATGCACTTCGATTGAGACTATTCCCTTTCTCACTTAGAGGGAAGGCTTTGGATTGACTTGAACGACATCCACACCATTCCATCACTACTTGAGATGAGTTGGCGGATAAATTCATTGCAAAGTTTTTCTCACCGGGGCATATGGTAGCATTGCGAGATGAGATCTTAGCTTTCAAACAGGAGCCCACTAAACCATTACATGAGATATGGGAGATATATAGAACCATGGTAAAGGAATGTCCCAACAATGACATGACTGAGGCAATGATACAACAGACATTCTACCGGCGCATTAACACAACAAATCAGTGCATAGTGAACCAACTTGCTGGGGGTAGTTTCATGAAGCTGTCTTATGATAAGGCTTGTGACATTCTTGATGAGATGGCTAACACGTCCTCCGCTTGGCAAAGTACAGCCAATGTACCACAGGGTGACCCCACAGTCATTCACTTGCATAAAGAGCTACATGATCATGGGCAGGCAATAGCAGAGCTGATAACAACAATGAACCAGCTAGCAAAAGAACAATTATAGCAGGTTCAAAATCCACGCCAAGTAAATGCTATGGAGGGTGTCAACATGCTAGTGAACAAAAGAAGACAAAGAGGTCAACGGAACCAAGGGAGTTCAGATCAATATGACAATGATTATGGTGGATTCCAAGATGATGGTTATGATGAGCAGAATGAAGAAGTGCAATATGTGAATAATTATCAGGGCCAAAGGGGAAATTCTTCTAACCAACCACAATGGAGACCCAAAGGCAATTGGGGCAATCAACAACAACAAAGGAATAGTAATTGGGGGAATAACAACAAAAATTCCAATTAGGGCAATTAGAACAATCAGGATAATTGGAATGGCAACAACAACAACTGGGGTGGTAACAATAATTAGGGTGGTTGGAACAATAACAATCAAGGAAATTGGGAGGCAAGGCTTTCAAAGGTCC
This sequence comes from Nicotiana tabacum, assembly GCF_000715075.1. Classification (NCBI taxonomy): domain Eukaryota; kingdom Viridiplantae; phylum Streptophyta; class Magnoliopsida; order Solanales; family Solanaceae; genus Nicotiana; species Nicotiana tabacum. Next base: position 22,871,612 of record NC_134099.1, on the reverse strand, counting down.
CCAATGTATCAACAGCCGAACAATCCACCTCCATTTCCATCCCAAGGTCCTAGTTCTTCTAACAATGAAATGAGGAGAATTGAAATGATGTTTTAACAGATGATGAAAAAGAATGTGGACTCTGATGCTCAGTTGGCTTCCCACAATACTTCAATCAGAAACTTGGAGGTTTAATTAGGCCAAATCTAACAATCCTTGAATACTCGCCCTAAGGGGGCTCTACCAAGTGATACGGTCGTTAACACGAAGGGTGATAACAATCATGCGTAGACATGTGATTTTTGACCCTCCCCAAGATTTTTCACATTTTAGCGTAAAATATTTAATTTAGACCTAATATAGCTATTTCAACTCATTTTTACATTTTTACTTTATTTTATTAGAAGAAAACAAAAATTACAAAAAATAAGTTCATTAATGTTTTGTAGTCATTTTTAATCTTGGAAAAATACCAAAAAAATAGTTTTGTTTTAATGGTCAGTCTTATTTTAATAATTATTTTTACTTAAGTAGAGCTAATTAATATTTTTTATTATACTTTTAGATAATTAAGCTAATTTTAAACATAACTAGTCACAAAGGCCCAAGTTTCTAGCCCATTCCTTAAGTTCAATATCCAATACCCATTAAGCTAATCTTAGTGACCCTTCTAGACTCTTCTTTGGAAAAAATAAATAAATAAAAAGACCCTAAGGACCTAATACACAAAAGACCTAGGGACTAATTGGCAAAATACACAAAAAATAACCTAAAACCCTAAACCTATAAAAGGAGCTAACCTAAAATACCTAAGGGCTATCAGAAAAAATACACACAAAGAGCTGTGAATACACAAATATTCGGGATCCGCCTTTTTCCTATCTTCAGCAAAGGGAACTTACACAAAACCTAGGATTCATCATCTTCCTCAAAGAAAACCCTAGAGGACCCTAATCTTGAAGACCAAGCAACCATTTTCATGGTTTTCGGTTGAACCAAAACAACACCTCAAGCCCATCAGCGATCCCCACTAGCCCCTCCCCATCTCCAGATCTCTCTCTCATAAGGGGCAGCAGCCTGTCGCCCTCACCAAGCTCACTCTTATCACCATCGTTTCCACCTTCAACCAATCCGGCGACCACGCACAGAACCCTCCTCCGCACGATCGCAGAACAACTTCAAACCATCGTCTTCAAATCTAATCGTGGACCACCATCCTTCAACTGCTTCCCTTAATAGCTGCTTCTCTCTCATTTTTTTGGGTCTCATCTCCATCTTCGGCGGGTCCTCTACGATGTCTATTTCCATTGAAAGCTAGACGTTTCAAGCTGCCCTGTTATTGACTTGAGGTTTAAAGATGCCATACTATGAACATAAGAAATGGTCGTGATTTCATGGGGGATTTTGTCAATTAATATGGTCGCTGGTGAGGTTCTGTTTAATGGTTCCGGTCCCATTTGAGATTTCCGGCGAGACGTTCCAATATTGATCTTGTCTGTGTTTTTGAAATTTCAGATTTTGCTACTGAGGTCCAATATTTTACCTTGTTGCCTTAATATTTTTATCTATTGGAATGAAAATGGCATGGATTTCCTATGAACTGTGTGTTATTTTGTTGAATTGCTTGCGATTATACCATCGATATAATTACCTATTAGAATTGTTGTTGCATGTTTGTTTAATCTACAGTTCTTACTAGTTTGCTAAGAGTATCAGATCTTCACTTTACTAAATGAGTTTCATCTTGAGCACAATACTTTTAAAGGTGTTAGTAATTCTCAAATATGTTTCCTTTGTAAATTCGTTGATTTCGTTGGTGAGTTATGGATTGAAATTGTTCCTTCTGTTGCTTTTCGATGTTTTCAATATATTCCGTTGTTGTACATATTTTGAAAAAATTGGCTTGGCTTAAACTAATCAGAAAATAGCTTGACTGTAGGAGTAATTGGGGCTAAAAGGACACAAGCATTAAAATCCTTAGAGATCGAGGTGCGCCGTGCCAAATAAAAATGACAATTGCATGGCCCTCATTTAATCAATTTTGTTTTATCCTAAAAATCGAGGCGCGCCATTTAGCAAATTTCCATGGCCCTCGTATTAATTTCATAATTTAAATATAACAAATAACCAATGATCATAGTTTGCTTTAGGCACGTTTAATATACTATCGTGGTTGTGGACACGCTCGCGTGACATGATTATGATTCTAAAAACAAAACCGGAGTATGCATTTGTGCAACCTTGGCTAAATTTTTCTTAATAATAATAAAATGTTATTAATTGTGGACACGTTCACGTGACACAATTTTTGACATGCCGAACAAACAGGTACACGTACGCGTGACCAATTTCCAGATAATATTTAATCAAAATGGGGCAAATGCACATAGGTCCTAAAAATGAGTAATTAGACAATTTGATTAAGCCAAGTATGATCAAAGCGACCGTGCTAGAACCACGGAACCCGAGAATGCCTAACACCTTCTCCCGGGTTAACAAAATTCCTTACCCAGATTTCTGAGTTCACAGACCGTAATTAATAGTCAATTTCCTCGATTTGGGATTCTAAACCGGTGACTTGGGACACCATAAATTATTCCAAGTGGCGACTCTGAATTTTAATAAAAAATAATCCTGTTTCGATTGTCACTTTAAGTTTGAAAAAACTCCCTTATACTCCTTTCCCTTTAGGGTGGAGGTAAAAAGGAGGTGTGACAGTTCTGGCGACTCTCTTGGGGACAAGAACCCAGAACTTCTGGTTCAAGGTTCAGAATTCGAGCTTGTTAATATGATTTTGCTTGGCTTTATTTATTGTTGATATTACTGTATTCTGTGAACCTTCTGTGCTAAATGCTATATGTTTACCGCTTCAATATTGTTTGAATTTTATATAACTGTCTTCTTACGCCACCTCTCTAAGTCTTCTGAAAATGGTGCACACGTTCGCGTGGCCCGCTTTTTCTGTAGAAAGTCTACCAAATAGAACGAGGCAGGGCAAGCGACAAGGCCAGGTAGACTTCAGTGCTCCCGGTACGTCGCCCCCTCTTCGGCCCCAGTTGTCCGCTCGGGTACCCCAAGACTAGAACAAAACCCAGGATTTAAACCTAGAAAAACACAACCTCATGCCGGATCCCTAGTAGGAACGTTTGCTTGCATCACGTGCATTTGACTTTAGGGACTCAACACAGGGGTTGGGTCCGTCTAGGACAGGTGTACCCAAAATAACAGACCATCTTGATGCATCCTATGTGCTAGATGTTGCATTTCTTCAAGGGTAAAAGGGTCATTTGGTGGACCAATGATAATTGAGGGTGAATGAAAAAAAAAGAAAAAAAAATAGAAAAAAGAGAGGATGCAGTGTGAGATAAAGCGAATGGGGCCTAATTATATTTTCTGTCACATTTTTGTTTTCAATTAAAAAAAAGAGCTGGAAAATTCAAAAGATTTTGCACCTTTTATCATTTTTCAAAAATCAAAAAAATCAAAAAAAAGAGAAAAAGAAAATCCAATTTTTTTTACATGTTTCATCATTTTTTCGAAACAAAAAGACAAAAAAATGTGTTTTCTATAAGTCAGTTGTTTTTTTAATTCTCGCACGTATCCAATCTGCCCGAGCTATGCATACCTGATTCTCGTCTTTCGGGGCGTGATACGTAGGCAACCCACATAGGGTCCGGTCTTTCTAGTAGATCTTAGGTTCTTGCCTTTGCGGGGTCCTAGCCAAATTTTGCACTTCTAGCCACCTTTTGGCCAAATAAGCAATTTTGCAAAAATAGCCTCAATCATGTCTTGCATGTGTCCAGTAGGGAGTGTTATTGTCTCACATAGTGTCGGTTTAATGTTTTCTCATATAGGTGTGGATTTATTTACCGGAGTTTGAGCATGACAGACACCCCGTGACCATCTAGTCAGGATCGTTCAGTCCGGAGTAGCCTAAGGAGTTTTGTTTTATTTTTATGTTTTGAGTCTGTTCTTCATTTTATGTCGTCTTTTACTTTCAGGTTTTGTACAGTAATGTCAAGTCTTTTTTATTGTATTTTCTGCTTTATATTTGAAAAAATGTGCTGCAACTCAAAAATCCAAAAAATGAGATGTTGCATTTTATATTTCCGTTATAAATTTTCTTTGGAATACAAATTCTAGAAATGAAAATAAATAAATTTTGAGGTTGTTTTCCTTTAAGCAATTAATATCTAGGACTTAAAATGAATTGTTTTTATGTTTCCTTCAGTATATTAGGACCAAAATTCAAAAAACAAAAAAAGAGAATTTTATTTTAGTACTTCTTTAGAAGCTTTCTTTAAGGTGTTAATTCCAAAATCCAAAAAGATTGTCTTTTGAGGTGTTTATTTGGGAAATTAGTGAAAAATAAAAAATAATTCTTTTTATTTTTCATTAGAACTTTAGGATATTGTACATAGAAAAAATATACTTTATCTTTTGTTTATCATTAGAATTTCACCTTTAGGTAATCAAAAACTGAAATCTAAAAATATCTTTTATCTTGTTCATTTCTCGCTTTGAAAGCCTTCTTCAGGGATATCAAATGCAAGTTCAAAATATTTTTCTGTGGTTTAATCTCTAGATTTCCTTCCTAAAAAACAAAAAAAAAAATTCTCTTCTAGGGTTTGTTCCTTAATAATTCCCGTAGAATATTTGTTTCGAAAAGAAGAAAAATTCAAAAAAAAGGGTTTGCTTCTTTTATTTCTCTTTTCTCATTGGATTAGTCATTAACGTAAAAAAAAGGGAAAATGTTAGTTTGTTTCCTTTATTCCTGATTTTTCCGAACTACGAAAAGATCTGATTCATGCGGCGTCATGATACGTAGACAACCTATATAAGGTTCGATCAAATTATTTTTTATTTATTTACCAAAACAAAAGAAAAAAAAGAAAAAAAAGAGAAAAAGGGTGAAGTCATGGCATGTGAGAAATGAGAGGAAAGAAAATAATTAGAAGAAGAAGAAAAGGGGAAGGAAAACGAGCAAGCAAGTGTTGGAAAAGAAAAGAAAACGAAGATTGAAATAAATAAATTGGGATGACGCCAGATGACCTTCATACCCTCGAAGTCATGTTAGAACCGACAATTGTTGCTAGGTGCATTGCACGCAATGTGATATTTTTAGCTATTAAATGCCCTAATGCTAATAGGATGTCCCCCATTTTGTTCCTTTTGTTATCTTCATTGAGCATATTACGGGTGGTTGGTTTGTGATTTTTAAGTAACTTATCCATACAACACAAGGTCAAAGGGCAAGGTAGCCATGACTAGTAAAACCTGGGCACAAGAGTTGTTGACTCGTCAAGAGAGTTTGTGGAGTCGGAGATTGAATTGAAAAAGGAGGTCCAAAGGGTGAAACAACAGATGACAGTAATGTATCAGTCTTGGATCAGGGGGTATCCTCCACCGACATTCCCCGCTAACTACACTGAAAACCCTACAACTATCCCACCACTATGACAAATCCAAATTCCCACTGCTGCTGATATCTCCCCGCAACCTTTTCACACTCCACCCCTCAAAAGCACATCATATCCCGCTCCGTTGGCCACTTATGCTCTTATAGCTCCTCCTCCAGCTACGTTTCCTCGATCCTCTAACGAGACTGTGTTCAAAGTCCTCGATGCCCAACACTATGCTCCAGAACCAACTTTCAAAGTCTCGGATCCATACTCTCACGCTCCTTATATTGAGGCTCCTGGTGAAATTGAAAAGCCTAGTAAGACAGTGGAGCAAGATGAGATATCTAGGAAGGTGAAATTCTTAGAGCAGTCTTTAAGAAACATGCAAGGGATAGGGAGCCAGATGAGCGTGGCTTACAAAGACTTATGCTTGTTTCCTGACGTCCAACTGCCTGCTGGGTTTAACATGCCAAAGTTTGATTTGTATGACGGGCACGGAGATCCCGTGGCCCATTTGAGAGGTTACTGCAGTAAGATGAGATGCGCCAGTGGGAAAGACAAATTATTGATGGCATATTTCAGTCAGAGTCTGAGTGGGGCAGCTTTAGAGTGGTACACCCGCCAAGATGCTAACAGGTGGTACACGTGGGATAATATGGCTCAGGCCTTTGGCAGGCACTTTCAGTACAATATAGAAATTGTCGCAGATCGCATGTCCCTCACCAAGATGGAAAATAAGCCTAATGAAAGCTTTAGGGAATACGGGCTCAGATCGAGAGAGCAAGCTGCTAGAGTCAATCCCCCGATGGAAGAAAAATAGATGGTCGAGTACTTTCTCCAAGCTCAAGAGCCAACTTACTTTGGGCATTTGATCACGGCTGTGGGTAGGCCTTTCAATGATGTGGTAAACATGGGAGAAATGGTAGAAGATGGGTTGAAGTCGAGCAAGATCATGAGCTATTCTGCTATAAAAGCAACAACACAAGCAATTCCAACGACACAGGAAGCTTGCTGGGTCAGAAGGAACACAATGATGTTGCCATGGTTGTTTCAGAGTCACGACATGGTCCAAAGGGTCCGACTCATCAATATACCCATCCTCAACTCCAACCCCAACCCTATCCCTGAGCTCCACATAATCCACCTAACTATTATTCTTCGAATAATGTCTGGTTATCTATCCAACCACCAGGTCGCTCCCTATGGCGAGCACCAGTACCGCATAATGCATTCTTTCCTTCACAACATTTTGAGCACCCAACAACCCTAGGAAACAGGGGAAGGGAGGGGAACAAAGGCAAAGAAATAGTTTCACGCCAATTGGGGAGCCCTACACAAGCTTGTTTGAAAAGTTAAAGCATTATGGCCTGATTGAGCCGCTCCTCGGCTATACTCCAGACCCATATGCAAAAGGCTTTGATCTTACTATACGATGCATATACCACTCTAATGTCCAAGGGCATAGCATTGAAGATTTTCATTATTTGAAAAGGGAAATAGAAAGAATGGTTGAATAAGGGATAATTATGATCACTGACAGTGACAGGGAGCATGCGAATCCTTTTGGGAACTTGTTGACCGAAGTTGATGATATTGAAGTTGGTAATGGTCTTGGCAATATTGATGCGGAACTCAGTGGCTAAGATGCCGTGCTTGGTAATTGGAAAGACTCTCCATTTGTTGGTTAGCCAGAGAGGAGTTTTGATGGTTTATTTTGTTGTCATTTCTGTTGTCTGGGTTATTTTCAGGGTTGTAATCCGGATATTGTCTTGTGACTCAAACTCTTCTAACCTTTTATTTTTCCTAGTTTGTTTAGTCGTAGTAGCTCGTTTAGTGTTGTCTAGGTTTGTTCCAGGGTTGTAACCCCAGTTTAGTTTGCTTGTTTTGTTGTTCAAGCCCTTTCACCATCTGTCTAATGCAATTTTCTATTTTCTGTTATTTCTAATCATTTTTGTTTAGTTCTCTTTTCCTTTTATAGTCCTTTTCCTGTTGACTTTAGTGACATGAAATGCATGCTAATTCTCAGCCTGGTCTTAAAAAGTTAATTTAGTCATGAAGCAATGAAACAATTTTGAAGATGATAAGGACATTTGAGGGAATTAAGTAAAGGCATTTTGAGATCACTTCAAGCCCAAATTGTGTGAAACTGGGGCAGATAGAACATAAAGAAACACTATTGAGATGCATCCTGCTGCATCAATTTGAAGATAAAAGCAAGTTTGCCCCAAATTGGCAAGGGTCGTTTGTGGTAATGAGAGTGTTGTCCAATGTTGCTTTGTATTTAACAGATGTAGAGGGCAAATGTGTGAATATGGTTATCAATTCTAATGCAATCAAAATATATTGTGTATGATTCCTTTGGTTTTTTTAATTTTGTTGTTTGTATTCGACATACTTTAAAGATTGGAATGACGAAGACATTTTATTCTGCTATCTAAAATACTTTATGCTTTGTTACCCCTTTGAGCATTATTTATTTTCTTTCATATCCCTCTTTTGGAATCAGAAGTAGAGTTTAGAAATACAGATGCAGAAAAAAAAGAGAAAAGAGAAAAAGAGAAAGAAAAATGGGAAAAGAGTAAAGAAAAAAAGAGAAAAGAAAAAAAGAGAAAAAAGAAAAAAAAGAGAGAAAAGCAAAAAAAGAAAACAAAGCAATTCCTATTTCATGAACTACTTTCGACCTGATTCCTTTTAAGGATATGTATGCAGCCTCACGGTTCCATCCCATCAAAATAAAAATTAAAAAGTCCCCAAGCAAAGAAACTGGGGCAGAAGTTGTGGTTGTTGTAAGTGATCTTATTCCAAAAATTGTAATTTTGAGTCCTTTTAAGCTATTTTTGAGCCTTTATCCTTTCTTTCTAACCCCATCCAAAAGCCCACAATACGGTCCAAAGAAAGACCTTCCGATCAATCTTTGAGTAGTGCCAAGGCAAGCGAGTTATAGGTATGATTCACATCAGGGGCAACACTCCGTTATACACAAGGAAAACAAAAATGAGAGAGTCTTATTGGTGAAAACCTTCACGGGCACCATAAGGCGACGGTAAGTTGAGAGAAAGAACAAAATGAGAGAGGCTTGATGGTGAAAACCCTTCGGGCACTACAAGTCGAATAAGGATTGTGAATCAGATTGGATAGTTGGAGCATTGAAGCCTAGATTCACGGTTTAGGGGTATAATAGGAGTTGAACATCAGACTTGCTCAACAGAATAGGCCACATGTGCATGTCATGGTCATTAGAGTTGGTATCCACATCTGATAGGTTTCTACTTTGTAGTTTTCTTGTTAGTGATCATCTCTTTCCTTTGTCCTTTACTTTGTCCCTTTTGTCTTGTTTACTTCCTCTTCTTGAGTCTGTTCGGTCAAAATAAGTCAGAAATGACTTCAAAATTTGCCACCAGCTTTCCAATCTCACAAAACGGGATTTGGCCAGCACATCAAAGTGGCATAAGTTAGGAAAGAACGACGTGCACACTGAGTTGGTAACGATCAACATGCTTTGGGATTCATATGAAACACAAAGGTTTGGTAAATGTCAGTTCATGAGCAATGCAACAGATAGAGGGTACTAGGTCTGAACGGGGAAGAGGTATTTTCTGTGATAAGATTGACAAAGAAAGTGGTTAACCAGGGATAAGCAAGGTCTTCCAAGAAGAAATCAAAGTTATCATGGCAAGTGAAGGAGCAATAGACCTCAAGGCCAGGGCCAGTGGTTTAAGTCAAGAAAGAACAGCATACGCATTAAGTGGGTGGTAATTGACGTGCTTTGGGATTCATGTAAGACACAAAGGTTTGGTAAATGTCAGTTCATGAGCAATGCAACAGATATAGGGTATTGGGTCTGAGCGAGGAAGAGGTATTTTCTGTGATAAGGGTGACGGAGAAAGTGGTCAATCAGTAAACAAGCAAGGTCTTCGAGTGGAAATCAAAGTTATCATGGGAAGTGAAGGAGCAACCGCCCTCAAAGTCAAGGCCAAAAACCAACCACTATATTTTAAACTGACAAGATTTTTCTTTGATTTGAAAGGGCAAAAAATTTCGGTTGTTCCGGAGAAATCCTCCGCAGGGGAAAGGCACCAGACAAGTTTGATTTTTGATTTTCAGGACCCGCCTGGATAATGGGATTTAATTTGAAATTCTCAGGACCCTCCTAAAAAATGGGACCTAGTTTAAAATTAAAAACAATCATGAGTAGCAAAATCTAGCATAAATGTACCGAAGAAATATAAGTTTGTTTCAAAGTTTGCATATTTAAGATATGATTCAATTAAGAGTTGTCAGGACCCTCCTGGAAAATGGGACATAGTGTAAAATTCAGAAATAGCATAATCTAGCATAAATGTATCCCAAAGGAATACAAGTTGGCTTAGAAGTTTGTATGTTCAAGATATGATTCAATTAGGAGTTTTCAGGACCCTCCTGAATAATGAGACTTAGCTTTAAGATTTCTATTAGATAACAAAATTTAGCGTAAGTTCTGGTGTAGGATAATATAATTTAGCCGTAAAATTGTCACTTTTAAGATAATACTTGATTTTTGATTTTCAGGACCCTCCTGGATAATGGGACCTAGCTTTCAAATTCTTAGTAATATTTGGTAATATGATTCAGTTTAACACTCACAGATGCGCCCAACACCAAACTAGGGCAGAAGTTTTTTTTGTTTTGTCTATTTTTAGGTAATTAGGCGCCCACCTAGAGAACAAGGGAATACATTTCAAGTTTTGGTAAACAAGTGCCCACCTGGAGAACAAGGGAATACATTTCAAATTTAGCAATCAGGCGCCCACCTGAAGAACAAGAGAATACATTTCAAGTTCAGCAATCAGGCACCCACCTGGAGAACAAGAGAATACATTCAAGTTTCAGCAATCAGGCACCCACCTGGAGAACAAGGGAATACATTTCAAATTCAGCAATCAGGCACCCACCTGGAGAATAAGGGAATACATTTCAACTTCAGCAATCAGGCACCCACCTGGAGAACAAGGGAATACATGTCAAGTTCAGCAATCAGGCGCCCACCTGGAGAACAAGGGAATACATTTTAAGTTCAGCAATCAGGCGCCCACCTGGAGAACAAGGGAATACATTTCAAGTTCAGCAATCAGGCGCCCACCTGGAGAACAAGGGAATACATTTGAAGTTTTGGTAATCAGGCTCCCACCTAGAGAACAAGGGAATACATTCAAGTTTAAGCAATCAGGCGCCCACCTGGAGAACAAAGAAATACATTTCAAGTTCAGCAATCAGGCGCCCACCTGGAGAACAAGAATACATTCAAGTTTCAGCAATCAGGGCCCACCTGGAGAACAAGGGAATACATTTCAAATTCAGCAATCAGGTGCCCACCTGAAGAACAAGGGAATACATTTCAAGTTCAGCAATCATGCGCCCACCTGGAGAACAAGGGAATACATTCAAGTTTTAGCAATCAGGCGCCCACCTGGAGAACAAGGGAATACATTTTAAGTTCAACAACCAGGAGCCCACCTAGAGAACAAGGGAATACATTCAAGTTTCAGCAATTAGGCGCCCACCTGGAGAACAAGGGAATACATTTCAAAGTTCAGCAATCAGGCGCCCACCTGGAGAACAAGGGAATACATTTCAAGTTCACCAATCAGGCGCCCACCTGAAGAACAAGATAGTATAGTTCAATTTTCAGCTTTCAAGTTCTTACTGATATTTTGTAACACGCCAAACTGGGGTAGAAGTTTTCTTTTTTTGTCTATTTTTTTGAAATCAGGCGCCCACCTGGAGAACAAAGGAATACATTTCAAGTTCAGTAATCAGGAGCCCACCTGGAGAACAAGGGAATACATCCAAGTTTCAGCAATCAGGAGCCCAGCTGGAGAATAAGGGAATACATTCAAGTTTCAGCAATCAGGCGTCCACCTGGAGAACAAGGGAAAACAATTTGAGTTTTAAGGGAAAGCAGTTCAAGTCTCAAAGGAAAATAGCTCAAGTTAGAAGTGGCAGAAGCTCGTGGCAGGAAGGCAAGTCAAAAGACGAGATGATCAATGGAAGTGACTCAGTCCAAAATTAAAAAAAAATAAGAAAAGAAAAAGGAAAAAGGGAGTGAAGCCAAAATGCAAAAGCTGAAACAAGAGGCAGATTGCTCAAGACATCACTGAGGTCACAAGCACTACATGTCCGGTCTTGATCCAAAAGCTAAAGAAGAACGAGCTAGCACCTGCAGCTAACAAGCGTTGTGGTTCAAATTTAAAGTCTGCATGAAGAACCATTCAAGACTCAAGATCAAGCTTCAGAAGATTTATAGATAGGAATCTTCTAACCCGTAGTTGACAAGCTTAGCTAGTCTTTTTCATGTTTTGATTTTTGATGTAATAACGGGACTGCGGACCGGAACCTCAACGGAACGGCACCTCGATCGGCTCTCCACCTCAGCATACTCCGTCATCTCACTCATCTCTGAACTACACGTGGCCTGATTCCTTTATAGCCAAGGATATGTAGGCAGCTCAGATACCAGGGCTCGGTCACATTCCTCTCTCTCTTAGTTTTAGTCTCTCCAAATAAGGGCCGGGTCAAAAAACCTGTCTAGTTGTTCTTTGCTTGAAAATAAGTCGTCTTTCCAATCAAAGAGAGGCCGTTGTAGACATGTGATTTTTGATCCTCCCCAAGATTTTTCACATTTTAGCGTAAAATATTTAATTTAGGCATAATATAGCTATTTCAACTCATTTTTACATTTTTACTTTATTTTATTACAAGAAAACAAAAATTACAAAAAATAGGTTCATTAATATTTTGTAGTCATTTTTAATCTTGGAAAAATACCAAAAAAATGGTTTTGTTTTAATGGTCAGTCTTATTTTAATAATTATTTTTACTTAAGTAGAGCTAATTAATATTTTTATAATACTTTTAGTTAATTAAGTTAATTTTAAACATAGCTAGTCACAAAGGCCCAAGTTTCTAGCCCATTCCTAAAGCTCAATATCCAATACCCATTAAGCTAATCCTAGGGACCATTCTAGACTCTTCTTTGGAACAAAAAATAAATAAAAAGACCCTAAGGACCTAATACACAAAAGACCTAGGGACTAATTGGCAAAATACACAAAAAATAACCTAAAACCCTAAACCTATAAAAGGACCTAACCTAAAATGCCTAAGGGCTATCAGAAAAAAAACACACAAAGAGTTGTGAATACACAAATATTCGGGATCCGCCGTTTTCCTATCTTCAGCAAAGGGAACTCACACAAAACCTAGGCTTCATCATCTTCCTCAAATAAAACCCTAGAGGACCCCAATCTTGAAGACCAAGAAACCATTTCCATGGTTTTCGGCTGAACCAAAACAACACCTCAAGCCCATCAGCGATCCCCACTAGCCCCACCCATCTCCAGATCTCTCTCTCACAAGGGGAAGCAGCCCGTCGCCCTCACCAAGCTCACTCTTATCACCATCGTTTCCACCTTCAACCAAACCGGCCACCACGCACAGAACCCTCCTCCGCACGATCGCAGAACATCTTCAAACCATCGTCTTCAAATCTGATTGTGGACCACCATCCTTCAGCTTCCTCCCTTAATAGCTGCATCTCTCTTGTTTTTTTGGGTCTCATCGCCATCGCCAGCGGGTCCTCAGCAATGTCTATTTCCATTTAATGCTAGTCGTTTCAAGCTGCCCTGTTATTGACTTGAGGTTTAAAGATGCCATACTACGAATATAAGAAATGGTCGTGATTTCATGGGGGATTTTGTCAATTAATATGGTCGCTGGTGAGGTTCTGTTTAATGGTTCTGGTCCCGTTTGAGATTTCCGACGAGACATTCCAATATTGATCTTGTCCGTGGTTTTGAAATTTCAGATTTTGCTACTGAGGTCCAATTCTCTACCTTGTTGCCTTAATATTTTTATCTATTGGAATGAAAATGGCATGGATTTCCTATGAACTGTGTGTTATTTTGTTGAATTGCTTGTGACTATACCATCGATATTATTACCTATTAGAATTGTTGTTGCATGTTTGTTTAATCTCTGGTTCTTACTAGTTTGCTAAGAGTATCAGATCTTCACTTTACTAAATTTGTTTCATCTTGAGCACAATACTTTTAAAGGTGTTAGTAATTCTCAAATATGTTTCCTTTGTAAATTCGTTGACTTCGTTGGTGAGTTATGGATTGAAATTGTTCCTTCTGTTGCTTTTCGAGGTTTTAATTATATTCCGTTGTTGTACATATTGTGAAAAAATTGGTTTGGCTTAAACTAATCAGAAAATAGCTTGACTGTAGGAGTAATTGGAGCTAAAAGGACACAAGCATTAAAATCCTTAGAGATCGAGGTGCGCTCGCGTGACATGATTATGATTCTAAAAAAACCGGAGTATACGTTCGCGCAACCTCGGCTAAATTTTTCTTAATAATAATAAAGTGTTATTAATTATGGACACGTTCGCATGACACAATTTTTGACACGCCGAACAAACAGGTACACGTACGGTGACCAGTTTCTAGATAATTTTTAATCAAAAGGGGGAAAATGCACATAGGTCCTAAAAATGAGTAATTACACATTTTGATTAAGCCAAGTATGATCAAAGCGACCATGCTAGATACACGGAACCCGGGAATGCCTAGCACCTTCTCCCAGGTTAACAGAATTCCTTACCCAGATTTTTGTGTTCGTAGACCTTAATTGAGAGTCAATTTCCTCGATTCGGGATTCTAAACCGGTGACTTGGGACACCATAAATTATCCCAAGTGGCGACTCTGAATTTTAATAACAAATAATCCCATTTCGATTGTCACTTTAAGTTGGAAAAAACTCCCTTATACTCATTTCCCTTTCGGGTGGAGGTAAAAAAGAGGTATGACATCATGTTATGGCGGTAACTACAAGAAGTGGACGAGGCGGTGATGTGAATGCCTCCAAACAAAAAGAAATTTTGAGTGATGAAGTTGAATTGCAAGAAGATGAGATTCCTTTGGTGGTTGAAAATATGATTGATGAGAATGTGAATGAGGACATGAGGATTGATATCCAAGATATTGAGGTGGAAACTCAAAATGATGTGAACTCGTCTAGGGAACACGTAATAGACATGCCAAAACCTGTTGTGCCTAAAACCAAGGCTCCTTTGCCAAGGCCACCTCTACCTTATCCTCAAAGGCTCGTTAAGCAGAAAAATGAGAATCAGTTTAAGAAGTTTATTGACATGATGAAGAGCTTATCCATTAATGTGCCTTTGGTGGAGGCTTTAGAGAAAATGCCGAGTTATGTTAAATTCATGAAGGACTTGGTGACAAAGAAAAGATCCATAGATTGTGAAACTATCAAGATGACCCACAAAGTTAGTGCAATAGTGCACTCATGGCCCCGAAGCTATAAGATCCCGGTGCTTTCACCATTCCTTGCACCATTGGGAGTGTGGACTTTGCAAAAGCTCTATGTGATTTGGGGGCAAGTATCAACTTGATTGCCTACTCAGTTTTCAAGACTTTGGGTATTGGGCAACCAAGGCCGACTTTCATGAGATTGCAAATGGCGGATAGAACTATGAAGAGACCATTGGGTATTATTGATGATGTTCTTGTTCGGGTGGACAAATTTATCTTGCCAGCTGACTTTGTAATCTTGGATTGTGAGGTAGATTATGAGATTCCAATCATATTGGGAAGACCTTTCCTTGCTACTGTGAAGGCCTTAGTTGATGTGGAAGTAGGGGAACTCACCTTCTGGGTGGGTGATAAGAAAGTGGTCTTTTATATCTGCAAGTCAATGAAGCAGCCCAACAGTTCTGAAGATAGTTGATGATACCAGTGTAATGATCAATGTGGAGGACCTTCTAGAAGAAATTTTGTTGAATTTTGTAAATGAGGATGATGGCCGAGTGGAGTGCGTGAATGCCTTACATGGAATGGGCTCTTATTCTTATGAGCCTAGGAAACTCTCTTTGGATATTGAGAATAGGAAGACTACACCAACAAAACCTTCAATCGAGGAACCCCTAGTGTTGGAGTTGATATCGTTGCCTCCACACCTCATGTATGAATTCTTAGGCCCTAGTTCAACTTTGCCAGTTATTATTTCCTCTTGTCTTACTAACATGCAGGTTGATGACACATTGGCGGTGCTTCAAAAGCATAAGAAGACAATTGGATGGACCTTAGATGATATTCGAGGGATAAGCCCTGCATTCTGTATGCACAATATTATTCTGGAAGATGATGCAAAGCCCTTCTTGGAATATCAAAGGAGGTTGAACGAGGCAATGCAAGAAGTTATAAAAAAGGAGGTGATCAAGTGGTTGGATGCCGGGGTTGTGTACCCCATCTCTGATAGCTTTTGGACTTCGCCGGTGTAAATGTGTGCCGAAGAAGGGTGGTATGATCGTGGTTATAAATTCGCAGGATGAGTTGATTCCAACAAGAACTGTCACCGGGTGGAGGGTATGCATGGACTACCGCAAGTTGAATAAATTGACCTGCAAGGATCACTTTCCATTGCCTTTTCTTGATCAGATGTTAGATCGACTTGCTGGGCGTGCCTTCTACTGCTTCTTGGATGGGTATTCTGGGTACAACCAAATTTTGATTGCTCCGGAAGATCAGGATAAGACCACCTTCACTTGTCCATATGACACCTTTGCCTTTTCTAGGATGCCATTTGGGTTGTGTAATGCACCGGCTACATTTCAGTAGTGTATGATGGCCATTTTCACCGATACGGTGGAAGATATTTTGGTGGTGTTCATGGATGACTTTAGTGTTATGGGTGAATTGTTTGATGAATGTTTAAGAAATCTTGATAGAGTGTTGGACCGTTGTGAAGAAACCAATCTTGTTATTAATTGGGAGAAATGCCATTTCATGGTTGAGGAGGCCATAGTTCTTGGGCATAAAATTTCAAAGCATGGTATAGATGTGGAAAAAGCAAAAATAGATGTGATTTCAAAGCTCCCTCCCCCTACTTCTGTCAAGGGAGTTAGAAGTTTTCTTGGGCATGCGGGGTTCTACCGGAGATTTATCAAAGACTTTTCGAAGGTAGTAAATCCCTTGTGCAAGTTATTGGAAAAAGATGCCAAGTTCGTGTTCGATGAGAGATGTATGCAAGCTTTTGAACTTCTCAACCACAAGTTGACCACCACTCCTATTATTATCGCACCCAATTGGAGCTTGCCTTTCGAGCTTATATGTGATGCGAGCGATGTTGCGGTTGGGGCGGTCTTGGGTCAAAGAGTGAACAAAAGTTTTCATCCGATGTACTATGCGAGCAAGACAATGAATGATGCTCAAGTGAACTACAGGTGGCTGAGAAAGAGCTTTTGGCTATTGTGTTCGCGATGGAGAAATTTCGACCATATCTCATGGGTGCCAAGGTCATAGTTCACACCGATCATGTCGCACTCTGGTACTTGATGATGAAGAAGGATTCCAAAGCTAAAATGATGCGATGGGTCTTGTTACTTCAAGAGTTTGATTTGGAGATTGTGGACCAGAAGGGTAGTGAAAACCAAGTGGCGGACCACTTGTCTCGGTTGGAGGAGGAGGGGAGGCCTCGTGATGGCGTAGAGATCAATGATTCATTTTCCGATGAGCAACTCCTTTCTGTGTCGCTGAATGGTATGCCATGGTTTGCGGACGTTGCTAATTTCCTTGTGACTGGTATAATCCTGTGTGAGCTCTCTTCTAACCAAAGGAAGAAGCTCAAACGGGATAGTTTGGACTTCTATTGGGATGAGCCGTACTTGTTCAAGTTCTGCACGGATGGTGTGATCCGAAGGTGTGTCTCGGAGGAGGAACAATTAAGTATCTTAGAGGCTTGTCATTCGTCTCCCTATCGTGGCCATCATGGCGGGGCGAGGACGGCTTCCAAAGTTCTTAGTTGTGGGTTTTATTGGCCAACATTGTACAAAGATGCAAGTGAACTTGTGAAGAGATGTGACGAATGTCAAACAGCGGATGGAATTTCAAAGAAAGAAGAGATGCCTCTCAATACCATTCTTGAATTTGAAATTTTTGATGTATGGGGCATTGATTTTATGGACCCTTTTGTTAGCTCGTATGGGAACACATACATTCTTGTGGTGGTTTACTATGTTTCAAAGTGGGTTGAAGTCGTGGCTTTACCCAACAATGAGGCCCGGAGTGCTATTACATTTCTCGAGAAGAGCATTTTTACAAGGTTTGGCACTCCTCGTGCAATCATAAGTGATGGGGGGTCTCATTTTTGTAATAGAGCTTTTGACACTTTGCTTGCAAAGTATGGTGTCAATCACAAAGTTTCTACTCCTTATCATCCTCAGGTGAGTGGGCAAGTTCAAGTCTCAAACAGGGAAATCAAGAGTATATTGTCAAAGACGATCAATGCAAATAGAACTGATTGGCCAAAGAAGTTGGATGATGCTCTATGAGCTTATAGGACTACTTATTGACTACGATTGGTATGTCTCTATATCAGTTGGTGTTTGGGAAAGCTTGCCTTCTACCGGTTGAGTTAGATCACAAGTCTATGTGGGCTTTGAGGAAGCTGAATCTTGAATGGGATATGGCAGCAAATCTTCGTTTGGAGCAGCTTAATAAACTTGATGAATTCCGATTCCATGCCTACTCCAATTCATCCTTGTACAAGGACAAGATGAAGTACCTTCATGATAAATATGCTCGTAACAAGGAGTTCAAAGTGGGTGATTTGGTTCTCTTGTTCAATTCTCGGTTACGTCTGTTTTCGGGAAAGTTTAAGTCGAAATGGAGTGGACCTTTTGAAGTGGTGTTTGTTACTCCGTTTGGTGCACTTGACTTGAAGAACAAAAATGGGGAGATTTTCAGAGTTAATGGGCACAGGGTCAAGCACTACTTGGGAAAAATTGATGACAGTCACGTGGTGGCACTACTCCATCTAAAGTGATTTGATAGTAACCTGCGGCGTGCCACGACGTTAAATCAGGAGCTTCTTGGGAGGAAACCCATATGTCTTTCTTTTTGTTTTTGTTTTTTTTATTTTCTTTGTAGTATAGGATTTGCTTTTGGACTAACTGGTTGTGAGATGTGTGTAGGATTATTTTGATGCAGTGCAGGACCAAGTTGGGAAAAATGTGCACTCTCTGAAGTTTGCACTGCGGCCGCATTGCATTTCTTGTGGCCTCAATAGCCTCAGTGCGGGGGAAACATTTCAATGCGATCCACATAGTTGATTGGTCAAAAAATGGGGTTCTCTGAAGTTTTCCACCACGGCCGCAGCAATGCAATTTGTGCGGTCCGCGGTGGACCACTGCGGTCGCACAACATTTCTTGCGGTCTTCTATGGAAGTCTCCCCAGTGCCTCATATTTCTGATTACCGCAGACCGCGGTCCCATTTTTTGCGATCCGTGGTGGGTAGGTGTAGTGGGTCCCAGGTTCTTTTTCTATAAATAGGACCTCAGGACCTCATTTCAAACTTTTCGATCCTTTGCTCTCAATAGTAAAAAAAGTATAGTTCATCACGCCTAGCTGTACGAATTTAATTGCTGAGTATCATTCATCTACATTGCATCTCATTTATGGTACTTTTAATCTTTCCCAAGATTTTAAATGTGTTTTATTTTCTTTTTTAAATAGTTAGTTCTACGATTCTTCTTCCCTTTTTCTTTAATTTTCTAGGTTAGGGTTTCATAAGTTTTTTAGATTAGGACTAAATAGTTAAAAATACTGATTGATCACCTAGGGGATCAATAGTAGGTAAAAAATAGACTAAAAATATGAAGAAATTTGAAACCCTTGGTTGGTGTAGCTGGTATAACTTACAACGGTCCATGGTGGATTTATTATGGTCTGCGGTGCTTCTCCGCAGTCCGTAATGACATTTTGTGCGGACCGTGGTGGTGAAACTTCTGAAAGTTGAGAATTGAGAACCGCAGTCGCGATGGATTTTCTATGGTCCATGGTGCCTTAATGCGGACCGCGGTACCATTTTGTGCGGTCCGCAGTGGACTT
The DNA here is from genome assembly GCF_000715075.1 of Nicotiana tabacum. Classification (NCBI taxonomy): domain Eukaryota; kingdom Viridiplantae; phylum Streptophyta; class Magnoliopsida; order Solanales; family Solanaceae; genus Nicotiana; species Nicotiana tabacum. Next base: position 22,852,283 of record NC_134099.1, on the reverse strand, counting down.
TATCAGAGAGTGGATAGTCTGACCCCCACCTCAATGCGGACCGCGATGCTATTTTGTGCAGTCCGCGGTGGTCCCTTTGCGGCCGCACTGCATTTTGTGTGGTCCGCAGTTTGCAACTATTTTCTTTTGTATCTGCAATTGTTTTCCTTTTTTATTCTTCTGATACTGTGATACTAACAAGCTTCAACTGAATTCCACTTATAGACAATGGTTCAATCACGAGGCGGTGGTAGAAAATAACAGGGAAAAGGAGAGTCCTCTCGAGGTAGAGGACAAGGCATGATAAAATTGACTCCCAATTCCGGCAAGCTATCAAAAATACCAGGAAGATAATAAGGACTGCTGATAGAGTTGTTTCCCATTCGGCGAGTGAGTATGTGCCCTCCTAGGAAGCGTCCAACTTAGACTCCGTGCCAGAATATGTTCCTGACTGGCCGGAGAGGCACAAATTGAGAGATACACCTCCAAGCTCTCCTACTGCCCAAATGTCAGTGCAAATTTCTTCTGAGTCGTCTCAGGGTTTAGCTGCGGGAAGTGACAGTGCCTCTTCTACCTCACCTACATCTTCAATACCCGGTAAGGATCCCGTAAAAGAAGAAGGAGGGGGTGAGCCCCAACTAGGAGGAGTAAAGAGAACTAGGAAACCGGAATCATGGCAATATAGGTTTGTGAGTAAAGTGGCCTACCACAAGTTCGGAGAATGGTGGCCCGAGAGGAAGTTGATACCTGAGCGGAAATTTATTACAAAGGACCTTTTGCCTCACAACCCCAATGTGCTGAGGCAACTCAGAGAGAGAGAGCAGGTTGGGACTATTTTATAGGCCACGTGGAGGATGCCAATGAGCACTTAGTCAAGGAGTTCTACACCAATATAGCCCACATCAAAAAGGGCACTACAATGGCTAAGGTGCGAAATCTAAAAATAAAGTTTGATGGAAAAACGATCAATGACTACCTGGGCTTCCTAGAGGAGGATGAGACATTGTACTTAGAGAATGTAGCTTTGGGTGAGGATGCTCGTCCGTGGTTAGCAGAGTACTTGGCAATCCCAAGTACCACCCCAGCATGGTTGACCACGGGAGTAAAAATTTTGAGGAGAACCCTGAACTTCGAAGCAAAAGGGTGGGAGACATTTGTATGGAGCAGGCTAGACCCCACCACTAATGAGAACTCTCTTCCTATCTCCTGGACAATTCCAGTAGCTTCTATCATGGCGGGGTACGCGATCAACAACGGGAATATGATGTCGAGGGTGATCACACGGGTGGTCAATGAAGGTGATAGATCATACCCCTTCCCAAATTTCTTGTCCATGTACTTTGAGGATCAGGATGTAGAAAAAAGGAGATTCGATGTGAAGATGAAGCCAAAGGCCCCCTTTTCCGGGTACAACCTACAGGGTGATGGCAACCCCAAAGGCAAAGATTCGAAAGGCAAATCCATTGCTTCTACTAGCCAGTCTGAAGAGTCAGTAGTAGTAGTGGCTCCTACGTAGCCTCTTTCAGCCATCCCGCACATGACCTCAGGACCCTCCACTTATATAGTTCTAGATATCCCCTCATCCGCAACATACCCTTTGACTGCCACCGCTTGAGCCAGACCCTTGCCATTATCAACAACTGGATGTAGGCAGCCACTTCTAAGTTGTCTGTACTTTTACCTCGGTGGCAGTCCAGTCGGTACCCCCTCAGCCGCAGGTCCCACAGTCAGTGGAAGACACTCTCAAGGAGCTTTTGGAAAACCAGAAGAAGCTCCTAGAGAACCAGCAATTAATATTGGATGCTGTGGGTTCTCATGGCAAAACATTAAACTAGTTGACCAAAGAAACAAAGAAATTGAGAAAGACTCGGGCATCCAAGGAGTCGGTGAAAGAGATGAGGGTGGAGGTGGAGAAATTGAAGGCTGGTCACTTGCCTTTAGACCTTTTATTGCATGACTCGGCTCCAGCAGCCCAACCAGAGCAGGAGAAGGAGACAACGAGGCCAGCAAAGAGGAAGAGGGTGATTCCCCATGCTGATGATGCTGTGATAGAGTTAGAGGATTTGCAGGGAGGATCCTCTAGCCAGCCTCAGGCCCCAATGCAGGCCCAGAACCCAGTACAGGTCCTAGTGGAGACACAGGTTATAGGGAGCCAGTCACAGGTTCCTGAGCATTCCGTGGACCCAGGGACCCAGACTCATGATCTTATGCAGACGGAGGGCCAATAGGGAGTTTTCTTTTTACTCTCTATCTTTTATTGTTCTTATTTTGGTTAGTTAGCATTGAGGACAATGCTAGCTCTCATTTGAGGGGGTAGGCCCTATTTTGGATGATTTGGGTTGTATATATGACATTACTTTCTTTTTATTATGCTTTCTTTTTACTTTTGGTATGTACATAATTTTACCATTTTAGTTCACTTTTTGTACTTTGCAACTTTGGTCTGTATATAAAGCTACTTTCTGATGTATATATTCATTCCCCCTTATGTTTATTCATCTAAATCCCCTCTTGTACATATTCATTCTACTTTCCGCATTTTTTCTTTCATAGCTTCTTATTTCATTTTGATAGCTTCTTATTTTGAGTTTTGCGTTCAATAAGCCTTTGGTTTTCTTAATGCCACGGTTCTTTCCAAAGGTGGAATTTGTGTGAACCGGTTGGTTCTTCCCGATGATGGATGGCATGACAACCTTCTTAAGGGTTTGAGTCTGTTTTCTTTTGCTTTTTGTGTAAATAATAGCTATTTAGTAAGGGTGCCTCAAGCAAAGCTTCACTTGGGTCTAACACATTTTCCTTTGATCCTATGGTCAATAACAAATTGTTGTGTATAGGATGGTAAAAGTTGTGACCTTGAGACTCTTGTATTGGCCGATAATCATCAAGTGGTTTTTCGGGACCATTCATTTTGCTCAAATCTTAGCTAAGGTTGTTATGGGCCCCCGACTGTCTCTTTAGGAATCCTATAGCTTGTGTGGTGAGAATTTGAAGTGCAAGTCCAAGTCCTGAGCCATTAGTCTAGAACTTGCCATGAATGTTTGTCTAGGAGAAATTCTAAGTGTAGTTTGACTTGAGATATGATTATAGGCTCTCCTTGATCCAAATTATGTCTTGAAAACTTCCATAGCCTACCAATGATAATATCCCTAGTCAACCCTTTTGAGCCATAGACCTTTTTCTTTCAAAAAACTACGATACAAGCCATTACCCGTTCTAAAAATACCCTCTCTTAGCACCCGATCTTTCCTTAGCACGAGGCAAATGTATAAGGTTGGGGGGAGGGACGAGGAATAAAATAAAGTGGTAAAAAAGGTACAAAATGAAGAAAAAGAAAAATCAATGAAAAAGAAAGAAAATCAAAAAGTCAAAAAGAATGCTCAATGTAGAAAAATGAAGGGATTCAATAAAAGTAAAGAGATGAAAGGTGTGGAAAGTTGAGAAAGGAGAAAAATGTTTAATATGAACAAGAAAGAGTGACAGTGTGTCTCTCTAACCCCTAAGAAAGAAGTTAATGACTCAAAAAGTCAAGATAATGTGTGCCAAAATAAAACAAATGAAGTGCTTAAGGGAAGATGGAACCCACCTAGACCAAATATTTCCTACCCTAAACCAAAATCCTTCACTATATCTCCACAAAACCCCTATATGATCTTGAGTTGAATGAAGCATACATTAGTGGTGACTCACAAAAGTGGCAAGCTTATGGTACTTAGAGCCGGACTTGTGACCTTTCTTTGAGAGAGATGAGTGTATTTTTCACAATTCCTAGTTCTGAGTGCTACAATCTAAAAGTGAGGGTTGCTTAGGGAAAGTTTAGGAGTATGAGTTTGGGTTCCACAATGACCAAAGTAGTAGAAAGAGTTTCTTTGATGGGTTGAGTCAACTCTTGATGCTCTTGTGTCGCACTAAAACCATGGTGCTTCGAAGGTCGAATGTTGTTAAGGATACATTTGAATTGAGGGCAATTGTTAGTCCCAATTGATGCTAGATGAGGTCACTTTAGGTCAAGTGAATTTGCTTGGATTTACTATTAATAGGTGGGTCTTATTTTGTTTGCTTGAGGACAAGCAAAAGATTAAGTTTGGGGGAGTTTATAACTAGGGATTCTAGTTCATTTTACACTCCTTTTTACTTGAGTTTTTTGGTTAAACTAAAATATTTTATTTAACCAAGTATATCAATATGTACAAAGGACTCATTGGACTTATGAGTCAGCTCTTAGTAATCTCTATAATTATTCTAATTATTCCTTATCTAGCTAACTTCTATAACTATTATCAATAACTAGTGATAACATGATTAACTCTTTAACATCTATACTGGGTAACTGTTCAGGCCATCCAATTGTTGCTGCCATTTGACATTCTTCTGACCATATATATGTAGTTGCATTGTAATCTCCTTGATCATCTGCCTGCTTTCTCGTCTCTGATTTATGAATCTTCTTGCATTCCTCTCAGCCCATATGTGGTATATCTTGCTGCAAATAAGAAACCAATGATACCTTCTCTTGCTCGAAAGTTATTAGTTCTCTTGCATGCCCACATGGCCTCATCATCCCATCCTTTGACTGGTCTTTTCTCCCCTAACCAGTGTAGCAACGAGATCCATATACGCTTTGAATAATCGCAACAGAAGAATAGATGCTCCAATGTCTTTACTGCATTTGTGTTACATAGAACACAGTCTTGCATCACTTTAATTTCCCATTTCTGTAGTCTGTCCACTGTTGATAACTTTTTATGAACTATCAGCCATAGAATAAACTGATGCCTAGGAATAATTCTTTTCACTAGGGCCAAATTTTTCCATGAAACCTTTGGAGATGTAGGTATAAAGGATTGATAGGCCTTCTTGATGCTGAACTTCTCTCTATCTTCAAATGATTCAAGGCTATCCATCACATTCCCAGATTGAGTCAACCATTTCTTTGCATCAAATATCTTCCTCACTAACCAGCAGGCTTGGCTTGGGGATGGCATATTGTTCAGCTCCTTGCCCTTTATGTATATACTATGGATTCATTGAACCCACAGTTTGTCCTTCTTTTTACCCACTGCCCACTATTAAGGCTCTTCTTGAGTATTCATTACTCCAGTCCACAAGAAATTCCTGCATACATTTGTCACCATAGTCAAAATCTTCTTAGGCAATAGGAACACTTGGGCCCAATATGTCTGCATCTCGAATAGGAACTTAGTGGTCCAAAATTGAATTCTAGAAATTATCTTTTCAACCAAGGGTAGACACTGATGGATAGAAAGTTTCCTTGAATACAATGGAATACCTAAGTATTTGAATGGCATCTCCCTAATAGTGAAATGCATATCTTGCATTATCTGAGCTTTAAACTCTTGTGTCACTCCTGCAGTATAGAATGAACTCTTCTCCAGATTGTCCTTCAGTCTAGAAACACTAGAAAAGTGCTCAAATTCTTGCATCATGAGTAGAATAGAAACCCTGTCTGCCCTGCAACACATCATTAAATCATCCGCAAAGCAAATATGAACTATTTCCTTTTTTGCACATCTTGGGTGATAGTTAAAATCAAGGTTGTTCCTTAGTTGCTTGAAGGATCTATTTATGTACTCCATATCTATGACAAATAGATATGGGGACATGGAGTCCCCTTGTCTCAACCCTCTCTTAGCATGAAATATAGAAGTTAGACCACCATTTAGAAGCAATGAATAGCTGACTGCAAAAACACAATTCATGATCAAATTGACCAGCTTCTGAGGAAATCCAAATTCCATCCGCACTTACCTCAGGAAATCCCAATTCAGAGAATCATATGCTTTTTTGATATCTACTTTTACTAGGCATCTAGGAGATACTCATTTTTTCCATAGCCCTTCACTAACTCATGGGCTACAATCACATTGTCCAGAATATTTCGACATTCAATGAATGCAGATCGAGATGGACCTACCAGGTAATCAACCATGGGTTTTATTTTTATAGTTAGCACCTTTTCAACAATCTTATAGACAGTACTACAACAGCTATAGGTCTGAAATCTTTAGCATAAGATGGACAAGAAACCTTAGGAACCAAGGTATTGTGGTATAGTTTACCTCCCTTTACAGTTTGCCATTGTCAAAAAATTGTAAGATGGGCTTAATCATGTCTTCTCCTACTGTCTCCCACTGTGCTTTGAAGAATTCAGCTGTAAATCCATCTATACCAGGGGCTTTATCATTTGGAAGGTCTTTAACAACTTGGATTATATCTTCTCTAGTAACTGGTTTTAGTAATTCTTGCTGCTGGATCAATGAAAGGCATGGACCATCTCTAGCAATATTAGTATCAATATAAGGCATTAGTGACACAACATCTCCCAGCAACTGCTTATAATATTCCAAAAATTGTTGTTGCACCAAATCTAGCTCTGAGAGAGGACTCCTTGATCATTGAAAATAGAAGATATCTTGTTCCTGGCTTGTCTTGCTTTCAGTTGTGCATGAAAATACTTGGTGTTGGCATATCCATATGATATCCATATCGCTCTAGACTTCTGCCTTAGTATTTGCTCTTGAATTCCCATCCACTTTTCTAACTGAGTAAGTAGTTCTTTCTTTTCAGCTATTAACTGATTATTGAACATGTCATTGGCCATTTGGTTCTGCACTTCCTGCACCTTCTGTTGTAAGTTTTCAACTCTAATCTCTATGGTAGACATCTCTTTGTTCATCACCCTTGTTTCACTTTGCAATGCCTTAAGCTTCATCAATAGTCTATACATATGGCATCTAGTGATGTTTTGATCCCAACATTGTTTTACAGCTTCCTTAAATGAGTCCTACTTGATTAGTACATTGAGGAGTCTGAAAGGTCTTTTCAACTTTTGTCGAGGGATCAATGTTCTAATAACAATGGGAGTATGATCTGAGCATTCTGGATTATAGTGAATAGCCTCCAGATTTCTATATACTTGAAACCACTTATCATTACCCATCACCCAGTCAATATAGCTATAAATTCTATCATCTCCATCTCTCTTATTACACCATGAGTATTTCCAACCTTTTCTATTAACTTGGCCCAGTCCAATATCAGTAACAAAAGATTGAAATTCAACTATTTCATTTACATGTACTGGCAGCCCATCTATCTTCTGTGGAGAGAATAGCATTGAAATCACCAAGAATAATCCAAGGCTCAATAGTATAAGTGCTAATGTGCCTTAGTTCTTCCCATAGTACCCTTCTGCCCACTGCAATATTGTACCCAAATACAAAGGGCATCTTGCATTTGAACTGAGAGTTCTTATCTTCAACAGAGCAGTGTACCACCTGTGGGGTACTTTTCAAAATAGTAACAGTTACACAGCTTTATCTCCAGCATAGCAATATTCTACCATTTGGGACTTGAGTATTATCATAATGAAACCTCCAATCTGTATGAAATTTTCTAGTATTTGTTTTGGCATATTTTTGTCTAACTTTTGTTTCTAGACGTCCTATTAAGTAAATTTTATTCTTGAGCAAAACGTTTTTGAATTCTTTTTGCTTAAAGAGCTTGTTTATCCCCTAATATTCCATGATCAGAAAATCAAGGGGGAGGTTGGGAAATCGGACCATCCCTCTGCAACTTTCCAGTATTACCTTTTCTGCTCCCCTTAATTCTTCTACTTGCAGGTTCTCCATCTTTAAGTATAGCTTACTGAATTGATTGAGATCTAATTCATTATCTGACTCTTCATCTGTCTGTGGGATCTCCTTACTTCCTTGAAACACTACCACTTTCTTCCCTCTAAATTGAACTTGGGAAGGGGCAGTGTGAGTATCACTGTTGTAGGAGTGTGAACTTGGGAAGGGGCAGTTTGAGTTTCCTCCTAGTATATCACTGTTGTAGGAGCTGTTGGTTTTTCTATCTTAGCTTTTGGTTTAGGCTTCCATACTTTCCTAGTGTGTTTATCTTGATTGGGATTCTTGATAAAGCCTTGTCGTCTGTGCTTCTATTTTGGACAATTCTTCTTTTGGTGTCCAACCTGCATACACTCTTGACATAGAGCAGGATTCCATTCATACTCAATCTTTTGGCTCCAAATACCACCATCTGGGACTTCAACATTAACATATTTAGGTAATATTTGGGTGATATCCATCTCAATTAGAACTCTTGCATAAGATATCCTTTCACCTTTAGCTGTTAGAACATCAGTGCACATAGGTTTACCTAGGAAGCTAGCAATTCTCCCTAGGTTTTGTTCAGACCAATATAGGAGTGGCAATCTAGGGAAACACACCCATATTGGTAATATACACATTGCTTCCTTATGCAACTGAAATTCTGGACTCCATTGTTTCAGAATCATTGGCCTATTCCTAAATGTGTAAGGCCCATTTTGTATTATGCAGGCTTTGTCCTCTTCAGATTCAAATTGAAAAAAGTAGTACCCATCATCATGCAGAAAGACCCTAGGTGTGTTCACAAAATGCCAAACCCCATATACAAACTAAAGCATTTCCTTGAATTTGGGGTTCATCCAAACACATACCCAATAAGCGCACATTGCCACTTCTATTTTTGTTTATCAATCTCCTGCTTATTCAATTGCACAACCTTGATCCCATCTTTCATCACTGGAGGATAGAATTTGATTTTCATACCTTGATTTTGTGTTCGATTATTCTTCACCACTTCTGCCAGTGCTGGCATTGCATGTGGCGTCTCTGTTGCAAAGGTCAATTTCCGGGCAGGTTGGGTATGAACTTCTTTTCCATTTTTAACTTGCTGGGTTCCCTTTTGTCAGCCTAACTCTAGGTCCTTACTAACTAGCTAGCCAGCTATGTTGGGGCCAGATTTTGCTGTACCCCTGAAGCTGGAGTGATTTGCCTCACTGATTTGTCAGATTCTGATTTTTGGATCGATTCCTCTGTTGGCTGAACTTTAGGGTTCAACTCTTGTAACTTTCCATGAGAAGATGCTATTTGTGTATCCTTCTCTTCTGTCTCCTGGGGAGGGCGTTGAATCTGAGTGGGTTTTGGATTAGTAATTTTTTTAGTAGTGGTTGGGGTATAAACTTAAAGGGCTCTCCTTTTCCGACGAGCCATGGTGGTGGTGCACGTTAGCAGACCTTGCTTAACATACACCTGTGGACTTTCTATCTCCTCTCTCTAAACCCCTTCCCCTCTCAAACAGAGATCTAAGCGTACGTTCTTTTTTTTTTACTTGAGGTTTGATTAAAAATGTATACAAAATAGTCCCAAAGGCTTACATATTGTACCTGTTTGCAGGGTTTGGTAAAAAAGGTGACAATTAGTCAAAACTTGCTCAAAAAGGAATGAAACACACAAGTACCAAGAACAAGTCCAAGCATAATTAAAACAGATCCACTACGGCCGCAATCCATCTAGTACAGTCCATGGTGAGGAGATGTAGAGAGGTGCAGTTTTTGGTAACTCAAGCACTGCGGCCGCAAACCATTTTGTGTGGACTGCAGTAGCCTCACTGCGGCCGCTATTCATTTTTTACGGTCCGCGGAGATGAGATTCAGAGAGTTATGAAAAATGGAGATTGAAGCCAACGCGGTCCGCAAGCCATTTTGTGTTAACCGCATCGAAGCCACCGCGACCGCGGTGCATTTTATGTGGACCACGGTGGCTAGATTCAGAGAATGATCAATTAAGCCAAGAAGCCTCATTACGGTCCGCGGTGCATTTTGTACGGACCGCACTACCTTGTAAAGGGTATTTGTGTCTAGAAAATTTGGCGTATAATTAAATAGTTTCTTTTCACATTTTTAGGTCATCTTTTGTAATCTAACTTTCAGCTGAGCACGTAAACGGTGGTGTTTGACTATTTTGAGTAATTTTATAGTGGGTTTATCATTGAATCTTCAATTATTAGCTTGTAATTGAATCTTATGGGTTATTCTTCATCTATTTCTCTATTTTCTTTCATTATTATGGGTAGCTTGACCTATTATCTAGGGTTGTGGTTCAATCCTAGTGTGGGTATTTGATGGGTCTTTTGATTTACGGCTTAGATATTTATGGGTAGTTGATATTTGGACTGATTTGTGTTTTTCATGTTGAATTAGCGGTTGCAAACACTAATTTGTACCTATTTGACTTCAGCTCTTCTTGAGAAAGAGAGATTGAGTCTAGAAAAATCAGTCCAACAAGAAATTTGGGTATAATCAAGAGATTGATAGCCTCAATTAAAGGGTTAAACCTACAGATAATAATAGCCGACTTGAGCCTATATTGCTTGCACAATTTTGACACCCAATTGGTCTTGAGAAAGTCAATTAGGGCAAAGTCACTCAAGCTACCAAGATGTATAGAGTGAGCAATTATGTGCATTGGCTATATCGCAATCCCCAACATAACGTCTTTGCCTTAGGTTTTAGATCCCGTCAAGTATTCACCTAGGAGGAAGTCACTTCCCTAGTGCCTCTTTAACTAATTAGAAAACCCTACAAGAAATCATTCTTAGTTTAATTTAGCTTATCATTAGCATAAATATTAGAAGTAATATTCAACCAAAAGATGATTGTAAGAGTGATTAAGAGCAATACGCATCTCTAGTTTAGATAGGAATCCAATTCCCACTTCTAGCTCCCTGTGGATTCGATCCCGACCATCTCAGGTAAAAGCTTCTTCGACCGCTCTCGCCACTTCGTAGTGGTGTAGGGTTGGCTATGATCAAGTTCTCTAGACTATTTTCCCTGCAGAGTGATTTCATATTTGAAGGACCAATAGATGATTGGGAAGGGTTGTTTATCTTATATGGCCTTTGTGAGGGATGTTGGTGCTAACACCCTTACTATTGATTCTATTCCAGTGATGCAAGATTTTTTAGATGTGTTTCCTGCAGACCTGTCAGGCATGCTGCCTGACAGAGATATTGACTTTGGTATTGACTTGGTGTCGGGAACTCAGTCCATTTCTATTCCTCCAAATCGTATGGCACCGGCGGAGTTAAAAGAATTGATAGAGCATCTTCAGGAACTTTATTATAAGGGGTTTATTAGGCCTAACGTGTCACCTTGGGGTGCACCGATTCTGTTTGTGAAGAAAAAGGATGGTACCATAAGGATACGCAATGATTATAGGCAGTTGAACAAAGTTACAATCAAGAACAAGTATCCTTTGCTACTTTATTGATGATTTGTTTGACCAACTTCAGGGAGAAAGGGTGTTCTCCAAGATTGATTTGAGGTCTGGGTATCACTAGTTGAGGATTCAGGACTCTGATATTCTAAAGACAGCATTCAGGACTCGTTATGGTCATTATGAGTTCCTCCTGATGTCTTTAGGGCTGACCTATGCCCCAACACCATTCATGCATCTGATGAATATTGTGTTTTAGCCATATCATCACTCGTTTGTTTTTGTATTCATTGATGATATCCTGGTGTACTCTCGTATCTAGGAGGAGCATGCCCAACATTTGAGGATTGTATTGCAGTGGGTGAGAGAGGAGAAACTTTATGCCAAGTTCTCCAAGTGTGAGTTTTAGCTCAGTTCAGTGGCATTCTTGAGACACGTGGTGCCCAGTGAGGGGATTCAGGTGGATCCAAAGAAGATAGGCGGTTTAGAGTTGACCCAAATCATCCTCAGCTACAGTGATTCAGAGCTTTCTCGGCTTGGCCGGTTATTATTGTCACTTTGTGGAGGGTTTCTCGTCTATTGCATCGCCTTTGACCAAATTGACCCAAAAAGGTGCTCTTTTTAGGCACGGACAGTAACCCACACGACCCTATGCAAATGTAGCCACTCTATCGCGACTGCAATGAAGAAACTTTCCCAGCTCCAAGCTTCCTCTATGCGATCACGTGGCCATCTTCGTGATCGCCAAGGATAATCAAGGCACCAGAAACCAGCAGCAACCAGCAATGAAAACATGAAGAATAAATTATCCGAAATCAATTCGAAACATACCTGGGCTCCTCGAGACTTGTCCAAATATACTACTAAGTCTCAAAATATAACACAGACTTTCTTGAGGCCTCAAATCACACATAACAACACCAAAATGATGAATCATACCTCAATTCGAACTTGCTGAACTCTGAACTTTTCAACTTCCATATCTCGTGGCGAAACATAACAAATCAACCCGGAATGAACCCAAATTTTGCACACATGTCCCAAATGACACAAAAAAGCTATTCCAACTCCTAGAACTACAATCTGAATCGATATCCTCAAAATCAACTCTCGGTCAAACTTATGAACTTTATAAACCTTCAAATTTTTAATTTTCGCCAATTAGTGTCGAATCCTTGTAGAGACATCCAAATGTAAATACGGACATACGCCCAAGGTAAAAATCACCATCTGGACCTAATGAAACCATCAAAACTCTAATTCAAGGTTAAATACTAAAAAGTCAAACTTGGTCAACTCTTCCAATTTAAAGCTTCCTAGTTGAGAATCATTCATTCAAATCAATTCTGAATAACCTGAAAACCAAAACCAATGATTCACGCTAGTCATAATATATCATATGGAGCTACTCATACCCGTAAACTACCGAGTGAAGTGCAAATTCTCAAAATAATCGGTCGGGTCATTACATAGTGTTATGAGATGTTATTGGTTATTGGTGTGGACTTTGACCTTGGTACAAACTCGTCACTACTTTCAACCTAAGGTTAGGTTTGTTACTTATTAAGTACATGTGGTCGGTTGTACTCATACTACAATTCTACGCCCTGCGTGCAGATTTTGAATGTTGATACTGGTGTTCATGACGGGAGCTAGCATTGAAGATTTACCTGCAATCCAGTTACACCAACCTTTTGTACTAGGTAGCTTTAGAATTTTTAAATCTGTTCATGTATATTTCAAACTTATGACGTATTTTTATTTCACACTAGCTTGGTATATTCTAATCTTAGAAGCTCATGATTTGTACTACCAGTCCTTAGGGAGTGTATTAGAGTCAGTTAAATATTAATTGAATCGGATTGTTGTTATTTGGCTTACCTAGAGGGTGAGGTTAGGTGCCATCACGGCTAGTTGAATTTTGGATCATGACATTTACTTGCTAATTTCAACTAGATTCTCTAAATTAATTATTCCTTTTTATCATATTTGATTGATCCACACATCAGTAAGCAAGTTCTTTTGTGTGTCATTTTATTTAACTAAGAAATCCTAGACACAAGTATCGTAAGGTTCAAACACGATCGATAATAGGCTCAATCCTTTTACCATTTTCACTTAATGCTATATTTTTGTATAGGGGAGAGTTCAATACCATATGACTTGCGCCTAACCCACATATTATACGTTGTTCTTTCACCACTTTTTTGTCTCATTAATATATGGATTTTATGAAAAAAATTTTTAGGGTCTTTTAATATATTTTAGTTTTTAAGCCGCTGGCTCCGTTGAGCCATCCTCATTAATGATCAATAATTATTTATAGATCACTTCCCTATGAACGTGTTATTCAATCAGCTTCATTCACATTTGGTAACTAAATAACACATTCATCGATTGTTGTCTTATCCTAATTGAGACTCTATAAAATTTGATTGAGAATATTAGGGGATGGACATGTGGCTCAAGTAGTCGACTAGTACAACTTAGGTCCCCAAATTTTTTTAATAATGAATTTTATGATTTTATTTCAAGTTATACAATATTAAAGTTTGCAAAAAAAAAATTAAAAAATTTATAAACAAACCTTGGACAAAAGAAATAAATAAATAAAGAAAGACTATATACTCTTTAAAACTAAAAATATTTTAGAATTTTGAATTAAATTACTTAAATCTTCATATTAGTAATGATATTTTTTACAACAATATCAAAGGTAGCATATTGAAAATACATGTCTAACATCTAATTTATTTAAGTTTCCTCTTACTAATATTAATGATAATACCACGATGCGAAGATAAATATTTTATCATTTAAGAATGTTATACTATAAATAACAAGTATAAAAAAAATGTAACACTAACTTTTTTCTGCATATGAACATATGTACTAATAAAAAAGTATAAGGTCTATTATTAAAATTTCACTTTAGGCCACTAATTTTATGGAGTCGTCCTTGTATTTGGATAGCTCGTTGATCTTGAAGGTGAGTTGTTGATAAATATTGAAATGAACAGAACAGTCAAGAGTGACATACTTCTTTTGAGTCCTGTTAGGTTCAGTTTGGAAACCAAGTTTCATTTTGATTGTCAAGGTTTCTGACACAATTTTTCAGGTTCATTTTAATTGATTTCTAGTTCAATTCCTTTATCTCTCAAAGTGATGAAAGTAGGTTTGAAGTTGATCTTGTTGAAAATTCTAATTCTACTAGCTTCCTTCCTCTTCCTGTTTTTGCTTTTCTTTTTTGCTTGCTCAGCATTGAGTTTGACGTCCTCTTTGAAGCTGACAACTTTCTTAAGGGTTTTCTTACTGCGTTCCTCTATCATTCCTTGCTTTCATTTTTTTGTTTTTGTTTTGTTTCTGGATGTTTATGACCCTCTACCATATGAAGCTCCAACATATAATGATGATGGAAGTATAGTGTTGCATGCGGTACTGGTCGTTGATTTTGGCATCACGCGTATGGAAAACCTTGCTACATCATAAAGAATTCCGATGGAGTTGGGTGGGGTGTAAATGGTTACACTCACATGGTTGTACATACATTGTTTTCCTTTGCTCGACTAGGACGTGTAATGGTATTTTAAGGTAAAACAACCATATGTTTATCAGCACCCCTCGGAAAGTAGGCCCATAATTCCTTATCTTTTCCGTTTACTGAAGTTACCAGTTTCAAACTTTGCATTGATTTTCTTTTTGTAGAAATTTTCTGAAACAAGGAAGTCCTGGAAGCAGAGCTTGCAGAGTTTTGTCAAACATGAAGATTTTTATAGAATGTTAGTAAGACACATTGTGAAGGGTTTGAAGTAAGAGCAGTAGTGTGACAGAACTGACAGAATTTTCAACTTTAAATGATGCTCGAGTTGTTGCAGATTTTCTTTTTATTCCTTGATGGTTAATGTTGTATAATTTTTGAACTAGTGTTTACATACTAGTTGTCCCTTTTTTCAATAAAAAAGTAGTTGTGTCTAATATTTAGATATATTGTAGATGTATCAGAAGGATTGAGCATCTTATTCTTGGTCTGCCTATATTGAAACACTATGCACTGTCGAATAAGGTCCTTTTTTGTTTGAATGATACCTTTTATTGTGGTCGGACAATATTGAAATGTTATTCACCATACTGGTTTAGTAATATGAATGTACCGGATGTACTCCTATGGGTCGTTTGATTGCTGGTTAAAGTTATGCAGGGATTAGTTATGCATAGATTAATTATGCAGGGTTTTGTTATCCATGGTTAAATTATGAAGGGATTATGAAAGGATTAATAATATATGTGTCAAGGCCCAATTTCTCCTATCGGCCATGATGGCGCCCTACATTACCGCTAGGCAAACCAACAGTGAACTAACTCATTGATCATTTCTTTTAGAAATTTAAATAGTTGATTTTTAGTTTGTGCCTAAATAGGAAGTAAGAATTTTAATAAAAATGAGGGATCAAATTTTTTAAAGCAAATGAGATAAGTAGAATAACCCAAAACCAACAAGTGTTTACTAGCATAAATCCCCATGAACTGGTGTCACAAGTGTATGAGCTACTGGTAAATACATAAAAGAATGCTACACTACTATCTGAAGTGATATAGATAGAAAATACAAGCAAAAGAAAGACTTCGGCTGCTGCAGAACGGGCTCAGAAGGCAGCTCACCGCTGAGTCTCGTAGTAATTAAAGATGCACGCCGGACTGATATCTAGATGCACCTACACCAGATCATGCACATTTAGTGCAGAAGTGTAGCATAAGTATATAAACAACATGCCCTGTAAGTATCCAGTCTAACCTCGAAGAAGTAGTGACAAGGGGTCGACTTTGACATTTACTATGGGCTAACAATAAAATACCAAAATTATAACTAAGCATGGATTATATAAATGCAACTAAAAACTCAATAGCAGGAAATAAATAAACAATTCTTTAATTTAGCAATAAATTCCATATTTAATTTCCATCATTTAATGAATTAATCTCTCAAGCCAATGAAAACAATATCCATTATAATTGGGCTCCAAGACCTTATCTCGCACAAAGTATGCTGAGGTCGTATGGCCCGATCTAACATAAAAATATATAAATCGTGCACTGCCGAGGGTCGAACAACACGAACCATAGATGCATCTATCTGCTCCCGAGGCGTTCGGCCTGCTCCATAAGAAGAGAAAGTATTTTATAAATAACCGATTCAAGATTTATTAAGAGACTAATATTCAAAGAAACACCAATTCTCAATAATAGTCAAGTGACCCATCCAAGACTAGAGTAAATAAAATTTAACCTTTTATGATTCCTTTATCAAGTTCTAATATGATTTAAGCAATTAAATTAACAAGTTGGGTGCAAACAAAGCAAGTATAACATGGTCTAGGTCATAGACTCCCCGGACATAAGCATAATTAGTAGCTACGTACAGACTCTCGTCACCTTGTGCGTATGTAGCCCCCCACAGTTAGAAGCACATATTAAATCAGTTCACTTATGGGGTAAATTCCCTCTTACAAGGTTAGAAAAGAGTCTTACCTCGTCTCAAAGCCTACTTTCCGATCCAAGAGTGTGTTTAAACCCTCAATTCGGTGCCAAACGACTCGAAACTAGTCAAATGTTATATTAAATAGTCAATGCATGTTCAAAAGCTCATATCTTAACTATTAAAGTGAGTTCCCAACCCTAATTGAGGAATTCCTAAAATTCACCCCGAGCCCACGTCCCTGTATTCCAGAAATGTTTGAAGAAAGTTGTTACCCATAACCTCATGAACTCAAATATATGATTTTCACTAAGTTTCCTAAACAATTTTGTGGTTAAATCCCATTTTTTATCAAAAACCTAGGTTTTCATCTAAACCCATGATTTTTACTAATTTATATGTTAAATCTACCCATAAACTATAACTCACATTATGTAGAAATTACTTACCTCAAAGTGTTAGGTGAAATACCCTCTATAAGAGCTCTAAGAATCTCCCAAGAAATGAAATAAATGAGCTTAAAATGCCTAAGTCCTTCATTAAATTGGGGTCTGCCTGCAGCGATTTTCATACCTGCGGTGCGTTGGTCGCTTCTGCGGCGTGTGTGCCGCTTCTGCTGCTTGAGCCGCTTCTGCAATGGCTGCCTTCGCACCTGCGCCTTTGCAAGTGCGGTATATTGCCTCCCCTTACTGGTCTGTTTCTGCGAATCGTGGCTCGCACCTGGGGCTGGCCAAGCGCAAGTGCCTTTATACTAAAAGCTGAAACTGAAAGCTTTTCCCCTCAAGTCTAACTTCGTCCGAGCCTCGTCCGATTAACATCCGATGACCCCGGGGCCCCACTCGAACAAACAAAAAGGTTTGAAATAATGAAATAGACTCGTTCAAACTCCCGGAATGCACAACGCAACATTAAAACTAAGAATCACACCCCAAGCCAATTGAATCAAAAATATGAACTTCAAGTTTTTCAATTTACTCCCAACGCGCCGAAACATACTAAAACTACTCGGAATGACGCCAAATTTTGCGTGCTAATCTTAAATGACATTACAGAACTATTACCAATCACAGAATCCCATTTGGACCTCGATATTACCAAACCCTACTCTAAACCAAATTTAAAGAACTTCAAAAACTTCAAAGAGCCAACTTTCACTATTAGGCGTCAAAATGCTCCCGGGTTATCTAGAACCCGATCCGAACATACGCCCAAGTCTAAAATCATCATAGGAACCTATTGGAACCATCAAATCCCGGTTCTAAGGTCGTTTACTCAAAACGTTGATCGAAGTCAAACTTAGCCTTTTTTAGTCAACCTTAAGGAACCAAGTATTCCGATTTCAACCCGAACCCTTCCGAATCCCAAACTAACCATCCCCGAAAGTCATAAAACAGTAAAATAACATACGGAAGTCTTATTTAGGGGAATGGGGTTCTTAAAAGAAAAACTACCGGTCGAGTCGTTACATTCTCCACCTCTTAAACAAACATTCATCCTCGAACGAGTCTAGAATCATACCTGGAGTGCTGAATAGGTATGGATATATGCTCCCCATGTCCTCCTCGGCCTCCCAAGTCACCTCTTTGACTGGTTGCCCCTCCACTGAACTTTTATTGCATAAATCTTCTTGCACCTCTGCTGACGAACAAGCCTATCAACAATGGAAATTGGCTCCTCCTCATAGCCCCGGCTCTCTTCTAACTGAATCGTGCTAAAGTCTAACACATTTGACAAGTCGGCATGATACCTCCGGAGCGTAGACACATGGAAAACTGGATGAACTCCCGATATACTAGGAGGAGAAGGAAGCTCATAAGAAAGCTCCCCAACTCGTCTCAATACCTCAAACAGACCTATAAACCTTGGGCTCAACTTGCCCTTCTTCCCGAACCTCATGATCCCCTTCATCGATGAGACTTTCAAGAGAACCTTCTCGCCCACCATAAATGATAAATCACGCACCTTCTGATCCGCGTAACTCTTCTATCTGGATTGCGCTGTGCGAATTCACTCCTGAATCAAATTTACCTTTTCCAAGGCATCCTTCACCAAATTAGTACCATATAATTTGGCCTTGCCGAGCTCAAACCATCTGATGGGAGAATGAAAGGCCCGACCTTATAAACCCTCAAATGGAGCCATCTCGATGCTGGATTGGTAATTGTTTTTGTAAGCAAACTCGGCCAAAGGCAAGAATCAATCCCATTGCCCTCCAAAGTCAATCACACATGCTCTGAGCGTGTCCTCCAAAATCTGAACTATTCGCTCCGGCTACCGTTTAGTATGTGGGTGAAAAGCTGCGCTGAGCTCTACACGGGTCCCAACTCACTCTGTACTTCTCTTCAAAAATGCAAAGTAAACTGAGGGCCTCTATCAGATATGATAAATTCAGGCACACCATGCAATCAAATTATCTCTTGAATATAAATTTGCGCCAACCTCTCTAAAGTATAGTTGGTCACAACCGGAATGAAGTGTGCTGACTTGGTCAACCTATCGATAATGACCCAAACTGCATCAAACTTCCCCAAGGTCCACGGCAACCCAACTACGAACTCTATAGTAATGCACTCCCACTTCTACTCATGTATAGTCATCTACTGAAGTAGGCCACCTGGCCTACGGTGCTCATATATAACCTGCTGGCAATTTAGACAACTAGCAACATACTCAACTATGTCTTTCTTCATCCGTCGCCACTAATAATGCTACCTCAGGTCACGATACATTTTCATGGAATAAGGATGTATGGAATATCGAGAGCTGTATGCCTCCTCTAGAATCCTCTCCATCAAGCCATCGATATTAGGAACACCATCCTTACCGATAGTAACCTCCTTGGCACCGCCCTGTAGTACTGTCTCCCTGAGAGCCAACAAGTGCGAGTCATCATACTATCGAGCCTTGATCTGCTACAATAGTGAAGACTTAGCAACCACATATGCAAGAACTTTGTTGGGCTATGAAATTTCCAATCTTACAAGTCTGTTAGCCAAGGACTGAATATCTAAGGCCAATGGTCTCTCCTATGCTGAAATGAATGCCAAGCTACCCATACTGTCTGCCTTTCTGCTCAAGGCACCGTAACTGCATTCGCTTTGCCCGGATGATAAAGAATAGTGATATTATAATCCTTCGGTAATTCAAGGCATCTACGCTACCTCAAATTGATATCTCTTTGATTGAATGAATACTACAAGCTGTGATAATCAATGTAAACCTCATAGGACACCCCATACAGATAATGCCTCCAGATCTTAAGAGCATGAACAATTGCAGCCAACTCTAAATCATGTATAGCATAATTCTTCTCATGGGGCTTCAGCTGACGTGAAGCATATGCAATAACTCGCCCCTCCTGTATCAATACATAACCCAAACCAACACGTGAAACATCACAATACACAGAATACATCCCCCGAATGGGAAGGCAACACTAGAACCGAGGTCATAATCAAGGCTGTCTTGAGCTTCTGAAAGCTCTCATCACAGTCATCACACTAATGGAATGTAGCACCCTTCTCAGTCAATCTACTCAAAAGTGCTGAAATGGATGAGAAGCCCTCCACAAACTGGCAATAATAACATGCTAACCCCAAGAAGCTCCTGTTCTCAGTCGCCGTAGTAGGATGAGGCCAACTTTGAAATGCCTCAATCTTCTTGGGATCTACCTTAATAACCTCGCCTGATACAACATTCCTCAAGTATGCCATAGAATCTAGACAAAACTCACACTTGGAGAACTTAGAATATAACTTCTGTTCCCGCAAGGTCTGAAGCACCACTCTCAAATGCTGCTCGTGCTCCTCCATATTGTGCGAGTAGATCAAAATGTCGTGAATAAATACAATGACGAACAAATCAATATATGGCATGAACACCATGTTCATCAAATAAATAAATGTCGCTGGGGCATTAGTCAAGCCGAAGGACATCACTACAAACTCGTAATGGCCATATCAAGTTCGAAAAGCAGTCTTCGGAACATCCTAATCCTGAATCTTTAATTGATGGTACCCTGATCTCAACTCGATCTTAGAGAACACCTTAGCACCCTACAGATTGTCAAACAAATCACTAATGCGCAATAACGGATACTTGTTCTTAGTGGTAACTTTGTTCAACTAGCGGTAATCAATGCACATCCGCATAGTCCCATCTTTCTTATTAACAAATAACATTGTGAACCCTAAGGTTATACACTTAGTTTGACAAACCCCTTTGCTAGCAACTCCTCCAGATTTTACTTCAACTCCCTCAACTCTTTTGGAGCCATACGGTATGGTGGGATAGATATAGGCTGGGTACCTGGAGCCAAATCAATAAAAAAATTGATATCTCAATCTGGTGGTACGCCTGGAAGGTCAGAAGGAAACATATCAGAGAACTTCCGGACTACGGGCACTGAATCAATCGCCGGAGCCTCAACAGTAGTATCTCGAACATAAGTTAGATATGCCAAACAACCCTTCTCGACCATATGTTGAGCCTTCAGAAAAGAGATAACCTGACTAGATGCACTGACAGATGAACCCTTCCACTCCAATCTCGGCAACTCTAACATTGCCAAGGTAACAATATTAGCATGGCAATCAAGGATGGTGTGATATGGAGATAATAAGTCCATGCCCATGACAACCTCAAAGTCGGGCATATCAAGCAACATCAGATCCACTCTAGTCTCATAACCATAGAATGTGACCACACAGGAAAGATAAATCCGATCCACAACAACGGAATAGCCCACCATAGTGGACACATAAATAGGAGTTCCCAAGGACTCACGAGGAATATCTAGAAAATGAGCAAATAGAGAGAACAAATGAATAGGTAGACCCTGGATCAAATAATACCGAAGAATCCCTACCGCAGACAAAAATAATACCTGTGATCATGGCATCTGAGGACACTGCATCTGGTCTGGACGGAAAAGCATAGAACCGAGCTGGAGCACCAACTGGCTGGCCTCCACCTCTAGGACGACCCTTACCCGCCTGCCCTCCACCTCTAGGCGGCCGAATAGCTAGTGCTGTAATCATGGGCTGTTGTCCCAGCTGCACTGCCTTGCACCGAAACCTGGGGCAGAACTTCTGCATATGAATGAGATCTCCGTACTTGAAACAACCTCTCAGTACGGTGATTTGCTGACCTAATGTCTGACCTTGATTGCCTGAATACCCACTAGAAGAACCCTGATTAGCTGGCGGGCGGTACAAACTCTCTGGCATGGAACTGAAATAGGGTCGCACTGCAGCACCTCAAGGAGGCGACGATGCTAGATATGTGGGCCTGCTAGGCTAACCTTTGCCCCCATCTGGGGCACCTCTAAACTCCCCAAAATAACATAACCGCTTTTCCCGCTACATCTTCTCTTTACCTCATTGATGGTAAACCTCAATCCTCTGAGCTATCTCCACTACTAGCTGGTAAGAAGTCCCTATCTCAACCTCCCGGGCCATAGTGGCTTGAATACTAGAGTGCAACCCCGTAAAAAACCTCTGTACTCTCTCCATGTTATTAGGAAGTATCATAAGTGCATGGTGAGACAACTTAGAGAATCTTGCCTCATAATTAGTCATGGACATCTGACCCAGCTGGAGCTGCTCAAATTAAAACCGCAACTCTTCCCTCTTGGAGGGTGGAATATACCTATCTAAGAAAAGACATGTAAACTGATCCCAAGTCCTGAGGGGAGAACCTACTGGTCTACCGAGAAGATGTGACTGCCACAATCTATGGGCCCTGCCCTCCAGCTGGAAAGTATTGAAATCCACCTTGTAAGACTCGAATATCCTCATGTTGTGAAAAATATCCCTGTATCGAACAATGAAGTTCTAGGGATCCTCATGTCGCTCACCCACGAAGACAGGAGGGTGTAGCCTAGTCCATCTGTCCAATAGTTTCTGTGGCTTGCCGGTCGCGGTTGGTCTTGGCTCATGTATGACTGTTGTTACTGACTAGGCCCCGCCCACAAGTAGTGCACCCTAGGTCTTATATAGAGCAGCTGGATGCCCAAGAGCCTGAGCAGTAGGGGTTGGTGCTCCCCCTCCCGCTTGAGATGTGGTTGGGTCCGCTGAAATAAACTAGTCTGGGTCATAGTATCCATGAACTATAGCATACGACCCATAACCTCCTGAAAGCCTGGTGCTGACATGAAATGAACTGGGGCTAGCTCTACTGCAGGCACCTCGTGTTGCTCCTTAATAATGGGATCCTCTACTGGATCCGCTGGTAGTATAGCTAGGGCAACTCTTGGACGTCCTTATCCCCTACCTTGGGCTGGTGCCTTCCCTCAGCCTCGCCTTCTAGCAATATGGGGAGTAGCTCCTCTTGGTTTTGGAACATCCAATGTGCGCATTCTCACCATCTGTGAGAAAATAATAGAAAGATACTTAGTATAACATCAACTACACAATAGGATATAAATAAATAGTAGTTTCCTAACACCCTATAGCCTCTCAAAGATAAGTACATACATCTTTGCACCGATCCGTAAGACTCTATTAGAGATGCCCATAACTTGCAAGACCTACAAGAACCTAGTGCTCTGATACCATGTTGTCACGACCCAATTTCTCCAATAGGCCATGATGGCACCACCATTACCGCTAGGCAAGCCAATAATGAACTAACTCTATGATCAGTTCTTTTAGAAATTTGAAATACTTGATTTTTGGTTTGTGCATAAATAGGAAGTAAGAATTTTAATAAAAATGAGGGATCAAATTTTTTAAAGCAAATGAGATAAGTAGAATAACCCAAAACCATCAAGTATCTACTAGCATAAATCCCCAAGAGCTGGTATCACAAGAGTATGAGCTACTAGTAGAATATACAAAATAATGCTACACTATTGTCTGAAGTGTAATAGACAAAAAATACAAGCAAAATAAAGACATTGTCTACTACAGAACGGGCTCAGAAGGCAGCTCACCGCTAAGTCTCGTAGTAATCAAGGATGCGTGTCGGGCTGATATCCAGATGCACCAGCCTCACATCATGCACATTTAGTGAAAAAGTATAGCGTGAGTACATAAATAACGTGTACCCATAAAGTATCCAGTCTAACCTCGAAGAAGTAGCAACGAGAGGTCGACTTTGACACTTACTATGGGCTAACAATAAAATACCGAAATTATAACTAAGCACGGATAATATAAATGCAACTGAAAACTCAATAGTGGGAAATAAATAAACAATTCTATCATTTAGTAGTAAATCCCATATTTAATTTCCATCATTTAACGAATTAATCTCTCAAGCCAAAGGAAATAATATCAATTATAATTGTGCTACAAGAATTTATTTTGCACAAATTATGCCGAGTTCGTATGGGCCGATAGAACATACAAATATATAAAATGTGCACTGACGAGGATCGAACGACACAAACCATAGATGCATCTATCTTCTCTCGAGGTATTCGGCC
Organism: Nicotiana tabacum; assembly: GCF_000715075.1. Classification (NCBI taxonomy): domain Eukaryota; kingdom Viridiplantae; phylum Streptophyta; class Magnoliopsida; order Solanales; family Solanaceae; genus Nicotiana; species Nicotiana tabacum. Next base: position 22,828,339 of record NC_134099.1, on the reverse strand, counting down.
CGCTCCATAAGAAGAGAAAGTACTTTATGAACAGCAGATTCAAGATTTATTAAGAGGCTAATGTTCAAAGAAATGTCAATTCTCAATAATAGTCAAGTGACTCATCCAAGACTCAGGAAAATGAAATTTAACCTTTTATGATTCATTTATCAAGTTCCAATATGATTTAAGCAATTAAATTAACGAGTAGGGTGCAAACATAGTAAGTATAACATTGTCTTGGTCCTAGACTACCTGGACATAAGCATACTTAGTAGCTACGAATGGACTCTCATCACCTCGTGTGTATGTAACCCCTCACAATTAGAAGCACATGTTAAATCAATTCATCTATGGGGTAAATTCTCTCGTACAAGGTTAGAAAAGAGACTTACTTCGTCACAAATCCTACTTTCCGGTTCAAGATTGTGTTTAAACCCTCAATTCGGTGCCAAACGACTCGAAACTAGTCAAATGTTATATAAAATAGTCAATACAAGTTGAAAAGTTCATATCCTAACTATTAAAGTGATTTCCCAACCCTAATTGACGAATTCCTAAATTTCTAAAATTCACCCCCTGATCTACGTGTCCATATTCTGGAAATGTTTGAAGAAAGTAGTTACCTATAATCTCATGAACTCAAATATATGATTTTAACTAAATTACATAACAAATTTTGTGATTAAATCCCAATTTTTATCAAAAACCTAGGTTTTCACCTAAACCCATGATTTTCATTAATTTACATGTTAAATCTACCCATAAACTATAACTCACATTATGTAGAAATTACTTACCTCAAAGTGTTAGGTGAATCCCCTCTCTAAGAGCTCCAAGAATCGCCCAAGAAATGAAATAAATGAACTCAAAATGCCGAAGTCCCGCATTAAATTAGGGTCTGCCTCCAGCGATTTTCGAACATGCGGTGCCTTGGCTGCATCTGCGATGGCTTCCTTCTGTGGTCATTGGCCTCCCCTTGCTAATCCACTTATATGGATCATGGCTGGCATGTGCGGGCTCGCACATGCGGTTGGCCGAGCGCAGGTGCGTTTACACCAGAATTTGAAAGCTGAAAGCTTTTCCCCTCAAGTCAAACTTCGTCCGAGCCTCGTTCGATTAACACCAGGGTCCCATGGGGCCCCTCTCAAACGTACCAACATGTTTGAAATTATGAAACGAACTCTCTTGAACTCTCAGAATGAACAAAGCAACATTAAAACTAAAAATCACACCCCAAACCAATTGAATCATGTTTACCTTGAAAATGGTAATTACAATTAGATTTGATTTTGTGGTTCTAAAAATACATGATTTATTTTTATGCTAGTTGTCAGGCAATAGACACTAAGTATGAGCTAAGAAAGTAAGGTAAGAGTAAGAGGCACTGTGGTTATTCAAATCGAACAGCTACAATTCGGGGTCTCTGGACGGCCTAAGCGGGGCCTCGAGGTCGATCTAGATGGTCTTGATCGAGGATGATCGATGGAGGACTAACAATCTTAAGGTCCTTGATGATTGCTCTTTATGATCAATGATGAATAATAAATGAAGAACAATCAATCAAACACAATAAATGCAAGCAATAAATCAAAAGAAAGATAACGGAGAGTGTTTAAGTTAGAGAGCAGAGAATGTTCTTTTTCTTATATTGAATATCATGTGCGCAAAAAATGACAAAGGTCCCCTTTATATAGGAAGGGGAGTCCCAACATAGTAAATATGCATTTATTACAAAGATACCCAGCTGGTGCAACTATTTAATGTCACAGTACGTACTTATACTATGTTTGCAGGTGTTGTCAACTTTGAGCACGCGCCTTGGGAATTTTCCGCTTGTCCACGATAGTCATCGATTTGCGCTACCCCGAGATCAAGCATAGAGAACCCTCAGGGTCGAACCTCGAGCGGTGCTTCGACCCTTCTGGAGACGAGCTGTGAAATGCCATAACGTTTACAAAATTGAACACTTTGATTTTAGCCGTATACAGATAGTCCCTGCATTTCTTAGAGTGAAACGATAAGAAACGATCTTGAATTCTTGCCTCTTCGATATTCCCATTATGACGTCAGCCATCAGAGCATTAAGTGCCATGACTCAAGGGTTGTGCAAAGTTCGCCGTCAACACGTTTATCAAGAAGCCCACGAGCCGCTATTGACTCGAATCTTCCGCTTCTCAAACATGGCCCAAACGGCTTCTATAAATACTCCACTTCGTTTGCTATTCACACTTTTTACAATACCTTCAAATTTTTAGAGCTAATTTCACAACCTTTAGTATCTATCTTCTTTCTGTGCTTGTTTCTTCATCTTCTTTCTTTAAAATCAAGTTGTAATAAAGCCCAAAACTTCAAAAACGGTACCTCAGAAAGAGGGTACTACTTCTTCATCACGCCTGTCCAAGGGAAAACCCAAAACACCTCCAACTATTGAGCAATGTACTCCTAGCCACTTTGATACGGTCTCCGATTTTACCATTGAAAAACCACCTTCAACATCGGGCCAATGCGAGCCCATGTCTCGGTACATCAGTGTAGCGACCTATACGAAGTGAGTTAAGATGGACTACCAATGGGGGAGGCAGTGCAAGTAGAGATCCCCAAAGCTGAGGAAATCATAGTGGACCACAAAGCTTGCTTCCTTAGTATTTACACATACCCTTTCACCCTGAGCCCTGTAGATTCTTCTTCCCCATCGATAGATCCGGTGATTCTTGACTTTTTCCGTCAATATCGAGTGATACTCGGTCAGATCTATCCTTCTTTCTGGAGGATTTTTTATATGCTCTGATATTTCTCCAACTAGGTCGAGGGAATGACCTTCACACTCAACCATTTAATCAGATTGTACAATCCCCGTCTCTTCCGAGGGGGTCTAATCAAGCTTCACCATCGATCCGCCAAGACATTCTTTGCGAACACTGATAAAGACAAGGACTGGGGATGGATGAGCCGGTTTGTTAGAGTAAGGACCTCGTACAACATCTCTGATGATAGGATTCCATTCCGGGAGGAATGGAACATGAAGCGTGAGTATTATTACATCGAGCACATTTTACTGGCCCTTCTTCTTTTGAACCGATTTTCTTTGATTATGCAGCCACCATTTGGTTCCCTGGTGCGGTCCAGGACCTCTAGCGATGGATCAGACATTTAGACTCTGTTTTTCCATACGGCAAACATGTTTGGTGTGATTTGGACAAGAGCAGGCTAAGAACCACAGTAAGCTTTTCTTGCTGTTGTTGCCAAATTTCATATAAGTATTCTTTTTGGTGGTACGTTTAATACATCATACCTTTGTAGATCTCGGAGATCGTGCGTTGATAAGACTGCCATATCCTAGTGATGAACAAATCTCGAAACCCGACAAGGGTAAGAAGAGGAAGGAGGAGGCATCGGCCGAGTCTCCAGAATCAAAGAAAACCAATGTCCGCAAGCCTAAGACCGATGCCACGGTCTTGACTTCGGCTGTTGCGGCCATCCTTCATAAAGATGATGATGATAATGACCTCCCTTTGGTACAAAGGGTAAGACGGAGTGCTGATGCTCCACGAGCTGTTGGTCAGAAGTTCGCTGAGGCGGGGGCAGCCAATATGGACCAGACTCGTGTTGAGGAGACCCTGAGGAGGAATCAGACGCAGTACCCAAGCCTCAAGTCGGACATGGTACATCCGTGCCGGTGACTCCTCGGCTGGTGAGCTTAGAGATCCTGAATCTGAAATTGTTCAGGGCCGAGAGAGACCCTCATAGAAATTGATACCGTGGGCGGCTTTGAATCGGGCCCTTCATTTTCTCCGGGGGAAATAAAGGATGCCCAAAACTAGGGTGCTGTCGACGCAGGGACCTCTCTGGAGAGGATGAAACATTAGAGGACTACTTCATCGGTGTCGACGAGGACACAGATCTCTACGCCCCTGTGGCTCTTAAAGAGGCTGAGAGGCTTCAGAAGCAAGTGATTTTCTTGACATACCATTTGTGCTTTAGACTTTTGGCCCTGCCTTTCTAACTTATTTGTTGTAGGTCAAGAAAATGTATAACCACGCCTTTTCAAAATTTCACTGAGCTCTCATACTGTGAGGAGGAGCTCAAGAAGCTCACCTCGAAGTTGAATCAGTTGAAGATTTCTTTAGCCCGAAAAGAAGAGGAGTTGAATAAGCTTTGGGCAAGTCTGGAGGGAGTCCACCAGGAACGGACTAGCTTTGCTGAGCAGGTAACACGACATTCTCGTGTTCATCTCTTTATTCTTGTAACTTGATGCTCATTATTCAATTTCTCCTTTGCAGATTGGGCAAAATGATGCTTTGGTGGGGAAACTTCAGGAAGAAGTTGCAGGCAAGGACACACAGATCCTCGAGCTAAAGAAGTAGAATAAGGACGTGACCTCGGAGAAAGATCATTTGAGGGGAGAATTGGCCTTGACCCAGGATCTCCTTCGAGATACTCAAAAGGAGGCCACTACATTATCTGTGACCAAGGCTGAGGCCGATGAAAGTGCATCCTCATACAAGAAAGATGCCGCCACCACAAAAGATCGAGCAAAAGAGATATCTGATAAGGCCGAGCAAAAACTGGCTCGGGCTATTGCTCATGCTCGTCTGCAAGCTTGGAGGCAGGCCTTCGAGGAAGCAACCGCTGAACGTGTCGATCTCTCTCCTAAGATCAAGAAAGACAAAGCCTTGGAGGATGAATCGACACCTTCAACTACTTCAGATGAGGATTCTGGGTGTGATTCGGACGGTATTAAGGGCGAGGAATTGTCTCGCATTGTCCTCTCTGCTTCTTCTTTTCCTTCTTTTTGTATATGGGTCCCTCGGGGAAGCTTTATAAAGACATCCTTTGTAAATATATTTTTGGGAATGTAAAAGATTTTTCTGCCTCATGTCTTCAAATTTTATTCTCTAGTGATCATGCCAATTTAATCTTTGAATTTTGATGTTATCTCTTTGGAGCCCATACAGGGAGCAACCGAGATCCTCGATATCGGGTAACATCTCGAGGCTAGATTGTTAGCTCTTTTTAGAGCCCATTTTGTAGTGGTAGAGATTCTCGAGATCGGGCACCATCTCGAGGCTAGATTGATATTGATGGCTCCTAAGAGCCCATAGTTAAAGTAATAGAGATCCTCGAGATTGGGCACCATCTCGAGGCTAGATCGATACGGGAATCTTGACCCCTCGAACGCTGTATGACAGCGTTATTCGTGTGACATGGCCATGAAGTGATCGAGGTGGTCCCGCCGGTACACTTCTCCCAAAGTGATAATGGCCTAGTAAAAATTAATTGGCCTTCAGAGTAGGTGAATAATCACTGCTTGCCCCATATATGAGCTTGCTTTCCTCTCATTTGAGGACTTTTCTATTTTGAGCAACTATTCTTCTTGTAGTGCTTTTATTCCTTGCATCAGTGCCTCTATCATTTTCATTCAAAGATTTTACTTAAGTTTCACCTCCTTCTTCTTGTTTCACCATAATTATGATTGCTACGCCCAAAACCGTTCACCATGAAGAGGAGAGTTCCGCCTCTGTTTCCCGCTCGGTCGGTGGTACACCGCTGGTGTCTGGTGAGCTAATCTCGGGGTGTTTTGTCTCAAGGAGGGACTTACATTAGAGAAATTATCCAGTGTTCAGGGCTATCGGGAGCATGCATCGAGGTTTATCTCATCAATAGGAGAGGAACACCTTAAGGCGGTTAGGAGAGACTGTGGATGGGGAGAAAAGGTGGTATCACAGGTACCTTCCATGGAAGAGAGCATCATGGCTCATGTAGAGGGGTTTTTGAATGTATACACATACCCATTTACACTAGTCCCTCTCGATAGAGTTGTGCTAGAGTTTTGCAGAAGATATCGGTTACCCTAGCACAGGTTCACCCATCATTTTAGAGGATAGTGTTGATGATAAGGTACTTTGCATCGAGTTCACCCTCAACCATCTTGTCAGATTGTACCGACCCTTACATTATCAAGGCCTAATTACTCTACGACATCAATCAACATGTCCCTTTGTAACCTGTAATGAAGAAGAAGGGGATCGAGGGTGGATGAGCTGATTTGTCCGAGTGTGGGCTATTGACATTATACCCACAGAGTTCCTGCCGTTTCCCCATATATAAAATTTCACGCGTAAGTGGTACATTTGTGTTTTTATCATTTTGTTCATGGTGGATGCAGACTTCGTAAAGATGTTTTCCTTTCCTTCTCTACAGCAATCCCGTGGCTGCCATACGAGGCCCCCGACCTGGTGGATTGGACTCGGAAACTGGCAGCTTGCTCGACTTATGATGACCGTAAGTGGCGAGATCTGTCCAAAGGTATATGGGAGGCCAAACACCACGGTACGTGTTGTGTGGTATGTTTTCTTTGAAAGGTACTTTCTTTCATGTGTATTAACTCTGTCACTGCATGCATTGGAGAATTTTCTGAGATGAGACCGTGTCCCCTCGGAGAGGAGGAAGGATTGTTGGCTTTAGGGTCGAAGAATGATAACAAATGGAAGGAATCCTCGGAGGACAAGGGCACTCATAACGAGTCAAGTCCTGCTCGGAGGTCCAAAAAAGATGTATCAGCTAAGCCTACCGCACACGAGGCTTCTGGCCTCGGAAAAGTGGTTCCTCCTTTGTCGCCTTTTTCTTTTCCCGTCAAAGGTACTTCGAGGGATAAAGATTTTCTGCCGCCATCTTCTTCTCCTGTCGAAGGTACTTCGAGGGATAAAGATTTTTTGCCGCTATCTTCTTCTCCCGTCGAAGGTACTTTGAAGGATGTTCGAGGCCAAGGGCTTCCCAAATCAAGAAGGGTCTCGGGAGATCATATCCACACCGAGTGTGGTTTGACTGGGGTCGATGAGACTAGGCCAAAAAATGTACGCTCAACTTTTGAGGAGGCTCAACGGCTCTGTTCTGTGGTGACTTTTGGTTGACTTCATTGGTTTTTCGATTTTGCATTTTCATTCTCTCACTGAGCTTCTTTTTCATAGGCCTTTGACAAGCTCAAGTCCGAATTTCTACGCTGTGAAGCCAGGTTCAGGAAATCCTTGGACAGGGTGAAATCTCTTACCCTTCTTTGTGATAAAATGGGAAAGGAATTGAGACACCTTGGGTACGAGGTGAATCGAAGCCTTAATTACGAAGGCCACCTCAAGAAATAGGTAACCTTTGTCTCGAGGTAATGCACACTTCTTCTTCTATCCTCGAAGATTTATATTTTGATATTTCAGTTGCAGAGCAAGACAGAGGACCTGAAATGACTTTGGGCCTAAGTTTGTTAGTCCAAGTATGATTGTAATGAGCTAAGGCATCAAATAGATGCCCAAATTGCAGCCACAAAAAATTCTTTGGCCAAGGGTTCTACCCTTGAGGTAATCCTAAATGCTCATGACAAAAGCTCGGTCCAAATGAGTAGGATTGAAAGGCTCGAGTCTGACCTTTTGAAGATGAAGGCCAAGGTCGTGGTTGTCCGAGCTAAAGCTGAAGATATTCGAGCCAAGGCTGATAAGAAAGTGGCCGTCTATTTAAAAGACGTTGCTGATGCTCGAGCTAAGCTGAGAGCGGCTTTCGATCGAGAGAGAAAAAGTAATGAATACGCCCGATGCAGATCCTGGAGGGAAACACTCGAGGAAATCCACGCTAGGGTTTCGATCTCTTGGTAGAGTTAGAGGAGGCCAAGGCGGATGAATACGATGCCAAGTTCCTCGTATCTAATGCCGAAGATAATGAGGGAGAGGTCAATGGAGTTGCAGTCCCCGAGGGGGAAGTAGAATAGGCTTTTCCTTTCTGATTCTGTGTATAGGGCTCTTAGAGAGCATCGCAAATGAAGCCTTGCATTATTTCATGTATATGTATAAATAAACCTTTCTGTTTTTTCCTTCTATGAATTTCCACTTGTTCGTGTATGTCTTTCTTTTTCTTGAGTTTTGACGTTTGTCTATGATTAGTAAGATGAGTTGGCCTTTGAGGTAAAACCCTTAGGTTTACAAATCAGCCCTGAGTCTTGTTGGGATGGCCTGTAGGATCTTACGCATTTGCCCTTAGGCATTTTTTAATTAACCGTTTCGGGCTCAGTTTTCAAGTTGTGTTTTGACTTGAACTCATCCACCCTTAAGTTTTTGAATTTTAAGCTAGCTCTTAAGCTCTTATGCGTTGGGTCGGTATGACCTCTAATATAAGCTGGCTCTTAGGCTTTTACGCGGTGGGTCGGTACGACCTCTAATATAGGCTTTAGTTTTCCCTAGTTAAAGACTTTTTGAAAATTTTGTGCTCGTCCGGCTCTTCGATGGTTTGATAACAACCTCAATTATGAGCCATTATGTGACGATAAATGAGCATCTCGGTAGGTTTTGCTCGATGACTAAATTGTCTTGGAGCCGTTTTATTATTTGGAGCTGATATGATCGAAGCTTTTTTGCTTATACTGAGGGTAGCCTGATTAATCAGTTCTTTTCGAAGTATTTTCGAAGTAATTGAAGGCCTGTGATTTTATGGTGACGGTCGGGCGTCCCCGGGTAGGGCTAGTTTGGCCGGAGCCTTATGACCGTAGTCAATGTGTTTGGCCGTAGCCTTTTAGTGATGTATCCTTTCTAGGGGTCTTACAAATTCGAATATATAGCCTTGACTTTAAGATCGGGATTATGCCTTTTGTAAGGTCTTATAAATTTGAACATGCCTTACTTGAGGTCTTACGGATAGGTTACTTGGTACAAGTATAATTCATGCCCTGCTTCAGGTCATATAGGTTTGGTATTGCCTTATGGAGGTCTTTCTGGCTCAAGGTTGCCCATTTGCGGTCTTACGGCCTAGAGTTTTTCATAGCTTGATGAGGTGACAGTCGACGACAGTCCCCGTGACATCGAGAGTTTTTGGCTCTTGAGCGGTTCTTTGATGTTACCTCATTGAGGGCTTATGAGATCGATGTTTCTGAGAGTTTGGGAAATTTCTGGCTGTGAAGCCGTTTCTTGTGAAAGTAGCAAGCTTATTTGAAGCGCAAAGTGTTTTTATGGTAAAAATCAAAAAATAGTCCTTGATTACTTGGTACAAGTATACATAGTTTTCGCCGTCGAGGGTTCGATTATTCTATGCGGACACGGTTCCTTCGACCATTTGGTCCGATACATCATTTTTCTATTGGGACCCTCTTTTGTTCGTCTTAATTTTTCCGGGGAGATGATCTCCCGGGGAGGATTCCCCCCCGCCCCCCAGTATTCGAGGTTAATTAAAGAGAAGCCTTGAATACTTGTTAAGTTCTCCTTAGGTAGCATATAGATGTTGCCTCGTTAAAAAAACTTGTCGGTAAAACCCTTCTTGGGATAAAATTCGATCGAAGGAAAAAAGTGCAATGCATGCTTTAAAACCTAAGGTCTTCAAACTGGAAGGTACTTTGATTATTCTAACCGGATGCCTGCACACAGGTTAGCGTAAGACGTAAAATAAAAAAGGGAGACAGTCATACCTTAGTTGTGATGGCGCTCGAGACTCGATATGCTTCAATATCTTACTCTGGGGACATGGTACGGTCCTTTGCTTATTTACTCGGATGAAGCCGAGAACGTAGCTTGCAATTGCTACTTCGCTATTTGCTTTTCCTTTGGCTCCTTCGATGTTGAAGGTGTCGATGTCGGTGCCACATTGTGCACCGCGAACATCTCTCTTGCTGCATATTGTTCCCCGTGTACCATTTTTATCCCTTCTTTTGTTGGAAACTTCATCATTTGATGAAGGGTTGATGGTACTGCTCTCATGCAGTGTATCCATGGCCTTCCGAGCAAGGCATTGTATCTCATGTCTCCTTCGATGACATGCAACTTGACATTTTGGGTGTTGATACCCAATTTTTCACACACACACACACACACACACACACACACACACACACACACATATATATATATATATATATATATATATATATATATATATATATATATATATATATATATATATATATATATATCCACAAGGTTTTTATAATTTTTCTATAATTGTAAATATTTTTAATTGATTTATTTCCTCCCCTTTTTACTCATAAAATCCCCAATAATTATCTTTCAAGTTATTATTGTGATAATTTAATCATTCAAATTTTATATATATGCTAAAATATTGTTAAAATATTTTTAATGCATTTTTTATAATTACATTTATATTTTTAAAACTAATTTGCATATAATTGCAATATTAGCCCTATTAATGTATAACTATATTTATATACATAAAATCGACCTTCTATATTTTTAAAATGTTGAATATCTATTTTAAATAATTTTAGTACATGAAATTATTTTTTAGAAATTATTTATTATTTATTTTAAATTATATGGGATTAAATTGGCTATATAAAACATAGCCAGATTGCATTTCAATTTTAGCCTCAGTTTTAACCCAACCCCACCACAATTCCTAATCGAATTACCCGACCTAAACCCTAAACACACCTACCCGACCCAGAACCAATTAAATCATGGTCGTTGATCTGAAAGATCAACGACACGTATTGATTCTTGCCTTTTTTAATCCTAAACCACCCCCAACCCTAATCATTTTCCAGATATCGCCACCCTAAAATCCTCTCTACTATCAGTATACTCTCAACCTAACCCTAGCCCTTCAACCGCCGACCTCTCCTCTACGGTCATCTCCGGTGACCTCTCATCGTCTCCTAAGCCTCCAATGGCTTTTCTCATGCCATGCCTACCTTCTCTAAGGTCATCAAGGGCTCAGGGCCATGCCGACTTGCATATAGGGTTCGTCACTTGACTGTTCTTGGCTATTCCAGTGTGATTTCGACCAAAATTATGTTGTATCTGTTACGATCCTTGGGATTCTAGACAAGTTCTTTAATCTCTATATGAATTGGTATTTCTCTATATCTCCTAGATCTATACAAATCTTGGATGATTTGAGTTTGTTTCTTTAATGTTTTACACTATCCTTGGAACTCTTTACAAGAATTCTTGATTTCAAGTGTTTTTCACCTTCTTCTAAAAATTAAGGTTTCAGAATTTCTTTTAAAACCTTGTTTAACTGATTCTTTGTGTTTAAACTTCTATTTCTTGCATACTTTGGTTTATTCTATGTTTTTATTACACCTTTAACTCATCTATGTTGAAAGCCCTAATTTTCTAGGTTTTTTCATTTGATTTTGTGACTGGTCGGTTCTCGTTTGAGTTTCTGTGATTATCTTGCCTCGAATATGTTTCTACTGAGTTTTTTTAGCCTAACTTGCATCAACTCTATGTGCTTGTGTTCATCTTAACTATTCAAGACCTGCCCCTATCTATCAGTGCTGTTTAACCTTCATGCTTGCTAGAGTTGCATGTCGACTTTTTATTATCCATGTCTTACTCTATTTATGTGCTAAACACTGCCTCGGGACTTTCTCTCTGATTGATTCTGGATCCCGTTAAACTTTCGATTCCTATCCTTTCTATTCAATTTGATTGATTCGCCTACCTTGTCTGCATTACTAATTTATTCTTACTTACCATCTCCTTAATTAGAGTTTTTCTGAACTTAGCCCTAATTGTTTACCCTACACTTACTGAATTTGAAATCTTTCCTTATTGGTCATACATTGATTTCTTTCCTTATTTCTTACTTGTTCTTACCGTTTGAATTGATTGGTCATACATTGATTTCTTTCCTTATTTCTTACTTGTTCTTACCGTTTGAATTGATTCCCTTAACTTAAGGAAGTACTCGTACTAATTTTTCTCTAATTGGTTTTGAGTTTCATAATTACTATACTATTGTGATTCTTGCCTTATTTTACCTAGTTTCGAACTACTATATATACCTACTCTCCCATTAACACAGACACGAATATTTTTGGTTAAAAAAGCTCTTTCACACTCAAAAACTTTCTGCTATCTCTTGGTTACATTCTATTATTCTGAGTTAGCCGGCTGCAAGCCAAGGCTAAGTATTGTGCTTTCCTACTCCTCACTTTATGTTTACCGTCTCTCTGCTGGTATGTTCTAGTTTCAATTCAAGTCCCAAAACAATATGATTCTCCTATTACTTCAATTTGACATGTTTCTAATATGCTTTTATCTATGGTTTTGTTGTTGAACCTGCAATTAACATGTCTACTTCACTGTCTTCTTACTGCATGCTATATACCCCCTTAGGATTAGTCTTCTCATGAATCCCTTTCTAGTATGCCCCAATGTGACTATGTTTCTCTGATTCCTGGCATTTACCTTCCTATGTGAAGTAATTGGCTATCCTACGCCTGTTTGATTTTGTATTAACTCTAAAGTTCATGTTGTACTTTAAAGCCCTTGACCCTTCCCAAGGCTCCTCTGATTCTGAACCTATGTGCATCTGTTCTTACTATGTGCCCTATGCTTACCCCAAATCCTATTACCCCTTGAGTGGATATGTGTACCTGTCTGATTCCATGTATTTCTTCTAGTTTTGTATTTGGTTTGATTGATTGTTAGTCACCTTACCCATTTCAAACTGTCTTATTTAATGACTCCATATGTTTTTACAAAAAACTATTTCAAGAAAATCTCTTTTAACACTATTTTCCTACTGAAACCTTTTTCAATCTATGTCAAGAACTCTTACTATACTCCTATGTCACTAGGTTCTGCCCTCTCCAGTGTGTGTACTGCCTTGGGATCCTCTTGAGAATCCTTTTAACTTTGGCACACTGAGGCTGGCCCTTCCACACTGCACTTACTTAATTTGGTTGCAAAGTCTAGGTGTCAGCACTGTCCGGGATCCTTGAGATCCTTAGGGAACTCTGACGCACCTAGACAATGATATTGCCTATGAAATTGGCATCTGAGGCTATTGGACGTTTTAGGAAATCACTTGGGCCTGCTTCAGGCTCGCTATAGTGTAACTTCTTCTTTTTCTTTTTATCTATTTATGTAATTCATTCATCTAGTTTGTAATAATTTGTAAACAAATATTGGGGTGACTAGTGAAGAGGGGTGGGTTGCTACATATATATGGGGTAACATGGCTAGAAACCATGCCTATAGGGTTTTTATATTTGCTATGTTTGCCTTACGATGTCAGAAATCATGCCTATAGGTCTCAAGTGTTCCAACAATATAAATTATGTCTATAGGTCTTAAATCAACTTCACCAGTAGATACCATGCATATAGAATATGATTCAGGTCAACTTCTGTTATAGCAAGTATTTACATGTGTTTTCATTTGTTATCATGCCTACAAGTTTCTAATATCAGCTCTTAACAATTAGATATCATTCCTATAGGAAACAACATCAGAAATTCTACCTATATATCTAAAATTAGTTTGGTTTAAATAAGTCAATTCAGTTCATGATTAGTTTACTTCGAAACTAGTCTAATTAGTGGTTTATTTTTTTCCTAAAAATGAATTCTTTCAAATACTGCTCTAATTTACTATTAGAAATCATTCTTATAGGAACTCAAGAGTCTGTTTTAAAATCTGCCCATTGTTTTACTATATCAAATGTAGTTATCATGCTCTTAGGACACCACTATTCAGCGTGTAGGCAAGCTATAGGGCGTCTTCAAATCCTGCAACTCTAAATGTGTTTTGGCTACTTAATGTTGTTCTGATTTAACAAGCTTAAAAAAATTAGAAGGCAAACTGATAAGGCCATTAATTCTGAGTTTATAAAATAAATCGCTTGTCTTCTCTATCTTGATATACACTTAGACATCATGTCTTAGGATACTGTTTAACAATGCGGCCCTTATTTGTGTTTGAGTCATAATGCTTATGTGCTTTGTTTGTGGAGGTAAAATTGAGCCTATAATTGCTTCTTTTCTGCCTTATGTGCTAAGGTCCTATTTGTTCCTGCTTGTCGCCTTAGTATTTTCTCCTTTAAACCTTAGGGGTCTGTCTAGAACTGCCTATAGGTAGAGGTCCTAAATTTTCTCCAGGACCATTTGTCACACCTCCTTTTCACCTACACCCGCAAGGGCGTAAAGGAGTTTTTCCAATTAAAGGACAATCAGAACGGGATTTATTATTAAGGAATTAGAGTCGCCACTTGGGAGATTAATAGTGTCCCAAGTCACCGGTTGAATCCCGAACCGAGGAAATTTATGACTCTGTTAATAGTCCGCGAACCAGAAATCCGAGTAAGGAATTCTGTTAACCCGTGAGAAGGTGTTAGGCATTCCCGGGCTCCGTGGTTCTAGCACGGTCGCTTAACTATTGCATTTGATTTTATCTGATTTTAATACCTGCTAGCTTATGTGCCTTTTATTCGTAAACCGCTTTTTATCATTATTTATTTTAAAAGAATTGCGACGACGTGAAAACGCGATTCGATCCACGTTGCAATCAATGCACCCGTGGTTGTCAACATATTTCATGTTCGTCGAGATTTGGATTTGGGTCGCTTCAATGCACCCAATTTTGAGAAGGTAATTTTATTAAGAGTGCATCTAAAGCAACTACGCATTTGCACTTTGCGAGGGCCATGGAATTTGCTAAATGGCACGCCTCGAGTTCTAAGGATAAACAAGATTAATTAAACGAGGGACATGCAACTTGAGATTTTATTCGGCACGGCACACCGTGAACTATTAAATCGAATTAAATGAAAACGAACAAAGACCTCTATTTGTTAAAAGAACTCAAATCTACAATTGGAAAATAACGGAATGAAGGCTAAGGATTTTAAAGGGAAGGGCCTAATCTCGATGCAAGGCCCAACAGATAATCCTTAAGGCTCAGCGTACTGGTCCGCATGACCAAAACCTGCAATTCATTTCAAGCAGACCCGCGGTCCATTTGAATTCACGATTTCTCAAGAGTTTGAGACAAATTGATTTGATGGATGAAATCTGAAACTAAATACAATTAGCAATATCTGACTCGAATCCAACTCACATTTTGTGCTAACATGGATACTAACATAATAATTCCTCTCTTAGTTGTAAGGACAACCTTTATTCAGTTCACTTATTCAAACACCCCAGCCCCTACGAAATCATAACTTTCAGTACATGGGAGCATATCATCAAATACCAATTCATACTTGTTGTTCGAATCAAATCAGGAAAAACGACTTTAGAGAGCATGACAAGCAACAACACTCATGCACTTTAAATAGCAAGCATTGTGTCACCACACTCCCAAACCCAAAATTCAGCGACTACAAACCCGAAACAATCACAAAATTGCATTTCTGCACACAGGCTAATGATGACCCTAAAACTATAATAGAAGCCTAAAATATATATATATGCACATGAGAACACCAGGTTCATTACCCCTTTTGCAAAATAAGGCAAAAAGAACTCTGCACCCAATTAAGACCAAACAGAGAGAACTTAACCAGCATCAAGGAAAATCTATGAACGAGAACTGAAGCTTAAGCTAAACCTGAACAACTTGGCTCGTGGCTGTAAACTAAAGGAAATGATCGATTCATTCCAATTCATTCTAAACCAAGAGTTGCAACGTATCTTAAAAGAATCTAGCAAAACCAGAAAGGATATTCAGACGCCCAACGGATTAAAGCACAACTCTTACTGCAAGAATATCACACGACTAGGCTTATTCCATATGAATCAAAAGCTATTCATCACATTTCAACACTTTAAGGCATGTAAAAGCAGTATCATAGATTTCTGGACAATGTGAACAATGACTAATTAGACTATTCTTGTATAGACACACATGACCTACAGATTAGCATCTCAGAGAACTCGAGTGCCAAGGGAAGAATTCCAACAGATGACTGACAACAGTTTCAAAGTCAATCTTAAGAGCTTAAGCTTGCATCCAACTTATACTTAGCATGGAAAATGACAAACCGTGAATAATCCTTAGCCAAACAATATTAGATGTGTGAAATTTGCTTTTAACCATGTTTCCAGAAATCGCGGTTTCAAACAAAAGTAAACAGCTGAAGGGAAGCACACATAGACAGACAAAATGATTTTAGCATTTCTAGCAGACTTCTCATTTGAGAACCAGGAAGGATCATGAAGACAATTCCCAATGGATTGACTATTCAATTTCAGATTTGACTAAAATGGGAGTAAATGACTTTAAAACTTTCTAGATTTCCACCTAGCATTCTTCTCGTGAGAGCCTATTTCGACTGAAACTAATATCAGCTCAAATGCAACGTTTTATATTCATACTATCATGTTCAAAACCAAGCAAACCTATGATTCATCTTCCAAATTTTAACAAGGCAGGAGCGATTTCCCACTGACAAACTGACTGAGCTATAACTATTTGGAATCGACGAAATCTGGACTCAAATGAAAACTCGACATCATAATAACAGTTAAACCATATAAGCGAAAAACGACCACTCGAAATCAACTTCAACTAGCTGAAAATACTCAAATACATCACACTGTCGCGAACAGATTTAGTCAGCAAGATATTCGATCATAGCACAAATAGAGCACTCGAGACAGAAACACATAGTTCAAAATACTAAAACAGAATAGAATCGCAAGAACAGAGAAATGAAGACAGAACCTGAAATTTCGAATTTCTTTTGATAACAAAATCGAAGATGATTACATAGTTTCGACTCCAAAAACTATCACAAGAACACGATGGCAGATCAAAGCTCGAAGAACATCAAATCAGTAGCAGCTGAGTAGAAGTACGAAGTTTGAACAACGACGAACTCAGCAATTCTCAAACGAGCTCCCTTTTTAAACCACCTCCGACCCAGAAAGAAGGAACCAAATATATCTTTGATTTTTTAGAAATAAAAGGAATCGAAAACCAAAACAGAATTCAACTCCGAAAAGAAAACTCAAAACTAAGAGAAGATGAAGAAAAGACTATTTTTAAACCTCAGTTTTTCTCCAAAAATTCTTACCCCCCGAAAAATCCTCTCCTTCAAAAATCGAATCCAGTCCTTTTATGAGACGAACTCTTAATGAATGTGGGGCTCGGATTGAACAAAATCAATCCAATGCCTCACATTCATCCAACGAATCGTCTCTAGGCCCTTCCAATCGCGTGACTTCTCTCAAAATCAAGCGAGTGAACGAATAGAGAATCTTTGGTGAGAAATCTGTTATCTGGGGTAGAAGGAGAGATAGATGAACGCGTAGGTTAGGGATTAACTTTCACTCGCTTGGAATTTGGATGGAATTTAGGGCTGGATTCGGGTGGAGAAGAGGAGTAGTACTACGGTCTCTGTGTATTAGGGATTTAGGCCTTGGTTTTCTTTTGATTGTGCGTTATTTAGGGGACGGGTCGGGTCGGACCACTGGGGTTGGGCGGGTTTAGCAGCTGTTAGGCATGGGTACGGGATTGGAAGGGAATTGGGCTCGGGGTTTGTTTGGATTTGGCCCAAATATGACTTAACACTCTTTTGTTTTGCGTTTCTTTTTACATTTTGCTTTCTTTTTCTTATTTTCTATTTATATTATTTTATTTTATTTTTGATTTTATTAAAAATGCTAAAATAAAACTCACAACCAAGTTAACACTAAAAAAATTAGATTTCCTAATTTCCCATACATTAATTCCTAATTAAAATGCAAACTAATACAAATTTAAACTAAAAATGCAAAAAGGGCCATTTTGTTATTTTCTTGTATTTTGTAAAATTCTAATTACTAATTAATCTAAAAATATGTGAAACTAAGTCCTAAATGCGGATGCAATGTATATTTTGGTATTTTCATTAGTTAAAAAGAAATGCAAAGACAAAAATGCAAACAATTAATGGAAAATGTCACAAATATTCGCCAAATTGCAAACACTGAAAGAAGTTATTTTGTTTTGAATTTGTGGGAGTAATTCATATAGGGCAAAAATCACGTGCTCACAGCTGCCCCTCTTTTCTCGGAAACACGAAGAGTTTTTGTGCAAAGATAAGTGAACAAATACGAGCGATTTTTGCCCGTTCGAATATTCCGTTGTGAAGAATTTTGAAACATTTTGACCGCACCCTGCTTCAGAGGTTGACTACATATCCTGGGCTAAACAAGAATCAGGTTAGTGTAGTTCGGGAATGTCTGGTAGCTGGGACTACCAGGAGCTGTGATTTCATTGCGCTTGCTGCTGTTACTGCTTGCTGACCTCCCTTATTACACCACGTCAAAGATAAAAAGAAGCTAAACTAACTATGCTCTATGAATTACAAAAGTTCTATCTAGATTCTTCAAACCTGCTCTTGTACTTCCTTGTTGCCTTGTTGTCTTGTGTTTTCTCGGTAAAATTCCTTGTTGCTACTTCACCCGGTCAACTGAGATGTTGTTCCTTCTCTCCAAACTGCTGAACTTGAATAAACTTGAACTTGAATGTATTCCTTGATTATCCAGGCGGGCTCCTGACTGCTGACCTTGAAATTGAAAGTATTCCTCTATTATCCAGGCGGGCTCCTGACTCTGTTATATAGGCGGCTTACTGACTTCCGAAACTTAAATTGTATGCCTTTGTTCTTCAGACGGGCTCCTGACTGCTGAACTTGAAATTGAATTTATTCCTCTATTATCCAGGTGGGCCCCTGACTGCTGAACTTGAACTTGGAAGTTCCTCTATTATTCAGGCGGGCTCCTGACTTCATAACTTGAATGTATTCCTCTGTTCTCCAGGCGGGCTCCTGACTTCAAAATAGACAAAGAAGTTGATTGAAAACTAAAATTTGAATTGTATCACCTCTGTTCTTCAGGCGGGCTCCTGATTGATTAAAATTTGAATTGTATGTCTCTATTCTCTAGGCGAACTCCTGACTTCTAAATTTTGAAATTGAAGGTCTCTGTTCTCCAGGCGGACTCCTGACTACCGAAATTTGAAATGCATGTCTCTGTTCTCCAGGAGGACTCCTGACTTTTAAAATTTAAACTGTATATCTCCGTTCTTCAGGCGGACTCCTGACATCAAACTTGAAAACTATGTCTCTGTTCTCCAGGCGGACTCCTGACTTCAACAAAATAATCAACCAACGAAAACTTTCTGCCCCAGTTTGGAAGCTGGGTGTATGGGTGAGTGTTAAACTGAATCATATTATCACATATTACTAAGAATTGAAAGCTAAATCCTATTATCCAGGGAGGTCCTGACAACTCCTCATAATTACAAACCTAAGGTATTACTCTCACTACATTATGTTATCTACAAGGGTTTTAAACTACATCCTATTATCGTGGGAGATCCTGACAACTCCCAACAATTACGAACCTAAGGTGTTACTTCTCACTATATCATGTTATCTTACCTGGGTATTTGAATTACGTCCTATTATCCAGGAAGGTCCTGACAACTTAAATTTTATCCTAAACATGCAAACTTTGCAACCAAATTATATTCCCCTATGCTATTCATGATTATCTTATATTTAATCAAACCACACTTTGCGGTCAAACCTGATTACTGCTTGTTTTTCCCTCCTGGAGAATTCCTCCTCAACACCTAACTTTTCTGCCCCTGATTCAATCAAAGAAAATTTGGTTAGTTTAAAACGGTGGTTAGTTGATGACATTCTTGCTGAAAAATCCTTCCACTGCCTTGCTTTGTGTTGATTGACTTCCTTGAACTGACCCTGAACCGCTTGACTTTCTAACTGACTTTGGAATTCCCCAACCTCTGACAACCCGAATGTTTTGTACCCGTGCTGTTATTTCATACCTCCGACCCCCTTTGTCTGCACCTTTACACTTCCCACGACATTTCCAAATTATTCCACTAATGAAACTTCCTGCTACTTCCCATATCCCATTTTACATCATGTTGCTGTTGACATGCTCTAACAATATTATGCCTTACTATTTTCGAAAGATGGTAGTGAGCTTTGAAGTACTTTTTGCTTGCATTGAACAAAACTGGCACTGAAACATCTTAGCTAGATAAAACCCTCAAAAGAAATGAAATGCAATGATTTTTTTTGAGTTAAGGATAAGAAGAATCCAAAACCAGATGATTGTTTAAAAAGAGAAGGAAAAGAAACTTATCTGAGAGGAACAGTTGGTACCAATGGTCATGACATGCATTTTGGATTAATCGGCCCAATCTTTCCAACTAACCAGCTTTCAATTGCCATACTTTGTTGTCCCAGAATTTCCATCACTTTATTACTTTACCCAAACCTTAACTTTGTTCATCCTGCAGTGCCTCGAAACAGTTTTCCACCCACAGACCTTTTGCCAATTAACCACTTTTCAACTCACTTTTGCCTCAAGGTGCCCGCGAGGGTTTTCACCAATAAGACTCTCTCATTTATTTTTTCTCTCAGCTCCCGTCGCCTTATGATGCCTGTGAAGGTTTTCACCAATAAGACTCTCTTATTTTTTACTTTGTTTTTCTTGCTTGAACCAGAGTGTTGCCCCTATCATAAGTTACTTCTACTTGCTCAACTTGGCATTTCTCAAAAACTGATCAGAAGCTTCTTCTTTGGACCGTAATGTAGGCTTTTGGATTGGGTTAGAAAGAAAGGGTATAAAAAGCTCAAAAACAATTCAACATGGGTTAATAATTACAACTTTCGGAATCCAATTTTTCGCAACAATCACAATGTTTGCCCCAGATTCTTACTTGGGGACTTTTGGGTTTTATTTTGGCATGACTGAACCTCAGAGAGGCTGCCTACGTACCCATTTGGGATCAAGTCGAACGTAGTTCACTGTATCATAATTACCTTTGTTGTTGTGTTTTTTCTTTCCTTTTCTTTCTTTTCATCTTCTTTTCCTTTATTTTCTCCTCTTTTTCTCCTTTTATTTTCTTCTTTTTCTTTTCTTTTCTTTCTCTTTTCCTTCACTTTTCATTTTTTCTTTTCTCTTTTTTTTTTCTTATTTCTTTCTTTTTTTCCTTTTCTTTTCTTTTTCCTTTGCTTTTCTTTTCTTTCTTTTATGTTCGGCACCTGTGTTCCTTGATAGTGCCATTTATTCCGAAAGAGGGGTATGAAAAATAACTAAGGCTCAAAGGGGATGACAAGGGATAAAAGTGTTTGGATAGCAGGATAAAATGCCTTCATAATTTCAATCTTTAAGATATGCCAAATACAAACAGATACATTCAAAAATAAAGAAATCATACATAATATCTCTTGAACGCATCGGAATTGATGGCCATTTCTATACATTTTCCTTCTACATCTGTCAAATACAATGCACCGTTAGACAACACTCTGGTTACTACAAATGGTCCCTGCCAGTTTCGGGCAAATTTTCCTTTTGCTTCAGCCCAATGAGGCAAAATCTGCCTCAGTACTAACTGTCCGACTTCGAATTTCCTTGGACGTACTTTCTTGTTGTATGCTCTTGCCATTCTTCGTTGGTACAGTTGACCATGACACACTGATGCCAATCTCTTCTTGTCAATCAAACTTAAATGCTCAAGGCGGCTTTTCACCCATTCATCATCATCGATCTCAGCCTCCGCAACGATTCGCAGAGACGGGATTTCCACCTCTGCGGGTATTACTGCTTCGGTGCCATACACCAATAAATAAGGAGTCGCTCCCACCGAAGTACGAACGGTGGTGCAATACCCTAACAATACAAAAGGCAACTTTTCATGCCACTGTCTCGAACCTTCCACCATCTTCCACAATATTTTCTTTATATTCTTATTAGCTGCCTCAACCGCACCATTTGCTTTAGGGCGATATGGAGTAGAATGCCTATGGGTAATCTTGAACTGCTCACATGTTTCCTTCATCAAATGACTATTGAGGTTTGCCCCATTGTCTGTAATGATCACTTTCGGTATCCCAAATCAACAGATAATGTTCGAATGCACAAAATCTACCACAGCTTTCTTGGTTACAGACTTGAACGTTTTAGCCTCCACCCACTTGGTAAAATAGTCTATAGCTACCAAAATGAACTTGTGCTCGTTTGATGCTGGCGGTTCGATTGGCCCAATAACATCCATGCCCCATGCAACAAAAGGCCATGGCGCAGACATCGTATGTAGTTCTGATGGCGGAGAATGAATCAAATCTCCATGTACTTGGCACTGATGGCATTTACGCACAAAACCAATACAATCCCGCTCCATAGTAAGCCAATAATAACCTACCCATAGGACCTTCTTTTCCAAAACATATCCGCTCATATGCGGTTCACAGACTCCCGAATGTACCTCAGTCATGATAGATGTGGCTTGCCTTGCAACCATACATCTCAACAGCCCGAGATTTGGGGTTCTTTTTATATAACACTCCTCCACTAAGGAAAACCCCACTTGTCAATCGCCGAATCGTTCTTTTCTGGTCACCGGTGGTATGTACCAGATATACTCCTATCCTGATGTATTCTTTGATATCATAGAACCAAGGCTCGCCGTTGAGTTCCTCTTCTACCATATTACAGTAAGCATGCTGATCACGGACCTGAATCTGTAGCGAGTCAACATAAGCTTTATCCGGATGATGCAGCATCGACGCCAAAGTAGCCAAAGCATCGGCAACCTAATTATGAATCCTTGGAATGTGCCTGAACTCTACAGACTGAAACCGCTGAAAAAGCTCATGCAAACATTGTCGGTACGGTATAAGCTTCAAATCCCGTGTTTCCCACTCTCCTTGAATTTGATGTACCAGTAGATTCGAGTCATCCATAACCAAGACTTCCCATACACCCATATCTACAGCTAATCTCAATCCCAATATACACGCTTCATATTCTGTCATGTTGTTCATACAGTAAAAACGAAGCCGAGCTGTAACAGGGTAGTGCTGACCTGTTTCAGAAATAAGTACCGCTCCTATTCCTACGCCTTTCATATTTGCAGCCCCATCAAAGAAAAGTTTCCATCCCGGCTTCTCAACTTGTTCCCATTCATCAATGTGAATCACCTCTTCATCAGGGAAATAAGTTTTCAAAGGTTCATAATCTTCATCGACGGGGTCCTCAGCCAAATGATCGGCTAGTGCCTGTGCTTTCATCGCAGTCTGTGTCACATAGATAATGTCAAACTCTGTAAGTAGGATCTGCCACTTTGCAAGCCTCCCTGTGGGCATAGGCTTCTGAAAAATATACTTCAATGGGTCCAAGCGAGATATGAGGTAAGTAGTGTAGGACGACAAATAATGTTTCAACTTCTGTGCCACCCAGGTTAGGGCACAACAAGTCCTCTCCAGATGAGTATACTTAACCTCGTAAGATGTGAACTTCTTGCTGAGATAGTAGATAGCCTGCTCCTTTCTGCTCATAACATCATGCTGCCCCAGTACACAGCCGAATAAATTATCCAAAACCATCAGATATAGAATCAAAGGCCTCCCTGGTTCTAACAGGACCAACACGGGTGGGTTCGACAAATACCGCTTTATCTTATCAAAAGCCTCCTGACATTCATCAGTCCATTTGACTACAGCGTCTTTCTTCAACAATTTGAAAATCGACTCACAAGTTGTCGTGAGCTGAGCGATGAACCTACTGATATAATTCAATCTTCCCAACAAACTCATCACCTCAGTTTTGTTTCTTGGAGGCGGCAATCCCTGAATAGCTTTGATCTTTGACGGGTCTATCTCAATGCCTCGACGACTGACTATAAACCCCAACAACTTCCCAGATGGCACTCTGAAAGCACACTTTGCAGGATTGAGCTTAAGATTGTACCTGCGAAGCCTTTGAAAGAACTTTCTCAAATCTCTGACATGGTCGGACTGCTGTCTAGACTTCACGATCACATCATCCACATACACCTCGATTTCCTTATGTATCATATCATGGAATATTATTGTCATGGACCTCATATAAGTTGCCCCAGCGTTTTTCAAACCGAACGGCATGACCCGATAATAGTACATTCCCCACGGCGTGATGAATGCCGTCTTTTATGCATCTTCCTCGTCCATTAGAATTCGATTATAACCCGCGTAACAATCCACAAAAGAACCAATATCATGCTTGGCACAATTGTCAATCAGTATATGGATGTTGGGCAGTAGGAAATTGTCTTTTAGACTCGCCTTGTTAAGATCTCGATAATCGACACACACCCTGGTCTTGCTATCTCTCTTCGGCATAGGCACAACATTAGCTAACCAAGTGGGATACCGTGTAACCCGAATGACCTTTGCATCAAATTGCTTGGTAATTTCTTCTTTGATCTTCACACTTATATTCCGTTTTGAACTTTCTCAACTTCTGCTTGACAGGAGGGAGTGCTGGATCAGTGGGCAATTTGTGAACCACTAAATCAGTACTTAGACCTGGCATATCATCATACGACTATGCAAAAACATCCTTGTATTCGAACAATGCTTTAATTATCTCCTCATTGAGTCGTGGCTCCAGATAAACACTTATTTTAGTTTCGCGAACATTATCTTGGTCCCCTAGATTAACTGCTTCTGTGTCACTTAGGTTAGGTTTGGGTTTTCCTTCAAAGTGATTTAATTCTTTACTAATTTCCTCATAGGCCTCATCACGTCACATTCCACCTCATCATCACACTCGATTTCTTGCATTATTATTTCTGAGTTAGATTGGCTTTTAAAACCGGGCCGAAGATTCCTCATGCATGTCAAGTCATTGGTATCAACATAAAAAGAACTGTACAAAAAAAATAAAAATGGAAACAAAGTTAGGAATGAAGAAAGAAGAAAAATTGCTTTTCATTGAATGTAAAGATAACAGGGTTTTAACTCATCCAAACGGACGGAACATAGCAACTGAATTACAAATCCTGGAATAATCCAGGTGAACTAAAGGAAAACAAAACCCACTACCACGACTCCCTCCGAATTGGAAGAGGAGTAGCTTCCCAATTGTTGACATTAGCACATGATCCGATGTACTGTATATCTGCTTTGCTTGACCCTTCCCCGGCCTCAACCATGTTCACTTCAGCAAATACCCTCTCGAACACCTTATCCAAGTTCCCCTCTGCACCAATCAGTAGACCTGCCACCTTTGCCAATGATTGCTTCTTGACACCCGGCCTGACGAAGGACCTGGACAAGAGTGGAATCGGTTTGGGAAGAACCCAAGCTTTCTTTTTCAATTTACGAGCTCTTCTAACATCTGCCGCTGTTGGTTTGAACCCCAATCCGAAGGTGTACAGGTTTTTGGGCAGAGAAACAGGTTGAACAATTCCCTGAAGCTCAGCCCCCAGACCTTTTCCTGGCACGAACCCATTACTCAGCATTTCTGATACTACCATGACGGTCGCAGCTGCCACCCTGGAACATGGAATGCTTTTACCCTCGAGCACTCTGTTCACCGGGATCGAGTCAAATACCTGATAAACCCATGGTCCCTTATCATCTTCGGTTTCTATAAAGGGCACAATGGCATCATTCGTGGCGTATGTGGGATCTTCCCCATGTAAAACGATTTCTTGTCTGTCCCACTCGAACTTGACCATTTGGTGCAGTGTGGAAGGCACTGCTTTGGCCGCGTAGATCCATGGTCGACCCAACAAAAGATTGTAGGACACTGCAGCATCCAACACCTGAAATTCCATAGTGAACTCAACTGGGCCAATAGTCAATTCAAGTATAATATCCCCCACTGTGTCTGTTCCACCTCCGTCGAACCCTCGAACACAAACACTATTTTTGCGGATTCTATCATCATCAATCTTCAACTTGTTCAATGTGGACAACGTACAAATATTAGCACTTGACCGGTTATCGATCAACACACCAGTAACCATTGAATTCTCACACTTAACCGTCAAGTAAAGAGCTTTATTGTGTTCAGTGCCTTCCATAGGCAATTCATCATCGGAAAATGTTACCCTGTTTACCTCAAAGATCTTGTTGGCAATTGTCTCCAGATGGTTCACTGAAATTTTGTCGGGCAGATGAGCTTCATTCAATATCTTTATCAAAGCTCGGCAATGCTCGTCAGAATGGATCAATAATGACAATAACGAGATCCGGGCCGGTGTTTTTCTCAATTGTTCAACAATGGAATAATCCTGCACTTTCATCTTTTTCAGAAATTCCTCTGCCTCTTCTTTCGTCATAGCCTTCTTGACTAGCACTGGATTGTCTTTAGCGCCCCTAGCCTTTCTCAACTCTTCGGGAGCAAACCAACGTCCCGACCGAGTTAATCCCTGTGCTTCACAACTCTCTTCCTCAATTTCCTTTCCTTTGTATGTCACCACTACCTTGTCATATTTCCACGACACGGCTTTGCTATCAGCCACGGGTAATTGGACTACCGGCTTTATGACAACTAGTTCTATGTAGGCCCCTGTCACAACAACCACGGGTGCAGATGATGACCCTGGTACCACTAACTTGACTGGCTCTGGCTTCTTTGTAGCAACAAATGGTCCTTTTCCCATCACCAACACTGGCTTATTTTTGATCGCTTTTAGCTGAACCGCTGGCCTCGCGCTAACTGTCTTTTCTTTAACCTTGGCTTCCGTAGAACGGATCACCATGACCGTCTGCAAGGGTTTTTTAGGCTCTGTCCCCTTATGTATCAATTCGATCATATTGGCTTCATAATGCACTGGTAACGGGTTCTGATTGATGTTTGGAGCCTCCGGAGCCTGTACTTCAATACGTTGATTATCAATGAGTTCTTGTACCGCGTTTTTCAATTTCCAACATTTTTCAGTATCGTGCCCCGGCATCCCTGAGCAATACTCGCAGCTAACAGAATGGTCCAGGTTTCTGGGAGGGGGGTTTGGTGCTTTGGGCTCAATTGGGGTCAACATTCCCAACTGTTTCAATCTATGGAAGAGAGTGGTGTAAGATTCTCCTAGTATAGTAAATGTTTTTCTGTTTGAGGCCTTCTCACTTCTAAAAGCTTGGTTTGCGCAAAAGCTGGCTCCTGGTCTATTTGTCCTGGGAGGTGGATAGGTGTTTTGTGGGGGTGGATATGTGTTTTGGGGAGTCGGTGCACGCCATTGCGAGTGCGCCGGAGGCTGAGTGTATGTCTGGGCGTGATGGATAGAAAAATGTGGTTCTGGTGGTGGATAGTAATATTGTGGTGGGCCATATGGGGTATACTGGTAATTTGGGTGGTGGGGTCTGGGTTGGTTGTAGTAGGGCGGAGAGTTGCTGGGCCTGGACCAAGTACTAGCTTCAACTGTGGCAACTTCTTCCTTCTTCTTCTTTCCGAGTACACCACCAGTACCGCTTTGGATGGCCTGGGTAGTTGCTTTCAATGCCGAATAACTCAAGATTTTGTTAGACTTCAATCCTTCTTCAATCATGGCTCCCATTTTTACCACTTCATTGAATGATTTTCCAACAGATGTTACCAGATGACCAAAATAGGTCGGCTCCAACGTCTGCAGGAAACAGTCTACCATCTCACTCTCCCTCATCGGAGGATCAACTCTTGCTGCCTCTTCCCTCCAGCGGAAACCAAATTCTCTAAAACTCTCTGCGGGCTTCTTCTCCAGCTTCAACAATGACAGACGATCAGGGACTATCTCAAGGTTATACTGAAAATGGCCAATTAACGCTTGTGCCAAATCATCCCATGTATACCATTGACCGGGGTCCTATCTCGTGTACCATTCCAACGCGGACCCGCTCAGACTTTGACCGAAATAGGCTATCAACAATTCATCCTCCCCCCCCAGCTCCTCTCATTTTACTGCAGAAACATCGGAGGTGGGCCACCGGGTTGCCATGTCCCTCGTACAAATCAAACATGGGCATTTTGAAACCTACGGGCAACTGGACATCCAGGAAAGGGCACAAATCTTTGTATGCAACACTGACTTGGTTGCCTAAACCATGCATGTTCCGGAATAATTGCTCCAAGCTTTTGACTTTACAAATCACTTCCTTCTGTTCCACATTCTTAACCGGTTTCTCAACTTCTCCCGGGATCTCAAAATGGGGTGTATAGGTATATGGCTCAAGCGCTTTAAAAGTGGGTTCGGGAGGGTAATATTGGGTGTCGTGAGCTTGGAATAGTGGCTCATTGGACGATCTATGTAATGTGGCTGGGGGAGGTGCCACAAAGACTGGAACCATGGGTGGGGGAGGGTTCTATTTGGGTGTTGGAGCTGGAGGAGCATATGAAGTAGTACCATAGCCCTGGGTGTGATAGGGAAAGGCTGAAGATGCATGGGGAGTATTGGGCTCCTGAGCCTGAGCCAGAGGTGGGATGTAAGATGAATTAGCAGGGTATAGTGGTGTCGGGTGCCCCTAAGACCATGCCCGATGCATTTCAGCCATTTGCGCTTTCAATTTCCGCATCTCTTCTTTCATATCACCCACATCTGTCACCTCAACTTCATTTGAAGGATCCATAATACTGGTATCTGAATCCTGTCCTATCATGTTTACTTTATCTTTTGACCGGGTGTTGTACGGGTAAGTTGCCAGAACTGCCAATCAACTAACCACCTGCCTGGACTTACACATGTTGACAACAATTTTGTTAGCGATTAGGTTTCAATGGATTAGATAACCGCACATTGGGTATGAATGCACCTATACAATTAACAATTTCTATTATGCATTTGTTCAACCGCATGCGTCATCCCGGCATTTTCCTTATTTCTAATTGCAAAATTTCTCTCTTTTCTTTTCCCTTCTTCTTTTTCTTTCTCTTCTCTTTCATCTTTTCTTTCCGCATTCTATTCCTTTCTTGTTTTTTAGCTCTTTTCTTTCTTTATCCTTTTCCAACCCTCTTGTTTTTCTTCTTTCTTTCCCTCTTCATTTGGTTGCGGTCGAATCTTATGGAGATTGCATACGTATCGTGACCCCGCACGAATCAGACCAGACGTAGTTAGTGAAAATAAGTACAAAAATAAAGGAACAAATTTGTGGTAATTTTCAGATTTTCATTATCACAACATTCTATTACAAACTAAACATTTTAAAATGGAAAATAACGGACTCCAACTAAACTCAAATACAAACTCTGAACATACTAGCATACTTGGACGCAAAAAGAAAACAGACTGACAAGCAACAAACTCTAGAATGGAAAATACAGACTCGATCTATGAATACATTAGTGCTTCAAAAGTGGGTTCCCGCGGGGCATCGTTCGGCCTCGCCGCGGGCTTAGGTTCCAAATCCCTTTCAAGTTGCTCTAGCTCATACATGGTTCGCTTGACATAAATTATTACTGCCAAAAAGAAGGTAGTGCGGGTCATGTCTTCACATGCCCGACATTTCCTGAGGATGGCGTGGGCAATGGTCTCAATCCTGTCTCTTGTTCGACCCTTTTCTATAAGCAATCGTCTTACTTGATTATTGCGAGCCTCCAACACATGAGAATCCTGAAGATGCTGATCATGCAGCTGCCGTATTTCTACTTCCATCCGGGCTAGTAAATCATAGCAGTGCCCACTTTCGGTCTCAAAAGCTTTAGCTTGCCTAGCTGCCTTATCCTCAAGGGTGACCACTTTTCTTTTCAGACTAGCAATGGTCTTTTCATAATCCTTCTTTAATTGTTGCATGTAATGGGTGCGTTCTTTTGTTCTTTTTACCCACTGTGCCCGGAGTCCCGCTATGGTGCCTTCGGATTTTTTCAGCTCATCCCGACAATCACCAATTTCCCTTTTCAGCCCTTTTATCAACCGCTCGTCCGACCGGCTCCTTGGTTGATTATTGGCAGCTATCCTCATTTGCTGGATTTGGGCCCTAAGCGCCTCGTTTTCTTGGGCCAACCTGTTCTTTTCTCCCTGATCAGCAGCAACTTGCATACTGTTCTCAAATTTCAGAGCTCCGATCTGTTGTTTTAACTTGCTGATTTTGGCCTAATAGCCTTCTTCTTTTGCTAGCCAACCCCATTGTTCTTGTGATGATTCAGTGAAATCCTGGATGTGGGGTCTTTTAGCTGGCCTCTGATGCTCAAGTTCTTTTCTGTACCATGCGATGTATTCTGGCGACATTTCTCCTTTGGCCCGATCCTACACACAAGTATCTGCTTGTAGGTATTGACATTCATTCCAAATCTCGCGGACTTTCACTTCGGGAAACTGTCCATCAGGGCTAATCTCAATTACTTGAACACTAAGATCTTCCTCCCGTGGCACGGTTTGGCATCTCCCGAGTTGTCTCAGAACCCGACAGGGAGCATAAGGCTGGATGCTCTTAAGGCCCATCAAAAGAAAATGCGACCTAGCTGCTGGCATGTATATGATTTCTTCAATAGGCAACCATCCCAACGTCTACTGTATCTGACTGTCCGTGAGAGTACGAAAGTATGATATCCATGCTGTTACTCCTTCAGGCAGACTAACCCCGTCAATCCTTGTGTAAAACTCTCCTATACATGTCTTGTCAGACAAACCATAGCTCAAGAGCGTGGAATGGTAACATATATGCTCGGTCATTCATATTTGTGGCAACAGGTTATACCCCTCAAAAAAGTTGCCTCCGGCTCTGCGGGCAGTGAGAGCCCGGAAAATGTCAGACACGATCATAGGTGCAAGAGTGCTTTCATTTTGAGCAAGTAAGGTACTGACGACCCCGACTATTTTTATATCAATATTCTCGTCTTCCCTTGGGAACACTAGGAGGCCTAAAAAGGTTATACTGAAAGCCACCCGTCTGTGCTCATCCCATTTTCGACGATTATTTTTACTGTATAGCTTGATGTCCGTCTTATTAAACCCTCATACGTGGCCGTACCTGTCGTATATGAAGCGCAGAGTACAGAAGCCTTTTGCCAAATCTGGATTATGGACTGTCCTGGGTATTTTTAATGAATCTAAAAACTGATGTACCGTGATGGCTCTTGGGGCAATCAGATATTTTTCTCTTAACGGAACCTCAGCATTTTCGATGTACCCGGCAATTTCCTACAGAGTTGGGTTAGCTCAAAATCTGGGAAGTGGAAGACATTGTGCGCTGTATCCCAGCAAGTGACCAACGCTCTTATAATATCACCCCGAGGCTTGATTTCCAGCAAACCCGTAAGACCTTTCAGATATTTCTTAACTTCGTCTTGTCCTTCTTTGCCTAAATCATTCCATCATAGACGCAACTCGAAGGGGAATTTAGTCATTATTGAGAAAGGTTCGTTTCGCATCGTGCTCATCCTGCACATTTATTAAAGTGATTTAAGCAAAACTTTTATTTGACTCAAGACAAAATTAACTAAGATTTTCAGCACTCCCGAGAACGAAGATTTTCAGGCTGTGAGAGTCAACCGGTCAAAATAAAAAATGACCAAAAGTGGCCGTCTTTGCGAAGTCAGCCTTCCGGCGTCCCTTTCAGGAATATTCGGCTGTTTCTGATATTAACGGCATCACCCAACTTATTTATGCAAAAAAATTTAAACTTTAAATATTTTTGGCTATTTTTGCAAAGGGGAGGTTGGACCCGATGAAGGTTGCCTACGTATCTCACGCCCTGTGAGAATCAAACCTGTGTTGTTCGGGCAGATTAACCGAACCATTTTAAAACAGGACTCTTTTCATTTTCATTTTCATGTCAAGACAAACTATTTTTCCTTTTCTGTTGTTGAAAACAAGACAAAATAATGACTCTTTTTTTTCAACACAACCATAAAACAACCTATTTTTCAAACTAAAACAAAGACTCTTTTTTCTTTTTCTTTTTCAACAAACAACTTTCCAAAAATAAAGACTCTTTTCCTATTTTTCTTCTGCTTTTTAGTAAAACAAACTATTAAAAATAAAATATTTTTCTTTTTCATTTTCTCAAAATTTTGGCAGAGTTTCGACAGTATTTGGGCATTGGTTTTTCTAAAACAAAGCAATTAACTCTCTACACTACTATTTCTCTCTTTTTCTCTTTTCTCAATTTTCCGATATTCCTAATTTTTAGAGGCCGATTAGCATGCAAGTCTGAGGCAAATAAATGCGTAAAACAAGTAGGATGCATCAGGATAGTCTTTTCACTTCAGGTTGCTAGTCCTAGACGGACTCAACCCCTCTATTGAGTCCCCTAAGTCAAATGCAACATGATTCAAAAACTGGGTCTGTGTACCCGAACGGACCTGGGTCTGTGTTCTAAACAGTGTACCCGAACGGACAACTCGAGTCGAGGAGGGGGCAGCATACCGGGGACCCGCGAGATCGTCCGGCTTTGCAACTTATCCGAGCCTCTTTTTATTTCAGGGTATGACACTAACAGAATAGGGAGTCCCAACCAGTAAGCACATCCTCGGAGGTAAGAAGAGAAGGGTTTTGGAACAATTTATATTCAATTAAGATAATATCAAAGCGGTAAACATTTAGCACATTAAGCATGAAATATGTAGGAAAATCAGATAACGCCAAATATAACAGTTATTCTAAGCTCGAATTCTGAACCCTGAACAAAACCAGAGATTCTGAGTTCTTGTTCCCCAACAGAGTCAGCAGAGCTGTCACACCTCCTTTTTCACCTACACCTGCAAGGGCGTAAAAGAGTTTTTCCAATTAAAGGACAATCGGAACGTGATTTATTATTAAGGAATTAGAGTCGCCACTTGGGAGATTAATGGTGTCCCAAGTCACCGGTTGAATCCCGAACCGAGAAAATTTATGACTTCGTTAACAGTCCGCGAACCAGAAATCCGAGTAAGGAATTCTGTTAACCCGGGAGAAGGTGTTAGGCATTCCCGGGCTCCGTGGCTCTAGCACGGTCGCTTAACTGTTGCATTTGATTTTATCTGATTTTAATACCTGCTAGCTTATGTGCCTTTTATTCGTAAACTGCTTTTTATTATTATTTATTTTAAAATAATTACGACGACGTGAAAATGCGTTTTGATCCACGTCGCAATCAATGAACCCGTGGTTGTCAACACATTTCGACTTCGTCGAGATTTGGATTTGGGTCACATCAATGCGCACCCGAGTTTAAGAAGATAATTTTATTAAGAGCGCGTCTAAAGCAACTACGCATTTACACTGTGCGAGGGCCATGAAATTTGCTAAATGGCACGCCTCGAGTTCTAAGGATAAATAAGAATAATTAAACGAGGGCTATGCAACTTGAGATTTTATTCGGCACGGCACACCCTGAACTATTAAATCGAATTAACCGAAAATGAACAAAGACCTCTATTTGTTAAAAGAACTCAAGTGTACAATTGGAAAATAACGGAATGAAGGCTAAGGATTTTAAAGGGAAGGGCCTAATCCCGATGCAAGGCCCAACAGATAATCCTTAAGGCTCAGCATACTGGTCCGCATGACCAAAGCCTGCAATTCATTTTAAGCAGACCCGCGGTCCATTTGAATTCATGATTTCTCAAGAGTTTGAGACAAATTGATTTGATAGATGAAATCTGAAACTAAATACAATTAGCAATATCTGACTCGAATCCAACTCACATTCTGTGCTAACATGGATACTAACATAATAATTCTTCTCTTAGTTGTAAAGACAACCTTTATTCTGTTCACTTATTCAAACACCCCAGCCCCTACGAAATCATAACTTTCAGTACATGGGAGCATATCATTAAATACCAATTCATACTAGTTGTTCGAATCAAATCAGGCAAAACGACTTTAGAGAGCATGACAAGCAACATGACTCATGCACTTTAAATAGCAAGCATTGTGTCACCACACTCCCAAACCCAAAATTCAGTGACTACAAACCCGAAACAATCACAAAATTGCATTTCTGCACACAGGCTAATGATGACCCTAAAACATTAACAGAAGCCTTCAATTTATATATATGCACATGAGAACACCAGGTTCATTACCCCTTTTGCAAAATAAGGCAAAAAGAACTCTGCACCCAATTAAGACCAAACAGAGAGAACTTAACCAACATAAAGGAAAATATATGAACGAGAACTGAAGCTTAAGCTAAACCTGAACAGCTTGGCTCGTGGCTGTAAACTAAAGGAAATGATTGATTCATTCCAATTCATTCTAAACCAAGAGTTCCAACGTATCTTAAAAGAATCTAGAAAAACCAAAAAGGATATTCAGACGCCCAACGGATTAAAGCACAACTCCTACTGCTGGAATATCACACGACTAGGCTTATTCCATATGAATCAAAAGCTATTCATCACATTTTAGCACTTTAAAGCATGTAAAAGTAGTATCATAGATTTTTGGACAATGTGAACAATGACTAATTAAACTATTCTTGTATAGACACGCATGACCTACAGATTAGCATCTCAGAGAACTCGAATGACAAGGGAAGACTTCCAACAGATGACTGACAACAGTTTCAAAGTCAATCTTAAGAGCTTAAGCTTGCATCCAACTTATACTTAGCATGGAATATGACAAACCGTGAATATTCCTTAGTCAAACAATATTAGATGTGAGAAATTTGCTTTTAACCATATTTCCAGAAATCACGGTTTCAAACAAAAGTAAACAGCTGAAGGGAAGCACACATAGACAGATAAAATGATTTTAGCATTTCTAGCAGACTTCTTGTTTGAGAACCAGGAAGGATCATGAAGACAATTCCCAATGGATTGACTATTCAATTTCAGATTCGACTAAAATGGGAGTAAATGACTTTAAAACATTCCAGATTTCCACCTAGCATTCTTCTCGTAAGAGCCTATTTCGACAGAAACTAATATCAGCTCAAATGCAACGTTTTATATTCATACTGTCATGTTCAAAACCAAGCAAACCTATGATTCATCTTCCAAATTTTAACAAGGCAGGAGCGATTTCCCACTGGCAAACTGACTAAGCTATAACAACTATTTGGAATCGACGAAATCTGGACTCAAATGAAAACTCGACATCATAATAACAGTTAAACCATATAAGCGAAAAACGACCACTCGAAATCGACTTCAACTAGCTGAAAATACTCAAATACATCACATGTCGCAAACAGATTTAGTCAGCAAGAAATTCGATCATAGCACAAATAGAGCACTCGAGACAGAAACACATAGTTCAAAATACTGAAACGGAATAGAATCGCAAGAACAGAGAGATGAAGACTGAACCTGAAATTTCGAATTTCTTTTGATAACAAAATCGAAGACGATTACACAGTTTCGACTCCAAAAACTATCACAAGAACACGATGGCATATCAAAGCTCGAAGAACATCAAATCAGTAGAAGCTGAGTAGAAGTACGAAGTTTGAACAACGACGAACTCAGCAATTCTCAAACGAACTCCCTCTTTAAACCACCTCCGACCCAGAAAGAAGGAACCAAATATATCTTTGATTTTTTAGAAATAAAAGGAATCAAAAACCAAAACAGAATTCAACTCCGAAAAGAAAACTCAAAACTCAGAGAAGATGAAGAAAAGACTATTTTTAAACCTCAGTTTTTCTCCAAAAATTCTTACCCCCCGAAAAATCCTCTCCTTCAAAAATCGGATCCAGTCTTTTTATGAGACGAACCCTTAATGAATGTGGGGCTCGGATTGAACGAAATAAATCTAATGTCTCACATTCATCCAACGAATCATCTCCAGGCCTTTCCAATCGCGTGACTTCTCTCAAAATCGAGCGAGTGAACGAAAAGAGAATCTTTGGTGAGAAATCTGTTATCTGGGGTAGAAGGAGAGATAGATGAACGCGTAGGTTAGGGATTGATGTTCACTCGCTTGGAATTTGGATGGAATTTGGGGCTGGATTCGGATGGAGAAGAGGATCAGTACTACGGTCTCTGCGTATTAGGGATTTAGGCCTTGGTTTTCTTTTGATTGTGCATTATTTAGGGGACGGGTCGGGTCAGACCACTGGAGTTAGGCGGGTTTAGCAGCTGTTAGGCATGGGTACAGGATTGGAAGGGAATTGGGCTAGGGGTTTGTTTGGATTTGGCCCAAATATGACTTAACACTCTTTTGTTTTGCTTTTCTTTTTACATTTTGCTTTCTTTTTCTTATTTTCTATTTATACTATTTTATTTTATTTTTGATTTTATTAAAAATGCTAAAATAAAACTCACAACCAAGTTAACACTAAAAAAATTAGATTTCCTAATTTCCCATACATTAATTCCTAATTAAAATGCAAACTAATACAAATTTAAACTAAAAATGCAAAAAGGGCCATTTTGTTATTTTCTTGTATTTTGTAAAATCATAATTACTAATTAATCTAAAAATATGTGAAACTAAGTCCTAAATGCGGATGCAATGTATATTTGGTATTTTCATTAGTTAAAAAGAAATGCAAAGACAAAAATGCAAACAGTTAATGGAAAACGTCACAAAAATTCGCCAAATTGCAAACACTGAAAGAAGTTATTTTGTTTTGAATTTCTGGTAGTAATTAATATAGGGAAAAAATCACGTGCTCAGACCATTAAGAAGGGACGGGTAACAGCACACAATATAGATCGCTAACCAACACTCGCTTTAATAACCGCTAAAGGGGGTGGGAATGGGTAGATATGGGATATGATGACTATGCGCTAATGTCACGTGTAGCCCCTCATTGATGAGTGTTTACCGAAAATTGTGAGAGGTGATCATGTAGGCTAACCACCCTAGGACCCCTATTCTCCCAAATCCTTTCTGTTTAAAACTTCGTTTATATGTATACAACTTGTTCAAAATCTTTGTCTTATTATATGCCTTACTTGCAATTATCTGTTTCAACTACTTATCTATTAAAGGACCAATTTATAAATATAAGTTCGGTCGGGACCCACAGTTGTGGACAAATAGGGGTGACTAACACCATCTCCTAGAGGTCATTTCGAGCCCTTGCCCTAATCTCTATTAATGCAAACCAATCCAAGATTTAATCGCTCTAGGTGTCCTAACGCACCGTAATCCGTTAGGTGGCGACTCTTCAAATACTCAATTGCCAAAAGGGAAACGAGTTATCACCCCCATGAACGTCGAAACCCCGAACTCTCTCCACGGAGGGAAAAAAAGGGCGCGACATTGGGTTGTGCCGACCACGTTGACCGGGAGGGTGATTTCCCCTATTGTTGTCTCGCTCGCTATGTTGAATCCGTTGAGGACCCAAGAAGCGGGCACAATATGGTCGAGCAGTCTGAGCTGCTCTACCACCCTCGACTTGGTAATATTGGCCGAGCTACCTAGATCCACAAGCACACGTTTAATTTGAAATGTACTGACAAGAAAAGAAATTACCAATGCATTGTTATGAGGCTGAGACATGGTCTCGATGTCCTAGTTCGCTGAATGTGAGAGCGTACTCGAGTATGTAACCTCGAGTTCACTTTTCCCTGGTGAAGGATATTTTTGTTCTTTTGATAATAGGATCATGTGGGATGTCGATTCCTCCACTGATCATGTGGATGACATGTCGTGGCTCTTCTGTTTCACTTTTCCTGTTTTTCTCTCTTACCCGAAATTGATTTTTGGCTCGTTCACTAAGTAATTCTTGGAGGTGGACTTTGTTAATTAGTCGGGCTACTTCTTCTCGAAGCTGTCTGTAATCTTTGGTCCTATGGCCATGTGTGCCGTGAAATTCGCACATCAGGTTAGGATTCCTTTGCGACGGGTCTGATAGTATAGGTTTTATCCACCTGGTGTCTTTTATTTAACCTATGGCTAATACGATGTCCGAAACATCGACTTTGAAGTTGTACTCAGATAACTGGTGCGCCTCCATCGGCCTTGTGTATCTGTCGAATCCGGCTCTGCTTACGAGTCCCTAAGGATTCTGACCTCGATTTGCCCTTCGGTTGTTTCGGGGTATGTTACGCCTTGCAGCATTTCTTCGATCTTCATTGTATAGTTGGTACCTTTCCTTGTTTGGCTTTGGCTCCTTTTCCAGGAGCCTACTAGGATATACTAAGCTCGAGGGGGCTCCCAGTTGGTCGTACTCAACCATAATCTTTGATTGATACCGGTTGTGGACATCCGCCCAAGTCACAATGAGATATTCAACTAAGTTATGTTTTAGCTACTTCGAAGCTACCAAGCTTCGTTTATTCAAACCTTGGGTGATGGCCTACACTGCCCAGTCATCAGAGACTAGTGGTAACTCTATTCTGACTATTTGAAAGTGAGATACAAACTCCTGTAGCATCTTATTTTCTCTTTGTTTGATTTTGAAGATGTCGGATTTCCTTATAGCAACCTTGATGGAACCGGGATGTGCCTTTATAAAAGAATCTGCCAGCACGACGAATGAGTCTATCGAATTTAGGGGTAGGTTGTGATACCATATCATGGCCCCTTTCAAAAGTGTTTCCCCGAATTTTTTCAACAGGATGGACTCAATTTAGTCATCCTTCAGGTCATTACTCTTTACGACACAAGTGTAAGCAGTGACGTGCTCGTTCGGATCCAATGTTCCATTGTACTTTGGGAGATCGGGCATTCTAAATTTCTTCGGGATGGGCTTCGGAGCCGCACTTGATGGGAATGGCTTTTGTACGAATTTTTCGGAATCAACACCATTCAGAATCAGGGGTGCGCCTGAGATCTGATCGACCCATGAATTTTAGGTCTCCACCTTTTTGTCATTAGCTTCTATCTTCTTTTTGCCCGATTCAATCCTCTTTGTGAGGTCCTTGAGCATCTTCATAATAGCGGGGTCGATTGCTGACCTGTTGTTGCTTGATCTTTCCTGCACCTGTTTAGCTTGAGGAGCCATTTCCGGTGCTGCTGTGCTTGGAGTTTTTGGTGGCTTTGCAATTTAGCAATCACTAGCTGTTATGCCTGCAACATTTAGAAAATGACATGAAGTTTAACCTCTCGTTCCTCCCAAGCCGGGGTTTTTTAAGCTTCTTGCTAGTTTTTTTAGCATTAATTCCCATTAGCGTGGGAACTTATGCTGACGTGTTGGGCGTTGCGTGAGACCACATCCATAGGAATTGGCTCTGGTGCATCCTCATGGTTTCGCAGTGGCACACCGGCGCCTGGAATAGCTATACCATTCTCTCCATAGTTCTCAGGATCGTTGTTTTCAAATGCATTCACTAATTAGACATCTTGACCTGAAATCAAAGATTCTTGGACAAGAAAAAGTGTGAAGAATAACTTGTGTTTTTAATGAACCAACATAAAAATAATCACTATTATTTTTATCCCCACGGTTGGCGCCAAACTGTTTATCTTGAAAATAGTAATTACAATTAGATTTGTTTTTGTGGTTCTTAAAATACGTGATTTATTTTTACGCTAGTTTTTACGCAATAGATGCTAAGTATGATCTAAGAAAGTAAGGTAAGTGTAAGAGGTAGTGTGGTTATTCAAACCAAACAGCTTCAAGTCGGGGTCTCGGACCGGCCTAAGCGGGGCCTCTAGGTCGAGCTAGATGGGCTTGATCGAGGACGATCGATGGAGGAATAACAATCCTAAGGGCCTTGATGATGGCTCTTTATGATCAATGATTAGTAATAAATGAAGAACAATCAATGAAACGCAATAAATGCAAGCAATAAATCAAAGGAAAGACAATGGAGAGTGTTTATGTTAGAGAGCAGAGAATGTTCTTGTTCTTGTATTGAATATCTTGTACGCAAAAAATGACAAGGGACCCCTTTATATAAGAGGTGAGTCCCAACAGAGTACATATGTATTTATTACAAAGATATGCAACTGGTACATCTATT
This sequence comes from Nicotiana tabacum, assembly GCF_000715075.1. Lineage (NCBI taxonomy): Eukaryota > Viridiplantae > Streptophyta > Magnoliopsida > Solanales > Solanaceae > Nicotiana > Nicotiana tabacum. Next base: position 22,789,083 of record NC_134099.1, on the reverse strand, counting down.
TAGTAGGCGTTTCGACATGATTCCATTTTTTTCAAATTTGGAATTTCACTGAAATTTGAATTGAAGATGAAGTTAGTGTTTGGTTATAATTTTTGCAACATATTTGGATGTCTTTTTATTTCAAAACCATAAAATATGATTAATACCCCACGACTTATAAAAAATATCAAAACCACCCCAATTTGATTAACCTACTTGAAATAAACAATCAAAATACTATTATTTTTGTTTTTGATGAAGTAAGTGAATATTATTAGCCAAAGGTATCAAGCAGATGCAAATATTACAAAGAAAAAGAAGTAGCAGCCCAAAAAAATCAACAAAAGATATATCATAAACAATCAAAATGCTAGTTTTTAAAAATATGGGGTAAATTTGCAAATCTAAAAACTTGAAAATTCCCATTTTCAATTGAAAAAATGATGAGAACCACTTTTTCAAATTTGAAAATAGATTTTCAAGTGAAAAAGGAAAAAATGATAAGAATTGTCTATCCAAACATTGTTTTCAGAATTATTTTTGAAAAAAAAGGAAAACATGTATGTCCAAACGGGCTCTTAATGTCACTGTACAGATTTATACTATGTTTGAAGGTGTTGTCAGCTTTGAGCACGCGCCTTGGGAATTTCCCGCTTGTCCACGATAGTCATCGATTTGTGCTACCCTGAGAACGAGCATAGGGAACCCTCGGGGTCGAACCTCGAGCAGTGCTTTCACCCTTCTGGAGGCGGGCTGTGAAATGCCATAATGATTACAAAATCGGACTCTCCGATTTTAGCCATATACAAATCAAAAATAAGAACTTCAATTTCTTCAATTTACTCCCAACGCGCTGAAACGTACTTAAACTACTCAGAATGATGCCAATTTTGCGTGCAAGTCTTAAATAATATTACGGAACTATTTCCAGTCTCAAAATCCCATTTGGACCTCGACATCACCAAACAATACTCCAAACCAAATTTAAAGAACTTCAAAACCTTCAAAGAGCCAACTTTCACTATTTGGTACCGAAATGCTCACGAGTTATCCAAAACCCGATCCGCACATACGCCCAAGTCCGAAATCATCATACAAACCTATTGGAATCGTCAAATCCCGATTTCGAGGTCGTTGACTCAAAACGTTGACCGAAGTCAAACTTAGCCTTTTTAGCCAACTTTAAGGAACCAAGTATTCCTATTTCAACTCAAACCCTTCTAAATCCCGAACGAACCATCCCCCCAAGTCATAAAATAGTAAAAGCACATAAGGGAGTATTATTTAGGGAAAGGGATTCTAGAAAGTAAAACGAACGGTTAGGTCATTATAATATGTTTGTCATGACCCATATTTTCCTTTGTAGGATGTCATGATAGCATCTAGTCTTAGGGACTGGGTAAACCTAACATTAACTGGATTAATAACAATAAATCACTAAATAATAAGCTCTACTGAGTTTACTAGAAAAACCTCTAAATATAACTGTTTTGAAATAAAGACAAGTAGTGTAAACACAACATCAGAAGGTGACTACGAAGCATGTGAATGCAGCAGCAAGTTTACCTTGAGTCCCCATAGCAAAATCCGTATAGCTAGCTAACGATCGATTGACTCTGGAATACATGGATCTGCACAAAATTTGTATAGAAGCATAGTGTGAGTATACCACAACGGTATTCAGTAAGTATCAAGACTAACCTTAGTGGAATAGAGACGAGGGACAGTTAAGACACTACTGGATTAGATAACCTGGACAAGTTTAAGTGTAGAAATAATAATGTACGATATCTCTACAAAACTACGCATAATGATAAAAATAGTACAGTTCTTGCAATAAGAAATAGAAGCAACAATTAACAGTGGAACACAACAAGTAATAACCCTGTAGAGTAAGCCGAATACAATTTAAATTCGGTGAAGACAATCAAAGGAAAAAAAGTAGAAACTTAGTATAGCACTTCGATAAGTATAACCGCTTTCATACTACGTTTATCCAACAATCTCCACGAGGTATCAAACCTCAAAATACTCATAAGTCACGGGTCCCAATTTGTGAACCTTAAGAAATTGGCATCTTGTGCCTCCATTATAACTGATAACTACACGGGCGTCTCACGTGCCAATAGAACCATTCTCATATAGAAGTCAAATAGACGAGGGTATGTGTAAATAATCAATAATATCATAATCCATCTTCTTAAACTGATAGGGGTGATTAACTATGTGTATGCTTGTGCAAGTGTTCTATCATATTTCAGGCCAGCTAGCAAGAGTAGATAAAATTGAATGACACGTAAGAACGATTCCCAAAATTTGCATAAGGTAAAACTCACACTGATTAGGCACACCACTACATAAATACCAAACACAACAACAATTCCCCCAGGCCATCACAAGTCATCACAAATCAATCCCCAACATAGCCTACCTTGTGTCACCACGTGCGCAATAATAAAGTAAATGCCCGCCTTGTCTCGCTGTACGTGCATAATAATATTCCCACCTTGTCTCGACATATGTGCAACATACAGATATAGCCCGTCATGCCACATGTGCATAATATACAGTAATAATAGCACGGTAGAAACCTCATGCAAACACTCGAATAAAATATCCCAACAACATCACGTGCCAATGACACAACAACACAATAGAATGGCCTTCACAACATGTGCCCATAGTCCACAACATTTCCACTAAACAGTCTCAATACCACAATCGTGCATAGCCTCTGACTCAACAAACTGAGTACCATAGCAACAACACACAAGAATACACCAATTAAATCAACCCAAGAGCTTTAGAACACAAGGAAACGGTAGAACAAGCTCACAAGGAATAAACACAATAGAGATTACTAGTCACTGTAGCGACCCAACCGGTCGTTGGCGGTTTGAGGCGTTAAGTAACTTCAATTTATGTATTATGACTTGTACGTGTGGTCGAAACTGGATTTTGGGAAGTTCAGAGTTGACTTGAAATGGAAAATCCTAATTTCGAAAACTTTAAGTTGGAAAAATTGACTAAGGTTTGACTTTTGAGTAAACGACCTTGGAATCAGGATTTGAAAGTTCCAATAGATTCGTATGATGATTTTGGACTTGGGCGTATGTCCAGATCGGGTTTTGGATGACCCGGGATCGTTACTACGCTTATTATGGAAAGTTGCCATTTTGGAAAAATTTCATAAATTTGGGTTGAAGTGTATTTTAATGCTATCGATGTCCGTTTGGTATTTCAAGCCCATGAATATCTCCGTATGGTAATTTTGGTCTTAGGAGCGCATCCAGATGGATTTGGAGGCCCGTAGGTCATTTCACGGTCATTTGGTGAAAGTTGGAAATTTGAAGGTTTTTGGGAAGTTTGACCAGGAGTGGACTTTTTGATATCGGGTTTGAATTCCGATTTCGGAAGTTGGAGTAGTAAAATGTGACTTGTGTGCAAAATTTGAGGTCAATCGGATGTGATTTGATAGGTTTCAGCATCGAATGTAGAAGCTTGAAATTTTAAAGTTCATTAAGTTTGATTCGAGCCGTGATTCAGGATTTCAATGCTATTTGACATGATTTGAGGCTTCCACTAAGTTCGTATTATTTTGCGACGTGTTGGTATAATTGGTTAAGGTCCCGAGGGCCTCAAGTGGATTCCTGGTGGTTAATGGATCAGATGTTGGACTAAAGGAAAAGCTGAAGAATCTGTTGTGCTAGTGTCTGGTTTCCTCCTCCGCGAACGCGAAGGATCTCATGCGTCTGCGAAGAGGAATTTTAAGGCTACTGAGATTTGGCCTTCGCGAATGTGAGGCAGGATGCGAAGTTAAGGCAGAAGCTGGGAAAGCCTTCGCGAACGAGCGTTGAAGTCCACGAACACGAAGAGAAAGACGAAGTAGGTTGTGTTTCACGAACACGAAGGACTTGCCGCGTTCGCAAAGAAGAATTTCTTGGGCCAATTTTGCTGAGCTCCGCGAATGTCAGGGCAGTGTCGCGTTCACGATGAAGGGTCTCCTGGGCAGTGTATAAGTTGTAAGAAATGGGTTTGGCTCATTTTATCTCATATCTTCCATTGAAATCGAGCTTGGGCGATTTTTGAAGGTGATTTTTCGTCATCCTCTACTAGGTAAGTGATTCCATCATATTTTATGTTAAATACATGAATTATATATGAGTTTGACCATGAACATTTGTAGAAATTTGGTATTTTAAAATAAAAACCTAGAAAATAGTATTTTTGGATTATGACCACGAAATTAGACATAGAAGTGATAATAAATTATATATTTGAGTTCATAATGTTGTGCGTAATGGTTATCTTTGAAATTTTTTGGAATCCGGGCATGTGGGCCCAAGGGTTCCTTTATCGACTTTTGAGCGGAGTTAGGAATTTGTCAAAATTGATTTGTTATGAGTATAAGAGCATATTGTTATTGATTTACACATTGTTTGGCTAGTTTTGGAGTGAAGGGGATCAGTTTGAGGTGTTAAAGAGGCTTTGCAGCCGGTTGTGGAACTTCAGAGCGAGGTAAGTATCCTGTCTAACTCTGTGAGGGGAAAACTATCCCTAGATGACGTATTTGTTATATGCTACTTGTTGTGGGGGCTACATACGCACGAGGTGACGAGAGTTCGTATATAGCTAGATTCATGTTATGACCAGATAGACATAGGTTCCCACCATGCTATAGTTGTACTATTTAAGTTGCCCCTCGCCTATTAAACTCATTTATTTTACATTACAACTTGAGAATAAACATGCATAGAGTGATAGACTTTCTATTGTAGAGATGTGACGAGTTTCATGATTAACCGCGAATTAATTGTATTCCTCTTACGGATTTCTCCAACGCTATGCATTTTCATCGAAAGGTCTTCTTTAAAATTTTAACTCACATGTTTATTCGTGAGTGGGGTTAAGGACCCGTTAAAGCTTCTTATTCTAATGGGATTGGGTCATTTGCCTCTGCAGGATTATGTATCACACTCTTATGGGAGAGGGGCATTCGCCTCCGCAGTATACTAGATGCATCTATGGTTCATGTCGTTCGTCCCTCGGCAGTGTACAGATTATAATTGAATCGGGTCGTACACCTCGACATATCTATAAAATACTCTCATGGAATCGTGTGTAATATTTGAAAAGAAGTCGGTGTATCTATGAGTCATCTTGATTTGAATTATAACGACCCATCTGGTGAGGTCCATTATATATATATGCTTCGAATAAGGAGGGAAATGCTAATTGAGAGCTTGAGTCTATGGTGGAGAGGAGGATTGTATCATGTACTTATACTTGTTTATTTCGTTCATTTACTCTATCCCATATCTATTTACTTCTTACTATATCTGTCTTATTGGACCACTAGTAACTGTCGATATCGACCCCTCGTTTCTACTTCTCTGGGGTTAGGCTAGATACTTAATGGGTATGCATTCATCTACGTACTCATGTTACACTTGCTGCACATTCTTGTGCAGGTACATATATGTCTGGTGGTCTTTTGGACACAGAGTCGCGGATGTTGCCTGGACATATCGTGAGCTGCATTTCATGTTATAATCCGCAGCCTGCAGAGTCTCCATAAGACCTGTCAAATTTGTATTCCAAATAGATGTTGTATTTTATTTTATTTCCTAGTTTATGCTCAAACACTTGTGACACCGGGTTTTGGAGGTGCTTACGGGTTGTTCATTATTGTAGTTGGGAAAATATTATCATTCACTCTATAAATTCTATTTCTTACTATTTAATTGATGAAAATTATGATTTTAAAAATACTAAAATAAGTAGTTAATTTAATCATTCACGGTTGGCTTGCCTGGCGGCAGTGTTAGGTGCCATCACGACCATTAGGGGATTTTGGGTCGTGACAGCTTGGTATTAGAGTATTAGGTTCACTTAGGTCGCACGAGTCATGACCAAGTCTAGTAGAGTCTTGCAGATCGGTACGGAGATGTCTGTACTTATTTTCGAGAGGCTACAGGTCTGTTAGGAGCACTTCCCTTCTTGATTCCTCATCGTGTGATTTGATTCCTTTGAGGCTTATGACTTTATATCCTTTCTACTTGGTTCAATTGGGCATCGAGGAGTTTTAGCGGTACTACAGACGTGGGTAGGATGTTTCTTCCTGCGCATTCGAGCAAGTCATTATCGTCTTCTTGCAGAAGGAAGTTCTATCATCTTGGCTTAGTAGCTATGTTTTTAATGGTTTCGGAGCTACGTGTAGATTGGTATGATGTTCAAACACTGTTATCGCACAATATTTATGCAATAGTAGGGTGCTCGTTTATGTGCCGACAGAGTGAATGACTTGAAAGGAGGTTTTTCTCAGTGCATGATTCAAAGGTTCAACATTTTATTTCTAGGGGAGGAAAGGCAAATGGGCTATGAATGTTCAGGTTGGGATGACAGAGTAACGAGACTTGGTATTTTCGAGCGTGGTTGAATTCTCAATTGCTATGTGGTGTCATCATCCTTGTTGAACGCGTTAAGGTTTGCCGGTGTTATGGTCTTCATCAATTTGCCTTCGGGGTAGGGTGTTGTGAAATGGTGCCTGTAAAGCGGTTGTTAGAGATAGCGGAGTGTAGCGCTTTCAGAATCAAATTGGTATTTCTAATGTTGATGGCTCGAGAAAGATGATCTTCGAGGAGGCTTAAAGTTGGTAGCAGTTCATCAGGTCAGGTGCTACAGTGATGGACTTTTGTTTGAGGCATTATTTGGGCAGGGAAAGATGCGGAAGGACAGGGCGAAAGGTGTCTCGCAGTGGTTTAATTACTAGCAGGTCAAGTATGAAAAGTGGAAGTCGAGAAGTTTCTTAAAAGAGGGGGTTTAACCAAAGTGGGAGAGTGGTAGAGTAGCATATGGGTTTTGTGGTAGGATAGCCACACCCCTTGAGGAAAGTTTAGAGCAATTTGGGAATCATGGCAAGCTAAGTAGGCCCACGGATTTTATTTGGATGCAACATGACTTCGAGTTTGGAATGTATTGTTGAACTTTCAGCTGATGTCAATGAGGAAGAAGAAATCTCGGTGGGTCCCAAGGTTATCTAATTGTAGCTTCAAGCTAAGTGGGAAATCCCCACCGTCTATGATTAGATTGTGTGGTTGTCTGCTTGTGCGGTTTCTAGCTATCGGTGTATTGGTGGGTTATTAAGACTAAGGAAAGAAAACATCAGTGGTAATTTGAGCAAAGGATTTGAGGAATGTGTGCTATATATGGCCTTATCGATTCATGTTTAGGTTTTAGGAAGACTCAAAGTTTATGCTTCATAGGGATGTGATGTACAAGGAAAGGAATTCAGCCAGTTGCTTCTTTGAGAGGGTGTTCATGTGCTAGCAGAGCCTTGGAGATGATTATATTCTGGACCAAGTCAGAATGGGTGACACTCAACAACGGTCCTATTGGAAAAGTATGGTGCCTACGGATTTCAAGTCCGTGGTGTGGTTATAGTATCCAGCTTTTGTAGTGGATTATGAAAGAGACTTGGAGTGTTCCATGTTATCATCGTTTTGCGGTGCAGCATTGAAGGAATGGGAGAAAATAACTTCGGATTCGCAGAGGGGTTACCAGAATAGGTGTACTAGTTGGAGATGCGAATGTGCGCATAAGGAGGGTATGAGATGGTTCGTGGGTTTTGACACAACGGGGTCTCATGAATTGGGTCACTCCGAATGAGTGTGGATTAAGTTCGTTATATTGAACGGAGCTATTATTATTTTTAAGTCAAGTCTAGAGTAAATTAGAAAATGTTGGTTTGGTTAGCAATGGTTGAATCGACATAGTGGTGGCAATGATCAGTGCCTTCAGCGTGTTAAGTTATGCGGGTGATTTGTGGCGGTACGTGCAAGGCTTGACGATCGCCGTAATTTGAGTTATTTGGAGGTATTCGATTATAATGGCATGTTATGTGTAGATGGATCCCGAAAGAGTTACAGTGGTTTAAACCACTACTTGAGGTTTGTATTTTCTGCGGTTATGGGAATTCAGTCGTGTATTGCAATGGTTCTCCTGAAAGGAGTTAAGTGAAAGGTTTCTATATGATAAAGTGTTTATTCTATTAGTGGTTCACGAGTTATAATGAAATTTTTGTACTCTCGCATATTTGCATGTTAGGTGCAGTGAGCGGTACAAAAAATGGAAGTTAAGGATCAAGATTGTAGTTCGGTGTGGACAAGAATGTCACGAGCTTGGATGAGAGTGAAAGAATTCAGATGTTTAGGGTAAGCTAGTATTTTTTTAGCGTCACCTGAGAACGGTGTTTTGTGTAGGAGGTTTTGTGTACTGATATGCGGGCTCTCAATTTGCTTTACAACACTAGTATGGCCGGTGATATGGATATTCAGACTTTGCTACCTGGTGCGGAAGGTCGTAAGGGCGTATCCCATGGGAAGATTGTATAAGTGTGACATGTAGTCACTTGATTGTTCAAAGATTGAAACCGAGTACGGAGATTATGGTACTATTGTCAGTGTGAGAGTTTAGGCCTGGAAGGCGCTCTATTCATTTGGTTGTAAACTAGGGAAGTTTGTTCTAGATTGGACAGCTACTTTTATATGTCATGAATAGGTTTGTTGTGGATCCTTGGAAGGTTATTGGCCTAGTTCAGTACAATCAAAATCAGCTTGAGTTCCATGGATAGGTCTAAATGTGAACGTGTGCTCTATATTAGGACAGATATGTTCATTTCAGCAGAGCATTGTTTATAGAGGAGTCTTTGGACCTTGGATTTCATTTCAGTCATCAGTTATTCCTTGCAATCTCTATTGTGCCATGTGGGTTATGGGACGGTTTGATTATTCACACATATATTGAGGTCCTATGTAGTTGTGGTGTTGTGGGAGCAAGATGGATCTCAAGATATAGGCCATTTATTGCACCTTAGCCATGCTTAAGTTTTGTAGAATTTGGCACTATCTGTCTCCCTAGGGATGCAATTATGCACTTAGTGTGCTTGTGATCGACATTCAGGTATTTCGTAGGTATGAGCATTCTGGCTTGGTAGGTATTTCCTTACAGATTATTACGTTTATATCGGGTGTCACTCCACCACGGGTATGCTGTTTGGATCGAGTAGCATGTTGCCATGGGTATGTTGTTTGGGTCAGGTGGCACGCCGCCACGGGTATCATGGTTGGATCGGGTTACACACTGCAACGGTATTATGAGTGGATCAGGTTGCACGCCACAATAATGTGATGTTAAGTACAGTTCCCTTATATCTATTCTTGGGTGTTTTGTTTCTCATATTCTGAGGAAGGTTCATAACATCCTTTTGGCTGTTTAATTAGTTATGTGGGTTGAGTAGTTCTGCCCAGAGTTCGTTTTCCTTATGTATCATATTTGATTTCGTAGCTTGTTGGTGCATTATGGCATCACTATGAGATCTTGGTCAATATTTGAGGTGGCTTACTGTTGAGCAGCTTCTATTGGGTGAGACGAGATTTTTAGACCTGAAATCAGTGCAGTCAGATTTATATAAGGTATATTAAATAGCATATATCGTTATCCAGTTAAAAATAAGGTAATGGTCCTTAATAGAAGAAGAGACTCCATGATTTGTTAATTCGGTAGGTGGTTATGAGTTTCTACACATCTCTTCCATCGTGGCTATATTGCGAGAGTTAAAACAAGGATTATATATGTTATGAGGTATACTACGGGCTTTGGGTCAGGGGAAATTTTAGATGTTGTGCTCGGGGGAAATTGCCTTGGGAAATTGAGTTATGTGGTGCATGGTATGATTTCAGTTGAGGAGCATGTTCACGTTGGGTTCAATATTTGTTGATGGATACGATGTTCGTGTGTTAGAATCTGGTATCCTTGAGAATTCTGAATGTAAGAATTTGGTTCTACAGTTAGTTAGATAAGGTAGCAGGAAAAAACATCAGTCTGGCTCGAGCCAATGTGCTTAATAGGGCTACGATGCCCCGGATAGGTGCACGAGCTGTTAAACAGTGATTTTAGACAACTCTGGAGCTGTTCTTAGCACATTTGAGGATGAACATATATTTAAGTGGGAGAGAATGCAACGACCCTACCGGTCATTTTGGGCTCTAGCATGTCGTTCGGCGGTTTAAGGCCTTGAGTAGCTTCAGTTAAGGTATTATGATTGTACGTGCGGTCGGAATTTGATTTCGAGAAATTTAGAATCTTTAAGTTAGAAGAATTGACTAAGGTTTGACTTTTGAGTAAACAACCTCGGAATCGGATTTGAAGGTTCCAATAGGTTCGTATGATTATTTTGGACTTGGGCGTATGTTCAGATCGAGTTTTGGATGACCCGGGAATGTTACGGCGCTTATTGTGGAAAGTTGGCATTTTGGAAGAATTTCACAAATTTGGGTTGAAGTGTATTTTAATGTAATTGGTGTCCGTTTGGAATTCCGAGATCGGGAATAGCTCAGTGTGGTGATGCTGGTCTAAGGAGCGCATCCGGATGTCGATTTGGAGGTTCATAGGTCATTTCGGGGTCATTTGGTGAAAGTTGGGAATTTAAAGGTTTTTGAGAACTTTGACTGGGAGTGGACTTATTGTGATCGGGTTCGGATTCCTATTTTGGAAGTTGAATTAGGTCTGTAATATCAAATGAGACTTGTGGGCAAAATTTGAGGTCAATCGGGCGTGATTTGATAGGTTTCGGCATAGAATGTAGAAGTTTGAAATTTTAAAGTTCATTATGTTTGATTCGAGGCATGATTCATGATTTTGATGTTGTTTGACATGGTTTGAGGCTTTGCGAAGTTCTTATTATATTTTGCGACGTGTTGTTATAATTTATTAAGGTCCCGAGGGCCTCGGGTGGATTCCGAGTGGTTAACAGATCGGATGTTCAATTAAAGGAAAAGCTGAAGAATATGATGTGCTGGTGTATGGTTTCCTCCTTCGTGAACGTGAAGGATCACATGCGTTCACGAAGAGGAATTTTGAGGCTTCTGGGATTTGACCTTCGCGAATGCGAGCTGAAGGACGCGAACGCGAAGAGAAATAGGAACTGGGAGGCTTAGGCAGGTTGTGCGTCAAGAACGCGAGGGGCTTGCCACGTTTGCGAAGAAGAATTTCTGGGCCCAAGTATGCTGAGCTTCACGAACGCGAGGTCAGTGTCACGTTCGCAATGAAGTGTCGCCTGGACAGTGTATAAGTTGCAAGAAACGGGTTTTGGCTCATTTTATCTCAAATCCTCCATTGAAAACGAGCTTGAGGCGATTTTTGAAGGAGCTTTTTCGTCATCCTCCACTAGGTAAGTGATTCCTTCACATTTAAGTTAAATACATGAATTATATATGGTTTTGACCATGAAAATTTATTGAAATTTAGGATTTTGAAGAAAACCATAAAAATTAATATTTTTGGATTTTGACCACGAAATTGGACATGGAAGTGAGAATAAATTATATATTTGACCTCGTAATATTGTGGATAATGGTCATCTTAGAAAATTTTCGAAATTCGGGCACGTGGGCCTGAGGGTTGCTCTATCGACTTTTGGTGACGAGTTGGGAATTTGTCTAAATTGATTTGTCATGAGAATTTGAGTATATTTTTATTAGTTTGCACATTGTTTAACTAGTTTTGGAGCGACGAGCATCGGTTTGAGGTGTTAGAGAGGCTTTAGAGCCGGTTATGGGATTTCGAAGCGAAGTAAGTCTCTTATCTAACTCTATGAGGGGAAAACTACCCTTAGGTGATGTATTTGTAATGTGCTACTTGTTGCATGGGATATGTAGGCACGAGGTGATGAGAGTTCATACGTAGCCAGATTCATGTTATGTCTGGGTAGACTTAGGTTCCCTCCATGTTATAGTTGTACTATTTGAGTTGCCCCTTGCCTATTAAACTCCATTATTACGTTACAACTTGAGACTAGACATACGTAAAGTGATAGACTTGCTATTGTAGAGATGTGATGAGTTTCACGATTAGCCACAGAATAATTGCATTCCTCTTATGGATTTCTCCCGCGCTATGCGTTTTCATCGAAAGGTCTTCTTTAAAATTTTAACTCACACGTTTATTCATGAGTGGGGTCAAGGACCTATTAAAGCTTCTTATTCTAATGGGATCGGGATGTTCTCTTTGGCAGGATTATGTACCACACTCTAAGGAGAGCGGGTCGTTTGCCTCGACAGTATAATAGATACATCTATGGTTCATGCCATTTGACCCTCTACAGTGCACAAATTATGATGGGATCTAGCCGTACGCCTCGGCATTTCTATAAAAATACTCTCATAGAATCATGCGTAATATTTAACAAGAAACCAGTGTATCTATGAGTCTTCCTGATTTGAATTATGACGACCTATCTGGTGAGGTCCATTATATATATATGCTCCGGTTGAGGAGTAAAATGCTAATTGAGAGCTTGAGTCTATTGTAGAGGGGAGGACCGTATCACGTATTTACACTTATTTATTTTATTTATTTACTCTACTCCATATCAGTTTACTTCTTACTATATTTGTCTTATTGGACCACTAGTAAGTGTTGATGTCGATCCATCATCACTACTTCTCTAGGGTTATGCTAGATACTTACTGGGTACGTGTTGATTTACTTACTCATGCTACACTTGCTGCACATTCTTGTGCAGGTACATATATGTCCGGTGGTCTTTTTGGCGCAAAGGCACGGATGTTGAGGGGACTTACCATGAGCTGCATTTCATGTTACGATCTGCAGCCTGCAGAGTCTCCATAAGAGTTATTTATGTTCTCCTGTCAATTTTCTTTGCAGACAGATATTGTATTTTATTTTATTTCCTAGTTGATGCTCATGCACTTGTGACACCAGGTTTTGGCGGTGCTTACGGGTTGTTCATTATTGTAGTTGTGAAAATATTATCGTTTACTCTGTAAATTCTATTTCTTACAATTTAATTGATGAAAATTATGATTTCAAAAATACTAAAATAAGTAATTAAGTTGATCATATACGGTTGACTTGCCTGATAGCAGTGTTAGGCACCATCACAACCATTAGTGGATATTGGGTCATGACAGTAACAAGAAGAATAGCTCAATAAGGGAGAAATAATATGTAAAAATGACTCCAAAAAAGTACAATTTGACAACAAGGGAGGTAACATGAGTCAATAATTCCAAAACAGGACGAGGCAACTATGATAAAGGATAACTGACTTCATTTAGGATTGAGCAATCACAAAAGAGATACAACAATCGCAATTAAGGATAAACAATGGAAGAGATAACCATGACCTCAATTATGGATAGAAAATTACAAAAAAGATAATAATAATAATTTCAATTAAGGATAAACAGTTAGGAAAGGATAGCATGGCAATCGAAGAGGCAACAACTCCAGTTAAGGCACACAAGAGTCAAATAGGCAATAAGAGTGGAACATGAAACAATTAATTCCAATTAAAACACGTAGAAGTGAAACTAGTAAATGGGGAACTTAATCATAATTAAAAAACTTCGTATTTAGTGAACATGAGGACCTAAGAGCCCTAAAACGTGAAATTTCCACAAATAAGCCCGAGCACCTACTCATCACCTTGCGTACACGGACTTCACATAATACAATTAACATAAAAGACTCAAGTGCTGAGGGGTAGTTTCCCCCACACGAAGTTAGGCAAGATACATAGCTCAAAGAATATAAACCATTACTCTAAAATGAACTTCTCGAGTGAAATAACCTTTGGATCGCTAAAACCTAGCAAAAATAACTTCAAAGCATAAATAAAACTCATAAGAAACTATTTCGAATAATAAAGCTTCGATCTTTATCAAAAACTAAAAATCAACCCAAAAGTCGACCCCGGGGCTCGTACCTCAAAACTCGGCAAATTTCTAAAAACCCGAACACCCATTCCGAAACAAGTTCAACTATACTAAAATTATCAAATTCCGATACCAATTCTATATACATCTAAATCGGAGAGTCCGATTTTAGGGTCATCATAGCATTTCATAGCTCGTTGCCAGAAGGCTCGACGACCTTAGGGCGGTGCAAATCGGTGGCTATGATGAACGAGTGAGAGATTCCCAAGGCAAGTGGCTAGAGCTGACCAAGTCTATAAGAATAGTACAAGTCTGTACCGTGGCATTAAATGGTTGTACAAGCTTTTTATATTTGTAATAAATGCATATGTACTATGTTGGAATTCTCCCTCCTATATAAAAGGGGGCCCTTGTTATTTTTTGCACACATGGTATTCAATACAAGAACAATAACATTCCCTGCTCTATAACTTAAACACTCTCTATTGTCTTTCCTTTGATTTATTGTTTACATTTATTGTGTTTCATTAATTATTCTTCATTTATTACTCATCATTGATCACAAAGTGCCCTCATTAAAGCTCTTAAAACTGTTAGTCCCCATCGATCGTCCACAGCCTAACGCTTAGCTTGACCCCGAGGCCCCGACTCTCAGCCACCCGGTTTGCATGATATACTATCTTCAAGCTCTTATCTTATTTTCTAGTCTCACTCTCAGCATCTACTGCCTAAGAACTAGCATTAAAATAAATCACGTATTTTTAGAACCACAAAATCAAATCTAATTGTTTTTACCATTTTCAAGTTAAACAGTCTGGTGCCCATCGTGGGGCTAAAAATAATAGTGATTGTTTTCGTGCTGGTTTACAAAAAACACAAGTTATTCTTTACACTTTTTCTTGACCAAGAATCATTGATTTTAGGTCAAAATGTCTAACTCAGTGAATGCACATGAAAACAATGTTTTTAAAGAACATGGAGAGAATGGTGTAGCTGTTCCAGGCATCGGTGTACCATCATGAAACCCTAAGGATACACCGAAACCAATTCATGTGGACATGGTCTCACGCAATGCCCAACACGTCGATATAAGCTCCCACACTAACAGGAGTATATGCCAAGAAAACCAACAAGAAGCTCAACAAACCCCAGTGCGAGAGGAACAAGAGGTTAGCCTTCACGTTATTTTTGATATGTTACAGGCACAACAGCTGGTGATTGCTCAAATGAAAAGCCACCAAAAATCTCCAAGCACAGCAGCATCGGAAACGACTCCTTGAGCCGAATAGGTACCGGAGAGATAGAGTAACAACGGGTCAGCAGCCGGCCCTGCTATTATGAATATGCTCAAGGACCTCACAAAGAGGATTGAATCGGGTGAAAAGATGATAGAATCTAAGGACAAAAAGGTGGATACCTACAATACAAGGGTCGACCAGATCCCGGGTGCACCCCAAATCTTGAAGGGTTTTGATTCATAGAAATTCGTACAGAAACCATTCCCATCAAGTGCGGCTCCAAAGCCCATCACGAGAAAATTCATAATGCCCGATCTCCCGAAGTACAATGGAACCTCATATCCAAACGAACACGTCACTGCTTACACTTGTGCAATAAGAGGAAATGACCTGAAGGACGACGAAATCGAATCCGTCCTGTTGAAAAAATTCGGGGAAACACTTTCAAAAAGAGCCATGATGTGGTATCACAACCTATCCCTAAATATCGATACACTCATTCGCCATGCTGGCAGATTCTTTTATAAAGGCACATGTCGGTGCCATCAAGGTTGCTACAAGGAAATCTGACGTCTTCAAAACTAAATAGAGAGAAAACAAGATGTTGTGGGAGTTTGTATCTCGCTTTCAAATGGGGTGAATGGAATTACCGCATGTCTTTGATTAATGGGCAATACAGGACTTCACCCAAGGTTTGAACGAACGAAGCTCGGTGGCTTCAAAGCAGCTGAAGCAGAACTTGGTTGAATATCCCGTCGTGACTTGGTCGGATGTCCACAACCGATATCAATCAAAGATCAGGGTCAAGGACGACCAGCTGGGAGCCCCCTCGGGCTCAATATATCCTAGCAGGCTCCTGGAAAAGGATCCAAAGTCAAACAAGAAAAGGTACCAACCATACACTGATGACCGAAGAAACGCCCCAAGGCATAATATACCTTGAAACGACCGAAGGACAAATCGAGGTCAGAATCCTCGGGGACTCGTAAATAGAGCTGGATCCGACAGATACACAGGGCTGACTGAGGCACCCCGGTTATCTGAGTACAACTTTAAACGTCGATGCTTCGAACATCGTATCAGCCATATGTAAAATCAAAGACACCAGGTGGCCAAGTCCAATACAATCAGATCTGTCGCAGAGGAACCCCAAACTGGTGTGCGAATTTCATGGCACACCCGGTCATAGGACCGAAGATTGTAGATAGCTCCAAGAAAAAGTAGCCCGACTACTTAGCAAAGGGCACCTCCGAGAGTTCCTCAGCGATCGAGTGAAAAGTCAATTTCGGGAAAGAGAGGCAAACAGGAAAAATGAAACAGAATAACCGCAACATGTCATCCACATGATTGTTGGGGGAGTTGACATCCCACAAGAAACCACCATCAAAAGAACAAAAATATCCAACACCAGGGAAAAGCGAACTCGAAGTTACATACCCGAGGATGCTCTCACATTCAGCGACAAGGATATCGAGACCCTATCTCAGCCTCATAACGATGCATTGGTAATTTCTTTTCTTGTGGATACATTTCAAATTAAACGTGTACTTGTGGATCCAGGTGGCTCAGCCACCATTATCAGGCCGAGGGTGGTAGAGCAGCTTGGAGTGCTCGGCCAGATCGTGCCTGCCTCCCAAGTCCTCAATGAATTCAACATGGCGAGTGAGACAGCTAAAAGGGAAATCACCCTCTCAGACAACGTGGTAGGAATAACCCAAAACGCAAAGTTTCATGTTATCGAAGGAGACATGAGATACAATGCCTTGCTCGGAAGGCCATGGATACACTACATAAGAGCTGTACCATCAACCCCTCATCAAATGATGAAGTTTCCAACAAAGGACGGAATAAAAATGGTATATGGGGAGTAGCATGCTGCAAGAAAGATGTTCGCAGTGCACGATGTGGCACCAGCATCAGCACCTTCATCATCAAAGGAGCCAAAAGATAAACAAACAACTAAGTAGCAATCGCAAGCTACATCCTCGGCTATACCTTAATGAACAAACAAGGGACTGTACCGCGTCCTCGAAGCAAGCAGTGGAAGCATATCGAGGCTCAAAACGTAGTCACACCTAAGGTATAATTACCTCCATTTTTATTTTACGCCTTAAACTAACCTGTGTGTAGGCGTCCAGTTAGAAGAATCGAAGTACCTTCCATCTTGAAAACCTTAGGTTTTAAAGCATGCATTGCACTCTTTTCCTTTGATCGGGTTTTATCCCAAGAAGGGTTTTACCGGCAAGGTTTTTAACGAGGCAACATCTATATGCTATCTAAGGAGAACTTTACAAGTATTCAAGGCTTCTCTTCAATCAACCTCGAACACCGAGGGGCCATTCCCCCGGAAGATCACCTTCTCAAAGAAGTCAATCTATTTTACGCTCCTTTTTGCTAGAGTTTTGGATTAAAAGCGTGTAATAGTATTCCAAAAGCTAACTTATTGTGCTTGTTTGCAGTGTTTGATAAAAAAGAGACAAGAAAGTTAAAATCAGCTCAAAAAGGAGTAAAACCTTCACAAGTCAAAGCTGAATCAAATGAGCGTTACAGCGAAAAATCAACAGCGGACGCGGAGGACCTACAGCGATAGCGGTCCTTTTTTCGCGGTCCGTAGTGTCAAGATTTAGAGAGATGCAATTTGAGGTTTTTCGAGTCACTACTGACTGCGGTGCTTTTATGCGGCAGCGGTGCCTCTACCACGACATCGGTCCTTTTATCGCGGTCAGCGGTGGAGAGATTCAAATAGTTTGAAGTTGAGTTGAAGGTTGAAAGACCGTGGTCCGCGCTTGATTTTGTGCCGCCGCGTTAGCCTCATCACTGCAGTGGTCCATTTTTTACTATCAGCGGTACCTCCATCCGGGGCATTTTTGTCCGGAATATTTTGTTGTGTATAAATACTTTTTTTTGGATTTTTAGGTCATCTTTTGTTTAGCTGAGCACGTGAACGCCTCTTTTAGATTTTTTGAGTAATTTTGTAGCTTGTTTAGCAATTAATCTTAGATTCGTATCTTGTAATTACATTTTATGGGTTATTCTTCATTTCAATCTATGATTTCCTCTTCAATTATGAGTAGCTAAACCCATTATCTAGGGTTGTGGGTCAACCCTAGTGTGGGTATTTAAGGGGTCTTCTATTTTAGGGCTTAGATGTTTATGAGTGATTGATATTTGGCCTGATTTGTGCTTTTTATGTTGAATTGGTGGTTGCAAACACTAATTTGTGCCTTTTTGACTTAGGCTCTTCTTGAGAAAGAGAGCTTAAGTCTAGGAAATTCAGGCCAACAAGGAATTGGGGTGTATTCAAGAGATTGATAGCCCCAATTAAAGGGTTAAACCTAGAGATAGTAATACCCGACTTGAGCCAACTTTGCTTGCACAAATTGAACACCCAATTGGGCTTGAGAAAGCCAATTAGAGCAAAGTCACTCAAACTACCAAGAGGTATAGAGTGAGTATCTACGTGCATTGGCTATATCACGATCTCAACTATAACATTATTGCCCTAAGTTCTAGATCCCGTTAGATACTCACCTAAGAGTAAGTCACTTCCCTGGTGCCTTTTTACCAATTTAGAAAATCCTACAAAAATATCTACTTAGCTTAATTTTGCGCATCATTAGTATTAAATTAGAAGTAGCAAACAAACAAATAATGGTTGGAAGTGTAATCAAGAACAGTGCACTTTGCTAGATTAGATAGGAATCCAACTCCAAACATATCTTAGCTCCCTGTGGATTCGATTTCGACCTTTCGGGTAAAAGCTGCATCAACCGCTCTTGTCATTCTATAGTGCTGTAGGGTTGGACCCAGTCACTTTTTGGTGCTAATGCCAAGGAACTAAATGGTTTTGGCTATCTATCTTACTAGTTTTGTGGTTTGTTTTTCTTTCCTTATGTGTTACTAACTTGTGTGTGTCATCAATTCAGGTACAAAATGGCGAACAATAACAATGATCCTCTTGGAAATGTTCTGCCGGGGGAGGAGGTAGATGATAATGGTGAGGATGAGGTGCCTATAGTACCTCAAGGTCAAAGACAAGGCCTCCAGGCCAATGACAATGTTCCAGACCCTCCCCCGTCACCTCCAATAGTGGCTCCTCGGGTGCCTCCAAATGAAGGATACAGAAGTGCAATTGTCCCACCCCGAATCCAGGCGGGAAATTTTCAAATTACAAATGTGATGTTGACTTTAATGGAGCAGCGAGTGTATTTCATAAGTGCTCCCTATCAGAATACATATAAACTTTTTAAAGCCTTTGTGGATACCTATTGGGGAAGAAAGCAAACAAAAGTACCAGAGGATGCATTGCGGTTGAGATTGTTCCCTTTCTCACTTAGAGAGAAAGCTTTGGACTGGCTTGAAAGGCTTCCCAACTATTACGTCACTACGTGGGATGAGTTGGCGGACAAGTTTATAGCTAATTT
Source organism: Nicotiana tabacum (assembly GCF_000715075.1). Lineage (NCBI taxonomy): Eukaryota > Viridiplantae > Streptophyta > Magnoliopsida > Solanales > Solanaceae > Nicotiana > Nicotiana tabacum. The sequence continues at coordinate 22,769,703 of NC_134099.1, read as the reverse complement.
TTTCTCGCCAGGGCATATGGCGACTTTGAGAGATGAGATTTTGGCCTTCAAAAAGGAACCTAATGAACCACTTCATGAGATCTAGGAGATATATCGGACAATAGTGAAAGAATGTCCGAATAATGACATGACCGAAGAAATGATTCAGCAGACATTCTACTGTGGTATTAATATGACCAATCAGTGTGTAGTGAACCAGATAGTAGGGGCAAATTTTATGAACACACCTTATGCTAAGGCGTGTGAGATATTGGATAAGATGGCAGATACTTCCTCAGCTTGGCAAAGTCGAGCCAATGTGCCACAGGGTGATCCCACTATCATCCACTTGCAAAGAGCTTCATGATCATGGCCAGGTAATAGCAGAGTTAACTACAACCATGAACCAGTTGACAAAAGCTCAATTGTAACAAGTTCAAGCTCCTAGACCAGTAAAAGCTATGGAAAGTGTCAATATGTTGGTAAACAAGAGGCGACAAATAGGTCAACAAGGTCAAGATAGTCCGGATCAATATGAGCAAGGTACTGGTGGTTTCAATCAAGATGAGGACCATGATAAACAAAGTGAAGAAGAGAAGTACGTGAACAATTACCAAGGACAAAGGGGCAATGCTCCTAACCAACAACGGTGGAGATCCGAAGGAAATTGGGGGAACCAAAACCAACAAGGCAATAGCAACTGGGGGAACAACAATCAGAATTGGGACAACCAGAAGAAGCTCCTGGATAACCAAATATCATGGATGCTCGTGCAGATCAAGGAAAAACACTTCAGGAGCTGAGCAAGTACCCAAAGAAGCTAAAGAAGACTCGGGCCTCGAAGGAGTCTATGAAGGAATTGAGGGGGGTGGAGAAGATTGTATACAGTGGAAATCGACGGCTCGATTTCACGAGCATCACGGCATCTCGAGGGCTTCTAGTAATCAATTTCAAGAATTCTCGACAGTTTGACTTCAAGACAGAATAAGTAATGACCGGCCCCGAGAAAATATGAATTACCGGTCTCGGCGGATCAAGGCGGAGTTCCCAAGGCACGTGCGTATGGTAGGTCAAGTCTAGTGGACTAGCCCAAAAGGCGAATCAAGGCATTAAATGGTTGTACCAACCCCATATCTTTGTAATAAATGTGTTTGTACTATGTTAGGATTCCCCCTCATATATAAAAGGGAATCCTTGTCATTTTATAAACATTTGTTGCTCAATACTAAAGACACAAGAACATTATCTTTGCTCTCTAACATATTCTCTTGATCTCATTACTTCATCCATTGTTTATATTTAATATGTTCTACTTAAAGTTCATTATTTATTGCTTATTATTGGCCATAAAGAGCCGTCATTGATTTATTTATAATTGTTAGTCTCCATTGACCACCCTCAATAGCTCCCAACCAAGCTTCAGACTCAATCTCGAGGCCCTCGAATAGGCAAGCTCGAGGCAGCGATTGACTGTTATTTCGTTTGATTAACATCTTGTTTTTAAGCTCTTATGTCGTTTCTAAGTCTTTCACATAGCATCAACTGCCTAACAACTAGTATTAAAATAGATCACGTATTTTTAGAACCACAAAATCAAATTTAATTGTTATTACCATTTTCGCGGTAAATAGTTTGGCGCCCACCGTGGGGCTAAAAATAATAGTGATTATTTTCTTATTGCTTTAACTACACAACGCAAGATATCTTTCACACTTTTTCTTGCCCAAGATCTTTGATTTCAGGTCAAAATGTCTGACTCAGTGAACAACAATCTTGAGAACCACGGAGAAAATGGTGTGGATGTTCTAGGTGTTAGTGTACCACCATGAAACCCTAAGAACGCACCATAACCAATTCATGTGGACGCGGTCTCACGCGATGCTCAACACGTCGATGAAAGCTCCCACACTAATAGGAGCGTGCACCAAGGAGACCAACAAAAAGCTCAGGAAACCCTGGCTAGGGAAGAACGGGAGGTTAGCCTTCACATTATTTTTGAAATATTGCAGGCACAACAGCTAGCGATTGCTCAGCTGGAAAGTCACCAGAAAACTACCAGCACGGTAGCGCCGGGGACAGCTCCCCCACCCAAGCAGGTACCAGAAAAATCAAGCAACAACGGGTCGGCAGCCAACCCCGCCATCGTAAAAATGCTCAAGGACCTCACAAAGAGGATCGAATCGGGCGAGAAGAAGATAGAAACCAATGACAAAAAGGTCAAGACCTACAATTCTAGGGTCGACCAAATTTCGGGCGCAGCCCCAATCCTGAAAGGTGCGGATTCAAAGAAGTTCATACAAAGGCCGTTCCTAGAGGAAGCGGCTCCAAAACCCATTCCAAAGAAGTTCAGAATGCCATACCTTCCGAAATATAATGGAACCTCAGACCCCAATGAGCACGTTATTGCTTACACTTGTGCAGTGAAGGGCAACGACCTAAAGGATGACGAGATCAAGTCTGTTTTGCTAAAGAAGTTCTAGGAAACACTCTCAAAAGGGGTCATGATGTGGTATCACAACCTATCTCCTAACTCCATAAACTCATTTGCCATGCTGGCAGATTCTTTCATAAAGGCGCATGCTGGTGCCATCAATGTAGCAACAAGGAAGTGTGACGTCTTCAAAATCAAGCAGAGGGAGAACGAGACATCGTGAGAGTTCGTATCTTGATTTCAAATGGAACAAATGGAACTACCACCAGTCTCCTATGATTGGCCGTACATGCCTTCACTCAAGGTCTAAATGAACGAAGCTCGGTGGCTTCGAAACAACTGAAACAGAATCTGGCCGAATATCCTGTCGTGACCTGGTCGGACGTTCACAACCGATGTCAATAAAAAACAGGGTTGAGGACGACCAACTAGGAGCCCCCTCAGGCTCAGTATACCCAAGCAGGCTTCTGGCTAAGGATCCAAAGCCAAACAAGGAAAGATACCAACCATATACTGACGAGAGAAGAAACGCCCCAAGGCGCAACATACACCGCAATGATCAAAGGATGGACTGAGGTCAGAATCCTTGGGGACTCATCAACAGAGCTGGGCTCGATAGGTACACATGGCCGACGGAGGCACCTCGCTTGTCAAAATACAACTTCAATATCGATGTATTAGACATCGTGTTCGCCATCAGTAAAATCAGAGACACCAAGTGGCCAAGGCCTATACAATCAGATCCTTCACAAAGAAACTATAATTTAGTGTGTGAATTTCACAACACACACGGTCACAGGACCGAAGATTGTTGACAACTCCGGGAAGAGGTAGCCCGACTACTCAGCAAAGGTCATTTCCAAGAATTCCTCAGCGATCGAGCCAATAATCAATTCTGGGAAAGAGAGGCGACCAAAAACAACAAAGCAAATGAGCCACAACATGTCACCCATACGAGTTTTAAAAAAAAAGAAAAAAAAAAGAAAAGAGCGAACGAAAACATCCATCACCAGGGAAAAGCGAATTCGAGGCTCTATCTTAGCCCTATAACGGCGCACAGGTAACTTTTTTTCTTATGGATACGTTTCAAATTAAAACTTGTGCTTATGGGTCCAGGTAGCTCTGCCAATATTATTAGGTCGAGGGCAACGGAGCAGCTTGGACTACTTGACCAAATTATACGAGCCTCTCGGGCCCTCAATGATTTCAACACGGAAACCACAAGGCATATTCTCAGCTGTTTCCAAATGATTAAACAAAGGGTCGTACCACGTCCTTCGAGCAGATAACTGAAGTCCTGCTAAGGTTCAAAGCGCCATCGCCACTAAGGTACAACCATCTCCCTTTTCAATTTATACCTCGTACTCACCTTCATGCAGGTGCCCGACCGAGATAGTCGAAGAGTTAACCCAACTCGAAGACCTTAAGGTTTTAAAGCATCTGTTGTACTCTTTTCCTTAGACCGGGTTTTTATCCCTAAAAGGGTTTTACCGGTAGTGTTTTTAACGAGGCAATATTTGTATGCTACCTAAGGAAGATCCAACCAATATTCAAGCCTTCTTTTGCGATCAACCTCAAATACAGTGGGTCATCCCCTTGGAAGGTCACCTACTCGGAGAAGCCAAGATACACCAAACAGGGGCTCGATAGGAAAATAATGTACCGGGCCTAACGGTTGAACGAAGCGTGTCCGTATAAACTGGGCCCTTAAACAGCAAGGAAATGTATACTTGTACCAAGTAGTCAAAGAATACTTCCCAAAAGCATTTTGCGTGTCAAGGAAGCTCGACATATTTTGCAAAAAATGGCCCTAGAGCCACAAAAAAAAGTGTCCCGAATACTCGGGGACTGGCGTCAACAACTCGAAACAGTGCGATCCATGGATTGGAGCTTCAAACTTGTAAGCCCTCAATGAGGCAACAACAAGATCACAAAACAACTCCAGAGCCAAAAACATCCCGAACGCTCGGGGACTAGCGTCGAAAACTCAAGGCTACATGACCTCTGGGTCGGAAACTCCAAAATTGCAAGCCCTCAATAAGGAAATACCAAGTTCACAAGTAATGGATCCTGAGCCAAGAAACCCTCAATGACTCGGGGACTGTCGTCAATCGCCATCTCAATAGACTTATCAAAACCTGAGGCCATGAGGCCACATGTGGGCAGCCTCGGTCTCGTAAGACCTACATAAGGCAACAACAATATCTGTAAGACCTCAAGCAAGGCATCAACCATACTTTTACGAAGTACCCAAAACTGTAAAACCTCAAAGGCATGTAAAACTTGTAAGACCTTACTAAAGGCATAAACTCGATCTCAAAGTATAGGCTATATATCGAACATATAAGACCCCTAAAAAGGCATACCCTCGAAATAGACGCTAAAACTACTTCACTCGGGGCTTAAAGGCTCCGGACAAACACAAATGACTTCGGTCATAAGGCTGTACCAGCCAAACTAACGTGACTCGGGGATACCCGACCGTCGCTATAAAATCACAGGCTTTCAATTACTTCGAATATACTTCAAAAAGAATCGATTAAATAGGCTACCCTCGACATAGGAAAATGAGCTTCGACCATGTCAGCTCCTAAACACTGGCTTCGAGATATATAACCTCCGAGCCAAACCTCCCGAGGTACTCGATCATCGCCATATAACGACTCACAATCGAGGTTTTTTATTGAACCGTTGAAGTGTCAGGCAAGCATTATTTCAAAAAGTCCTTAACGAGGGAAAATTAAAGCCTATATTAGAGGTCACATCAACCTAGGGCATAAGATCCATTGTCGCCAGCCCACATAAAAGGTTGCATCGACCCAAGTCATAAGAGCCACTGTTGCCAGCCCACACAATCTAAAAAATTGAAGGTTGAATGAGCTCAAGTCGAAACCCAATTCGTGGACTGAACCTAAAACAGTTAACTAAATATACCTGAGAGCAAAAGCATAAGAGCCATTGTCGCCAGCCCATATAAAAGGTCGCATCGACCAAGTGCGTAAGAGCCTACGGGCCAGCATAATGAGCCTCAGGGGCCATACCACGAATCTAAGGATTCCTATCAACTAAAAGAATAGTTCATCTGGCTAAAATTAAGTCAAAACGAAATGCAGAAGATGCAAAATCGCGAGGTTTCCTCTTTATACATACATCTGGAAAAACTACTTGCTCCATTTATAGCATACTTTGAAAGTACTATATATAGAAACAGAGAAGGAAATATACATCCCCCTTGGGAAATATGGACCGATGGCCCTATCCTGCCATCCTCGGCATCAGACAGAAGGAATTTAGCATCGTGTTCTTCCGCCTTGGCTTGCTTGATCTCTTCCGAGAGGTCGAAGCCCCTGGCATGAATTTCCTCGAGGGTTTCCCTCCGATATTTACACTTCACGTACTCTTTACTATTGCTCTCACGATCAAGAGCTTTCCTCAGCTCAGCTCTAGCATCGGCAATGTGCTTCAAATAGGCTGCCACTTTCTGGTTAGCCTTAGAGTGGCTCATTACAGCCTCAGTTCGGGCATTCACCACGTCGGCCTTCGCCTTCAAAAGCTTGGAATCGAACCTTGTGATCATATTCGCTCGGACAGAATCATTCGCATGAGCATTACGTACTTGCACCTCTAGGGCAGAAGCTTTAGCAAAAGCACCCTCCTTGGCCACAACTTGGGCATCTACCTGAGCCTTCAACTCGTTAAACTCACGTTTGGCCCAGCCAACTTCGCCCCAATGTCGTTACAGCTCCTCCGTTTTTCTCTCTAACTAAAATATCGAAACATTAATCTCCAAAAATGAAAGAGGAACATACATCAACACAAAATACAGGTTACATGTCTTTCGAGACGACTTTCGCAGTTCCGACTTCGATCCGCCTCACACCATAGGTATACCAGCTCACTTTCCTTTCTGGCACAAAGGAGCCTAAGGGATTTCTCCCTATCCAAAGCTTTCCGCAGTCTGGCCTTATAGCGAAGCAGCTCGGACTTAAGCTTGTCAAAAGCCTGCAATGGAAAATTCAATAAGAAAGGAAGGGCACGAAACCAAGATAAGCATATACTGGCTACCAAAGCTTACCATAAAGCCAAGCCACTGAGCCTCACCAAAGGCCGAGCCAATGTCCAATGGCCTAGTATCCCCCGAGGCACCTTTGGTAGAAAAAGAGGAAGACGCTGCATGAATTCCTCGAAGTATCTTCGACGGGAACGGGAAATATTTTTTCGAAAATAGAGGCCTCCGAAGCTAGAAGATCGGTCGACTCACCTCTTTTAAACCTCAAAAAAGGACTCGCCCCGCTGTGAGCACCCTCACACCTCAGAGATTCTTTCTGTTTATTATCGACCCTCGACCTCAAGGTCAGTAGTACGGCCTCATCTCAGAAAAATCTCCAACACCTACGGTGGCAAAGTTAGTGCACTAAAAATAAAAGTACCTTTCTGAGGAAATAAGCCACTAAACACCAACCGTGATGCTTTACCTCCCATCTCCTCTTGGATAGGTCTCGCCACATGCGCTTATCATAGGTCAAACAAGAGCTGCTAGCCTGCGGGACCATTCAGCCATATTAGGGATATTGTTTGGCAACCAAGGAATCGCTACAAAGAATGAAATAGAAACATGCCTTTATGAAGCCCACCTCTGTTGTGGATAAAGCGATAAAAATACAGGTATGTCACTTACGTGTGAAATTTCATTTCTTAGGAAATGGAAAAAACTCTCCAGTGATAATATCGATTGTCCGTGCTCGAACAAACCAGCTCATCCACCCTTGGTCCTTGACCTCTTCGTCGTTAACGGTAGGGGATCGAGTGGATCAACGCTGCAGAGTAATCAAGACCCAATAATGCAGTGGCCGATATAACCTAACGAGATGGCTGAGGGTGAATTCGAACTCGGCCTTATCTGCAAAGTACCTTATCATCAGCACTATCTTACAAAGGGATGGGTGAGCCTTCACCAGGGTAACCTGATATCTCTTACAGAATTCAAGCACGACCCTGTCGGGGGGACCCAACATAAAAGGATGCATATACACGCTCAAAAACCCCTCGACATGGGTCATGATACTCTCCTCCGGGGAAGATACCTGCAGTACCACTACTTCTCCCCATTTGCAATCTTTTCTAATCATCTCGAGGTGTTCCTCCCTTATTTAGGAGATGAACCTCGATGCATGCTCCTGATGCCCTTGAACGCTGGGAGGTCTCTCTAATGTAAAGTCTCTCCTCGAAACAAAGCACCTCGAGGCCCGGTCACAGGATACTGGCGGTGTACCACCGACCGAACACGAAACAGAGGTAGAACTCCCCTATCCTTGATGGGCGGATGTCGATGTAGCAACCATGGCTACGGTAAAATAGAAAGAGGAGGATAAAGATTTGGGCAAAGGCTTTAAGCTAAAACGACGGGAGAACTAGCACCAAGAACAATATGGAAGAAATAGTTACTCAGAGTAGCAGAATCTCCATTTGAGAAGTAAGCGAGTGAATATATAAAGGCAGGCAGCAACTGCTCGCCCACCCAGAAGACCAATTAATTTTGGCCATGACGACGTCACCTTTTTTGGGAAATGTACTAGCAGGACCACCCCGGGGGTCCCATTATCAGGTCGTATGAACGTTGCTAGCATGCAAAGTTCGGGAGGTATCAAGACTTTGAGGTTTTCCAGCTATCATAAGCCTCATCTCCAAAGGAGCTATCGACCTAATTTAGAGATAGAACCCGATCTCGAGTGCCCCGATTACTCAAAGTATGAGCTCCAAAGAGACAACATCAAAATTCAATAGATAACTCTGCAAGAACGATGGAGTATAAATAATGGAAAGACTTAAAGTAGAAAGATTCTCTTGCATTGCCAAAAAAATATATTTACATGGGGCATCTTTACAAGACCTGTTTCCCCTGTAGTACATACACAAAAAGAAAGAAGAAAAGCAAAGACAACGCGGGCCTACTCTTCATCTCTACTACCCTCCGAACCATCTCCGGGACCTTCATCCAAAGCAACTAAGAGCACCCAATTTTCCTCCGATTCTCGGGCCTTCTCGATCTCAGTTGAGAGATTGGCACCTTTGGCACTGGCTTCCTCTAAGGTTTGCCTCCTCGCCTTTGCACTAGCGTGAGCGACAGCCTGAATCAATTTTTGCTCGACCTCCACCGATATACTTTGGTCTATTTGATTCGAAGTAGTGGCGTCCTTCAGATAAGTAGCAATTTTTTCTTCGACCTCAAACTTGGCCGCAGATAGCACGACAATCTCTTTTCGAGCATTTTGGAGAAGACCTTGGGTCGATGCTAATTCTGAGGTCACTACCTCATTTAGCTTCCTCAGCTCGAGGATCTCCCCATTCTTCTACCCGATCTGCAAAAATAAAGGATAATTTAGCAAACAATGTATTATGGGAATGATGAATGGATTTACGAATATCGGGTTACCTACTCAGCAAGGCCAGCCCTTTCTCTGAGCACTCCCTCGAAACTCGGCCGAAGTTCGTTTAGCTACTTCTCCTTTCGGGCAGAGGAGGCCTCCGACTCCTACAGTCCCAAGGCGAGTTTATCGAGCTCCTTTCCACGGCATGAAAGCTCATATCGGAGCCTAGAGAGGGCGTGATCATACATCTCCTTAGACTACGACAAAACAGAAGAGTCAGAAAAATGAGGAAAAATGCTTGAGACTAAAAAAGTATACATGAACAGCCATCACCGGTTGCTGGAACTTCTCCGCTGCCTCAATAGCGCTGGGAGCATCGAGATCGATGTCCTCGCTGGCATCGCCAACGTCATCAAGGAAGTTTCCAAACGTACCTCCTCCCTTGAGAGGACCCCCTACGTTGGCAGCATTCGGATCTTGAGCATCCCTTAACTTCCTAGAGGAGAACTAAGGGCCCAAATTAAGGCCATCAAGGGAATCGATGCCACCAAGGGGCAACTCCTGCCCCTAGAAAGCTCTGAGCCCCAACCTTTTGGGACAGCAGCAACGGTCTTCCCAGCAGGGACTACACCACATCCAGTCACAGGATCAGGGACCATATTCACACCCTTCTCGAGGGTCTCCATCACACGGGACAGATCCGTATCGGTCGTTCCGATTTAGCGTCCTTCAGTTGGGGCACCTGCGGGACTCCCGTGCTCGACCTCATTCTCTATACCAAACGGTACTCGCCCTCATCATCACTTTCATCCCCAGTGTCGGGACTTGCTCCGAACGAAGAAGCCGAGGTCTTGGTGGTAACTCGAGGCCAGCGTGATTTAGGTTTCTTTGCCGCATGAGAATCAGCAGCCGCCTTATTCTTCCTTTTCTTGCCCTTAGCGGGCTCCGAAGTCTCCACCTCACCATTGGGAGGCGGTCTCATCTGCACACCATCGCCAAGGCATACACAAACACAGTGGCAAAAATTTATCATCACAAGGGATAAAGGGTAGAAGAATAAGATTAAGATATAGGTGGCAAGAAGAACTTTACCATGATTCTTGGCCACCCACCGTGTTTTTGCTAGGTCGGGTCAAGACCGGACGAGATACGGGAATGAGGTATCCAATCGCCTGATCCATCCCGGCAGATCTTGAATCAATGTTTGATTAAGCTTCATCATCGGTCCAAAAAATCATTTTTATCGAGCACCATAAGGAAAAGGATCGAGGGTGGATGAACAGGTTCATCCGAGTGAGGATCTCAGACATCATCCCGGTTGGGAGGATGCCATTCTCGAAAAAGTGGAATACACAGCATAAGTACTTTTCCTTCAAACATGCTCTGTGATCTTCTTACCTCTCTTCCGAAAAATTATCTCCCTTGGTTTTTGTAGCTACTTAACCTACCGATCGAAAATGGTCACTGGCTCCATATCATAGGTCAAATCGCCATCCAACTGAACCGTGCTGAAATCCAAAACATGAGACGGAAAGTCGGCATACTTTCAGAGCATAGAAACATGAAATACTGGATGCATACTCGACAAACTAGGTGGCAAGACAAGCTTGTAATCCACCTCCTCAATCCTTTGAAGTACCTCAAACGGACCAATAAATCGAGGGCTCAACTTGCCCTTCTTCCCGAACCTCATAACACCCTTCATGGGTGAAACCTTCAGTAGAACCTATCCCCAACCATGTAAGGCACATCATGGACCTTCCTGTCAGCATAGCTCTTTTTTCTAGATTGTGCTATGTGAAACCACTCCTGAATCAATTTAACCTTGTCCAGTGCATACTGAACTAAGTCAGTACCTAATAGCCTAGCCTCACCCAGCTCAAACCAACCCATCGGAGATCTATACTGCCTCCAATATGAAGCCTCAAACGTAGCCATCTGAATGCTCAACAATAATTGTTGTTGTAGGCAAACTCCATGAGTGGTAGAAACGGGTCCCATGAACCCCCAAAAGCAATGACACAAGCGTGTAACATGTCCTCTAATATCTGAATAGTGCGCTCAGACTATGCATCCGTCTGAGGGTGAAATGATGTACTCAACTCAACCTGAGTGCCCAACTCTCGCTGCATGCTCCAAAACTGTGATGTAAACTACGTGCCTCTATCTAAAATGATGGAAACTGGCACACCGTGAAGGCGAACAATGTCCCTATTGTAAATCTCAGCCAACTGCTCTGAAGAATAAGTAGTACCAACTGGAATGAAGTGCACGGACTTGGTCAGCTGATCCACAATCACCTAAATAGTATCGAACTTCCTCGAAGTCCATGGGAGCCCAACTATGAAATCCATGGTGATCCGCTCCCACTTCAACTCTGGAATCTCTATCCTCTGAAGCAATCCACCCTGTCTCTGATGCTCATATTTTACTTGCTGGCAGTTCAGACACCAAGCTACAAACCCCACTATATCCTTCTTCATTCTCCTCCACCAATAGTGTTGTCTCAAGTCCTGATACATCTTCGCAGCACCCGGATGAATGGAATACTGCGAGCTGTGGACCTCCTCAAGAATCAACTCCCGTAGCCCATCTACATTGGGCACACATACCCGACCCTTCATCCTCAACACCCCATCATCTCCAATAGTCACATATCTAGCATCATCGTGTTGAACCTTGTCCTTGAGGACAAGCAAATAAGGGTCATCATACAAACATTCTCTAATGCGATCAAATAAGAAAGACCAAGAAACCACACAAGCTAGGACCCGACTAGGCTCTAAAATATCTAATCTCACGAACTGGTTGGCCGAGGCCTAATATCAAGTGTATGATGTCTCTCACCGCTAGGAATGAATGCAAGGCTACCCATACTCACTCCCTTCCTACTCAAGGCATCGTCCACCACATTAGCCTTCCCAAATGATACAAAATAGTAATATAATAGTCTTTTAGCAGCTTTAACCATCTCCGCTGCCTCAAATTTACATCCTTCTATTTGAACAACTGCTTGAGGCTCCGATGATCTATTAATACCTCACAAGACACACCATATAGATAGTGTCTCCAAATCTTCAATGAATCAACAATGGCAGCCAACTCCAAATCATGAAAAGGGTAGTTCTTCTCATGAGTTTCAACTGGCACGAAGCATAAGAACTAGAAGCTCAAGGTAGAACCAGAACACACCCAATGCCGATCAGAGAATCACCAAAGTGCACTATATAAGAACCAGAAGCTCAAGGTAGAACCAGAACTGAAGTTGTAGTCAAGGCACTCTTGAGCTTCTGAATTGAGCCAAAACTCACACTTGGAGAACTTGGCATACAGCTTCTTCCTCCCACAACCACTAAAACACAATCCTCAAATGAATACAATGACAAATGAGTTGAGATAAGGCTGAAATACATTGTTCATAAGATGCATGAACGTTTTTGGGGTGTTGGTCAGCCCAAAAGACATCACAAGGAACTCGTAATGACTATAACGCGTCCTAAAAGTTGTCTTAAGAATATCTGAGTCCCGAATCTTCAGCTGATGATACCCAGACCTAAAATCAATCTTGGAGAACACCCTCTCTCCTTGAAGCTGGTCAGATAGATCATAAATACGCGTTAAAGGATACTTGTGCTTGATTGTGACTTTGTTCAACTACCTATAATCGATGCACATTCTCATAGTACCATCATTTTTCTTTATAAACAAAACCGGTGCACTCCAAGGTGACACAATAGGCCTAATAAACCCCTTATCGAGGAGTTCCTGAAGCTTCTCCTTCAACTCGTTCAATTCAGCCGTTGTCATACGGTACGAAGTAATAGAAATGGGCTAAGTGCCCGGCACCAAGTCAATACCAAAGTTGATATGCCTGTCGGGTGGCATGCTCGGCAGGTCTATAAGAAACACATCCGGAAAATCTCACACCACTGAAACAAAATCAATAGTAGGGGTATCAGCACCAACATCCCTCACAAAGGCCAAAAGAGGATAAACACCACTTCCCAACCATCCGTTGGGCCTTCAAATATGAAATAACTCTACTGGGAACATAGTCTAGAGAACCTCGCCACTCAATCTGTGGCAACACCAATATCGCCAATTTCATAGTCTTAGCGTGACAATCCAAAATAGCATGACATGGAGACAATCAATCCATACCCAAGATCACGAAAATCAACCATACTAAGCAGCAAGAGAACAACTCTAGTCTCCAATCTCCCAATAGTCACTACATATGATTGGTACACATGGTCTGCAATAATAGTATTTGGATTCATATTTTGGTAAATTATATTGCATGCAACCATGTCCATTTACTTTTTAGTTGCGGATTTGGATGTCATCAAAATTGGTGCCGTCACTAGGGAACAATTTGGCGTAATTTAGGTTGTTTGAGAAATAAGCGTAAGTGCTTTGGTCCAAACTTGTGAATATTTGTATAATTATCTTTCTTACCTTGGTCTATTTTTCTTGTTTGTTTCTTGTTTATTTTCTTAGTTCTAAAAAATGGCATCATGTGATGAAAATTGGTCGGATGGCAGTTGTTCATACTTTGATGACCCTTGTCCTTATTGTGGAGGACCACACTCATGGTAAAATTATTGAAATTCTCCCGGGGACAGATTGTGTGCACGATCTCAAACCCATGAGTAGAGTATTTGGGATAAGTGTAGTCGTCAAAATGGTCATTAGGAGTATTGTACTTATTTGTCCTTCCCTTCCCCAAGCCCCTGCTATGATGATTCGACTTTTTGTGATGAAATTTATAGGGATATGGAGGTGGAAGAAATTGAGCATGGTCAAAAGAGAGAGTTCAAGCTCATGTTAGAATGCTTACTTGATGGAGGAAACAAAGAGCAAAATGCCTTGGAGGAGCTTTCGGTGAATAACCTCAAAAATGACCTAGCGCTTGAAAGGTTGAACTCACAAATGGAAGAAATGCTTGAAGCTTTAGAGGTCCAAAAAGCCTTGGAAGTGAATGATAGCCAAGAATCTTCCTTGGAGGTTGAAGCCGAAAATCCTTCCTTGGCACTTGATCCAGATCAAAAAGAACTCTCAAATGCTCAAAATGAGAGGATGATGCTCATGTTGGAGACCATTCTTGAAAATGAGGAGAAGTACAACTTTGCACTCGAGGACTTGAAGCAAGTATTGACTCAAAATGATGAGGATATCCATACTTTGGAAGGTCAAATGAAAATATTAGTTGAGGCTCACAATGCCCACCAACTTGAGAGTGTGGAAAGAATTCAAGAAGAGTCTGACTGGGAGGAAGAAAGTGAGATTTATTTTGAGGAATCAAGAATTGAACAGCCCCCAACCGACTCCATGCTTGTTAGTGATGCCAAGAAAAATATGGAATTAGAGTAAACGGGTGTAATTGAAAATATGGTTGAAATTGACTGTAGTCCAGGGGAAAAAGAGGATGTCAAAGTTTGGGAATAATTGCAATTCGGAGGTTTGATGTCACATTCCAAGCATTTTTGAACATTGGAATTGTGTGGTGATATGAGAATTGAACTACATGAGTCAATGAGTGATTGTGTGGAGGAAAGGCAGAGTCCATACATCTTACAATTTGAGGGAACAAGAAGGCAAAATGACATTCCTCACATGAAAGCCAAGAAGTGCAAAATGGAGAAACTAATGCTTGGCTTGATCATCTACTTACCACCCCCACCAATCGTGGCCCAAAGCTTGATTCCAAGTTAGGTATCCAGTTCATATTGTCCAAGTGTCAAGAAAAGTGGTAAAGTTGATCCGCATCGTGCCACAACGTTAAATGTGGTGCTTGGTGGGAGGCAACCCATCATTTTCAACTTTTTTGTCATTTTTAAAATTTTCTTTCTTAGAATATCTTGGAATATAATTTTTGACTAATATGCCAAGTTTTATAATTTTTGAAGTTGATTTGAGCAGGGCGGAGTGGTCCGGAGAGCCAAAATCAGTATCTGCCAAAACTGCAGAACTGCAGAAAATTGTTGCCCTTCGCGATCACATAAAAGGCTTCACTTTCACGCTAAGCAAAATTATGGATCTGGTAACAAATAAAAATGTTCAAGAATATGTCGAACAAGTCACCGAAGAGGAGTACTTTTATCGAGACATATTCTCATCATTAAGTTGTTCCCGCCGCTACGACAAAAAACTGTGTAGAAGTATGATTAAAGAAAGAGGCATTCTCTTAACCGACCTTGAAGGTCGATGGCCCGGGTTCTATGCAAGATTAATATCGAGTGAATAGATTTGCTTTGCGGATGAGCCAAGAATATCCAATCATTAAGTGATAAGAGAATTTTGTGCAAATGCTATAGAGATCGACTTCAAGAATGATTTGGTTGTTACTGTTAGGAGCACACAAGTCCGCTTTGATCCAGAGCTGATAAATGCCTATTACAATCTTCCCGATGCTGACAATCAGGTGTACAAGGATAGATCTAAAGACTTGGGCACACAGTGGTTTGCATGCCAGTTGCATGGTGGAACAATGCCAAACTAGATAAGAAATCACTCAAGGATCGACTCTTCTGAATTCACTACCGAGGCCAAAACTTGGCTCTCCATTATCTATGCTCGAGTCATGCCTTCACGAAATGAGACCGGGGTGACACTAGAGAAGGCAAGGGTGATTTGCACACTCATAGAGGGCATACCGGTAAATGTGGGACAATTTATTGTTGATGAGATAGAAGACGTTGTTGCAGAGAGGACTAAGAGTTTATTCTTCCCATCCCTGATCACTCACTTATGCTATAAGGCCGGGGTGGAGAAGAGGCCTGTAGAGAAGGAAAAGAACCCAGAGAAGCTCATCCACCTATTGCTAAGAAAGGGAGCAGGGAATGCACAGAAGAAAAGAAAGATTGATGCAGCATTTCCCTTATTTGGCTAATGTCCTGACACCATTATTGATATACCTGATTCTTCCACAATACCTCACAAGACACACCATATAGAAGTGTCTCCAAATCTTCAATGCATGAACAATGGCAGCTAACTCCAAATCATGAACAGGGTAGTTCTTCTCATGGGGCTTGAACTGGCGCGAAGCATAAGCAATTACTCTAGCCTCCTATATTAAAACACACCCAACACTGATCGGATAATCATCAAAGTACACTACATAAGAACCAGAAGCTAAAGGTAGAACCAGAACTGGAGTTGTGGTCAAGGCACTCTTGAGCTTCTGACATAAGACAAAACTCACACTTGGAGAACTTGGCATAAAGCTTCTTCCTTCCTCAACTACTGCAACACAATCCTCAAATGAATACAATGACAAACGAGTCAAGATAAGGCTAAAATACACTATTCATCAGATGCATGAACGTTGTTGGGGTGTTGGTCAGCCCAAAAGACATCACAAGGAACTCATAATGACCATAACGCGTCCTGAAAACTGTCTTAAGAATATCTAAACCCCGAATCTTCAGCTGATGATACCCAGACCACAAATCAATCTTGGAGAACACCCTCGCTCCTTGAAGCTGGTCAAATAGATCATTAATACATGACAAAGGATATTTGTTCTTGATTGTGACTTTGTTCAACTACCTATAATCGATGCACATTCTCATAGTACCATCCTTCTTCTTCATAAATAGAACCGGTGAACTCCAAGGTGACACACTAGGCCTAATAAACCCCTTATTAATTAGTTCCTGAAGCTGGTCCTTCAACTCGTTCAACTCAGTTGTTGCCTTATGGTACGAATGAATAGAAATGGGCTAAGTGCCCGTCACCAAGTCAATACGAAATTCGATATCCCTGTCGGGTGGCATGCCCGACAGGTCTGTAGAAAACACATTCGGAAAATCTCACACCACTGAAATAGAAGTAATATCCAACATCCCTCACAAAGGCCAAATAGGATAAACAACCCTTCCCAACCATCCGTTGGGCCTTCAAATATGAAATAACTCTACTAGGAACATAGTCTAGATAACCTCACCACTCAATTCGTAGCAACCCCGACATCGCCAACAGCACAGTCTTAGCGTGACAATCCAAAATAGTATGGCATGGAGACAACCAATCTATACAGAAGATAAAGAAAATCAACCATACTAAGCAGCAAGAGAACAACTCTAGTCTCCAATCCCCCAATAGTCACTACACACGACCAGTACACACGGTCTACAATAATAGTATCGCCCACTAGCATAGATACATGAACAGATAAAGCCAAAGACTCATGGGGTATATCCAAATACTGAGAAAAATACGACGATACATATTAATAGGTGGAACCAGGGTCAAATAATACAAAGCATCTCAATGACATACTGAGATAATACTTGTGATCACTGTGTCTGAAACAATAGCATCTGGTCTAGTAGGGAGTGCATAGAATCGGACTTGGCCTGCCACCTGATCGGCCTCCCCCTCTAGGGCGACCCCTAGCTGACTGAGATCCACCCCGATTTGGCTGGGCGGGTGGTGAAGTAACCGGTGCCGAAGTCGAAGGCTGACTCCTCTACTGAGATGAACCTCCCAAAAGGCAGGGAAAATGCCTCTTGATATGACCCAAATCTCCGCACACTCAAAGCAACTCCTCGGTGCTGGTGGTGGGGACTGAAGGTACCCCCGAGCACCGGGATAATTGGTAGAAGGGCCTGGCATAGATGAGCCCTGAACCGATGGAGCACGGGACAAACTCGTAGCTGGTAAGGCACTGAGAGATGACTTGCCCTGAGGAGAACTATGTGAACCATGGCCAGATGATGCACCACGGTAAACTGAACGAGTCATTTGAGCATGCCTATAGGGATGACCTCTTCTGTAGTGAAACTGACCTCCAGAAGAAACACCACTAAAACCACTTAATCCACGAAGCCTTTTCGCCTCCCTCGCAACCCACTCCTGGATGCGGACTATCTCTATCTGCCGAGCAATATCGACAACCTCATCAAAAGTAGTACCACATACCCTCTCCCTAGTCATAAGAAACCGCAGTTGATATGTAAGGCCATCAATGAACCTCCTGATCCTCTCCCTGTCAGTGGGAACCATCCAAACTGCATGACGGGGCAACTCAAAAAACCTCATCTTGTACTGTATCACTGACATGTCATCCTTACGAAGCTTCTCAAACTGTCTACGTAGCTCCTCTCTATGCGACCGATGCACAAACTTCTCCAAGAAGAGAACAAAGAACTCCTGCCATGTAAGTGGTGCTGCACCGACCGGCCTATGCCTCTCATAAGCCTCACACCAACTGAAGGCAGCCCAGAGAACTAAAAAGTAGTGAATGAGACCCCACTGGTCTCTAAAATACCTATTATATGGAGGATCCCCTGACACTTTTCCAAGAAGCATGGTCATCCTCCGCCTTTGTACCATTGAAAGATGGAGGGTGAGTCTCCCAAACCTCTCCAATCTCCGTTGCTCATAATCAGACATAACATGAACCACATGGGCCTGAGCAGCTCCAATCGGCTGGGCTGGTAGTGCCCCCAGTATCTGGAGTCCTTGCATCACCTACTCTAGTGTACGAGCGGCGGGAGTCTGAGTACCTCCCCCGGCCTGAGAAGTGGTTGCTACAGCCGGAACAGAGATTTCACGAGCAAGACTGGATCTAAGCTAAGGCCTCCTGAAGGCCTGGAATCACTATGGGCACAGCTAGTGTCTGAGTTGGCCCCACAGGCTTATCCACAACTAGAACCTACTCCTGAACTAGGGCAACTGTTAGATATGCAGGTGCTTCCCTAGCTGCTTTACGAGCTGCACCTCTTCCCCTACTGCGACCTCGGCCTCTCTCGGCCCTAACTGGTGGTACTGGTGGTTGTCCATCCTGTTCAGTAGTACGTGTCCTCACCATCTGTAAGAGAATAGAATAACAGGAGTTTAGTTACTAGAGTCAACATATTCGCACGACAAGTATTCAAGAATGTGAAGTTTCCTAAAGGTTCAGTAGCCTCTCAAAGATAAGTACAAATGTCTCGATACGGATCCGCAAGACTCTACTAAACCTGCTCATGACTCGTGAGACCTATGTTACCATGGCTTTGATACCAACTTGTCACGACCCAAATCCTAACATGCCGTGATGGCGCCTATCGTGGTACTAGGTAAGTCGACATTTCCGAAATATTCCCAATAATTTACAGAAAATGAATCAAGTAATTTTAAATAAGAAAAGTTTACATAAATGTGGTAAAACCCAAAACGCAAGTGTGGAAAATAGCTCCCAAATCGGGGTGTCACTGAGCTCATGAGAATGCATACATCACCAGTCTAGAAAAAGAAATGTCTACAAAAGTCTGGATAAAAATACAAACAAAGAAAAGATAAGTAAGGAGAAACAAGTACTGTGAATGTCGGGCAGCTACCTCATAATATCCAAAGATCAACCATGCACGATATCAATGCCCACCTTTTTTCGGAAACACCAGGATTTGCACACGAAGTGCAGGATGAAGCGTGAGTACAACCAACTCAGTAAGTAACAATAATAAATAAAAAAACTCAAAGACAGTGACGAGCTACACAGTTATAGTTCATTTTCAGTAGTCTCCACAAGAAAGTAGATATGCTTTCAAATACGGCAATTTAGGTCAATCAGTTTATATATGCCAAGTTCAAGTAAACTGGATATAATATTTCCCAGAAGTTTCAAAACAGTGATATAGTAGCTATGTGCAACAACAATGAAAGCAAATACAGCCTCTCAGGGCAACAGTCACTCAGTCTTTCTCAATAGCTCATTACTCGGCTCTCAGCCCTCAACACTCACACTCAATATAAATATATATATATATATATATATATATATAGAGAGAGAGAGAGAGAGAGTAATAAGGCTCGTTGCAGTGTGCAACCCGATCCATATATATACAGCCCTAAGGCTAGTTGCATTGTGCAACCCAATCTATATACATACATCCCTATGGCTCGTTGCGGTGTGCAACCTAATACATATATAGCTCAAATCTCGGCACTCAGGCCCTAACTCAGTCACCAACCTCTCCAGTCTCTCGGGCTTTCAGAAATCATAAAAATCAACCCAAACACAGATAATATAATGTATCAACAAAAAACAAGAAGAGACTGAGATATGATATGCAAGTAAAACCGTGACCGAGTATAAGACAGCAATTAGCAAATAATTCAACAAGTACACGAACTCTAAGTGTCCCAATAGTATCAACATATAGCCTAAACATGATTTCTAACATGATTTGCAGTCAAATTTCTATAACACGGGGAGAGCATATTAGGGCTGGGCGTATATCGGGTAAAATCGATAACCCAAACCGCTAATTGTTTATTGGGTTATTGGTATCGGGTTATTGGGTTAACGGTTCGGTAACAATTTAGAATTTTTTCACTATTGGGTTATCGGTTTGGGCCTCGGTTTGCCAATTTTGTTAATGGGTTAACCGGTAACCCAATAAGAATTAATAAAAATATGACTTTACCCTTAAGTATATACATATGTTAGGGCTTCAGTTCATTCTCAGTCGCACTCTTCAGTTTCTTCATCTTCATTCTTCATAGACCTTACTAGTTACTCCAAGCGTAAGTCTTTAGTATTATACATTAGGCTTCTAATTTCTATAACAAAATTCATCTTTCATATTGCTATTTTGACTGTTAATGATTCTTTATATTTTTATTGTCATTTCTTAATTTTGTGAGCTCACGTTGTGTAGCCTATACCTACTACCAATTTCTCTTCGCACTTATCAATTTTTAATCGACAATCTTCGTCAGTTTCGGGTATATTTTTTAACATTATTCTTCTATAAAGTACGCTGAGCTTCGACAACAGGACAATATTTTCTTGCCTTCTAGTGTTTTTCATTTCTGTGTTAGTATTGCCCATGCATGGATCAAGGTTTTGCTATATGGTTTCTTTTTTTAGGTTAGGCATTTGACAAACAACATCCAATTTATCTTGGATTGTTAGTACTATATGTTTGGACTTGTTAATTTTAAGGTGAAATTGCTACTACGTTGTATTATTATTAATGTATTTGGAAAACTGTTGTTGAAGAATTAGTACTATTCCATTTGTGGCCACTGGACAGAACGCAGAAATGGGTAGCATACTATATGTGAATTCTTCTCTTTTTTGCTTAACTTCAGTGAATTGTCTTCTCTTTTTTTCTTAACTCTAGATTTAGTTATCTTATCGGATAAACCGATAACCGAACCAATAATGATCGATAATTGATTAACTGATAACCGATAACCGAGATCTTATTGGTTCGATTATCGATTTACAAAATTTGTAAACCGATAACCGATATGCTAAACTGATAATATTCATAACCAAACCGAACCGACCGATGCCCACCCCTAGAGCATATGGCTAACAACAAGTTATTCAACTTAACAGTTCCACGGATTGGACCAAGTCACAATCCTGCGGTGCACACCTACATGCTCGTCACCTAGCATGTGCATCACCTCCAACCAGTCACATAACACATAATCTAGGGTTTTATACCCTCATAACCAGATTTTGAACTATTACTTACCTCAATCGGAGAAAAACTCTACTCCACTATGCCTTCACCTCGTGAATCGGCCTCCAATATCCCGAATCTACCCACGAGCAGTACAATACAATCAATACGATTTAAAGGAATCAATTCTACAAGAAATTACAAAATTATAAATCAAAATCCAAAATCAACTCAAACCCGGCCCTAGGCCCACGTCTTGAAATCCAACAAAAGTCACAAAATTCAAAATCCTGTTCAACCACGAGTCTAACCATACTAAATTTACTAAAATCCGATAACAAAATCCCATTCAAAACCTCAAAAATCTAGCCCAAAAACTCTTTCATATTTTCCCAATTTTCCACCCAATCATAAATTTAATGGTAGAATCAAAGGCATAATCATGGAAATTAACCAAAACTAGATAGAAATCACTTACCCCAAACACCCACGTGAAAATCCCTCCAAAAGTCACCTTCTAGCGAGCTCCCAATTGAATTTTGTGATATGAACTCGAAACCCTCGTTTTGAATCTTTTAAATCTGCCCAGTTAAGCCTTCACTGTGAATGCGGAAGAATCCTTGCATTCGCATAGAACAACTCACACTACCCTTCCCCCTCCCCAAATTTACTCTATGCAAATGCAGTGAACTTCCCACGATCGCGGACATCTTCCTCATTCACACTATGCGATCACATCTCACCTCACGTGATCGCGAAGCACAAACCCTAGAAACTTAGGTACCCTCCTCATCTCTTCGTGAATGAGGCATAGCCCATGCATTCGCGACTCACAGTCTAGCCACTCCTATGCGATCGTGGACCCTTACTCATGAATGCATAGGCCAAAAATCATCACTGCTCAAACCAAGCCTACGCGATCGCAGACCTGCCCACGCAATCGTATAAAAGGAAACTAGAAAATTACACCAGCAAACTTCAGCCATCAAGCGAAGTCCAAAAATGATCCGTTAACCACCCGAAACTCACTCGAGGCACCCGGGACCTCAATCAAACATATCATCAAGTCCCCAAACATCATATGAACTTAGTTGAATCCTAAAATCACCTCAAACAACATCAAAAATATGAATTGCATATGTATTCAATCATAATGAACTTTGAAATTTCCAAATTCTACGAATGACGTCGAAACCTATCAAATCACATTCGATTGACTTCAAATTTTGCACACAAGTCAAAAATGACACCACCAACCTACTCCAACTTCCAGAAATCCAATTCAATCCGGATATCAAAAAGTCCACTCTAGATCAAACTTACCAAAAATTTCAATACGGACCATTTCAAGCCTAATTCCACTACGGACCTCCAAATCACAATTCAGACACGTTCCTAAGTCCAGAATCACCAAAAGGAGCTAACGGAATCATCAAAATTCAATCTGAGGTCATTGATAAGTTGGTTCTTTACCAACTTATCTCTTCTTAATACTTAGGCTTTTCTGTGATTTTGTTGAGAAACTAAGACATTTATTGAAGTTTAGTGGCATATTTCAGGTATCAAGTGATTTGGAGGAAATACGAAAGAAACCAAGTCAAAATGTGCAAAATTGAAGAATAATGACTGCTTCTAGTTAATTCTCTCCGCGATCACGAACTTTGGCATACTATCGCAAAAGGCTGGCAAACAATACATCGCAAACGCAGAGATATTTCTGCGAACGCGAAGAAGAGTCTTGTCAATTGTTTCCAATTACTCTATGTGAATGCATGGATCTTGTCTGTGATCGCAGTGCTTTACATGTTTACTCGTCGCGATCGTAGGCCTCTTTTCGCAATCGCGCTTCACATATCTGGGCAGAAATCTGGGCAGTCAGTCTTTGACCTATTTTGAGAGAAGAACACAAGTTTTGGAGCTAGGGTTCTTGCACACACACTTTGGTCTTGAAGATTTGAAGCTTTTGGTTGAGAATTTCTTACCCATTTATGCTCATTTCATTATTTACTTGCTTTGTATTGTATATCTAAGTGTGTAGTATTTATTCCATCACTTGAATCTTATTTATGGAAATATTCATGTTTAAAGTGTAGATTAAATATCTTGTTATGCTTATATATTGAATGATTTTTTATCTTTTATGAAGTGAGTTATTGTTTCTGTAATTATTCTTGTTCTTTCATGTTTCCAAAGATATTAGCTAACCCTAGGAGAGATTCGCCCATTAACTTCGAAATTAATTTTGGGAAAGATTATTTAGGGTTGGGAAGGATTAATTAACAAGAACTTGAGGATTTAACTCTCATTTTATAGATTCTACCTAGGGATAGGATTGAACTACTTGTAGCCATATTCGGGTGTGCTTAATCTCTTAATTGTTTTAAGGATAATTCAATTAGGTAGTCTTGTTAGCCTTTGGAATAAGCTAATATAGAATTATTACCCAAGGTTAATTAACATAAACTTGCTTATATTTGTAAAGCCGTAAAATATATTAGATCGTTACTTGAGTGTAGTTCCCCATGTATCTATATTTGTAGTCATTGATCATTTTACTTGCTTTCAAGGTTAGTTCACATTTCCGCATTTAGATATAAATATTCTCAAAAACCATTCTAAGTGTTTGGCATTGCGTAGCAAGTGATAATTTTCTTACATTCCTAATTGCCTATATATTGTTTTATGTGGGATTCGACCCCGACTCATAGTTGGATAAATTATATTGCATGCAACCGTGTCAAGTTACTTTTTAGTAGCAGATTTGGACGTGCCATCGCCGGGGAATAATTTGGCGTAACTTTGTTTGTTTGAGAAATAAGCGTAAGTGCATTGGTCCAAACTTGTGAATATTTGTATAATTATCTCTCTTACCTTGGTCTATTTTTCTTGTTTGTTTCTTGTTTATTTTCTTATTTCTAAAAAAATGGCATCATGTGATGAAAATTGGTCGTATGGTAGTTGTTCATACTTTGATGACCCTTGTCCTTATTATGGAGGACCACAATCGTAGCAAAATTGTTTAAATTCTCCCGGGGGCAGATTGTGTGCACAATCTCAAACCCATGAGTGAAGTATTTGTAATACGTATGGTCGTCAAAATGGTCATTGGGAGTATTGTGCTTATTTGTCCTTCCCTTCCCCAAGCCCCCACTATGATGATTCTACTTTTTGTGATGAAATTTATAAGGATATGGAGTGGAAGGAGCATGGTCAAAAGGGAGAGTTCAAGCTCATGTTAGAATGCTTACTTGAAGGAGGAAACAAAGAGCAAAATGCCTTGGAGGAGCTTTTGGAGAATAGCCTCCAAAATGACCTGACGTTTGAAAAGTTGAACTCACAAATGGAAGAAATGCTTGAAGCTTTAGAGGTCCAAAAAGCCTTGGAAGTGAATGATAGCCAAGAATCTTTCTTGGAGGTTGAAGCCGAAAATCTTTCCTTGGCACTTGATCCAAATGAAAAAGAACTCTCAAATGCTCAAAATGAGAGGACGATGCTCATGTTGGAGACCATTCTTGAAAATGAGGAGAAGCACAACTTTGCACTCAAGGTCTTGAAGCAAGTCTTAACTCAAAATGATGAGGATATCCACACTTTGGAAGGTCAAATGAAAATATTGGTTGAGGCTAACTATGCCCACCAACTTGAGACTATGGAAAGAAGTCAAGAAGAGTCCGACTGCGAGGAAAAAAGTGAGCTTTATTTTGAGGAATCAAGAATTGAACATTCGCCAACCGAATCCATGTTTGTTAGTGATGCCAAGAAAAATATGGAATTAGAGTAAACCGGCGTAATTGAAAATATGGTTGAAATTGACTCTAGTCCGGGGAAAAAAGAGGATGTCAAAATCCGAGAAGAATTGCAATTTGGAGGTTTGATGTCACATTCCAAGCATTTTTCAATATTGAAATTGTGTGGTGATATAGGAATTGAACTACACGAGTCAATGAGGGATTTCAAGGAGGAAAGGCAAAGTCCATACATCTTACAATTTAAGGGAACGAGAAGGCAAAATGACAATCCTCACATGAAAGCCAAGAAGTGCAAAATGGAGAAATTAATGCTTGGCTTCATCATCTACTTACACCCCCCCCACACACACACACACACCGATCGTGGCCCAAAGCTTGATTTTAAGTTAGGTTCCCAGTTCATATCGTCCAAGTGGTGAGAAAAGTGGTAAAGTTGATCTGCGTCATGTCACGACGTTAAATGCGGCGATGGTGGGAGGCAACCCATCGTTTTCAAAATTTTTAGTTATGTTTTAAATTTTCTATCTTAGAATAGCTTGGAATATTATTTTTGACTAATATGCCAAGTTTTAGAATTTTTGGAGCTGATTTGAGTAGGGCTGAGTGGTCCGGATAGCCAAAATCAGTAGCTGCCAAAACTACAGAACTATAGAAAACTGTTGCCCTTCGCGATCGCATAAAAGGCTTCGCTTTCGCGCTAAGCAAAATTATGCTATCCCTACGCGATTGAAGAAAAGCAACTGCGGTCGCGTCTTTTTGGTGAGTCTGTTCTATGCGAACGTAGGAACACTCACGCGATCGCAATTAATGGGTAAGTTCTGAACATTTAAACACTGGAATAAAAATATTTGGGACAGCCACTTTCCCCCAAACAAAGAAACGATTTTCTCATACTTCTAACCCCTGGAAACCATCTGAAATCCTCCTCTTAATACAATTCCATTGAAAATTTTCAACCATCACTCTCAAGGCATGTGCATTTCTCTCCTATCTCTTGGATTTCTCCTTGTGTCTTCTGCTTCTCTACTTGGTGTGAAGCGATAAATGGAAGAAACTTTTGAGATTTTAGGGCTTGAGTGAAAATTGTAAAATAAAAATCTTGTATGTTTTATATGTTCTTGCTTGCTGGGTGAGGTTGGTTTAGTGTCCATACCGGTATTTAACATGTTTACTCCTTTTGTAGGTACTTTGAGCTCTAAAATGGATCCGGAAACAAATGAAAATGTTCAAGAATATGTCGAACAAGTTGCCGAAGAGGAGTACTTTGATCGGGACATATTCTCATCATTAAGTTGTTCCCGCCGCTAGGACAAAGAATTGTGTAGAAGTATGACTAAAGGAAGAGGCATTCTCTTGACTGACCTTGAAGGTTGATGGCTCGAATTCCATAGAAGATTAATATCGAGTGAATGGTTTTGCTTTGTGTACGAGCCAAGAACATCCAATCATAAAGTGATTGTAGGCATGTGATTTTTGACCCTCACCAATGTCACGGCCCCAAACCCCGGTCGTGATGGCGCCCAACACGATGCTAGGCAAGCCCGACCAATTCATCACTCACAATCCCTTATGTAGAATTCATTACCAATTAATAGGATTTAATGCCAGATTAACATGATTATAGCTCGGTAGTAGTAGATAAACAGTACGGAAAATCCATAAAATATGAATATAATCCCACCGATTAGGTGTCACGAGCCAAGAGCCTCTAATACAAGTCTGTGTAGCAACCTATACAAAGAGTTGTCTAGAATGCAGAAAATAAAGAGGATAAGGGGAGAAATCGGGTCCTATGGACGCCATGTAGCTACCTCGATGACTCCGGAATAAGCTGAACAGCAGCAGAAAGCTCAAACTATGCCTCTGGGATACCTGTATCTGCACACATAGTGCAGGGAGTAAAGTGAGTACTCCAACTCAGTGAGTAATAGCAATAAATAATGATTGATAGGAAGAAAACTCGTAAAACACTACGCAGTTCTATATTAAAACACTGAGAATATCAAAAACAACAATTGAATGAAGAAGTCAGTTAAAAGTCCTTTAAGCCAGTATTCATTTCATTTACTCCTCACGATAACCGAATTCATATTTGTACTGTTGCGGCGTGCAGCCCGATCCATATAGTATACTGCTGCGGCGCGCAGCCCGAGTCCATATATATATATATATATATATATATATATATATATATATATATATATATATATATATATATATATATATACATATACTGCTGCGGCATGCAGCCCGATCCAAGAATAGTCGACTGCGCTCACTGGGGGTGTGCAGACTCTGGAGGGGCTCCTTCAGCCCAAGCGCTATACTACTGCGGCGTGCAGTCCGACCCATATAATATACTACTGCGGCGTGCAGTCCGATCCATATAATATACTACTGCGGTGTGCAGTCCGATCCGCATAAATATATATACTGTTGCGGTGTGCATCCCGATCCATAGCATATCAAATACCCTCACCATGGGGTTCTCGACCCCTCTCAGTCAATATAGACTTGGCCTCTCGGGCACATTAAGATAAGATCACGTTACTCTCATTAGGATTTAACAATTTCTAAAGCTGGTTCATATTATGTTTATCAGTTAAGAACATGACTGAGGGTATGATTTCGACAAGAAAAGTGAGGTCAACCAATACAAATGCCCCCTAAGGGTTCTACAGATCGGCACAAGGCCCCAAACATGGCAACTAGCCCATAATATAACGATATTAATTAAGTCTCAGTCAAAAGTACAGCAGAGTCATCAAACAGGATGGACCGAGTCCAAATCCCCAATAGTAACAGACCCCACACTCATCATACAGCGTGTGACTCATCCCAACATAGCACCACGTTGTGCAAATCTGGGGTTTCAAACCTTCAGAACATCATTTATAACCATTACTCACCTCAAGCAGGCCGAAATCCTAGCTTGCTACTCCCTTGCCTCGCAAATCAACCTCCTCGAGCATCGAATCTGATCAAAACCACAAGTAATATGTAGGTCATAAGACTCACCTTCAATCAATCCTAGTCGAAACCCTCTTTAATCCTCGTCCAAAAGCTCTCAAGGATCTTCAAAAATGGAGGAAATGGGTTTAGGTTCGCGGATGAAATGTTTTTAACATTTTGTCCGGATCACTGTAGCTAACTCTATGCGATCGCATTCAAGCC
This sequence comes from Nicotiana tabacum, assembly GCF_000715075.1. Lineage (NCBI taxonomy): Eukaryota > Viridiplantae > Streptophyta > Magnoliopsida > Solanales > Solanaceae > Nicotiana > Nicotiana tabacum. The sequence goes on along the minus strand of NC_134099.1, from coordinate 22,741,589 downwards.
CATGCGATCGCAAAGACAAAAATCCCATGGTCTCAAATTACCCTATGCAATCGCAACAGGCCCTATGCGATCGCAGTGCCTTACCAAACAACACTGTGCGATCGCAACCCCTTCATGCGATCGCATTGAACAACCAAATAGCCCCTAAAATCCTTCTATGCAATTGCATCGCTTTGTGTTATGCGATTGCATAGAGCAAAATTGCTCTACACTGACTGATGCATTTCTGCAGCATTTCCCAACTTCAAGAATTCCCGTTAACCATCCAAAATTACCCCGAGTCCCCCGGGACCTCAACCAAAAGTGCCAACCCATCCTAAAACATCATTCAAACTTGTTCCAATCATCAAAACACCACCAAAACCATCAAATTACATCGGATTCAAGCCTAAATCTCTTAAAAACTTCTGAAATACGCATTTGATCAAAAACCCGACCAAAACAACTCCGAATGATCTGAAATTTTGCACACACATCCCAAATCACATAACGAAGCTACTGCAACTCTCGGAATTCCATTCCGACTCCCGTATCAAAATCTCACCTACCAACCGGAAATTGCCAAAGTACTAACTTCGCCAATTCAAGCCTAATTCTACTCCAGACCTCCAAAATCAATTCTGATCACACTCCTAAGCCACATATCAACCCCCGAAGCTAACCGAATCACCGGAAATCACATCCGAGCCCTCTAACTCAATAGTTAACATCCAGTTGACTTTTCCGAAGCAAGCCTTCCTTAAAGAGACTAAGTGTCTCATTTCCTATCAAAACCAATCTGATTTAACTATAACACATCGAATACCGATAACAAAACATGAAGAAGCATAAAATGGGGGAAACGGGGCAGTAACTCACGTGACGACGGGACGAGTCGTCACATCCTCCCCAACTAAAACAAATGCACGTCCTCGAGCGGGTCAAGAAATATACCTAGAGCTTCCAACAGGTGAGGATATATGCTCTGCATCTCCTGCTCGGTCTCCCAAGTACCCTCCTCCACGGGCCGACCTCTCCACTGCACCTTCACTGAAGTGATATCCTTTGATCTCAATCTCCAAACCTGATGAACCAAAATAGCCATTGCCTCCACATCGTAGGTCAAATCATCATCCAACTGGACCATGCTAAAGTCTAAAACATGAGACGGGTCCCCAACATACTTCCGGAGCATAGAAACATGGAATACCGGATGCACACTCGACAGGCTGGGTGGCAAAGCAAGCTCATAAGCCACCTCCCTAATCCTCCAATGCACCTCAAAAGGCTCAATGAACCGAGGACTCAATTTGCCTTTCTTCCCAAACCTCATAACACCCTTCATGGGCGAAACCTTCAGCAAGACCTTCTCACCAACCATATAGGACACATCTCGAACCTTCCGGTCCGCATTACACTTCTGACATGATTGAGTTGTACGAAGTCTTTCCTGAATCACCTTCACCTTCTCTAAGGCATCCTGAACCAAATCTGTCCCCAATAGTCTAGCCTCGTCGGGCTCAAACCAACCAACCAGAGATCTACACCGCCTCCCGTACAAAGCCTCATATGGAGCCATCTGAATACTCGACTGGTAACTGTTGTTGTAAGCAAACTCCGCAAGTGGTAGAAACTTATCCCATGAACCTCCAAAGTCAATAACACAAGCACGTAACATATCCTCCAATATCTGAATAGTACGCTCGGACTGTTCGTCCGTCTAAGGATGAAACGTTGTGCTCAACTCTACCTGAGTACCCAACTCTCTCTGCCCGGCTTTCCAAAACTGCGAAGTAAACTGAGTACCTCTATTTGAGATGATGGAAGCCAAAATACCATGCAACCGAACAATCTCCCGGATATAAATCCCTGCCAACCATTCTGAAGAATAGGTAGTACATACTGGAATGAAGTGCGCAGACTTGGTCAGTCAATCCACAATCACCCAAATAGCATCGAACTTCTTCAAAGTCCAAGGAAGTCCAACCACGAAGTCCATAGTGATTCGCTCTCACTTCCACTCGGGAATAACCATCTGCTGAAGCAAACCACCCGGTCTCTGATGCTCATATTTCACCTGCTGGCAGTTGAGACACCGAGCTACAAATCCCACAATATCTTCCTTCATTTTTCTCCACCAATAGTGCTGCCTCAAATCTTGATACATCTTCATGGCACCCAAATGGATGGAATACCGCGAGCTATGGGCCTCCTCCAATATCAACTCCCGAAGCCCATCCACATTGGGCATGCAAATCCGGCCCTGCATCCTCAACACGCCATCACCATCAATGGTGACATCCCTGGCATTATCATGCTGAACCCTGTCCTTAAGGACAAGCAAATGTGGATCATCATACTGGCGCTCTCTGATGCGGTCATACAAGGAAGTCCGAGAAACCACACAAGCCAACACCCGACTCGGCTCTGAAATGTCTAATCTCACCATCCGATTGGCCAAGGCTTGAACATCAACTGCAAAGGGTCTCTCCCCAACTGGAATGTACGCCAAACTCCCCATGCTAACTGCCTTCCGGCTCAACACATCGTTCACCATATTGTCCTTCCCAGGGTGATACAAAATGGTAATATCATAATCCTTGAGCAACTCAAGCCACCTCCGCTGCCTCAAATTAAGATCCTTTTGCCTGAACAAATGTTGAAGACTGCGATGATCGGTGAATACCTCACAAGGTACGCCATATAAATAGTGCCTCCAAATCTTCAAAGCATGAACTATGGTAGCCAACTCTAAGTCATGAACAAGGTAGTTCTTCTCGTGGGGCTTCAACTAACGAGAAGCATAGGCAATCACTCTACCCTCCTGCATCAACACAAAACCAATCCCAACTCTCGAAGCATAACAATAGACGGTATAAGAACCTGAAGTTGATGGTAACACCAATACCGGAGCTATGGTCAAAGCTGTCCTGAGCTTCTGAAAGCTCTTCTCGCACTCGTCCGACCATACAAACGGAGCACCCTTCTGCATCAAATTTTTCAAGGGCGAGGCAATAGATGAAAAACCCTGAACGAACCGGCGATAATAACCCGCCAAACCGAGGAAACTACGAATCTCTGTGGCTAAGGTCGGTCTAGGCCAACTCTGAACCGCCTCTATCTTCTTCGGATCAACCTGTATACTCTCGCTGGACACCACGTGCCCCAAGAAAGCCACTGGACTGAGCCAAAACTCACACTTGGAGAACTTTGCATAAAGCTTCTCCTCCCTCAATATCTGTAATACCATTCGCAAATGTTGTGCATGCTCCTCCTGGCTACGCGTGTGCACCAATATATCATCAATAAAAACAATCACGAACGAATCCAGATATGGCGGAAATACACTATTCATCAAATTCATGAACGTGGTTGGGGCATTAGTCAGCCCGAAAGACATAACAAGAAACTCATAGCGCCCATATCTAGTCCTGATAGCAGTCTTTATAAAATCTGAATCCTTGATCTTCAACTGGTGATAGCCTGAACGAAGATCAATCTTGGAGAATACCCTTGCCCCCTGAAGCTGGTCAAATAAATCATTGATACGGGGCGGGGGATACTTGTTCTTGACTTTTACTTTGTTCAATTGTCTGTAGTCAATGCACATTCTCATTATGCCATCATTCTTTATCACAAATAGAACCGGTGCACGCTAAGGTGACACACTAGGCCGAATGAACCCCTTATCTAGGAGTTCCTGAAGCTGATCCTTTAGTTCTTTCAACTCTGCTAGTGCTATACGATATGGAGGAATGGAAATGGGCTGAGTGTCCGGCACCAGGTCAATACCAAAATCAATGTCCCTATCCGGTGGCATGCCCGGCAGGTCTGCAGGAAACACATCGAGAAACTCCCTCACAACTGGAACCGAATCAATTCTAGGAGTCTCAACTCCAACATCCCTCACAAGAGCCAAATATGATAGACAACCTTTCCCAATCATACGATGTGCCTTTAGAAAGGGAATCACCCTGCTAGGCACATAGTCAGTCACGTCACGCCACTCGATCCTTGAAACACCCGGTATAGCCAAAGTGACTGTCTTAGCATGACAGTCTAGAATAGCACGGCATAGGGATAGCCAATCCATGCCCAAAATGACATCAAAATCCACCATGCTCAATAGCAATAGATCCACTCGGGTCTTTAGACCCCCAATAGTCACCATACATGACTGGTACACACGGTCTACAACAACAATATCGCCTACTGGGGTAGATACATGAACAGGTAAAGCAAGAAACTCACGGGGCATACCCAAATAACGAGCAAAGTATGATGACACATAAAAAAAGGTGGAACCGGGATCAAATAATACAGACGCATCTCTGTGGCAGACTGAAGCAATACCTGTAATGACAGCATCTGAAGCAATAGCATCTGGCCTGCCAGGAAATGCATAGAAACGGGCCTGACCGCCCCCTGATCGACCTCCCCCTCTAGGGCGACCCCTGGCTGCCTGACCTCCACCTCTAGCTGGCTGGGTGGGTGGTGAAGTGACTAGAGCAGAAGTCGAGGTCTGACCCCTCTGCTGAGATGAGCTAGAAGCACGGCGAGGACACTCCCTCCGCATATTCCCAAACTCTCCACACTCATAGCAACTCTCGGGCGCTGGGAACTGGGACTGAAGGGAACCCCTCGTGCCAGAGTGGCTAGCTAATGCACTCAGCCTAGAAGAACCTTGAGCAGATGGAGCACGAGACGAACTCTGTGCTGGAAGAGCGCTGAGAGATGGCTGACTCTGCTGAGAACCCAGATAACCACGACCAGAAGATCCACCTCGGTACTCAGGTCGAGCTGACTGAGCAGGCCTAAAAGAACGACCCCGACACTGCTGGAACTAGCCCTTTGAAGAAGCGCCACTGAAACTGCCAGAACCCCGAGGCCTCTTGGCCCCCCTCTCCTCTCTCTCCTAACGGCGAGCCATCTCAACATCACGAGAAATATCAACTGCATCCTCGAAGTAAATACCCAGAACTCTCTCTCGAGTCATCAGAATACGAAGGTGGTAATTAAGACCATCCAGGAACCTCTTGATCCTCTCCTGATCAGTTGGAACTATCCATGAGGCATAACGAGCCAACTCAGAAAATCTCGCCTCATACTGAAACACAATCATATCTCTCTGGCGAAGCCACTCAAACTGCCTACGCAGCTCCTCCCTCTGAGACTGCAGTATCCACTTCTCCAAGAAGAGAGTGAAGAACTACTGCCAAGTCAAAGGTGCTGAACCTGCCGGCCTACGCCGCTCATACGCCTCCCACCAAGTGAAGGCCGCTCCAGTAAACTGAAATGTAGTAAAAGCCACACCGCTAGACTCAAGAATCCCTGCTGTCTGAAGCATACGCTGACACTTGTCGAGAAAACTCCGGGCATCCTCGCCCTAAGCACCACTAAAAGAAGGAGGCTGAAGTCTACTGAACCTCTCGAGACGACGCTGCTCATCGTCTGGCATAACTGGAACCCTGTACTCCTGAATGGGTAACACTAGCTAAGCTGGATGTGCCTCTGGAGTCTGTAATCCCTGCACTACCTGCTCAAGTGTGCGAGCAGCGGAGGTCTGGTTGCCTCCCCCGGCCTGCGAAGTAGCTGCTGCTGCCTGAGCTAGGCCTGTGCAAACTGTCAAGATCTGGACCAATGTCTCCTTGAGACCCGGTATCACAATGGGCACAGTTGGTGCCTGCACTGGTGTTGCAGGAGCCTGGTCCTGAGCTGGGGCAACTAAAGGATCCACAGGTGCTGCCCCTGCTGCTCTTCCTCTACCACGACCATGACCACGTCCACGGCCTCTAGTAGCCTCAGTAGGTGGTACTGGTGGTCGTCTGGCACATCCGGTAGCTCGATTCCTCACCATCTATGAGAGAATGGAATAAAGAGAAATTTAGTATTCGGATCAACAAGTTCGCACGACAAGAATTTCAAGAATGTGGAATTTTTCCTAACGGGTTCTGCAGCCTCCCGAGGATAAGCACAGACGTCTCTGTACCGATCCGCAAGACTCTACTAAACCGGCTCAAGACTCGCGAGACCTAGTAACCTAGGCTCTGATACCAACTTGTCACGACCCCAAATCCCCGGTCGTAATGGCGCCCAACACGATGCTAGGCAAGCCCGACCAATTCGTCACTCACAATCCCTTATGTAGAATTCATTACCAATTAATAGGATTTAATGCAAATTAACATGATTATAGCTCTGTAGTAGTAGATAAACAGTACGGAAAATCCATAAAATATCAATATAAATCCCACCGATCTGGTGTCACGAGCCAAGATCCTCTAATACAAGTCTGTGTAGCAACCTATACATAGATTTGTCTAGAATGCGGAAAATAAAGAGGATAAGGGGAGAAATCGGGTCCTGCGGACGCCATGCAACTACCTCGATGACTCCGGAATAAGCTGAACAGCAGCAGAAAGCTCAAACTATGCCTCAGGGATACCTGTATCTACACACATGGTGCAGGGAGTAAGGTGAGTACTCCAACTCAGTGAGTAATAGCAATAAATAATGACTGACGGAAAGAAAACTCGTAAAATACTACGCAGTTCTATATTAAAACAGTGAGAATATCAAAAACAGCAACTGAATGAAGAAGTCAGTTAAAAGTTCTTTAAGCCAGTATTCATTTCATTTACACCTCACGATAACGGAATTCATATTTGTACTACTACGACATGCAGCCCGATCCATATAGTATACTGCTGCGGCGCGCAGCCCGATCCATATATATATATATATATATATATATATATATATATATATATATATATATATATATATATATATATATATTTATAGCTGCGGCGTGCAGCCCGATCCAAGAATAGTCGACTGCGCTCACTGGGGGTGTGCAGACTCCGGAGGGGCTCCTTCAGCCCAAGCGCTATACTACTGCGGCGTGCAGTCCGACCCATATAATATACTACTGCGGCGTGCAGTCCGATCCATATAATATACTACTGCGGCGTGCAGTACGATCCGCATAAATATATATACTGATGTGGCGTGCAGCCCGATCCATAGCATATCAAATACCCTCACCATAGGGTTCTCAACCCCTCTCAGTCAATATAGACTTGGCCTCTCGGGCACACTAAGATAAGACGGGTTCTCAACCCTCACGTTACTCTCATTAGGATTTAACAATTTCTAAAGCTGGTTCATATTATGTTTATCAGTTAATAACCTGACTGAGGGTATGATTTCGACAAGAAAAGTGAGGTCAACCAATACAAATGCCCCATAAAAGTTCTACAGATCAGCACAAGGCCCCAAACATGGCAACTAGCCCATAATATAACGATATTAATTAAGTCTCAGTCAAAAGTACAGTAGAGTCATCAACGGAATGGACCGAGTCCAAATCCCCAATAGTAACAAACCCCACACTCATCATACAGCGTGTGTCTCATCCCAACATAGCACCACGTTGTGCAAATCCGGGGTTTCAAACCTTCAGAACATCATTTATAACCATTACTCACCTCAAGCAGGCCGAAATCCTAGCTCGCTACTCCCTTGCCTCACAAATCAACCTCCTCGAGCGTCGAATCTGATCAAAACCACAAGTAATACGTTACAATAGGCTAAGGGAATACAACCCAATCGAAAAGACTCGAAAAATATCGAAAATCACGAAGTTGGCAAAACCCGAGATCCGGACCCACTTCTCAAAAAATCAAAAAATTGACATCACCGTATTCCTTATCTCGCCACGAGTCTATGCATATCAAGTTTACCAAAATCCGAGCTCAAATGCTCCCTCAAACCCCCAAATTTCTATTTCAAAAGTCAAGCCCTAATCCTTCCCTTTTTAATCAAATTTCCATGAATTTAGATGTTGAATCTACAATTAAATGATGTTTTTAGGTCATAAGACTCACCTCCAATCAATTTCAGTCGAAACCCTCTTTAATCCTCGTCCAAAAGCTCTCAAGGATGTTCAAAAATGGAGGAAATGGGTTTGGGTTCGCGGATGAAATGTTTTAACATTTTGCCCAAATCACTGTAGCTAACTCTATGCGATCGCATTCAAGCCCCTGTGATCGCATAGACCAAAAGTTCCATGGTCTCAAATTACCCTATGCGATCGCAACAGGCCCTATGTGATGGCAGTGCCTTACCAAACAATACTGTGCGATCGCAACCTCTTCATGCAATTGCATTGAACAACCAAACATCCCCTAAAATCCTTCTATGCAATCGCATCCCTTTGTGCTATGCGATCGCAAAGAGCAAAATTGCTCTGCACTGACTGCTACATTTCTGCAGCATTTTCCAACTTAAAGAATTCCCGTTAACCATCCGAAATCACCCCGAGGCCCCCGGGACCTCAATCAAAAGTGCCAACCCATTCTAAAACATCATTCAAACTTGTTCCAATTATCAAAACACCACAAACAACACCAAAACCATCAAATTACATCGGATTCAAGCCTAAATCTCTTAAAAACTTCCGAAATATGCATTTGATCAATAACCCGACCAAAACACCTCCGAATGATCTGAAATTTTGCACACACATCCCAAATCACTTAACGAAGCTACTGCCAACTCTCAGAATTCCATTCCGACCCCCTTATCAAAATCTCACCTACCAACCAGAATTCACCAAATTACTAACTTCGCCAATTCAAGCCTAATTCTACTCCGGACCTCCAAAATCAATTACGATCACACTCCTAAGCCACATATCAACCCCCGAAGCTAACCGAATCACCGAAAATCACATCCGAGCCCTCTAACTCAATAGTCAACATCCAGTTGACTTTTCCGATACAAGCCTTCCTTAAAGAGACTAAGTGTCTCATTTCCTATCAAAACCAATCAGATTTAACTCTAACACACCGAATACCGATAACGAAACATGAAGAAGCATAAAATGGGGGAAACGGGGCAGTAACTCACGTGACGATAGGTCGGGTCGTCACACCCAAGATTTTTCATATTTTAGCACGTAAATATTTAATTTAGGTCTAATATAGTTATTTCAACTTATTTTTACTCTTTTACTTTTATTTTATTACAAGAAAATGAAAATTATAAAAAATAGGCTCATTAATGTTTTGTAGTCATTTTTTAATCTTGAAAAAAATAATAAAAAAATAGTTTTGTTTTAATGGTCAGTCTTATTTTAATAATTATTTGTACTTAAGTAGGGCTAATTAAATTTTTTTATAATATTTCTATGTGGATAAAGTTTTAGTTAATTAAGCTAATTTTAAGCATAGCTAGTCATAAAGGCCCAAGTTTCTAGCCCATTCCTTAAGCTCAATACCCAATACCCATTAAGCGAACCCTAGGGACCCTTCTAGACTCTTCTTTGAAAAAAAACAAATAAAAATACCCTAAGGACCTAAGAGCAATAAGCTGAAAATACACAAATAAAATAGACCTAGACTCTAAAGTCTGGGGAGAAGCGCCGCTGAACACGAAAGGAACCCCCCCCCCCCCCCATCATTTCTATCTCCTTCAACATAAGCCCTCCGTCATTCTGCAATCAAACACAAATGACCCCCTCCTAATCATCTTCTTCAACTCTTCTTCTCACCGGTCAGTGGCGAACTTGCCATAAAACACATCTACCTTCATCGCCACTGCTCCTTCTTCTTCGTCCATCACAACTACAACAGGCATGAAACCTGCTTGAATCCTCGTGAAACAGTCCGGAAAGCCACTATTCAGTCCAAAAACAGAACCATGAAACCCTAAAATGAATCAATTCCAGATTTTGCATCTTCAATGCTCAGAAACCAATCGTTTAAGTCTGTCTTTTTGTTTCATGTTTGAGCTTTCCATCAAGCTTTAGGGTCGTCAATGGCTGCTGTCTAGGGAGGCTCTATTTTAGTCGTGCGTTGATGTGCCGTTTGGTTGGTTTTCGGTTGAATTCCGTCCAGGGTTCTAATGTTTGGAGGTCCGTCTCTTTCCTCCTCTTTGATTACCTGTGAGATGGTTTTAAGCATGACATTGATTTTTTACATTTGTTTGAGTCATTAAGTCTTTCAAGTTGGTCTTAGAATCTCTTAATACACAACGTGTTGGTTGTCGATTTTAGTTGAAATTGAATGTTTTGTGTTATGTTTGAGCTTGACGTTTTAACGGGAAAGCATTTCTATAGTTTAAATTTCAATTAGTTTGAGGTCAGATTGCCATATGAATTAGTGCTTAAAATATTTTGCAATGTCCATAATGTTAGTGTTCAATTACAGTGATGGGTTTCTCTTCCAATGCAAGTTAATATTTGGCCATTTTCTTGTCTAAATTAGGTACTGTTAGTTTTAAAGGGACAATATTGTGCATCAGGTTGCTTTTATTTGCCTTGTTATTCTCATCGTTTCTTATTTATTTATTTTGCGTTTTGTTTTCTCTGAATACCATATGTTTCATTGTGTGTGTATCTCTTATTGATCAAATATGAGGCCAAAAATCAGAACTTTGCTAGCCGCTATAATTTTGAATAGTGATAAAATAAGATAAAGATGTTATAAATCCGAGTGTATATTTCATATGACCCGATTCTAATTTTCCAACAAGGTTAAATAGAACGTGTCGTGAACCATGGGTGCATTTCATGTGGCGTGGCTTGCGATATGTGTTTAAATAACCTTGAATTTTTCTAAAATATTAAAAGCGACTAAAAAGTTAAACAATGCACATAGGTTTAAAAGTGTTTTAAAATCAGATATCTAGGCCAATAATAACTGTTGAGCGACCGTGCTAAAACCACAGAATCCGGGAATGCCTAACACCTTCTCCCAGATTAACAGAATTCCTTACCCGGATTTCTGTGTTCGCGGACTATAGAACAAAGTCAATCTTTCCTCGATTCGGAATTTGAACTGGTGACTTGGGACACCATAAATTATCCCAAGTGGCGACTCTGATTTTAAATAAATAAATAATCCTGTTTTGATTGTCACTTAAATTTGAAAAAACTCCCTTATACCCTTCCGGGGTGTAGGTAAAAAGGAGGTGTGACAGCTCTGGCGACTCTGCTGGGGAACGAACCCAGAATCTCTGGTTCAGGGTTCAGAATTCGAGCTTAGATGAATTGTTATATTTGGATTTACTTATTATCTGGTTTTATTCACATATTTTGGCCTAATGTGCCAAATATTGTTTTTACCGCTTTGATATTCTGTGAATTGTATATAAACTGCTACGAAACCCTTCTTCTCTCTGAGTCTTCTAAATCATTTGGGGAGTATGCACTTCGTGTGACTTCTCTTCTATCTAGAGTCTTATCCAATTTTAGAACTAGGTTCGGACAAGTTGCAAAGCCGGTGAAGCTTCTGTATTCCCGGTACGCTGCCCCCCCTCGGCTCGAGCTATCTGCTCGGGTAAGCCAGGTCTAGAATAATAAACCCAGATTTTAAACCTAGTATAACAAAACATCATGCCGGATCCCTAGTAGGAACGCTTGTTTGCATCACGTGCATTTGACTTTGGAGACTCAACACAGGAGTTGGGTTTGTCTAGGACAGATGCACCCAAAATAACAGACCATCTTGATGCATCCTATGTGCTACATGTTGCATTTATTCTAGGGTAAAAGGGTCAATTAGCGGACCAATGATAGTTGAGGGCAAATAAAAAAAGAAAAAAAAAGAGGGTGAAGTGTGAAGATAAAGCGAGTAGGGCCCAATTATGCTTCCTGTCACATTTTGTTAAGGAAAAAAGAGCTTGAAAATTCAAAAAAAAAACAAAAGAAAAAAAAATATTTTGTATTTTTTCATCATTCTCCGTAAATCAGAAAATCAAAAAAAAAGAAAAAGAAAAAAATCAAAAAAAAAGGTTACATGTCTCATCATTTTTCGAAAAAGACAAAAAAATATGTTTTCTCTAAATTAGTTATTTTTTTTTAATTCTCGCCCGTATCTAATCTGCTCGAACTACGCATACCTGATTCTCGTCTTTCGGGGTGTGATACATAGGAAACCCACATAGGGTTTGGTCTTCCTAGAAAATGTTCTTAGGTTCTTGGCTTTGCGGGGTCTTAGCCAAATTTTGCACTTCTAGTCACCTTTTGGCCACATAAGTCATTTTGCAAAAATAGCCTGAATCATGTCTTGCATGTGTTTAATAGGGAGTGTTGTTATCTCACATAGTGTTGGTTAAAGTTTTCTCATACAGGTGTGGGCCTATTTACCAGAGTTCGAGCATAGCAGAGCCCCAGGACCATCTAGTCAGGATCGCTCATTTAGGAGTGGATTAAAAGAAGATTTTCTTTTTTTTTTATGCTTTGAGTCTGTTATTCTTTTTTATGTCGTCCTTTAATTTCTAGCTTTGTACAATAATGTCGAGTCTTTTGATATTGTGTTTCCCCATTTTGTATTGAAGAAAGATGTGTAATAAGGCAAAAATTATAAAATAAAAAAAAGATTTTGCGGTTTTATATTTCTGTTAGATGTTTTCTTTAGGATACTAATTCTAGAAGTTCAAAAAATCTTTTGTCGTTTTTCTTAGGAAATTAATATCTAGAACTCAAATAAAAATTGCTTTTATATTTCCTTTCGTATATTAAGACTAAAAATTCAAAAAAAAAGGAGAATTTTCTTTTAGTGCCTTTTTAAAAAGTTTTCTTTAAGATATTAATTCTAAAATCCAAAAAGATTTTCATTTGAGATTCCTCTTTGAGAGATCGATGGAAAAATAAAAAAATAATATATTCTTTCTATTTTCACTAGAATTTTAGGACATTGTATATAGAAGGAAAAAACATGCTTTATTTTTTGTTTATTATTAGAATTTCTCCTTTAGGCAATCAAAATTGAAATCCAAAAATATTTTGTTGCTTGTTTCGAAATCTTGAGTCAAGATATCAAATGAAAATTCAAAATATTTTTCTGTGGTTTATTCTTTAGATTTTCTTCCTAAAAAAGAGAATCAAAAAATATTTTTCTCTTTTAGGATTTTCCTTAATAGAGTGTTTGTTTCATAAAGAAAAAATCTGTTAAGCTTGAGTTTAGAATATGATTATAGAACATTAAATCTAGAAAATTCAAAAAGAAAAAAAGGGGTTTTGCTTCTCTTATTTCTCTTTCCTCATCGAATTAGTCATTAAGGTAAAAAAAGAAAAAAAAGAAGAAAAAGAGAACATTAGTTTGTTTAGTCTATTCTCGATTTCTCTCAAACTATGCAAAGATCTGATTCATGCGGCGTCGTGATACTTAGGCAACCTACATAGGGTTCGATCGGATCATTTTTTAAAAAAAAAGAAAAAAAAAGAGGAAAAAGAGGATGAAATCATGGGATGTGAGAAATGAGAGGAAAAGAGTGATAATTAGAAGGAAAAAGAGAAAGGAAAATGAGCAAGCAAGTGCTAGAAAAGCAAAGAAAAGAGAAGATTCAAATGGACAAATTGGAATGATGCCAAGTGACCTTATGACCCTCGAAGTCATTCTAGAACCATTAATTGTGGCTAGGTGCATTGCACATAAAGTGAGATTATCTTATGTCAAATGCCCTAACGCTAACGTGATGGCTTCATTTTGTTATATTCATAGCAGAAGCGTGGTTGGTTTGTGGTTTTTAAAGTGGTAACTCTTCTCTACAACATAAGGTCAAAAGGCAATGGCAGACAACAACAGAACTGAGTTGGTTGATACCCGTGCCCGGAAGCAGTTGGTTGAACAGGACACTGGTTTGGCTGATGAGGCAAGGATGTTAAGACAACACATGACGGACATGTATCAGACTTGGATGATTGGGAAGGCACCACCCCCGCCACCACCTAGCTTCTTAGATGCTACCATTACCCAAACTTTGGCACTTCCCAACCACCCTAGTATCTCACTCTTCCTCCAGTTACCTCTCCCCAAAATTGCCCGCCTGTCATATCCACTATTTCCAACAATGAATACCCACTCAAAGCTCATGATGCCCAATATTACCCCTCAAAGGTTGCCCACAAGGTTTCTAACTCATACAAGAAGAGCCCTCGGGATGAGCTTCATGCTGAAAATGAAAAGGTCATAGGAAAAGAAGGGCGAGATGAGATATCAGGGAAACTGAAAAGCATAGAACAGTCTTTAAAGAACATTCAAGGGATGGGAGACCAGGTTAGCATGTCTTACAAAGAGTTGTGTACGTTCCCTGGCGTTCGCTTGCCTGCGGGGTTTAAAGTGCCAAAGTTTAACTTGTATGATGGGAGTGGAGATCCGGTAGCCCATCTGAGGGGTTATTGCAGTAAAATGAGAAGTGTTGGTGAGAAAGATGATTTGTTGATGGCATATTTCAGTAAGAGCTTGACTGGGGCAGCTTTGGAATGGCATAATCGTCAAGATGTTGGTAAGTGGCATACATTAGGCGACGTGGCTCAAGATTTTGTGCGGCGCTTTCAGTACAATATAGACATTGTCCCAGATCGCTCCTCCCCATCTCAGATAGAGGAGAAACCCAAGGAAAGTTTTAGGGATTTTTGGCTCAAATGGAACGAACAAGTTGCTCGGGATAGTCCTCCCTTTGATAGAAAAGTTGTTGATGAGCCTCGCCGATGACAGGGTCCAGTGGTCGTTACTACTAAACGCTTTCAACCTCAATACTGACCCCGTGAACATCCCCAAACTCCACATAATACACCCCAATATTATCTGCCGAACAACATCCGGTCATCTGTCCAACCACTAGGTCACTCCCTAGGGCGAGCGCCAGCATCCCAAAATTCTCATGTGCCTTCACAGCATTTTCAAGCATCCAACAATCCTAGAAAACTGAGGTATGGAGGTAAACAAAGGCAAAAAGATAATTACACGCCCATCGGAGAATCCTACAAAAGATTGTTTGAAAAGCTAAAGCATTCTGGCCTAGTTGAGCCGCTCCTCGGCTATACTCCAGACCCATATGAAAAAGGCTTTGATCCTGTTGTATGATGAAAGTACCACTCTAATGTCCAAGGTCATAGCATTGAAGATTGTTGCTCTTTAAAAAGGGAAATAGAAAGGATAATTCAAGAAGGGGTAATTGTGATTAATGACAGTGACAGGGAGCATGTGAATCCTCTTGGGAACGTGTTGACTAAAGTTAATAATATTGAAGTTGGCAATGGTCTTGGCAATATTGATGCAGAACTCAGTGGCTAAGATGTCGAGCTTGGTAATTGGAAAGACGCTCCTTTCTTGGCTAGCCGGCAAGGAGTCTTGGTGGTTTATTTTGTTGTCATTTCTGTTGTCCGGGTTATTTCAGGGTTGTAAGCCGGATATTGTCTTGTGGCTCAAACCTTTCTATCCTTTTATTTTGCCTACTTTTTTTGGTCGTAGTAGCTCGTTTAGTGTTGTCTGGGTTTGCAACCCAATGGGACTAGACTAGGATTCACATTGAATCCAAACCAGTAAAATTCCGGTGTCTTTAATTCCTGCATTTAATTTCCGCAACTTAAATTCTGTCCTTACTATTATCAAGTTATTATATCTATTCTACTAATTAGATAACTAGTAAACTGATTGCGATTAATTTTAAAAATAAACAATTCACCCCCCTCTTGTACTTTCAGAAATTCTCAACCAAAAGCTTCAACTCTTCAAGACCAAAGTGTATTTGCAAGAACCCTAGCTCTAAAACTTGTGTTCCTCTCTCAAAATAGGTCAAAGACTGTCCAAATATGTCCAAATATAAGCTAGGTTGTGTATTAAATGGTTTTGGGGTAAAAACGTGAAATGCCAAAAGTGCCCAGATTTCTGCCCAGATGTGTGAATCGCGATCGCGAAGAGTAAAGATGTAAAGCACTGCAATCGCAGACAAGATCCACGCATTCACGTAGAGCAATTGGGAATAGTTGACGAGCCTCTTCTTCGCGTTCGGAGAAATATCTCTGTGTTTGCGATGTGTTGTTTGCCAGCCTTTTGCGATGCGAAGAGCATTAACTGGAAGCAGTCATTTTTCTTCAATTTTGCACATTTTGACTTGGTTTCTTCTGTATTTCCTCAAAATCACTTGATACCTGAAATATGCCACTAAACCTAAATAAAAGCCTTAGTTTCTCAACAAAATCATAAAAAAGCCTATGTATCAAGAAGAGATAAATTGGTAAAATACCAACTTATCAAACCCCCAAACTTAAACTATTTCTTATCCTCAAACAATTCAAAAACTAAGAAATAAAATCATCAATTAAGCTCAATGTTATACCAAATATCATTTCAAGTCAAAAGGGTCAAATTAAACACAATCTAGTGACTTTGGTTGGTACCAACAATTAATCTAAAGCATATGAATCACCAACTTCTCACAAATTTCATTTCAATTCTAGTGTTCAAACACCACATTAATCAAAGTGGCAACTAAGTCATGACACTAAAGCATCAAAATTTGCCCCATTATCACAAACAATTTTCTTTCGTTCATTCCTCCCAATTGGAGATTGGATTAGGTTTACAACTCAAACTTTTCATGTGTCCTCACACTTAAGAGAGAATCCCAACTTATAAATTACAATTTAAACACACATGTGATATCAAATGGAAAGAATTAACTCTCACTCTCACAAAGATATTCAAATGCACAAAAGTAGTGCCATAGGTAATTCGCCGCCTATTCAAGAACATTCGGTTGGAGATCCCATAAGGACTTTTTGATCTTGTAATGTAGGTTTAGGGAAGGGTTGGACAAGCATTTGGGATACAAGTAACTACACCCTCCTTGAACACTATTCACATTTATCTTTCCTTTTGCACTTTGCTTTTTTTTTTAAACCATGTAGCCCTTATTGGCATCTAGTTACCGACATAGAACCACCTTAAAGTGCCTATCTAATTTTCTCAAGACTCCATGTTTATATATATACATATTTTTCTATCTCTGTTTTTTTTTCATATAGCTATTTTCTTTTGGAGCTTGAGTAGTTTCATATGAACACTTTGAGGTATATGTTTCTACACTCAATGTACAATCTTACCAATTTCCAACTTGACACCAACACCCCCAACTTAGGCTTTTAGCCTCATTCTCAATATTCAAGGAGGGACGAGTTCAAAAGAGAAAATTATTTCACAAAAAGGTAAAGGTTTGTAATGAGGTATCCAAAGAAAAGGTTAAAGGCTCAAATAGGGTAAACTAGTGATGATATTTATGCAATGGTAGGATTGAAAAGCTAAACATGCTTTTTAAAAGATCACAAAGAATGCCTAAGGTCATCCCTCCAACCAAACATAATTAACATTAGCATTGAAAGACTAACCGGGTAAGTTCTAGACTACATATAATGCAAAAGAATTTACAACAAATCTCACCACACATAGCACATGCAAACTCGAGTGACATATAAATCCAAAATCAACCAATGAACCCAAATAAAATCATATATAGCCTAAAGGGCTATTTAATGAATCAAAGAGCCAAAAATAGAACCTATAAGTCACAACAAGGATGATCACTTCAATCATTTTTCATTTTAAAAATCAAAACTACATATGCCAAAGTTTAAATTATGTGGGTACCAAACAAGTCACACGTTGGTTTTTGGACAAAAGATTACACCCAATAACCAATTTATTCACTACTAGCTACTAAACTAACTAAAAAAATGTTTACTCCAAAAAAAGAAAAACTAAATAAGACTAATCCCTTAAGAAAGTTGTCACGCCATCCATCATAAGGAGAAGTCACCCCCAAAAAAAAACTAAACAAGACTAATCCCTTAAGAAAGTTGTCACACCATCTATCACAGGGAAAAGTCACCCGGTTCGACACAAATTAGTTCCTTGGAAAAGAACCGCGACATGAAGAAAAACTAAGGTGTTTCATTAATGCTATTATGAAAATAAAATAAAAACTTATAAGAAAATGCTAAAGCTAACATGCTAGAATTACACTACAAACTATTACTAAAAAACTATGTTTGTCAACTAATCTACACAAGTTATCACAAAAAATAATCATGTTCTACATCATCACATGTAAAAGAGTCACCCCAACCTAAACTGTTGTACTATCCTCAATGCAACTAAACAAAACAAGCTAAAATGAAAGAGGTGCTCCTTGAACGACATCACTCCAAGCTGGAGTTACTGGGAACTGAGAGCTCCAAGTCATCCTCGTCACTATCCTCTGATCCACAAAACTTCCTCAAGGTGTTATCATCTTTGTCAAGAATTTGCTTTTCTTATTTTCATGTTCTCTTTGCTTCATCTGCCTTTGCTCAATCTTACCCAATTTGGCTTTAATGGCTTGCTGCTCCTTAGCAAGATCTGACAAAGTTGGAACCTTTCCTTGGCCAACTGGACCTGTAGATGTGCCCTCTCCAGATGGTCTAGAAGGGAGACCAGCTACAAACTGGCGGACCTGTGTCTCCATGCCATAAACCTGGCAAGAGATATACCTGAGTGTGAGAGGTCCCTGATCAAGTAGTATAATGGCAGTACAAGGCCCTGTGGCAGAATCGGGTATCTCAATGATGGTGTCAGGACACTGGCCAAATGAGGGAGATGCTGCATCAATCTTTCTTTTCTTCTGTGCATTCCCTGCTCCCTTTCTAAACAGTGGGTGGATGAGCTTCTCTGGGTTCTTTTCCTTCTTTGTAAGCCTCTTCTCCACCTCGGCCTCATAACATAAGTGAGTGATCAAGTATAGGAAGAATAAACTCTTAGTCCTCTCTACAACAACCTCTTTTATCTCATCAACAATAAGTTGTCCCACATTTACCGGTATGCCCTTTATGATTGTGCAAATCACCCTTGCCTTCTCTAGTGTCACCCCGGTCTCATTTCGTGAAGGCATGACTCGAGCACAGATAATGGAGAGCCAAGTTTTGGCCTCGGTAGTGAATTAAAAAGACTCGATCCTTGAGTGATTTCTTATCCAGTTCGGCATCTTTCTACCATGAAAATGGTCTGCAAACAACTGTGTGCCCAAGTCTTTAGATCTATCCCTGTACACCTGGTTGTTAGCATCGAGAAGATTGTAATATGTATTTATCAGCTCTAGATCAAATTGGACTTATTTACTCCTGAGAGTAACAACCAAATCATGCTTGAAGTCAATCTTTACAGCATTTGCATAAAATTCTCTTATCACTGTCACACCTCCTTTTTACCTACACCCTAGAAGGGTATAAGGAAGTTTTTTCCAATTTAAGTGACAATCAAAATGGGATTAATTATTTATTTAAATTCAGAGTCACCACTTGGGATAATTTATGTGTCCCAAGTCACCGGTTCAAATCCCGAATAGAGGAAAGATTGACTCTGTTCTACAGTTCTCGAACACAGAAATCTGAGTAAGAAATTCTGTTAACCCGGGAGAAGGTGTTAGGCATTCTCGGATTTCGTGGTTTTAGCATGGTCGCTCAACTGTTATTATTGGCCTAATTATCTGATTTTAAAACACTATTAAACCTATGTGCATTGTTTAACTTTTTAGCCGCTTTTAATATTTCAGAAAAATTCAAGGTTATTTAAAACATATCGCAAGCCACACCACATGAAATGCACCCGTGATTCACAACATGTCCTATTTAACCTTGTTGGAAATTAGAATTGGGTCACATGAAATATACACCCGGATTTATAACATCTTTATCTTATTATTATCACTATTCAAAATTATAGCGGCTAGCAAATTTCTGATTTTTGATCTCATATTTAATCAATAAGAGATACACACACAATGAAACATAAGGTATTCAGAGAAAACAAAACACAAAATAAATAAATAAATAAGAAACGATGAGAATAACAAGGCAAATAAAAGCAACCTGAAGATAATATTGTCCCTTCAAAACTAACAGTACCTAATTTAGACAAGAAAATGACCAAATATTAACTTGCATTGGAAGAGAAACCCATCACTATAATTGAGCACAAATATTATGGACATTGCAAAATATTTTAAGCACTAATTCATATGGCAATTTGACCTCAAACTAATTTAAAATTTAAACTATAGAAATGCTTTCCCATTAAACCGTCAAGCTCAAACATAACACAAAACATTCAATTTCAACTAAAATCGACAACCAACACTTTGTGTATTAAGAGATTCTAAGGCCAACTTGAAAGACTCAATGACTCAAACAAATGTAAAAAATCAATGTCATGCTTAAAACCATCTCACAGGCAATCAAATAGGAGGAAAGAGACGGACCTCCAAACGTTAGAACCCCGTACGGAATTCAACCGGAAACCAACCAAATGTCACATCAACGCACAACTAAAACAAAGCCTCCCTAGACAAAGACCATCGACGACCCTAAAGCTTGACGGAAAGCTCAAACATGAAAAAGAAAGATAGACTTAAACGGCTGGTTTCTGAGCATTGAAGACGCGAAATCTAGAATTGATTCATATTGGGGTTTCATGGTTCTATTTTTTGACTGAATATCATCACTGCTATTTTCTCTCGATTTGTTCTTTTTCCTTTTATCTTTTGTTTGAGTGGTTGCTTTCCGGACTGTTTCACGGAGGATTAAAGCAGGTTTCGTGGCTGTTGTAACTGTGATGGATGAAGAAGAAAGAGCAGTGGCGATGGAGGTAGATGTGTTTTCTGGCAAGTTCGCCACTGACCGGTGAGAAGAAGAGTTGAAGAAGACGATTAGGGGGGGTCGTTTGTGTTTGATTGTAGAACGACGGAGGGCTTCTATTGAAGGATATAGAAACGATGGGGGGATTCCTTTCGTGTTCAGCGGCGCTTCTCCCCAGACTTTAGAGTCTAGGTCTATTTTATTTGTGTATTTTCAGCTTATTGCTCTTAGGTCCTTAGGGTATTTTTATTTGTTTTTTGTTCCAAAGAAGAGTCTAGAAGGGTCCCTAGGGTTAGCTTAATGGGTATTGGGTATTGAGTTTAAGGAATGGGCTAGAAACTTGGGCCTTTATGGCTAGCTATGCTTAAAATTAACTTAATTAACTAAATATTTATCCACATAGAAATATTATCAAAAATATTAATAATCTACTTAAGTACAAATAATTATTAAAATAAGAATGACCATTAAAACAAAACTATTTTTTGGTAATTTTTTCAAGATTAAAAAATGACTACAAAACATTAATGAGCCTATTTTTTGTAATTTTCGTTTTCTTGTAATAAAATAAAAGTAAAAGAATAAAAATGAGTTGAAATAGCTATATTAGGCCTAAATTAAATATTTACGTGCTAAAATATGAAAAATCTTGGGGAGGGTCAAAAATCACATGTCTATAGTTGCCCCTCTTTGACTGGAAAGATGAAGTATTTTCAGACAAAGAACGACTAGATAGGTTTTTTGACCCGACCCTTATTTGGAGAGACTAAAACTAAGAGAGAGGGGAATGTGACCGAGCCCTAGTATCTGAGCTGCCTACATATACTTGGCTATAAAGGAATCAGGCCACGTGTAGTTCAGAGGTGAGTGAGATGACGGAGTATGCCGAGGTGGAGAGTCGGTCGAGGTGCCGTTCCGCTAAGGTTCCGGTCTGTGGTCCTGATGTTACATCAAAAATCAAAACATGAAAAAGACTAGCTAAGCCTATCAACTACGAGTTAAAAGATTCCTATCTATAAGTCTTCTGAAGCTTGATCTTGAGTCTTGAATGGTTCTTCATGCAGACTTTGGATTTGAACCTTGACGTTTGCTAGTTACAGGTGCTAGCTTGTTCTTCTTCAGCTTTTCATATCAAAACCGGGCATGCAGTACTTGTGACCTCGGCCGTGTCTTGAGAAGCTCACATCTTTCAACAACTTCTGCATTTGGATTAACTTCTTGCCATTCTCTCTTTTTCCTTATTGTGACTAACTTCTGTTGATCACCTCGGACTGTTGACTCGCATTCTTGCCACGAGCTTCTTTTGTTGCTGACTTGAATTGTAATCTGAGATGCTTTCCCTTATTCTCCAGGTGGACGCCTGACCGCTGAACTTAACTGTATTCCCTTTCTCTCCAGGTAGGCGTCTGATTGCTAAAACTTTAACTGTATTCCCTTACTTTCCAGGTGGGCGCCTGATCGCCGAAACTTGAACTGTATTCCCTTGCTCTCCAGGTGGGCGCCTGATTACCAAACTTGAACTATATTTCCGTGCTCTCCAGGTGGGCGCCTGATTACCAAACTTGAACTATATTCCCGTGCTCTCCGGGTGGGCGCCTGATTGCCAAAACTTTAACTGTATTCTCGTGCTCTCCAGGTGGGCGCCTGATTGCCAAAACATGAACTGTATTCCCGTGCTCTCCAGTGGGCGCCTGATTGCCAAAACTTTAACTGTATTCTCGTGCTCTCCAGGTGGGCGCCTGATTGCAAAAACTTAAACTGTATTCCCGTGCTCTCTAGGTGGTGCCTGATTGCCGAACTTGAACTGTATTCCCGTTCTCTCTAGGTGTGCGCCTGATTGCCAAAACTTTTATTGTATTCCCGTGCTTTCCAGGTGGGCGCCTGGTTGCCAAAACTTGAACTGTATTCCCTTGCTCTCCAGGTGGGCGCCTGATTGCCAAAACTTGAACTGTATTCCCTTATTTTCCAGGTGGGCGCCTGATTGCCAAAAACTTGAACTGTATTCCCTTGTTCTCCAGGTGGGCGCCTGATTGCCAAAAACTTGGACTATATTCCCTTGTTCTCCAGGTGGGTGCCTGATTGCCAAAACTTGAATTGTATTCCCTTGTTCTCCAGGTGGGTGCCTGATTGCCAAAACTCGAACCGTATTCCCTTGTTCTCCAGGTGGGCGCCTGATTACCAAAACTCGAATTGTACTCCCTTGTTCTCCAGGTGGGCGCCTGATTACCAAAACTCGAATTGTATTCCCTTGTTATCCAGGTGGGCGCCTGATTACCAAAACTTGAACTGTATTCCATTGTTCTCCAGGTGGGTGCCCGATTACCAAAACCTTGAGTTGTATTCCCTTGTTCTCCAGGTGGGCGCCTGATTACCAAAACCTTGAGTTGTATTCCCTTGTTCTCCAGGTGGGCGCCTGATTACCAAAACTTGAATTATATTCTCTTGTTCTCTAGGTGGGTGCCTGATTACCAAAAACTTGAGTTGTATTCCCTTGTTCTCCAGGTGGGCGTCTGATTACCAAAAACTCGAATTGTATTCCATTATTCTCTAGGTGGGCGCCTGATTACCAAAACTTGGATTTTATTCCCTTTTTCTCCAGGTGGGTGACTGATTACCAAAAACTCGAATTATATTTCCTTGTTCTCCAGGTGGGTGCCTGATTTCAACGAAATAGACAAAACAAAGAAAAGTTTCTGCCCCAGTTTGGTAGCTAGGCACATATGTGAGTGTTAACTAAATCATGTTATCAAATATTCTAAGAATTTGAAAGGTATATCCCATTATCCAGGAGGGTCCTGAAAACTCCTAGTTATATGATGGTTTTAAATCCAAATTATATCTTCTAAAGGTATGACTTCCGCTAAATCTTGTTATCTAATGGAAATTTTAGAGCCAAGTCCCATTATTCAAGAGTGTCCTGAAAACTCCTAATTGAATCCTATCTCATGCATGCAAACTCTGAAGCCAACTTATATTCCTTTGGGTTACATTTGTGCTAGATTTTGCTACTCATGATTGTTTTGAATTTTAAACTAGGTTTCATTTTCCAGGAGGGTCCTGAGAATTTATGGTCAAACCTGTCTGGTGCTTGCCTTTCCTAGTGGAGGGTTTCTCTGAAACAAACGAAATTTTCTGCCCTTGTTTCAATCAAAGAAAGCTTTGTGAATTTAAACATGGTGGTTGGTTTGTGGCCTTGAACTCTGAGGGCGATTGCTCCTTCATTTCCCATGATAACTTTGATTTCCACTCGAAGACTTTGCTTGTTTATTGACTAACCACTTTCTCTGTCACCCTTATCACAAAAAAATACCTCTTCTCCATTCAGACCCAATACCCTCCATCTGTTGCATTGTTCATGAACTGACATTTACCAAACCTTTGTGTATCACATGAATCTCAAAGCACGAAAATTGCCACCCACTCCTTGCGTATGCTGTTCTTTCTTAACTTAAACCACTGGTCCTGGCCTTGAGGTCTATTGCTCCCTTATTTGCCATGATAACTTTGATTTCTGCTTGGAAGACCTTGCTTGTCACTGGTTAACCACCCTTTTGTCAATCTTACCACAAAAAATACCTTTAATCCATTCACCTAACACCCTCCATCTATTGCATTGTTCATGAATTGATATATACCAAACCTTTGTATTTCACATGGATCCCAAAGCATGTTGACTGTT
This sequence comes from Nicotiana tabacum, assembly GCF_000715075.1. Classification (NCBI taxonomy): domain Eukaryota; kingdom Viridiplantae; phylum Streptophyta; class Magnoliopsida; order Solanales; family Solanaceae; genus Nicotiana; species Nicotiana tabacum. Next base: position 22,717,473 of record NC_134099.1, on the reverse strand, counting down.
ACCAACTCAGTGCGCTTGTTGTTCTTTCCTGACTTATGACACTTTGATGTGCTAGCTAGATCCTGTTTTGTGCAGTTGGAAAGCTGGTGTCAAATTTTGAAGTCATTTCTCACTTGTTTTGACCAAACAGGCTCAGGAAGAGGAAGTAAACAAGACAAAAGGAATAAAGTAAAGGATAATGGAAAGAGGTGATTCTTAACAAGAAAACTACAAAGTAGAAACCTATCATATGTGGATACCAACTCTAATTACCATGACACACACCTGTGGCCTATTCTGTTAAGCAAGCCTGATGTTCAACTCTTGTTACACCCCTAAACCGTGAAACTGGGCTTCAATGCTCCGATTATCTAATCTGATTCGCGATCCTTATTCGACTTGTAGTGCCCAAAGGGTTTTCACCATCAAGCCTCTCTCATTTTGTTCTTTCTCTCAAGTCACCGTCGCCTTAAAGTGCCCGTGAAAATTTTCACCAATAGGACTCTCTCATTTTTGATTTCTCTCAGCTTTCATTGCCTTACGGTGTCCGTGAGGGTTTTCATCAATAAGACTCTCTCATTTTTCATTTTCCTTGTTTGGACTGGAGTGTTGCCCCTAATATGATTCACCTCTACTTGCTTGCCTTGGCATCTCTCGAAGATTGATCGAAAGGTCTTTCTCTGGACCGTAATGTGGGGTTTTGGATGGGGTTAGAAAGAAAGGGTATCAAAAGGCTCAATAAAACTCAATTGGGTTCGAAATTGCAACTTTTGGAATCAGATTTCTTACAACAACCACAACTTCAGCCCCAATTTCTTTGCTTGGGGACTTTTGAATTTTTATTTGATGGTACCGAACCGTGAGGCTGCCTATGTATCCTTAAAAGAAATCAGGTCGAACATAGTTCATGACATAGAAATTACTTTGTTGTTGTAATTTTTCATTTCCTTTCTTTTCTCTTCTTTTCTTTTTTTTCTATTTTTGTTGTTTTTCTTTCATGTTTTTTTTTCTTTTCTTCTATCTTTTCATTCTTCTTTTTTTCCCTTTTTTCTCTCTTTTCTCTCTTTCCCTTTACTTATCTTTTGCTCTTGCGTTTCTGAACTTTGCTACTGATTCCAAAAGATGGGTATGAAAGAAAATAAATAAGGCTCAAAGGGGTAACAAATGATAAAGCGTTTAGATAGCAGAATAAAATGCCTTCATCATTCCAATCTTCAAAGCGTGCCAGATGCAAACAATACAATTAAACAAACCAAAGAAATAACACATAATATCTTTTGACTGCATCAGAATTGATAACCATATCCACACATTTGCCTTCTATATCTGTTAAATACAAAGCACCATTGGACAACATTCTCACTCTCATTACCACGAACGTCCCCTGTCAATTTGGGCAAACTTGCCTTTAACTTCAACCCGATGCGGCATGATGCATTTCGAAATGGTTTCTTTATGTTCTATCTACCCCAGTTTCACACAATTCGGTCTTGAAGTGATCACAAAATGCCTTTACTTATTTCCGTCAAATGTCCCTATCATCTTCAAAATTGTTTTATTGCTTCATGACTAAACTGAGTTTTAAAGACCAGGCTGAGAATTACGCGTGCATGTCATGTCACTAGAGTCAATAGGAAAAGAACTATAAAAAGAAAAGAGAACTAAACAAAATGACTAGAAATTACAGAAAATAGAAAATTGCATTAGACAAACAGTGAAAGGGTTTGAACAACAAAACAAGCAAAATAACTAGGGTTACAACCCTAGGTTCTCTTTCAGTGAATGAGTTTCTTGAGTACACAATGAATGGTGTGATCTAAACCGATAGTTCAGTTCTTATATCACTCATTTTTCTTTGATACAATGCCTCACCAGTGTTGTTCTCGCTTTCTTCTCTAACTTGTTACACAGCAGATCTAGTAGAGCAACAATGTTTGTTTATAGTAGAACAAAGAGAGGGTGTTTGGTTCGATCAAAGTATATATGCTAAGGTAGAGATACAAGTTTAAATACTTTGAGGAGGCTTGATTTCTGGAGAGATTTGCAAACCCAAGAGATTTGATCCTTAGAAAGAAATTGATTCTTTCCAAGAATAAGGTTATTCAGCAACGACTTTGTCTTGACGAGAGGCTTTAATGACTTCCCTTATACATTCTTGATAGCGTCGGATATCCTTCCTTGAATCTTGATCTTTCTATATTTAGTATACTTGATTGATTATCTTGCAAGTTCTTCGATACTCTTGATTGATTTGATTCCTTCAGTCTAGCCTTAATTGATTTCATCAGTATTGGACACTATCATTGATTCCTTTAATCTTGGATGCTTTCCTTGATTTTCTCTAATTGATTCCTTCAATATTGAATGTTATCCATGAGTTCCTTGATCTTTTCTGATTGATTCCTTACTATCCATGAGTTTCTATACAAAGAACAAATATATCATTTTCATTATTCAAATCAGATCTAACAATCTCCCCCTTTTTATGATGATAAAATATACATCAGTTGACTTCCCTGTATTTTACTCCCCCTCAATGAGAGCAGTTGACTTTCTTTGGTTACAACTGTTGAGGCTCATGTAGTCGACTTCTTCTGCAGGATCTATGACTCCCCCTCAAAAAGTGATGATCTACTACCTGCACTTACCCTTCAGTCGACTTATCCTTGTATGTACCTATACAAATACATATATCATTTCTCCCCCTTTTTGACATCAGCATAGAGGGAATAGTAAAACAGACCTCATACTAAAACAAGATTTATAGCATGATATGCTGGCGAAGTTATATCAAAACAAAAGAAAACAAAAAAATCACACACCGACTGATTTTTCAATCCAAAAACAGCATAGCAAAAATTGTCTTAAACTTCCACATTAACGATGCAAAAAATAGGTAAGAGTATTGCAGATCGCCTCATTCGGTCGATCAAAGCTGACATTGGCTGAAACACTCATTCCATCAAGCCTGTCATGAACCTCCTTGAATGTCTTGGCAGCGTTTTCCCTTGCTCTGAGAACTGCAACTCTTATTTTGGAAACATCAGACCCTATTTCTTTGGAGATAGTATGAATGTCACCAATAGTGGACTGAGTGGCAGTGAGAAGATCTTTGATAGTAGAGAGCTGATTGTCAATGGCACTAAGCTTTTTAGCAAGGTCAGGATTACTGTGGCTAGGATGAGAAGCAGAAGGTTTGGGTTTGGAATCTATTTAAGCATGCTTGACTTATCCTTCTTGTTTCTTAACACATGAGCCCTTCACACACATATACCCCATACTCGCAAAAGCTCTGGAGTTGTAAGATTTCGAAACAGAGATAAAGGGATATGCAGATATGGAAATATTGTGAGCTTATAGGATGTGAGTGATGGTCATCCCATAGGGTAGACTAGTGGGATCATCTGAACTTTCAATCATAAAATTGATAACCTAGGAGGACAGCTTGATTTTGAGTTTAGTCACAAGGCAATAGACCAGAAAGGTGTCTCTTTGATAGAAGGTGGAGAAAGAGCCAGTGGGAGGAAGCAGAGTGGTTGCAACAATGTGGGTCAGAACATGATTTTCAAAACTAATATCACTAGAGCCTAACTGGTTTGGGAGAGATTCAGATGGACAATCAGCAATACACTTTTTCACTTGATCAAAAGAAATTTCAAAATCATAGGGCCAGGAATTTTTGAAAAGCATGGGGAAACTAGAATACTTACACTAAAAGATTGAATCAAACGTGGCACAATCAAGAACAATACGCTTTTCTAACACTAAGGACTCCAACTTATCAGACTTACTAGAGCAAAGATTTGCATAAAATATTCTCACTAGGGGTTCATAGACTTTAGGCGGAGGAACGAAAAAGAACTTTGACCACCCTTGATAAATGAAAAGATCTTTTACCTTGCAATTTAGGGCTTCCATGTCATCAAGGTCGACTACCCTCCCATGAGCAGTAGACTTGTCTTTTAGGGCGATGAAAAAGTCCCTATTTGGAGAATCCCAGAAATTTTGGTCTAACTCTAGGGAACTAGAAAGATCTATTTTTGACTTCTTTGGAGTGAAGGAAATAGGGGTTCTTCCATAGGTCGTTTTCCCAAAGCATTTTCTCCTAAGGTGTAAGAATGATCAGACAAATCAGCATGAGAAAAGGCAAAACCTTAAAATGATCGGACCCAAGGTCTATTTGTTCTGGGGGCGGAGAAGGGGGTTTTGCTCTAGAGTGAGTACTCTTCCTGGTGGAGGCAGAGGGATTTTTGGGGTGTTTGTCCATTGAAGAGTTTTTGGTTGGGCAAAGCTTCTGAGAAGGGTTTCTAGGCGATAGGGACGATGGAGATTGAAAAGAGGTTTCAGCATTAAAAAGAGGGTTTCTGATAGTTGACTACAGAAAAGGAAAAGGCGACACTTGATCAGACGTGATGATTGGTTTTCCTTTTTTGAGCTTTGCAACTAATATGAAAAGAGATAAAAATTAGAGGTGCAATTAATAATTAAGAAAAGAAATAGAACATTAGGCATACAGACAAAATAATAGCACATAGGTCCTAATATTAACTATTAATGCCAAGTAATTCTCTTAGAGAGCAAAATCTTTCTTCTAATAAAGGCCTAGTAAAAATATCTGCTAATTGATCAGTTGTTCCAACAAAAGATTGTTCTATGTTTTCTTTAAGAACATGATCTCTAATAAAATGATGCTTGATGTCTATATGTTTTGCCCTAAAATGACGCACAGGATTTTTAGAGAGACATATAGCACTAGAATTATCACAGAAAATTGGTATAGGCTTAAACGATAATTCATAGTCACCAAGTTGATGAGATATCCATAGTAATTTTGCACAACATTGTCCAATAGCGATGTATTCAGCTTCAGTCATGGATAATGCAACTGATCTTTGTTTTTTACTGTTCCAAGATATCAATGTTTTGCCAAGTAATTGACATGTTCCACTTGTGCTTTTTCTGTCTTCCTTATCACCTGCAAGATCAGCATCTGAAAAACCTTCTAATTTAAACATGTTAGAACAAGGATACCATAATCCATGAGAGGTAGTTCCAATGAGATATCGAATAATTTTTTTTACTGCCGTCAGATGTGATTACTTATGAGCTGACTGAAACCTGGCACATTTACAGACACTAAACATAATATCCGATTGACTAGCAGTTAGATAAAGAAGTGAGCCAACCATTCCATGATACTTAGTTTCATCAACAGGAATTCCTTGTTCGTCTTTGTCGAGACTTGTTGAAGGACTCATTGGTGTGCCAATAGCTTTAGCATTGCTCATACCAAATTTTTGGATCAATTCCATTGTATATTTGGTCTGACATATGAATGTTCCTTCTTCAGATTGTTGGATTTAAAGTCCAAGGAATAACGTTAGTTCTCCCATCATGCTCATTTCGAACTCACTTTGCATAAGATTTGAAAATTCCTTGCACATAAGAGGATTAGCACTACCAAAGATAATATCATCAACATAAATTTGAATAATGAGATTACCTTCTAATGATCTTTTAATAAACAGAGTAGTGTCTACTTTACCTCTTGTAACTCCATGGTCAATAAGAAATGAACTGAGTCTTTCTTACCATGCTCGTGGAGCTTGCTTCAGTCCATACAGTGCTTTGTTTAGCTTATACACATGATAGGGAAACTTTGAATCTACAAACCCAAGAGGTTGTTTCACGTATACTTCTTCTTCAATGAAACCATTAAAAAGGCACTTTTAACATCCATCTAAAATAGACTGAATCCCTTAAAGGTTGCATATGCCAGAAGAATTCGTATAGATTCCAGTCGAGCTACTGGGGAAAAGGTTTTGTCATAGTCGACTCCTTCTTGATGTGAATATCCTTGAGCAACTAATTTGGCTTTGTTTCTTACAACTTTTCCATCCTCATTCAGTTTATTTCCGAAGACCCATTTTGTTCCAATTACAGAACACTTTCAGGTTTAGGTATCAGTTTCCATACTTGATTTTTGTTGAATTGATCTAGCTCTTCCTGCATCGCTTGCATCCAGCTTGAGTCTTTTAGAGCTTCCTCTATTTTCTTTGGCTCAATCTGAGAGATTAGTGCTATGTTTGCTTTCTTCTTGAGAGCTCCCTTGGTTTTCATTCCTTCGCCTAGATCTCTTATGATGAATATTTGAGGATATTCAGGTTCACTTCTTCATTTATTTGGACGAACTATATGAGTAGTTGACTCCTTAGGAGGTTTTGGTGGATTTTTACTGGTTTCATTAGTTGACTCTATCACAACATCAGATCCATTAGTCGACTTTTGAGATTTGCTTGTCTCTTGAATTTTTTGAGCTTGATCTCATCACCTGCAATAATTCCTTTCTCGGCCGAAGAGTTATTTTCATCAAATATAACATGTACAGATTCTTCTACACATAGTGTGCATTTATTATAGACTCTAAAAGATCTATTGTTCAATGAATAACCCAGAAAAATACCTCAATCACTTCTTGAATCGAATTTTCCAAGATTGTCCTTACCATTGTGAATGAAACACTTACTTCCAAATGGATGAAAATAACTAATATTAGGACATTTACCTTTCCACAGTTCATAAGGTGTTTTCTTTAGAATAGGCCTTATGAGATATCAGTTAAGAATGTGACATGATGTACTTACTCCTTCTGCCCAGAAATAATTTGGCAGTAAATGTTCTAGTATCATAGTTCTTGTCATATCTTGTAGGGTTCTATTTTTCCTTTCAATGACTCCATTCTGTTGGGGTGATCTTGGTGCAGAGAAATTATGAGTATATCCTTGATCTTTACAGAAGTCTTCAAATGTTCTGCTTTCAAATTCTCCTCCATGATCACTTTAGATTGTTGTAATCAGATACCCCTTTTCTCTTTCAACCTTCTTACAGAAAATCTCAAAAAATTTCAACGTTTCATCTTTATTAAATAGGAAAATCACCCAAGTAAAACGTGAGTAATCATCAATAATAACAAAAGCATATTGTTTTCCTCCTATGCTAGCAGTTCTAGTAGGCCCAAATAAATCCGTATGAAGCAATTGCAAAGGCTTACAGGTAGATACAATATCCTTATTTTTGAAAGAGTTTCTAGTTTGTTTTCCAATTTGACAAGCATCACATATATGACTTCTAGAGAAATTTAGTTTGGGTAAACTAATAACTAACTCATGCTTAGAAAGTTTTTCTATCAAATGCATGCTTGCATGACCAAGTTTCTTATTCCATGACCAAGGATCATCAGCTATGGATGTTAAACAGATATGACCATATATATTTTCAAATCCATCAAGAATGTAAACATTTCCATACCTTTTACCTGGGAGAATTATTTTACATGTCTCATCTTCAACAGCACAACCTGTTTTCTTGAATTCTACCTCATACCCTGAGTCGCATAGCTAACTTATACTTAGAAGATTGTAGTTAAGTCCATCAATGAGATAAACCTTAGTAATATCGCAGTTGTTATTGAAGGGAACTGTTCCGGTACTAACTATTTTTCCTTTTGAATCATCACCAAACTTAACGCTTCTTCCATCAATTTTTGTAACTTCCTTAAATAGGCTTTTATCACCTGTCATGTGGCTGGAACACGCACTATCTAAGTACCATTTTCCTTTGCGACTTCTCCTGTGGTGTTCCTACAAGACATAGTGATTACTTTCTTTTAAGTACCCAAGCTTGCTTGGGTCCTGGTTGTTAGTATTACTAGGTTCAGAATTATTTTTAGGTTTCTAAATCCATCCTGAAATATTTGATTTACGAAATCGACAAAAGGTATATCTATGTCCACTTTTGTTGTACTAGTGACACGTAACTCCTCATCCATTTTTGGATCTTTCATTAGTGTTAGTACTGGTGGACTCTGTTCTAGCTGGTCCTTTTCCAATTGACTTGTAAGTCGCCTGGTTTGACCTGACAGAATTATGACTGGTGGATTTGCGCATGTCATTGTGTTGCATTTGCAATTCCTCAAAGTCTTCTTAAAGTACTTTTTTTCGATTTCACATATTTCATGATTGAGTTTCCGGTCTTTTACTTCTTTATTGAGTCTCTTTAGTTCATTCATCATTTTTAGAGACTCTTTCAAAGTAAGATCAAGAATATCCTGCAATTCATTATACCTTTCATAGTTGTAAGACCTTACCTCGCTTGTTTCACCCATGCCATGAAACAGTTCTCATTATCATCTTTGCATTCATCCTCTGAGGTGTCCTCATATCTCCAGCATCCTGAAAGTTTATTCATGTCATTTTCCAAAATTGTCATAAAGCAAAGATTTGCTATTTCTTCGTATTCTGAACTATCTTCATCACTCCAGCTTCCAAATAATTTGTTCTTGTTCAAACCTCTGGAGATTTTTCTTTTTAGATGTGGACACTCAGCTTGAACATGTTCAAATCTTCCATACTCATAGCATTTTCCATCATTTTTATCTTGTTCATTATATTGCCTGGATCGCCTAGGTGGAATCCTTCCTCTTCTCGCATTCATGAATATTCTCATTAAACCATCCATTTTTCTTGACACCATGGAAATTTCTTCTTAAAGAGCTTCAAGATCATCATCGATATCATTTTCATCTATTTCAGTTGTGGCCTTGAATGCAAGTGTTTTCTTCTTTTCTTCTTGGTTTGTTTTCTTGAGATGTGTTTTCTCGAAAGCTATGAGTTCTCCTCGAAGTTCATCATATGATAGCTTATTCAGATCCTATGATTCAAGTGTGACTACTTTGGTCTACCGAGTAGTGGGTAGGCTTCTAAGAATCTTTCTAACTTGATCACCACTTGAGTATGGTTTGCCAAAAGCTTTTAGATCGCTAATGATTTTGCTAAATCTGGTAAACATCTCTTCAATAAATTCTCCTTCTTTCATCTGAAAGAGTTCATAATCATGAACCAACATGTTGATATGTGTTTCCTTTACTTTGCTGGTTCCTTCGTATGTAACTTAAAGTTTATCCCACATCTCTTTGGCTATATCACAAATGGAGATTTTCTCATACTCTTCACTACTTATAGCATTATAGAGCAAATTTCTTACCTTATTGTTGACTTGTACAACTGTCATTTGCTCATCTGTATATGAATCTATATCTTCAAGATCAGCAAGTAGTTGAGCAGCAACCGGCAAGGCATAGTTCCCCTTTTTGATAACTCTCCAGACTTTAACATCATAAGCCTTTGTGTATATTTCCATACGCACTTTCTAGTAAGAGAAATGTTGTCCATTGAAGTATGGTGGCCTTACTTGCGAAGTTCCTTCTTGGAAGAGTGTTCATATAATAACTTGATTTGTCATGATCTTTTCTCACAAGCTATTAAGTAAAAGAAAAATGTGGTCTTGCTCTGATACCAATTGAAAGTACAAGAGGAGGGTGAATTGTTTATTTTTAAAATTAATCGCTATCAGTTAACTAGTTTTCTAATTAGTCGACTAGATATAATAAATTGATAACAGTAAGGACAAAATTTAAGATGCAAAAATTAAATGCAATAATTAAAGACACTGGAATTTTTATACTGGTTCGAATTCAATGTGAATCCTAGTCCCGTCCCTTGGGTTGCAAGGGAGTTCTCTTTCAGTGAATGAGTTTCTTGAGTACACAGTGAATGGTGTGATTACACTGATAGCTCAGTTCCTATATCACTCATTTTTCTTTGATACAACGCCTCACCAGTGTTGTTCTCTCTTTCTTCTCTAACTTGTTACACAGCAGGTCTAGTAGAGCTACATTGTTTGTTTGCAGTAGAACAAAGAGAGGGTATTTGGTTCGATCAAAGTATATGCTAAGGTATACATACAAGTTTAAATACTTTGAGAGAGGCTTGATTTCTGAAGAGATTTGCCAACCCAAGAGATTTGATCATTAAAAAGAAATTGATTCTTTCCAAGAATAAGGTTATTCAACAACGGCTTTGTCTTGACAGGAGGCTTTAATGACTTCCCTTATCCTTCTTTGAATCTTGATCCTTCCAGATTTAGTATACTTGATTGATTATATTGAAAGATATTCGATACTCTTGATTGATTTGATTCCTTCAGTCTAGCCTTAATTGATTTCGTCAGTATTGGACACTATCATTGATTCCTTTAATCTTAGATGCTTTCCTTGATTTTCTCTGATTGATTCCTTCAATCTTGAATGCTATCCATGAGTTCCTTGATCTTCTCTGATTTATTCCATGCTATCTATGAGTTTCTATACAAAGAATAAATATATTATTTTTATCATTAAAATCAGATCTAACAATTTCTTACCCATTTATGCCCATTTCTTCATTTCCTTGCTTTGAATTATATATCTAAGTGTGTAGTATTTTTTCCAACACTTGAATCTTGTCTATGAAAATATTCATGTTTAAAGTGTGCATTAATAACTTGTTGTGCTTATGTATTGAATGATTTTTTATCTTTTATGAAGTGAGTTATTGTTTCTTTAATTATTCTTGTTCTTTAATGTTTCCAAAGGGATTAGCTAACCCTAGGGCTCGCCCATTAACTTCGAATTAATTTTGGGAAAGATTATTTGTGGTTGAGAAAGATTAATTAACAAGAACTGGAGGCTTTAACCCTCATTCTATAGATTCTACCTAGGGATAGGATTGAACTACTTGTAGCCATGTCCATGTGTGCCTAATTTCTTAATTGTTTTAGGAATAATTCAATTAGGAAGTCTTGTTAGTCTTTGGAAGAAGCTAATATAGAAGTATTACCCGAGGCTAATTAACATAAACTCGCTCATATTTGTAAAATCGTGAAATACATTGGATCGTTACTTAAGTGTAATTCCCCGTGTATCCATACTTGTAACCATTGATCATTTTACTTGCTTTCTAGGTTAGTTTATATTTTCGCATTTAGATATAAATATTCTCAAAAACCATTCTAAGTGTTTGACACTGCATAACACACGATAATTTTCTTACATTCCTAGTCGCCTACATATTGTTCTCTATGGGATTCGACCCCGACTCATAGTTGGGTAAATTATATTGCATGCGACCGTGTCCATTTACTTTTTAGTAGTGGATTTGAACGTCATCAGTCGTTTACACGTAATTCAATATCCGGTCAACTTTTCCAACTTAAGCTTTCAATTATGAGACTAAGTGTCTCAATTCACTCTGAAATCTCTCCAGACCTGAACCAACCAACCCGGTAAGTCATATAACAACTGTAGAGCACAAAAGGAGTAGTAAATGAGGGAATGGGGCTACAACTCTCAAAACGACTGGCCAAGTCGTTACACCATGACACCTGGAACCTGGCCAATGGAAACGCCCTGCTCTAGAGTACGAGCGGTGGGAGTCTAGGCTCCTCCCCCGGTCTGTGAAGTAGTTGGTGCAACCAGAATCAACCCGCCTAAGCCAATGTACAACACATGCTCAGGAACTATGCTAAAGTCTCCTGAAGTCCGGGACATTAGGCGCCTCTGGTACCCCCCCCCCAATTGGAGCTACAGGTGACTCATCAATTATTGCTATGGTAGGTGCCCTATCTGCGCCACGTGCTCCTCTTCGGCCTCTACCTCTGCCTTTCGAGATACCTGCTCCGGGAGCAGCATTATCGATAACTGCAGCTCGTGTTCTCACCGTCTGTGAGAGAATAGGATGGTAAAAGTTGAAACTCCGCAATCAATAAACTCACACGATAGGAATGAAAGAACAGAAACTGTCCTAATAGTTCTGTAGCCTCTTGAAGATAAGTACAGACGTTTGCGTACCGATCTGCAAGACTCTACTAAACTCGCTTATGACTCGTAGCACCTATGAACATATAGCTCTGATACCGACTTTTCATGATCTAGATTTCCCTCTGTAGGATGTCGTGATGGAACCTAGTATTAGGGACTAGGTAAGGCTAACATTAACTGAATTAATAACAATATTTCATTAAATATCCGACAATAAGGAATAGAAATCTGTATACAATTTACAATCCCAAAACCGGTAGTACAAGTAATAAGCTCTGCTGAGATAGCTAGAAAACCCTCTAAATACAATTGTTTCGAAATAAGGACAAACAGTGTAAACACAATATAAGAAGGTGACTCCGAAGCTTGGGAACGCAGCAGCAGGTTTACCTTGAATCTCCACAACAAAATCCGTACAGCTAGCTAACGGTCGACTCACTCTAAAATACCTGAATCTGTACAAAACTTGTGCAGAAACGTAGTATGAGTACACAATAGTGGTACCCATTAAGTATCAGGACTAACCTCACTCGAATAGTGACGAGGGACAGTCAAGACACCTACTGGACTAGATAACCTAGACAAGTTTAAGTGTAGAACTAACAAAGAACGATATCTCTACAAAACTACGCATAATGATAAAAATAGTACAGTACTTGCAATAAGAAATAGGAGAAACAATTAACGGTGGAACACAATAAGTAGCAGCCCAGTAGAGTAAGTCGAACACAGTTTAAATTCGGTGAAAACAATTAAAGGAAAAACAATTAGCAACTCGATATAGAAATTCGATAAGGATAACCGCTTTCATACCACGTTTATCCAACAATCTCCACGAGGTATCAAACCTCAAAATATTCATAAGTCATGGGTCCCAATTTGTGAACCCTAAGAACTTGGCATCTTGTGCCCCCATCATAACTGATAACTACGTGAGTGTCTCACGTGCCAATAGAACTATTCTCACATAGAAGGCAAGTAGACGAGGGTGTGTGTAAATACTCAATAATATCAGGATCCATCTTCTTAAACTGATAGGGGTGATTAACTACGTGTATGTTTGTGCAAGTGTTATATCACAGTTCAGACCAGCTAGCAAGAGTAGAGAAAAATGAATGGCACGTAAAAACGATTCCCAAAATTTGCATAAGGTAAAACTCACACAGATTAGGCATGCCACTACACAAATAACAATAACAACAATGCCACCAGGCCATCACAAGTCATCATAAAATCCCTGACATAGCCCACCTTGTCTTGCCATGTGCGCAATAATAAAGTAAATGCCTGCCTTATCTCGCCGCATGCATATAATAATGTTCCCACCTTGTCTCGCTACATACATAACACACAGATATAGCCCGCCTTGTCACGCCGCATAGGTATAATCAATAGTAATAATAGCACGGCAAAAACCTCATGCAAACACCCGAACAAAATATCCCAACAACATCACGTGCCAAAAATACAACAACACAATAGAATGGCCTTCACAACATGTGCACATATTCCACAATTTTTCCACTACTAAACAGTCTCATTACCACAACCGCGCATAGCCCCCTGCTCAACAAACTGAGTACCACAGCAACAACCACAATAATATACGAGAATACGACAAGTAAATCAACCCAAGAGCTTTAGAACACAAGGAAATAGTAGAACGAGCTCACAAGGAATAAAAGCAATAGAGATTACTAGTCACAATAAGAATAGCTCAAAAAGGGAGAAACAATATGTAACAATGACTCCACAAAAGTACAATTTGACAACAAGGGAGGTAACATGAGTCAATAATTCCAAATAAGGATGAGGCAGTTATGATAAAGGATAACTGACTTCATTTTGGATTGAGCAATCATGAAAGAGATACAACAATTGTAATTAAGGAAAAACAACGGAAGAGATAACTATGACCTCAATTACGGATAGATAATTACAAAAGAGATAATAATAATTTCAATTAAAGGTAAACAGTTAGGAAAGGATAGCATGGCAATCAAAGAGGCAACAACTCCAGTTAAGGCACACAAGAGTCAAATAGGCAATAAGAGTGTAACATGAAATAATTAATCCCAATTAAAATATGTAAAGGTGAAACTAGTAAATGGGGAACTTAATCATAATAAAACAACTTCATATTTAGTGAACATAAGGACCTAAGAGCCCTAAAAGGTCAACTTTCCACAAATAAGCCCAAACATGTACTCTTTACCTCACGTACACAGACTTCACATAACACAATTAACATAAAAGACTCAAGTCCTAAGGGGTAGTTTTCCCCACACGAAGTTAGGCAATATACTTAGCTCAAAAAAGATAGAACGTTACTCTAAAATAAAATTTTCGAGTGAAATAACCTCCGAATGGCTCAAATCTAGTAAAAATAACTTCAAAGCATAAATACAACAACAACAACAACAACAACGACCCAGTAAAATCCCACCAATGGGGTCTGGGGAGGGTAGTGTGTACACAGACCTTACCCCTAGCCCGAAGGAATAGAGAGGTTGTTTCTGAAAGACCCTCGGCTCAAGAGGACAAAAGACAAAAGGAGACAAAATCAGTAACACCACAGAAATAATAGGAAAAATAGGAAAAATAAGGAAAATAGGAACAACATGAAATCCAGAAGAAAGATACAAAGCAAAAGCGAAATAGTATCCCTACCAAACTAATTCCACAAAGTTATGACATAAGGCAACACTCAACTACCTCCTAACCTACAACCTCAACATTCGACCTCCACATGTTCCTATCAAGTGTCATGTCCTCGGAAATCTGAAGCCTTGCCATATCGTGCCTGATTACCTCCCCTCAATACTTCTTAGGCCTCCCACTACCTCTTCTCGTGCCCTCCACAACCAGTCATTCGCACCTCCTTACCGGAGCATCTGGGCTTCTCCTCTGAACATGCCCGAACCATCTAAGCCTCGCTTTCCGCATCTTGTCATCAATGGGAGCCACATACACCTTCTCCCGAATATCATCATTCTAATCTTATCCATCCTAGTATGCCCGCACATCCACCTCAACATCCTCATTTCTACTACCTTCATCTTCTGGATATGTGACTTCTTAACATGCCAACACTCAGCCCCATATATCATGGCCGGTCTAACCACCGCTTTATAGAACTTACCTTTGAGTATCAGTGGCACTCTCTTGTCGTACAATACTCTAGATACTAATCTCCACTTTATCCATCCTACCCTAATACGGTGTGTGACATCATCGTCGATCTCCCCTCCCCTCTGAATAACCAACCCAAGGTACTTGAAGTTGCCTCTACTCGGGATGACCTGTGATTCAAGCCTCACATCCATGCCCATTTCCCCCTGCTCGACGCTAAACTTACACTCCATGTATTCCGTCTTCATCCTATTAAGCTTAAAACCCTTAGATTCAAGAGCCTGTCTCCAAACCTCCAGCCTCTCGTTAACACCGGCTCGCGACTCATCAATTAGAACTATGTCATCGGCGAATAGCATGCACCATGGCACATCCCCTTAAATGTGGTGTGTTAACGCGTCCATCACCAGGGAGAATAAGAACGGACTGAGTGCAGAACCTTGGTGTAACCCCATAACAACCTAAAAATCCTCAGAATCGCCTCCTATTGTCCTAACCCGAGTCTTTGCCCCATCATACATGTCCTTAATCGCGATAATGTAGGGAACCTCACGCTTTTTGCCTCCAATCTTCTCCAGATAATTTCTCTAGGAACCTTGTCATACGCTTTCTCTAGGTCAATAAATAGCTTGTACAGGTCTTTCTTCCTATCTCAGTACTGTTCAAAAGTACAGAAAGGTTAACCCTCAGGCTAGCACCTCAGAACCCGGCAAATTTTATAAAACCCAAACACCCATTCCGATAAGAGTTCAACCATACTAATATTATCAAATTCTGATACCAATTCATCCTTCAAATCATCATTTTACACTTTGAAAGTTTTCTTCAAAAATCCTCATTTTTCTCAACTCAAAACACTAATTAAATGATAAAAATAAATATAGAATCATGGAATAAAATAAATTCTAGGTGAAGAACACTTAACCAAATGATCTGCTTGAAAAACCCACAAAGAATCGCTGAAAATTGAGCTCTACAACTCCAAAAATGTTAAAAATAGCCAACCCTCGGAATAGAGTATTTTTACATTCTGCCCAGGTATTTGTACATTGCGATCGTGGAAATATAATTCCGATCACGAAGAGGAATAATTGACTGCCACAAAATTGCAACACGCGATCGCAGATTAGTCAATGCGATCGCAAAGAAGAAATGGCACTGCCCCACAAAAAGTACTATGCGAAGGCGGACAAAATGATGCGAACGCGGGGAAAAGAAAACACACACTTACGCAATCGCGGACCACTCACTGCGAATGCGAAGAAGGGAAAATGATCAGTCCCAGGACAGCTTACATGAACGCGGCTTGAACTTCACGATCGCATAGAAGACCTTCCAAAACTTCAATATTTCCAACTTTTGCCAAAATACTTCAAATTACCTCACGGACCTCTATATCCAAATCCGGACGCACGCCTAAATCCAAAATCACTTTACGAAGCTGTTGGAATTATCAAAATTCCATTTCGAAGTAGTATACACCAAAATCAAATTCTGGTCAACTCATACCACTTAAGCTTCCAAATCTAGAATCCTTCTTTCAAATTGACTCTGAATCATCTGTTAACTGAACTTGGCCATGCACGCAAATCATAACCCATAATACAAAGTTTTTTATGATCTTATGCCACCGAACGAGACTTTAATTCTCAAAATGACCGGTCTGGTCGTTACAATGCTGTAATGTAGAGATTTTTTTGTTAAATGTTTACCTTAGTTTAATTATACAATGTGTAATATAAAATAAATATGTGGTATTGGATTATTTAATTCATGTGTTACTAATATATGTATTAACTATTTCACATTCTATTTTACATAAATAATACATACATTTGTTGTATAACTTATCCATCTGTTACTTTTATCCCCAATGGAAAAAGAAATCAAACATAACATTAGTTATGCTGACTTTCGTACAAAGAAACTAGAGACTACCAAACATGGTATTAGTTATGTTACTCCTAATAAATAAATAACTTACCCTATAATCAACCTTTTAATGCTATAAATATGTGTGTCACACCTCCTTTTTACCACCCCCGAAAGGGGTGTAAGGAAGTTTTTTCCAACTTAACTAATAATCGAAATGGATTATTTATTTAAAATTCAGAGACGCCACTTGGGATAATTTATGGTGTCCCAAGTCACCGGTTTAAATCCCGAATCGAGGAAAGATTGACTCTGTTTTACAGTCTGCGAACACAGAAAGCCGGGTAAGAAATTCTGTTAACCCGAGAGAAGGTGTTAGGCATTCCCGGGTTCCGTGGTTCTAGCACGGTTGCTTAACTATTATTATTGGCCTAATTATCTGATTAATCACATGTTTTAAACTATGATGCATTTTTAGCTTATTAACCATTTTCAATTATTTCAAACCGCTTTTAGGAAGATTCAACGTTATTTAAAACATGGCCTTGAACCACGCCACATGAAATGCACCCGCGGTTCGCGACACATTCTACTTAACGTTGTTAAGAATTAAAATTGGGTCACATCAAATGCACACCCGAAATTAGTAATTAAATAAAATCAATTTAAAGAACGCGCCTAAAGCGACTACAAAAGTTCAAATTAATAACGAAGTTTGCGAAGGCCAAGGAAAATTCAATTGCTGGCACACCCCGATTTTAAAGGGTTAGTACTAATTATATGAGGGCCATGAACTTAGGAGTTTCATTCGGCATGGCGCGCCTCACATTACTTCTACTAAAAGGGTTTCTTAATTTAGTCTTTGAGGGCCATAAATTATATTTTTCTTTGATATGGCACACCTCACTCTAACTAAAGGAACTATATTTAATTTAACGGACTAAGGTAATAATGAGTTTCATTCTTAATTCGGTCTTCATTGCTATACGCAGCCTATTCAAAGTGCTACATATTGGCCTAATATTTAGAGAAAAGTGGATTCTAGACTTAAGTAACAATAAGCAATAATTCAAAGGGCATTGGGCTCAAGGTGAGGCCCAGAATTAAACGGGATCAGCCAAAGGTCTAACTAGGCCAGCCTCAAAGCCCGGTTGCATGACTTGCTGCAACAAAGCTTGAACAAATGAGCACATGAACATCTTGAGTTCAGGTGATGTCTCAAACAAAAATTTCCAGCGAAAGTGAATCAACTACACAAGATAAAAGACCTGACTTGAGACTGGGCGGCCCAATTTGGGGCCTATGTTAAGTGCCATTTGAGGCCCAACATCCATGTGGCCTCATGACAACCCAAGTTATTTTGCACATTATTTAACACGAACTAATACCAAATCATAATACTATTCTGAAAGTACAACATTTAAACGTTACAACAACTCATACATATTTGATTTCACTGTTAATACATAATAAAGTTTAATTTTTAAATCAAACACTTAACATGATTTCAAAATATACACATACACTTACTGACATGGATTCAACTAAAAGTTCTCATTCAAATCCAATATGTCACTTAGCAATTCAAGCAAAATTTCCAAATACTATATTGACTTCTACATACTTAAATAAATCCAACAGTCCCCATATCCAAATAGTATTTCCATCAATTTACAAACCAACAGGCTGAATTAAAGCAGTTATCCAACTTACAAATAAAATTCAAAGCTAATGACAGAAATGGACAAACACAACATACGAAAAGATAAATTTAAACTTATTACAGAATCGATTAGACATAAAAACATAGATATAGCATTCAATATAACAAATGTGTCATAGATTTCCAACATAAGAACATAGCTGCAGATCCTTTCATTTCACATATCAATGAGATCTAGAGAGTACATAGTTACCGCAACAAAACAACAAGAAAATAAGCCTGAGGTTAGGAGTAGGACAGCAGCAGTATATCAGCAACAAAAAGCACAACCAACACTCAGCCTTTACACCATTTTGAAACCACATAAACATAGTTCTTTTGAGTTTTTAAAATTTCTGACTAACAGTGGAAATCAAAGAGCAAAAACCAGCAAGTTTCAACCACATAATGCAAGAAATTTTCAGTATTTTCAGAGGCTAGAAGTCTCAGCCGTTTCTAAGTTTTTTAGTATTCCCATCTCCTCATTTCACTGAAAACCAGCCTTATATAGAGGGCTTTAGGGAAACAGAAAATGTTTTCATCATTTATTAATTACCACTTCCCCAATTTCAATTTGTTCAAATAACACCCTGATTTTTAACCTGTTTGTTAAAACTAACCCCAACCCCACCTTTTTGGAAGCTTCCCAGTCAGTTTATAAAAGATTCCCTCAAATTAAATTCCCCAAATACCCCTTAGTCCCATGGTATTTACTCTCAAGAACCAAACATGGGTCACGTTGATCCAAAAAAAATCAAACCAAAATCATGGGCTTACGACCCGAATGGACCCATCCCCCCCCCCCCCCCTTCGTTGGGCTTTTGACCTACGAAGCTTAAAGTTTTAATTCGAAAGTGAAATCCACGAGAAGACAGGCCAATGAAGTTACAAAAACTCCTGAAATCGATAATTCCAAAGAAGACAAAATAAAGGGAGACATAAGCAAATCAGACCATGAAATCAAACGGACTAACAACATGCTAACACGACTTAATCCTAAAATGCAAACAAAACAATTCAAAATAGAAAATAAGAAAGAGAAGGAAAGAATTAGAAGGAGACGAGGACGAGAATAAAATCAAAGATGAAAAACAAAGAATGGAAATACCTAAAATAGGTAGACGGACAATGGGCTTGGATGGACCTCCGGTGTTCTCCGATTTAAACCAAAATGAGTATTAATCGACTGTTCTTGTGAGAACAATTGACTAACACTCGTTTCAGGCTAGAATCGTCTTCAAAGATTACGGAACAATGAACCCAAGCTTTTGCATGAGGAATCAAAGGCAGGAATGGATCAAGTGTTCATTTTAGATCTGAATTTAAGGGAAACTGGTGGGGATTTTGGGGGATTTGACACTGGCATGGTGTTTGAGGTATTATGGGGAATGTGTGGTCAAATTTTGGTGGGATTTGGAGCTTCAACACCACCAGTGGAGAAATCCAGCGGGTGGCAGGCGGTGGTGAAAGACGAAGGGTCTAAGAGGGATGAAAAACAAAATCCTAGGTTAGATCTGAATGTTTGGACAATTTTAATTAAAAGAGGGGTAGTTTCAAAGCCGTTGGATGAAAGCAAATGAAGGGCCCAGATTCGTTTAAACTAAATGAACTCAAAACAACGTCGTTTGAGTCGTCTTGAGACCTGAAGGGTTTGGGACTGGGTATGGCTCAAGTTTGGGCCTGGAATTCAAAGGGTTTTGGGGGAAATCCGTTTGGGCTGTGACGAATTGGCCCAAGAATTAACAGCCTTTTCTGATTTCTTTTTCTTGTCTTTTCAATTTCCAATTTTCCTTTTCCTTTTCAAATTAAATTAAAACCTAAATTAACTCTTAAACTAAATTAATTTACCAAATCAGCTAATTACTCATCATAGTATTTACAAAAATTAATTAACTTCTAAATTGAATGGAGAACTACAAAATTTAAAATTAAAAGGTTAAAAATGCAAGGTGGGTCATTTTTTGTGATTTTTCATTTT
Source organism: Nicotiana tabacum (assembly GCF_000715075.1). Lineage (NCBI taxonomy): Eukaryota > Viridiplantae > Streptophyta > Magnoliopsida > Solanales > Solanaceae > Nicotiana > Nicotiana tabacum. The sequence continues at coordinate 22,697,115 of NC_134099.1, read as the reverse complement.
AAAAAAACAACTAATTTACTAAGTAACCTAAAATATAAAAATAAATCCTAAATGCAAATGTAGAGTATTTTGTATTTTCACGATTTAAATAAAAATTAAACATGCACAGAAAAATGCAAATAATTAAGAAAATTCTACAAAAATTCCTAAAATAGCAAATAATTAAAAACAAAATCTATTTCCTTGGGTTTTCGTAGGAGTATTTCATATAGGGAAAAAATCACGTGCTCACAGCTGCCCCTCTTTGCTCGGAAACACGAAAAGTTTTCGTGCAAAGATAAAGTGAGCGGATACGAGCGATTTTTGCCCGCTTGAATACTCCGTAGGAAGCATTTTTGAATGATTTGACCGCACCCTGCTTCCGAGGTTGCCTACATATCCTTGGCTATAAAGGAATCAGGTCAGTGTAGTCAGAAAGTTTTGGTTGCTGGGACTACCAAGAAGGTGTGATTTCACTGTTGATGTTGATGCTACTGCTTGCTGAACTCCTTATTACACCAAGTCAAAATAAAGAAGCTAGACTAAACTATGATCTATGAATTACAAGAATCCTATCTATATCTTCAAACTTGATCTTGCAATTTCTGTTCCTCTGTTGACTTGTACTCTCTAAGTGAAATTCCTTTGTTGTTGACTTGAACTGTATTCTGAGGTGTTTTCCCTTTGTTCTCCAGGCGGGTACCTGATTGCTGAACTTGATCCATCTTTCTTTGAACATTGCTCCTTTCCCTTTGTTCTCTAAGTGGGCGCCTGATTTCCAACATTTGAATTATCTTCCTTTCCTCCGACACTTGACTTGTTTTCCCTTTGTTTTTCAGGTGGGCGCCTGATTGCCGAACTTGCATCGTCTTCCTTTGAACATTGTTGTTTTTTCTTTGTTTTCCAAGTGGGCTCCTGATTACCAACGTTTACATGGTTTTTCCTCGAAACTTGAACTGCTTCCCTTTGTTCTCCAGGTGGGTTCCTGATTACCAACACTTGAATTACTTTTCCCTTTGTTCTCCAGGTGGGCTCCTGACTACCAACATTTGAATTGTTTATCCCTTTGTTCTCCAGGCGGGCTCCTGATTACCAACACTTGAATTGTTTTTCCTTTTGTTCTCTAGGTGGTTTCCTGACTACTGAACTTGAATTGTATTCCTTTCCTTTGAAACTTGAATTGTTTTCCATTTGTTCTCCAGGTGGGCGCCTAATTGCCAAAACTTTAATTGTTTTTCCTCGGAACCTGATTTGTTTTCCCTTTGTTCTCCAGGTGGGCTCCTGATTGCTGAACTTGAACTACTTCCTCTTGCGACCGTTTTTCCTTTGAATTGTCTTCCCTTATTTTTCCAGGTGGGTGCCTGATTTCTTGAACCTGAAGTGCTTTCCATTCTTGAAACTCATGTTGTTCTCCCTTGCTCTCCAGGTGGGCGCCAGATTACAACAGAATAGACAAAACAAAAAAAAATTTCTGCCCCAATTTGGTATTTGGACACATCGGTGAGTGTTAATTGAATCATGTTACCAAATATCTCTAAGAATTTAAAAGCTAGATCCCATTATCCAGGAGGGTCCTGAAAGTTAGTTAAAATCAAATCTTATCTTAAGAGTGACAATTTTAAGGCTAAATTATATTTCCCTACGTTAGAACTTACGCTAAATCTTGTTATCTAATATAGGTCTTAAATCTAAGTCTCATTATTCAGGAGGGTCTTGAAAATTTCGAATTGAATCCTATCTTAAGAATGAAAACTTCAAAGCCAACTTATATTTCCTCAAGATAAAGCTTATGTTAGATCTCGCTACTCATTAATGTTTTGAATTTTAAACTAGGTCCCATTGTCCAGGAGGGTCCTGAGGAACTATGATCGAACCTGTCTGGTACTTGCTTTCCTCATGGAGGGTTTCTCCAAAACAAACAAAATTTTCTGCCCATGTTTCAATCAAAGAAAAATCTTGTCAGTTTTAAAATGTGGTGGTTAGTTTGCGGCATTCTTGTTGACGGTGATCCTCTCGCTGTCGTCACTTGCTTTGACTGGCTGAGTTGAACTGGCCTGGGATTGTTTGTCTTTCTGACTGAATTTCAACCACAGGACCCTGAATGACCCGAATTTTCTACACTCAACCCATCATTTTACACTTCTGTCCTTCCCCATTTGAACTTCTGCATCTTCCACAAAATTCACAAACCATTCATCCGTTTGAACTTTCACTAACACCTTATTCTTTTAACTTTTGCATCATGCTATTTCTGGTATGCTTTGACCACACTTTGCTTTGTGTAATTTGGAAGTTGGTAGTAAGCTTTAAAATCCTTTCTTACTTGATTAAACAAGGCTGACATTGGAAAAAACCTTAGAAAAATAAACCCAAAAGAAATGAAATGTAATGACTTTGAGAGTTAGGAAAAGAAAATCCAAAAACTCGATGATTGTTTGAGGGAGAAAATGGAAAGAGACTTATCTGAGTGAAGCAGCTGGCACCAATGATCATGACATGCATTTCGAATTAATCAGCCCAGCCTATTCAACCAATTACCTTTCAGTTGTCATACTTTATGCCCCAGGATTTCCATAACCCAATTTCTTTGCCAAATCACTGACCTTGTTCAGCTTGCGGTACCCTGAAGGGTTTTCACCAACAAACCTCTCTCATTTGTTCATCTCTCAACTCATCGTCGCCTTACGGTACCCATGAGGGTTTTCACCAATAAGACTCTCTCATTTTAATTTCTCTCAGCTTTCCGTCACCTTACATTGCCCGTGAGGGTTTTCACCAACAAGACTCTCTCATTTTTCTTTTTCTCGCTCAGAACAAAGTGTTGTCCCAGATATGAGTCACCTCTACTTGCTCGACTCGGCATCTCTCAAATACTGGTCTAAGGTCTTTCTTTGGACCATAATGTGGGTTTTTGGATAGGGTTAGAAATAAAGGTTATCACAAAGGCTCAAAACAACTTGAATGGGTTCAAACTTACAACTTTTGGAATCAGATTTCTTCCAACAACCACAACTTTCTGCCCCGATTTCTTTGCTTGGGGACTTTTGGATTTTTATTTTGATGGGACCGAACCGTGAGGCTGCCTATGTATCCTTAAAAGGAATCAGGTCGAACGTAGTTCATGTCATATGAATTACATTGTTGTTGTGATTTTTCTCTTTTCTTTTCTTTCTCTCTTTTTCCTTTTCTTTTCTTTTCTTCTTTTTTTTATTGGCTTTTCTTTTCTCTCTCTTCTTTTTTTCACTCTTTTCCATTCTTTTCTTTCTCTTTTCTCTTTTCTTCTTTACTCACCTTTCGTGCTCGCATTTCTGAACTTTGCTACTGATTCCATAAGAGGGGTATGAAAGGAAATAAATAAGGCTCAAAGGGGTAACAAAGGATAAAGTATTTAGATAGCAGAATAAAATGCCTTCATCATTCCAAGCTTCAAAACATGCCAAGTACAAACAAACACAATTTAAACCAAAGAAATCATACATAGTATCTTTTGACTGCATCAGAATTGATAGCAATATCTACACATTTGCCTTCTATATCTGTTAAATACAAAGCATCGTTGGACAATACTCTCATTACGATGAACGACCCTTGCCAATTTGGGGCGAACTTGCCTTTCGCCTTAGCCTAATGTGGAAGGATGCGTTTCAATACTTGCTGACCCACTTCAAATTTCCGTGGACGCACCTTCTGGTTATATGCTCTTGTCATTCTCTTTTGATACAATTGGCCATGACACACTGCTGCCAATTTTTTTTCACCAATCAAACTCAATTGCTCCAGACGGGTTTTGACCCACTCATCATCATCAATTTCGGTTTCAGTGAAAATCCGAAGGGATGGGATTTCAACTTCCACAGGTATCACTGTTTCTGTGCCATATACTAACAAATACAGAGTTGCACCTACCGAAGTACGAACGGTAGTGCGATAACCCAACAACGCAAAGGGCAACTTCTCATGCCATTGCCTAGAACTTTGCACCATCTTCTGCAGTATCTTCTTTATGTTCTTGTTGGCTGCCTCGACTGCTCCATTCGCCTTGGGGTTGTATGGGGTGGAATTGCGATGTTTAATCTTAAACTGTTGACACACTTCCTTCATCAAATAACTGTTAAGATTAGCACCATTATCTATGATAATCACCTTTGGAATCCCGAACCGACAAATGATATTTGAATGAACAAAATCGACCACTGCCTTCTTGGTCACAAACTTGAAAGATCCATACCCCAAGCAATAAAGGGCCATGGTGCGGACATTGTGTGCAATTCAAATGGTGGAGAATGAATCAAATATCCGTGTACTTGACATTGATGACACTTGCGCACAAAACTGATGCAATCTCGCTCCATGGTGAGCTAATAATAACATGCTCGGAGAATTTTCTTTCCCAGAACATACCCACTCATATGCGGTCCGCAGACTCCGGAATGCACTTCGGTCATGATAGTAGTGGTTTGCTTTGCATTGATGCACCTCAACAATCTAAGATCTGGAGTTCTTTTGTACAAAACTCCTCTACTATAGAAAAATCCACTTGCCAGACGTCGAATTGTTCTCTTTTGATCACGTGTGGCTTGTACCGGATACACCCCCATCCTGATATACTCCCCGATGTCATGGAACCATGGTTCACCATCAAGTTCCTCCTCAATCATATTGCAGTAAGCATGCTAATCATGGACCTGAATATCCAAAGGGTCAACATAAGCCTTATCTAGATGATGCAACATCGATGCCAAGGTAGTTAAAGCATCGGCGGCCTCATTATGGATCCTTGGAATGTGCCTGAATTCTATTGATCGAAACCATTAACAAAGATCATGCAGACATTGTCGATAAGGTATAAGCTTTAAATCTTGTGTCTCCCATTCTCCTTGAATCTGGTGCACCAGAAGGTCCGAGTCCCCCAAGACCAAGACTTCTTAGATTCTCATATCTACGGCTAGCCTTAGTCCTAGAATGCATGCCTCGTAGTCGGCCAAGTTTTTGGTATAGTAGAATCGCAGCTGGGTTGTAACAGGGTAGTGATGCCCTGTTTCAGAAATAAACAATGCCCATATCCCGACACTTTTCATGTTAGCAGCTCCATCAAAGAAAAGTTTCCAATCTAGTTTTTTAACCTACTCCACCTCGTCAATATGCATCACCTCTTCATCGGGAAAATAGGTTCTCAATGGTTCATATTCCTCATCGACCGGGTTCTCAGCCAAATGATCGGCCAATGCTTGGGCTTTCATTGCTGTCCGAGTCATATATATAATGTCAAACTCTATGAGCAAGATCTGCCACTTTGCAAGCCTCACTGTGGGCATGGGCTTCTGAAAGATATACCTCAAAGGATCCAGGTGAGAGATGAAGTAAGTGGTGTAGGAAGACAAGTAATGCTTCAACTTCTGTGCTACCCACTCAAGGGGAGTATACTTAACCTCACAAGATGTGAATTTCTTGCTGAGGTAGTAGATGGCTTGCTTTTTCCTATCGGTGATGTCATGATGACCCAACACACAATCAAATGAATTATCCAAGACTGTCAAATAAAGAATCAATGGTCTTCCGGGTTCCGGCGGGACCAACACAGGTAGATTCGATAAGTACCCCTTTATCTTATCAAATGCTTCCTGATACTCGTCAGTCCACTTGACCACAGCATCCTTCTTTATCAACTTGAAAATGGGCTTACAAGTTATCGTGAGTTGAGCAATAAACCTACTGATGTAGTTCAGCCTCCCTAACAGACTCATCACCTCGGTCTTGTTCCTTGGCAGTGATAATTCCTGGATAGCCTTGATCTTTTATGGATCCACTTAAATACCCTGTCGGCTGACTATGAATCCCAACAGCTTCCCCGATGGAACACTGAATGCGCACTTTGCATGATTGAGCTTAATACTGTACTTGCGGAGCCTCTGGAAAAACTTTCTCAAATCTTTGACGTGGTTAGACTACTTCCTTGACTTCATGATCACATCATCCACGTAAACCTCGATCTCCTTGTGTATCATGTCATGGAATATGGTTGTCATCGCCCTCATGTAAGTTGCCCCAGCATTTTTCAAACCAAAAGGCATGACCCAGTAGCAATATATTCCTCACGACATGATGAAGGCCGTCTTTTCCGCATCCTCCTCATCCATTAAAATCTGATGATACCTTGCGTAGCAGTCCATAAAAGACCCAATCTCATGCTTGGCACAATTATCAATCAAAATGTGGATATTTGGCAATGGAAAGTTGTCCTTTGGACTTGCCTTGTTGAGATCACGGTAGTCAACACACACTCTAGTCTTACCATCCTTCTTTGGCATAGGCACAATATTGGCTAACCACGTGGGATACCGCGTTACCCGAATGACCTTTGCATCAAGCTGCTTAGTGACCTCTTCTTTAATCTTCACACTCATGTCAGTTTTGAATTTTCTTAACTTCTGTTTGACGGGAGGGAATGCTGGATCAATTGGCAATTTATGGACCACCAAATCAGTACTTAAGCCTGGCATGTCATCATACAACCATGCGAAAATATCTTTATACTCGAACAATGCTTTAATTATTTCCTCCCTGATTTGTGGTTCAAGATGGACACTTATCTTAGTTTCCATGACATTATCTGGGTCCCCTAGATTGATTGCTTCTGTATCATTCAGGTTAGGCTTGGGTTTTTCTTCAAAATGACTTAGTTCCTTACTAATCTCTTCAAAGGCCTCATCCTCATCATATTCTGATTCATCATCACACTCTATTTCTTGGATTATTATTTCAGAATTAGATTGACTTTTAAGACTGGGACGAAGATTCCTCATGCATGTCATGTCAGTGAAACCAGCATAAAAAGAATTGTACAGAGAAGAAAAAGAAAACAAAAACAAAACTATCAGGAGTGATGGACAGGGAAATTGCATTTCATTAAAATAAAGGATAACAGGGTTTGTATATCAACAAGCGAAAAATAAAAATTTGGGTCACAACCCTAGAATGACCCAGATAGAAAGGAAAACAAAACAAACTACCAAGACTCCTTCCGGGTAGGTAGAGGAGTAGCCTTCCAATTGTTAAGCGTGACATTCGGCCCTACAAACTGCACATCCGCTTTGCTAGAACTTTCTCCAACTTCTACCATGTTCACATGATCAAACAACCTCTGGAACCTTTCAATTAACTCCTCATCAATGTCAACCATAGAACTTGGAACTGTCGTCACTGGGCGTTTCCTGGCATAGGGCTTGACAAAAGACCTAGAGAGATGCAAAACAGGCTTTGAAAGTGCCCACGCCTTCTGTTTCAACCTTTTAGCTCTTTTCACATCTACTGCTGTAGGTTTGAATCCAAGACCGAACGTACCCAAATTCTTAGGAAATAGGCTTTGGAAATGCCCACGCCTTCTGTTTCAACCTTTTAGCTCTTTTCACATCTGCCGCTGTTGGTTTGAATCCAAGACCGAACGTACCCAAATTCTTAGGGAGGGACACTGACTGTATGATACCCTGCAGAGATGCACCCAGACCTTTAGCAGACACAGAGCCATTTTTCAACATTTAAATGGCCACCATGATTGAAGCGGAGGTTACCTTTGGGGTTGGGACACATTTCCCTTCTAGAACCTTCTCCACCGGCACTATTTCAAAAACTTGATAGACCCAAGGCCCTTGGTCATCTTCAACCTCAATGAACGGGACAGAGGCATCACTGTGAGCACACAAGTTATCTTCACCATGAACAATGATCTCCTATTTATTCCATTCGAACTTGACCATATGGTGCAGAGTGGACGGGACTGCTTTGGAGGCATGAATCCAAGGTCTACCTAACAGCAAATTATAAAAGACCGCTACGTCCAGCACCTAGAAATCCATGGTGAATTCCACCGGTCCAATTGTCAACTCAAACACTATATCACCAACTGAATCTTTCCTTCCACTGTCAAATCCTCAAACGCAGATGTTGTTCTTGTGAATCCTCTCATCATCCACTTTCAACTTGTTTAAAGTATAGAGTGGGCAGATGCTTGCACTGGACCCATTGTCAACTAATACCCTAGTAACCACAGAATCTTCACATTTTTCCGTAAGATAGAGAGCTCTGTTGTGTTCAATACCTTCCATAGGCAACTCATCATCAGAGAAGGTGACCCTTTTCACCTCAAATATTTTGTTGGCAATCTTTTCCAGATGGTTTACTGAAATTTTGTCGGGAACACGAGCCTCATTCAGAATTTTCATCAAGGCCTGACGATGCTCGTCTGAGTGGATTAACAATGATAGAAATGAAATCTGAGCAGGCATCTTTCTCAACTGCTCCACGATGGAGTAATCTTGTACCTTGATTTTCCTCAGAAACTCTTCCGCCTATTCTTCAGTTACTTCTTTCTTCACTAGAACTGGGTTATCTCTGGATGTTTTAGCTTTCCTTAACTCTTCCGGGGCAAAGCATCTCTCGGAACGAGTCAATCCTTAGGCCACATTAACCTTATCTTTCATTTCCTTTCCCTTATAGGTCACTATCACCCGTTCATAGTTCCATGGGATGGCCTTGGTGCTGATTACCGGCAACTGACTTACAGGCTTGATGATGACAGGATCCGTACGGCACCCTCTACAATTATGATAGGCTTGTTTGCCGCTCCTGGCACAACCATTTTCGACTTTTCTTGCTTCGCCGTGACATCACTTGGGGGTCCTTCCTTGATTACCACAGATGGTTTATCGTTTGCCTTGCTCAACTTGTTCACTGATCCTTCAACTGTTGGTTGTTTAACTGGCTTGACCTCACTGGACCGAATTATCATGACGGTCTGTGAAGGCTTCTTGGGTTCCCCTCCTTTATGTACTATCTCAATCATGTTTGTTTCTTGATGGGCTGGTAATGGGTTCTGGTTGATGTTGGGTGCCTCTGGATTTTGGACTTCAATCTGGTCTGTGTCAATGAGCTCTTGGATAGAATTTTTCAAGTGCTAGCACTACTCTGTATCATGCCCCGGAGTACCAGAACAATATTCACAGCTTAAAGAGTAATCAATATTCTTTGGAGGAGGGTTTGGCAATTTTGACTCAATTGGCCTCAGCATATCCAACTACCTCAATCTATGGAACAAACTGGTATAAGACTCCCCCAACGGGGTGCAAGTTTTCTTCTGCTGCACCCTTTCATTTTTGAATGCTGGATTGGGTTGGAAACCTGGACCGGCAGGGTTTCGGTAGGCTCGTGGGGGTGGGTAGGCATTTTGTGGAGCTGGGTAGGTGTTTTTGTGGGGCTGGGGCATGCTATTGTGCGTAGGCAGGAGGTTGAGTGTATGTTTGGGCATGGTGGACAGAAATAAGAGGGTCTGGTAATGGGAAGTAGTGTTGGGGTGGGTTATATGGGGTTTGGGTGTAGGTTCGATTATAGGGTCGAGGTTGGGTATGTTGGTATGATGGGCCCCTAGGTCCAAACCATGATCCTGAATCAATTGTTGCCACATCTTCTTTCTTCTTCTTTCTAATCACTCCCCCAGTATTGTTCTGAATTGCTTGGGTAGTTGCTTTGATAGCCGAGTAGCTCATGATTTTGCGTGATTTAAGCCCTTCTTCCACCATGCCTCCCATCTTCACTACCTTGTTGAAAGATTTGCCTATGGCTAATATCAGATGGCCAAAATAGGTAGGCTCCAGAGCCTGCAGAAAGTACTCCACCATTTTGCTTTCCTCCATCGAGGGGTTAACTCTTGCCGCCTGTTCTATCCAGTGAAAACCATATTCTCTGAAATTTTCACTAGGCCTCTTCTCAATTTTAGTCAAAGACAAACGATCTAGGACAATCTCGATGTTTTATTGGAAATGGCGAGCGAATGCTTGGGCCAAATCATCCCATGTATACCATCTGTTGTGATCTTGATGAGTGTACCACTCCAATGTTGAGCCACTCAGACTCTGGCTAAAGTATGCCATCAATAGCTCATCTTTCCTGCCGGCTCCTCTCATTTTACTGCAGAATCCCCTCAGGTGGGCCACTAGGTATTCGTGCCCATCATACACATCAAACTTAGGCATCTTGAATCTTACCGACAGCTGAACATCGGGAAATAGACATAAATCCTTGTCGGCTACACTCACTTGGCCTCCCAATCCCAGCATGTTTCTGAATGACTGTGTCAGGCTTCTAACCTTCCTGAACATCTCTTCATGCTCTGGGTTTTTAAGTGATTTTTTAGTCTCAATAGGGAGGTCGAAATGAGGAGTATTGGGGTAAGTCTCGGGAGCCTTTAAAGTAGGCTCTGGGGGATAGTATTAGTTATCTTGGGTCTGGAATAAAGGCTCACTAGAGGATCGGTGGAGTGTAGCGGGTAGGGGTGCCATGAAAACAGGGGTGGCTGGTGGAGGAGGGTATGGAACTGGTTTGGGTGGTGGAGCTTGTGGTGTTTGGGAAGGGGTGCCCTGGTAGTAGTGGTAAATGGGGAAGCCTGGAGATGAATAAATAGTGGGAAGTTCTTAGGATTGAGCCAGCTGAGGGACGAAAGCAGGGTTGGTGGGGTAGGATAGTGGTGGATGCCCTTTTACCCATGCCTGGTACATCTCTGTCATCTAGTGTTTCAGCTTATACAACTCCTCTTTCAGATTAATATCAGACTCTTTTCCCTCTCTTGATGGATCAATAAAACTTGCATCCAGTTCTTGGTTGGCCATGATCAACTTGTCTTTGGACCTGGTGGTGTACGGATGAGTTGCCAGAATGACAAACAAACAAACAAACCACCTGCCTGATCTTGATGATAACAACAAACTTGTTAGTGATTAGAGCTTAACAGATAGGAAACTGGACATTGGGGATGCAATGCACCTAAGCAGTTAACCATTTCTATTATGCATTTGATCGGTTTCTTTCGTCATCTCGGCTTTCCCTAATTTTCATTTTGCAACTTTTCTCTTTTTTCATTCCTGCTTTTCTTTGCCTGATTCTTGTTTTTCTTTTATTCCCTCATTATCATATCTGTAAGATCTGAATAAATGCAATCTCATTCCTTTTGCCTTTCTATCACACTCTTTCTTTATTATTCCATAGTTACCTGAACCAATAACTCTGACTTAATACCATATCCCCCCCCCCTTCTAGGAGAGTACTAAGATCTAGTGCTACGATGATCTACCTATAGATGTTTTACCTCTTCATCTTTGGTATCTTTTCACATCATCAATAACCCTTACTCACCTTATGGTATCCCTTCTGTACCAAGGATAACTGAATTTCTTACGCACGAAGGTGACACCTAGTGTTACTGGCACACTTAGTCCCTTAAGATTAACTCTACTCAGAGTGCTTGCTTTAGGGAAACGTCTTCCTAAATGACCTTTATAGGTTATTCGTCTGTGTCCATTTTATTATTATTGGAACACGATCTCTGAAATTCTCACGATGCTGACTATTACAATTCCTTTGATCCTTAATTCATGTTCGATTTTATTTTTATTTTTCTTACTAACCCATACTAAATTCTATTACTACGGGGGTCTAATTTTTTGTTCTGACAATCACGTTCTAGTCACCAACTCAATTCTCGAATGAGGATATAGCCTTTGGCCTATACTTTTTTATTGTCTTAAGGCCCATCACCTCTTGTATTTTCCTTCACTTGACTAAGACTCTGTCATTCTGTCATATTTTGATTTATAGTTATCATTTTTTCTCTCTTGTTTTGCTATTATTTCCCTCCCACAATTCTCTTGTTTTCTCTCTTTTTCTGTCTTTTTTCTTCTTTCCATTTCATGGTTATGATCGAATCCTATGGGGATTGCCTACGTATCATGACACCGCATGAATCAGACCAAGCGTAGTTCTGGGGGATGAGTATAAAAATAAATAAATAGAAAAACATTTTGGTATTTTCAAATTTTTCACAAAATAACAACGTCTTGATTACAATGACTCATCCTACAGAATTTAATCATAAAAATTAATAGACACAAAAAAGTGGGACTAACAGACTCCAACAGAAAGATGAAAGTACAAACTCGAAAACAGACTAACAGACTCCAACAAAGAAAATAAAAATATAAACTCGAATGAAAATCATGAATACATCAATACCTCAACTGCTCTAGGGGCCCACGGGATATCAGTCGGTCTCGCCACGGGCCTATGCATAAGATCCCCTTGAAGGCGCTCCAGGTCACTCATTATTTGGCGAACAAAGGTCATTACCACAGCAAAGAAGGTGGTTCTAGTCATGTCTTCACATTTATGGCACTTCATGATGATGTAGTCAGCAATGGCTCTAACCCTCTCCCTGATGATACCCTTTTCTTGGAGAAAACGCCTTATTTGCTGAGACCTAGCTTCTAGCACCTGGGCATTATGAAGGTTTTGACCCTGAAACTGTTGCATATCTTCCTCTAACTGGGCCACTAATGCATAGCAATGTTCCCTTTCTGCTTTAAAGTTCTTAGCTTGTTTGGCCATCTCATTTTCGAGGGTAGTTAGTTGTTTCTTCAACTTGGTGGCTTCTCCCTCATATTTCTTTTTTAGTTGCCGGACAAACTCTGCTCGTCCCTCTGCGTTCTTCGTTAGCTGTGCCCGGTCCCTTGCCAAATTACCCTCGGATTTTTACATATCATCCTCACACTCAACTATTTTCCTCTTGATACCACTTATGAGTCTTTCATCCTTTTGGCTCCTTTCTTGATTCTCAACAACTATTTTCATTTTTTGGATCTGTGCTCGAAGGGCCTTGTTTTCTTGAGCCAATTTCTTCTTCTCCCCGTCGTCGGCAGCGGCCTGTACACTTTTGTCAAATTAAGATCTTGAATATGTCCCTCCAATTTGCTTATGGTGGCTCTGTAGTTTGCCTCTTTATCCAACCAATTTCATTGCTCCTGCGCTCCATCAGTGAATTGTTGGACATAGGGCTTTTTTGCTGGCCGTTCGGGCTCTTGATGGACATGGGACCTTTTACCGTACCAAGTTGTGTAACTAGGCTCCAACTCGCCTCTGGATAGATCTCTTACCTGAGTCTTTGGCTCTAAGAACCTACATTGATGCCAAATTCGATGCACCCTTTCTTCTGGGAAAGCAGCTTTTGGTTCCAATTCGATGACCTGCCAACTCAAATCCTCATCATGTGGGATGGTATATACCTACCTAACTGGCATAGAACTCTGTGCGGGGCGTAAGGCTGAATGCTCCGGAGACTATCAATAGAAGAAAACACACCTCAGCCAACATATAAATAACTTCACTGACCGAGAGCCACCCGAATGTCCATTCAATCTTGTTTGCAGTCAGAGAGCTCAAGTGTGCAAACCATGCTTCCGTACCGTCCGGAAACTCATAGCCCTCCACCTGTTGTTCATGTTTTTCAATGCATTGAAGACTGGTCGTACCTAGGTTCATGTACCCCGGGCGGTGACATAGGTGTTCCTCCATCCAGAGTTGTAGAAGCGTATTGCATCCTTTGAAAAATTTTCCTCCTTCTCGGCAAACAGTTAGAGCTCGGTAAACCTCCGCCAAGATCATCGATACAATGGTGTCAGTTGTTTTTTTAGTCATGAAGTCGGCTATCCCCACAAGCCCCAATTCTATGTTTCCATCTTTTCTTGGACAAATCAAAACACCCAGGAATGCCACTATAAAAGTCAATCCTCGCCGAGCTTCCCACTTATCTTTGTTCCCCGAATGAGTAAGACCGGTATCTGGCATCTCAAGACCGCGGGGATTCCCGTAACGTTGGTACAGGAAGTAGAATGTGCAGAATCCCTTGGCCAGATTTGCATCTTGAACTTCCCGACTGATGCTTAGAAGGTCTAGAAATTTATGAGGAGTCATTGTTCTGGGCGCCACTGGGTATTGATTTCTGAGATTCCCACTAAAACTAGCGTAGCCCGCTATTTCCTCGAGCATAGGGGTTAATTCAAAATCAGTAAAATGGAATACATTATGTGTTGGGTCCCGAAGGGTATCAAAGCCTCAATTATATCCTTCCTCGGCTTAATCTTCCGAACCCCAACAAGACCACCCAAAGCTTTTATCATAGTTTTTCTGCTGACTTCTCCCAAATCATTCCACCACATATGTAGTTCTAACAGGATTTCCTCGTGGACTGTGAAAGGTTCATTTTCAATTGTGCTCATCCTGCACATTTATTTAAGTTGATTTATTAAAAGACTGTGGTTTACTTTGACTCAAGAGAACAGCAACAATTTTCACAAAATTTAAACAAAAAATTTTTTGTGCATACATCCATTCAACACCTCTAGAAAAAAAACATTAGGACTGTTTTTGTTAATCAACCAAAATTTTTGAAAAAGTACCCTAGGTAGCTATTCTTGCAAAAACAGCCTTCAGGCGCCCTTTTGGGGCATTTTGGCTATTTTGGACAAGAACAGCGTCACCTAATTTATTTGTGACAAAACAGCGACACTTTATATTGGATTTTTTTTTGCAAAAAAGGAGTTGGACCCGATGAGGGTTCCTACGTATCCCACATCCGGTGAGAATCAAACTTGCATAGTTCGATCAATTTTGACGCAACAGAAAACACAAACTTTTGAAGTAGCTTTTTTTTTGAAAATTTTGGCAGAGTTTCGGGGTATTTTGGACACAAGGTTTTCACAGGCGGGTAACTTCCTCTCTCTCACCTCAATTTGATTTTTCTCCATTTCTCCCTTATTTCTAGAAGCCGGTCAACATGCAATCCGTGTCAAATAAATGCACAAGTAGCAAGCAAAATGCATCAGGATGGTCTTTTGATTTCAGGTGCGCCTGTCCTAGACGGATCCAACCCTGTGTTGAGTCCCCAAAGTCAAAATGCACATGATGCAAACAAGATTTCCTACTAGGGATCTGGCATGAGGCTATGTTATACTAGGTTTGAAAACCTAGGTTTATTTGTTCTAGATGTAGCTTACCCGAGTAGACAGCTCAAGCCAGGGGGCAGCGTACCGGAAATACAGAAGCTTCACCGGCTTTGCAGCTTATCCGAACCTCGTTCAAAATTGGGATATGACTCTAACAGAAGAGAAGTCACACGAAGTGCACACTTCCCAAATGATTTAGAAGACTCAGAGAAAAGAGGGTTTCATAGCAGTTTTTATATATAATTCAACCAAATATCAAAGCGGTAAAAGCAGCATTTAACACATTAGGCCCAAATATGTAAATAAAACCAGATAATAAATAAAGCCAAACATAACAATTATTCTAAGCTTGAACTCTTGAACCCTGAATCAGAGATTCTGGGTTCGGTCCCCAACAGAGTTGCCAGAGCTGTCACACCTCCTTTTTACCACCCCTGGAAAGGGTATAAGGGAGTTTTTTCAAATTTAAGTGACAATCGAAACGGGATTATTTATTTAAAATTCAGATTCGCCACTTGGGATAATTTATGGTATCCCAAGTTACCGGTTTAAATCCCGAATCGAGGAAAGATTGACTCTGTTTTACAGTCCGCGAACACAGAAATCCGGGTAAGAAATTCTGTTAACCTGAAAGAAGGTGTTAGACATTTCCGGGTTCCGTGGTTCTAGCTCGGTCGTTGAACTATTATTATTGGCCTAATTATATGATTAATCACATGTTTTAAACTTTGATGTATTTTTAGCTTATTAACCGCTTTCAATTATTTCAAACCGATTTTTGGAAGATTCAATATTATTTAAAATATGGCCTTGAACCACGCCACATGAAATGCACCCGCGATTCGTGACACGTTCTATTTAACGTTGTTAAGAATTGAAATTGGATCACATGAAATGCACACCTGAAATTAGTAATTAAAGAAAATCAATTTAAAGAACGCGCCTAAAGCGACTACGAAAGTTTAAATTAATAATGAAGTTTACGAGGGCCATGAAAAATTCAATTGATGGTGCACCTCGATTTTAAAGGGTTAGTACTAATTATATGAGGGCCATGAAGTTAAGGGTTTCATTCAGCATGGCACGCCTCAAATTACTTCTACTAATAGGGGTTCTTAATTTAGTCTTTGAGGGCCATAAATTATATGTTTCCTTGATATGGCACACCTCACTCTAACTAAAGGAACTATATTTAATTTAACGGACTAAAGCAATAATGAGTTTCGTTCAAATTAATTCGGTCTTCATTACTATACGCAACCTATTCAAAGTACTACATATTGGCCTAATATTTAGAGAAAAGCGGATTTCAGACTTGAGTAACAATAAGCAACAATTCAAAGGGCATTGGGCTCAAGGTGAGGCCCAGAATTAAACGGGATCAGCCAAAGGTCTAACTGGGCCAGCCTCAAAGCCCAGTTGCATGACTTGCTGCAACAAAGCTTGAACAAATGAGCACATGAACATCTTGAGTTCAGGTTATCTCTCAAACGAAAATTTCCAGCGAAAGTGAATCAACTACACAAGCTAAAAGACCTGACTTGAGACTTTGCGGCCCAATTTGGGGCCTATATTAAGTGCCATTTGAGGCCCAATAGCCATGTGGCCTCATGACAACCCAAGTCATTTTGCACATTTTTTTACACAAACTTATACCAAATCATAGTACTATTCTGAAAGTATAACATTTAAACATTACAACAACTCATACATAATTGATTTCACTGTTAAAACATAATAAAGTTCAATTTTTAAATCAAACACTTAACATGATTTCAAAATATACACATACACTTACTGACATGGATTCAACTGAAAGTTCTCGTTCAAATCCAATATAACACTTAGCAATTCAAGCAAAATTTTCAAATACTATATTGACTTCTACATACTTAAATAAATCCAACAGTACCCATATCCAAACAATATTTCCATCAATTTACAAACCAACAAGCTGAATTAAAGCATTTATCCAACTTACAAACAAAATTCAAAGCTAATGACAGAAATGGACAAACACAACATACGAAAAGAAAAATTTAAACTGATTGCAGAATCGATCAGACTTAAAAACATAGATATAGCATTCAATAAAACAAATGTATCATAGATTTCCAACTTAAGAGCATAGCTACAAATCCTTTCATTTCACATGTCAATGAGGTCTAGAGAGTACATGGTTACAGCAACAAAACAACAGGAAAATAAGCCTGAGGTTAGGAGTAGGACAGCAACAGTATATCACCAACAAATAGCACAACCAACACTCAGCCTTTACACCATTTTGAACCCAGATGAACACAGTTCTTTCGAGTTTTCAAAATTTTTGACTAACAGTGGAAATCAAAGAGCAAAAATCAGCAAGTTTCAACCACAAAATGCAAGCAATTTTCAGTATTTTCAGAGGCTAGAAGTCTCAGCCGTTTCTAAGTTTTTTAGTATTCCCATCTCCTCATTTCACTGAAAACCAGCCTTATATAGAGGGCTTTAGGGCAACAGAAAATGGTTTCACCATTTATTAATTACTCTTTTCCCAATTTCAATTTGTTCAAATAACACCCTGATTTTTAACCTATTTGTTTAAACTAACTCCAACCCCACCTTCTTGAAAGCTTCCCAATCAGTTTTTAAAAAATTCCCTCAAATTAAATTCCCCAAATACCCCTTAGTCCCCTGGTATTTACTCTCAAAAACCAAACATGGGTCAAGTTAATCCAAAAATAAATCAAACCAAAACCCTGGGCTTACGACCCGAATGGACCCTCCCCTCTTTGGGCTTCTGACCTACGAAGCCCAAAGTTTTAATTCAAAAACAAAACCCACGAGAAGAATAGGCCAACGGAGTTACAAAAACTCCTGAAATCGATAATTCCAAAGAAGACAAAATAAAGGGAGACTTGAGCAAATCAGACCAAGAAATCAAACGGTCTAACAACATGCTAACACGACTTAATCCTAAAATGCAAACAAAACAATTCAAAACAGAAAATAAGAAAGACAAGGAAAGAATTACAAGGAGACGAGGACGAGAATAAAATCAAAGACGAAAAACAAAGAATAGAAATACCTAAAATAGGCAGACGGACAATGGGCTTGGACGGACCTTCGGTGTTCTCCGATTTAAACCAAAATGAGTGTTAATCGACTGTTCTTGTGAGAAAAATCGACTAACACTCATTTCAGGCCAGAATCATCTTCAAAGATTGGGGAACAATGAATTCAGGCTTTTGCATGAGGAATCAGAGGCGGGAATGGATCTAAGGTTCATTTTAGATCTGAATTTAAGGGAAACTGGTGGGGACTTTGGGAAAATTGACACCGGCATGCTGTGTGAGGGATTATGGGGAATGTGTGGTCAAATTTAGTGGGATTTAGATCTTCAACACCGTCGGTGGCGAAATCCGGCGGGTGGCAAGCGGTGGTGAAAGACGAAGGGTCTGAGAGGGATGAAAAACAAAATCCTAGGTTAGATCTGAACATTTAGAGAATTTTAATTAAAAGAGGGGTAGTTTCAAAGTCGTTGGATGAAAGCAAATGAAGGGGGCGGATTTGTTTAAACTAAATAAACTCAAAACGACGTCGTTTGAGTCGTCTTGAGACCTGAAAGGGTTTGGGACCGGGTATGGCTCAAGTTTGGGCGTGGAATTCGAAGGATTTTGGGGGAAGTCCGTTTAGGCTGTGACGAATTGGCCCAAGAATCAACAGCCTTTTCTGATTTCTTTTTCTTTTCTTTTCAATTTCCAATTTTCCTTTTCCTTTTCAAATTAATTTAAAACCTAAATTAACTTTTAAACTAAATTAATTTACCAAATCAGCTAATTACTCATCATAGTATTTACAAAAATTAATTAACTTCTAAATTAAACGGAGAACTACAAAATTTAAAATTAAAAGGTTCAAAATGCAAGGTGAGTCATTTTTTGTGATTTTTTATTTTTAAAAAAAAACAACTAATTAACCTAAAAATGTAAAAATAAATCCTAAATGCAAATGCAGAGTATTTTTGTATTTTCATGATTTAAATAAAAATTAAACATGCATAGAAAAATGTAAATAATTAAGAAAATTCTATATAAATTCCTAAAATAGCAAATAATTAAAAGAAAAATCTATTTCCTTGAGATTCTGTATGAGTATTTCATATAGGGCAAAAATCGCGTGCTCACAATGTGTATGCATTAATTCCCTAGTTCACGAAATTCGGACGGCCAGAAATATGCTACTCCAAACGTTTCAAATAAAAACTTATTTTCTTTTTACCCAACTAATTAAACAATGCATTACTTATGTGGGAATTATTTTTTCTAACCCCTCCAATCAAACATTGCTTATTTTATGCTAAACCTTTTTGTGGGAGTATTTCTCCCGTCTTCTTAACGAAATGACCACTTAATATATAATAATATTAAAAAAGTTATGCTTTCAAGTTGTAATGTAGTGCTAATATACTTTTTGAGTGTTAATCATTAATTAAGTCATGAGATATGCAAGCATTTTAATGTGGTGAGCCAAATATCCAACTCTCTCTCTATATATACATATACATACATATATATATATATATAATTCTTCAATGATTAATTCAATATATATATATAATTCTTCAATGATTAATTCAAAATATTAAAATTTCTATTTATTATGTTGAATTTATGGTAGTAGATAATCAAAAAAGTGTTTGTGATTATTCCAGAAGAAATGAAACAAAAGATATGGTAGAGCTAGGACAGTTATTGTATGAGGTCTATCCAATGCTAGATGCAGAGGCGCATAATAGATCGATATGAATATCATGAGTTGTCCCGTAATAAAACCAGTTATTGCTGATACCTTCTTCTCGGTTCCTTCTTCCATAACCAGAGCTCGGAGAAGGAAGAGATAAGAGGGCCCTATGGAGAATGTGGTCAGAAATCCATAATAGAGACCGACCACAACGGCCGAATTGATTATCTTCATGCATAAGGATACTAGATTACCTAGTAGAAAAGATTGAAAAATCATCACAAACCTCCCTTATTTCTTTTCTATTGCAATTTCTGGATTATTATATGATGATTTTTGAACTTTCCATATATAGAAAAGAAATAGAAAGAGCTAGACTAGAAACGACATCTGTTATGTCAATGACACCAAAGGGATATTAAATGAATGGAATTGGGATATGGATGGAATATAACGAAATAGAGCCACTTTGAGGTTCCCTCTGAAATGAGACATGTAAGGGAGCCACTATAAAAAAGTTTCGGGAGTTACGAAGGAACCTGTGAGCTCATATTGGTCATGGGTTGGGAACGGGAATTGAACTCTATGAGATCGAATCTCCTGTTGTTCCTCAGTAGCTCAGTGGTAGAGCGATCGATTGTTAACCGATTGGTCGTAGGTCCTAATCCTACTTGGGGAGATTTGATTGATTCTGAATTAAGGAATTCAGAATAAAGGGGCTCGCTTTGCCCGTTAAGAGTAGGTAACCAGTTCCATGTCTTTGTTTCTATTGCATTCTATCTCATCGTATCACATTATGTTCTGCGAGATTAGAAAATCACCATCATTACCTCGGTCTAGGTCCGAGATAATCCTTTGTTCCATAGCCCTGGGGCTATTTACAACTAGCCAATTAAGAAGTCTCAGATGTACTAGCACTTCATCAAAGATGCAGTCATCGATTCTCCCGAGAGGTCAAAAATCTGATTTTCAATATCAAAATAGATGGAATAACTGTCTCCATTCCTATCACTAACTAAAAAAGTGTCATCAGAGATGAAATTCTGAATGTCTTCAACGCCGAATATATAATCAACATTACTGTAACTAGAATTGTCATGATTCCTCCAACTATGAATGTTTTTCACTTTTCGATTTGGATCTTCATTGGTATTTTCAATAGGACCAAGACTGGTCATTGTTTTATTTAGCCCACACCTACGTTCGAACTCCTTCTTAAACAACATCGACTTAAACCACCATCTTTCCATAGAGTTTTCTTGCCCCTATTTGCATGAAAATACAATAGATGAATAGTCATTCGCTATAAAATTATTTATTTGAATATCTTATTTCCTATCAGACTAAGCATAGAAATCCAATCACTAGGATTATTAACTAATAAGGATTGTGAGTATTGAAAAAAAAGTTCTGAATCTGGGGGAACACTTCACTATATATTAATATGTTGGAACCCCCTTTATATTATTTAAAATAATATAATTTTTAATAAAGGGCGGCTTCTCCTATGTCGTGTCAAATTCGCATCGAAAAAAGAGATTTGTCCTCTCCTATAAAGAAATAAAAAAATAATTGTTTCGTAAAATCTCGTCTAATACTAATATCTAATCACTAACAAATCTAAAATTTAATAAAAAAATAAGTAATAAATTAAGGTTCTATTTCAACACGGAACAAAGGGGACAATATACAGGATGGGTAGAAAGAGGTGTGATACTTGGCTTGATTCAGGGAAACTACAAACTACAGGATAGAAAAGAATATACCAATCCTAAGGATCTGTAGGATTAACAGTGGATCCAAGACAACACTAGAAAGATTTGAGTCTTAGATTTTGATTTAGTTTTCTAGATTTTGTATTTCAAATATTATATATCTAGGTAAGTATATACTTAGTCAAAATATATACAATAGAATCTTTGTTGTATTCGGCTCAATCCTTTTAGTAAAAGATTGGGCCGAGTTTAATTGCAATTCAATTAAGAGAATGAAGGATAATTACTTGAGTTCTTTCTCCTTATCCTTCTTTATTTTCTGCTAATTTATCTGCTAATGTCTACTGTTTTTACTTATCCAAAATTTTCACTGCTGCAAAATTAAATACGATCTCTTTCCATACTTCACAAGCAGCAGCTAGTTCTGGGCTCTATTTGCAAGCCTCGCGAATAATTTCATTACCTTCCTGA
The DNA here is from genome assembly GCF_000715075.1 of Nicotiana tabacum. NCBI lineage: Eukaryota > Viridiplantae > Streptophyta > Magnoliopsida > Solanales > Solanaceae > Nicotiana > Nicotiana tabacum. Next base: position 22,675,406 of record NC_134099.1, on the reverse strand, counting down.
GCAAGATCACGTCCTTCATTACGAGCTTGTACAAATGCTTCTAGAGCTACTCGATTAGCTACGGCACCTGGCGCATTACACCAAGGATGTCCTAAAGTTCCTCCACCGAACTGTAGTACGGAATCATCCCCAAAGATCTTGGTCAGAGCAGGTATATGCCAAACGTGAATACCTCCTGAAGCCACGGGTAGAACACCTGGTAAAGAGACCCAATCTTGAGTGAAATAAATATCGCGACTTCGATCTTGTTCAACAAAATCATCACGCATACCTGCTTATGTATTCATAGCACAAGACTTTACTACTCAAGCTGCATTATATACCCACCACCAATATATCGCAGGATTCATCATGACAGGAGCTTTTGCTCATAGAGCTATATTTTTAATTAGAGATTACAATCCGGAACAAAATGAAGATAATGTATTGGCAAGAATGTTAGAGCATAAAGAAGCTAGGTCTTCAAATTGTCCATTTGAAAAAAATTGAAACCCTTCTTATTGGACGTTCATGATACTTCCCAAAAATCGAAATTCTTGATCAATGGAGGAACAATATCACCATTTTTGTTCAATAAGATACCAAAGTGGATGATTGACTCATTCCATACTAGAAATAATCACAGAAAATCCTTTGATAACTCGGATTCCTATTTCTCAATGATATTCCACGATCAAGACAATTGGCTGAATCCCATGAAATCATTTCATAGAAGTTCATTGATATCTTCTTTTGATAAAGCAAATCGACTTCGATTCTTGAAAAATCCACATCAATTCTGCTTCTATTAGAACATAAGATTCCCCTTTTCTATGGAAAAGGCCCGTATCAATAATTCTGATTTTACGTATTGACAATTCCTCAATATCTTGTTCATTCACAACAAAATATTTTCTTTGTGTGTCGGTAAAAAACATGCTTTTAGGGGAGAGATACTATTTCACCAATCAAGTCACAGGTATCTAACATATTCATACCTAACGATTTTCCACAAAGTGGTGACAAAACGTATAACTTGTACAAATCTTTCCATTTTCCAAGTCGATCCGATCCATTCGTTCATAGAACTATTTACTCGATCGCAGACATTTCTGGAACACCTCTAACAGAAGGGCAAAGAGTTAATTTTGAAAGAACTTCTTATCAACCTCTTTCAGATATGATCTATCTGATTCAGAAGGGTTTAGCCAGGGCATTTATAACACGACCCAAATAAACCTCACTCACGGGTATCTGAGCAATTCTTCCCGTTGCTTTTACAGAAATTCCTTCTTGTATCAATAAACCATCGCCCATTAATACAACACCAACATTATTTGATTCCAAATTCAGAGCAACTATGCCACATAATGGTTGTAGACCTCCGAAAAAAGACGTGTGTAGAACTGAACATTGAAGAAATCTCAAGAGTCATAAAAGATTCGATGATCTAATCAAATAATAGTACTATGGTTCGAGAGAAAGTAACAGTATCTACTCGGACACTACAGTGGAAATGTGTTGAATCAAGAACAGACAGTAAACGCCTTTCTATTTCATTTTTGAATTTGAATTTTTGCATCAGAATTGAATTATGTTTGATTGTATTTGATTGTATTTACCCGACAGAATCTAATTAAGATTAGAAAGAGAACTTCTTTTTATTATTCGAACGTACCAACTGGTTATGAAATCGGATTGATAGCCTCCACTCGTGTTCTAGCTCGTCGAAGAGCTAGATTTGCCTCAATTTGTTAAGAAACCAAGTGATCTTTAGAGTCTTATGCGAGTAACCAAATCACTTAACATGACAAAAGTAGCCAAATTTTAACTAACGGTATATAAAATTGTTCAAATATACAGTTACCAAATATAAAATAAATCAAACCAATTTAGGATTCATATTAGTTTTAACCTAGATAGATGGTGATGATGTATGTGTAAGGAAACAAACACTTGAGTGGACACTTTGCTCTTAAAAGATATTCATTAGAATAGAAAGAGTAGTGATGGATGGGGACTGGGACCCCTTGTGGGTAGGGGTGTTTATGGTTCGGTTTGGTTGGGTTTTTCTCTAAAAAGAAACCAAATCAAATAAGTTGTTTTTTTAAATATTAGAACCAAACCAAATCAATTAAGTCGATTTTTTCTCAATTCGGTTTATGTCGGATTTTGTCGATTTTTTGATTTTTCGGTTATTTGTCAGTTTTTCTTATATATACAACATACACTACCAAACACATATTCCGGCGACCACATTTTCAACGTAACATTATCAAATCAATTGCCATTTGAGAAATATATTATTTACTAAAATATACTGATGATAATTGAATTAAATAGTAATGAATAATTTAAGGACTAAATTAAAAATATTTTTTTACATGAAATGGATTCTTACACTTAATAAAAGAAAACTACCAATCAAACTAGAATATAAAGGTAAAGAACTGTACTAAAAGTGCAAATGATTAACATTCACCATAAAATTTTTGAAACTTTGTATAAAAATATACATATATATAGGTGTAATGATAAATTTGAAATAGTTACTCCTATAGTCGGTTTGGTTCGGTTTTTTCCGGTTATTTTTTGATTAAAACCAAAACCAAACCAAATTTGATCATTTTTAAAAATTCAAAACCAAAACCAAACCAAACCAAAAAATATCGATTTTTTTGATCGGTTTAATTTGGTTTTTGGTTTAATTCGATTTTTCGGGTTTTTATGAATACTCCTACGTGTGTGGTTTACATTTTGGAAAGTAGAGGTAAAAGAGAAGAACAAGGTGATGCTATGACATAAGCACATTACTTTACTTTACTTATTTATTTACTACTATTAATAAGCGACAATGTTGAGGAGTGTCATTGTGGATTGACCAAAAACTTCAAACTTTCCAATTTATTACCGTTACGAATATTTAGCAATGAAGGGCTTTTTCGGTATTGCATGAATTTTATGTTTTAGGGAAGCTGTACTTGATTGCTTAAAATGTGTACATTTCTTTTATTGGACAAAATAATCACCGCCTAGAAACACCTGCAAAACAACTTGTAAAACTGTGGGCCCTCTTTAATTTGCCCTTTCACACGTCAATTTGCATGCTTGAAGGCTATAATGCCCACATGGGCCCTACTTAAGTGTATTATTTTCGACTACACATTTTTCCGTTCAATAGTTTATTTTACTTGTACAGTTCAAAAGTTCATTTGAGCAATTTTTAGCTAACCATGATCATGTAGCCCCTCTTAAATCTATCATTTTCATTTCACACACATGACACAACTCTCCTTTTGAATGTATATACGAATTATATAACGTTTAAAATCAAATTGCAAAGTGTAACTAACTGCAAATTGTTAGAACGATCATGGTAATTGTATTCTTTCATAATTTAGCCAAATAGTTCCGAAATATTCCAATAATCTTGCTTTCTTGTGATTTTTCTTTATACGAACAGCTCATTGAATTCTTTTATAGTCGATGGAGCTTACAGCTTCGGGCAACCTCGTTCTCCAACATGATTCCTAGATTATAATTTCTCCTTAACAGTTTGCATGCATTTTACTTCAAATGACACTAACAGATAATTTAAAAAGTAAATATTGTTATTTTATTAAAAAGAATGTATCGATATATATCGCTATACTGAACAACTTTTAAATGCCGGTAGAAGAAGGAGAAAAATAGTAATCAAAGTTATATTATATATATATATTATCGCTATACTGACCGGGTTGGGTTTAGGGTCGTGACATATAAACCCAACCCGGTCGTGATGGCCCCTCTCGTGAAGACAAGGCCAGCCGACTCGCTTCCAATTCACTTTAAGCAATTAAAATAAAACTACTAAGTCTTTAATCAGAAATAAAATCTCAAAATAAGCATTTAACAGTATAATTTGCATAAATAAAAGCCAACACAACCCGATATCAGGGTGTAACCAGTCATGAGCATCTAAAACAATACTACCAGCTTGAAAGTCTACTCCACTACTAAATAACTGAATCAGAAAAGAAATAAGATAGAGGGAGGTTGCACTAGGCTGCGAATCGCCAAGCAGCTATCTAGTAAACCTCCGAAGATCTGCTGGAACTGTCAACCCTCAGTAGCAGGACCTGTAGCGCCCGAATCTGCACATAGAGGCGCAGGGAGTAAAGTGAGTACTTCCAACTTAGTGAGTAATAAGAATAAATGAAGACTGAACGATATAAAATCACGTTAAACACAACATTTAGCTATCAGAGGCATAACAAAATCAGTAACACAATTTAACAATGAAATCTCATAGAAACACTTTTTTAAGCAGTCAACAATAGATAGGAAAAATAACTAGGAATGGTAACACATAAGAACTGCCCATCGGGCACAGTAACATCAAATCAACCTCTCGGGCAATATCACAGAATAATACCAGCCCCTCGGGCTATATCTCATGTCACAATGGGTACCCGCACTCACTGGGGGTGTGCAGACTCCTGGAGGGGCCCCTTACGGCCCAAGCGCAATATCAAGCCATCTCGTGGCATCATAAACAGGCTATCGACCTCATATCAATATCAAGCCACCTCGTGGCATACAATTTTAGGCCCTCGGCCTGATTATCATAATTAGTGCATCACTGCTGCGGTGTGCACCCCGACCCAAAAGTATCCTCACCATACAGGCCATCGGCCTTACTCAGTCAGAATCTCATAAGCCCTTCGAGCAATAGTAAAAATATGCAGCTCAGCTCAAAATATCTTTAAAACATCATTTAAGGTTTTTAAAACAGATTAATATAGCTGAGTTTTGAAAAAATTGAAAGATCTAGCATGACTGAGCACAAGTATGATATCAAACAATGAGAAAAATATCATTAACGATCCCCTAAAGATTCAAACAGTTGGCACGAAGCCCAGATATGGCATTTAGCCTATAGTATAATAATATCAAACAATTAACTACCAAATATACAGAAAAATAGTCATTCGGGATGAACTAAGTCACAATCCCACACAGTGCATGACCTCACGCTCGTCATCTAGCATGTGCGTCACCTCAACACAGTCGAACGTTGTATAATCTGGGGTTTCATACCCTTAGAACAACATTTAAAATCATTACTCACCTCGAACTAGCCCGAAAAGCTACTCTGCTACACGTTTGCCTCTCGAACCAACTTTCGAGTGCTCCAAATCTACCAAGTTCAGATTTTAATCATCATATTATGCTAAACGAATAAATTCCAATTGAAAAATATCGATTTTAAGCACAAAATCCGAAATCAGTCAAAATCTGACCCCCCTGGCCCGCATCCCAGAACTGGACAAACTTTTTACCAAAATGTTCTTCATCATCTCTCGAGTCCGTACATATAAAGAACTCCAAAATCGGAGTTCATTTGACCCCTCAAATCATCCCTATAAGGTCTCATAATCTCAAGCCCTAACTCCACTTTTTTCTACTGATTTTCATGAATTAAACACTGATATTTTGTTCCTTAATTACAAATAATAGAGTTTTAGGGCCCAAAATCCTTACCTCAATGAAGAACAATGATTTTCTCTCTTCAAAATCGCCTCAAAGCTCTTTTCCATTCAAAAATGGTGTAAAAAGGTTTAATGGTCGCGGAGGGTTTATTTAAATACTGCTCACGCGTTTTATTATTCACCCGAGTTACTGTTTATCAGAGTACTGTTCATCCAAGTTACTGTTCATGCTGCTATGAAAAATGCAGCAGCTTTTCTTCTAGTCTAAATTGATCCGTTAACCTTTCGAGATCCGTCCAAGGCCCTCGAAAATCTCAACAAATATACCAACACGTCCCATAACATCATTCGAACTTAGTCTAGCCTTCAAAATACCAAAAACAATATCAAAACACCAAAATCACATCAAATTCAAGCCTATGAAATTTGAAATTCCTAAATTCCACCAACGACGCCGAAACTATCCAAAACAACTCCGATTGACCTGAAATTTTGCACACACATCCCAAATGTCACAACGGAACTACTGCAACTTCCGGAATTCCATTCCGACCTCTATATCAAAATCTCACCTATCAACCGGAAAACACTGAAATCTCAATTTCGCCAATTTAAGCCAAAACCTTCCACGGACTTCCAAAATGCATTCTGATCACGCTCATAAGTTCGAAATCATCTAATGGAGCTAACCAAATCATAAAAATTCCGATCTGTGATCATATACCAACAAGTCAAATCTTGGTCAAACCTTTCAAATTTCAAGCTTCAAATTGAGAACTGTTCTTTCAAATTCATTCTGATTACTCTGAAAACCAAAACCAACGATTTAAATAACTCATAATACATCACACGGGGCAAGTCATGCCCAATAACTGGCGACCAAAGTGCAAAAGCTCAAAACGATCGGTCGGTTCGTTACAATATATGGTTGTTGTTTCGCGCTATCAACTGTAATCTAATTAAAGTAGTCGGGCTAATCATAATTTCATTAAGATGAATGACAAAAATAAGATATTTTGGTGTCCCTATTGTGAGCACGTGATTTTTTCCCTATATGAATTACTCCCACAAATTCAAAACAAAATAATTTCTTTTATTATTTGCAAATTTCGTAGATTTTTGTAGCATTTCTGTTAATTGTTTGCATTTTTTTGTCTGTGCATTTTAATTAATAAAAAATACAAAAATATATGTGCATTTGCATTTAGGATTTAATTTAACATTTTAGGGCTAATTAAGCAATTAGGTTGTTTATAAAAGGAAAATTACACAAAAATAGTTTAATTTGCATTTTTAATTTTAACTTTGATTTTAAGTAGCTTTCCCTTTAATTTATTTTTTTTAATTGTGACAATTATCGTTTAGGTTTAATTAGTGTTTGTTAGGTGAATTAAGTTCTAAGAATTAATTTAGGTTTTTATTTAATCTTGAAAAAAAAAACAAAGAGAACTTTTGGAAAAATTGAAAATAGGTGAAAATAAAAAGAAGAGCAATACCAATTGGACCCATCTCCAATTTTCTTGTCCAAGACCAAATTGAAATCCTTCACCCCAGCCCAATTACGCCAAACCCACTCGGCCAACCCGTCTGCAACCCGACCCGCTCCCCAAATAATGGATTAAACCCAAATGAAACAAGCGGACAAGCCCTAAGTCCCAAACCGATGCCTACTGTTCTTCTTCTCCAAAATCACTCGAACCAAGCCCCAAATTCAGTCCAAATTCAGGCGAGTGAATCCCAAATCTCACCTCACGCGTTCCCCCTCTCTCCTTATCACCATTTCTAACGATTTCTGACACCAAAGATTCCCCTCTCCTCTCACTCGCTCGAATTCAAATTTTATCGCACGATTGGAAGGCTCTTGAGACGAGATACTGGATGAGTGTGAGGCGTTGGATTGATTTCACTCAATCCGAGCCCCACATTCATCAAGGATTGGTCTTCAAAAAAAGCCTTATCCAATTTTGTGAGGGGGGGGAGGGGACTCAAAAAGAATTTTCTGAAAAAAAAGGGTTAAAAAGCTTATTGAACTGATGGTTTTCGGGGTTGATATTCTTCTTTGAAGAGTCATTTCAAGGTTGAAGAGAAGTATAGGTACAAATTTTTCTATTTTTCTGAATCCGGATTTGAGTTTCAAGGAGATAAAAGTTGAAGTTCAGGCTTGGATTTCTATGGTTGTTCTGTTGATTTGCTGCTGAATTTCGCTAGTATTCGAAGGCAAAAGGCGTATTATTAAGGCTGTAATTGTTAAAAGAAGTCGGTAACTTCAGGTTTGGTTTTCTTTCTCACATATAACTCTGGTTTTAGCTGTTCTTGAGCTATGGAATTTCTGAGTTTGCATCTCTTTGGTTGTTGTCATTTAAGTTTTTGTGGGATCGAATCAGTGAATTCGAGTTTAGTTTCTTATTGATTTGTGACTAGTTGAGAATTTTTTTTTGTGTAAAGTCTGTTGAGCTATGTAGTTTCTTTGATGCGCTGTGGCTGAGAACTTGGTTCGCGTCTGTTTATTTGACATTGTTTGGACTTAAAACTAGAGGCTGTGGTCCAGTTGTGCGAGTTGAGCTCAACCTTGAAGTTCTGGGAATTGAAAAATAGTTTCTCGTTTCTACTTTAGTATTAATTCATCGAGTGTTATTACTTGAGAAATTTGAGTTGAATATTTGCATTGGTAGCATCTTCGTGGTGAGATTTGAGTCCGACCATGATCGCTAGTTGAGAATATGATCCTACTTCCTTCAAAAAGAGCATGATCTTACTTTGCATCAAACTGCTTCTTTGTTTCATGTCGAAGGGCATTCTGATCTTCATGTTGTAAAAATTATGCATCTGCTGTACTCATGAAGCAGTTACGTTGAGCATTTTGCCTATTTTCTTGAGGTTGTACTTGAAATGCGTTACTTGAATCTGTTGCCTACAAGAACTTGTGAATTTGGTATGATGCTCGACGATTCATTCTTATTGGATCATGGTCTAAAGTGGTGTTGAAGATAAATTGTTTTGCGAATTGTATATGTTCAGTTTTCCTCTGTTTTTTGGCTCTTGCTTGAAAATTTATCTGCTTTGTTCCTGCTATAAGAATTCTGCTCTTTCGAGCTGTTGAAGAGGTCGATTTAAGCAGTAATTCAAGCCGATAACGTGAAGTATTTTGGACATTTGTCTAGACTGTTATCCCTGCTGAAAATCTGCCCTGTTTTGCGCTGTTTGAGCAGCAGATACGCAGCCTTTTGGGTGCAAATTCTGCACTCTTGGCTCTCATTGGTTTGGTTGCTGGATAGTTTAGTATCTAATTGAGGTTTTAACTTTGACTGCTAGTTGTGCAAGATAAGTTTTTCTTCAGCCATTTGCTGAACAGCTTTGAGCTGTTTACCCTCACACTCCTGTATGTTCCTCACCCCAACAGATTCGCTGGTCAGCAGACAATTTGACTTAAGTGAACCTTGTTGATCAGTGACCTTTCTCATCATCATGCTCGGGTTAATTTTTTCATTAGAAGCGCTTTTGTTTGTGATGTTATCTTTATATACTATTAACAGTAACCTATTGTTGAATTTTCCAGCATGTCAGTTCACTTCTTTTAATTGGAGTAGGCGTACATCTGTCATTTTGATTACATGGAATTGTGGTCTTACTTGGAAAACATTATGAAAAATGGGAATGTAATTGTTTGTTTGTCATCTCATTTGAGCAACACTGCCACAATTAGTACTCCAAAGAAGGAAATCAAAAGTTGCTCAATACTGTCTTGTGGAGAAAATAAAATTTTGGTCAAAACTGATCACTGAAGTAACTGGGAAAATTGTGAGTCTCTAGGCCATCTCTGGCTGACTAAAAGAGATGTATTAAGATGGAGTTATTATCTGTTTTGGTCTTATAGCTTTACCTCATTTTAAGTTATTATAGTTTTAGAAGTTTTCATTATCTGGATAGAGTTGGATAACGCCTAGTGTATCACCCTAAGCATGTGTATAATTAATAGCCTTATCGAAACATCAAATTAGTTTTAAATATGAACTTCTTTAGCTTGATTAAGTTGAGGACAATCCTTAGAAATCTAGGCGCACCATTTAGCGAATTTTTCATGGCCCTCGCAAAGTTGCAAACGCGTAGTTGCTTTAGGCGCGTTATTTTAATAATTTACCTTCCTAAACTCGGGTGCGCATTTATGTGACCCAAATCCAAATCTCAACGATGTTAAAATATGTCAAAACCACGGGTGCATTTATGTGACGTGGTTCGAGACGTGTTTTAATAACGTTGCAATTTTCTTTAAAGAAAAAATAAAAGCGATTAAAGTTCAAATTGGCATATAGGTTCATTATTGTTTAAAATCAGATAATTCAGCCGAATATAACAGTTGAGCGACCGTGCTAGAACCACGGAACTCGGGAGTGCCTAACACCTTCTCCCGGGTTAACAGAATTCCTTACCCAGATTTCTGGTTCGCGGACTGTTAAACAAAGTCATATTTTCCTCGATTCGGGATTCAACCGGTGACTTGGGACACTATAAATATCCCAAGTGGCGACTCTGAATCTTTTAACAATAAATCCTGTTTTGATTGTCCTTTAATTGGAAAAACTCCTTTATACCCTTGAGGGGTGCGTAAAAGGAGGTGTGACAACTATTAATTTTTTGCTCCTGGTAAGAAAAGTCTTGAAATAAATAGCCTTAGTTAGGTTTAATGAACATTAATTGAACAAAACTACCTCCCAACCCAAAAGCATCAGAAGGGGGAACTGAATAAAAAAAGATAGAAGACGAAGGAAAAGGGGGTGATGAAGACGAAGGAGAAGAGGAACGTCAAAGAAGGAGGATTTCAAATTTGGGTTCTACAAATTGAAGTTGTTTGCCAGTGAAAATAGGAGGATGTTATTGCGTAATATTTAAATTGTTGTTTTAACACATATTTGAGCGAATTTTATTGAAGAAACAAAATTTCACTATTATTAGGATTGAAGTTTTCGAAGAACAAAAAATTGAATTTTATGATTTATTGAAAATTGATACAAATTATTGTTAGAATTTGCTGAGATTGTGATTAAGAATTTGTGGTTGAAATTTTAGCACGTTCGGTAAAAAAAATTGAGTAAGCTAAATTAAAATTTGTTAGCAAAAACGTGATGATCATTGTTGCTCTATTCGTCGAATATTATTAGTCCACAAATTATGCCGCAAAGACAACGCTTTGCACTAACTCAAAGCAATACAAAGCTTTTTAACATTGGGAAAGTAATGTTTTCTCTTTTGATGATTAATAGCAAAATCGATTGTCAATTACAACAACAAAAAATTGGTTGGAGAAATTGAATTTTCAGTAAAAGGCTCCATTTTTTTATTTAAAAAACGTCAATTGAATATGCAGATTTTGACTCCAATTTAATGGATTTGCCTAATTCTTTGATATTATGATGAATATAGAAAATAAATAAAGAATTTATTTGGTGGATTGTGGTTTGAGTGAGGGCTGGGGGCAAAAATTGAAACGGTGACAGCGATAGGAGTATATTTGTTCCTATTGTATAACGAGGTTAAATATAGACATTTTCGAAATCAAACAAAAGGGTAAATCGAAAGTGTGTAGTCCTAAAATAAATTAAAGGGTACCATGGCTATTTAGTATAACAAAACTATACGAGGCATAATAAATCAACACATTCTTTGCGTGGATCGAAAAATATATAGTGGGTCCATGAAAGACTACGCGGCACTATTTCCTTTTTTTTTTACGGGTGATTTGGGCGCCAACCTAATGCAAATATGCAATCCTTCTTTGGGTACATGTTATACTCTACATGAAAACACGTGTCTTAGTGGGCGTTTGGACATAAGAATTGTGAAATTTCGAAAAAAGGTGAAAAAGAATTTCAAGTTGAAAATGATATTTGAAAATTAGAGTTGTATTTAGATATTAATACAATTTGGAGCTGTTTTTGAATTTTTTTGAGTGCTTTAAAGTGAAAATTTTGAAGAAAAAAAAACTTTTTGATGTTTTTCAAGTTCCGAAAAATTTCGAAATTTAACTTCAAGTAAAAAATTGAAATATCCTGGCCAAATACTGATTTCGAAAAAAGTAAAAAAAAAAAAACATCGAAAAACGAAATCTCTCTTTATGGCCAAACGGGCCCTTAACCTTTTGTTAACATTGTTTCAATTTTATTACACAGAGAATTATATCTTATTGTATTTTTAATAGTAATATGATTTTTCAGGATTTTGGGCATTCTTGATTTCTATGACAGTATCCATAACTTTTTCTTTCGTATCACAGTAACTAGAGTAGAAGTTGAAACTATTACAAGATGAAATATTTTGTTCCCTTTTTGTACTTTTCTTATTTGTTTTTTCCAAAATGTAATGTGATTAGTTGAAAAGGATCTCATGAGAAATAAAAAATCTGAATCAAACTGATTCAAGTTAGATTTCAAATGATAAAGATTAACTCGACTATAAAGTACATGAAAAAACCACACGTATTTCAATTGAGTTTGCAAAACTATAGAACTGGAATTGCAAGTATATGCACATATTGACGCAAAGAATGTGTTGATTTATCATGCCTTATAAAAAGAATTAATAGTTCTCATCGCCCATTCCATAGGATATTGATAAGCATATAACGAAGACATTAAGGAAAAATAAGAACAATATGAATATGCATCATGGAGAGAGTTTAGGGGGGAAAATCTTTTGCTTTTGTGTTGGATTATATTTTATAAAAATTGAACAGTTTTTAGAGAATTTGTTTAACCTAACTATGATTTTGAAACACGCATTTGCTGTGTTGCTATAATAACATGACTTTGTACTGGACTGAATATGCATTTTAACTTCACAAAGATATAATAAAAGAATTTTGTGATAATAATTTTAATAAAAATAAGAAGAAAAAATTGTTTGAAAAAAAGTAAACTTTAAGAGAAAATGACTTTACAATAATTTCAGAATGATCAGTTTAGGAGTACGTATGCAACCATTATATTATGAAAACAAACGTTGCCAAAGTTGATTCAAAATGTCACGCTTTAATTCTACCTATGCGAAAGTGATTAGTAAAATTGAGATAATTGAGGACATCTATCGGACATAATTTCTTACTTTATTGAGTTAGCTATGTAAGATCAATAATTATCTTTTTTAGGAACTTACACTTTTTTCTTCAAGTATTAATTTATAATTCATAATTTCATATAATAGTTTTTGATCTTTTGAAATTGTTGATCTATCTATCTATATCAATATTATATTAAAAGCACGAAGATCCTTAGTGAAATTTCGTTTCCCTTTTTTACCTTTTAAAGATAGATTTTATATTGCATAGAAATATAATTTAATTATTTTCTTAATATTTAGGACATTTGAATAAACTAAATTTTGGCTATTAAATCTTTCCCTATTTGAATTAGGTATGAAATCCTAATATGTAGGACATTAAAACAAATTAAATTTTTTTTACCTTTTATAAATATTTTTCTAAAATCGACTAGATTTTAATCTTATAGATCTTTCCGGGGGATAAAGAACATTAATTACCCTATGTAGTTCTTGAAATCTCCATACTTGCGTCATGTATTGTATATTATGACTTAAAAGAGTTTGAATCTTAAATTAAGCAAATTACTATTGGGGGATTGGTTAAGAAAATGTAGTGAGCCCATAGAAGTGCAAATATCCATGATCAAGTAGACATTATATAGGACCTAACAAAAATTGATATAGGATCAATTATATATTCGATTAGTGTAGAACTACCCCCCTTATATTAAGGAGCTCTAATCAAGTAAATTTGTGCATAAAATCCTTCCTTAGTTTAACTATAGAGAAGGTTCCAATATTAACTATCTTGCATAAATCCTTTTCTTATTGAATTATATAACATATCAATTTTATAAAAGACAACTAATTCCAAAAATATTAAAAAAATCCACAGAGAATAAATAAGAACATAGCTATTTTTTTTTTGTAGGTTTGAATTATTTTCTTTCATGGACTTATAACCAATTAATTTTATATAATCTAATTATCTTAGTAAAATTAAAAAGAAATAAGAAAGACTAAGTAAAAAGTATAATTGATGTCGATATTATCGGTCGGTATTCCTTTGATTTTTCTTGTTCTTAGTTATAGATTTATATCCGTCGTAGAATTAAACTCAGTTAACTTTGTATAATTTAATTATTTCAGTAAAAATAAAAAATAAAAATAGAGAAAGATTTTTTTGTCAAAAATTATGTTTGATTATGTTGTTATACAATAGTATGTTCATTACCCTTTGATCAAATACTCCTTGTATTAATGCTACTCTAATTAGATACTACAATCCAATAACCATAATTATTACACTCTTTAACTCAACATTAATTTTCTTTTTTGAAATAATCCTTAACAATGCTGTCAAACATTCATATCTTAAAAATATTTATATAAAGTTTTAAAATTTATACTTATTGAAATAGGCTACACGCGCAAAGCACATAATACTCTAAGACTAGTGTATTTTAAATACTCTGCCTTTATTTATCTGTGTAGACAAAATGTTAAAACAGTAGGTACCTTTAATTTGCCATTTACACGTTCAACAACGTTGAAGGCTACTATATACATGGGCACCACTTAAATTTATTATTTCACCCCATAATTTTACAATTTATGTTCCTATGCACATGTTTAGATTATTGACATGTGAACTCCACTTAAATTTATCATCTCACATCCAATTTCATCCTTAACTCAACACTATTAATATACCCAATATATTTGTACAGTATGTGATTTGAAGATGGTAATGTACACATAAACCTCATGCTTACCTCGCAAATGTAAACAGATTGTTTCAATAGACTCTCAACTCTAAATAAACAATTACATCAGGTTTCAAAAATAAATTTTTCCTTAAATGAATACACTAATTAAATAGTGTACTAATTATGTAATATTTAATTTGTGTAAATATTCTTTTCTCTTGCTTTATAGTTAAAAGCTAGTAACATTTTCTGTCTTAATATTCTATTTGATATTAAAATAAGAATAAGCAGAATATTAACTATTATAACCAAGCAAAATATAAATTATTTTACAAAAAGTTAATCCTTAATATTACGACGCCATTTTAAACCAAAACATTAAGTTACTTTTATTAATTATTAATTAAGCTATTCTCATTTAGAAAAAAATTTTGCTCGACTTAATTTAAAATACTAATAGTAAGTTTATGTGTGTGTATATATATACACACATACTAGTATCTATTAACGTGCGTTGCACGTGATGATTTAAACATTTATTTATATGAAAGGAACAATAAAATTTAATTAATGAGAGAAATTTATGTTTAATAATACAACAATCATCTAAATGCCGGAAAATATTATTACATTAGCATAATATATGAATTTAAAATATAAAAAAATATCATCAAAACTTACACAAATGATCAATTTTGTCATGTTAGTTAGATAATTATGTATTATTCAAAAGTATTTACTATGATGGTATCTTAACGAACACTTCTTTGTGGATAATATTTTTTTTTGTGTATGTTTCCTCCTAATGCTTTGATTGCTCTGCCTTAACCAGAACTTTTATTGTCTATCTTGATATCCCTCTTGAAAGTGCAACATACAATTATTCATGCAAGAAAACATATTGCGATAAATATAGTCCAATATTTAGTATGTTTGTCTTTTTGCTTTATTTATTATATTTGTAAAACATAAACATACCAAAAATTATTTTCACACAATTATTTAAAAGGATATTCCTTAGTTTCGGAAGACAACAGTTGAATTCAGGGATAAATATATACTTAGAAGCACATTGACCAGTATCATAATTTTTGCATGTATGTCGTTATTGTCCAAACTTTTATATACCATTTTGTGCTATTATATAAGCTATTCGGCATATCTAAGTTTTTCAGTAGCATGATGGGCATATTTTTCTTCAAAATTAACATATATACAATGGATGATCAATTTTAACTTAGTCTATTATATATACGGTGGCACTAACATATGTAAGAAATAATAAACTTGACAATAAACTGTCAGGACCCGGATTTCCCACCCTCGGGAGTCGTGATGGCGCCTACTCGTAGAAGCTAGGCAAGCTAGGAAATTTAGAAATCTTTAACTACTTTATTTTAAGCCTTTTAACAACTTACATTTAACAGGTGATAAATATTTAAATGATAGCGGAAGATGAAATTAAACGGAAGACTTAGATGAATATATTACCAAAATCGATACGAAAAACCAACATATGTCTCTACCCAGAAATCGGTGTCACAACATCCATGGACCGTCTATGACTACTACATAGAAATATCTGAAGGAACAGTCTATTTCGGATACAAGTGATAACAGAACATGATAATAGATAGAAGAGGCACCGGACCTGCGGACGCCTGCAGGACTACCTCGGAATCTCTGTGGACTGAAGGCTGGCTCCTAAGCTACTGATACAATGCTGCTCCGGTATCTGCACAGAGTGCAGACTGTAGCATCAGCACAACCGACCCCATGTGCTGGTAAGTGTCTAGCCGAACCCCGACGAGGTAGTGACGAGGCTAGGACCGGACTCCAGATAAACCTGTGCAGTTACATAACATAGGCGGAAAATAAACAGGAATAAGCAGTTTAAATGGGAGGGGGTACATGCTTCGGGGAACATATCAAATCCAACAACAACTTAATAAGATATGAAAGGACAATTTAATATCTACAACAATACAATAACAATACTATTGCGGCGTGCAACCTGATCTCTTATCATTTAATATTGTTGCGGCGTGCACCCGATCCACATATATAACTGTTGCGGCGTGAAACCCGATCCAATATAATATCTGTTGCGGCGTGCAACCCGACCCAATATAATATCTGATGCGGCGTGCAACCTGATCCATAAATATATACAATAATGTTGCGGCACGCAACCCGATCCATATATAATAAAAGTGTTGCGGTGCGCAACCCGTCCCAAATATACAGTCAATAGTGATAATAATAACAGTCTCGACAAGGGGTCAACAATAAACTACACTATCCCGGCAAGGGAATTCAACAATACAAGTATATACGTCCCGGCAAGGGAGAATCAACTATAACCAGTCTTAACTCAACTCCTATCCATCTCAATTATCATCATTTCTCAATCATAAGTATCGTCCACGAAAATAAACTTAGGTCTTTACTCATTATCAAGAATTCGCCCACTATAGCATTCGTAGTATCATTTAAGAACACAACAAGTATCAATTTAGGACTCACGACCATGCTCGACACTAACGTATAGATACTCGTCACCATGCCTATACGTCGTACTCATCAAGAAGAAATTAGCAAATAGGACTCAACTCCTAATCCCTCAAGCTAAGGTTAGACCGAACACTTACCTCGATGTCTCGAACACAACTCAAGTTTTAATTATAGCTTTACCCCTTGATTCCACCGCCAATTCGCTCGTATCTAGCCACAAGTTACTCAATTACATCAATAAATTCTAAATGAATCAATTTGAATGCATGAAAATAAGTTTTCCAAAGTTTTACCCAAAAAGTCAAAATCGCCCCCAGGCCCACATGGTCAAAATCCGAGGTTCGAACCAAAACCCGATTACTCATTCCCTCACGAACTCAAATATATAATTTGTATTGAAATCGGACCTCAAATTGAGGTCCAAATTCCCAAATTTTGAAAAATCTATGTTCTACATAGAACACCCAATTTTCCCCATGAAAATCATTGATTTGAAGTTGAAATCATGTTAAAAGATGTTAATGATTGAAGAAAACTAGCTAAAAATGACTTACAATTGATTTGGAGAATAAAGGTTATTTGAAAAATTGCCTCTTATGTTTTTGCGGTTTTGAAAAATAAAAAATAACTGAAAATCTCGTCTAAATATATTGCTCTCGGATGACCTGTGCGGACAGCACAAAATCGGCCGCGGCCGCACAGGCCTCCATGTGTTCTGCAGTGACAGGTCTTAGTATTTTGACCATCACTTTCTCTATAGATATCCAAATTATGATTTCTTTAGCTTTCTGGAAACTAGACACGAAGGGCTACAACTATTGTTTTTGAATCATCTCAAAATTCCTTGTGGATCAAAAGATATAGGCTTCCGAAGTCGGACCAGTGAAGTGTTCTTCACCGCGGACCGCACCAAAACTAGTGCGGCCGCACAGGCCTCTCCGCGGCAGCAGTCCATATCGTGCAGACCGCACTTGCCTGTTCAGAGGTCCTCCACCTCTCTGAGCATGCAACAACTCAGTTTTTAAGCCTAAGACACCCCAGAACCTACCCAAAACTCACCCGAGCCCTTGGAACTCCAAACCAAGGGCACACAAAACCTCAAAAACATCCTACGGACTTATTCGTTTAATCAAATCATCAAAATAACATCATGAACATCAAATTAAATCTCGAGATCAATAAAATTTTCTCAAAACTTCTTTAAACATCAATTTTGCAATTTAGGTTCGAATCATGTCATATGACATCCGTTTTTCACCAAATTCCACAGAAATGTCTTAAATCATATATAAGACCTGTACCGAATGCCGGAACCAAAATACAGGCTCGATACCACCATGTTCTAAGCAAATTTTATTTCAAATTTCTTTAAACAATTTCAGAAAATAATTTTCTTTAAAAAAAATTCGTTTCTCGAGCTTGGGACCTCGGAATCTGATTCCGGGCATACGCCCAAGTCCATATTTTCCTACAGACCCTCCGGGACCGTCAAATCACGGGTCCGGGTTTGTTTACCCAAAATATTGACTGAAGTCAAATTAACTCATTTTATAACCAAATTGTTATCATTTTTCACAGCTTTTCATATTTAAGCTTTCTGGCTACGTGCCCGGACTACGCACGCAAATCGAGGTTACTCTAAATGAGGTTTTCAAGGCCTCGGAAACACAGAATTTAATTTAAAGCAAGTGATGACCCAAGGTCATCATATTTTCCACCTCTAAAACAACCGTTCTTCCTCGAACGGACAGAAGAAGGAAGTACCTGAGTCGGGGAAAAGATGGGGATAACAGCTCCGCATATCGGACTCGGACTCCCAGGTCGATACCTCAGGAGGCTGACCTCTCCACTGAACACGAACAGAAGGAAAACTCTTCGATATCAACTGACGAACCTGCCGGTCTAGAATAGCCACCGGCTCCTTCTCATAAGTCCTTGTCCAACTGGACAGTGCTGAAATCTAACACGCGGGTTGGATCGCCGTGATACTTCAGAAGCATGGACACATGAAATACTGGATGCACGGATGATAAGCTCGGCAGCAAAGTAAGTCTATAATCCACCTCTCCCACTCAATCAAGAATGTCATACGGGCCAATGAACCTAGGGCTAAGCTTGCTCTTCTTCCCAAATCTCATCACGCCCTTCATAGGCGACACTCGGAGCAATACCTGCTCACCGACCATAAAAGCCACATCTCAAACCTTGCGGTCAACATAACTCTTTTGCCTGGACTGAGCTGTACGAAGCATATCCTGAATAATCCTGACCTTGTCCAAGGCCTCCTGAACCAGATATGTACCCAACAACCAAGCCTCTCCCGGCTCAAACCATCCAATCGGAGATCAACACCGCCTACCATATAAAGCCTCATAAGGAGCCATCTGGATACTCGACTGGTAGCTGTTGTTGTAGGCAAACTCTGCTAAAGGCAAGAACTGATCCCACAAATCTCCAAAGTCAATGACACAGGTTCGGAGCATATCCTCCAAAATTTGAATAGTCCGCTCGGACTGCCCGTCCGTCTGAGGATGAAATGTTGTACTCAACTCAACCTGAGTGCCCAACTCTTGCTGCACTGCTCTCTAGAAATGCGAGGTAAACTGTGTACCTCGGTCTGAAATGATAGACACAGGCACACCATGAAGACGAACAATCTCCCGGATATAGATCTCAGCTAACCTCTCAGATGAATAGGAGACTGCCACAAGAATGAAATGCACTGACTTGGTCAGCCTATCAACAATGACCCATACTGCGTCGAACTTCCTCTGAGTCTGTGGGAGTCCAACAACAAAGTCCATAGTGATCCGCTCCCACTTCCATTCGGGAAGCTCAATCCTCTGAAATAAACCACCAGGCCTCGAATGCTCATACTTAACCTGGTGACAATTTAAACACCGAGCCATAGATGCAACAATATCCTTCTTCATTCTGTGCCACCAATAATGTTGCCGCAAATCCTGATACATCTTCGCGGCGTCCGGATGAATAGAGTACCGGGAACTATAGGCCTCCTCTAAGATCAACTCTCGGAGTCCATCCACATTAGGCACACAAACTAGACCTTGCAATCTCAAAACTCCATCATCATCTAAGGCAACCTGCTTGGCACCTCCGCGATGCACCGTGTCTCTAAGGACACACAAATGGGGATCATCATACTGCCAATCACGGATACGCTCCAATAATGAAGAACGAGTGATTGTGCAAGCTAGCACACGACTGGGCTCAAAGACATCCAACCTCACAAACTGATTGGCCAAAGCCTGAACATCCAAAGCAAGCAGCCTCTCACCGACCGGAATATAAGCAAGACTGCCCATACTGGCTGACTTCCTACTCAAGGTATCGACCACCACATTGGCCTTTCCCAGGTGATATAAGATAGTGATATGATAATCCTTCAACAACTCCAACCACCTCCTCTGCCTCAAATTCAACTCCTTTTGCTTGAACAAATACTGAAGACTATTGTGATCCATGAACACCTCACGTGCCACGCCATATAGATAATGCCTCCAAATCTTCAATGCGTGAACAATGGCTGCCAACTCCAAGTCATGAACCGGGTAGTTCTTCTCATGAATCTTCAATTGTCGTGAAGCATAAGCAATGACCTTGCCATCCTGCATCAATACCGCACCAAGCCCAATATGAGATGCATCATAATAAACTGTATAAGGCCCTGAACCTGTGGGCAACCAACATAGGTGCCGTAGTCAAAGCTGTCTTGAGCTTCTGAAAGATCTCCTCACACTCGTCCGACCATATGAACTAGGCACCCTTCTGGGTCAATCTGGTCATCAGGGCTGCAATGGATGAAAACCTCTCCACAAACCGATGATAGTAGCTTGCCAACCCCAAGAAACTTTGAATCTCTGTAGCTGATGCTGGTCTGGGCCAGTTCTTGACTGCCTCAATCTTCTTCGGATCAACCTGAATACCTTCTGCTGATACAACATGACCTAGAAATGCAACTGAACTCAACTAGAACTCACACTTCGAGAACTTAGCATATAATTGACTATCCCTCAAAGTCCGAAGAACCACTCTGAGATGCTGCTCGTGCTCCTCCTGGCTGCGGGAATATATCAAAATGTCATCAATGAAGATTATCACGAACGAGTCCAAATAAGTCCTGAACACTCGGTTCATCAAATCCATAAAAGCTGCTGGGGCATTTGTCAACCTGAATGATATTACCAAGAACTCATAATGCCCGTATCAAGTGCGGAAAGTTGTCTTAGGGACATCGGATGCCCTAATCCTCAACTGGTGGTAGCCAGATCTTAAATCAATCTTTAAAAATACCTTGGCACCCTAAAGCTAATCAAACAAATCATCAATCCTCGACAATGAATACTTATTCTTGATCGTAACCTTGTTCAATTGTCGGTAATCAATACACATTCTCATCGACCCATCCTTTTTCTTAACAAACAACACTGGGGCACCCCAAGGCGAAATACTGGGTCTAATGAAACCCTTCTCAAGCAAGTTTTGCAACTGTTCCTTCAACTCTTTCAACTCAGGCGGGCCATACGATACGGCGAGATAGAAATGGGATGAGTGCCCAGAGCCAAATCAATGCAGAAATCAATATCCTTGTCGGGTGGCATACCTGGCAGGTCTGAAGGGGAAACCTCAGGAAACTCACGACCAATAGGCATAGAATCAATAGAAGGAACCTTAGCACTAGAATCATGTACATATGTCAAATAGGCCAAACACCCCTTCTCGACCATGCGTCGAGCCTTCACATAAGAGATAACACTACTGGTAGAATGACCAGGAGTCACTCTCCACTCTAAACGAGGCAAACCCGGTAAAGCTAAGGTCACAGTCTTGGCATGGCAGTCCAAGATAGCGTGGTAAGGTGATATCCAGTCCATTCCCAATATAACATCGAAATCTACTATGTCCAAAAGCAACAAATCTACATAAGTCTCAAGACCCCCAATCACAACTATACATGAACGATGGACTTGATCTACCACAATAGAATCACCCACCGGCATAGATATATAAACAGGATCACTCAAAGAATCACTAGGCATAACCAGATATGGTGCAAAATAAGAGGACATATACGAGTACGTAGACCCTGGATCAAATAACATTGAAGCATCTCTATCACAAACCAGAACCGTACCTGTAATAACTGCATCTGAAGCCTCAGCCTCGTGCCTGGCTGGAAGAGAATAACATCGGGGTTGGGGCCCACCACCCTAGACTACATCTTTGCGACGACCTGCAGCTGGCTGGCCTCCACCTCTAGCGGTCTGAGGTCCACCTCTAAATCCTCTACCTCCACCTCTAGCACCTCTACCCCTACCTCTAGCTGGCTGAGCAGTCTGTGGAACACCTGGTGCCTGAACCATAGCGCGGGAACCCTGCTGCTGCGACTGAGTACCCACTAACCTTGGACAAGTCCTCCTGATATGACCATACTTACCACACTCAAAACATCCACCTGAGTGTTGTGGATGAGGAAACTAAGACTGACCCTGGCGACCCGAATGACCACCCCGAAAACTCTAGAGCGGCGGTGCACTATAGGACTGCTGATCAGAATACTGCATCTGCGGACCACGGCTACCTGAAGCACCGTGAGAAACCTGAAGAGCTGACTGAAAGGGCCTAGGAGGATGGCCTCTACTATATAAATCTCTGCCTCCGACGAGGCACCATTGAATCTACCCGAATGACGGGGCCTCTTATTCGACCCATGACCACCTCCCTGCAACAGAACCATCTCCACTCTCCTGGCCACATTGGCCGCCTCTTGAAAAGTAATCTCACTCCCAGCCTCCCTAGCCATCTAAAGACGAATCGGCTGAATAAGACCATCAATAAACCTCCTCACCCTCTCTCTCATGGTATTAAGTATGATAAGGGCATGGCGAGCTAAGTCGATGAATCTGGTCTCATACTGGGTAACCGTCATGGAACCCTGTTAAAGACACTCAAACTGCCTCCGATAGGCCTCTCTTTGAGTAATGGGGAGAAACTTCTCCAGAAACAACACTGTAAACCGCTCCCAAGTCAAAGATGGTGATCCAGCTGGTCTAGCCAAGCAATAATCTCTCCACCAAGTCTTGGCAGATCCAGATAAGCGAAATGTAGAAAAATCGACCTCATTGGTCTCAACAATACCCATGTTCCTGAGAACCTCATGGCAGCTATCTAGGTAATCCTGGGGATCCTCAGCAGATGCACCGCTGAAAGTAGAAGTAAAGAGCTTGGTGAACCTATCCAGCCTCCACAAAGCATCGGCAGACATAGCCGCTCCATCGCCGGTCTGAGCTACCACACCCGGCTAAACTGCTCCAACTGGCTGAACCACTGGAGTCTGAATCTGGGGAGCTACCTACTTTGGAGTACGAGTAGCAGGAGTCTAGGCCCCTCCACCAGCCTGAGAGACGGCTGGTTCCACAGGAAGCAAGCCTGCTCGGGTGACACTCTCCATGAGACCCACTAATCAGACTAGAGCATCCTAAAGGACTAGGGTAGCAATAAACCCCTTTGAGACCTGAGCTGGGCCCACCGGAACTGCTGGGGCCGGAACCTCCTTATCAAAATCAACCTGAGGCTCCGCCACTGGGGCTGCTGCTCGAAGCTGAACTCTACCCCTACCTCGGCCTCTAGCACGGCCTTGGCCTAGCCCTCTGCCCCTCGTAGGAGTTGCTGCTGGGGGTTCGAGCTGCTGAGAAGTAGATGAGAAAGTGCGTGTTCTCACCATCTGCAAAAAAACAGAGTAGAAATTCAATTAGCATTGAGAAACAAAACCGCACGACGGGAAAGAACAAATGTGAAGTTTTCCTAACTCTATATCCTCTAGGGGATAAATACAGACGTCTCCGTACCGATCCCTCAGACTCTATTGAGCTTGTCCGTGAATTGTGAGACCTATGTAACCTAGAGCTCTGATACCAACTTGTCACGACCCGGATTTCCCACCCTATTAGTCGTGATGGCGCCTACTCGTAGAAGCTAGGCAAGCCAGGAAAATTTAGAAATCTTTAACTACTTTATTTTAAGCCTTTTAACAACTTGCATTTAACAGGTGATAAACATTTAAATGATAGCGGAAGATGAAATTAAATGGAAGACTTAGATGAATATATTATCAAAATCGATACGAAAAGCCAACATATGTCTCTACCCAGAAACCGGTGTCACAACATTCACGGACTGTCTATGACTACTATATACAAATGTATGAAGGAACAGTCTGTTTCGAATACAAGTGATAACAGAACATGATAATAGATAGAAGAGGCGCCAGGCCTGCGGACGCCTGCAGGACTACTTCGGAATCTCTGTGGACTGAAGGCTGGCTCCCAAGCTACTGATTCAATGTTGTTCCGGTATTTGCACAGAGTGCAGAATGTAGCATCAGCACAACCGACCCCATATGCTGGTAAGTGTCTGGCCTAACCCCGGCGAGGTAGTGACGAGGCTAGGACCGGACTCTAGATAAACCTGTGCAGTTACATAATATATGGCGGAAAATAAATAGGAATAAGCAGTTTAAATGGGAGGGGTACATGCTTCGGGGAACATATCAAATCCAACAGCAACTTAATAAGATATGAAAGGACAATTCAATATCTACAACAATACAATAACAATACTGTTGCGGCGTGCAACCCGATCCCTTATCATTTAATATTGTTGCGGCATAAAACCCGATCCACATATATAAATGTTGCGACGTGCAACCTGATCCAATATAATATCTGTTACGGCGTAAAACCCGACCCAATATAATATCTGATTCGACGTGCAACCCGATCCATAAATATATACAATAATGTTGCGGCGCGCAACCCGATCCATATATAATAAAAGTGTTGCGGTGCGCAACCCGTCCCAAATATACAACCAATAGTGATCATAATAGCAGTCCCGACAAGGGAATTCAAAAGTACAAGTATATACGTCCCGACAAGGGAGAATCAGCTATAACCAGTCTTAACTCAACTCCTACTCATCTCAATTATCACCATTTCTCAATCATAAGTATCTTCCACGAAAATAAACTTAGGTTTTTACTCATTATCAAGAATTCGCCCACTATAGCATTCCTAGTATCATTTAAGAACACAACAAGTATCAATTTAGGACTCACGGTCATGCTCGACACCAACGTATAGATACTCGTCACCATGCCTATACGTCATACTCATCAAGAAGAAATTAGCAAATAGGACTCAACTCCTAATCCCTCAAGCTAAGGTTAGACCGAACACTTACCTCGATGCCTCGAACACAACTCAAGTTTCAATTATAGCTTTACCCCTTGATTCCACCGCCAATTCACTCGTATCTAGCCACAAGTTACTCAATTACATCAATAAATGCTAACTGAATCAATTTGAATGCATGAAAATGTGTTTTATAAAGTTTTACCCAAAAAGTCAAAATCGCCCCCGGGCCCACGTGGTCAAAACCCGAGGTTCGAACCAAAACCCGATTACACATTCCCTCACGAACTCAAATATATAATTTGTATTGAAATCGGACCTCAAATCGAGGTCCAAATCCCCAATTTTTTAAAAACCTAGGTTGTACCCAAAACACCCAATTTCCCCCATGAAAATCATTGATTTGAAGTAGAAACCATGTTAAAAGATGTTAATGATTGAAGAAAACTAGTTAAAAATGACTTACAATTGATTTGGAGAAGAAAGGTTGTTTGAAAAATCGCCTCTTATGTTTTTGGGGTTTTGAAAAATGAAAAATAACTGAAAATCTCGTCTAAATATACTGCTCTCGGATGCCCTGTGCGGACCGTACAAAATTGACCGCGGCCGCACAGGCCTCCCTGTGTTTTACAGTGATAGGTCTTAGTATTTTGGATATAACTTTCTCTACATATATCCAAATTGTGATTTCTTTACTTTTCTGGAAAATAGACACAAAGGTCTACAACTTTCATTTTTGAATCATCTCAAAATTCCTTATGGACAAAAAGATATAGGCTTCCGAAGTCGGACCAGTGAAGTGTTCTTCACCGCGGACCGCACCAAAACTAGTGCGGCCGCACAGGCCTCTCCGCGGCAGCAGTCCATATCGTGCGGACCGCACTGGCCAATTCAGAGGTCTTCCACCTCTCTGAACCTGCAACAACTCAGTTTTTAAGCCTAAGACACCCCAGAACCTACCCGAAACTCACCTGAGCCCTCGGAACTCCAAACCAAGCGCACACAAAACCTCAAAAACATCCTACAGACTTATTCGTGTAATCAAATCATCAAAATAACATCATGAACATCAAATTAAATCTCGAGATCAATGAAATATTCTCAAAACTTCTTTAAACATCAATTTTACAATTTAAGTCCGAATCACGTCATATGACATCCGTTTTTCACCAAATTCCACAGAAGTGTCTTAAATCATATATAAGACATGTACCGGGCACCGGAACCAAAATACGGGCCCGATACCACCATGTTCTAAGCAAATTTCATTTTAAATTTCTTTAAACAATTTCAGAAAATAATTTTCTTTAAAAAAAATTCGTTTCTCGGGCTTGGGACCTCGGAATCTGACTCCGGGCATACGCCCAAGTCCCATATTTTCCTACGGACCCTCCGGAACCGTCAAATCATGGGTTCGGGTCCGTTTACCCAAAACGTTGACCGAAGTCAAATTAACTCATTTTATAACCAAATTACTATCATTTTTACAGATTTTCATATTTAAGCTTTCCGGCTATGCGTCCGTACTGCGCACTCAAATCGAGATGACTCTAAATGAGGTTTTCAAGGTCTCGGAAATACAGAATTTAATTTAAAGCAAGTGACACAAATATATACGATAGAAGGCCATTAGGTATTAAAGTATTTAAGTATTCTTCTTGGTAGTAAGTATTGGTATCATTTTATGCTGAGTCAAATATATTCATGTATGTTAGCTAAAATATCTTTTTAGTTCTATCATGTGATTTACACAAATTGCGTTTTAATCTAATGATAAATATATTTCTTTTATTAAATGCACTGCCATTGCCATTGGAATTGATAATCAAGTGTTCAGGAAACCCCAAATCATTTTTTATTGGATGATCTTCTTCGTTTCCGACACGAAACAAGAAGATACTGAATACTGGAGTTGTTCTTACTTTATATTTCTTGTTAGTGGAATCTTTTTCATTTGAGGCCAGAAGTATAACTTTGGCAAGCTAGCAATTACAGTCTCTGCTTTTGTCGATTTTGGAACTACTGGTAGTATTTGACGGAAATCACATCCCAAAATATTAATTTTTCACCAAATGTTTCGTTAATATCCAATATATCTCTAGAACTCCGGGTAATTATTTCGATCCTTTGACACTTAGCCATAAGTGCTT
This sequence comes from Nicotiana tabacum, assembly GCF_000715075.1. Taxonomy (NCBI): domain Eukaryota; kingdom Viridiplantae; phylum Streptophyta; class Magnoliopsida; order Solanales; family Solanaceae; genus Nicotiana; species Nicotiana tabacum. Next base: position 22,648,335 of record NC_134099.1, on the reverse strand, counting down.
CATCCCATATTATCAGTTTTGCTTTCCTTATAAATTTAGCATCATTGCTCTGCTTTGATATATTTATGATGGTTATTTAAGTTGTTTGAAGAAGTATATCAAATCTAAAGTGGGTGGTCTCACAATAAAATCGTTGTTGGTACACCACTTACTATTATTGCTAATAGTGTCATGCATCTTAATATGATATTTGCAAGTATGGATAACATAGAAATATTAATTCGATTTCGTCAGAGGCATCTACAAAGAATAATCTCGTTATACCAGAGTCGACTCTATATAATATAGTCTTGAAAGCTTGTTCTTGATTAGGATTTAGCTTTGATTGTGCTTCCTTAGACACTTGTATAGCATTTTGTTTCTTAATAATATACTAACCTTTTTACTTTGTGTTCTAACGCTCTTTTTAAGGAATAAATTTGTATACCGTAAGATTTTTTTAAAAACTTGAATAAGAATTTTACTCATATGATGAATTTAAAAAATAATTGAAGATTCTCTTGCTAAATACTTAATTAAAAGATTTAATTATTTGGTTTTAACATAAAAAATAATTTATTTTATGTTGATTCAGATCTTAATATTAGTTCATCTCTTGTTTTGAATATTTAATCTTAATTATAATTTTATCCATCATAAATTTTATTTTTAAAGAGTAAAAGTTTGATATGACATTTCACTTTTAGATCGTTATGTTTGTAGAATCATTAGTGGTACTGACTCATTATAATATATTGAATATTTTCTTAGTTATTGTTTGATAATTAGGAATTTTTTCAATATTACACAAAAAATTGATAAAAAAATATTATTTGAGTAGGAAAATAGTTCAAATATAATATAAAAATATATTAACATGGGGGTATCTTTTTCTCAATTCCAACCCTTTATGCAGTCCATTTAATATATTTTTTTTGTATTGAACATTATGGAGTGGTAATGTATTGCCAATACGGCGAATTCTTATGAAATTAATTTTATTAAACCTTCCTACATATTTTTAATAATAATCTAATAGACAAAATTTATTAATTTTAAAATTTTAAATATTAAAAATTAGCATAGAAGTATTGTAGTCCAAAAAATAGGTTATTACAGTTATGTCTTCTTCCGCTTAATATTTTAGGGCTATTTTGGTATATTAATATTGTATTTAATATACTTTATCCCTTTTCCAAATGAATTTGAATAATATAATACACTCTCAAATAAATTAGTAATAGGACATTATAATACGTTTTCAAATTAAATTAGTAATATAAATTTTTAAGAAGTTTATCCTAAAAGTAATAGGATTACATGACTAAAGATATTTACTTGTTCAATTTTATATGAACTAGACATCCCGAAAATAATTATACTAATAGGATTCGTAAAGGTAATCATGTAGGATTCCTAACATGTAGTATTATGTCCTAAAACTAATAGGATTATAAGGCTAATATTTAGAATTCCGGTTATGTCCTTTTATTATGAGTTATTATAACTAATATTATAAGGTTATTTTTGTAAACCAACATTGTATTCAATTAGAACTCACGGTATTATATATATAAAAGAGTAATCTAATTAAGAAATAATACATACTCAAATTAGAACTCACGGTATTACTATTCAAGCTGCATTAATTTCACCATTTGAATTTTCTTGATTATTTTGAATGCTAAGTAAATATTTCAAGGTGCAATTGCTCAATCAGTTATCTTTAATTCAAGAACTTAATGAGAAAAGTCTATAAAAGAAAGAGTAGAGTTGATATTCCTATACAAATATTTGTTTCTATATATCGAGGTCCACCTCTAATGTAACACATGTTTTTTCTTATGTTAAAAGAAGATATCTCATCTTATTTAATACTATTAACAAGCGAATTATCGAGGAATAAAAATGCAAACTTTTTGGTTATTCATAAGTTGATGAGGTTTAAATAAATTAGGGACTTTTTTTCAGAAATTTAACACGCCCGGAAATTACCAAAATGTGTTGCATATGAATTATTGTCCTACCAATAACTCTTAAGGGCGGGAGTGAATGCACCATTAGGGGATGGGGCACGAAGGCTAAAAGAAAAAGTAAGGTGCGAAGGGCACTCCTTAAACCGCATTATAGTTGAAGATGGAGGTGAGGGAAGACAGAGGAATAGCATGATTAGTAACCTCTTGCAGCATTCTTCTTGTATTAGTATGAAATAAGACTAGAAAAAGAGAATTCTTTTGGTTAAGATAAAGATTAATGGATAGAAAGATTCATGGGTCGAAGCGAAAGGAGCTCAGCTCAGGGGCCTGTGTGCCTTGTTTCCAAGATCCGGTGGATAGCTTTCATATTTCCTCGGGATTTCATTCAGATGGAGGGGCAGTCTTAATTCATCAACTGAAGATGAAAGTAAGAGAGGCTATTCTTAAGATTCTTTGATCCCGAAAGCCCCAACACTCGGCCTATTATTTTACTAAAAAAATATATATAGCGTAAATTTCAAATTAGAATACGAGGAAAAAACAACACACAAACACAGAAAAAACAAGTTGATGAAATATTGGTACCATTTTATTTCTTTTTCCCTGATGTTTAACTCCAACAAAATAAGTTTAACATCAGATAGTTAACTCAGAAACACAATAATTTTTATTGAATAAAGATACATATGAAATTTCTATCTTTAAAGATATTATTTAAATTAACATGAATGATCTTTACAAAATAATTGGAGTAATACAATTAAGAATATTATTTTTGAAATTAAGTGTTGGGCCCATGCTTAGCATGGGCCATCCCTCATCCAGTGGGTAAATAAGTCAGGACAACCAAAATTTTCTGTTGGAGCTACAGTAAAGTTCCTTTTTAGCCAATGATAACGTAATTACAGTAAAATCATCCTGGGATTCCTATAAAATCATCCCTCAACTAGTCTCTTTTTAAATTTATTTATTTATTAAAAAGTAAAAATTCCTAGAAGACCTTAGTTCATTTAACTACTATTGGTGTAAACACTCGGTGCAGGTATTTACCGTTATTTTGCACCTCTCTGATGTTTTTTGTGTGCACGGTTGGAACTAGACTTCCCCGCTTGCGGTAGCAATGGTCCAATTTTTCTGCTCTAAACTTTAATTTGCAGACGGTAGAGAACTTGTCTTGGGCACCTGCGATAGTGGAATCTTCATATAATATATACTAGACGCTCAGCTCTCGAATCAGTTATGTGCGAGCTAGGAGCATGTCCTGTTCCGCCCGCAGAACTTCAGCATCTTTTGACCATTCGGTTGAGTTTTGATTGCCTTTTCATCCTTTTCAGCTTCAATGCTACTAAAAACATAAAACACCGTTTTATATATACCAAATAGCACTAAATATACTCAAGAATCAAACAACCATACGAAGAATGTACATCTGAAACATGACATATATTTTCAGTATCAGCATACCAGCTATTGTTATATGTGGCCGTGGAGGTGCATCTATTTTATGGTGTTCTATAAAACTAGAATCTACTACTTCAGCCGTACAAAGAACATTAGCGATTCATAGGAGAAGCTGAGAATGTCTTGTTGAGATCAATAATTGAACATATTCATTGTGCATGTAGCCTACCTAGCAAGAAAGAACCAACTGTATTGTATAAAGATGATATATATTGTATGCGTATATCAGCTGATGGTAGGATTCAACAAAGAAGACATGAGGAGATATATTTTTTTATCAAAAATTGATAGTATTCACAGTGAGATTTTTGTTCAACAGATTCGCTTAAGTAACTATCTTGTTGATTTTCTTATCAATGCACTTCCTATTGTACGTGCTGATCTACTCTGGATCTTCCCACTACAGGTATTAAGAACCTCGTGTATGAAATTGGAATGCGACGACTCATAAATCTTAATTGATGTCTTCACTAGGGAGAGTAAATATGCACATCTTTACCAAGGATTTTTTCCGCTGGATTTTTCCGAGTAATGATTTTAACGAGACAATATTCCATCGCATATTCTATAAAGAATTAGGTATTCTTTTTCATCCACCATGATATTTTTCTTGAAATGCTTTAATGGGGCATATTCTTTAATGCATAGACATCTATAGAGGGATATTATGAATACAATTATTTGTGAATGTTCATTTGCATTATTAACTCCACACCTCTTCATGCTAACTATACCCCTTCCTACTCCACTCTGATGTCTATAACCCCCACTAGTACTGCCTAATAGTGCCTACAATACTCATAATCGCCATTACTCACAACTATATAAATGTTGGCGACATCCTTTGGCGTTCAGCAATGTATGACTATTATTAGATGCATTCGGTTAATCTTGTGAATACTAGAAAAGGAAAAGAAATGTCTCAATCTAAATTGCTCCGACACCGCACCCGTGTCAACACGACACTAGTATGTGTGTGAATATGGGATCCGTACCGGATCTAGTAAAACAATTTTGGATACTTTGACTTCGACGGACGGAAAAATTCAAGACGAGATACAATGATTCTCAAAATCAGAACCAAAACTAAGATAAATTTGAAGAAAATAACACATCTTATTGTTACGACCTCTGCAATATGAATAGAAAAAGGAAAGACAATGAGCCCACCTAAAGGACAAATGAGAAGAATTGTCCTTGAACAACTTGCTTGATGAGAACTCAATAGAGTTCTGGGAAAAACAGAGATGAAGAAGAGACGGGAGAAGAGAGAAATTCTATATTCAAAATCATCTGATGATCTTACAAAATGAGAGAATATCGACTATATAGGAAGAGGTGAGAAAGTTAGTTTTAACTAACTTTTGGATTCCCTCTTCTACTTATTCCTACGCACGTGCTATCACGTGAAATGTAACTAATCTAACAACCAACAGCTAATACAACTGAATTAAGCTAACAACTAACAACTATTACAACTGAAGTGAGCTGAATTGGGAAAAGCTTCTTTAGGATCATAACAAATACTCCCCTCTTCAAATAATCCTTGTCCTCAAGGATTGAAATGAGGGAATCGTTGTTTGAGGTCGTGGAATTCTTCCCATGTGATGTCCTCAGTTGTTGCGTTAAATCACTTGACTAAAACTTGGGAGATAGCTCTCCCATGCCTCTGAATCATCCGTCGATCAAGTATGGCCTCAGGTTCTAGCAGAACATGACCAGCTTCTGATAGTACTACAGGCAAAGTGATTGTGGCTGAGTGAGACCCTATCTTCTTTTTCAACTATGAAATGTGGAATATAGGATGGATCTTGGTACCAGCAGGGAGGTCCAAGGTGTATGCTACTGATCCCACTCTAGCAAGAATCTTGAAAGGCCCAAACTATTTGGATGAGAGCTTCTGAAAACCATGTTGCTTAAGAGAGAGTTGTTTGTAGGGCTGTAGTTTGACATAGACCCAATCTCCAATGGCATATATCCTGTCAGTCCTTCGTTTATCAGCTTGTACCTTCATTCTATTTTGAGCTTTCTCCAACTGAAACTTCAATAACCTCAGAGTGGCTTCTCTAGCTTGGAGACTTCTGTCGACCACATCCAGCTGGGAATCAAAACTCATGTAAGGAAGTAAGGGAGGTGGCTTCTGACCATAAACTGCCTCATATGGTGTCATGTTTGTGCTGGAATGATAAGTGGTGTTGTACCACCACTCAGCCAAAGGTAAATAGTGAGGCCAAGCTTTGGGCTTCTCAAATGTCATGCATCTAAGGTAGCATTCCAAACATCTGTTAACAGCCTCAGTTTGACCATCTATTTGAGGATGGTAAGCAGTAGAAGTTAGCACTGATACCTTCTGCAATCTGAATAACTCTTTCCAAAACTTTCTTGTAAAGACAACATCTCTATCAGATACTATGGATTTGGGTATTCCATGTAATCTGAACACCTGATCCATGGACAACTGAGCTACATCCAAGGCAGTACAAAGGTGTTTAAGGGCCATGAAATGAGTAGCTTTGTTCAACCTATCAACCACTACAAAGATCACTTTCTTTCCAGCAGCTTTAGGAAGGCCTTTAATAAAATCCATTGAGATGTCTTGTCATACCTTATCAGGTATAGGAAGAGGTTGAAGTAGGCCAGTGTAGGCTGCATTCTCACTTTTGTATTTTTGACATACATCACAGGCTCTTACATGAGCATAAACATCCTGCTTCATCTTCTTCCAATAAAAGTCTTGTTTAAGCCTTTTTAAGGTGGCTGTGATGCCAGAGTGGCCACCCACAGGACTATCATGGTAAAAGGAGATAAGCTGAGTTCTGACTGTGGCATCAGCTCCTACCATCAGTTTGATCTTCCTGCTCAGGACCCCATTGTGGAATCTGTAATAAGGTTTGCTGACATGCTCATCCTGTATGGATTGGATAAGATGTTGAAGTGCAGGGTCTTGCCTCCATGTTGCTTTAATTGTGTCTAAAAGATCTGAGTTGACACTAGAGATGTTGTAAAGCTGAATGAACTCTTCTTTTCTGGATAAAGCATCAGCAACAATGTTCTCCTTCCCCTTCTTGTAGGCTATAAAATAATCACAGCCATGTAGTTTGACCAACCATTTTTGTTGACTGGGAGTGGTAATCCTTTGCTCCAGCAAGTATTTAAGACTATGGTGGTCAGTCTTGATGATGAAGGGTCTCCCAAGTATATAAGGTCTCCATTTTTGCACAGCAGAAACCAATGCCAACAGCTCCCTTTCATAGACAGACAATGCTTTATTCTTGTCTGATAACCCTTTGCTAAAGAAAGCAATTGGTCTGTTGTCTTGTGCCAAAACAGCTCCAATTCCTCCACCAGAAGCATCAGTTTCCACTGTGAATTCCTTTGAAAAATCTGGAAGAGCTAAAATATGAGCTGAAGTAATAGCTAGTTTCAAATTTTGGAATGCAGCAGTTGCTGCAGGATTCCACTGGAAGTTCCCCTTTTTGAGCAGATCATTGAGGGGCCTTGCAATGATGTCATATCCCTTGATAAACCTCCTATAGTAGCCTGTCAATCCTAGGAATCCTCTTAGCCCTTTTATGGTAGTGGGTAGTGTAAGCACGCGATTTTTGCCTCACAGGAACTACTCCAAAAGAAATCAAAAAATAAAATAGTATTTCTTTGTACTCAATTTGGAGAATTTTCGTGGCATTTTGTTAATTATTCGTGTTGTCTGTGCATGTTCATCTTTGTTTTAATTAAAGAAAAATACAAAAATAGGTTGCATTGACATTTAGGATTTAATTCTGTATTTAGGAGTAGTTAAGTGTGTTCTACAAAAATGAAAAATTCACAAAAAATAATGTACTTCGCGTTTTAATATTTAATGTCAAAATCGTGTGATTTTCTTTTATTCAATTTTGTGTGATATTTGTTTTTAAGAGTTAATTAGCATTTTTAGTTAATTTTGGTTTTACAATTTAAATTAGGATTTTTAGGTTTTTAATTTTGAAGATTAGTTTAAAAAGAAAAGAAAACAAAAATGAAAATAAAAGAGAAATCGGACTGGGCCATATTAATTTTGACCAAATCCAGCCCAAATTTTGTGTCTAACCCGGTCCAACTGATCAGCCCACTCAGACGTCCCAAACGACGTCGTTTATGTCACTTTCAATCAGTGCCGTTGGGTTAAATCAATCCAACGACTGAGATCATCTCTCCCTTACCCATTCCCCAACCCGACCCGTTTACCGGAGATGGATCTGGTCTCAGGAGTGCCTAAATGGCGTCGTTCCACTTAAATGATCAATCCAGGCCGTTGATCTCATCAGATCAAACGGCCAAGATTCGTTTCCCCCTCTGGTATATAAATCTAATCCCTTACCCAGCCCCCAAGCCAAACCCCTCCCCTTCGTCTCCAAGAACCAGAGACCAAACGACCCCCTGAAACCCTAGCCGCCCTCATGCCCCTTCACCTGAAACCCGGTGGCAACAACGCCGCCGGCTACCCAAATAACACCCCTGAACCTTCTAGCCACCCTCTCTACGAATCCATGTTCCGTTTACTTTGAATCTCAACGAAACTCTTCGAATCTTCAATCGAAGATCGTCCAAAAAACCTCACCTTCTCCGATTAACCCCAAACTTACACCACTAAGCCACCTGACCTCCCTTGTTCCCAAATCACCCCTACTTTTGTTCAAATCCCATTAGAACAAGTCGAATCTTAAATCGACTAACAAACCCTAAAAAGACCAAGACTGGAACCTGTCCAAAATTAGGAGAGTTTTGAGATTGTTAATCGACCTTAGTCGAGTGTTCTCAGTCGAGAACACTCGATTAAGGTCCATTTTTGGCCTCAGAAGTTCAAGTCGGAATTACGAAGGTCAATGAGAACGGAGTTCATTTGGTTTCTGATTTTGAGGTATTTTTCCTCTTTTCCTTTTTCTTTTTTGATTGTTGTTTGTTGTTTGCCTAATTAGGTTTCATTGCTATGTTTGTCAATTACTACTTCCCCCCTCTTTCGGACCTTTTTCTGGTCCAAATTTTCATCACTGTATTAATTGGATTTTATAGTTAATTGGATTTAGTTGAAATCGCTCGAACCCCTGTCTGTTTGGTTTCACTCTGGATTAGTTTCTTCTTTATATTGTTGAGTATTTCAAGTTAGGCAAGTTCAGCGAGTGATTGTATAAAACTGTGATCGTTTGATATTACTATTGGTTCAAATTGTCTTATTATGTTATGTTTGATTCTTTCCTCTCCGTTGCCAATCAGTTTGTTGCATATGAATTCGTGATATTACAATGTTTCATTTATTTTTGTCTAGGTTTGGTTTAGAATTGTGAATGTAGTCAGTTATTCCCATATACATGTGCATCTTAGCAGTTTAATATCAGTTTGCTATTTGATCTAATCTGTGTAGTTTGAGTTGCTGTTTGATTTTGATTAAGGAAATTGGTTATAGCTGATGAGGTACAGAGGATTGGACTAGGACAGTAAATCACAGTAATTTCAGGGGTAATTTGGGATTCAAAATTTGGATAAATGGTTTGGTTTAAGTGTTCTGTCCAGTAAGTACTAATGTAACATTAAACTAATGCATTTGTTTAGTGCTAATGGGAAACAAAACATAATGGTATGGGGAGGCTTAAAAGGGATTGATTAAAATATGTTGGCCATACATGCTTGAACATTAAATAAGGAAAAGACAAGGGATAATGGAAAAAAAAACATACTCTAGTGGAGTTGTAAAGAAGATCATGGGCAGAATTAGTTTCTTAATTCTTCCTGAGTGCTCTTGAGAGCTGGCAAGGTCAGTGTTTGGGTATAAGTGGAGGGACTTAGGACAGAGTTAAGGGGGATTGAAAAAGCAATCTGAAAAGAGAGAGTAAAAGATAGAGGAAGAGAAACAGACAAGAAATTCTAAAAAAAAATATTATTGTTCCATTGAGGAAGTTTTCTGATTCTAGTTCATCTAGGATTAAAATAGCTTAAGTTTTCTTGGTATTGTTCAGTAACTGAAGCTTGAAAGGTCCAAGAATATGATTTCAAGTTGAATCTGGTTTGTTCGACTAAGTTGATTGGTTATTTGCTTGGGTTTATTGATTGCTGGGTTGATTCTTGGATTCTCTGGTGTCATTTGTTTTCTGAAAATTCTCCTATTGTCGTTATTGAACTCTGCTAGATTGGTCATTTGCTGTTGTTGTTGCTGTTTGACTGACCCCCTCATTTTTTTGATTTATACTTCAACTTCCAGGTACACTGTTCTCTCTCATAATTTGAAGTTCCACTCAATGTATGCGAACAACTTTGAAATCAAAAATGAGGGGGAATCGCTAATTACTACGCGAATTTGTCTTTGTATTTCATTAACTAGTTCGAAATTGCTTGGTAATTAAATTGGACAGACTTTGGATTGTATAACTTGGACTGTTTTAAAGTTAATTTGGAATGCTAGGAGGCCAGGGATCTGAATAGGGCTGTTCATTCAGTAGCCTAGTATAGTTTATTTGATGATTAGTCAAGCTTTCAATGTTAAGTAAGAGTGTAAGTATAGAAATTGATCTCAGATATTTCTTGGTATGAAGTTATTGTTATTGCTTAGCTTATTTGTGAAGGAATGGTTTAAGATTGGTACTGAGCTGTGTAAGGAGTCAACTGTGGCTGATTTTCGCATTACTTGTTCTTTTCTCTAAAAATATATATATATATATATATATATATATATATATATATATATATATATATATATATATATATATATATATATATATATATATATATATATATATATATATATATATATATATATATATATATATATATATATATATATATATTTTAGTTGAATAAAATCCTTTGAAATAATTTGAGGAGTTCCATGCCAAATAAAATCTCAAAACGCATGGTTCTCACTTAATTAATTTTAATACTTAGAAATTGGGATGTGCCCTTCAGCGAATTTTCATGGCATCCCGCAAAGTTAACAACGCATTAGTTGCTTTAGGCGCGTCTTTTAATAAGATTACCTTCCTAAACTTGGGTGCGCATTTATGTGACCCAAATCCAAAATCTCAACAATGTTAAAATATGTCGAAGACCACGGGTGCATTTATGTGACGTGGTTCGAGACGTATTTTAATAACGTTGCAATCTTCTTAAAAATGAATAAAAGCGGTTAAAGTCAAAATTTGCACATAGGTTTAAAGTGTTTAAAATCAGACAAATAGACCGAATATGACAGTTGAAGGACCGTGCTAAAACCATGGAACTCAGGAATGCCTAACACCTTCTCCCGGGTTAACAGGATTCCTTATCCGGATTTCTGGTTCGCGGACTGTAATACAGAGTCATTTCTTTTCCTCAATTCGGGATTCAACCGGTGACTTGGGACACCATAAATCTCCCAAGTGGCGACTCTGAATTAAATAAACCAATCCTGTTTCGATTGTCCTTTAAATGGAAAAACTCCTTTACGCCCTGCGGGCGCAGGTAAAAAGGAGGTGTGACAGCTCTGGCGACTCTGCTGGGGATCGAACCCAGAATCTCTGGTTCAGGGTTCCAGAATTCAAGCTTAGAATAATTGTTATAATTGGCTTTATTTATTATCTGATTTTATTACCTGTTTGGGCCTAATATGCTAAATGTTGCTTTTACCGCTTTGATATTATTTTAACTGTATATATAAACTGCTACGTAACCCCTCTTTTCTATCTCCTGAGGAGTGCACGCTGGTCGTGACTTCTTTCTGTTAGTGTCATATCCCAAAATAGAACGAGGATTCGGAGGAGTTGCAAAACCGGATGATCTTTTGGTTACCGGTACACAGCTCCCATCCTCGGCTCGAGTTGTCCGCTCGGGTAAGCCAGGTCTAGAACAATACACAGGCATTAAACCTAGTATAACAAAACCTCATGACGGATCCCTAGTAGGAACGTTTATGTGCATCATATGCATTTTTTGACTTAGGGGACTCAACACAGGGGTTGGGTCCGTCTAGGACAAGCAACCTGAAATGAAATGACCATCCTGCTGCATCCTATTTGTTTTACGCATTTATTTGCTTCAAATTTGCATGCTGACCGGCTTCTAAAAATACGGGAATATCGGAAAAAGTGGGAAAAAAAGAAAAAGATAAATAGCAGTGTAGAGAGATAATTACCTATTTTTAGAAAAAAACTAGTACCCAAATAGCATCGAAACTCTGCCAAAATTTTGAGAAAATGAAAAAAAATGTTTTTAGTGTGATTTACTTGAAAAAAAACAAAAGAAAGAAGTCTTGTTTTCCAAATTAGTTTATTTTCTTTGCCCGAACTACGCCAGTTTGATTCTTACAGGGTGTGAGATACGTAGGCAACCCTCATCGGGTCCAACTTCCTTTTCGCAAAAATAGCCAAAAGAACAAAATTTTACTTTTATTGGAAAAATAGTTAGAGTGATGCCATTCATGTCAGAAATAGCCGAATGTCCTTAAAAAGGGCACCGGAAGGCCGTTTTTGCAAGAACAGCCACCTGTGGTCATTTTTTTTGCAAGGCTTTCACCAGTGAGCCAACACAGCCTTAAAATCTTCGTTATCGAAGTGCTGAAAGGCTGTATTTGCGAAATCGGGTTTTTATTTTATTTTTGAAAAAATGTGTGTTAATTTTATTTTGAGTCAAATAAGTCTTAAATTTTAAACACCCCAATAAACATGCAGAATGAGCACGAGTCAGAATTTGCCGGTAACAGTTATGAACAAAATCCTTTTGGAGTTGCGTATGTGGTGGGAAGATCTGGGCAAGTCAGAGCAGGATAAAGTCAATCTACATTTGGGGGGTCTCACCGGGTTATTAAAGATCAGACCTAGAGGAGACATCATAAAGACTTTGGTTACGTTCTGGGACCCGGCCCATAACGTCTTTCACTTCTCGGATTTTGAACTCACCCCGACCTTGGAAGAGATAGCAGGTTATATGAAAAGTACTGCAGGTTTGAGGCGTAAGTATCTGATCGCTCCAAGGGCCGTTAACTCTCACAAATTCATGGATTTGCTAAAGATAAGCAAGGGAATCCCATATTCCGAGTTGGAAGGGGGTTTTTCCACTCCGCGTTTTATATACCAGAAGTACGGGCATGTAGGAGGGTTCAATGATCCAGAAAGCGGGGTTTGCAGTAAAGGGAACCGAACAAAATGGGACGAGCATAGGCGTTTCGCTTTCATGGTAGCATTCTTAGGCCTTGTGGTGTTTCCCCGAAAAGACGGGAATATCGATTTGCGGGTGGCTGGAGTCGTCAAGGTCCTGGTTACCAACGCCAAGAGCACTCTCGCCCCTATGATAGTGGCTGAGATATACCGAGCTCTCACAGCTTGTAAAGTTGGGGCAGACTTCTTTGAGGGATGCAATTTGCTATTACAAATGTGGATGATCGAGCACTTGTGCCACCACCCTCAGTATATGAGTTATGGATCCGCAGAGAAAAGCTGCATTGAAGAATTCAACACAAGTGTTTCAAGGTTCAAGTTACCGGAAGGGTTTGGAGAATGGATAGCCCGCCTTCGTGCCATCACTACGGGACAAATAGAATGGACACTAGGTTGGCTTCCTATTCAAGAAATTATGTATATACCTGCCACAGGTTCTTACTTCCTCCTAATGGGTCTTCGAGGTATTCAGCCTTACGCTCCCTACCGAGTGATGAGACAATTAGGAAGGTGTCAGGTGATGTATCCAGATGAAGATCTCAGTATCCACGCGTTTGAGATTAGTTCCGACGGCCAATTTCACGAAGAAACAGTTTGTTCTGTTTGGAACGAGTGCCAGTATTTGACGGCAAGCACCCGAGTGCGGAACCTATCTAAAGGCGAGGTCTCACCCGCCTACCTTGCCTGGTATAGAAAGAAAAACGCTGCAAGGGCCGAATCAGAAAGATCGCCCAAAAAACCACACATTCAGGAATCCGTCGAGGCATCGCAAGAACCTTGGGCTTGGTTGGCCAAAGAAAACGAGTACAGGGCCACAATAGGAAAGCTGGAAAAGCAAGTCAAAGACCTTAAATTCGAGAATGGCTTACAAGCAGCGACGGATGAGGGTGAAAGGAAAAGGCTAGCCAAAGAAAATGAGGCCCTCCGAGCTCAAATTCAGAAACTGAAAGTAGCGGCAGAAAATCCAATCCGAAGTAATAGAGATGAAAAGCTCGTAGCTAACCTAAGGCAGAAAGTGAGTAACTATAGTTTCTATTTGAACAAAGCAGAAAGTGAACTGGCCGGGGCTAAAAAACAATTGGCTAAAAATGTAGACGAACGGGTATGCCTGGTTAAGCAGTTGAGAGAAAGGTACGACGATGAGGTCGCGGGGTTGAAGAAAAGGGTTATCGCCACGAGAAACAAAATGATCAAGCAGGCAAAAGACTTCAAGGTTGAAAGGGAACACTGTTACACGACATTGGCGCAGTTAGAAATAGACTTAGAACAACTTCAGGAACAAAACTATGTAGTCAGGAAAACTTTGGAGGCCAGGGCCCAGCAAATTGGGTGTTTGTTACAAGAAAAGGGCGTCATAAGAGAGAGAATTAGAAACATCGCTGACTACATCGTTATGAAGTGCCACATTTGTGAGGATATGACTCGCACTACATTCTTTGCAGCGGTGATGACCTTTGTTAAACAAATAATGAACAATTTGGACCGACTTCAAAGGGATCTTGCACATAGACCCGTGGCGAGACCGAATGATGTCCCACAGACACCAGGAGCATTGATGTACTCATGATTTTCCGTTTGAATTTGTATTTCCTTTTTTGTCAGAGTCTGTGAGCCATGTTAGGTTTGTATTTTCTTTCTGTTTTGAGTCTGTATTTCGTTAGAGTATGATAGCTTAATTTCGGAGTCTGTTTGTCGTCTTTGCATCAGAATCTGTTAGTCTTTTGAAATTTGTTGATATTGAGTCTTTGTAATCGAAACATCTATTTTTATAAAAGCTAAAAAACCCAAAAATGTTTTATTTACTTGCACGCTTATCTGACAGAACTACGCATGGTCTGATTCATGCGGGGACGTGATACGTAGGCAATCTCTATAGGATTCGACCACCACTAAAAAAGAAAAAGGGGAAAATGAAAAATAAATAAAGAAGGATAGAATAAAGGAAGCTTAAAAGAAGGGGCACAATTATGAGAGGCCGGAATGACGCACGCAACCGAAGCAAATGCATGATAGAAATGGTTAATTGCCTAGGTGCATTGCATCCCAACGTGTAATTACATATGTGTTAAACTCTAAAAACTAACAAGTTTGTTGTTTTCCGGAGAATTCAAGCAGTTAGTTTATTTAGAAGATACTGGCACATTATCATTATCAAACCAGATCGAAGGGACCAATACCAGAAATCATGTCTATCCCGGATGTCGACACTAGTGTTTAGGTAGAGGAGTTGGACGTCAATAAAATGAAAGAGGAGATGCTCAAGCTTAAGCAACAGATGGCCGAAATGTACCAGGCCTGGTCCAAAGGGCAATCCCCGCCATCTTACCCAGCCAACCTGGCTTTTACCCCACCATTAGCTCAGTCTCAAGATCATCCAGCCACCGATCCAGGTTTTCCCATTTATCAACACTACCATGGCACTACTTTTCATACGCCACAAGCTCCACCACCAAAATCAATTCCATACCCTCCTCCGCCAATCACCCCTGTCTTTGTGGCATCTCCACCAGCTGCACTCTATAAATCCCCGAGTGAACATGTGTTCCAAGAGCAGGACAACTAGTATTATCCCCCGGAGCTTACCTTCAAAGCGCCTGAAGCCTATCCACATGATCCCCATTCTGACCTACCGGGAAAAGCAGAAAAACTGGCCAGAAATCCTGAATAGAAAGAGATGTTCAGAAAAATGAAAAGCATAGAACAATCCTTCAGGGATATGAGAGGGTTAGGAGGTCAGGTGAGTGTAGCTTACAAAGACCTGTGTTTGTTCCCAAATGTACAACTACCGGCAAGGTTCAAAATGCCCAAATTCGACTTGTAAAACGGACACGGTGATCTGATGGCTCATCTGAGAGGTTTTTGTAGCAAGATGAGGGGAGCAGGCAGAAGAGATGAATTACTGATGGCGTATTTCAGCCAAAGTTTAAGTGGATCGGCATTAGAATGGTACACCAGACAAAATTATAGCAGGTGGTACACATGGGACGATTTGGCCCAAGCATTCGCTTGTCACTTTCAATATAATCTTGAGATCATTCCGGACCGACTGTCCCTGGCCAAACTGGAAAAGAAGCACAGTGAAAGCTTTAGAGAATATGGTTTTCGGTGGAGGGAGCAAGAAGCAAGGGTAGATCCCCCAATGAAAGAGCGAGATGGTTGATTACTTTTTGCAGGCTTTGGAGCCGACCTACTTTGGTCATCTGGTGTCCGCAATTGGCAAATCTTTTAATGAGGTCGTAAAATTGGGAGACATGGTCGAGGAGGGGCTTAAGTCCAACAAGATCATGAGTTATTCAGCGATCAAGTCAACCACCCAGGCCATTCAAAGCGGCACTGGGAGTGTGCTTGGGAAAAAGAAGAAAGAAGATGTCACGACTGTTGAGTCCGGAGCCTGGTTCGGATCTAGAGGCCCGTCACCCTACTATTGCCAATCACGACCCTACCACCCAAATTACCCCCACACTTCATATAGCCCTCCACAGCACTACTACCCACCGCCAGATCCCCATTTTTCCATCCATCATGCACAAGCCTATACCCAAACCCCGGCACACGCACAATGGTGTGCGCCGGCTCCACAAAATCCATACCAAGCTCCACAAAATACATATCCACCCCAAGGGCCTACAGAAATCCCCCCCCCCGGGACAGGTTTCCGACCAAACCAAGCCCTCAAGAATGAGAGATCATAGAAGCAAAAGACTTTCACTCCACTAGGGGAATCATATACTAGTCTTTCCACATTGAGGCAGTTGGGCATGTTGAATCCAATTGAGCCTAAAATGCCAAATCCTCCCCCTAGAAATCTTGACCACTCGGTGAGTTGTGAGTACTGTTCAGGGGTCTCTGAGCATGATACAGAGAAGTGCTGGAAACTAAAAACAGTTGTGCAAGAGCTTATTGATACTCATCGAATCGAGGTTCAAGCCCCAGAAGCACCAAATATCAATCAGAATCCACTGCCAACTCACCATGAGACACACATGATTGAGTTGATACACAAAGAGGGGGAGCCCAGGAAGCCCCCACAGACGGTAATGATGATCCGTTCCAGCAAAACCAGCTCAAAGGGAAAAGTAACCAGTGGGAAATTAGTGGTCCAGTTGAGAGGGGTAGATGATAAGCCAACTGTGGTAGCCGAGAGAGGGTCGTCAAGCATTGTTGCAGTGAAACCAGAGAAAGCTAAAGTGGTAGTGCCAGGGGTTGCAAGTAAACCTGTTGTGGTCGTGAAGGGTGCTCGCACAGAGCCTGTTATTATAAAACCAGTAACTCAGCTTCCAGTAATCAACAGCAAGGATGTTCCTTGGAATTATGAACGGTGACGGTGATTTACAAGGGGAAAAAAGTCAAAGAAGAAGTTTGTGAAGCGCAAGGTTTGACTCGCTCAGGAAGGTGTTTTACTCCCGAGGAGTTAAGAAGAGCTAAAGATAATTCAACGCCGGTAAAGAAAGCTGTAACTAAAGAAGAGGCAGAGAAATTTTTGAGGAAAATGAAAGTGCATGACTATTCTGTTGTAGAACAGTTTGAGGAAAACGCCCGCTGAAATCTCATTACTCTCGTTGCTAATCCATTCAGATGAGCACCGCCAATCCCTAATGAAAATCTTGAATGAGGCCCATGTTCCCGACAAGATCTCGGTAAACCATCTGGAAAAGATAGCCAACAAGATTTTTGAAGTAAACAGAGTCACTTTTTCCGATGATGAATTGTCGGTAGAGGGTACTGAGCATAACAAAGCCCTTTACCTGACAGTGAAATGCGAGGATGTCGTGGTTACCCGGGTATTGGTTGACAATGGCTCAAGTGCAAATATCTGTCCTCTCTCCACTCTAATCAAGCTGAAAGTAGAAAATGAGAGGATCCATAAGAACAGTATCTGTGTGCGGGGATTTGACGGCAGAGGCAAAGACTCAGTCGGGGACATAATATTGGAGCTGACCATAGGTCCAATAGAATTCACAATGGAATTCCAAGTGTTGGATATAGCTGTTTCCTACAATTTGCTATTAGGGCAACCGTGGATTCACGCCGCTAAAGCAGTACCATCAACACTCTATCAGATGGTCAAGTTTGAATGGGACAGATAGGAAATAGTGGTGCACGGCGAAGATAATTTGTGCGCTCACAACAACACCATTGTGCCATTCATTGAAGTGGAAGATGACAAGGGATCATGGGTCTACCAAGTTTCTGATGCAATGTCAGTCGAGAAAGTTCCAGAAGGGAAGTGTATCCCGAATTCGAAGATAAACGCCGCATCAGTCATGGTAGCGTATGAAATGTTGAAGAATGGTTTTGTACCAAGAAAGGGTTTGGGATCAGCATTGCAAGGCATCATACAGCCCGTGTCTCTTCCTGAAAACTTGGGAACATTTGGTCTGGGATTCAAGCCCACAGCCGCAGACATAAAAAGAGCCAAAAAATTGAAACAGAGGACATGGGTCCTTCCAAAGCCGGTCCCACGTCTTTCCAGATCATTTGTCAAGTCCGGTACAAGGAGTCGCCCAGTGACAACAATTCCTAGTTCTGTGATTAATCCTGACAAGGAGTTGATTGAAAGATTTGAGAAGTTGTTCGACAGTGTGAACATGGTGGAGATTGGAGAAGGTTCTAGCAACGCAGAAGTGCAATTTGTTGGGCCAAAAACAAAGCTTAATAATTGGAAGGCTACTCCTCTCCCTACTCGGAAGGAGTCTTGGTAGTTTGCTTTGATTTTCCTTTAAGTTTGAACGGATTATTCCAGGGTTGTAATCCAGATTTCATTTTTTCAGTCTGTTTGAGTGTGCAAACTTTGTTATCTTTTATCTATCAATGAAATACAATTTCCCTTTATTCATCATTCCTGATGGTTTTCCTTTTGTTTTGTTTTCTTTTCTATACAGTTCTTTTTACGCTGGTTCTAATGACATGGCGTGCATAAGGAATCCTTAACCCAGTCTTAAAAATCAATCTGATTCTAAAATGTTAGTTCAAGGAGTAGATTGTGATTACGAATCAGAATATGATAATAAGGATGAAGCCTTCGAAGAGATTAGTAAGGAGTTAATTCACTTCGAAGAAAAACCCAAACCCAATTTGAATGACACAGAAACCGTCAATTTAGGGGACACAGACAATGTCCGAGAGACTAAAATAAGTGTCCACCTCGAGCCAAAAATCTGGGAGGAGTTAATCAAAGCACTCATCGAGTACAAAGATGTTTTTGTGTGGTCATATGATGACATGCCGGGTTTAAGCACTGATTTAGTGGTTCACAAACTACCCATTGATCTGGTGTTCCCTCCCGTCAAGCAAAAGTTGAGGAAATTCAAAACTGATATGAGTGTGAAGATCAAAGAAGAAGTCACCAAACAGTTGGATGCAAAGGTTATTAGGGTCACCCGATATCCTGTTTGGTTGGATAATGTCGTGCCCGTACCGAAGAAGGATGACAAGATCAAAGTATGCGTCGATTACCGCAATTTCAACAAAGCAAGTCCGAAGGATAACTTCCCGTTACCTAATATCCACATTTTGATCGATAATTGTGTCAAGCGTGAGATTGGATCTTTTGTGGATTGCTATGCTGGGTATCATCAAATTCTAATGGATGAAGAAGATGGAGAAAAGACGGCGTTCATCACGCCATGGGGAACTTATTGCTACCGGGTAATGCCATTTGGTTTGAAGAATGCTGGGCAACTTATATGAGGGTGATGACTACTGTATTTCATGATATGATACACAAGGAGATTGAGGTATACGTAGATGATGTGATCATAAAATCAAAGCATCAGGTCGACCACGTCGGGGATTTGAGGAAATTCTTCCAGAGGCTTCGCAGGTACAACCTCAAGCTTAACCCCGCCAAGTGTGCATTTGGTGTTCCATCCAGAAAACTGTTGGGATTCACAGTCAGCTGGCGAGGCATCGAGTTGGACCCGTCAAAGATCAAAGTCATACAAGAATTGCCACCTCCGAGGAATAAGACTGAAGTAATGAGTTTGTTAGGAAGGTTGAACTATATCAGCAGGTTTATCGCTCAGCTCACGACGACTTGCGAACCTATTTTCAAGTTGCTGAAGAAGGATGTTACGGTCAAGTGGACTAATGAGTGTCAGGAAGCATTCGACGAGATAAAGGGATACTTGTCTAACCTGCATGTGCTGGTACCACCAGAACCAGGGAAACCTTTGATTCTTTACTTGATTGTCCTGGAAAATTCATTTGGCTATGTACTGGGGCAGCATGACACCACCGGCAGAAAAGAACAGACCATTTACTATCTTAGCAAGAAGTTCACAGCTTATGAGGTCAAGTACACTCACTTGGAAAAAACATGTTGCGCCCTAACTTGGGTGGCACAGAAGTTGAAACATTATTTGTCATCCTACACTACTTACCTCATTTCACGCTTGGATCCATTGAAGTATATCTTTCAAAAGCCTATGCCGACAGGAAGACTTGCAAAATGGCAGATTTTGCTCACAGAGTTTGACATAATCTATGTTACTCGGACTGCGATGAAAGCCCAAGCATTGGCCGATCATTTGGCCGAGAACTCGGTCGATGAAGAGTATGAGCCACTGAGGACTTATTTTCCTGATGAAGAGGTGATGCATATTGATGAACTAGAACAGGCCAAAAAACCAGGTTGGAAACTTTTCTTTGATGGGGCTGCTAACATGAAAGGAGTGGGAATAGGAGACGTGCTTATTTCTGAAACAGGATATCACTATCCTGTTACAGCTCAACTTCATTTTTATTGTACCAACAATATGGCTGAATACGAAGCATGCATTTTGGGTTTAAGGCTAGCTGCAGATATGGATGTCCAAGAAGTCTTGGTCTTGGGAGACTCGGACATTTTGGTACATCAAATTCAAGGAGAATGGGAAACGCGAGATCTGAAGCTCATACCATACCGACAATGCTTGCATGATCTTTGTCAACAGTTTAGATCAGTGGAGTTCAGGCATATTCCAAGGGTCCATAATGAGGTCGCCGATGCTCTGGCTACCCTAGTGTCAATGCTGCACCATCCGGACAAAGCCTATGTCGATCCTTTGCATATTCAAGTACGAGATCAGCATGCTTACTACAACATGATTGAAGAAGAATTTGATGGCGAACCATGGTTCCATGATATCATGGAATACATCAGAATAGGGATATACCCAGTTCAAGCCACGGGGGATCAAAAGAGAACAATTCGACGGTTGGCAAACGGATTTTTCTTGAGTGGGGGAGTTTTATATAAAAGAACACCAGACCTGGGATTGTTAAGATGTATAGATGCTAGACAAGCTACGTCTGTTATGTTCGAAGTACATTCAGGAGTCTACGGACCACATATGAGCGGATATGTGTTGGCAAAGAAAATTCTCTGAGCAGGTTATTATTGGCTCACCATGGAGCGAGATTGTATTAGTTTTGTGCACAAATATCATCAGTGCCAGATACACGGAGATTTGATTCGTTCTCCAACATCGGAATTACATACAATGTCAGCGCCATGGCCCTTCATCGCTTGGGGCATGGATATCATTGGACCAATTGAGCCAGCAGCATCCAACGGGCATAGGTTCATTCTGGTAGCCATTGATTATTTCACCAAATGGGTTGAGGCCAAAATGTTCAAGTCTATGACCAAGAAAGCAGTGGTCGATTTTGTTCACTCACATATCATCTGTCGATTTGGAATCCCGAAGGTGATCATCATAGATAACAGTGCTAATCTTAACATCAATTTGATAAAAGAGGTATGTCAACAGTTTAAGATTACACACCGCCATTCTACCCCATATCGTCCCAAGGCGAATGGAGCAGTTGAGGCAGCCAACAAAAACATAAAGAAAATACTTCGGAAAATGGTGGAAGGTTCTAGGCAATGGCACGAAAAATTACCATTCGCGTTGCTGGGTTATCGCACTACTGTCCGTACTTCGGTAGGTGCAACTCCTTATTTGTTGGTATATGGAACTGAAGCAGTAATACCGGCAGAAGTTGAAATCTCGTCCCTTCGGATTGTTGCTGAGGGTGAGATTGATGATGATGAGTGGGTCAAAACCTGTTTGGAGCAGTTGAACTTGATTGATGAAAAGAGATTGGCAGCTGTGTGCCATGGCCATTTATATCAAAAGAGAATTCCAAGAGCATACAACAAAAAGGTGCGTCCCCGAAAATTTGAAGTGGGCCGACAAGTGCTGAAACGCACCCTTCCACATCAGGTTGAAGCAAAAGGCAAGTTCGCCCCAAATTGGCAAGGACCATTCATTGTAACCAGAGTATTGTCCAATGGTGCTTTATGTTTAACAGATATCGAAGGAAATGCATAGACATGGCTATCAATTCTGAAGCAGTAAAAAGATATTATGTATGATTTCTTTGGTATAATTGTTGATTGTTTGTATTTGGCATTATTTCGAAGATTGAAATGACGAAGGCAATTTGTTCTACTATCTAAACACTTTACCCTTTGTTCCCCTTTTTTGAGCCTTATTTATTTCTTTCATACCCCTCTTTTGGAATCAATAACGAAAAAGAGAGAAAAAGAAAGAAAAGAAAAAGAAAAAAAAGAAGTGAAAAAATATAACAACAAGGAAATTCAGGTGTGAACTACGTTTGAATTGATCCCTGTTAAGGGTGCGTAGGCAGCTTTACGGTTCGGTCATAGTAAAATAAAAGTCAAAAGATTCCCAAGCAAGAAACTGGGGCAGAGGTTGTTTTGTAATAAGAAATATGATTCCAAAAGTTGTAATCTTAAACCCATGTCAAATTATTTTGAGCCTTTGATACCCTTTCTTTCTAATCTCATCCAAAAGCCCACATTACGGTCCAAAGAAAGACCTTCTGATCAGTTTTCGAGAGATGACGAGTCGAGCAAACAGAGGTGAATCATATCAGGGTAATACTCCGGCCCAAGCAGGGAAATTAATGAAAATGAGAGAGTCTTATCAGTGAAAACCTTCACAGGCACCATAAGGCGACATAAGTTGAGAGAAATAAAATGAGAGAGTCTTATCGGTGAAAACCTTCACAGGCACCATAAGGCGACGGGAGTTGAGAGAAATGAGAGAGTCTTATTAGTGAAAACCCCTCGAAGGGCACTATAAGGCGACAAGGAATTAAAAGGAGCAAACGAGATAAGCTTGATGGAAAGGATCCGTCGAGACGTCATGCAGAATAAAGATGTTGTTTCGGCAAAAGAAGATGGCTTGCGGGACCTTTTGAATGTAAGGAAGGGACATCAAAAAGATTGATTGGTGTAAATAGACTAGGTTGATTAGTCCAAAAATGCACGACATGACCATTGTGATCGGTTATACCATTCAGATAAGTTATTTTCTCTTCAAACAATTGCTCAGAAAGATTTTTCTTGTTCTGTCTTTCGAAGTCATCATTTTCCATTTCTTTTTGGTCAGTAGTAGTTTGTTTTTAATAAGGATTTTCAGAGCTAACTACCAGTTGCCAATATGGTGCAAGGTAAATGGGGATAAGACATGTGAGGATAATGGGATAGGATGGGAAAGACGTCGTTGTAAGACCAAATGATGAATTGGTCTAAGATTTCGAGACAGTATGGAGCAAAGGTGGAAAACAACGGTGGAGAAGTTGGTGAATACAGAATCATCAAGAAGGTCGGAAGTTATTAGCCAAGTTTCAAGATGGTCGAACAACGCAGAGCATGGAAAAGAGCGAAAGGGAAAACCGTCCCCAGCAGGAGCATCCCCACGTTTTAAACTAACAAATTCTCTTTGATTTTAAGCAGGGACAGGAAATGTTATTGATGACAGAAAGACATGACACAAGAAAGATTGTCAAACTGGGGCAGAAAATTTTCTTTCATTTTTTAAAACTTTCTGGAAGTCAGGTACCCACTTGGGGAAGAACGAAGATAACACAAATTTGGAGAAAAGTGGTATCCCCAACAGTCAGAAGAAGACAAAACAAGTTTTAAAGAAAGCAATTTCGGGAGGAAGATAACACAAGTCTTAAGAGAAGTAGTTCTAGAGGAAGGAAAACACCAGCTTTAAGGGAAGTAGTCTTTGAAGGAGGAAAATAACATATTTTGAATGAAACACCGGTGTTATCCCCAGCAGTTCTCAGAGGAATGAAATACCAGTTTTGAGGGAAGCAATTCTGAAAGAAGATAATTTAAGTTAGAAGGAAAATGGTTCAAGAGGCAGGAAGGAACAACGACAATAGAATGCATTTCTAAGAAGTTGTTGAAGTCAGGAGCCCGCCTGGAGAATGGAGGTGTTATATTTTTAAGGAGTAGTCGAAGTCAGGATCCCGCCTGGAGAATGGAGGTGTCATATTTTTAAGTTGCTGTTGAAATCAGGAGCCCACCTGGAGAATGGAGGTGTTATATTTTTAAGAAGTTGTTGAAGTCAAGAGCCCGCCTGGAGAATGGAGGTGTTATATTTTAAGGAGTAGTCGAAGTCAGGAGCACACCTGGAAAATGGAGGTGTTATATTTTCAAGTTGCTGTTGAAGTCAGGAGCCCACCTGGAGAATGGAGGTGTTATATTTTTAAGAAGTTGTTGAAGTCAAGAGCCCGCCTGGAGAATGGAGGTGTTATATTTTTAAGTTGTAGTTGAAGTCAGGAGCCCGCCTGGAGAATGGAGGTGTTATATTTTAAGAAGTAGTTGAAGTCAGGAGCCCGCCTGGAGAATGGAGGTGTTATATTTTTAAGAAGTTGTTGAAGTCAGGAGCCCGCCTGGAGAATGGAGGTGTTATATTTTTAAGTTGTAGTTGAAGTCAGGAGCCCGCCTGGAGAATGGAGGTGTTATATTTTAAGAAGTAGTTGAACTTAGGAGCCCGCCTGGAGAATGGAGGTGTTATATTTTTAAGGAGTAGTTGAAGTCAGGAGCCCGCCTGGAGAATGGAGGTGTTATATTTTCAAGTTGTAGTCGAAGTCAGGAGCCCGCCTGGAGAATGGAGGTGTCATATTTTTAAGTTGTTGTTGAAGTCAGGAGCCCGCCTGGAGAATGGAGGTGTTATATTTTTAAGAAGTAGATGAAGTCAGGAGCCCGCCTGGAGAATGGAGGTGTTATATTTTTAAGAAGTTGTTAAGTCAGGAGCCCGCCTGGAGAATGGAGGTGTTATATTTTAAGGTTTATTGAAGTCAGGAGCCCACCTGGAGAATGGAGGTATTATCTTGTTAAGTCATAGCAGAAGTCAGGAGCCCGCCCGAAGAGCGGAGGGTTGCAACAAAGATCCCCAGCATAAATTAAAGTTCAGAAGTCGGAAGGAAGGCAACACTAGTCAGAAGAAGGCAGTTCAAGCTTCGAAGGAAAAATAATTCTAAGCTCACAAGAAGGAAATAAGCAGTTCAAACTCGACAATCAAGAGAAGACTATGAGTCAAGACAGAAAGAAAGAAACGTCAGAGGAAACACCAGTCAGCAATACATCAAAGCAACAAGAGACACAAGAGCAAGACTGAAGACCTAGATAAGATTTTGTAATTCATAGACTATAGTTTAGTCTAGCTTCTTGTTTTCTTTTAGCATGGTATAATAAGGAGGTCAGTAAGTAGCGGCAGCAGCAACAACAACAGTAACAGTAAAACCACAGCTCCCTGGCAGTCCCAGCTACCAAAACTTCCCGAACTACATTGACCTGATTCCCTTTTAGCTAGGGATATGTAGGAAAACCTTCGAAGCAGAGGTTCGGTCAAATATTTCAAGAAAATGCTTCACACGGAGTGTTCAAACAGGCAAAAATCGCTCGTATCCGCTCACTTTATCTTTGCACGAAAACTCTTTGTGTTTTCGGACAAAGAGGGGTAGCTGTGAGCACGTGATTTTTGCCTCACAGGAATTACTCCAAAAGAAATCAAAAAATAAAATAGTTTTTCTTTGTACGCAATTTGGAGAATTTTCGTGGCATTTTGTTAATTATTCGTGTTGTTTGTGCATGTTCATCTTTGTTTTAATTAAAGAAAAATACAAAAATAGGTTGCATTGACATTTAGGATTTAATTCTGTAATTAGGAGTAGTTAAGTGTGTTCTACAAAAATGAAAAATTCACAAAAAATAATGTACTTCGCGTTTTAATATTTAATGTCAAAATCGTGTGATTTTCTTTTATTCAATTTTGTGTGATATTTGTTTTTAAGAGTTAATTAGCATTTTTAGTTAATTTTTGTTTTAGAATTTAAATTAGGATTTTTAGGATTTTAATTTTGAAGATTAGTTTAAAAAGAAAAGAAAACAAAAATGAAAATAGAAGAGAAATCGGACTGGGCCATATTAATTTTGACCAAATCCAGCCCAAATTTTGTGACTAACCCGGTCCAACTGATCAGCCCACTCAGACGTCCCAAACGACGTCGTTTATGTCACTTTCAATCAGTGCCGTTGGGTTAAATCAATCCAACGACAGAGATCATCTCTCCCTTACCCATTCCCCAACCCGACCCGTTTACTGGAGATGAATCTGGTCTCAGGAGTGCCTAAACGGCGCCGTTCCACTTAAATGATCAATCCAGGCCATTGATCTTATCAGATCAAATGGCTAGGATTCTTTTTCCCTTTCTGGTATATAAATCTAATCCCTTACCCAGTCCCCCCCAAGCCAAACCCCTCCCTTTCGTCTCCAAGAACCAGAGACCAAACGACCCCCTGAAACCCTAGCCGCCCTCATGCCCCTTCACCTGAAACTCGGTGGCAACAACGCCGCCGGCCACCCAAATAACACCCCTAAACCTTCTAGCCACCCTCTTCACGAATCCATGTTCCGTTTACTTAGAATCGCAACAGAACTCTTTGAATCTTCAATCGAAGATCGTCCAAAAAACCTCACCTTCTCCGATTAACCCCAAACTTACACCACTAAGCCACCTAACCTCCATTGTTCCCAAATCACCCCTACTTTTGTTCGAATCCCATTAGAACTAGTCGAATCTTAAATCGACTAACAAACCTTAAAAAGACCAAGACTGGAACCTGTCCAAAATAGGAGAGTTTTGAGGTTGTTAATCGACCTTAGTCGAGTGTTCTCAGTCGAGAACACTCAATTAAGGTCCATTTTTGGCCTCAGAAGTTCAAGTCAGAATTACGAAGGTCAATGAGAACGGAGTTCATTTGGTTTCTGATTTTGAGGTATTTCTCCTCTTTTCCTTTTTCTTTTTTGATTGTTGTTTGTTGTTTGCCTAATGAGGTTTCATTGCTATGTTTGTCAATTACTTCTTCCCCCCTCTTTCGGACCTTTTTCTGGTCCAAATTTTAATCACTGTATTAATTGGATTTAGTTGAAATCGCTCGAACCCCTGTCTGTTTTGTTTCACTCTGGATTAGTTTCTTCTTTACATTGTTGAGTATTTCGAGTTAGGCAAGTTCAGTGAGTGATTGTATAAAACTGTGATCGTTTGATATTACTGTTGGTTCAAATTGTCTTATTATGTTATGTTTGATTCTTTCCTCTCTGTTGCCAATCAGTTTGTTGCATATGAATTCGTGATATTACAATGTTTCATTCATTTTTGTCTAGGTTTGGTTTAGAATTGTGAATGTAGTCAGTTATTCCCATATACATGTGCATCTTAGCAGTTTAATATCAGTTTGCTATTTGATCTAATCTGTGTAGTTTGAGTTGCTGTTTGATTTTGATTAAGGAAATTGGTTATAGCTGATGAGGTACAGAGGATTGGACTAGGACAGTAAATCACAGTAATTTCAGGGGTAATTTGGGATTCAAAATTTGGATAAATGGTTTGGTTTAAGTGTTCTGTCCAGTAAGTACTAATGTAACATTAAACTAATGCATTTGTTTAGTGCTAATGGGGAACAAAACATAATGGTATGGGGAGGCTTAAAAGGGATTGATTAAAATATGTTGGCCATACATGCTTGAACATTAAATAAGGAAAAGACAAGGAATAATGGGAAAAAAAACATACTCTAGTGGAGTTGTAAAGAAGATCATGGGCAGAATTAGTTTCTTAATTCTTCCTGAGTGCTCTTGAGAGCTGGCAAGGTCAGTGTTTGGGTATAAGTGGAGGGACTTAGGACAGAGTTAAGGGGGATTGAAAAAGCAATCTGAAAAGAGAGAGTAAAAGATAGAGGAAGAGAAACAGACAAGAAATTCTAAAAAAAATATTATTGTTCCATTGAGGAAGTTTTCTGATTCTAGTTCATCTAGGATTAAAATAGCTTAAGTTTTCTTGGTATTGTTCAGTAACTGAAGCTTGAAAGGTCAAAGAATATGATTTCAAGTTGAATCTGGTTTGTTCGACTGAGTTGATTGGTTATTTGCTTGGGTTTATTGATTGCTGGGTTGATTCTTGGATTCTCTGGTGTCATTTGTTTTCTGATAATTCTCCTATTGTCATTATTGAACCCTGTTGGATTGGTCATTTGCTGTTGTTGTTGTTGTTTGACTGACCCCCTCATTTTTTTGGTTTATACTTCAACTTCTAGGTACATTGTTCTCTCTTATAATTTGAAGTTCCACTCAATGTATGCGAACAACTTTGAAATCAAAAATGAGGGGGAATCGCTAATTACTACGCGAATTTGTCTCTTTATTTCATTAACTAGTTCGAAATTGCTTGGTAATTAAATTGGACAGACTTTGGATTGTATAACTTGGACTGTTTTAAAGTTAATTTGGAATGCTAGGAGGCCAGGGATCTGAATAGGGCTGTCGTTCATTCAGTAGCCTAGTATAGTTTATTTGTTGATTAGTCTAGCTTTCAATGTTAAGTAAGAGTGTAAGCATAGAAATTGATCTCAGATATTTCTTGGTATGAAGTTATTGTTATTGCTTAGCTTATTTGTGAAGGAATGGTTTAAGATTGGTACTGAGCTGTGTAAGGAGTCAACTGTGGCTGATTTTCGCATTACTTGTTCTTTTCTCTAAAAAAAAAAGAATATTAACTTATAAACACTGTATATATATATATATATATATATATATATATATATATATATTAACTTATAAACACTGTAGTTTGCTTTAGTTGAATAAAATCCTTTGAAATAATTTGAGGAGTGCCATGCCAAATAAAATCTCAAAACGCATGGTTCTCACTTAATTAATTTTAATCCTTAGAAATTGGGACGTGCCCTTCAGCGAATTTTCATGGCATCCCACAAAGTTAACAATGCATTAGTTGCTTTAGGCGCGTCTTTTAATAAGATTACCTTCCTAAACTCGGGTGCGCATTTATGTGACCCAAATCCAAAATCTCAACAATGTTAAAATATGTCGAAGACCACGGGTGCATTTGTGTGACGTGGTTCGAGACGTGTTTTAATAACGTTGCAATCTTCTTAAAAATAAATAAAAGCGGTTAAAGTCAAAATTTGCACATAGGTTTAAAGTGTTTAAAATCAGACAAATAGGCCGAATATGACAGTTAAGCGACCGTGCTAAAACCACGGAACTCAGAAATGCCTAACACCTTCTCCCGGGTTAACAAAATTCCTTATTCGGATTTCTGGTTCGCGGACTGTAATACAGAGTCATTTCTTTTCCTCGATTCGGGATTCAACTGGTGACTTGGGACACCATAAATCTCCCAAGTGGCGACTCTGAATTAAATAAACCAATCCTGTTTTGATTGTCCTTTAAATGGAAAAACTCCTTTACGCCCTGCGGGCGCAGGTAAAAAGGAGGGTGACAGGTAGTAGCCAATCCAACACACCCTGAACCTTTTGTTGATCCATAGCTACACCTTGCTCAAAAATGATGTGGCTTAAGTAGTTAATATGTGCGACCCCAAAAGCATATTTACTTTGTTTTATGTACAATGTATGGGATCTAAGGACCTTGAAAGCTTCCTCTAAATGCAACAAATAGTCATCCCAACTTTGACTATATATCAAGATGTCATAAAAAAACTAAGATGAATCTTCTGAGATAGTTATGAAAGATCTGGTTCATTAGGCTTTGAAAATTAGAAGGGGCATTTGTTAAACCAAAAGGCATAACCATAAATTCATAATGGCCATGATGAGTTCTAAATGTAGTCTTAGGAATGTCTGACTCAAACATCCTAATTTGATGATAACCTGACCTTAAATCCAGCTTAGAGAAGTATTTGGCACTATGAAGTTCATCCAACAATTCTTCGATCACAGGAATAGGGAACTTGTCTTTTACTGTGCAACTGTTTAACTCCCTGTAATCCACACACAATTGCCGTGATCCATCCTTCTTCTTTACCATCACAATAGGAGATGAGTAGGGTTGGTACTGTGCCTGATAACACCAGAAGCTAGCATTTCATTCACCATCTTTTCAATCTCATTTTTCTGAACATTAGGATATTTGTAAAGCCTGATGTTGATGGGGGAGACACCTTCTTTTAAGGTAATCTTGTGGTCAGGTAATCTAGAGGGAGGGAGTTGTGTTGGCTCCTCAAACAAATCACTGTACCTCTGCAATATATCTTGCAGATCCCAGTCCATGCTTGGTTCCTTTGGCAAGCCTTCCAATGTAAAAAGGTTGGCTTCCACCCCTTGCTGTTGGCTCTCAAGAAATAACCCCACAAATATCATGCACAATTCTGCAGGTTTGGCTAGTAGCTTGTCCATGCTGGCCTGTTGAATCATCTTAGTTGCAGGAGGTTGAATTCCCCTCAATGACACTTTATGTCCCATGATACTGAACTTCATTCTATGTTTCTTGAAATTCCACATAATGTCACCCAATGTGATTAACCACTGAATTTCCAAAACCATACTACAACCTCCTATTGGCAGCACTAACATATCAGAATCAAAAGAGACACCTTGCATTTTCCAAACCAACTTTTTATAGATATAGTTGCTTTGCACCTTTTTTCCATCAGCAACAGATACATCAAAAAGAGATATAGCTGTCAAGACACATCCTAACTTCTTGGCAGTGTTAAGATCCAAGAAATTGTGAGTGCTCCCAGTATCAATTAGAACCTGTACAGCCATGACTTTGACTGATACAGTTACCCTCATAGTTCTAAAGTCATGCAGTCCATTCATGGCATGGACTGATACATGAGGTAGAATGGACCCCTCAACATCAGTCTCCAACCCCTGGCCTATCATTGTTAACAGATCTGCTGGATCTAACATCACTTCTTCTTCCAGCTCTACTTCTTCTATTCCCTCCTCCACCTCCATAGAAAACAACTGAACTCTGTTCTTATATACATGCCCAAAGCTATACTTCTCATCACAATTGTAACATAGTCCTTTACTTCTTCTTTCCTCCATTTCAGCAGGAGTCAATTTCTTGGCATTTCTGTAGGTAGGTTTTATGGATGTGGTATGGATATTGGGAGGTCTACACGAAGGTTGTCTAAATTTGGAGGGCATTGGGGCAGAATGTTGAGGAAACTGAGAGTTAGAAAGGAATTTTGGGGTGTGTTTGGTTGAATAAGATGGGGTTGGGGTGGCCATGAAAACTTGCTTCTGCACTATCAAGGTTTGTTCCTGAATTTTAGCTAGACTAATTGCCTAAGCTAAATTTCTAGGTGCCAACATTTTAACAGGCAACCCAATTTCTGGTTTCAATCCCCTAACGAAACAACTAACAACATACTCCTCCGATAATTCTACTCTAGTGAGCAATTCATCAAACAGGCCAACATAGTCTTGTACCGAGCTTACCTGCTTCAAATCCTTAAAGTCGCCCATGGGATCATCAAATAGTTCAGATCCAAATCTGGCATACAGACAAGCTACATACTCACTCCAGCGAGGCCAGTCTCTAGCCACTCGATGCTTCAAGTAGGATTGGTGCCATTGTAGTGCCTTCCTTTCCAGTTTGCACGAAGCCAGTTTCACCTTAGAATCTTCATGAGTGCCATCTACAGCAAAGAACCGTTCACATTTATACAATCACTCCTTCAACCTTAGATCATCAAAAGCTGGAAACTCCATATGATAATTGCGAGTTGGCAATTGATAACCTCTAGGTCGAGGAACCACCATTTCTCGACCTTCATTCTCAACTGGACCTTCCTGATGATTAGTCAAATCGTTCGCCAACAATTTCCTGATTTCCTCCATGGCTTGAGCCACCTTATGATCCATAGAACTTCTCAATTCCGAAACAGAAGTCGTGACCGCATCCATCGAACCCTTAAGATTATCGACTTCTTTGCATAGCTCTTGCATACGAGTATGATGATATCCCATTTTCACAGTGTCACACCTCCTTTTTCACTACACCCCCAGAAGAGGAGTATAGAGGGAGTTTTTCCAATTAAAGGACAATCAAAACAGGATTTATTTGTTTAAAGATTCAGAGTCACCACTTGGGAGATTTATGGTGTCCCAAGTCACCGGTTGAATCCCGAATCGAGGAAAAACTTGACTCTGTCTAACAATCCGCGAATCAGAAATCCAGGTAAGGAATTC
The DNA here is from genome assembly GCF_000715075.1 of Nicotiana tabacum. NCBI lineage: Eukaryota > Viridiplantae > Streptophyta > Magnoliopsida > Solanales > Solanaceae > Nicotiana > Nicotiana tabacum. The sequence goes on along the minus strand of NC_134099.1, from coordinate 22,616,425 downwards.
TGTTAAACCGGGAGAAGGTGTTAGGCATTCCCGAGTTCCGTGGTTCTAGCACGGTCGCTCAACTGTTATATTCAGCTTAATTATTTGATTTTAAACAAGTTTTAAACCTATGTGCAAATTCTGAGTCTTTAACCGCTTCATTTAATTATTTAAAGAAGATTGCAACGTTATTAAAACACGTCTCGAAACACGTCACATAAATGCACCTGTGGTCCTTGACATACTTTAACATCGTTGAGATTTGGATTTGGGTCACATAAATGCGCACCTGAATTTAGGAAAGTGACTTTATTAAAATATCGCACCTAAAGCAACTATGCATTTTTAACTTTGCAAGGGCCATGGAAATTTACTAAATGGCACGCCTCGAATTCTAAATAATTTTAAAGACATAATTAAAGAGGGCCACGCGATTTGTCATTTTACTTGGTGCAGCGCGTCTCGATTCCATATTTAAGAGGATATTCAAACCATAGCTTGAAGGGCCATGAGTTATGAGTTATGTAATTATGACTCACCTCCAATCTATTTGATGGGCTTAATTAATTAACACTAAATGTAGTTAAAGGTTCCATTCAAACTAACTAGGAAGGCTTATGTGAGGGAAATTTAATTCATTACATAAAGGGTTTGGGCCAACCCAATTTGATACAAGAAAACACTTTCCGAACTGGGCCTCAAAGTGAGCCCAAATTTTGAGCCTTGCAGCTGTTGAGTCAAGAACCAATCATCGAATCCCTACCCCGTTTGAGGCTGTCAGTGAATTCAACATGAGCCAAGGAAGGGACTGGTACCTGTACAAGCAAGCTTGGGAGTCGTTTTAACTCATCATTAACCAGTTAGATAACACCCAATAATGATTCGATCATGGAAGCACTCGTGAGCTCCAATTCCAATTACTAACAATAGGCGATGGAATTTAACAACTTCAGTCTCATAACAGCACAGTTAATCATATTTCTCTTGTACAGAGGCTACCATATCTACTGATTTTAGTCATTCAATCATCTAATTAAGCGGGTTGCTGCTTAAAGTTATATGCAGAACTTCATTGTTGATTCAAATAAATGGACATGATGTTTAAGCTTTCAGGCAGATTCAAAACTAAATGTCATGATAAAGTCTATTTATACATCATTGGTTTTCAAGTTACCAAGCATTCGACCAAAATTGAACCTCATGTCTATTTCAAATCAGACTCACCCTCAAGGAGCATTGTCACTGACCAACACACAAACATGAATATATACAAACTAAAGTTTCCAAATAAAGACAAAATTAAGCTCCTACAATAAGAACAAATGGCCAACATCTTTCAAGTCTTCCAGATTTCCATATCACAAGGTTTTTACATTGAAAAGAGTTAAATAAGTACCTGAGATCACAAATAAGAGAGGGTAAGAAGATCAGCAACGCAATAGCAAAAGCAAGGGTCAGCAGCAAAGCAGATCAACAGAATCGACCATCAGCTCCAAAAATCGAATTTCAAACCTAGAAGTTGAAATAAACAACCAGAAACCAATTCGATCCAAACAATGGACTAGGAAAACTTCAACCCAAGCTAATTTTAATCCATTTCTAAGGTCGACTAGTCAGGATTTGTTGTATCATAAGGAAAACTTCAGAAATTAGCCAAAGAACTCAATGGAACAATACCTTTTCTGAATTTTTTCGTCTAGAATTTTCAGAAATTTTTGGCCCTTCCTAGTTTCTTGGGTCTGTATTTTAGCTCTTGAATCCCTTCCTTGAAAGGCAAGATAGAGATGCCTTTATAGGCAAGGCATTAGGGCAGGCATTAAGAGTTCATTTTTGCCCTTTGGTCCCTTTTTAATTTTCATTTTAGCTTAAACACCCCTAGTTTAAATTCTGTTTTTTCAAAGTATTCCCCTCCACCCTAGATTCCCTAAACCAATTACCTAATTAACCCCTTAACCCTTTGAAAATTACTTCAGAAATCCAAACGGGTCAAATTGACCCAAGGATATAGACCAAATTAAACGGGCTACATTTGCGAGATAGGTCAACAACAGACTAAAGCCTAATTCGTACATTAACATCCTTAAATTCTATGAGCTTCTGAGAGACAGAACCATCCAAGTACTGGAACAATTTTCAAAACTAAGACCCTAAACTAAATTACTACTAACTGACACAAATAGAGGGAATTAACTGAACTGCTAGACGATTAACTAATTAAGAAAGGATCCCAAACTAATCATGCATGAATAACAAAACTCCGGAACAACTAAACAAAACCCAAAAGAGGATACGAAGCAGGAACACAAAAGAAAAGATAAATAAATAAATAAAATGAACAAAGAAGATACCTAACACTAGCCAGGAGCCGATTCGACAAACTTTGAAGGGCTTTTCAAATTCCGGACCGGAATAGCCTTAATCGTGTGTTTTCATGTGAAAATACGCGAATAAAATCCATTATAGTCTACAATATTCAACACGCCCGTTGATTTAGACTTTGGGATTTTAGGGTTCTTCTCTTCAGATCAAGATTCGAGAAGTTCTGGGTTTATTCGAGGCAAACGGAGTGGGTATTTGGAATGAGGGGCTCTTGATGGTCATGCGGTGTTATTTTGGGAGTGGTAGGGGGTGGCGTCGCCGGTGGACGGTGGTGGAAATTGGGGCGGCTCCGTTAGGGTTAAGCTTGGGTTCTCTGAGAGGTGAGGGATTGAGAGACGATATCGGGGGGAACAGGGCTTTTGGACAATTAAATACTAAGGGACCTGGGCTTCAGGACCGTCCGATCAAAAAACCTCGATGGTCCTGATCCGATGCCCATGAAACAACGTCTTTTCACTTAGTTGGGGGATGGATTGGGTAGAGGTGGGTTTGGGCCGGGTATTGGGGCGATTCGTTTGGGCTGGGGACAAATAAATGGGTTTTAGCCCAGATTTTCCTTTTCATTATTTCCTTCTTCTTTTTTTTCCTTTTCATTTTTCTTTTAAAAATTCTTTTTCTTTTTCCAAAATTGGAATTAAAACCTTAATTAAACCCTAAACCAAATTATCCTGCCATATTAACATAATTAAACCAAATAATTGTTACTACAAATAATTAAAAACCAAATTAAAGGAAAAAAATACCAAAATTCAAAATTAAAAGTGCAAAATAAACTATTTTTATGATTCTTCCCATTTTTATAAAATAACTAATTTGTCAATTAATCCTAAAATGTAAAATTAAATCCTAAATGCAAATGCAACATATTTTTTGCAATTTTCATTTAATTAAATAAAATAAAAATGCACAGACAAATGCAAACAATTACCAGAAAATGCCACAAAAATCCCCAAAATTGCAAATACTAACAAAAATTATTTTTTTTGAATTTGTTGGAGTAATACATATAGGGCAAAAATCACGTGCTCACAGCTGTCCCTCTTTGCTCGGAAACACGAAGAGTTTTCGTGCAAAGGTAAAGTGAGCGGATACTAGCGATTTTTGCCAGTTTGAATACTCCCTAGGAAGCATTTTTGAAAGATTTGACCGCACCCTACTTTTGAGGTTGCCTACATATCCTTGGCTGAAAAGGAATCAGGTCAGTGTAGTTCAGGAATGTCTGGTAGCTGGGACTACCATGAAGCTGGGATTTCACGGCCGCTGCTGCTGCTACTGCTTGCTGAACCTCCTTATTACACCATGTCAAAATAAAACAAGAAGCTAGACTAGACTATGATCTATGGATTATAAAAGTGCTTTCTATATCTTCAAACTTGATCTTGTGCTTCTTGTTGCCTTGTTGTTCTCCATTCTTTCGGAGACATCCATTTGTTGCCACCGTGAATTGTAAACTGAGATGTTTTCCCCTTCTTCAGGTGGGTGCTTGACTGCTGAACTTGATATGTATTCCCATGCTATCTAGGCGGGCTCCTGACTTCAAAATGTGAATGTATTCCCACGCTACCCAGGCGGGCTCCTTACTGCTAACTTGAAATGTATTCCATGCTCTTCAGGCGGGCACCTGACTTCAAAATAAACAAAGCGAAGAATTTGAAAGCTGAAACTTAAATGGTACTCCCTTGTTCTACAGGCGGGCTCCTGAATGCTCCATTTGAAAGTATTCCCTGCTCTCCAGGCGGGCTCCTGACCTCGTCTTGAAATGTACTCCCTACTCTCCAGGCGAGCTCCTGACTTCAAAATAAACAAAGCAAAGAATTTGAAAGCTAAACTTGAATGGTACTCCCTTGTTCTCCAGGTGGGCTCCTGACTGCTACATTTGAAAGTATTCCCTGCTCTCCAGGCGGGCTCCTGACTGCTGAACTTGAATGTCTTCTCCCTGTTCTCCAAGCGGGTACCTGATTTCAACAAAATAGACAAAAACAAAGAAACTTTTCTGCCCCAGTTTGGTAACTAGGAACATATGTGAGTGTTAAACTGAATCATATTACCAAATATCACTGAAAATTTGAAAGCTAGGTCCCATTATGCATGGGGTCCTGACAACTCTTAACTAAATGACAATTTTAAATCTAAGTCATATCTTCTACAGGTGTGACTTCTGCTAAATCTTGCTATCTAAGAGAACCTTTAAACTACTCCCCATTATCCAGGAGGGTTCTAAAAATCAAAGGTCAAATTTTATCTTAAGGGTTACAACTTTCATGTCTGAATTATACTACCCTACAGTGGAGTTTACACTAGATGTTGTTATCTAATCGAAATCTTAAGCTAAGTCCCATTATTCAGGAGGGTCCTGGAAACTCCTAATTGCGTCCTATCTTAAACATGCAAACTTCTAAACCAACTTATATTCCTTTGGGATATATTTATGCTAAATTATGCTATTTCTGAACTTTAAACTAGGTCCCATTTTCCAGGAGGGTCCTAAAAATTAAAAATCAAACATGTTTGGTGACTGCCTTTCTTTATGGAGGGTTTCTCCGAAACAACCGAAATTTTCTGCCCCTATTTCAATCAAAGAAAATCTTGTCAGTTTAAAATGGTGATTAGCTGATGGCATTCTTGCAGAAGATCTTTCCGCTGCATTGTCTTGTTCTGACTGGCTTCCCCGAACTGGTCCTGAACCGCTTTGACTTTCTGACTGACTTTCAAACCCCATGACCTTTGACGAACCGAGTGTCCTATACCCATGCTGTTGTTTTGCCTCTGACCCCTTTATCCAAACCTTTGCGTCTCCTATGACATTACCAAACCGTTCCACCGATGAAACTTCCGGTGATTCCTTGTACCCCCCTCTTACATCATGTTATCCTTAGCATGCTCCGACCACGATATGCTTTGCAATTTTGGAAGTTGGTAGTGAGCTTTGACTCGCTTTGAACAAGACTGACATTGAAACATCTTAGACAAATAGACCCAAAAGAAAAATGAAATGCAATGACTTTGCGGGTTAATGATAAGAAGAATCCAAAACCAGATGACTGCTACCAAAGGAAAAAGAAAAAGAAACTTATCTGAGTGGAACAGCTGGTACCAATGATCATGACATGCATTTCGGATTAATCGACCCAATCTGTCCGACCAATCAACTTTCAGTTGTCGTGCTTCGTTGCCTCAGAACTTCCATGACTTGATTACTTTACCCAAACCTTGACCTTGTTCATACTGCGGTGCCTTGAAAGGTTTTCACCAGCAGACCTCTTTCATACGTTCATCTCTCAACTCACTTTCACCTTATAGTGTCCGTGAGGGTTTTCACCAATAAGACTCTCTCATTTTTATTTCTCTCAACTCTCGTCGCCTTACGGTGCCTGTGAAGGTTTTCACCAATAAGACTCTCTCAATTTTATTTTTCTTGCTTGAATCGGAGTGTTTCCCCTGACATGAATTACCTTTACCTGCTCGACTTGGCCTTTCTCGAAGACTGATCAGAAGGTCTTTCTTTGGACCGTAATGTGAGCTTTTGGACAGGGTTAGAAAGAAAGGGTATAAACAGGTTCAAAACAATTCAAATGGGTTAAAATTACAACTTTCGAAATCGAGTTTCTTACAACATCCACAACTTCTGCCCCAATTTCTTGCTTGGGGACTTTTGGATTTTTGTTTTGATGGGACCGAACCGTGAGGCTGCCTACGTATCCTTAAAAGGAATAAGGTCAAATGTAGTTCATGCCATAGAAATTACTTTGTTGTTGTGATTTTTATTTTCTCTCTTTATTTTCTTTCTCTCTTTTTTTCTTCTGTTGTTCTTCTTTTTTTTCTTTCCTCTTTTTTCTTTTTGCTTTTCTCTTTTCTTTTCTTTTCTTTCTCTTTTCATTTTTCTTCTTCTTTTCCTTTCTTGTTGATTCTTTCCTTTTCTTTTCACTTACTTATCCTCCGCACTTGCGTTTCTGAATTGTGTCGTTGATCCCAAAAGAGGGGTATGAAAGAAAATAAATAAGGCTCAAAAGAGATGACAAGGGATAAAGTGTTTAGATAGCAGAACAAAATGCCTTCGTCATTTCAATCTTCAAAATATGCCAAATACAAACAAGTATAATCAAAGAAAGAAATCATACATAGTATCTTTTGACTGCATCGAAATTGATAGCCATTTCTACACATTTGCCCTCTATATCTGTCAAATACAATGCGCCATTGGACAACACTCTAGTTACAACAAATGGCCCCTGCCATCTTGGGGCGAACTTTCCTTTTGCTTCAGCCTGATGAGGCAAGATACGTCTCAACACTAATTGACCCACTTCGAACTTCCATGGACGTACCATCTTGTTATATGCTCTTGCCATTCTCTGTTGGTACAATTGGCCGTGACACACTGCTGCCAATCTCTTTTCATCAATCAGACTTAATTGCTCCAAGCGGGTTTTTGACCCATTCAACGTCATCAATTTCTGCCTCAGCAACAATTCGAAAGGATGGGATTTCCATTTCTGCGGGTATTACTGCCTTTGTGCCATACACAAACAAATAAGGGGTGGCTCCTACTGAAGTATGGACAGTAGTACGATAGCCCAGCAATGCAAACGACAGCTTCTCGTGCCACTGCCTAGAACCTTCCACCATTTTTCGAAGTATCTTCTTTATATTCTTGTTGGCTGTCTCGACTGCTCCATTCGCCTTAGGGCGATATGGGGTGGAATTGCGATGTATAATCTTAAACTGCTGACATGTCTCCGTCATCAGATGACTGTTGAGATTAGCACCATTGTCCGTGATGATTACCTTCGGAATCCCAAACCGACAGATGATATTTGAATGCACAAAATCGACCACTGCTTTCTTGGTCACAGATTTGAAAGTTTTTGCTTCAACCCACTTGGTGAAATAATCGATGGCTACCAGAATAAATCTGTGTCCGTTTGATGCTGCTGGCTCGATTGGCCCAATGACATCCATGCCCCAAGCAACAAATGGCCATGGTGTAGAAATTGTATGTAATTCAAATGGTGAAGAATGAATCAAATCTCCATGCACTTGGCACTGATGACATTTGCGCACAAAACTGATGCAATCCCGTTCCATAGTGAGCCAGTAATAACCTGCTCGGAGAATTTTCTTTACCAGAACGTACCCACTCATATGCGGTCCACAAACTCTGGAGTGTACCTCAGTCATGATAGTTGGGGCCTTTCTAGCATCTACGCATCTTAACAATCCCAGATCTGGAGTTCTTTTGTACAATACCCCTCCACTGAAGAAAAATCCACTTGCCAATCGTCGAATTGTTCTTTTCTGATCACCTGTGGCCTGTACCGGGTATGCCCCTATCCTGATGTATTCTTTGGTATCATGGAACCATAGCTCCCTATCAAGTTCTTCTTCCACCATATTACAGTAAGCATGCTGATCACGGACCTGAATCTGCAAAGGGTCCACATAAGCCTTATCTGGATGATGTAACATTGACGCCAGAGTAGGCAAAGCATCGGTGACTTCATTATGGATCCTTGGGATATGCTTGAATTCTATCGACTGAAACCGTTGACAAAGATCATGGAAACATTGTCTGTATGGTATGAGTTTCAAATCTCGTGTTTCCCATTCTCCCTAAATCTGGTGCACCAGGAGGTCCGAGTTACCCAAGACCAAGACTTCCTGGACACCCATATCCACAGCTAACCTCAAACCCAAAATGCAGGCCTCGTATTCCGCCATGTTGTTGGTGCAGTAAAAACGAAGCTGAGCCATAACAGGGTAGTGCTGCCCTGTTTTAGAAATAAGTACTGCTCCTATCCCCACGCCATTCATGTTTGCAGCCCCATCAAAGAAAAGTTTCCATCCCAGCTTCTCAACTTGATCCAACTCATCAATGTGTATCACCTCTTCATCGGGGAAATAAGTTTTCAAAGGTTCATAATCTTCATCAACCGGATTCTCGGCCAAATTATCCGCCAAGGCCTGTGCTTTCATTGCAGTTCGAGTCACGTAGACAATGTCAAACTCTGTGAGCAGGATCTGCCACTTTGCAAGCCTCCCTATGGGCATAGGCTTCTGAAAGATATACTTCAATGGATCCAAGCGAGATATGAGGTAAGTAGGATAAGATGACAAATAGTGTTTCAGCTTCTGTGCCACCCAAGTTAGGGCGCAACATGTCCTCTCAAGATGAGTATACTTAATCTCGTAGGACGTGAACTTCTTGCTGAGGTAATAGATGGCCTGCTCTTTCCTGCCAGTGATATCATGTTGACCCAATACACAGCTGAATGAATTGTCCAAAACCATCAAATATATAATCAAAGGTCGCTCTGGTTCTAGCGGGACCAACATGGGTGGGTTTGACAAATACCCCTTTATCTTATCAAACGCCTCCTGACATTCATCCGTCCACTTGACCGCAGTGTCTTTCTTTAACAGTTTGAAGATAGGCTCACAAGTTGTTGTGAGCTGAGCGATGAACCTGCTGATATAATTCAATCTCCCCAACAAACTCATCACCTCGGTCTTGTTCCTCAAAGGTGGCAATTCCTGGATGGCCTTGACTTTCGATAGATCCAGTTCAATACCCCGGCGGCTGACTACGAACCCCAACAACTTTCCAGATGGAACCCCGAATGCGCATTTTGCAGGATTAAGCTTGAGATTGTACCTGCGAAGCTTTTGGAAGAACTTTCTCAGATCCCTGACATGGTCAGACTGCTTTCTAGACTTCACGATCACATCATCCACGTACACCTCGATTTTCCGGTGTATCATATCATGTAATATTGTTGGCATTTCCCTCATTTAGGTTTCCCCAGCATTTTTCAAACCAAATGGCATGACCCGATAGCAATACGTTCCCCACGGCATAATGAATGCCATCTTTTCTGCATCTTCCTCGTCCATTAAGATCTGATGATAACCCACGTAACAATCCACAAAAGAACCAATCTCATATTTGACACAATTATCAATCAAGATATGGATATTCGGCAATGGGAAATTGTCTTTTGGACTTGCTTTGTTGAGATCCCGATAGTCAACACACACCCTGGTCTTGCTATCCTTCTTCGGCACAGGCACAACATTGGCTAACCAGGTAGGATATCGGGTGACCCGAATGACTTTGGCATCGAACTGCTTGGTGATCTCTTCTTTGATCTTTACACTCATATCCGTTTTGAACTTTCTCAGCTTCTGTTTGACAGGGGGAAATGCCGGGTCAGTGGGCAATTTGTGAACCACTAAATCAGTGCTTAGACCTGGCATGTCGTCATAAGACCATACAAAAACATCTTTGTATTCGAACAGTGCTTTAATTATCTCCTCCCTGAGTTGAGGTTCCAGATGGATACTTATTTTAGTTTCACGGATATTATCTTGTTCCCCTAGATTAACTGCTTTTGTATCGTTCAAGTTAGGTTTGGGCTTTTCCTCAAAATGACTTAGTTCCTTACTAATTTCTTCATAGGCCTTATCATCATCAAATTCCAACTCGTCATTGTCACACCTCCTTTTTACGCACCCGAGAGGGTACAAGGGAGTTTTTCCAATTAAAGGACAATCGAAACGGGATTGGTTTATTTATTTCAGAGTCGCCACTTGGGAGATTTAGGGTGTCCCAAGTCACCAATTTTAATCCCGAATCGAGGAAAAGAATTGACTCTATATTATAGTCTGCGTACTAGAAATCCGGATAAGGAATTCTGTTAACCCGGGAGAAGGTGTTAGGCATTCCCGAATTCCGTGGTTCTAGCACGGTCGCTCAACTGTTATATTCGGCTTGATTATCTGATTTTTATACAAATTGAATATATGTGCAAATTTTAACTTTTAACCGCTTTTGTCGTTATTATTATTTTACAAGAATTGCAACGTCGTGAAAATATATCTCGAACCACGTTACATTAATGCACCCGTGGCTATCGATATATCTCGACTCGGTTGAGATTTGGATTTGGGTCACATAAATGTGCACCCGAATTAAGGAAAATAAATTATTAGAGGCGTGCCTAAAGCAACTAGCGTCTTGTTATTTTGAGTAATGTCGTAAAAAATTCGTTAAACGGCACATCCCGAATTCTAAATACTTTGATATATACATACATTAGAGGGCCCCGCAACTTTTGTACATTTTGTTTGTCGAGGCTCGTCTCATTCTTGTTTTTAAAAGGAATTTGCGATGTCATGGACATGTATCTCGAACCACGTCACAATCAATGTTCCCGTGATTAGAAACACATCTCGAATCCGTCGAGATTTGGATTTGGGTCACATAAATGCGCACCCGAATTCAAGAAGGTAAAATTATTAAATACGCGCTTAAAGAGGCTATCGCGTTATTATTCCGGGAGGGTCGTGAGATTTGCTAAACGACCCACCTTAGGGACTGAATGCTTCAATATATACATTTGACGAGGGCCCCGCAATTTGTGCGTTTTTCTTTATTTTTGTCGAGGCTCATCTCGTCCTTATTTTAAAAGGATATCCTATAACAACTACGTTTCTTGTCGCGTTTGTCTCTACTAATTGAAAACAGTGATAGCCCTAGTTAATTACATGCTTGCAAGTTTTCTATAACAGAATTCCGAATGCTTGCGCAAAATCAGAAGCACGGCCACATACACAGTCAGCCGAGCAAATATTAAGGGCCCAAATCCAGTTCATGCGTGATGGGCCGAACCTGGGCCATTGTTTGTTCGATGCGGGCCTTCTGGGTCTGTTCCGACCTGGGCTCGACCCCTGTGAGGTTGAGGCCGTGAACTTGTTCTGGGTTCCATTGGCGTGGTTTATCAGTTATAAAGGGATCGTCTGTTAAAGGGAAAGAACTTAACTAGTAGTGGATAGTTTTCATGCTTGGCCTACATTAAAGAATATACTACACAGTTAAACTAAGTCTAAGATACAACCTATTACATTGGGAATATTTTCACCTAACAGCATACATATATAAACTAACATTCAGCTAATCTACATTGATATATATTGCGCATATAGGCTACTCCCATTATCAAAACAGGAATGAAAATTGTTATACAGTACATGATATCTAATGTAACAATCTATGTATAAAAGTCACTCTTCAGGTCTTTTCTTTTGTATTCATGCTCAACTTTCCAATTACATTTGACAGTGTATTAGTCATGTACCTGGTATAGAGAAACAAAAGAAGAAGGAAATGATCAGCTGAGTGGTACGCAGCAAGCACAGCAGCAGCAGATAAATGGCACAACACAGCAACAACCAAACAGCCACAAAGATGAAGTTCACACGTTGGTCGAGCAACAGACTAATAATCCCAGGAAGACAGGATAGGAAACAAAACCAGTCGAGAAAGGAAACAGAATATTTTGTGCTATAGCCACAGAAGTTCAATAACCACCAAGGCTCAGCAAATAACCAGCACAGTTTCGACAATCAAGGAGACTAAAACTCAAACCAACAGCACACAGAAAGCTCAGTGTAGCAACAATCACAGCAGAAGAAACACAGACTTCTCTTAATGGAACAAAGAACAATCCCAGTTAGGATAACCAACTTGGTTTCTTTGTGCAATTCTTGGACAGTGTTCAGTTACAGTATTTCTGGAAATTTCTTTCTGTTTTTTTTTTCAGTTTTCTTCAACTCACAAGACCTCTCTTCAAGACTAAAATTTCCAGCCTTTTCTCTCTTTTTCTGAAGACTAAAAGTCCAGCCTAAGACTCAAAACTCCAGCCCTCCCTTATGTTCTAAAACAGCTTATTTATCTTTTTGATGCCAGCCATTTTGTTCCCCATGCCTGGCTTATTCCTTTTGTTCAAGAGTTATGGGTTCATTTAAGTATTCATTTTAAACCCCATACTCTTGTTTCTTGTTCCCCATTGGCATTAGTTTAATCCTAGTTTAGTACCCTACTTGTCAGCTCACTTAAACTAAGCTTTTCCTGTTCTTTTCGAACCCAAATTACCCCTGTTAGCCCTTGATTATTACTGTCCTGCATCATTGCAGTATCAGGGCCTTTTGAACTTCTGGAAGTTCAAATTCAAGACTGCCCTAGCCTGATTCTTTTAATTTGTTTACAATGCAGTTATAAGCTACTAGTCACAGCTAATGTCAAGCATCCAATTAACAATCAACAGGTTCATTCACTTACGTGAAGTTGTACGAATTAGAATATTTGAACATTCAGTCGTAGGAAGTTAATCGACGACATTTATCAAGTCGACTATACTAATTATAACAGGTAACAATCAGTCGTTCATATAAACAAATACATACAGGGACCTAAAGGGCTTCGGACAACTTTGGTCCATCACTGGGAACCTATATAAATTATTTATGCGACGACTATCCTAATCGGACATGTTTATCACAGGATACGTTCAAATCATACACAGAAAACAATCGACCAAATAAAAAGGTCTTTGACAGAGATGGAAGAAATTAAGAAAACTATCAGACAATAACAAACAGTCACAACAAAGCATGCTAACAACTCAATCAAAACTAAAACAAAGAGAAGGGAGAACTTACCAAAAAAAGTTTGAACCAAACTGACCCAAATCCGACTTAGCTTTGACCATTTGAGGCCGAACAAACATTAATCAGGGTGTTCTCACATGAGAACACCTTGATTAAGGTCTATTAGACCTCAAACCCCTGTTAAGACCGGCCGGATTCCAAGGCTACTCGTGTTCTAGGTTTTGGATCTTCCGATCTGGTTTTTTAGGAGTTGTGGGTAGATTCGGACCAAACCAAGCTTGGTTTGGTCACGAGGGAGGTTCGGGGACTGTCTAGTGTGAAGATGGTGAGGTTTGGTGTAGGTCAGAGTTCGACTCGAATCTTCAAATGAAGATTCGAGACGAAGGAAGGTGATTCGAGGCTAGGGGATGACGGATCCATGTTCAGGAGAGTGAGGTAGTCCTAGGGTGTTCAGGAGGGGGTCATCGGCGTTCATGCCGCCGGGTTCTGGTGGAAGGGAAACTAGGGCGGCTGCTAGGGTTTCGGGGGGTTCAGGGCTTGGGGAAGGAGATGAGTGAAGGGGGTGTTCGGATTTGGGGCGTAGGGTATGATAGAAAGCTTATATATGGTCTAGGGGTTTAGATCCTGGCCATTGGATCAAATGAGATCTATGGCCAGGATCCATTTACTTAGGGAAGACGGTGTCGTTTGGGTTTTCGTAGTGGGTGAGACCTGGTAAGGCTGGATCGGGTCAAAATTGGACGGGTTTAGGGGGGAAAGCCTGGGTCCGTTGGATCAAGGGGTTGGACGGCTCAGATCAATTGCCTAAGACGACGTCGTTTGGGTTTGAATGAGTGGCCTGATCAGGACCGTTTGTTTGAGTCAGATCAACGGCTTCAATAAGGACACTGATACGGCGTCGTTTGAATCAATGTTTGGGCAGGCCGGATTTGGACTGGACTTGAGTGCCGTTTTTTTTTTGGCCTATTTTTTTTGTTTCATTTCTTGGGCCCAAATTGATTTTCATCACTCTTTTCTTTGTTTTCTAATTTTAAAACAAAAAATAAAATAACAAATAAATAATAAAACAAATGAAATTAAAACAAACAACAATGTAACACTTCAACACAATTATCACACCAAATTAAAATGTTTAAGCAAGTTAAATCACAACCTAGAACGAACGATGCACATATATATATTTTTGAACTTTCTTTCAACGACCGAATTACGGTTTGATTGTCATGACAGACATACTTTGTATTTTGATTGATAAGATTAAATGCAACATGGACCGAACCACAAATGACTAACAGCACATGCCACGAAAAATCGAAAAATTGTACAGCGGAGTCATTTGTCACTATTTTTGTTTTCTTTTGGAGCGATTGTCCGTGAAGCAAAAATCACGTGCTTACAGTCATCACACTCAATTTCTTGTATTATTATTTCAGAGTTAGATTGGCTTTTAAAACTGGGCCGAAGATTCCTCATGCATGTCATGTCATTGATATCAGCATAAAAAGAACTGTACAAAAGAAGAAGAAACAAAAATAAAATTAGAAGGAATGAAGGAAAAGGGGCAATTGCATTTCATTGAATTTGAAGATGACAGGGTTTTAACACATCCAACTGGACGGAACATAGTATCTGAATTATAAACCCTAGAATAATCCAGACAACTAAAAGAAAATCAAAACTCACTACCGAGACTCCCTCCGGATAGGAAGAGGAGTGGCTTCCCAGTTGTTGACTTTTGCACATGGTCCCACGAATTGCACATCTGCCTTGCTTGACCCTTCCCCGGCCTCAACCATGTTAATCTCAGCGAACAACCTTTCGAGTCCTTTCTCCAAGTCTTCATCAGCACCAATCAACGATCTAGGAACCTTTGACAACAATTGCTTTCTGACACCCAGCGTGACGAATAATCTGGACAGACACGGGATTGGCTTTGGCAGTGCCCATGCTTTCTGTTTCATTTTGCGGGCTCGTCTCACATCTGCAACTGTGGGCTTGAACCCCAGACCAAAAGTATCCAGATTCTTTGGAAGAGAGACTGGTTGTACAATACCTTGCAGTGATGCACCCAAACCCTTGCCCGGTACAAAACTATTTTTCAACATTTCAATGGCTACCATGACTGATGCCGCAGCCATCTTTGGAGTTGGAACACACTTTCCTTCCGGAATTTTCTCTATCGATACTATGTCGAAAACCTGATAAACCCACGGTCACTTGTCATCGTCAACCTCTATGAACGGAACAATGGCATCATTGGGCACACATAAATTATCTTCACCGTGTACAACAATTTCCTGCCGATCCCATTCAAACTTGACGACTTGATGCAGAGTAGACGGGTCTGCCTTGGTAGCATGAATCCAAGGTCGTCCCAACAATAGGTTATAAGAAACATCCACATTGAGTACCTGGAATTCCATAGTAAAATCAACTGCTCCTATGGTGAGCTCAAGCACTATGTCCCCAACTGAATCTTTCCCTCACTGCTCCTATGGTGAGCTCAAGCACTATGTCCCCAACTGAATCTTTCCCTCCACCATCGAATCCCCGAACTCAAATACTATTCTTGTGAATTCTTTCATCTTCCACTTTCAGCTTGTTCAACGTGGAGAGAGGACAAATGTTCGCACTAGACCCATTGTCAATCAGTATCCGAGTAACCACAGAATCTTCGCATTTCACCGTCAGATAGAAGGCTCTATTGTGCTCAGTACCCTCCACGGGCAACTCATCATCAGAAAAAGTGACTGTTTACCTCAAATATCTTATTAGTTATCTTTTCCAAGTGGTTTACTGAGATTTTGTCAGAAACGTGGGCCTCATTCAAGATCTTCATCAAAGCCCGACGGTGCTCGTCAGAATGGATCAATAATGACAATAACGAAATATGAGCCGGTGTTTTCCTCAACTGTTCCACAATGGAATAGTCTTGCACTTTCATCTTTTTCAAAAATTCCTCTGCTTCTTCCTCGGTTACAACTTTCTTCACCAACACTGGGATATCTTTTGAAGTCTTAGCTTTCCTCAACTCTTCGGGGGCAAAGCATCTCCCCGATCGAGTCAAACCATGGGTCTCACACACTTCTCTAACCTCTTTCCCCTGGTAAGTTACTGTCACTCGTTCATAATTCCACGAGACCGCCTTGTTGTTGACTATCGGTAATTGAGTTACTGGTTTTATGATAACAGGCTCTGTGCGAGCACCTTTCACAACGACAACAGGTTTACTTGTAACCCCTGGTACCACCACTTTAGCTTTCTCTGGTTACACTACAACAGTACTTGACGACCCTTTCTCGGCTACCACAGGCGGCTTGCCGTCTACCTCTTTTAACTGGACCACTAATTTCCCGTTGATTATCTTTTCCTTGGGACTGGTTTCACTGGAACGGATCATCATCACCGTCTGCGAGGGTTTCTTAGGCTCCCCTCCCTTGTGTATCAACTTAATCATATGGATCTCATGGTGAGCTGGCAGCGGATTTTGGTTGATATTTGGTGCTTCTGGGGCCTGAAACTCGATCCAATGAGTATCAATAAGCTCTTGCATAGCTATTTTCAGTTTCCAACACTTCTTTGTGTCGTGTCCTGGGGCCCCCGAACAATACTCACAACTCACTGAGCGGTCAAGATTTTTGGAAGGGGATTCGGTATTTTGGCCTCGAACGGCATTTTGTGGAGCTTGGTATGGATTTTGGGGAGCCAGCGCACGCCATTGTGCATGAGCGGGAGGTTGGGTATAGGTTTGTGCATGATGGATAGAAAAATGGGGATCTGGCGGTGGGTAGTAATGTTGTGGTGGGCTATATGGAGTGTGGGGGTAATTTTGGGGATAGGGTTGAGGCTGGTTGTAGTAATGTGGAAAGTTCTTGGATCCACCCCAAGCTCCTAACTCGATCGTCGCAATATCCTCTTCTTATTCCCGAATACACCTCCAGTACCGTTTTGAATGGCCTGGGTGGTTTCTTTGATCGCTGAATAACTCATGATCTTGTTGGACTTGAGTCCCTCTTCAACCATGCTTCCCATTTTCACGACTTCATTAAAGGATTTTCCCACCGCTGACACCAAATGACCAAAATAAGTGGGCTCCAAAGCCTGCAAGAAATAATCAACCATCTCACTTTCTTTCATCGGAGGGTCAACCCTCGCTGCTTGTTCTCTCCAACGGAACCCATATTCTCGAAAACTCTCACCAGGCTTCTTCTCGATCTTTGTCAATGACAGACGGTCTAGGATGATTTCGAGATTATACTAAAAAAGACATGCGAAGGCTTGGGCCAAATCATCCCATGTGTACCACATGCTATGATCTTGTCTGGTGTACCATTCTAGCGCCGACCCACTCAAACTTTGGCTGAAATATGCCATCAGCAATTCGTCTCTTCCACCTACTCCTCTCATCTTGCTACAGAATCCTCTTAAGTGTGCTACCGGGTCACCATGTCCATCGTACAGATCAAACTTGGGCATTTTGAACCCTGTTGGCAACTGAACATTTGGGAACAAACATAAGTCCTTCTAGGCTACACTTACTTGACCTCCCAGTCCCCTCATATCTCGGAATGATTGCTCTAAGCTTTTGACCTTTCTGATTATCTCTTCATGCTCGGGATTTTTGGGCGGTTTCTCGATCTCTGCCGGGATATCAAAATGAGGAGTGTAAGGATATGGTTCTGGAACTTTGAAGGTGGGTTCAAGGGGATAGTACTGGTTGTCGTGAGTTTGGAACAGGGGTTCACTGGAAGATCGATGTAATGTAGCAGGTGGAGGTGCCACAAAAATAGGTGTAATTGGTGGAGGAGGGTATGAGACTTGTTTGGGTGGTGGAGCTTGAGAAGTATGGAAAGTGGCGCCATGACATAGTTGGTAAAGGGGAAAGGCTGGAGATGAGTTCACAGTGGGAGGCTCCGGAGGTTGGGCTGATGGTGGGATATAAGCAGGATTGGCGGGATAAACGGGTGGTGGATGCCCCTTCGCCCAAGCTTGGTACATTTCAGCCATCTGCTGTTTCAGCTTATGCATTTCTTCCCTCATTGCATTAACGTCCATTTCTTCCACCTCTTTCGATGGGTTGACGATACTTGTTTCCGGTTCCTGGTCGACCATATTCAGCCTGTCTTTCGATCGGGTGTTGTAGGAGTGAGTTGCCAGAATGCCAGTCAACTAACCACCTGCCTGGACTTAATACATCAAACAAACAACCTTGTTAGTGATTAGGCTTTAACAGATTGGTAACCACACATTGGGCGTGAATGTACCTAAACAGTTAACCGTCTCTATTATGTATTTGACCGGTTGCATGCGTCATCCTAACCTTTTCTTTCTTTTAATTGCAAACATAACCTTTTCTTTTCTTTTCTTTCCTTTCCTTTCATTCTGGCCTCTGTTCTCTCTTTGTTTTTACTCTCTCTTATTTTCTCTTTTTCTTTCTTGTTTTTCTGCTCTCTTTTTTTTTGGTTGCGGTCGAATCCTATGGAGATTGCCTACGTATCATGACCCCGCATGAATCAGACCAAGCGTAGTTCTTGGATATAAGTGTGAAAGTAAATAAAACATTTTTTTGGGATTTCTCAATTTTTATAAAAATAGACGCTTCAATTACAAAGACTCAATACTAACAAATTCCAAAAGACTAACAGACTCTGATGCAAAGACAAAATACAGACTCCGAAAATAAGCTATCATACTCCAAAGAAATACAGACTCAAAACAGAAAGAAAATACAAACCCAACATGACTTACAAACTCTGATAGAAAAGGAAATACGGACTCAAACGAAAAATCACGAGTACATTAATGCTCCTGGTGCCCGCGGGACGTCATTCGGTCTCGCCGCAGGCCTATGTGCAAGATCCCTTTGAAGTCGGTCCAAGTCGTTCA
Organism: Nicotiana tabacum; assembly: GCF_000715075.1. Classification (NCBI taxonomy): domain Eukaryota; kingdom Viridiplantae; phylum Streptophyta; class Magnoliopsida; order Solanales; family Solanaceae; genus Nicotiana; species Nicotiana tabacum. The sequence goes on along the minus strand of NC_134099.1, from coordinate 22,597,735 downwards.
TTATTTGTTTAACAAAGGTCATCACTGCTGCAAAGAATGTAGTGCGAGTCATATCCTCACAGATGTGGCACTTCATAACGATGTAGTCGGCGATGTTTCTAATTCTCTCTCTTATGACGCCTTTTTCTTGTAACAAACGCCCAATCTGTTGGGCCCTGACCTCCAAAGATTGCTCAGCCGCATGATTTTGCTCCTGAAGTTGTTGCAAATCTATTTCTAATTGCGGCAATGCCGTATAACAATGCTCCCTTTCAACTTTGAAGTCTTTTGCTTGCTTGATCATTTTGTTTTCTGTGGCGATGGCCCTTTTCTTTAACCCTGCGACCTCATCGTCGTACCTTTCTCTCAACTGCTTAACCAGGCGTACCCGTTCATCTGTATTTTTAGCCAATTGTTTTTAGGCTAGTTCACTTTCTGCTTTGTTTAAATCGAAACTATAGTCACTCACTTTCTGCCTTAGGTTAGCTATGCGTTTTTCATCCCTGTCACTTCGGGCTGGATTTTCTGTCGCTACTTTCCTTTTCTGAATTTGAGCTCGAAAGGCTTCATTTTCTTTGGCTAGCCTTTTCTTTTCCCCTTCATCTGCCGCAATCTGCAAGCTACTCTCGAATTGAAGCTCCCTGATTTGCTTTTCTAATTTTTCTATTATGGCCCTGTACTCATTCTCCTTAGCCACCCAAGCCCACTGTTCTTGTGACGCTTCAACGAATTCCTGAACGTGAGGCTTTTTGGCTGGTCTTTCTGGTTCAGCCCTTGTAGTGTTCTTCTTTCAATACCAAGCAAGATAGGCGGGTGAGACTTCGCCTCTAGATAAATCATGCACTCGAGTGTGTACTGTAAAGTACTGGCATTCATTCCAAATAGAACGAACTGTCTCTTCATGAAATTGACCGTCAGAACTAACCTCGACCGCATGCGTACTAAATCTTCATCTGGATGCATCACCTGACACCTTCCCAACTGTCTCATCACCCGGTAAGGAGCGTAAGGCTGAATACCTCGCAGACCAATCAGGAGGAAATAAGGACCAGTGGCGGGCATATACACAATTTCTTCAACAGGAAGACAACCCAATGTCCATTCTATTTGCCCTGCAGTAATGGAGCGAAGGTAGGATACCCAATCTTCAAAACCCTCTGGCTGCTTAAACCCTGCAATTCTTGTGTCAAACTCTTCAATACAACTTTTCTCTGTGGATCCGTAACTCATATACTGAGGGCGATGGCACAGGTGCTCGATCATCCACATCTGTAATAGCAAATTGCACCCCTCGAAGAAATCTGCCCCAGCTTTACAGGTTGTGAGAGCTCAGTATATCTCAGACACTATCATAGGGGCGAGAATGCTCTTGGCATTTGGTAATCAGGACCTTAACGACTCCGGCCACCCACAAATCAATATTCCCGTCTTTTCGGGGAAATACCACAAGGCCTAAAAAAGCTACCATGAAGGCGAAACGCCTATGCTCATCCCATTTTGTTCGGTTTCCTTTGCTACAAACCCCGTTTGCCGGATTATTGAACCCTCCTACATGCCCGTACCTCTGGTATATAAAACGTAGAGTAGTAAAACCATCCTCCAACTTGGAATACGGTACTCATTTGCTTATCTTTAGCAAATCCATGAACTTGTGAGAGTTAATGGCTCTTGGAGCGATCAGATACTTATGCCTCAGCCCTTCAGTACTTCCCATATAACCTGCTATCTCTTCCAAGGTTAGGGTGAGTTCAAAATCCGAAAAGTGAAACACGTTATGGGTCGGGTCCCAAAATGTAACCAAAGCCTTTATGAAATCTCCTCTGGGCCTGATTTTTAACAACTTGGTGAGACCTCCTAAATGTATATTGACCTTATCTTGCTCTGATTTTCCCAAATCTTCCTACCACATGTGCAACTCCAAAGGGATCTTGTTCTGACTGCTATCGGCAAAATTGGACTCGTACTCATTCTGCATATTTATTATGGTGATTAAGCAAAAATCAAGACTCATTTGACTCAAAGACAAAATTGACACACTTTTTCTTTTCCCTTTTTTTCAAAAAATAAAATCCGGTTTTGCAAATACGGCCTTTCAGCACCTCGAAGACGAAGATTTTAAGGCTGTGTTGGCTAACCAGTGAAAACCTTGAAAACTGACCACAGGCAGCTGTTCGTGCAAAAACAGCCTTCCGTCGCCCTGTTAGGGACATTCGGCTATTTCTGACAAGAATGGCATCACCCTAACTATTTTCAAATAAAACTAAAATTTTTGTTCTTTTGGATTATTTTTGCAAAAAGGAAGTTGGACCCGATGGGGGTTGCCTACGTATCTCACACCCTGTGAGAATCAAACTGGCATAGTTCGGGCAAACAAAACAAACTATTTTTTTTTTTGAAAACAAAACTTCTTTTTTCATTCCATTGGCAAATAAAACAAACTAATTTCTCAAAAATTCGGCAGAGTTTCGAAACTATTTGGACATTGGTTTTTTTTTTTCAAAATAGGCGATTAACTCTCTTTAGCCCTAGTACTGCCATTTCTTTCCAAATGCTCTCCTTTTAAAAAGTCGGTCAGCATGCAAATCCGAAGCAAATAAATGCACAAGTAGCAAGTAAAATGCATCAGGATGGTCTTTTGTTTCGAGTGCACCTGTCCTAGACAGACTCAACCCCTGTGTTGAGTCTCCAAAGTCAAATATGCACATGATGCAAACAAACGTTCCTACTTGGGATCCGGCATGAGGTATTGTTATACTAGGTTTAAAACCCTGGGTTTATTTGTTCTAGACCTGGCTTACCCGAGCGGACAACTCGAGCCGAGGAGGGGGCTGTGTACCGGTAACCAAAGGATCATCCGGCATTGCAACTTGTCCGAGCCTCGTTCTATTTGGGATTTGACACTAACAGAAAGAAGTCACAACCAGCGTGCACTCCTCAGGAGAGAGAGGAGAGGGGTTTCATAGCAGTTTATATATACAGTTCAGATAATATCAAAGCGATAAAAAGCAACATTTAGCACATTAGGCCCAAACATGTGAATAAAATCAAATAATAAATAAAGCCAAATACAACAATTCATCTAAGCTCGAATTCTTGAACCCTGAACCAGAGATTCTAGGTTCGATCCCCAGCAGAGTCGCCAGAGCTGTCACACCTCCTTTTTCACTACACCCCCGGAAGAGGAGTATAGAGGGAGTTTTGTCAATTAAAGGACAATCGAAACGGGATTTATTTGTTTAAAGATTCAGAGTCGCCACTTGGGATATTTATGGTGTCCCAAGTCACCGGTTGAATCCCGAATCGAGGAAAAGCTTGACTCTATTTAACAGTCCGCGAATCAAAAATCCGGGTAAGGAATTTTGTTAACCCGGGAGAAGGTGTTAGGCATTCCCGAGTTCCGTGGTTCTAGCACGGTCGCTCAACTGTTATATTAAGCTTAATTATTTAATTTTAAACAAGTTTTAAACCTATGTCCAAATTCTGACTCTTTAACCGCTTCATTTAATTATTTAAAGAAGATTGCAACGTTATTAAAACACGTCTCGAACCACGTCACATAAATGCATCCATGGTCCTTGACATACTTTAACATCGTTGAGATTTGGATTTGGGTCACATAAATGCGCACCCGAATTTAGGAAATTAACTTTATTAAAATATCGCACCTAAAGCAACTACGCGTTTTTAACTTTGCGAGGGCCATGGAAATTTACTAAATGGCACGCCTTAAATTCTAAATAATTTTAAATACATAATTAAAGAGGGCCACGCGATTTGTCATTTTACTTGGCGTGGCGCGCCTCGATTCCATTTTTAAGTGGATATTCAAACTATAGTTTGAAGGGCCATGAGTTATGAGTTATCTAATTATGACTCACCTCCAATCTATTTGATGGGCTTAATTAATTAACACTAAATGTAGTTAAAGGTTCCATTCAAACTAACTAGGAAGGCTTATGTGAGGTAAACTTAATTCATTACATAAAGGGCTTGGGCCAACCCAATTTGATACAAGAAAACACGTTCCGAACTGGGCCTCAAAGTGAGCCCAAATTCTGAACCTTGCAGCTGTTGAGTCAAGAACCAATCATCGAATCCCTACCCCGTTTGAGGCTGTCAGTGAATTCAACATGAGCCAAGGAAGGGACTGGTACCTGTACAAGCAACCTTGGGAGTCGTTTTAACTCATCATTAACCAGTTAGATAACACCCAATAATGATCCAATCATGGAAGCACTCATGAGTTCCAATTCCAATTACTAACAATAGGCAATGGAATTTAACAACTTCAGTCTCATAACAGCACAGTTAATCATATTGCTCCTGTACAAAGGCTACCATATCTACTGATTTTAGTCATTCAATCATCTAATTAAGCGGGTTGCTGCTTAAAGTTATATGCAGAACTTCATCGTTGATTCAACTAAACGAACATGATGTTTAAGCTTTCAGGAAGATTCAAAACTAAATGTCATGACAAAGTTTATTTATACATCATTGGTTTTCAAGTTACCGAGCATTCGACCAAAATTGAACCTCATGTCTATTTCAAATCAGACTCACCCTCAAGGAGCATTGTCACTGACCAACACACAAACATGAATATATACAAACTAAGTTTCCAAATAAAGACAAAATTAAGCTCTTACAATAAGAACAAATGGCCAACATGCTTCAAGTCTTCCAGATTTCCATATCACAAGGTTTTTACATTGAGAAGAGTTAAATAAGTACCTGAGATCACAAATAAGAGAGGGTAAGAAGATCAGCAACGCAATAGCAAAAGCAAGGGTCAGCAGCAAAGCAGATCAACAGAATCGACCATCAGCTCCAAAAAACGAATTTCAAACCCAGAAGTTGAAATAAACAACAACAACAACAACAACAACAACGACCCAGTATAATCCCACAAGTGGGGTCTGGGGAGGGTAATATATACGCAGACCTTACCCCTACCCCGAAGGGTAGAGAGGCTGTTTCCAGGAGACCCTCGGCTCAAAAAAGCAACAGGAGCCGATATATTAGTACCATAAAAATGCATAATAAAATACCAGCAATATAAGAGATATGAAATACAGAATACGAAATACGAAATAGATGGTTGGTATAGTACAACTAGCAGGTAAAGCCCTGCATCAATAGACGACCAATGACATTCTTAGTCTAACTCCTAACTGGCTAGTCTCACTCTATTGTGCTGTAGAAATATTCACAAGTTTCCCCTAACCTACAACCTTAATGCTCGACCTCCATAATTCTCTGTCAAGGGCCATGTCCTCAGTAATCCTAAGTCGCGCCATGTCATGTCTGATCACCTCTCCCCAATACTTCTTAGGTCGCCCTCTACCTCTCCGCGTGCCCACTACAGCCAGTCGCTCACACCTCCTCACTGGTGCATCAGTGCTCCTCCTCTGAATGTGCCCGAACCATCTGAGTCTTACTTCCCGCATCTTGTCCTCCATGGGGGCCACGCCCACCTTCTCTCAAATATCTTCATTCCTAATCTTATCCATCCTTGTATGCCCGCACATTCACCTCAACATCCTCATCTCTGCTACTTTCATCTTTTGGATGTGTGAGTTTTTTACCGGCCAACATTCAGTTCCATATAACATGGCAGGCCGAACCACTGCTCTATAAAACTTACCTTTTAGTAACGGTGGCACTTTCTTGTCACACAAGACTCCCAACGCTAACCTCCACTTCATCCACCCCACCCCTATACGGTGTGTGACATCCTCGTCAATCTCCCCGATGCCCTGAATAACTGATCCAAGGTACTTGAAGAAACCAATTCAATCCAAAAAAATGGACTAGGAAAACTTCAACCCAAGCTGATTTTAATCCATTTCTAAGGTCGACTAGTCAGGATTTGTTGTATCATCAGGAAAACTTCAGAAATTAGCCAAAGAACTCAATGAAATAGTACCTTTTCTGAATTTTTTTGTCTAGAATTTTCTGAGATTTTTAGCCCTTTCCAGTTTCTTGGGTCTGTATTTTAGCTCTTGAAGCCATGCCTTGAAAGGCAAGATAGAGATGCCTTTATAGGCAAGGCATTAGGGCAGGCCTTAAGAGTTCATTTTTGCCCTTTGGTCCCTTTTTAATTTTCATTTTAGCTTAAACACCCCTAGTTTAAATTCTGTTTTTGCAAAGTAGTCCCCTACCCAGCTTCCCAGAAGCTTCCCAAACAGTTACACCCTAGATTCCCTAAACCAATTACCTAATTTACCCCTTAACCCTTAGAAAATTACTTCAGAAATCCAAACGGGTCAAATTGACCAAGGATATAGACCAAATTAAACGGGCTACATTTGTGAGATGGGTCAACAACAGACTAAAGCCCAATTCGTACATTAACATCCCTAAATTCTATGAGCTTCTGAGAGACAGAACCATCCAAGTACTGGAACAATTTTGAAATCTAGGACCCTAAACTAAATTACTACTAAATGACACAAATAGAGGGAATTAACTGAACTGCTAGACGATTAACTAATTAAAAAGGATCCCGAAATAATCATGCATGAATAACAAAACTCCGGAACAACTAAACAAAACCCAGAAGAGGAGACGAAGCAGAAACACAAAAGAAAAGATAAATAAATAAACAAAACGAACAAAGAAGATACCTAACACTAGCTAGGAGCCGATTCGACAAACTTTGAAGGGCTTTTCAAATTCCTGACCGGATAGCCCTTAATCGTGTGTTTTCATTTGAAAATACGCGAATAAAGTCCATTACAGTCTAAAATCTTCAACACACCAGTTGATTTGGACTTTGGGATTTTAGGGTTCTTCTCTTCAGATCAAGATTCGAGAAGTTCTGGGTTGATTCGAGGCAAACGGAGTGGGGATTTGGAATGAGGGGCTCTTGATGGTCATGCGGTGTTATTTTGGGAGTGGTTGGGGGTGGCGCCGCCGGTGGACGGTGGTGGAAATTGGGGCGGCTCCGTTAGGGTTAAGCTTGGGTTCTCTAAGAGGTGAGGGATTGAGAGACGATACCGGGGGGAACAGGGCTTTTGGACAATTAAATACTAAGGGACCTGGGTTTCAGGACCGTCCGATCAAAAAACCTCGACGGTCCTGATCTGATGCCCATGAAACGACGTCGTTTCACTTAGTTGGGGGATGGACCGGGTAGAGGCGGGTTTGGGCAGGGTATTGGGGCGATTCGTTTGGGCTGGGGACAAATAAATGGGTTTTAGTCCAGATTTTCCTTTTCATTATTTGCTTCTTCTTTTTTTCCTTTTCATTTTTCTTTTAAAAATTCTTTTTCTTTTTCCAAAATTGGAATTAAAACCTTAATTAAACCCTAAACCAAATTATCCTGCCATATTAACTTAATTAAACCAAATAATTGTTACTACAAATAATTAAAAACCAAATTAAAGGAAAAATTACCAAAATTCAAAATTAAAAGTGCAAAATAAACTATTTTTATGAGTTTTCCCATTTTTATAAAATAACTAATTTGTCAATTAATCCTAAAATGTAAAATTCAATCCTAAATGCAAATGCAACATATTTTTTGCAATTTTCATTAATTAAATAAAATAAAAATGCACAGACAAATGCAAACAATTACCAGAAAATGCCACGAAAATCCCCAAAATTGCAAACACTGACAGAAATTATTTTGTTTTAAATTTGTTGGAGTAATACATATAGGGCAAAAATCATGTGCCCACACACAGATCCAAAGAGCAAAATGCTCTGATACCAATGTTACGACCTCTGCAATATGAACAGAAAAAGGAAAGACAATGAGCTCACCTAAAGGACAAATGAGAAGAATTGTCCTTGAACAGCTTGCTCGATGAGAACTCAATGGAGTTCTGGGAAAAATAGAGATGAAGAAGAGACGAGAGAAGAGAGAAATTCTATATTCAAAATCATCTGATGATCTTACAAAATGAGAGAATATCGATTATATAGGAAGAGGTGGGAAAGTTAGTTATAACTAACTTTTGGATTCCTTCTTCTACTTATTCCTACGCGCGTGCTAGTCACGTGAAATGTAACTAATCTAACAACCAACAGCTAATTCAACTGAATTGAGCTAACAACTAAAACTGAAGTGAGCTGGATGGGAAAAAGCTTCTTTAGGATCGTAACATTTATCTGGGAAATCAATTCATTACTTATCTACAACTTGAGAATAAAAAAGAAATCCACACGTTACAAGTTATACGTAAGTATTCCACAAAATTGCTCATAATTTAAAGATATTTTTATTTTATTAACTTTTTGAATTGTTTTTAGCCAGGATTCCCGCACCCATATTCACGCTAGGATCTGTATCCCCAAATCTTAGAATTTACGGAAAAGGGCCATATATGCTAGTGAACTACGCGAATTAGGACAGATATGCCCATCGTTAATAGTTTGGCACAGATATTCTCAATCCGTCCAATACTTGCTCATTCATGCCCTTAGTTTAACGGAACCACTATTTTGACTTTTTTAAATAATGAATAACCGGACCCAACCCAAATTTGCTGACCCGATCCGTTAGGACCCGAACCACCCTTATTTCAAAGATATTTTTTGATAAATTATTTTTGTTTGATTGAGAAATTATGTGATAATCATATTTATTTATTTGAGTAATTTGATAATCGATTTTTTTTGTTATACATCATTTCGGGAAGTAATCTTACTAAAAGTAGTAATTGATATTTATTTATTATTTAAACGGAAGAGGGCCAAAACTATCCCTATCGTTTGCTAAATGGTTTATAAATACCCTCCGTCCATCTATCCGTTCAAAAAAAACACATTCCGTCCATCTATCCGGATAGATGGACGGAGAGTATTTATAAACCATTTAGCAAACGATAAGGATAGTTTTGGTCCTTTTCCGTTCATTTAATGACATGACAATTTTTAATTGGGCTACATGGCAATCTTTTACTGCAATCTTTTCCCTATTTACCTGGTCCAACCCTATTTATTTGACCCGCCTAATTATTTTCTTTCTTTTTCTTTGCTTTTTTTTTCCTCTCTTTTTCCTTATCACCCAGCACACCCACTCTCATCTCACAAAGAATTTTTAGCGTCTCTTTGTTGAAATAAATCTTTCTTTGTGTTTGAAAATATGGCTTTGGCTTCACTTCAGCTACAATTCATGGCTTTTTGTCATCCTCTTCTTCTTCTTATGAACATCCCAAAGGTAACCCTTTACTTTGTTTTACCTTTTATAGATTCAATCTTTATCCTAGAATGTGATAATTTCAAGTTTTTTAGCACCTTGGTTTCAATTTTCTTATGTGCTTGTATCAGTTATATGTAGTTATTTTTTCTCTGTTATTTCGTGGCTCTTTTGTCTTCTTATGAACAATCCAAAGATTTCTATTACTTGTCCCTTTCAAAGTTTCAATATTTCTCCTAGATTTGATTGATATATTTGGACAATTTTAGTATTTGGGCTCAATTTTTTTGTTTCAGATTTTTGGTTTGTTTTGATCCTTGTCTTCTTACTTAACAACCCAAATGTATCTGTTGATATTCCATTTAAGAGTTTCAATACTTATCCTGAGTTTGATTGGAGAAATTTCAGAATCTGATTTGAATTTCGGGTTATTTGATTTTGGGTTTTATCTATTCTTTAATTAATTTGTTATTGTGTGTATGCAGTGTCCCAATTGGAGAAGAAGAAAGGGGGAGATCAGATGAGTGGGAATGGGTGTGATAGATACTACCCATTTTTGTAAATGGGTCGGATAAGGTAAATGGGTTGAAATAATATCCATTTTTTGTTCCAGTCAAAGATTGCCACATGGCCCAATTAAAAATCGCCACGTCATTAAATGAAAGACCCACCAGTTCTGCCGTTAGTCAGGGGTATTTTGAAATTATCACATTCTAGGATAAAGATTGAATCTATAAAAAGTAAAAAAAAAAAAAAAAAAGGTTACCTTTGAGATGTTCATAAGAATAAAAAGAGGAGGACAAAGAGCCATGAATTGCAGATGAAGTGAAAGCCAAAGCCATATTTTCAAACACAAAGAAACGCTAAAAATTCTTTGTGAGATGAGAGTGGGTGAGAGTGGGTGTGCTGGGTGATAAGGAAAAAGAGAGGAAAAAAAGCAAAGAAAAAAAAAGAAAAAAAATAATTAGGCGGGTCAAATAAATAGGGTCGGACCACGTAAATGGGTAAATATAAGACCCATATTTGATTCTTGGTCAATAATGCCACGTGGCCCAATTAAAAATCGTCACGTCATTAAATGAAAGGCCCATCAGTTCTGCCGTTAGTCGCGGGGGTATTTTTGTTAATAGAATTAACTTCGTGTATTTTTTTGAACGGATAGATAGACAGAGTGTGTTTTTTTGAACGGATAGATGGACGGAGGGTATTTATAAACCATTTAGCAAACGAAAGGGATAGTTTTGGCTCTTTTCCGTTATTTAAATAATATAATATTCGAACGAGTTTGTGTTTTTTTAGATCATTTTACCATCTATTTTTATTGTTATCACAATCTATTTGTATTTTTTACCAATACAAATATAAATAACTCCATGTTCACTATAATTTAACCTGATGGATCCGGGTTTTTTTGGTTTAGATAAGTGATCATTATATGATTGATTATTATTTTATTGGATTATTTTCTGCATTACAAATTTGTTATGAAATAAGTAATAAATTGTTAAACAATGATGCTTCTTTTCCATTTTTATTAATCAATTATTTCATACCAAGCACCACTGCTAAAACAGTGGTACCTCTTTTCTATTTTTATTAATTAATTATTTTATAACAAATATTATTTCATAACAAGCATCACTGAGAAAAATAAAAATAGATGGTAAAATGATTGAAAAAAGTACAAATTAATTCGAATATTATATTATTAAAACAATAAATAAATATCACTTACTACTTTTAGTAGGATTACTTCCCGAAATGATGTATAACAAAAAAACCGATTATCAATTACTCGAATAAATAAATAAGATTATCATACAATTTCTCAATTAAACAAAAACAATATATCAAAAAAAAATCTTTGAAATATAGGGCGGGTCGGGTCCTAACGTATCGGATCAGCGAATATTGGTTGGGTCCGATTATTAATTATTTAAGAATGACAAAATAGTGGTTCCGTTAAACTAAGGGCATGAATGAGCAAGTATTAGACGGATTGCGCATATTTGTCATAATTAGCATAGTTCAATGGCATATATGACCATTTTCCGTAGAATTTATATCTCGAAGGATCCAACCTCTAGACCGTACTCGTGTCGGACACCCGCACCTGTATTCGAGTAACTTAGGTCCCAATATCTTTCTATCTTTTTTTTTCCTTTTCTTTTTTTCATCTTGCTATCTTTCTTAGAATTAGTGTTTTCTTAGTTTTATTTCACAACTTGAGAAATAATGGCTCAAGCTACAACTTTAACACCCAACCGGCACATGTATTGCTTGTTCCAACGGATTGCTCTCCGGCTCAGTTTAAGAACAAGAATAGTGATGTCTTCTTCGTATTGATACCTCCCAATTGGTTGTTTCTGAACTTCCCCGCAAATATGAGAAATTCTTAGTGTCCCTGGCACAGCCATATTTGCAGATCGACCAGCTAATATTTGGATGAAGAACAGATAACAAAACAGTTTAAATGACTCAAGCAGAGAAAACTGGTGCATGCTTAGCCAATACTGAATGAATCCAAGTAGAGAAATCTATTCCCCAATTTTCTCGTGAAAGGGAGTAAAGAAGCATACTGGGCTTTCTCATACACCCACCATGATATAACATACGTAACTCAAGATCAGTCCAAAGGAAAAACGTGAAAACCTAACCTTTGTTCCGCTGTTTTATACGCACAGCATGATGAATTGGTTAAAATGAAGAGAGACCAGCAATTTGTCGGAATTTTTCATATGATACCCAGAATACAAATTGCCAAGGGCCAAGTCTTGCCCATGTAGGAAAGAATCCCTTCCACAATGCTTTGACTCCTTCAATTCTGACAGTTTTGACAAGACAATCATAGGAGTTTCTATACTTATTCTTCCCTTGCTTGTCAGCAGCCTGATTCATCATTCTTGTCTTAATTACATCTGCCGGACAACTCAATGTAGTAGCTGACAAGCCTGACATTATAGATGATAAAGTGTGTGAGTAAATATTATCATTCGCTATGTTGTTGTTGATAACAAAGCGCTTTGCATGATCATAGCATGCCAATTCTCCCATGTTAACTAAGAAAGCTCTTTGGACATTTGGGAACACGCCTTTCCAAAGTCCTCGGAAGCTTTCAGTCCGAATAATCTTGTTAAAAGCATCAAATGGCCCACAATATCGAGGTTCCATACCCTGACTTGCCATTCTACTGTCTGCTTGCATCCTAACTTTGACAAGATCAGCTGGGCTTGCCACAACCTGAATCACAAGAAGACAAACAACTATGACATGTTCCACAATGAATGCCGCCGAAGGGAATTGAAAGCTTAAGCACAACAAGCAAGTAAACTAAAAGGTTTTTGCATACTCACTTATTTATTTTTCTCCTTTTATCTCTTTTTCTCTTTTTTCCATTTTCTTTTTTTGTGGGGACAGGTAGCCCATCATACTTCACATTATTCTCAGCTTAGCAGTATCAACATTTCTTTTATCAACTTAGCATTAGCTGATCATACTTTACATTCTTCCCAACATGCAGAAAGCTACAGAGATGAAAAACATAAATAAGATAATGTCATGTGAAATATTTTTAAAGATGACAAAATTAAAGATGAGAAGACAAAGGGTTTTTCATGATACCATCTTTGGCGGAGAGATAAAAGTAACTCGTTTCTATAAAATTAACAGAGTGATAAATTCAACAAACATCAACAAATAAGAGCTTCATAGACCCTTACAAGGGCACCTATCAGCATCTATCTCTAGGTATAGTAAAATTTCAAAACAAAAGGAAACTGTTCTAAAGAATGTTTAAGGCAGCTGACTTTTTCTCGGAATGAACAAACTAATCAAAAAGAATAACTATAAAAGAGCCTTGTATTCCTCTGTTCCACAAAACTAACAACTTATGACAAGTATGCAACCAAGTTTTGTGCCAGTGATCACCAGTTTCTTCATCTGTTTACTACAAAGTCTCAGGTGCCACCAAGGAAACAAAGAACTGACAAAGTAATCAACAATCTAATAGAGAGATTGCTCTTCCCTAAAGAGCATATATAAGTTGCTCAACTCAATTCAGATCATGATGAATCCATCAAAAAGAAACACTTGTCCATCTCCTGTATTTTTAATGTGAAAGAGGATCTGACTTTAATTTGTATTAATTAAACATTTACATTTTCGGAATTCATGTAAACATCTCGAAGAACATGGCAAAGTACAAGCAAATACTTAATACCAACTAGTAGAGGTTAAGACTTAGCTCTTGAGAAGAGTATTTCTATTTTGTTTAGAGTCATGGATGTCAGTGTAGGTACAAATTTTATACTTAGAGTACCTCTGCCACAAGAAACTCCTAAATTTCCTTAAAAGAAAAATTATTTAGTGTTATGGCTGCAAAAGATTCATATAGCTAACCCAACTAATTTTCCATTGCGCATAGATGATTGGTTTGAATCCCTTTTATTTTACTCTAAGTTTCTAATCAGTCCTGTTGCAACTTGCAACCACCTTGAAGCCATTTCTCCATCAAGCACTAAGGCAAGGCTCTATTGCACTGAATCTTTTAACTAGGTAGACATACAAATCCAATAGGTGTAGACCAGCAAAAAAGCATTTAAAATCTACTTGGTAGGACTAGAAATATCTCCACTGTAAGCATTCTGATTAAAAAATCTTCTCCAGAAGCATTTTCTAATTGTCTTTTTAGTGTTTTAAGTCATGAAAAATCTTCTCCAAGTGAAAGAATCTTGCAACATTAAGGGGATATGAGCTCTGACCACTCACTGCATTAGTCATCCATCCAACTCTAACAACCACACTAAAGAATACTGCAGTAACCATCGCATACGACCTGCCACAAATTTTATCAGCACCCAGAACCACAATTGCTGCCACCACCTTTCTTCACTACTATCAGCAACCCACTACTATCATCAATAAGCTCCCAAGTCAACATAGGAAAATGGTAAAGAAAAAAGTTTCACTGAAAGACATTTCCCTGAAAGAATCTCACTCCATCTTAACCATTTGTACTCAAACTCTTACAAACTAAACATAATAGTTTCACCTTCTAACAAAAAGGTGTTAATCCTTTAGAACATAAACATAAATTTCTTTACACGCGCTGCAATAGAGAAGTTCATCAATCCAACTGCAGGAAAGCATAACCACATACTCCCACCTCCACCTCCCAATATTTGACCTACTTTAAAAGACAAACTTCTTCTATCTACTCATTCAAATTTAACATCATTTAAAACCACTCTGGTCCGAAATATGTAACTCCTTTGCCATCTTGGAATGTCAAAATATTTGAGATTAGTCCACTACTGATTGTCTGATACAAACTTTTACAACTTTTCAATTATTCAAATTCGTTTAACTATTTAAAGTTGATGTTTTCCTTATCAAACTACTTTTTCCAGTCAAATTTTTATTACACATTCTACCACTGCCACTACTACTAATATAATACATATCTCAATTTAAAAAGTTACCTCCACGTCTAGTCAAATTCCTACATATAAAATGAAACAAGTTAGTGCTTTATACTATTATTTCAAATTTCATGTGACATCTTCTCAATTAACTTGTTTATCATTCAACATTTCGAACTTTTTTTAATTAAATTCAGCATAACAATAAAGTCAAATACGGAAGAAGAGAAGTAAATCAGACCAAGTTAATACGATATCTCAATTCATTTAGCTCAATACAACAATATAATTTCAAAAATCAGTGAGATTTCAATTTATTATTCACCTGAGCAATAACACCAGATAGTCCACCAATTAAGGCTTTGCTAGACAGAGAAACAGTATGATCAGCAGGAACCAAAAAATTCCGCAAAAATTCATAATTCACGATTCGGATTGGAGTGTAAAATAAATGTCTTATAATTGCCGGTGATAATCCTTTGTATAGTCCTAAAGCGCCGTCGTTTTTTAAGATCTCTGATACTACTCGAACGGCGGATGTCCGGCGAGATGAGGGGAGAGATTCACCGTGGAGTTGAAGCCGCGTCTTTATGAGGTCAATCGGAAAAGTTGCTGTTTCCGCCGCCATCGCCGATATTGCTGTTAGAGCTATTTTTGTTGTATGGGCTTTCCGGCCGTCGTTTAGCTCTTGAGCTTCCATTGAGCTAGAGGTCTAGATGGAGGCGGAGGTGCATGCATCAGTTACATTGAACGCTTACAGCTTGTTTGGATTGTTGTTGCTCGTTTAAATGTATGCCTTTGTATTACATTGTACTGGATGTAAAAAAAGTGGAGAGAGATATTGAAAACAGATGTATTTGTAAGACCGTATTAAAAAAAATTAAACCAAAAAGAAAAAGATGAATTTAATTGAATTTTCTGTCTAAATTTTTTTTGCTAGGGAGCACCAATCCCCAACGTATGTTTCGACATTACTTTTTATTAAGATCTATAACATATTCCAAATATATTATTTAACATTCTTGCATTTAATATAGATCTTTTACGACATCGACTTCATTGTGCAAAACATGATTTTAATAAACAATTCAGAATTGCATAAATTCAAATAACTCTATCACTAACTCTTTCAGAACACAGAAACTTTTTAACATCATTAGAATGTACAATGCAAGAGCTTAGAAAGTACACATAGGAAGTAATATCATCCAAATCATACATGAAATATGACTCAGAGGTACACAATCTATTATTTTATAAGGCATACGTGTATAAGATATTAAAAGTGAAAGCTCATCCAAAAGAAAAAAAAAATATTTTTGTAACGACCCGACCGGTCGTTTTGAGGTCCGGCGCGTCATTCAGCAGTTTGAGGCCATGAGCGGCTTCATCTCAGGTATATTGACTTGTGTGTATGGTCAGAATTAAAATTCAGGAAGTTTGGAGTCAAATCTAAATGGAAATTCTCATTTTGAAAGCATAAAATTGAATAAATGAACTAGGATTGGAATTTTGAGTAAAACGACCTCGGAATTGGGATCCGAAGGTTCCAGCAGGTTCGTGTGATGATTTCGGACTTGGGCGTATGCCCGGATCGGGTTTTGGATAACCCGGGAGCGTTTTGGCGCCTATTGTGGAAGATAACATTTTAGAAGAAATTGCATCAGTTTGGTTTAAAATGCATTTCAGTGTTATTGATGTCCGTTTGGGATTCCGAGACTGAGAGTAGCTCCGTATGGTGATTCTGGATTTGGGAGCGCAATCGGAAGTGAATTCGGATGTCCGGAGGTCATTTTGAAGTCATTTGGCTAAATATAGAAATTTGAAGTTTTTGAGAAAATTCGACCGGAAGTGGAAATTTTGATATTGGGGTCGGAATGCGGTTCCGAAAGATGGGGCAAGTCCGTAATGTCGAATGTGACTTGTGTGCAAAATTTGAAGTCATTCCGGAATGAGTTTGGTAAGGTTTGAGACACTTAGTCTCTTTTAAGGAGGTTTAAGTTGGAAAAGTCAACCGAACGTTGACTTATGTGTTAGAGGGCTCGGATTTGAATTCCGATGATTCGGTTAGTTTCGGGGGATGATTTGTGACTTAGGAGTGTGATCAGAAGTAATTTTGGAGGTCCGCTGTAGAATTAGGTTTGAATTGGCGAAGTTAGTATTTTGGCGAATTCCGGTTGATAGGTGAGATTTTGATCCGGGAGTTGAAATGGAATTCCGAGAATTGTTGTAGCTTTGTTATGTCATCTGTGATGTGTGTGCAAAATTTCAGGTCATTCGGACATCGTTTGGTCGGGTTTTTGATCGAAAGTGTATTTTCGAAAGTTTTTGAAAACTTAGGCTTGAATTTGATGCGTTTTGGGTAATTTGATGTTGTTTGAGGTGTTTTGATGATTTGAGCAGGTTTTAATGATGTTATGAATTATGTTGGCATTTTTGGTCAGGGTCTCATGAGGCTCGGATAAGTTTTGGAAGAGTTTTTGGAAGATTTTTGCCGTTTTGAGCATAAGCATGTAATGATCCAAGGGTCTATTTTTAGTTTTAGAGATCCAAATTTGATTTCGAGACTTCCAGAATTTAAATCATGAATTATAGGACTGATCTGAAAATTTTAGTTTAATTTCATCAAGTCGCGATTGGGTTTTTGACGTGAAATGTGAGTTAATTGTTTAACGAGCGAAATGGGTATTGAACTGGGCAAACGAGCTCCGAATTGAGTTTCGATTGAAGGGTTGTGTTTGTATTATTATTTGTGACTCATAGGAATAAGAATTATCTAATTCCGAGTTCGTATGATGGAGTTAGAGCCTTTTTAGTGAAAATAAAAGCTGCTGCAATTTCTGCTGCTAAGCTGTCTTTGGACAGCAATGTGCAGTCGTGGAGCGTACTTTGGAGACCTATATCTTTTGATCTACAAGGAAATTTGAGATGATTAAAAAACAAAAATTGTAGCCCTTCGTATCTAGTTTCCAGAAAACTAAAGAAATTGTAATTTGGAAATTTGTAGAGAAAGTTATGATTGATTGAAGATGACTGGTGGAGTAGTTTCTCCAGAAATTTTCTGATTTCATGGAGCCTATTTAGAAGCTCATATCTCGGGATATATAAAGAGTTATATGGTGAACAACCTATCAAATTAAAGATCTTTGAGTCTAGTTTTTAAATCTTCAAACCGTTTGTCATTTGGATATTTATACAAGATGTTATGGGTGTTTAAACAGAAGGTGTCCGACAAGGAACAATTTAAATAGGATGTACAACTTGTATAGCACAAGTGCAAGGTACAACTCGACGAAGCACGGGCAGATTCTTTTAAACACGGATTTGGCTTATTTCTTTCATTTCTTTCATTTGGCTTGGATTATTTTGGAGAGAATTTCAAGGGATATTTCATCAAGCATCAAAGGTGAGTTATTTCTACTTATTTCCAAGTTAAATACATGGATTAGAGCTGAAAACTCAAGTAATTTATGGACAAAAATGATGGTTTGTGGCTTGAAACTTAAGAGAATTAAATTGTGATTTGAGGGATCAAATGAACTCCGATTTTTGTGAATTTGGTATGTATAGACTCGTGGATAGATAAGGGTCGTATTGATGTAAAAATTTCTGAATTTCGAGACGTGGGCTCGGGTTTTGCTAATTTCGGGATTTTCGACATTTTTCGAGTCTTTTCGATTGGGTTATATTCCCTTAGCCTATTGTAACGTATTCGTTGTGGTTTTGACTAGATTCAACGCGCGAAGAGGTCGATTCAAGAGGAAAGGGCATTGCAGACTAGTCTACGGCCGGTTGGAGGTGAGTAATAGATGTAAATGCTATTCTGAGGGTTTGAAACCCCGGACTTTCACATCGTAACGCTATATTGAGGCGTGACACGCACTCCATGGCGAGTGCGGGGTCGGATACTACTGGGGATTGTTACTTGGTCCACCCCGTGTGATGTTTATACTATACTGGTGTTTGATACACATACTTCATTGATATTACTGGGCTTGATGCCATGTTTGGGGCCTTGTACCGATTTGTAAAATCCTTCGAGGATTGATATTACGGCTTAGCATGATTTGCATATCATTTAATTTCAGTCCAAGGTTTTAAATGCTATTTTGCAAACTCAGCTATAATTCTAAGTGTTGAAAACTTAAATGATATTTTTAAATGTATTCCGGGCTGGGAACTTCTGTTTTGTAAATGCCCAAGGGGCTTATTATATTATTTTCTGGACTGATTATAAAGTGACTTGAAACAGTGGTAATAATGACACTGTGTGATATACTTGACACAGTGGTAACAATGACACTGTGTGATACACTTGAAATAGTGGTAACAATGACACTGGATGATATACTTGAATAGTGGTAACAATGGCACTATATGATATAAATTGGTCAGGTAACAATGGTTGATCGGTTAGGTAACACCAAGATATTGCGCTTGGGCTGTAGGAGCCCCTCCGGAGTCTATACACACCCCCAGTGAGCGTCATCGACGATAAATAAATATGGATGGCTCGGGCTGCACGCCGCAGTGGGTACTGGAATGTACCATCATCTGCATTGCATTGCATTCATGTATTTGTATTTATACTGGTGTTTAGATGCTCAGTTCCATATGTTGCTATATATTCGGATTGTAGCTTACTTTGTGTATTTACTGGATTTTTTTATCTTCGGACTGTAGTTACTTTTATTACTCACTGGGTCGGAGTACTCACTTTACTCCCTGCACCTTGTGTGCAAATCCAGGACAGTCTCAGGCTCAGTAGATCCAGTTGATCAGCAGATCCAGCCTCTGGGATTATCGAGGTAGTTGCACGGCGTTCGCAGCCATTGATCTTCTCCCTCCTATCCTATCTCTTTATTTCTGCATTATCGGACTTTGGATATACCGTGTATTAGGATGATATTCTGTATTCTAGAGGCTCAGATTCGTGACACCGGGTCCTAGTGAGATTATATTATGTATTTTGTTAAAATCTTCAGTACTTTAATCTTTCTTAATTGATATTTCTTTCCGCTATTTTTGATAAATTGGGTTAAGTTTTGAATAATAGTCGGGCTTGCCTAGTAGTGTGTTGGGCGCCATCACGACAGGGATTTGGGTCGTGAAAAAGTTGGTATTAGAGCCTAGGTTACTTGGTCTCGCGAGTCATGAGCCAGTTTTGTAGAGTCTCGCGGATCGGTATGGAGACGTCTGTACTTATCCTCGAGAGGCTGCCGAACCTTTAGTAAAACTTCACATTCTTGAATTCTTATCGTGCGTCCTTGATTTAGCTTGAAAAGAAACTTTTGAAATTCCTTCCGCGTGATCGTATGCACCAACGGGAGCTTAGTATCAGATGTGTCTCGATGGCTTTTGATTCCCCGATCGAGGGGCGAGGTGTAATCTCTGTGAGTTTGAAGTTATACCAGTCTGGAGGACTTGAAGCCAAATCTTTGCCAATGGCTTGAGCACCGAGGTGCTGATTTTGTGAGCAAGTGTTTTGAACTCATATGTTCATTATTGTCCTTGTTAGCCGGAATGGCAGTTGGATATCCACGTGATGAGTATGTTAGTGTTGCGAGGTGTATTTGTACGACTTGGTAGTGGCGAAGAAGCCTACTGGATAGTAGATGAACTGTTAAGTGATTCGTTTCTTATTGTGATTTGTTGAGTAGCCCAAGTTATGGGCGCGTGAAGAATATTTTTCGTGTCTCCTAGTTAGATAAGTCTGGGAGCTGAGATCGCTTCCGTAAATGTATTATGACGAAATCGTTGAGTCAAGGAGACCACCTTGAAGGTCGAAAATATTAAAGGAAGAATATGTTCCTACTTGGTTGAATAGCCCAATAATGGAGGGTTGAAGGGTATTTTCTATGTGTTATGATTCAAATAGGTGCAACGCATGTCCATGTATCAATTTAGATTTATGTAATTGATATGCATTGTGATGCTTTGTCAAGTTGTGGATGTGTTGTTAGGATGGTTTTGGTGATTCTCTGGCAGGTGGATAGGACTAATTACAAAGGAGGCTCTGCCGAAATTTTTGAAAAATTTAGGACTTAGTAAGTGGGCTTAGCTGTTGTGTGAGTAAATGCAAGAATTGCAGAAGAGTTAAAATTCCAGATGATTCGTGTTTCCATGAGCTTATGATGGAGTGAGTTAAATCTCACCATGATATTACGATAGCAATAGAGTATATGTGTTGTGATCTATGGCTTCGAGCCAAGTTGGGGAGCTTGCTGTTGATTAGCTGATTGCACGGTTTATTACCTGCGTGAATTCTGGTTATTGGCGTATTGGTGGTTATTGCAGCTACGGAAGAGGACCATGAGTGGTAATTTGAGTAAATGAATTGTTGGATGCATGCTATGGTTAGCCTTATTGGCTCATGTTCAGACTTGAGGGAAGATTCATGATTTATGTCTCGTATATGTGCAGGCTTCGAGGGAAGTGATCCCTCTAGGTGCTTTATCGAGAGGGTATTCATATGTTATAAAATTCAGTAGAGTTGGTTGCATTCGAGGCCAAGTCAGAGCTGGGTGGCTCTCAATAGCGGTCCTAGTTAATTCAAGAGGTAAAGTGTGGTGCCTAATGATTTTGAGTCTATAAGTACGGTTAAGAGTCAAGCTTTTGAAGCAGCTTATGAAGAAAGGCACATAATGTTCTATGATGTTTTGACTTGCGGTGTAGCATTTGAGAGACATGAAATGGTCATGGTATTTGAGACAGCATGGTCTCGTGATTTAAGGTCACTCGGGGTGAGTTTGGTTGAAATAAGTTAGGTGTTAAAGGGAGATATTATTATTTCTAAGGCAATCAAGGATAAATTGAAAGGAAGTAGATTGATTAGCCATAGTTGAGTTGGTATACTGGTGTCAGTGATCGGTTCGTTCAGCGTGATCGAGTTATGCATGTGAGGCTTATCGGCCGCAGTGATTGATGTTATTCTGAAGCATTCTTTTGTTAGGGCCTATTATGAGTAGGCGGATCCCAGAAAGTGTTATGGTGGCTTGGACAACTACTTAGAGATTGGCATATTCGACGATTATGAGGATTCGCCTGTATGCTGCTATAGTTCTCCTGAAGTGAGTTAAATGAAAAGTCTTATGTGATGAAGTATTAGCCTATCGGCGGTTCCAGAGTTGTGATGGAAATCGCGTCTATCGTATATTGGCACGTGAGGTGCAGTGACTGGTATGGAATTTGAAGTAAGGACCAAGGTTGCAGTTTGGTCAATGACTGTGATGTCACGATCTCGGATGAGCAGTATATGAGTTTCAGTGTTTTGAGTAAGATGGGTATTGACGTCAGTATCACCTGAGGTCGGTGTTCTGTGAGAAAGGCTTTGCATCCTGGTTAGGGATTCTTGATCGCTTTTCAGCGTTAGTGCAGTCGGTGGTTTGGATGTGCAGACCCGTTAATTATTTCGGAAGATGGTGGGAGCTTGTCCCACAGGAATATTGTATAAGTGTGACATGTAGTCACTTGATTAATTAGAAATTTAAACCAAGTATGAGGATTTTGGTAATATCATCCATTTGAGAATTTATGCCTGGAGGGCACTTTGTTTATTGGGTTATGGACCTGTGAAAGATTAGTGGCCTAGCTTGGCACGATCAGGATCGACTTGAGGTCGGTGGATAGATTTAAATGTGGAAGTGAGCCTTACGTCAGGCCAGTTATGTTTATTTCAGCAATGCGCTCTTTATGGAAGGATAGTCGCAGTCTTATTTCGTGGTCAGATAATTCATGTAAAGATATAATGCGATGTATGAATTGTGAGACGGCTTGGTAAATTCCTTATGTGTTGAGGTTCCGCTCAGCGGTGATGTTATATGAGCAGGATGGCTCTTGAGACTTAGATCATGTATCGCACCTCAGTTGTGCTTGAGTTATAGCCTATAACGCTATATGTTTCCTTGGGAATGGTATTATGCTCCTTAGTGTGTTTATGACCGATATTCGGTATTTGGATGTGGTGAGCTATTCATCTCGACGTGTATCTCCTTATGTGAGTCCTATATGTGGATCGGGTGGCACACCGCCATGGGTATGTTGTTTGGTTCGGGTTGCACGCCGAAACAATGTGATGTTCAGTTCAGTGCCCATATTTGCTTTTGTGTGTTCTGTTTCCCTATTTTCTGAGGAAGTCTATGTTAGTGTGCGAGTTGAGTAGTTCCTTCTAGAGTTCGCCTTCCTTTTGTATCGCGTTCGAATTGATAGCATACTGGCACATTGTGGTGCCTTGTGGGATTTTTGATTATGTCTGAGGTGGCTTATTGCCTGAGCAGTTCATACTGGGTGAGACGAGATTACTAGATTTGGGGTCAGTGCAAACTGATTATATGAAGTATATTATAGAGCAAAGATCATTCTTTGGTTTAGAACAAGGTAATGGAACTTGTCAGGAGTGTAGATCCAATGAATTGTTGATTCAGCAGTTGGTTGTGAATTTTGGCACATCTCTTCAGTCGTATCGGTGTTGAAAAAAAAATATAAAAAAAAATAAAAAAACTAGAGCAAGACCTGTGTAGATCATGAGATGCAATGGGAGCATCAGGTTCGTGGAATTTCGACCATTATGCTTAAAGAATGTTATTGTGGTTCTATGAGTAAGTGATGCAAAGTGTGAACTCAGCAAAGTTATGCAGTCATGTTTGGGTACAGCGTGTGGAGATTGATATGGTGGTCGTATGATGGAAACAGGCTTGGCAGGGAAATTCAGGATGTTGGAATTGGGCCGAATGGCTTATTTGCTTGAATAAATAAGTATATCTACAGAATTATCGAGCTAATGTGCTCAACGGAGTAGTGGTAGCATGGGAAGGTGCATGATGTGTTAAAAAAGTGATTTCAGACTACTTCAGTGTAGTTCTCAGCACGTTCGAAGACGAACGTATGTTTAAGTGTGAGAGATTGTAACGACCTGACCGGTCGTTTTGAGCTCCGGCGCGTCATTCAGCAGTTTGAGGCCATGAGCGGCTTCATCTCAGGTATATTGACTTGTGTGTATGGTCAGAATTAAAATTCAGGAAGTTTGGAGTTAAATCTAAATGGAAATTCTCATTTTGAAAGCTTAAAATTGAAGAAATGAACTAGGATTGGAATTTTGAGTAAACGGCCTCGAAATTGGGATCCGAAGGTTCCAACAGGTTCGTTTGATGATTTTGGACTTGGGCGTATGCTCGGATCGGGTATTGGATAACCCGGGAGCGTTTTGGCGCCTATTGTGGAAGATAGCATTTTAGAAGAAATTGCATCAGTTTGGTTTAAAATGCATTTCAGTGTTATTGATGTCCGTTTGGGATTCCGAGACTGGGATTAGCTCCGTATGGTGATTCTGGATTTGGGAGCGCGATCGGAAGTGAATTCGGATGTCCGGAGGTCATTTTGAAGTCATTTGGCTAAATATAGAAATTTGAAGGTTTTTGAGAAAATTCGACCGGAAGTGGAAATTTTGATATCGGGGTCGGAATGCAGTTCCGAAAGATGGGGCAAGTCTGTAATGTCGAATGTGACTTGTGTGCAAAATTTGAAGTCATTCCGGAATGATTTTGGTAAGGTTTGAGACACTTAGTCTCTTTTAAGGAAGTTTAAGTTGGAAAAGTCAACCGAATGTTGACTTATGTGTTAGAGGGATCGGATTTGAATTCCGATGATTCGGTTAGTTTCGAGGGATGATTTGTGACTTAGGAGTGTGATCAGAAGTAATTTTGGAGGTCCGGTGTAGAATTAGGTTTGAATTGGCGAAGTTAGTATTTTGGCGAATTCCGGTTGATAGGTGAGATTTTGATCCGGGAGTCGAAATAGAATTCCGAGAATTGTTGTAGCTTTGTTATGTAATTTGTGATGTGTGTGCAAAATTTCAGGTCATTCGGACATCGTTTGGTCGGGTTTTTGATCGAAAGTGTATTTTCGGAAGTTTTTAAAAACTTAGGCTTGAATTCGATGCGTTTTGGGTAATTTGATGTTGTTTGAGGTGTTTTGATGATTTGAGCAGGTTTTAATGATGTTATGAATTATGTTGGCATTTTTGGTCAGGGTCCCATGAGGCTCGGATAAGTTTTGGAAGAGTTTTTGGAAGTTTTTTGTCGTTTTGAGCATAAGCATGTAATGATCCAAGGGTCCATTTTTAGTTTTAGAGATCCAAATTTGATTTCAAGACTTCCAGAATTTAAATAATGAATTATAGGACTGATCTGGAAATTTTGGTTTAATTTCATCCAGTCGCGATTGGGTTTTTGACGTGAAATGTGAGTTAATTGTTTAACGAGCGAAATGGGTATTGAACTGGGCAAACGAGCTCCGAATTGAGTTTCGATTGAAGGGTTGTGTTTGTATTATTATTTGTGACTCATAGGAACAAGAATCATCTAATTCCGAGTTTGTATGATGGAGCTAGAGCCTTTTTAGTGAAAATAAAAGCTGCTGCAATTTCTGTTGCTAAGCTGTCTTTGGACAGCAATGTGCAGTCGTGGAGCGTACTTTGGAGACCTATATCTTTTGATATACAAGGAAATTTGAGATGATTCAAAAACGCAAATTGTAGCCCTTCGTATCTAGTTTCCAGAAAGCTAAAAAAATGGTAATTTGGACATTTGTAGAGAAATTTATGATTGATTGAAGATGACTGGTGGAGCAGTTTCTCCAGAAATTTTCTGATTTCATGGAGCCGATTTAGAAGCTCATATCTCGGGATATATAAAGAGTTATATGGTCAACAACCTATCAAATTAAAGATCGTTGAGTCTAGTTTCTAAATCTTCAAACCGTTTGTCATTTGAATATTTATACAAGACGTTATGGGTGTTTAAACAAAAGGTGTCCGACAAGGAACAATTTAAATAGGATGTACAACTTGTATAGCACAAGTGCAAGGTACAACTCGACGAAGCACGGGCAGATTCTTTTAAACACGGATTTGGCTTATTTTTTCCATTTCTTTCATTTGGCTTGGATTATTTTGGAGAGAATTTCAAGGGGTATTTCATCAAGCATCAAAGGTGAGTTATTTCTACTTATTTCCAAGTTAAATACATGGATTAGAGCTGAAAACTCAAGTAATTTATGGACAAAATAATGGTTTAGAGCTTGAAACTTAAGAGAATTAAATGGTGATTTGAGAGGTCAAATGAACTCTGATTTTTGTGAATTTGGTATGTATAGACTCGTGGAGAGATAAGAGTCGTATTGATGTAAAAATTTCTGAATTTCGAGATGGGCCCGGGGCTCGGGTTTTGCTAATTTCGGGATTTTCGATATTTTTCGAGTCTTTTCGATTGGGTTATATTCCCTTAGCCTATTGTAACGTATTCGTTGTGGTTTTGACTAGATTCAACGCGCGAAGAGGTCGATTCAAGAGGAAAGGGCATTGCGGACTAGTCTACGGCCGGTTAGAGGTGAGTAATAGATGTAAATGCTATTCTGAGGGTTTGAAACCCCGGACTTTCACATCGTAACGCTATATTGAGGCGTGACACGCACTCCATGGCGAGTGCGGGGTCGGATACTACTGGGGATTGTTACTTGGTCCACCTCGTGTGATGTTTATACTATACTGGTGTTTGATACACATACTTCATTGATATTATTGGGCTTGATGCCATGTTTGGGGCCTTGTGCCGATTTGTAAAATCCTTCGAGGATTGATATTACGGCTTAGCATGATTTGCATATCATTTAATTTCAGTCCAAGGTTTTAAATGCTATTTTGCAAACTCAGCTATAATTCTAAGTGTTGAAAACTTAAATGATATTTTTAAATGTATTCCGGGCTGGGAACTTCTGTTTTGTAAATGCTCAAGGGGCTTATTATATTATTTTCTGGACTGATTATAAAGTGACTTGAAACAGTGGTAATAATGACACTGTGTGATATACTTGACACAGTGGTAACAATGACACTGTGTGATACACTTGAAATAGTGGTAACAATGACACTGGATGATATACTTGAACAGTGGTAACAATGGCACTATATGATATAAATTGGTCAGGTAACAATGGCTGACCGGTCAGGTAACAATGACTGACCAAGATATTGCGCTTGGGCTGTAGGAGCCCCTCCGGAGTCTGTACACACCCCCAGTGAGCGCCGTCGACGATAAATAAATATGGATGGCTCGGGCTGCACGCCGCAGTGGGTACTGGAATGTACCATCATATGCATTGCATTGCATTCATGTATTTGTATTTATACTGGTGTTTAGCTGCTCAGTTCCATATGTTGCTGTATATTCGGATTGTAGCTTACTTTGTGTATTTACTGGATTTTCTTATCTTCGGACTGTAGTTACTTTTATTACTCACTGGGTCGGAGTACTCACTTTACTCCCTGCACCTTGTGTGCAGATCCAGGACAGTCTCAGGCTCAGTAGATCCAGTTGATCAGCAGATCCAGCCTCTGGGAGTATCGAGGTAGCTGCACGGCGTTCGCAGCCATTGATCTTCTCCCTCCTATCCTATCTCTTTATTTCCGCATTATCGGACTTTGGATATACCGTGTATTAGGATGATATTCTGTATTCTAGAGGCTCAGATTCGTGACACCGGGTCCTAGTGAGATTATATTGTGTATTTTGTTAAAATCTTCAGTACTTTAATCTTGCTTAATTGATATTTCTTTCCGCTGTTTTTGATAAATTGGGTTAAATGTTGAATAATGGTCGGGCTTGCCTAGTAGTGTGCTGGGCGCCATCACGACCGGAATTTGGGTCGTGACAATTTTGGATTACCCTTGTAAAGGAACACTAATCATGACATAATAGAAAAAAACACGATTGATATATGAAATCCTATCTATTTAAAACATAGTCACAAATGTATTTATGAATGAACACTAATAAAGGCAATATTAATAAAAATATGATTGATGTAAGAGAAGGTATCTATGATAATAAGTTATTTCTAAAAATGAGATTGCATAAACGCACAGTAAAATACTATACAATAAGTTAATTGCGAATAATTCAAAAACATTAACTAAATCAAGGAACCAAAGAAACAACTTCCATAATATTTGCATCAAACATTTGTATCATAGAAGGAGAACAACAATAATGCTTACCATGTCCATTAGTGTTCCAAATATCAGCCATTACAAAGGTTTTGAACCATTTTTCTTTAGCCTATGACATTTCGACGTCTTAAATGTACGACATTTTAACTTAAATTATATTCAAAAAATACATAACTATTTAGTAGTAAGGATATATATATATATATATCATGGGAACCGGAGTCTCTTCTGCTTATTTCCGATATTTCATTTTTATCTGTTACTCCCCGATAGCATGTCCCCTCCCAGTTTTACTTTGTATTATCTTGTTATTGTTTTCTTGCACTTGTTGTATATATATCTGTACAGGTTAATTGTGGTAGGTACTGTCTAGCCTCGTCACTACTTCGCCGGGGTTAGGCCAGGCACTTACCAGCACATGAGGTCGGTTGTGCTGATGCTACACTCTGTGCATTTTTTGTGCACAGATCAGGGAGCAGCTTACGGACCACAACAGTAGGATTTCTGGGAGTTGTCTTCAGTCCAGGGACTCTCGAGGTAGTCTAGCTGGCGTTCGCAGGCCGAAGTCCCTTACCATGTTTTTCGTTTGTTCATCTTGTATCAGACAAACATGATGTATTTCCTTTCAGACATTGTTTGTAGTATTCTGTAGTAGTCCGTAAGCTAGTGACACCAGACCTTGGGTAGTGATGTGTATTAAACTTCCGCACTTTTGGTTTTTAGTTGCTTTAGATTTAAAGTCTTCCGCTTAGATTTTGTCTCGTTATTATATTGTTTGAAAGAAAGCAGGAAAGGTGTTTTAAATATTTGGCTTGCCTAGATCCGATAGTAGGCTCCATCACGACACCCGATGGTGGGAAATTCGGGTCGTGACAAGTTGGTATCAGAGCACTAGGTTACTTAGGTCTCACAACACACGGACAAGCTCAGTAGAGTCTGAGGGATCGGTACGGAGACGTCTGTATTTATCCCGCAGAGGTTACTGAGTTAGGAAAAACTTCACCTTGTTCATTCTTGTCGTGCGATTTTGTTTCTCAAATACTGATTGTCGTTCCACTCTGTTCTTTCGCAGATGGCGAGGACACGTGCTTCCTCTTCTACCGCGCAACAGCTTGAGCCCCCAGCAGCAGCCCCTATTAGGGGCAGAGGGCGAGGCCGAGGCCGTGCCAGAGGCCGAGGCCGTGCCAGAGGCCGAGGCCGGGGCAGAGCTCAGCCCCGAGCAACATTTCCAGCGACGGAGCCTCAGGTCGATTTTGAGGAGGAGGTTCCGGCCCCAGCTGTTCCAGTGGGCCCAGCTCAGGTCCCAGAGGGTTTCATAGCCACTCCAGTGCTTCAGGATGCTTTGGTCCGACTGGTAGGCTTTATGGAGGGCATTTCTAGAGCGGGTTTGCTTCCCGTAGCTTCAGCCACATCTCAGGTTGAGGGAGGAGTTCAGACTCCCGATACTCGTACTCCAGAGCCGGTAGCTCCTCAGGCTCAGGTTCCAGCAGTTCAGCCAGCCGTGGCAGTTCAGCCAGTTGTGGCAGCCCAGCCAGGTATTGCGGCTCAGTCCAGCGATGGTGCGACTATGTCCGTGGATGCTTTGTGGAGGCTTGATCGTTTCACCAAGCTCTTCACGAACACATATAGTGGCACTCCCTCAGAGGATGCTCAGGATTTCATTTTCAGCTGTCATGAGGTTCTACGGACTATGGGCATTGTAGAGACCAATGGGGTCGACTTCGCCACTTTTCGCCTGGCAGGATCCGCCAAGACTTGGTGGAGGGATTTCTGTTTAGCCAGGCCAGCAGGGTCGCCATCATTGACCTGGGATCAGTTTTCAGAGTTATTTCTGGGGAAGTTTCTTCCAGTTACTCAGCGAGATGCTCTTCGCAGGCAGTTTGAGCGTCTCCAGCAGGGTCCTATGACGGTCACCCAGTATGATACCCGGTTCATTGATCTTGCTCATCATGTCATTGTGATACTCCCTACCGATAGAGAGAGGGTGCGGAGGTTTATTGATGGGTTGGCCCAGCCGATCCGTGTTCAGATGGCCATGAGTGCCGGTAGTGATATTTCATTTCAGGAGGTGGAAGATGGTGCCCGCCGGATAGAGATGGCACTTGCTCAGGGAGGTTGTCATGGGTCTGATAAGAGGCCCCGTCATTCGGGCAGATTTAGTGGTACCTCGTCTGGAGGTAGGGATTCTTATGGTAGAGGCCATCCTTCGAGGCCCTTTCAGTCAGCTCTCTAGGCTTCTCATGGTACACCAGGTGGTCGTGGTTCTCAGCCGCAGTATTCTGACCAGCAACTCTTCAATTCACCATCAGCACATATTAGTGCACCACCACTTTGTTATTATCAGCAGTCGAGGGCTTGTTATACTTGCGGCGATGTGAGTCACATTGCCAGATATTTCCCTCGAGCTTCCAGTAGCTCGCAGCAGCAGGGTCCTTGCCCGCTGATCTAGGCACCAGTTGCCCCACAGCCTGCCTAGCCAGCTAGAGGCGGGGGTAGAGGACATAGAGGTGGAGGTAGAGGTCGTATAGGTGGAGGTAGAGGTCTTAGAGGTGGAGCTCCGACCGCTAGAGGTAGGGGTCAACCAGCAGCAGATCGTCCCAGGGATATGATTCAGGGAGGTGGGGCCCAGCCCCGTTGTTATGCTTTGCCAGCCAGGCCAGAGGCTGAGTCATCAGATGCTGTGATTACAGGTACTATTCTGGTCTGTGATAGGGATGCTTCTGTGCTATTTGATCCCGGATCTACGTATTCATATGTGTCGTCCTATTTTGCACCCTATTTGGTTATGCCTAGTGACTCGTTGAGTATTCCTGTTTATGTGTCAACACCGGTGGGTGATTCTATTGTGGTCGACCAAGTTCATCGTTCTTGTATCGTAGTGTTTGGGGGTCTTGAGACCCGTGTTGATTTGTTGCTTTTGGACATGGTCGACTTTGATGTTATATTGGGGATGGATTGGTTATCCCCGTACCATGCTATCTTGGATTGCCATGCCAAGACCGTGACCTTAGCCTTACCGGATTTACCCCGTTTAGAGTGGAGAGGGACTTCTGGTCATTGTACCCGCAGTGTTATCTCGTATGTGAAAGCTCGGCGTATGGTCGAGAAGGGATGTTTGGCCTACTTGGCGTATGTTCGCGATTCTAGTGCGGAGGCCCCTTCTATTGATTCTATGCCCGTTGTTCGGGAGTTTCCTGGGGTTTTCCCTTCAGACTTGTCGGGTATGCCGCCCGACAAGGATATCGACTTTTGTATTGATTTGGCCCCGGGCACTCAGCCCATTTCTATCCCGACATATCGTATGGCCCCGCTGGAGTTGAAAGAGTTAAAGGAACAGCTGCAGGATTTGCTTGAGAAAGGTTTCATTAGACCCAGTGTTTCACCTTGGGGTGCACCGGTGTTGTTTGTTAATAAAAAGGATGGTTCGATGAGAATGTGCCTCCATTACCGGCAATTGAACAAGGTTACAATTAAGAATAAGTATCCACTTCCGAGGATCAACGATTTATTCGACCAGCTTCAGGGTGCAAGGGTGTTCTCAAAGATAGATTTGAGATCTGGTTATCATCAACTGAGGATTAGGGCGTCTGATGTCCCCAAGACAGCATTTCGCACTCGGTATGGGCACTATGAGTTTTTAGTCATGTCATTTGGATTGACTAATGCCCCAGCCACGTTCATGGAGTTGATGAACCGAGTGTTCAGACCTTATTTGGACTTGTTCGTGATAGTCTTCATTGACGATATTCTTATATACTCCCGCAGTCAGGAGGAGCATGAGCAGCACCTCAGAGTGGTCCTTCAGACCCTAAAGGATAGTCAGTTGTATGCTAAGTTCTCAAAGTGCGAGTTTTGGTTGAGTTTGGTCTCATTCCTGGGTCATGTCGTATCAGCAGCAGGTATTCAGGTAGACCCGAAGAAGATAGAGGCAGTCAAGAACTGGCCTCGACCAGCTTCAGCTACGGATATTCGGAGTTTCCTGGGGTTAGCAGGTTACTACCGTCGGTTCGTGGAGGGGTTTTTATCCATTGCAGTCCCTATGACCAGATTGACCCAGAAGGGTGTCCAGTTCAGGTGGTCGGACGAGTGTGAGGCGAGCTATCAGAAGCTCAAGACGGCTCTGACTATGGCACCAGTATTGGTTTTGCCCACAGGTTCAGGGCCATATACGGTCTATTGTGATGTGTCTCGTATTGGGCTTGGTGCAGTGTTGATGCAAGAAGGCAAGGTCATTGCTTATGCTTCGAGGCAGTTGAAGATCCACGAGAAGAATTATCCGGTTCATGATCTCGAGTTGGCAGCCATTGTTCATGCCTTGAAGATCTGGAGGCATTACTTATACGGCGTGACGTGTGAGGTTTACACTGATCACAAGAGTCTTCAGTATCTGTTCAAGCAGAAAGAGTTGAATTTGAGGCAGAGGAGGTGGTTAGAGTTGCTAAAGGATTATGATGTTACTATCTTATACCACCCGGGGAAGGCCAATGTGGTGGCCGATGCATTGAGCAGGAAGTCCGCCAGCATGGGTAGTCTTGCTTATATTCCAGTCAGCCAGAGATTGCTTGCTTTGGATGTTTAGGCCTTGGCCAATCGTCTTGTGAGGTTAGATATTTCTGAGCCTAGCAAAGTGTTAGCTTGCACGGTTGCTCGTTCCTCACTATTAGAGCGTATCCGCGAGCGGCAGTTTGAGGATCCCCATTTGTGTGTATTGAGAGACACGGTGCAGCGTGGAGGTGCCAAGAAAGTAACCTTAGATGATGATGGTGTATTGAGATTGCAGGGGCGAGTTTGTGTGCCCAATGTTGATGGGATTCGAGAGTTGATCTTAGCGGAGGCCCACAGTTCTCGGTATTCTATTCACCCGGGCGCCGCGAAGATGTATCAGGATCTGAGGCAACACTATTGGTGGCGTAAGATGAAGAAAGACATCGTGGCGCATGTGGCTCGGTGTTTGAATTGTCAGCAGGTTAAGTACGAGCATCAAAGACCCGGTGGTCTATTTCAGAGGATTGCACTTCCCGAGTGGAAGTGGGAGAGGATTATGATGGATTTCGTTACTGGACTTCTGATGACTCGGAAAAAGTTTGATACAGTTTGGGTCATTGTTGATAGACTGACCAAGTCAGCGCATTTTGTTCCTGTTGCAGCCACTTACTCGTCCAAAAGGTTAGCCGAGATTTATATCAGGGAGATTGTTCGCTTTCATGGGGTTCCGCTATCTATCATTTCGGATCGGGGTACGCAGTTTACCTCACATTTCTAGAGAGCGGTTCAGTGAGAGTTGGGCATCGAGGTTGAGTTGAGTACAGCATTTCATCCCCAGACGGACGGTCAGTCCGAGAGGACTATTCAGATTCTTGAGGACATGCTCCGAGCCTGTGTCATTGATTTTGGAGGCTCGTGGGACCAGTTTTTGCCTTTAGCAGAGTTCGCCTACAACAACAGCTACCAGTCCAGCATTCAGATGGCTCCGTATGAGGCGTTGTATGGTAGGCGATGTCGGTCTCCAGTTGGATGGTTTGAGCTGGGAGAGGCTCAATTATTGGGTACGGATCTGGTTCAGGAGGCCTTGGACAAGGTCAGGATTATTCAGGATAGACTTCGTACAGCTCAGTCCAGACAGAAGAGTTATGCAGACCGCAAGGTCAGAGATGTTGCTTTCATGGTCGGTGAGCGGGTATTGCTCCGTGTATCGCCTATGAAGGGCGTGATGAGATTTGGGAAGAAGGGAAAGCTCAGCCCTAGGTTCATCGGTCCATTTGAGATTCTTGATCGTGTGGGAGAGGTGGCTTATAGACTTGCCTTGCCACTTAGCTTGTCAGCTGTGCATCCCGTGTTTCATGTATCTATGCTCCGAAAGTATCGCGGAGATCCATCGCACGTGTTAGATTTTAGCACTGTCCAATTGGACAAGGATCTGTCATATGAGCAGGTTCGACAGTTGAGGTCGAAGAGTTTTCCTTCGGTGCGTGTTTAGTGGAGAGGTCAGCCTCCTGAGACATCGACCTGGGAGTCCGAGTCCGATATGCGGAGCCGTTATCCTCATTTATTTCCCGACTCAGGTACTTATTTCTTTTGTCCGTTCGAGGACAAACGGTTGTTTTAGAGGTGGAGAATGTGACGACCCGAAGGGTCATCACCGTAGTTCTTCCTTGTTCCGCGCTTTCGAGGCCTTGAAAACCTCGCTTTTAGTTGCCTCGATTGGTGTGCGCAGTTCGAGCGCGTAGCCGGAAAGTTTTTATGTTAGAATATGTGAATTATGTGAAACATTTGATGAATTTTGGTATTAATATGCATAATGTTGACTTCGGTCAATATTTTGGGTAAACGGACCCGGACCTATGATTCCACGGTCCCGGAGGGTCCGTAGGAAAATATGGGACTTGGGCGTGTGCCCGGAATCAAATTCTGAGGTCCCAAGCCCGAGAAATGAATTTTTGTGTGAAATTGTTTTTCTGAAATTTGATATGAAAATTTAAAATGAAAAAGGGGTTAGAAAATATAGGTATCGGGCTCGTATTTTGGTTCCGACGCCCGGTACAAGTCTTAAATATGTGTTAAGCACTATCTGTAAAGTTTGGCTAAAAACGGACGTCATATGACGTGTTTCGGACTAAAAATGGAGAATTTGAGTTATGAAAGTTGAAGAAAGAAAATCATGTGTTTGAGGCTTGATCCTATGTATATGATGATATTTTGGCGATTTGATCGCACGAGTAAGTCCGAAAGATATTTTTAAGGTTGTATGCATGTTTGGTTTGGAGCCCCGAGGGCTCGGGTGAGTTTTGAATGGGGCCAGGGAGGTCTTGGACTTAGAAAAAAAAATATACAGGTTCAGATGTTGCAGGCCCAGCGCGGCCACGGCCATTTCCGCGCGGTCCGCACTGGCAGCCACGCGGCCGCGGTGCCTTTCTGTGCGGTCCGCGTGGTAGGGTTCAGAGGGTCGAACAGCGCGGCCGCGCACCAAATCAGTGTGGTCCGCGCTGGGTGGCTTCAGAGAGAGCCCACTTCTTCCCTCCCTCGACGCGGCCGCGGTACATTTCCAAGCGGTCCGCGCTGGCAGCCACGCGGCCACGGTGCATTTCTGCACGGTCTGCGCCAGCCCCCAGCATATATATAAATTCGGGATTTTCAGTCATTTTTTCCACTTTTCAAAAACCCAAAACCTAAGAGGCGATTTTCCAAACAACTTTTCTTCTTCAAAACGATTGGTAAGTGATTTCTAACTCATTTTTTCACTTTTTAACATCTTTTAACATGATTTCAACTTCAAAACAAAGATTTTCATGGGGAAAATTGGGTGTTTTGGGTAGAACCTAGGTTTTCTACAAATTGAGAAGTTGGACCTCAATTTGGGGTCCGATTTAAAAACAAATCATATATTGGGATTCATGGGGGAATGGGTAACCGGGTTTTGGTCTGAACCTCGAGTTTCGACCACGTGGGTCCGGGGGTATTTTTGACCTTTTTGGGAAAAACCTTGAAAAAAAATCTATTTTCATGCATTGGGGATGATTCATTTAGTAATTATTTATGTGATTAAGTAACTTATGACTAGATTCGAGCGGATTGGTGGTGGAATCAAGAGGCAAAGCTGTACTAGAAGCGTGAGTTGAGTTGGAGCATTCGAGGTAAGTGTTTGTTCTAACTTTGGCTTGAGGGAATAGGATTAGGATGATATTTGCTACTTGCTAATGTGGAGTACGGTGTATAGGCATGGTGACGGTTATCTATGCACCGGAGTCTAGCATGACCGTGAGTCTTGATTGCTTTTCATTCGAATAATGTGACACAAGCTCCTCGTTTATTTGATGAGTTTCATATAATGTGAACGGTTGAAGTAAAATTGTGATTGATGTACTTTTGGAGCGTTAGCTCGAACATGAATGTGTTAGTTGAGGAAGAATGGATTTAAAAAGGAGAATGTGTTGTGAATACTCCCTTGCCGGGATGTGTAGACTGATATATATATTCTCCCTTGTCGGGATATTTTGGGCTGTTAGTTGTACCCTTGCCGGGTTAAAGGTATTGAGTTGTTATTCTCCCCTGAAGGGGTCTACTATATGAAGTCAGATATTATGAACTATATTAAGGGATCGTGTGGCACGTCGTCCACTTAAATATGATATTATGGGATCGTGTGGCACGCCGTCCACTTATATATGATATTATGGGATCGTGTGGCACGCCGTCCACTTATATATGATATTATGGGATCGTGTGGCACGTCGTCCACTTATATATGATATTATGGGATCGTGTGGCACGCCGTCCACTTATATATGATATTATGGGATCGTGTGGCACGCCGTCCACTTATATATGATATTATGGGATCGTGTGGCACGCCGTCCACTTATATATATATATATATATATATATATATATCATGGGAACCGGAGTCTCTTCTGCTTATTTCCGATATTTCATTTTTATCTGTTACTCCCCGATAGCATGTCCCCTCCCAGTTTTACTTTGTATTATCTTGTTATTGTTTTCTTGCACTTGTTGTATATATATCTGTACAGGTTAATTGTGGTAGGTACTGTCTAGCCTCGTCACTACTTCGCCGGGGTTAGGCCAGGCACTTACCAGCACATGGGGTCGGTTGTGCTGATGCTACACTCTGTGCATTTTTGTGCACAGATCAGGGAGCAGCTTACGGACCACAGCAGTAGGATTTCTGGGAGTTGTCTTCAGTCCAGGGACTCTCGAGGTAGTCTAGCTGGCGTTCGCAGGCCGAAGTCCCTTTCCATGTTTTTCGTTTGTTCATCTTGTATCAGACAAACATGATGTATTTCCTTTCAGACATTGTTTGTAGTATTCTGTAGTAGTCCGTGAGCTAGTGACACAAGACCTTGGATAGTGATGTGTATTAAACTTCCGCACTTTTGGTTTTCAGTTGCTTTAGATTTAAAGTCTTCCGCTTAAATTTTGTCTCGTTTATTATATTGTTTGAATGAAAGCAGGAAAGGTGTTTTAAATATTTGGCTTGTCTAGATCCGATAGTAGGCGCCATCACGACACCCGATGGTGGGAAATCCGGGTCATGACAATTATGTCTGTTAATGGTTGTTTCGTTTTTTCCTTTTTCAAAAAGCATTCCTTCTGATAGTAGCAGGATCAACAAATCCTGTAAACCATAAAACAGAAGAATTAGCTAATTCCTATAAGATGAAAAACTTAGGAAAATATCAAGCCAATAAAGGATGTCGTGTCAGGATGTGTTTTATTTATAAATTTATTCCTATGTTTACAGACCAAAGTGCGTTTGAAGTATCAAAAAAGAAGGTTTTACTTCATTGACCCTAAATTTATTCAAGGAATTTAAGAACAATAAAAAATAGTTCCTACAGAGTAATATATACAATATAATCAACTAATATAAACTATGTTTAAAGCCAACACCATTCTTAAAGGTAAAAATATAAGTAATGAAGGGCTTATTTGTTTTATGGTTTTTCTCTAATTGCAACTGACTAAAGCATGTAGAAAAGCGACTAATACATATGATAGACTTACACAACTAATTTTGTCAAAAAAACTTTAAAAAATGCTATTAGATTCAATAATTGCACAAGAAGGATGAGATGGTCAAACAGAGCAGAAATGATAACAAATTATATAGCCTCGTGCCAGCATGAAAGGATCACCCTCTGAATTCTATAGGAAGTTACGGACGATAATGACATGAATTTAAAACTCCATAAATAAATTTCTGAATGTTCACTTTTTTTTTTAATCCAAGAAGAGCTTGAACGTGAAAATAATTTAGAGAAACAATTTTTGTCAAGTTCATAATAGTTCTTGTTAGGAGCTCTAGCATAATTCAAGTTAAAATTCTTTCTATTTAAGATTTAAACATCAAATTGCGAAACCCTGTATATTATTAATTTATTTTAAAGTAAAGTGTACGAGGAATCGACAAAGATAATTTGGACTTCAAGCAATTAATTTATACGTATTTGTTTGGTCTTAATCATGTATTACTTTTGTTAAGATTTATAAATTTTTCAAATTTAATTTTTGACATTCTCGCATATAATACAGATCTTTTACGTCATCGCTTCATAGTGAAATACATGATTTCAGTGAACAATCTAGAACCATATAAACTCAAATAAATCTAATTTCACTATTTTTTTTCAACAGAGATAATCATTAGAATGTATACATATAATATGCAAGAGCTTTAAATAATTAAAGAAAATTAAGGACATCACCAACATTTTTGGGCAAATTATTTCTGGTCAATTAGAAAAAACGAATGAGGTAAAAAGAAGGAAAAACTAATTTAAGCAAAACAAAAGAACATGAGACAACTGTATTGGAACAAAGGTACATAATTTTCTCTTCATCATTAGAGTGTACACAGATAATATGCTACAATTTGAATAGTTAAAGAAACTTAAGGAGTTGATCGATAGTTTAGGGCAAAATAAAAAGCTAGGGAGAAAGATGAATCAAGTTAGAAGAAGGAGAATCTAATTAACGACAAAGAAAAAAAAGAGTACAACTGTATTGTAACAAAAGGACCGCATAAAATTATATTTTTCTATTTTAATATGTCACAATCAGTTTTTAGTGTTCGTAACTTTAAATACAATATTATATGATTTTATATAAAAATTTGTAAATAGTGATGTTAACAGTTCATACCTTTGTTATCCGAGGAATATTTAGGCCATTTTTGGTTCTGTATGCATATTCTATTTTTCTTACGAGTTTCCTCTGTTATTCCATGTCAAAGTGTCATAGAAACAAAATTTGGTGTGAGAAGTTGTAGAGTCCTTTGGAAAAGCAAAGCCAAATTTGGTGGGGCTAGTTGCCAACCCTCAGAGTGATGAAGCTGATGTACAACAACTCTATTTTCTAGTGATCTCATTTGATTCTTTCAGCGATTTCTGAAGCAACCACAAGACTTGAAAATAATACTAATTTCTAAGAGAAAGTATCGATAAACCTAAAAGCATGAGAGCCTTGGACGCATATCACACAAATTAACAGCCGTTGAGATTGACAAGTTAGTCGGAATATGCTACCTATCCAAATTTGAGCAGTTACATATGGTTACAGATCGTGGGTAGGTTTGCATAGCGTAGGTTTAAATAAAATCTAAAATATAGGGCAAGTGGGATTTAAACGTGTGTATTCACGTTCACATGTAAAATCAGTTAGTACTTGTTGAAAATAAAATAACTTGAAACTTTTAGTTCACGAAAATGGAATATCGATTTTTGCTGGAGATTTTCTCCAAATATAGGTCTAAAAAATGTGCCCCTCCTAAACGTGCACATAAGCTTTAGGATGCTTTTGATATTTTGCTTCTTAAAAAATAAAAATAACTGATATTATGAGATTTTTTGTCCAATTTATTTTTTAATTCCTATTTTATTGGAGCTATGTCCTAAAGTGCCAAATGTCTTATTGTGATGATGTCACTTGTCAAAAAATAGTGGCTTTTGCCTCTTCTTTTATTAATAGATAGATTGTATTGTATTGTATTGTTTGATGAATAATAATTTTTGAATAGATAAACAACAAAACAACAATCACAATAACATATCTAGTAAAATTTTATACTGTGGGATTTGAAAAGGGTAGAGTGTACCCAAACCTTACCCTTACCTTGTGAGGATAGATATGTTGTTTCCAATATTAATGCTCGAATAGATCCTATAAATAAAAAAGTAAGGTAAACTTATAATATTATTAAGAAAAAATAGGATACGGGTGAAATTATTATATACAAAAGTAAGACTAAATGATAAAATATAATTATTTAATAATAAGAAAAGGCAAAATGAGAGAAAAAAGTAATGTAACGACATCATCACATAGTGATACTTTTTGTCATTATGTAATGATGAATTTTACGATACGATACAATAAAACTTAAGTTACAATTAAAATTATTATTCTATTTAAAGTAACAATACGATACAATCAATAGGTAACAACCATCCAAACAAGTTGTTAACGTTCATAGTTATTTTTTAGTTCTATAATTGAGGAATAATTACTATTATAATGTTTTAGTTTCTAAAAATAAAATTCGATTCCCAGCGGAGGCAAAAAACACTAGATGATTTCTTCTTATCTATCCAAGCCTTGGCGGATAGAGTTACCTGGTACCTGTTGCTGGTGGGAGATGGCTGAAGGATTGCATATAGGTGTTCGTAACATGCAGCGGAAGACAATAACAATCCTAGGAAGATCTTTTCGTATTTAAAATTTATTTACATGTCAATAGATCGGATCTAAGACGTACCTGGTGAAGAGAGTTTCGTTTCAAAATTTCTTCGATAGTGCGAAGACTCTATGCGGATCCACACCGAGATCGATCCTTGCTATCAACTCTTTGATCAATAAAACCCGCGAACAAATTGAACGAAGAATATTGTGTTGAAATTTTTCTCAAAAATCTCAACTCAAATTAGAAGAACAAGAAATATTTTTCTTGTAATTGTATTTTTTCTCTTGGCTTTGTATTGCACTCTCACTTTCACAAAGTGTTTTTCTTCTCAAGAATTAATAATACGGCAAATTTTCTCCATCACCCTTTATGTAGCATCACCTACAAACTCTTTTTCTATTTGGTTGAGGTAATGATTTACTTAAGGTAAAGGTTTATTCCAAAAATAAACTTCTCGAATTTTTCCGATTGGAAAAACGTATCCCATTCCTAATGAGATAATATCTGCTGCCATTAGCTAGGACGTTCCAATTGAATTCCAGTTGAATTGGATTATGACAATTAGTTAGTATATTTTATATAATGTCAATCCCATTCTTAATGGGTTTGAATTAGTGTCACGTCTTTTCTGGACTTTTGTGTCAGTCTAATTCTATATAGGATTTACCAAATAAGTTTTCATTAAAATATTATATGCATACTTTGTACAAATAAATATTAATTATATATATCACATATATATATTTCAACCAAGTGATATAAATTAATTTTCTATTCCCAATAGAAAATTTTAATTCGTTCACAATATTAATTATAATCTCTGTGCTAGCAAAGAGTATAATAATATTTTATTTGGACTAACAACTTTATTTATTTGACTAATTAAATTCTTTAATTCAATTATCAAATAATAAGTTAATTAATCCTTTAGCAAAGATTAAAACACTTGTTAGTGCGCGACCCCATAGGTTCAATACTAAACCGGTAGCAAACTGATCACATCAATATACTAATCAAGGGTGGCGTCTAGCAACACTCCTTAACGACCGGATAGGATGAAGTATATATTTTACTCTCAAGAACCAGTAGAAGAATCATGTAGTAATTCCTTCTGTTCTTATAGCTCTGGGTCACCCTAGGATATGGTTCAACTGTCAAATCCTAATAGCCGACTAACTATGTGTTCATGTCAAATATAATTGACCATTGAATGACCTAAGAAACTCTTTTCTTCTTTCATTCAATTGCCCTGGCCAAGGTCTTAATTTGGTCGTTTATAATTTATGACAACATGGAGCTTAAACTTATTACCAAGAGTTGACAGATTCCATCTTGATCAATCACTAATTCTACAAGTATTCAATCGTACCCAATATCCTTTCAACTATCGCCCTAGGGCCATAGGTGTCTAGTATTAAAGTACAATAAATAACTTGTCAATTACTATGACAATCTCAGGTCAAAGAAAACTCTTACATCACATTCTTCAAGAGAATATCCTATTAACAGTTTATGGTCATTCTAACCATTAGGAATTATCCAATGAGTCGGTTCAATGATCATATCTCTATATGCATTATCTATCTATGTGATTCAGTTAATGAGATCAACTAATCTTTATCCCATAAAGACAATCACATAAATATTGATCTAACCGGATTACTAATGTCCAAATTAATAATCCTACAATCAAGAACAAATTTAGATTAAATTATAAGAAACTTCACTCTCATTATCATGATCTCCATCACAATGTCAAGTCTCAAAATTTAATCAAGGACCTTATCAAATTAATCAAACAATTAATAATAACTATGATAAAAGAATGCCATATGTTTTTATATCAAATAACGTTCACATGAATATGTTCAAATCATCAAATATGAGATTGGATCTAGGGCATATCTACTATATCTCTAACAATCTCCCACTTGCACTAGAGTCAATCGTTCTTGTACTTCATTCCCAATCTTCACTTGTGCTTGTCAAACTCCTTTTGCACTAATAGCTTTAGTGAATGGGTATGTAGCATTTTCCTTTCCATCAACCTTTTGAATCTAGACATCTCCACGTCCAATGATTTCTCTTATCAAGTGATCCCTTGCCAGAATGTGTTTGGATTTTTGGTGTGATTTTGGTTCTTTTTCTTGAGCAATGGCTCCAGTGTTGTCACAAAACAATGGAATTGTACCTTCTATTGAAGGAACTACACCAAGTTCAATTAAGAACTTTTTCATCCATACAACTTTCTTAGCAGCTTCACTAGCTACTATATACTCTGATTCAGTCACTAAATCAGCTATTGTAGCTTGTTTGGAACTTTTCCAACTCATCGTACCACCATTTAAGGTGAATACATAACCAAAAATAGATTTGATATCATCTATATGAAGAGAAAATTGCATCACTATAACCTTCAAGTTTCAACTCAAAATCTTCGTAGATGAGGAATTGGTCTTTAGTCCTTCTTAAGTACTTAAGAATGGTCTTCACCACCTTCTAATGTTCCTCACCAGGATTTGCCTGATAACGGCTAGTTACTCCAAGTGCATAAGCCACATCAGGACGTGTACATGTCATGGTATACATGATAGCTCCCACTGCACTAGCGTATGGGATCTTACTCCTGCGTTCTCTCTCTCCAGGTGTTTTAAGACAATCTTCCCTACTTAGAGTAATTCCAATGCCTATCGGTAGATAGCCTATTTTGAAATTATCCATGTTATACCTTTTCAAAATGGTATCAATGTACAAAGACTGGGAAAGTCCAAGCAACTTCCTCGATCTATCTCTATAGATCTTTATTCCTAATATATAAGCTGCTTCTCCCAAGTCTTTCATGGAGAACTGTTCAGATAGCCAAATTTTGGTACTTTGGAATGCCGGTATATCATTCCCTATGAGCAATATATCATCAGCATACAATACTAAGAATATAATTGTGCTCCCACTAACCTTTTTGTATACAGAAGGTTCTTCGCCACATATAACAAATTGAACTTTTCAATTGTCTTGTTAAAGCGAATATTCCAACTTCAAGATGCTTGCTTTAGTCCATAAATGGATCTTTGTAGCTTGCAAATCTTATTATGATCATGCGGAGATGTGAAACTTTCAGGTTGTGTCATGTACACATCCTCTTCTAGCTCACCATTAATGAAACTGTTTTCACATCCATTTGCCATATTTCATTGTCAGAATCTTGTACAACTTGTTCATCTTGTGCTAGATTTTGTTGTTGTTCAATTTGGTTTGGAATTGGTTCATTAACCTATTTTTGAACTACGTTTAGTTCTTGAACTTCAACCATTGAAGATGGCAACTTCCTTGTCAACTTCAAAATATCCAATAAAGGTTCTTCAACTTGTGTCTCATGATCTTGATTTTGTGTTGATTCATTAGTTTATTGAACTTCATCAAGTTCTATTTCTCCATTATAGTTTCCTTCCAAAAGAAATTCCCTTTCCAAAAAGGTTGCTCCTCTAGCCACAAACACTTTATAGTCAGAAGGGTGATAGAAATAATATCTCATTGTTTCGTTGGTATACCCAATGAACCTACACTTATCAGATCTTGAGTCAAGTATATCTATATCAGACTGCAGTCTCTTAACATAAGCTGGACAATCCCAAATTTTAATGTGTTTAAGGTTAGGCTTACATCTTTTCTATATCTCATATGGTATTGTAGATACTGACTTAGTGGGAACTTTATTTAGTAAGTATGTTGTTGCTTCCAAAGTATATCCCCATAAATTAATTGGAAGATCAGTGACCCCATCATAGATCTCACCATATCTAATAAGGTTCGATTTCTCCTTTCAGACACACCATTGTGTTGTGGTGTTCCTGGAGGTGTCCACGGTGAGAGAATCCCATTCTCTTTGAGATACCTAGTAAAATCTTTACTAAGATATTCTCCACCTCTATCAGACCTTAGTACTTTGATACTTTTACTAGTTTGTTTCTCAACTTCACTACGAAACCTTTTGAACATTTCAAAAGATTCAGATTTATGTTTCATAAGATACACAAATCCATATCTTGATATATCATCAGTGAAGGTGATGAAGTAAGAATATCCACCTCTAGCTTGAATTTTCATGAGCCCACAAATCTGTATGAATTAGTCCAATAATTCATATGCACTTTCTCCACTTTCAGTAAATGGAGATTTGGTCATTTTTCCTTTAAGACAAGATTCACAAGTTGGATATGATTCATAATCATACTTGTCAAGGTCCCCTTCCTTGTACAACTTGTTAACTCTTTTCTCTATAATATGACCAAGCCTACAATGCCAAAGGTATGTATGATTTACTTGATCATTTCTTTTCCTCTTAAGACTTGTAACATGCATAATCGAATTAGCATTCTCATTGGATAAGACATAAACATCATGTTAGATATAGCTATTCACATATAAATTATCACCATAATAAATAGAGCAAATACCATTGCTTATGTTAATGTGAAAACCACATTTGTCTAACATAGAAGCTGAAATTATGTTCAAAATAAATTTAGAAACGTAATAACAATCATCTAACATAAGTACTTTACCCGTAGACATTATTAAAGAAATTGATCCTACAGCTACGGCCATAACTTTTGCACCATTTCCAACTTGTAGATTAACTTCTTCTTTCTTTAGTATCCTACATATCTTGAACCCTTGCAACATATTGCAAATGTTATAACCACTGCCAGTATCTAATACCCACATTGAAGAATTAGTAGTAGCTAAAGAAAC
The DNA here is from genome assembly GCF_000715075.1 of Nicotiana tabacum. Classification (NCBI taxonomy): domain Eukaryota; kingdom Viridiplantae; phylum Streptophyta; class Magnoliopsida; order Solanales; family Solanaceae; genus Nicotiana; species Nicotiana tabacum. The sequence continues at coordinate 22,553,234 of NC_134099.1, read as the reverse complement.
CTTGAAAACATTTTTCAATAATGTCTCACCTTGTTTTTTGTCCTTTAGAGTTGCAAGATACTCCTTGCAGTTTCTCTTCCAATGCCTTTCTTCTTACAGTGAAAACATTCAGTATCATATACTGACTGCAAGACCAAATCTTCAAAAAGCTCTTTACCAAGCTTGTACCCCAATTTCTTATGTTCTTCGGTAAGAACAATCATATGATTGATAAGGGGTCCAACTGGAGAGTTTTTTAATGTCCAACTGTGTATCAACTATCTTCTTAAGATATTCAATGATTGCAGTTGGATCGATATTCTGATGTTTCCTCTGGAGTTCAGAACTCATAGAAGCGAGAATGATGTGTGTAATAGCAAAGCATTCTTCCAAGTGTTTCTGATAAACCTTGGTGCCTTGAACATCATTCTCTGGTGGGATTATCTTTGCAAGCTTATCGGTCACATCAATGAGTTTTTCATGCATGAGAACAACTCTTAAATTTCTATACCAGTCATCAAGTTTGGTCCTACCAAGTTGTTGGTCTTAAGTATTTCACGCAGTGATATAACAGACACAATGAGAAATCTAAAATATAGAAAAGAAAAGGCAATGATATAAGAACATATTTGCATATATCATAAAGACATGGACTTTTATCTAAATGATATTTTCACTAATTATTTTAAATTATTTACCCTCATTATAGTTTACGAAATCTTTATTTCTGTTAGTGGAGTAAAGGAATCCTTTAACAATATGTATGAGCCCCTTGGAAGTCAAGTCGTTTCTCACATATATTTTAAAGGTAGGTACTCTTACCAATTGTATCCCCATACAATTTCCTTAAATAGCTCAATGTCAAATAGTCCCCTGGTAGTCAGGTCGATCCTATTGGCATAGTTGAGTTCAACCATTATGATAGCAAAGAACTTATTAAATTTTATACTCCCTGGGTAGTCCAGACGTCTAGTAAAAATTGAATAATTCTTTCAATCCATGCATCTAATGCAATAAATAATTTTAACATATTCTCGAACTATAAGTCTCCTGGTAGTCAGGACGCTCCTTATAAATAAGAAGTAAGTAAAATTATTTACTTTGATGGATAACTCTATAATAAAATATCTTATATATTATTATTTAAGAACTCAAATTTTAGTAAGAGAGAATTGTTACTAAAATAGTTTTAATAACATGAAGATCAAATCTTTTATAGCATGTGAATTTAGTTCAAATTGTCTACATGCTTAGTCCTAAATTAATTTACATCACATGTAATAAATAATTCGAAATTATGTAATGAACAAGCACGTGACATAAAAACGAAATTCAACATCTTCTAACATGTATATCTTATATATCACATAAAAATAATTCATGCTAGAAAACTATTATTAATTAACATCTCATGAACTAATAACAATTAAAATAACAGTAGAATCCAATAACCTATTATGGATTACCGACGTATCTAATACATAAATTTCAAATTCAAGTTACGAACTATCTCAATAGTTTAACTAATATGTATATATTTTTTATTCACAATAAAATCATATCAATCCATATGCATTCAAACAATTTAACTATTGCACAATACACATGTATTATGGTTTGAATTCTTCAAATATAATCTTAAAATATTTCGTAAATAAATTTTAGATACAATAAACCACGGCTCTGATACCACTGAAGAATTGCATATAGGTGTTCGTAACACGCAGTGGAAGACAATAATAATCCTAGGAAGATCTTTTCGTGTTTAAAATTTATTTACATGTCAATAAATCGGATCTAAGACGTACCTGGTGCAGAGAGTTTCGTTTCAAACTTTCTTTGATAGTGCGAAGACTCTATGCATATCCACACCGAGACCGATCCTTGCTATCAACTCTTTGATCAATGAAACCCGCGAACAAATTGAACGAAGAATATTGTGTTGACATTTTTCTCAAAAATCTCAACTCAAATTAGAAGAACAAGAAACACTTTTCTTGTAATTGTATTTTTTCTCTTGGCTTTGTATTGCACTCTCACTTTCACAAAGTGTTTTTCTTCTCAAAAATTAATAATATGGTAAATTTTCTCCATCACCCTTTATATAACATCACCTACAAACCCTTTTCTTATTCGGTTGAGGTAATGATTTACTTAGGGTAAAAGTTTATTCCAAAAATAATTCGAATTTTTCCGATTGGAAAAACGTATCCCATTCCTAATGGGATAACATCTGTCGCGATTAGCTAGGACGTTCCAATTCAATTCCAGTTGAATTGGATTATGAGAATTAATTAGTATATTTTCTATAACATCAATCCCATTCTCAATGGGTTTGAATTAGTCTCATGCCCTTTCGGGAGAAATTTAAAAATAGCCAGATTTACAACTGGTCATTCAAAAATAGTCTAATTTCAAAAGTAATCGAAATTTAGTCACTTTTTATGTAAAGATAAATCTGAGCGAAAACACTGTTCAAACCCCGAAAAATATGCCAGTATATTATACTGGAGTTCCAGCATAAGTATGCTTGAACTCCAACATATTATACTGGAGTTTCAGGATAAATATGCTGGAACTCCAGCATAATATGATGGAGTTCCAGCATAGAACTCCAGCATAATATACTGGAGTTCCAGCAAGTATAATTGTCCAGTATAATATACTGGAGTTTGGAGCACCGATGCTCCAGTCTCCAGTATATTATACTGGAGTCAGCAAAGTATACCGGTCCAACATAATATGCTGACTCCAGTATAATATACTGGAGACTGGAGCATCGGTGCTCCAAACTCCAGTATATTATACTGGACAATTATACTTGCTGGAACTCCAGTATATTATGCTGGAGTTCTATGCTGGAACTCCATCATATTATGCTGGAGTTCCAGCATACTTATCCTGCAACTCCAGTATAATATGCTGGAGTTCAATCATACTTATGTTGGAACTCCGGTATAATATATTGGCGTAATTTTCGGGTTTTGAACAGTGTTTTCACTCAGATTTATCTTTACATGAAAAGTGGCTAAATTTCGATTACTTTTGAAACTGGGCTATTTTTGAACGACCAGTTGTAAATCTGGCTATTTTTGAATTTCTCCCGTCCTTTTTGGACTTTTGTGTCAGTCCAATTCTATATAGGATTTACCAAATAAGTTTTCATTAAAATATTATATGCATACTTTGTACAAATAAATATTAATTATATATATCACATATATATATTTCAACCAAGTGATATAAATTAATTTTCTATTCCCAATAGAAAATTTTAATTCGTTCACAATATTAATTATAATCTCTGTGCTAGCAAAGAGTATAATAATATTTTATTTGGACTAACAACTTTATTTATTTGACTAATTAAATTCTTTAATTCAATTATCAAATAATAAGTTAATTAAATTCTTTAATTCAATTATCAAATAATAAGTTAATTAATCCTTTAGCAAAGATTAAAACACTTGTTAGTGCGCGACCCCATAGGTTCAATACTAAACCGGTAGCAAACTGATCACATCAATATACTAATCAAGGGTGGCGTCTAGCAACACTCCTTAACGACCGGATAGGATGAAGTATATATTTTACTCTCAAGAACCAGTAGAAGAATCATGTAGTAATTCCTCTTGTCCTTATAGCTATGGATCACCCTAGGATATGGTTCAACTATCAAATCCTAATAGGCGACTAACTATGTGTTCATGTCAAATATAATCGACCATTGAATGACCTAAGAAACTCTTTTCTTCTTTCATTCAATTGCCCTGGCCAAGGTCTTAATTTGGTCGTTTATAATTTATGACAACATGGAGCTTAAACTTATTACCAAGAGTTGACAGATTCCATCTTGATCAATCACTAATTCTACAAGTATTCAATCGTACCCAATATCCTTTCAACTATCGCCCTAGGGCCATAGGTGTCTAGTATTAAAGTACAATAAATAACTTGTCAATTACTATGACAATCTCAGGTCAAAAGAAACGGTTACATCACATTCTTCAAGAGAATATCCTATTGACAGTTTATGGTAATTCTAACCATTAGGAATTATCCAATGAGTCGGTTCAATGATCATATCTCTATATGTATTATCTATCTATGTGATTCATTTAATGAGATCAACTAATCTTTATCCCATAAAGACAATCACATAAATATTGATCTAACCTGATTACTAATGTCCAAATTAATAATCCTACGATCAAGAACAAATTTAGATTAAATTATAAGAAACTTCACTCTCATTATCATGATCTCCATCACAATGTCAAGTCTCAAAATTTAATTAAGGACTTTATCAAATAAATCAAACAATTAATAATAATTATGATAAAAGAATGCCATATATTTTTATATCAAATAACGTTCATACGAATATGTTCAAATCATCAAATATGAGATTGGATCTAGGGCATATCTACTATATCCCTAACAGTGGCTAGTATTCCGTGGAATTAATCGAAGTGCGCGCAAACTGGTTGGGACACCACATTTATTAAAAAAATAAAAATCGATGATTGCTATTTCCAATTACGAAATTAAAAAGTGGCTAGCCCATACTATTACTATTTTTACACGTGTATAATCAGAAAAAGACTTGCACACACTCACCATATACAACAAATAAATAATTACTCCATCTAATACATGTTATCTTTTTGTTTAATTTTTATACTTTTGATTATGATTATTAAAATATACAGAACACATAAATTTGTTTCCTAAAAGAATTAGGAAGCTAATAATCTTTAAATGCTTCTTTACCTAGTTATATGCTTACAGCCCCCCTGAAGAACAGAATAGCGATTTATTTTCGACATTGCTAGTTGAAGTTAGGAGCCTGCCCATATAGTAAGAGAAATACGCTTAGAGACAATAAGGCAGAGGAATCCAACCGGAATCCCCAGTGGGAAACAACAAGAATCCCAAACAGAGGAAGGAAGTACAAGACTCGATGAAAAACAATGTGAAAAGGAAATAAGCAGTTCGAGATCGGTAGTCTAAGGAGAATACAAGACAAATCGGAAGCAAAAGATACCAAAGGAGTCACCAAGACATCAAAGCAACAAGAGACACAAGAGCATGATCTAGATAAGATTTTGTAATTCATATACCATGGTCTAGTCTAGCCTTTTGTTTTTCTTTAAGCAGGGTGAAATAAGGAGGTCAACAAGCAGTAAAAGCAACATGCAACAGCAGTAACATTGCAGTCCCATGGTAGTCCCAGCTACCAAAACTTCCCGAACTACATTAACCTGATTCCTTTTTAGCCAGGGATATGTAGGAAACCTTTGAAGCAAAGGTTCGGTTAAATCTTTCCAAAAATGTTTCGCACGGAATAGTCAAACGGGCAAAAATCGCTCATATCCGCTCACTTTATCTTTGTACGAAAACTCTTCATGTTTTCGGACAAAGAGGGGCAGCTGTGAGCACGTGATTTTTGCCTCACAAGAACTACTCCAAAAGAAATCATAAATAATTTTTCTTTGTATACGATTTTGAATTTTCGTGGCATTTTATCTGTGCATGTCTATTTTTATTCTAATTAAAGAAAAATACAGAAAAATAGTAATATAGGTACATGTGCGTTTAGGGATTAATGTTGCATTTTATAACTAATTAATCATTGGTTTATATAAAAAATAAAATAAAAATATATTTTAGGAATCAATTAAACCATAATTTGGTTTTAAGAGAGGGAAAATCACAAAAATATGCATTTTTATTCTATTTGTTGTCATCGTGTGATTTTATTTAAATGTTTTAATTTGTGTGTTAATTGTCGTTAAGTGTTAATTAATATCCGTGTAGTTTAATTTTGGTTGTTATTTAATTAGGAATTTTTCTCTAAAGAAAGGAGTGCAAAAAATTGAAGAAAATATCGGATTTGGGCTTCACAATTAAACCAAAAGAGGAGGCCCAATATGTGTAATAACCTAGTCCAGGACCAGGTCTCTTAGCCGTCTCTCAAACGACGTCGTTTGGATGCTTTCAATCTGTACCATTGATCAGTCAGATCTAACGGTCCAATTCAGTTCTTTCATTAATCCAAACGACGCCGTATGATTACAATCAATCAGGGTCGTCTTTTCCCTTTAATCCAACGGTCCCGATCAATCCTCTATACCCGACCCACTTCATCCCAGAGACCGACCCAGTCTCATTTAATCAAACGGCACCGTTTCCCCCTTAACGAAAGATCCTGGCCATCGATCCCACCTCATCCAACGGCCAGGATCAATTACCTCACCCCGTATATAAGTCCTAAACCATACCCCACACCCCCCAAAGCCATACCCCCCTTCACCTCTTCGTCTTTGAACCTTCAAAGATCAGACATGTCCGCCGCCTTCAACCACCGTCTTCCGACCACCGAAAATTGACTCACGGCGATTCCGGTGGTCCAAATGACCCCAGCTTAACACCCTCGACTCCTCTTAACCTCCCCATTCCAAATCCATAACCCATATCTCTCGAATCAGGCCCCAACGTCTCGAATCTTCGATTGAAGGTTGGCCTGAAAACTCAACCCTTTCCGATGGCTACCAAATTAACACCATAGCTCCTCCTGACCATCCTCATCATGAATCTGGTAGTAGCTTAGAACGAATCTTCCTGGAACTGCTCGGAGCAAAACCTAAAACTACCCCAACATACCCCAAAATCATACCAGTCATTCTCCTGACCTCACTCGTACCAAACCGAACTTGGTTTGGTTCGAATCTGCTTAGAAATGATCGAGCCCCAAATCAGACCCTCAAGAACCCTAATCATGGAATCTGCCCAAAATTAAATAAAAGGTTGCGGTCTAATCGACCTTAATCGAAGTGTTTTCAGTTGAGAACACTTCGACTAAGGTCTTTTCGATTTCAAATTGCCCGAATCAGAGTTTCAAAGACTGGGTCCGTATGGTCCGGGTATTATGAGGTTGTCATGACCCAAATTCCGGTCGTGATGGCGCCCAGCACACTACTAGGCAAGCCCGACTATTATTCAAAACTTAACCCAATTTATCAAAAATAGCGGAAAGAAATATCAATTAAGAAAGATTAAAGTACTGAAGATTTTAACAAAATACATAATATAATCTCACTAGGACCCGGTGTCACGAATCTGAGCCTCTAGAATACAGAATATCATCCTAATACACGGTATATCCAAAGTCCGATAATGCGGAAATAAAGAGATAGGATAGGAGGGAGAAGATCAATGGCTGCGAACGCCGTGCAGCTACCTCGATACTCCTAGAGGCTGGATCTGCTGATCAACTGGATCTACTGAGCCTGAGACTACCCTGGATCTGCACACAAGGTGCAGGGAGTAAAGTGAGCACTCCGACCCAGTGAATAATAAAAGTAACTACAGTCCGAATATAAGAAAATTCAGTAAATATACAAAGTAAGCTACAATCCGAATATACAGCAACATATGGAACTGAGCAGCTAAACACCAGTATAAATACAAATACATGAATGCAATGCAATGCATATGATGGTACATTCCAGTACCCACTGCGGCATGCAGCCCGAGCCATCCATATTTATTTATCGTCGACGACGCTCACTGGGGGTGTGTACAGACTCCGGAGGGGCTCCTACAGCCCAAGCGCAATATCTTGGTCAGTCATTGTTACCTGACCGGTCAGCCATTGTTACCTGACCAATTTATATCATACAGTGCCATTGTTACCACTGTTCAAGTATATCATCCAGTGTCATTGTTACCACTATTCCAAGTATATCACACAGTGTCATTGTTACCACTGTTTCAAGTCACTTTATAATCAGTTCAGAAAATAATATAATAAGCCCCTTGGGCATTTACAAAACAAAAGTTCCCAGCCCGGAATACATTTAAAAATATCATTTAAGTTTTCAACACTTAGAATTATGGCTGAGTTTGCAAAACAGCATTTAAAACCTTGGATTGAAATTAAATGATATGCAAATCATGCTAAGCAGTAATATCAATCCTCGAAGGATTTTACAAATCGGCACAAGGCCCAAATATGGCATCAAGCCCAGTAATATCAATGAAGTATGTGTATCAATCACCAGTATAGTATAAACATCACACGGGGTGGACCAAGTCACAATCCCCAGTAGTATCTGACCCCGCACTCGCCATGGAGTGCGTGTCACGCCTCAATATAGTGTTACGATGTGAATGTCTGGGGTTTCAAACCCTCAGAATAGCATTTACATCTATTACTCACCTTTAACCGGTCGTACACTAGTCCGCAATGTCCTTTCCTCTTGAATCGACCTCTTCGCGCGTCAAATCTAGTCAAAACCACAACGAATACGTTATAATAGGCTAAGGGAATATAACCCAATCGAAAAGACTCGAAAAATGTCGAAAATCCCGAAATTAGCAAACCCGAGCCCCGGGCCCACGTCTTGAAATTCAGAAATTTTTACATCAATACGACCCTTATCTCTCCACGAGTCTACACATACCAAATTCACAAAAATCGGAGTTCATTTGACCCCTCAAATCACCATTTAATTCTCTTAAGTTTCAAGCCCTAAACCACCATTTGTGTCCATAAATTACTTGAGTTTTCAGCTCTAATCCATGTATTTAACTTGGAAATAAGTAGAAACAACTCACCTTTGATGCTTGATGAAATCCCCCATGAAATTCTCTCCAAAATAATCCAAGCCAAATGAAAGAAATGAAAGAAATAAGCTAAATCCGTGTTTAAAAGAATCTGCCCGTGCTTCGTCGAGTTGTACCTTGCACTTGTGCTATACAAGTTGTACATCCTATTAAAATTGTTCCTTGTCGGACACCTTCTGTTTAAACACCCATAACGTCTTGTATAAATATCCAAATGACAAACAGTTTGAAGATTTAGAAACTAGACTCAAAGATCTTTAATTTGATAGGTTTTATACCGTATAACTCTTTATATATCCCGAGATATGAGCTTCTAAATCGGCTCCATGAAATCAGAAAATTTCTGGAGAAACTGCTCCACCAGTCATCTTCAATCAATCATAACTTTCTCTACAAATGTCCAAATTACGATTTCTTTAGCTTTCTGGAAATTAGATACGAGGGTCTACAACTTTCGTTTTTAAATTATCTCACAATTCCTTGTAGATCAAAATATATAGGTCTCCGAAGTACGCTCCACGACTGCACATTGCTGTCCAAAGACAGCTTAGCAGCAGAAATTGCAGCAGCTTTTATTTTCACTAAAAAGGCTCTAACTCCATCATACGAACTCGGAATTAGACGATTCTTGTTCCTATGAGTCACAAATAATAATACAAACATAACCCTTCAATTGAAACTCAATTCGGAGCTCGTTTGCCCAGTTCAATACCCATTTCGCTCGTTAAACAATTAACTCACATTTCACATCAAAAACCCAATCGCGACTTGATGAAATTAAACCAAAATTTCCAGATCAGTCCTATAATTCATGATTTAAATTTTGGAAGTCTCGAAATCAAACTTGGATCTCTAAAACTAAAAATGGACCCTTGGATCATTACATGCTTATGCTCAAAACGGCAAAAATCTTCCAAAAACTCTTCCAAATCTTATCCGAGCCTCATGGGACCCCGACCAAAAATTCCAACATAATTCATAACATTATTAAAACCTGCTCAAATCATCAAAACACCTCAAACAACATCAAATTACCCAAAACTCATCGAATTCAAGCCTAAGTTTCCAAAAACTTCCGAAAATACACTTTCGATCAAAAACCCGACCAAACGATGTCCGAATGACCTGAAATTTTGCACACATATCACAAATGACATAACAAAGCTACAACAATTCTCGGAATTCCATTCCGACTCCCGGATCAAAATCTCACCTATCAACCGGAATTCGCCAAAATACTAACTTCGCCAATTCAAGCCTAATTCTACACCGGACCTCCAAAATTACTTCTGATCACACTCTTAAGTCACAAATCATCCCCCGAAGCTAACCGAATCATCAGAATTCAAAACCGAGCCCTATAACACATAAGTCAACGTTCGGTTTACTTTTCCAACTTAAACCTCCTTTAAAGAGACTAAGTGTCTCAAACCTTACCAAAATCATTCCGGAATGACTTCAAATTTTGCACACAAGTCATATTCGACATTATGGACTTGCCTCATCTTTCAGAACCGCATTCCGACCCCGATATCAAAATTTCCACTTCCGGTCGAATTTTCTCAAAAACCTTCAAATTTCTATATTTAGCCAAATGACTTCAAAATGACCTCCGGACATCCGAATTCACTTCCGATCGCGCTCCCAACTCCAGAATCACCATACGGATCTATTCCCAGACTCGAAATCCCAAGCGAACATCTATAACACTAAAATGCCTTCCAACCCAAATTTATGAAATTCTTCTAAAGTACTAACTTTCACAATATACGCTGAAATGCTCACGGGTTACCCAAAACCAAATCCAGACATACGCCCAAGTCCGAAATCATCATATGAACATGCTGGAACTTTCAGATCCCAATTCTGAGGTCGTTTACTCAAAATTCTAATCCTAGTTTATTTCTTCAATTTTAAGCTTTCAAAATGAGAATTTCCATTTAGATTTGACTCCAAACTTCCTGAATTTTAATTCTGACCGTACACACAAGTCAATATACCTGAGATGAAGCCGCTCATGGCCTCAAACTACTGAATGACACGCCGGAGCTCACAACGACCGGTCGGGTCGTCACAATCTCCCCCACTTAAACATACATTCGTCCTCGAACGTGTTGAGAACTACACTGAAGTAGTCCAAAATCACTTGTTTAACACGTCATGCACCTTCCCATGCTACCACTACTCCGTTGAGCACATTAGCTCGATAATTCTGTAGATATACTTATTTATTCAAGCAAATAAGCCATTAGGCCTAATTCCAACATCCTGAATTTCCCTGCCAAGCCTGTTTCCATCATACGACCACCATATCAATCTCCACACGCTGTACCCAAACATGACTGCATAACTTTGCTGAATTCACACTTTACATCACTTACTCATAGAACCACAATAACATTCTTTAAACATAATGGTCGAAATTCCACGAATCTGATGCTCCCATTGCATCTCATGATCTACACAGGTCTTGCTCTAGTTTTTTTTTATATATATATTTTATTCAACACCGATACGACTGAAGAGATGTGCCGAAATTCACAACCAACTGCTGAATCAACAATTCATTGGATCTACACTCCTGACAAGTTCCATTACCTTGTCCCAAACCAAAGAATGATCTTTGCTCTATAATATACTTCATATAATCAGTTTGCACTGACCCCAAATCTAGTAACCTCGTCTCACCCAGTACGAACTGCTCAGGCAATAAGCCACCTTAGACATAATCAAAAATCCCACAAGGCGCCACAATGTGCCAGTATGCTATCAATTCGAACGCGATACAAAAGGAAGGCAAACTCTAGAAGGAACTACTCAACTCGCACACTAACATAGACTTCCTCAGAAAACAGGGAAACAGAACATAAAAGAAAATATGGGCACTGAACTGAACATCACACTGTTGCGGCGTGCAACCCGATCCAAACAATATACCCATGGCGGTGTGCCACCCGATCCACATATAGAACTCACATAAGGAGATATACGTCGAGCTGAATAGCTCATCACATCAAAATACCGAACATCGGTCATAAACACACTAAGGTGCATAATATCATTCCCAAGGAAATATATAGCGCTATAGGCTACAAACTCAAGCACAACTGAGGTGCGATACATGATCTAAGTCTCATCCTGCTCATATAACATCACCGCTGAGCGGAACCTCAACACATAAGGAATTTACCAAGCCGTATCACAACTCATATGGTTCAATATATCTTTACATGAATTAAATGACCACGAAATAAGACTGCGACTATCCTTCCATAAAGAGCGCATTGCTGAAATAAACACAACTGGCCTGACGTAAGGCTCACTTCCACATTTAAATCTATCCACCGACCTCAAGTCGATCCTGATCGTGCCAAGCTAGGCCAATAATCTTTCACAGGTCCATAACCCAATAAACAGAGTGCCCTCCAGGCATAAATTCTCAAATGGATGATATTACCAAAATCCTCATACTTGGTTTAAATTTCTAATTAATCAAGTGACTACATGTCAAACTTATACAATATTCCTGTGGGAGAAGCTCCCACCATCTTCCGAAATAATTAACGGGTCTGCACATCCAAACCACTGGCTGCACTAACGCTGAAAAGTGATCAAGAATCCCTAACCAGGATGCAAAGCCTTTCTCACAGAACACCGACCTCAGGTGATACTGACGTCAATACCCATCTTACTCAAAACACTGAAACTCATATACTGCTCATCCGAGATCGTGACATCACAGTCATTGACCAAACTGCAACCTTGGTCCTTACTTCAAATTCCATACCACTCACTGCACCTCACGTGCCAATATACGATAGACGCGATTTCCATCACAACTCTGGAACCGCCGATAGGCTAATACTTCATCACATAAGACTTTCCATTTAACTCACTTCAGGAGAACTATAGCAGCATACAGGTGAATCCTCATAATCGTCAAATATGCCAATCTCTAAGTAGTTGTCCAAGCGACCATAACACTTTCTAGGATCCGCCTACTCATAATAGGCCCTAACAAAAGCATGCTTCAGAATAATATCAATTACTGCGGTCGACAAGCCTCACATGCATAACTCGATCACGTTGGACGAACCGATATCTGACACCAGTATACCAACTCAACTATGGCTAATCAATCTACTCCCTTCCAATTTATCCTTGATTGCCTTAGAAATAATAATATCTCCCTTTAACACCTAACTTATTTCAACCAAACTCACCCTCAGTGACCTTAAATCATGAGACCATGTTGTCTCAAATACCATGACCATTTCATGTCTCTCAAATACTACACCGCAAGTCAAAACATCATAGAACATTTTGTGCCTTTCTTCATAATCTGCTTCAAAAGCTTGACTCTTAACCGTACTTATAGACTCAAAATCATTAGGCACCACACTTTACCTCTTGAATTAACTAGGACCGCTATTGAGAGCCACCCAGCTCTGACTTGGCCCCGAATACAACCAACTCTACTGAATTTTATAACATATGAATACCCTCTCGATAAAGCACCCAGAGGGATCACTTCCTTCGAAGCCTGCACCTATACGAGGCATAAATCATGAATCTTCCCTCAGGTCTGAATATGAGCCAATAGGGCTAACCATAGCATGCATCCAACAATTCATTTAATCAAATTACCACTCATGGTCCTTTTCTGTAGCTGCAATAACCCACCAATACGCCAATAACTAGAATTCACGCAGGTAATAAACCGTGCAATCAGCTAATCAACAGCAAGCTCCCCAACTTGGCTCTAAGCCATAGATCACAACACATATACTCTATTGTTGTCGTAATATCATGGTGAAATTAAACTCACTTCATCATAAGCTCGTGGAAACACGAATCATTTGGAATTTTAACTCTTCTGCAATTCTTGCATTTACTCACACAACAGTTAAGCCCACTCTCTAGGCGACCAAATTTTTTTTTTTTTTTTTTTTACTAAGTCCTAAATTTTTCAAAAATTTCGGTAGAGCCTCCTTTGTAATTGGTCCTATCCACCTGCCAGAGAATCACCAAAGCCATCATCATAACAACACATCCACAACTTGACAAAGCATCACAATGCATATCAATTACATAAATCTAAATTGATACATGGACATGCGTTGCACCTATTTGAATCATAACACATAGAAAATACCCTTCAACCCTCCATTATTGGGCTATTCAACCAAGTAGGAACATATTATTTCTTTAATATTTTCGACCTTCAAGGTGGTCTCCTTGACTCAACGATTTCGTCATAATATATTTACGGAAGCGATCTCAGCTCCCATACTTATCTAACTAGGAGACACGAAAAATATTCTTCACGCACCCATAACTCGGGCTACTCAACAGATCACAATAAGAAACGAATCACTTAACAGTTCATCTACTATCCAGTAGGCTTCTTCGCCACTACCAAGTCGTACAAATACACCTCGCAACACTAACATACTCATCACGTGGATATCCAACCGCCATTCTGGCTAACAAGGACAATAATGAACATATGAGTTCAAAACACTTGCTCACAAAATCAGCACCTCAGTGCTCAAGCCATTGGCAAAGATTTGGCCTCAAGTCCTCCTGACTGGTCTAACTTCAAACTCACAGAGATTACACCTCGCCCCTCGATCGGGGAATCAAAAGCCATCGAGACACATCTGATACTGAGCGTCCGTTGGTGCATACGATCACGCGGAAGGAATTTCAAAAGTTTCTTTTCAAGCTGAATCGAGGACGCACAATAAGAATTCAAGAATGTGAAGTTTTCCTAAAGGTTCTGCAGCCTCTCGAGGATAAGTACAGACGTCTCCATACCGATCCTCGAGACTCTACTAAACCGGCTCATGACTCGTGAGACCAAGTAACCTACGCTCTGATACCAACTTTGTCACGACCCAAATCCCGGTCGTAATGGCGCCCAGCACACTACTAAGCAAGCTCGACTATTATTCAACACTTAACCCAATTTATCAAAAATAGCGGAAAGAAATATCAATTAAGCAAGATTAAAGTACTGAAGATTTTAACAAAATACACAATATAATCTCACTAGGACCCAGTGTCACGAATCTGAGCCTCTAGAATACAGAATATCATCCTAATACACGGTATATCCAAAGTCCGATAAATGCGGAAATAAAGAGATAGGATAGGAGGGAGAAGATCAATGGCTGCGAACGCCGTGCAGCTACCTCGATACTCCTAGAGGCTGGATCTGCTGATCAAATGGATCTACTGAGCCTAAGACTGTCCTGGATCTGCACACAAGGTGCAGGGAGTAAAGTGAGTACTCCGACCCAGCAACTAATAAAAGTAACTACAGTCCGAAGATAAGAAAATCCAGTAAATACACAAAGTAAGCTACAATCCGAATATACAGCAACATATGGAACTGAGCAGCTAAAAAACCAGTATAAATACAAATACATGAATGCAATGCAATGCATATGATGGTACATTCCAGTACCCACTGCGGCGTGCAGCCCGAGCCATCCATATTTATTTATCGTTGACGGCGCTCACTGGGGGTGTGTACAGACTCCGGAGGGGCTCCTACAGCCCAAGCGCAATATCTTGGTCAGTCATTGTTACCTGACCGGTCAGCCATTGTTACCTATCCAATTTATATCATACAGTGTCATTGTTACCGTTGTTCAAGTATATCATCCAGTGTCATTGTTACCACTATTTCAAGTATATCACACAGTGTCATTGTTACCACTGTGTCAAGTAGGGTTGTTCATTCGGACCGGATATCCGAAATCCGAACTGATCCATTCAATTTTGAATTTCGAATTTCGGATTGGATCGGATTTCGGATTATGTTTATTAAAATTTTGGATTTCGGATCGGATTTCGGATTGGTATATTTTAATCCAATCCAATCCGAAATCCGAAATTATTAGGACGTGTATAAATACTACACTTTAATTTACATCAACCTCCAAGTTATTACCTTTACAATTGCTAGATTTAGCTATATTGGCACCATAGTACTCTCATAATTACATAAAAATGAATTTTTCTTAATGTATTGCCTCTTTTATAAAGAAAATATACATATTAGTTTAACTTTGAGGCATAATAATACGATCCGATATCCGATCCGATCCAAACTTTAAAATCCGATCCGATCCGATATAATTTGGATCGGATTCGGATTGCATTTTCTAGAATCCGAAATCCGAAATTCGAATCTGAAATATGCTAAATCCGATCCGATTCGTGCACAGCCCTAGTGTCAAGTATATCACACAGTGTCATTGTTACCACTGTTTCAAGTTACTTTATAATCAGTTCAGAAAATAATATAATAAGCCCCTTGGGCATTTACAAAATAGAAGTTCCAGCCCGGAATACATTTAAAAATATCATTTAAGTTTTCAACACTTAGAATTATGGCTGAGTTTGCAAAACAGCATTTAAAACCTTGGACTGAAATTAAATAATATGCAAATCATGCTAAGCAGTAATATCAATCCTCGAAAGATTTTACAAATCGGCACAAGGCCCCAAACATGGCATCAAGCCCAGTAATATCAATGAAGTATGTGTATCAATCACCAGTATAGTATAAACATCACATGGGGTGGACCAAATCACAATCCCCAGTAGTATCCAACCCCGCACTCGCCATGGAGTGCATTTCATGCCTCAATATAGCGATACGATGTGAAAGTCCGGGGTTTCAAACCCTCAGAATAGAATTTACATCTATTACTCACCTTTAACCGGCCGTACACTAGTCCGCAATGTCCTTTCCTCTTGAATCGACCTCTTCGCGTGTCGAGTCTAGTCAAAACCACAACGAATACGTTACAATAGGCTAAGGGAATATAACCTAATCGAAAAGACTCGAAAAATGTCGAAAATCCCGAAATTAGCAAAACCCGAGCCCCGGGCCCAAGTCTCGAAATTCAGAAATTTTTACATCAATACGACCCTTATATCTCCACGAGTCTATACATACCAAATTCATAAAAATCGGAGTTCATTTGACCCCTCAAATCACCATTTAATTCTCTTAAGTTTCAAGCCCTAAATTACCATTTTTGTCCATAAATTACTTGAGTTTTCAGCTCTAATCCATGTATTTAACTTGGAAATAAGTAGAAACAACTCACCTTTGATGCTTGATGAAATCCCCTTTGAAATTCTCTCCAAAATAATCCAAGCCAAATGAAAGAAATGAAAGAAATAAGCCAAATCCATGTTTAAAAGAATCTGCCTGTGCTTCGTCGAGGTGTACCTTGCACTTGTGATATACAAGTTGTACATCCTATTAAAATTGTTCCTTGTCGGACACCTTCTGTTTAAACACTCATAACGTCTTGAATAAATATCCAAATGACAAACGGTTTGAAGATTTAGAAACTAGACTCAAAGATCTTTAATTTGATAGGTTGTACACCATATAACTCTTTATATATCCCGAGATATGAGCTTCTAAATCGGCTCCATGAAATCAGAAAATTTCTGGAGAAACTGCTCCACCAGTCATCTTCAGTCAATAATACAATTCTCTACAAATGTTCAAATTACAATTTATTTAGCTATCTGGAAACTAGATACGAAGGGCTACAACTTTCGTTTTTAAATCATCTCAAAATTCCTTGTAGATCAAAAGATATAGGTCTCCGAAGTACGCTCCACGACTGCACATTGCTGTCCAAAGACAGCATAGCAGCAGAAATTGCAGCAGCTTTTATTTTCACTAAAAAGGCTCTAACTCCATCATACGAACTCGGAATTAGACGATTCTTATTTCTATGAGTCACAAATAATAATACAAACACAACCCTTCAATCGAAACTCAATTCGGTACTCGTTTGCCCAGTTCAATACTCATTTCGCTCGTTAAACAATTAACTTACATTTCACGTCAAAAACCCAATCGCGACTTGATGAAATTAAACCAAAATTTTCAGATCAGTCCTATAATTCATGATTTAAATTCTGGAAGTCTCGAAATCAAATTTGGATCTCTATAACTAAAAATGGACCCTTGGATCATTACATGCTTATGCTCAAAACGGCAAAAATCTTCCAAAAACTCTTCCAAAACTTATCCGAGCCTCATGGGACCCCGACCAAAAATGCCAACATAATTCATAACATCATTAAAACCTGATCAAATCATCAAAACACCTCAAACAACATCAAATTATCCAAAATTCATCGAATTCAAGCCTAAGTTTCCAAAAACTTCCGAAAATACACTTTCGATCAAAAACCCGACCAAACGATGTCCGAATGACCTGAAATTTTGCACACATATCACAAATGAAATAACAAAGTTACATCAATTCTTGGAATTCCATTCCGACTCCCGGATCAAAATCTCACCTATCAACCGGAATTCGCCAAAATACTAACTTCACCAATTCAAGCCTAATTCTACACCGAACCTCAAAAATTACTTCTGATCACACTCCTAAGTCACAAATCATCCCTCGAAGCTAACTGAATCATCGGAATTCAAATCCAAGCCCTCTAACATATAAGTCAATGTTCGGTTGACTTTTCCAACTTAAACCTCCTTAAAAGAGACTAAGTGTCTCAAACCTTACCAAAATCATTCCGGAATGACTTCAAATTTTGCACACAAGTCAAATTCGACATTATGGACTTGCCCCATCTTTCGGAACCGCATTCCAACCCCGATATCAAAATTTCCACTTCCGGTCGAATTTTCTCAAAAACCTTCAAATTTCTATATTTAGCCAAATGACTTCAAAATGACCTCCGGACATCCGAATTCACTTCCGATCGCGCTCCCAACTCCAGAATCACCATACGGATCTATTCCCAGACTCAGAATCCTAAACGAACATCTATAACACTGAAATGCCTTCCAACCCAAATATATGAAATTCTTCTAAAGTACTAACTTTCACAATATACGCCGAAATGATCACGGGTTACCCAAAACCAAATCCGGATATATGCCCAAGTCCGAAATCATCATACGAACATGCTGGAACTTTCAGATCCCAATTCTGAGGTCGTTTACTCAAAATTCTAATCCTAGTTCATTTCTTCAATTTTAAGCTTTCAAAATGAGAATTTCCATTTAGATTTGACTCCAAACTTCCTGAATTTTAATTCTGACCATACACACAAGTCAATATACCTGAGATGAAGCCGCTCATGGCCTCAAACTGCTGAATGACACGCCGGAGCTCACAACGACCGGTCGGATCGTCACAGAGGTATTTCCTTTTCTTTCCTTCATATTTGTTCATTTTCCTTATCTACGTATCTGTTTATTTACTGTATTGATTTTTAAATTCTTTTAGAAAATTGACTCTGCTCATGGACCTTTTTATTTTGTCTGATTCTGTCATTTGTTTATATTCGCTTTAATTATATGTGCTATAAATTGTAAAATAACGTCCTAAGTTGCGTCGATTAATTAATTTCCTGTTAGTCTGTGACTTCGTCAATGACACTGGTTGTTTGTTGCTTTGTTACTGATTTGTTTAAATGTCAATTGTAAAATATAATCGATTAATTAAGCTTCGTTGATTAGGTCGTTCGTATAGTTTGAGTCATTTGGCATCCTGTTATTAATAGTTTCTGAGTGGTCTCCTTTATGTTGTGTTTGATCCTTTTTCTCTTAATTATTCATCATCTTTCTGCATATATTTCCGTTCAATGTGTTTACAATGTTCTGTATTTAGGATTTGTGTTAGTTTATTCCCTGTATATATGCAAATTGTTATTCCAGTTAGTTCAATATGGCTATTTCCTGATTCATTGATCCCTATTCTGATGCTACTTGATCTGATTTGGTTATAGCTGTTTAATCAAAAACTAGTGTTGATAATTAAGTTTGAACAGATTTTAAAATTTGTTTTGTGTTGGATTCTGACTTTTGTATTAGGGTCGGTATTATTGAGAGTTTTCAGGGGTAGTTTAAGGGTTAGTTTAGGGAAAATAAACTACATAAATACTTGATTAAGGGCTGCTGAATATTTAAAACCTGTTAGTGGACTGATTTGAGACATTCCTAAGTGGGTTTGTGAAAAGATAATAGACAACTAATAGTTGGGTTCACTAATGTATTTGTTTAAAGAATACTGGGGAACAAAAGAAAATGGGGGGCTGAAAATAAGGAAAAAAGCTTTCTTAGTGGAACTAAAAGTGGAAAAATTCAGATTTAGTGATTTTTGAGAGGAAATTTCTGATTTTAAAAGGGGAAAAGGGGTCCGGGCATTAGGCTGGATGGAGGGGGAACAATTTGTATAAAAGGGGATGTTAGGAACAGAGAGAGAGGGGAAGAGATTTGAGAGAGAGGGGACTGGACTTTTGAAGAAGAGAAAAATACAGAGAAAAGAGAGAAAAAGAAAGGGAGAAAAATCAGAAAAGTAAAAACAGAATTTTACATTAGAAGTTAGTGTTAAGGTTGATTTTGGAGATTGAGAGTTTTATTTTGCCTTTCCTAAGTTTTAAAAAATCAGAAATACTATTTCCTTGCATCTGTCCGGGTTTGTTTGGTGATATTGTTTGGTTCGAATCTGGAATTTCTGAGTTTCCTGTTACTGTTCTGTCTGGTTTTCACGGATTTTTTTTTTTGGGGCTGTTCAATCTGCTGAACTGCTGTGTGTGTGCTGCTGTTAATTTCGCTGACCTTCCTATTTTTCTGCTATTGGGTTTTTGCTGCTGCTACTGCTGAATATTACCTCTTTTACCCTCATTTCCAGGTATATATTTAGACTCATGTTATTGTAAAGTTTCAATATTGCAGAGAAATGAAATCTGGAGTTTCAAATATGTTCGATATCCATTTAAATTCATTAATTGAGTTTTAATTTTTTTTAGTTAACTAATATAGCTTATGCTCGACATGGGAGCTATTAGTCCATCGGCCTTTTTTGAAGTTAGTATAAGCTTTGCAATAATTCTATTTATTTCTGAATCTCATTAATTATAGTTATCTTCGAATTGTCGAGACAGGGGACTTGGTAGAAAGTTGACTATTATTTAAACTTTGTATTTAGACCATGTTAACTAAGCGCTTGGTAACATGGAAATATCAGGGAACCACGCTAGTAAACTTCGTCAAGCCTGATTTTGTTTAATTCTAGTTGATATAAGTATTCTCGTTTATATAAAATATGGTCTAATAATGGGGATAACTATAAGTGAGAGATGAATTGATATAATTCGTTACGATTAAGATATTGGAATATTCCGGAAGGTTCAGATGTGTATTTGCGGTATATGTAATGTCATTTTATTAAATCAATTTGTAGATTAGTTTTCTTTCTTAACAACAAATGGCCCATTTATTTTAGGAATACGATTTACTCATTTTCTTATAAAAATAGTATATAAAAATAATGTCAATGTTATTACAAAGTATAGATTTAGTATTTATAAATAGCTTGCATAAGCCGAGATAAAAATTGGTTTGATTTTATCTATCCCAAACTCAATCATCGTAAGCAAATTAACCAAATAATTAGAACTTTGGACTAAAAACAAGTTATGTAGAAGAAGATTGGATTTACGAATACTGATTGCGGCATTTTAAGTCAAAGATATACAAAGTAGAGTTCGCTCCGAGTAGAATAATGGAAATTCTTCGAAAACTACTAGTTTGCTTATCAACTAATTTTTTTCCTAGTTTTACACGTAATTCGCTTGGCAAGTTTTTTTTAAACACATACACTTAGTCCTAAGCCTAGGAAAATAATAAATAACTTGTGCATGTAATTATCAAGCACTAAAAATACATAAACGAATTACGGATATTGTATTCACGATAAAATGGTAATTTTAGTTGCACATTATTTATTTATTTTTCATCTTATTAACTCTTCTAATTTGAATAGTTTTGAGGCATATAATTCACACGTTTAAATCATATAACCTGTGGTCAACACCTAATAAATCTTGATTTTTTCTGGAAATCTCGAGGCACTCCATTCAGTAATTTCCCATGGCTTTCATATTTAATATAGACGGACATAATAAACATTTGTAGAAAATTTATATTGCCATTAAGAATATTTTGTGTAATTGTGGACATGTTCGCGTGACATGATTACATTTCTAAAGACAATTCGGAGTATGCGTTCGCGCAACTTCGAGCAAACTTTCTTAATAAAAAGGGGTTTTTCGGAGGTTATTAAATTAATTTATTTCATATAACCTCGAGATGTGCAGTTCACCATTTAATCATACAAGAGTGATGAGTGTTCGTAATTTTATTTTAAGTACGCACAATTTCGGCCATAAATTCTTTTTTTTTTAATAATAAAAATAAAAATATGCTATCAATCTTATTGTGTACACGTATGCGTGACATGATTCTTTACATTTATATAAAAAAAACGAATATACGTACACATGATTCGTTTCAAGATAGGTCTATAATTATAAACAATCTAACCAAAAGCGGTAATAAAAGTATGCAACAAGTTAAAAAAAATGTATTTAGTAAATCAAGATAATTAGGCCAAGTATAAATTGTTAAGCGACCGTGCTAGCACCACAGAATTCGGGAATGCCTAACACCTTCTCCCGGATTAACAGAATTCCTTACTCGGATTTCTGGTTCGCAGACTGGTAAATAAAGTCATATTTTCCTCGATTCGGGATTACAACCGGTGACTTGGGACGCCATAAAATTCCCAAGTGGCGACTCTGAAATAAATAAACAAATCCCTTTTCGATTGTCCTTTAATTGGAAAAAACTCCTTCACCCCTCGCGGGGACGGAAAAAGGAGGTGTGACAGCTCTGGTGACTCTACTGGGGAACGAACCCAGAATCTCTGGTTCAGGGTTCAAGAATTCGAGTTTAAAATAACTGTTATAGTTGGCTTTGTTTGTTATCTGATTTTTTTTTTACATATTTATGCTTAATGTGCTAAATGTTGCTTTTTACCGCTTTAATATTATCTGAATTATGTGTATAAAACTGCTACGAAACCCTTCTTCTTTCTGAGTCTTCTGAATTTATGGTGCACACGTGCGCGTGGCCCACCTTTCTGTTAGAAGTCATACCAAATAGAACGAAGTTGGGACAAGTAACTAGGCCGGGTAGACTTTCGTGCTCCCGGTACGTTGCCCCCATTTCGGCTCAAGCTGTCTGTTTGGGTAAGCCAGGTCTAGAACAGTATACCTCAGGTTTTTCACTTAGAATAACTCAGCCTCATACCGGATCCTTAGTAGGAACGTTTGTTTGCATCATGTGCATTTGACCTTGGAGACTCAACACAGGGGTTGAGTCTGTCTAGGACAGGTGCACCCGAAATAAAAATACCATACTGATGCATCTTACTTGCTACTTGTGCATTCATTTGCCTCGAATTTGCATGTTGACCAGCTTAATTGGAAAAGGATAGAAAAACATTCCGAAAGCCGAGAAAGAAAATGGGTTGTTTTAGAAAATTCCCAAAATAGTTTAAAATTTTGGAAAAAAGGGGAAGTGTCGTTTTTTTTAAAAAAAAATAAAATAAAATAAAATTATGAGTGTCTGTTTTCAAAATGAGTCTTGATTTTGTTAAAATTAATCGCAGATACAAAATGAGCACCATCCAAAACCCACCATTCGCAAACGTAGATGAGTTTCTATTTTTGCTTCAGATATGGTGGCATGAGTTAGGAGAAGATGGTCAGAAATGGGTCATTAAGTATTTGGGAACTCTCACATATATTATGAAAGTTAAACAACGCGATGATTTGATTACGGCGTTAGTGACTTTTTGGGACCATGTTCACAATGTCTTTCGCTTCTCTGATTTCGAGATTACTCCCACATTAGAAGAGATAGCTGGATATTCCGGTTTTGATGGAGATTTGAGAAAACAAAATCTTATATTCCCAAAGGCTCCCTCAGTACATCGATTCTTTGGCCTTCTGAACATCAGTAATCAAATCAGAAAGAGCAACGTTGTCAAAGGGTGTTGTTCTTTCAACTTCCTGTATTCAAGGTTCGGAAAGCCGGACGGATTTGAAATTCATGAAAAGGGCCTTACTAACAAACAAAACAAGGACACCTGGCAGATTCACCGTCGCTTCGCTTTCATGGTGGCTTTTCTGGGAATTATGGTCTTCCCAAACAAAGAGCGGACAATTGATATTCGCATAGTGAGAGTCGTACAAGTCTTCACTACCAAGGAAAGTCACACCCTTGCCCCAATCATTCTCTCAGACATTTATCGGGCGTTGACTTTATGTAAATCAGGGGCAAAAGTCTTCGAAGGGTGCAAAATTTTGTTGCAAATGTGGTTGATCGAACATCTCCGACATCATCCCAAGTTCATGCAGTATGGTCCAAGCAATGACAATTTCATCGGGAGTTATGAAGAAAGAATAAAAGATTATAAATCTCCAGAAGGGGTGGAAGCCTGGATATCTCATTTAAGATCTTTAACGACAAGTCAAATTGAGTGGACTTTGGGATGGCTCCCGGTAAGAGAAGTGATACATATGTCAACCTTGAATAGTTATTTGTTGTTGTTGGGTTTGAGAAGTATCCATCCATATGCGCCACAGAGAGTTCTAAGACAACTTGGGAGATACCAAGTGGTGCCTGATGATGAGGATTTGAGTATGCAAGTGATCGAGCTACACCCCGAAGCCACTCTCCCCGAGGCTTTGATTCAGCAGATGTGGAATGGGTGTCGATACTTGAAAGATGATACTCAAGTTCCAGATCCTGCAAAAGGCGAGATAAATCCAGGATATGCTAGGTGGTTTGAGAAAAGATCCCGCGTGGATGATGCACCAGAACCTGATCTTAGAAGGCCCGTAAAAAGACCACATGTTCAAACTTTTGATGATAAAATCCAAGAACGATTGGCTTGGGGAGAAAAGGAAAAGGGATACAAAGCAACTATTCATGCCTTAGAAGAAAGTCTGAGGAACCTCAATTTGGAGAAAGATTTACAAGCACAAGAAGCAGAAGGTGAAAAGAAGAGTCTGATTTGTGAAAATAAAAATCTCCGCGCTCAATTTCAACAGATGAAGAAAGCCTCTGAAGCACCAGTGAGAAGTTGGAAAGATCAAAAAATCATTGCCAATATAATGGAAAAAATGAGATTATGACTCCATCTTGTCAAAGACTGAAAAGGCGTTAGGCAAAGCTAAGGAAAAAATCATACAATTAAACGAGGAGGCCAAATCTAATAAAGAACGCCAAGTAATGAGATTCGAAGAAGACATGGCTCAATTCAAGAAAGAGAAGGACCGTTGGATACATTCAGAAGCTCAACTCTATGCACAATTGGAAGAAACGAGAAGGTACAATAGAGAACATCAGCACGCAGACATTGACAGAGAAAGAGCACAGGCAAGACTCGATCAGGCCAGACTTTGAGCTCAATTGGAGTCAGCTTTAGATCGCGAAGACCGCATAAGAGATATAGACACCACTCGCCAACAGCAATTGCAAAACCAAGACCAAAGTCTCCAAGATTTCAGGGCACAAATCCATGATTTGGCGATTTACACCTCTCAAAGTTATGTGAACTGCCAAGGGATGGATTGTGAAAGGTTTCTAGAGCATGCACCTACTTTTGCCCGTCATCTCGCAATGGAGTTAGAAAGAATGTATCGTACACTAGGAGGTCAGTCGGGTCAAGCCCCACCGTGAGCAGATGTTCCAATGATTGAAAACAAAAGTGGGGAGTGGAGCATATTCACAGCTGTTAGGAGTTATTTCTTTTAAGTCATGTTTAATTTGGGTTTGTGTTGAGTCTTTTAAACCATTTTCTTGAAATGTTTTCCAAATGTAATGTCCTTTCCGTCTTTGTATTGTTTCAAGAATAAACAAAAGTGTTAATAATTGCCTTCCGCCAGAACTACGCACGGTCTGATTCATGCAGGGACATGATACGTAGGCAATCTCTATAAGATTCGACCACAACCAAAAGAAGGAATAAAATAAAAAGGAGGGAAATAAAGATAAGAGTGAGTGACAATAAAAGAAAGATCAAGAAAAGCTGGGATGACACAAGCAACCGAGCAAATACATGATAGAAAATGGTTAATTGCCTAGGAACATTGCATCTCAATGTGTAATTGTATATGTGTTAAACTCTCAAAACTAACAAGTTTGCTCATTTCCAGAATTCAAGCAGTTAGTTTATCTAGAGTATACTGGCACATTATCATTATCAAACCAGATCAAAAGGACCAATACCCGAAAGCATGTCTATCCCGGATGTCGACACAGGTGTTGAGATAGAGGAGTTGGACGTCAGTAAAATGAAAGAAGAGATGCTTAAACTTAAGCAACAGATGGCCGAGATGTATCGGGCTTGGTCCACAGGACAATCACTCCCAACTTACCCTGCTAACCCTGCCTCCACCCCACCACTAGCTCAAACTCAGGATCATCCTACCACTGAACTATCCCCGAGTTTCCCTATTTACCAGTACTACCGAGGCACCACTTCTCATACACCACAATTTCCACCCCCTAAACCAGTTCCATACCCTCCTCCACCAGCAACTCCTGTCTTCGTAGCACCTCCCCCAGCTACACTCCACAAATCTCCTAGTGAGCCTATGTTCCAGGCCCAGGACAACCAATACTACCCCTCGGAGCCCACTTTCAAAGCTTCAGAAATCTATTCATTTACTCCCCATTTTGACCTCCCAACAGAAACTGACAAGCCAGTCAAAAATACCGAACAGGAAGAGATGTTCAGAAAGATTAAAAGCTTAGAATAATCGTTCTGAAACATGCGGGGGTTAGGAGGGCAGGTCAGTGTGGCCTACAAGTACCTATGTTTGTTCCCAAATGTGCAATTACCAGCTGGTTTCAAGATGCCCAAGTTCGACCTATACAACGGGCACGGCGATCCAGTAGCCCACTTGAGGGGGTTTTGCAGCAAGATGAGGGGAGCTGGAGGAAGAGACGAATTATTAATGGCTTACTTCAGTCAGAGTTTGAGCGGATCAGCTTTGGAATGGTATAGCCGCCAAGACCATGGGAGATGGTACACATGGGATGACCTGGCACAAGCATTTGCTTGTCACTTCCAATACAATCTGGAAATCATCCCAGATCGACTATCCTTGACAAAATTTGAGAAAAAGCACAGTGAAAGCTTTAGAGAATATGGGTTCCGGTGGAGGAAACAGGCAGCAAGGGTGGATCCCCCAATGAAGGAAAATGAGATGGTAGATTACTTCCTACAAGCCTTGGAACCTACTTACTATGGCCATTTGGTTTCAACGATAGGAAAATCATTCAACGAAGTAGTGAAGATGGGAGGTATGGTGGAAGAAGGCCTCAAGTCGAATAAAATCATGAGCTATTCGGCTATCAAAGCAACTACTCAAGCTATTCAAGGCGGCGTAGGAGGGATTGGAAAGAAGAAAAGAGAGGAAGCGGCAATGGTTGATTCAGGAACTTGGTCCGGATCTAGAGGTTCACCCCATTACTACAATCAACCTCGATCCCACCAACCAACTTATCACCACAATTCACCCCAACACTACTATCACCCGTCGAAACCTCATTTTTCCGTCCACCATGCGCAAGCATACAATCAACCACCTGCCCACGCTCATTGGCGTGCTCCTGTCTTACCAAGTACCTACTCATATCCACGAACCTATCAAAATATTCCCGGACCAGGTTTCAGGCCTAATCAAGCACTCAAGAGTGAAAGGTTGCAGAAGAAGAAAACCTTTACTCCATTGGGAGAGTCCTACACTAGTCTGTTCCACAGGCTAAAATAGCTAGATATGCTAAGGTCGATACAATCCAAGTTGCCAAATCCTCCTCCAAAGAATCTGGACTACACTGTTAGCTGTGAGTATTGTTCTGGTACCCCAGGTCATGATACAGAAAAGTGCTGGCACTTAAAAAATTTAATACAGGAGCTGATTGATACTAATAAAATTGAAGTTCAAACTCCCAAAGCTCCCAATATCAACAAAAATCTGATGCTAGCCCATCAAGAGGCCAATATGATAGAAATAGTGCAGGCTGATGGAGAAACCAAGAAGCCCTCACAAACCGTCATGATGATTCAGTCTAATGAAGCCAAGACAGATGAACAATTAGCAGATGAGAAGTCGGTACCCAAGCAGAACAAAAACAGTGTTGAGCTATCTGTGGCAGTTAAGAAGGGATCTTCGAGCAAAGTTGCCACGAAGCAAGAAGGGGTAAAGGTGATTGTACCAGGGGTGGCCAGCAAACCCATCATAGTCGTGGAAGGAGCCCGCGTAGATCGGGTTATTATCAAGCCAGTAACCCAGTTACCAGTGATCAACAGCAGGGCTATTCCATGGAACTACAAACGGGTAACGGTAATGTACAAAGGAAAAGAAGTCAAGGAAGAAATCTGTGAAGTACAGGATTTGACTCGCTCGGGAAGATGTTTTACTCACAAAGAGTTAAGAAAAGCTAAAAATAATCCAACACCAATGAAGAAAGCCGTGACTGAAGAAGAAGCGAAAGAATTCTTGAGAAAGATGAAGCTGCATGACTATTCTATCGTGGAACAATTAAAAAAGACGCCCGCTCAAATTTCACTATTGTCATTACTGATCCATTCGGACGAGCACCGTCAAGCTTTAATGAAGATCTTGAATGAGGCACATGTTCCCGATAAGATCTCCGTGAATCACTTGGAAAAAATAGCCAACAAATCTTTGAGGCAAACAGAGTCACATTTTCTGACGATGAATTACCCGTGGAAGGTACTGAGCACAACAGAGCTCTTTACCTCACATTGAAATGTGAAAACTCCGTAGTGACCCGGGTATTGGTTGACAACGGGTCAAGCGCAAACATCTGCCCTCTCTCCACTCTGAGCAAGTTGAAAATAAAAGAGGAGAGGATCCACAAGAATAGTATTTGCGTACGGGGATTTGACGGTGGAAGTAGAGATTCAGTTGGTGACATAGAGTTGGAGCTAACAATAGGGCCAGTTGAATTCACAATGGAGTTTCAGGTGTTGGATATGGCTATTTCCTATAATTTACTGTTGGGTCGACCATGGATCCATGTTGCTAAAACAGTCTCATCAACACTACACCAGGTGGTCAAGTTTGAATGGGATAGACAAGAAATAGTTGTGCATGGGGAAGGCAGCTTAGATGCTCACAACAATGCCATTGTACCGATCGTGGGAATAAAAAATGACCAAGGACCATGGGTTTACCAGGTTTCTGACACAATGTTGGTAGAGAAAATTCCGGAGGGGAAATACATTCCAAATCCAAAGATAACCGCTGCATCAGTCATGGTAGCCTATGAGATGTTGAAGAATGGTTTTGTACTCGGTAAAGGTTTGGGCTCATCTTTGCAAGGCATCATACAACCAGTATCTCTTCCCGAGAACTTGGGAACATTTGGTTTGGGATTCATACCCACTGTCACAGATGTGAGAAAGGCCAGAAAGCTAAAACAGAAGGCATGGATCCTTCCAAAGCCAGTCCCACATCTGTCAAAGTCTATTGTCAAGTCCGGTACCAGAAATCACCCGATAACAACAATTCCTAAATCTATGATTAATCCTGAGGAAGAACTAATTGAAAGATTTGAAAAGTTGTTTGACGATGTAAACATGGTGGAAAGTGGTGAAGGTTCTAGCAACGCAGAGGTTCAATTCGTTGGGCCAGAGACAAAGCTTATAATTGGAAAGCCACTCCTCTCCCCATGCGAAAGGAGTCTTGGTAGTTTATTTTGATTTTCCTTTAGTTTGTTTGGGTTATTCCAGGGTTATAACCCCATTTTTTATCTTGCAGTCTGTTTGAAGTGTGCAAACCTTGTTATCTTTCATCATTCAATGAAATACAGTTTCCCTTTCATTATCATTCCTGATAGTTTTTCTTTTTGTTTTTCTTCTCTTTTCTGTACAGTCCTTTTTACGCTGGCTCTAATGATATGGCATGCATAAGGAATCCTCAGCCCAGTCTTAAAAATCAATATGATTCCGAAATAATAATTCAAGAAGTAGATTGTGATTACAAATCAGAATATGATGAGGATGAGGCCTTCGAAGAGATTAGTAAAGAGTTAATTTACTTTGAAGAAAAGCCCAAACCCAACCTGAGCGATACAAAAGCTGTCAATTTAGGAGACATAAATAATATCCGAGAAACTAAAATAAGTGTCCACCTCGAACCAAAGATCCAGGAAGAGTTAATTAAAACACTCATCGAATTCAAAGATGTTTTTGCATGGTCGTATGACGACACGCCGGGTCTGAGCACTGATTTAGTGGTCCACAAATTGCCCACAGATCCAATGGTTCCTCCCGTCAAGCAAAAGCTGAGAAAATTCAAAACTGACATGAGTGTGAAAATTAAAGAAGAAATCACCAAATAGTTGGATGCAAAGGTCATTCGGGTCACTCAATACCCTGTTTGGTTGGCTAATGTCGTTCTAGTGCCAAAGAAAGACGGCAAGATCAGAGTATGCGTCGATTATCGTAATCTCAACAAAGCAAGTCCAAAGGATAACTTCTCGTTACCCAATATCCATATCTTGATCGACAATTGTTCCAAGCATGAGATAGGATCTTTTGTGTATTGTTATGCCGGGTATCATCAAATTCTAATGGATGAAGAAGATGCAGAAAAGACGGCATTCATCACACCATGGGGAACTTATTGCTACCGGGTAATGCCATTTGGTTTGAAGAACGCCGGGGCAACTTACATGAGAGCGATGACTGCAGTGTTTCATGATATGATACATAAGGAGATTGAGGTATATGTGGACGATGTGATCATAAAATCAAAGCATCAGGCCGACCATGTTAGGGATTTGAGGAAACTCTTCCTGAGACTTCGCAGGTACAATCTCAAGCTTAACCCTACCAAGTGCGCATTTGGTGTTCCATCCGGAAAGTTGTTGGGATTTATAGTCAGCCGACGAGGCATCGAGTTGGACCCATCAAAGATCAAGGCCATCCAAGAATTGCCACCTCCGAGGAACAAGACTGAAGTAATGAGTCTGTTAGAGAGGTTGAACTATATCAGTAGGTTCATTGCTCAGCTCACGACAACTTGTGAGCCTATTTTTAAATTGCTGAAGAAGGATGTTGCGGTCAAATGGACTAATGAGTGTCAAGAAGCGTTTGATAAGATAAAAGGATACTTGTCAAACCCACCCGTGTTGGTCCCACCAGAACCAGGAAGACCTTTGATTCTTTACTTAACAATCTTGGAAAATTCATTTGGTTGTGTACTGGGGCAACATGACATCACCGGCAAAAAGGAACAGGCCATCTATTATCTTAGCAAGAAGTTCACAGCTTATGAGGTTAAATACACTCATCTGGAAAGGACATGTTGCGCCCTAACTTGGGTAGCTCAGAAATTGAAACACTATTTGTCATCCTACACTACTTACCTCATTTCGCGTCTGGATCCGTTGAAATATATTTTTCAAAAGCCTATGCCGACAGGGAGACTTGCAAAGTGGCAGATATTGCTCACAGAATTTGACATCATCTATGTGACTCGGAATGCAATAAAAGCCCAAGCATTGGCCGATTATTTAGCTGAAAACCCGGTCGACGAAGATTACGAGCCATTGAGAACTTATTTTCCCGATGAAGAAGTGATGCATATCGGTGAGATGGAGCAAATTGAAAAACCTGGCTGGAAACTTTTCTTTGATGGGGTTGCTAACATGAAAGGAGTCGGGATAGGAGCTGTGATTATTTCTGAAACCGGGCATCACTATGCTGTTACGGCTCAACTTCGATTTTATTGCACCAATAATATGGCTGAGTATGAAGCTTGTATTTTGGGGTTAAGGCTAGCTGCAGACATGGATATCCAGGAAATCTTGGTCTTGGGAGACTCGGATCTTCTGGTACATCAAATTCAAGGAGAATGGGAAACACGAGACTTGAAGCTCATACCATACTGACAATGTTTACATGATCTTTGTCAACGGTTTCGATCAGTGGAGTTCAGGCATATTCCAAGGATCCATAATGAGGTTGCCGATGCATTGGCTACCCTGGCATCAATGTTGCACCATCCGGACAAAGCTTATGTGGATACACTGCATATTCAAGTCCACGATCAGCACGCTTACTGCAACATGATTGAAGAAGAATTTGATGGTGAACCATGGTTCCACGACATCAAGGAGTATATCAGAATGGGGATATATCCAGCACAAGCCACAGGGGATCAAAAGAGAACCATTAGACGGTTGGCAAATGGATTCTTCTTAAGTGGAGGAGTTTTGTATAAAAGAACACCAGACCTTGGATTATTAAGATGCATAGATGCTAGACAAGCTACGACTGTCATGTCTGAAGTACATTCGGGAGTTTGCGGACCCCACATGAGTGGATATGTGTTGCAAAGAAAATTCTCCGGGCTGGTTACTATTGGCTTACCATGGAGCGAGATTGTATCAGTTTTGTGCGCAAATGTCATCAATGCCAGATACACGGAGATTTGATTCATTCTCCACCATCCGAATTGCACACAATGCCGGCACCATGTCCCTTCGTCGCTTGGGGCATGGATATTATTGGACCAATTGAGCCGGCAGCATCCAATGGGCACAGGTTCATTCTGGTAGCCATTGATTATTTCACCAAATGGGTTGAGGCCAAAACATTCAAATCGGTGACCAAGAAAG
The DNA here is from genome assembly GCF_000715075.1 of Nicotiana tabacum. NCBI lineage: Eukaryota > Viridiplantae > Streptophyta > Magnoliopsida > Solanales > Solanaceae > Nicotiana > Nicotiana tabacum. The sequence goes on along the minus strand of NC_134099.1, from coordinate 22,521,031 downwards.
CTGTGGTCGATTTTGTTCACTCAAATGTCATCTGTCGATTCGGAATCCCAAAGGTGATCAGCACAGATAATGGTGCTAATCTTAATAGTAACTTAATGAGAGAGGTATGTCAATAGTTTAAGATTATACATCACAATTCTACCCCATATCGGCCCAAGGCGAATGGAGCAGTCGAGGCAGCCAACAAAAACATAAAGAAGATACTTCAAAAAATGGTAGAAGGTTCAAGACAATGGCACGAAAAATTACCATTTGCGTTGTTGGGATATCGCACTACCGTTCGCGCTTCGGTAGGAGCAACTCCTTACTTGTTGGTATATGGCACCGAAGCGGTAATTCCTGCAGAAATCGAAATCCCTTCCCTTCGGATCGTCGCCGAAGCTAAGATTGATGATGATGAATGGGTTAAAACCCATTTAGAGCAGTTGAACTTGATTGATGAAAAACGATTGGCGGCAGTATGTCATGGCCAATTATATCAAAGAAGAATAGCAAGAGCATACAATAAAAATGTGCGTCCCCGAAAGTTTGAAGTGGGTCAGCAAGTGCTGAAACGTATTCTTCCACATCAGGTTGAGGCAAAGGGCAAGTTTGCCCCGAATTGGCAAGGACCGTTCATTGTGACCAGAATATTGTCCAATGGTGCATTATGTTTAATAGATATTGAAGGAAAATGCATAGACATGGCTATCAATTCTGATGCAGTAAAGAGATATTACGCATGATTTTTCTCTGGTATAATTATTGAATGTTTGTATTTGGCATTATTTCGAAGATTGGAATGACGAAGGCAATTTATTCTGCTATCTAAACACTGTACCCTTTGTTCCCCCTTTTGAGCCACATTTGTTTTTTCGTACTCCTCTTTTGGAATCAATAACAAAGAAAAAAAAGGAGAAAAGGAAAAAATATATAAACAAGGAAATATTGTGTGAACTCCGTTTGACCTGATTCCTCAAAGAGGATATGTAGGCGCCTCACGGCTCGGTCATAGGGGGCATAATGTGCATAATAATGTGCATAGTACAACATGGTAAAGTAAAATATCAAAAGATCCCCAAGCAACAAATTGGGGGCAGAGGTTGTATTTGTAATGAAAAATGTGATTCCAAGAGTTGTAATTTTAAACCCATATCAAATTGTTTTTAAAACTTTGATACCTTTTCTTTCCAACCACATCCAAAATGACCTTTCGATCAATCTTAGAGAAATGCCAAGTTGAGCAAATGGAAGAGATTCATATCAGAATAACACTCTGATCCAAACAGGGAAAAGCGATGAAAATGAGAGAGTCTTATAGGTGAAAACCCTCACGGGCACCATGAGATGACGAAAGCTGAGAGAAAGTAAAATGAGAGAGTCTTATCGGTGAAAACCTTCGCAGGCACCATAAGGCGATAAGGAATTAAGGAATAAACAAATGAGAGAGGTTTGTCGGTGAAAATCCTTCAGGACACTGCAAGTCGAACAAGGTTCGTAAGTTGGCAAAAAGTAAAATCGGGTTGTGGAAATTTTGGAGAACAAAGTAAAACAACGGGAAAGGAGGTTGGTTAAATAGACTGGACTGATTAATCCAAAATGCATACCCTGATCATTGGTGCCAGTGACTCCAATCAGATAAGTTCCTTATTTCTATCTCCAACAGTCATCCAAACTTGGATTTTCTTTTTTTATTCTTAATTTTCAAAGTCGTCGTGTTTCATCACTGATAATCTTATTCATCTAAAGCCCTTTTGAGGTGAGTTTTGTTCCAACAAATAAGAAGGAATGTCAAGGTATACTACCAAGATTCAAAATAGCACAATGCAAAGTACGGCCATGATATGCGGGAGGTAATATGATGAAATAAGATATGGGTGAAAGCAAAAGTTAAATCGGTGAAATAGTTCAATGATGTCCTGAAAGACATATGGTTACGATTGGAAGGGTCAGAAGTGAAAACAACAGCTGGGGACCCTGCGGTTAAGGATCAATTATGAGGACAAGACAGTCCTTTCGACCGCTTCAAGGCAGTAAAGCAGGGCAAAGAGAAAACGATCCCGCCAAGAATGCCACAACTAACCACCACGCCTTAAACTGACAAGATTTTCTTTGATCTGAAACAAGGGCAAAGACAACATTTGTTTCAGGAAGCACCCGGTGAGGGAAGCAAGTACCATGCAGGTTTGGTTGTATAAATTTTCAGGACCCTCCTGGAAAATGGGACATAGGTTAAACCTTAAAACAATCATAAGTAAATAAATATATGACAAATAAGCACCAAAGGGAATGTAGGTTGGCATAAAAGTTTTCGAAAAGTTTTCAGAGTCCTCCTGGATAATGGGACATAGTTTAAAATTGGTTTAGATAACAAGATCTAGCAAAAGTCATGCTTTTAAAAGACATAGCTTGTATTTAAAATTGTTGTTAGTTAAAAGTTGTCAGGACCTCCTGGATAATGGGACGCAACTTTCAAATTTTAGTAATAGTTGGTAACATGATTTAATAAGTTGTCCCCAACTACCAAACTGGGGCAGAAAGTTTTCTTTGTTTTTGTCTATTTTGTTGCAATCAGGCGTCCACCTGGAGAACAAGGAAGAAAAGTTGAAATATCAGCAATCAGGCGTCCACCTGGAGAACAAGGAAGAACAGTTGAAGTATCATCAATCAGGCGTCCACCTGGAGAACAAGGAAGAACAGTTGAAATGTCAGCAATCATGCGTCCACCTGGAGAACAAGGAAGAACAGTTGAAGTATCAGCAATCAGGCGTCCACCTGGAGAACAAGGAAGAACAGTTGAAATATCAGCAATCAGGCGTCCACCTGGAGAACAAGGAAGAACAGTTGAAATATCAGCAATCAGGCGTCCACCTGGAGAACAAGGAAGGACAGTTGAAGTAATCGAGGTCAGGAGCCCCCCTGAAGAACAGAATAGTGATTTATTTTCGACATTGCTAGTTGAAGTTAGGAGCCTGCCCATATAGTAAGAGAAATACGCTTAGAGACAATAAGGCAGAGGAATCCAACCGGAATCCCCAGCGGGAAACAACAAGAATCCCAAATAGAGGAAGGAAGTACAAGACTCGATGAAAAACAATGCGAAAAGGAAATAAGCAATTCGAGATCGGTAGTCTAAGGAGAATACAAGACAAATCGGAAACAAAAGATACCAAAGGAGTCACCAAGACATCAAAGCAACAAAAGACACAAGAGCATGATCTAGATAAGATTTTGTAATTCATATACCATGGTCTAGTCTAGCCTTTTGTTTTTCTTTAAGCAGGGTGAAATAAGGAGGTCAACAAGCAGTAAAAGCAGCATGCAACAGCAGTAACATTGCAGTCCCATGGTAGTCCCAGCTACCAAAACTTCCCGAACTACATTAACCTGATTCTCTTTTAGCCAGGGATATGTAGGAAACCTTTGAAGCAAAGGTTCGGTTAAATCTTTCCAAAAATGCTTCGCACGGAATAGTCAAACGGGCAAAAATCGCTCATATCCGCTCTTTTTATCTTTGTACGAAAACTCTTCATGTTTTCGGACAAAGAGGGGCAGCTGTGAGCACGTGATTTTTGCCTCACAAGAACTACTCCAAAAGAAATCATAAATAATTTTTCTTTGTATACAATTTTGAATTTTCGTGGCATTTTATCTGTGCATGTCTATTTTTATTCTAATTAAAGAAAAATACAGAAAAATAGTAATATAGGTACATGTGCGTTTAGGGATTAATGTTGCATTTTTATAACTAATTAATCATTGGTTTATATAAAAAAATATATATATATTTTAGGAATCAATTAAACCATAATTTGGTTTTAAGAGAGGGAAAATCACAAAAATATGCATTTTTATTCTATTTGTTGTCATCGTGTGATTTTATTTAAATGTTTTAATTTGTGTGTTAATTGTCGTTAAGTGTTAATTAATATCTGTTTAGTTTAATTTTGGTTGTTATTTAATTAAGAATTTTTCTCTAAAGAAAGGAGTGCAAAAAATTGAAGAAAATATCGGATTTGGGCTTCACAATTAAACCAAAAGAGCAGGCCCAATGTGTGTAATAACCCAGTCCAGGACCAGGTCTCTCAGCCGTCTCTCAAACGACGTCGTTTGGATGCTTTCAATCTGGACCATTGATCAGTCAGATCTAACGGTCCAGTTCAGTTCTTTCATTAATCCAAACTACGTCGTATGATTACAATCAATTAGGGCCGTCTTTTCCCTTTAATCCAACGGTCCCGATCAATCCTCTATACCTGACCCACTTCATCCCAGAAACCGACCCAGTCTCATTTAATCAAACGGCACCGTTTCCCCCTTAACGAAAGATCCTGGCCATCGATCCCACCTCATCCAACGGCCAGGATCAATTACCTCACCCCGTATATAAGTCCTAAATCCTTACCCCACATCCCCCAAAGCCATACCCCCTTTCACCTCTTCGTCTTTGAACCTTCAAAGATTAGACATGTCCGCCGCCTTCAACCACCGTCTTCCGCCCACCGGAAATCGCCTCACGGCGGTTCCGGTGGTCCAAATGACCCCAGCTTAACACCCTCGACTCCTCTTAACCTCCCCATTCCAAATCCATAACCCATATCTCTCGAATCAGGCCCCAATGTCTCGAATCTTCGATTGAAGGTTGGCCTGAAAACCCAACCCTTTCCGATGGCTACCAAATTAACATCATAGCTCCTCCTGACCATCCTCGTCATGAATCTGGTAGTAGCTTAGAACGAATCTTCCTGGAACTTCTCGAATCTTCATTTGAAGATTCGAGCAAAACCTAAAACTACCCCAACATACCCCAAAATCACACCAGTTATTCTCCTGACCTCACTCGTAACCAAACTGAACTTGGTTTGGTTCGAATCTGCTTAGAAATGATCGAGCCCCAAATCAGACCCTCAAGAACCCTAATCATGGAATCTGCCAAAAATTAAATAAAAGGTTGAGGTCTAATCGACCTTAATCGAAGTGTTTTCAGTTGAGAACACTTCGACTAAGGTCTTTTCGATTTCAAATTGCCCGAATCAGAGTTTCAAAGACTGGGTCCGTATGGTCCGGGTATTATGAGGTATTTCCTTTTCTTTCCTTCGTATTTGTTCATTTTCCTTATCTACGTATCTGTTTATTTACTGTATTGATTTTTAAATTCTTTTAGAAAATTGACTCTGCTCATGGACCTTTTTATTTTGTCTGATTCTGTCATTTGTTTATATTCGCTTTAATTATATGTGCTATAAATTGTAAAATAACGTCCTAAGTTGCGTCGATTAATTAATTTCCTGTTAGTCTGTGACTTCGTCAATGACACTGGTTGTTTGTTGCTTTGTTACTGATTTGTTTAAATGTCAATTGTAAAATATAATCGATTAATTAAGCTTCGTTGATTAGGTCGTTCGTATAGTTTGAGTCATTTGGCATCCTGTTATTAATAGTTTCTGAGTGGTCTCCTTTATGTTGTGTTTGATCCTTTTTCTCTTAATTATTCATCATCTTTCTGCATATATTTCCGTTCAATGTGTTTACAATGTTCTGTATTTAGGATTTGTGTTAGTTTATTCCCTGTATATATGCCAATTGTTATTCTAGTTAGTTCAATATGGCTATTTCCTGATTCATTGATCCCTATTCTGATGCTACTTGATCTGATTTGGTTATAGTTGTTTAATCAGAAACTAGTGTTGATAATTAAGTTTGAACAGATTTTAAAATCTGTTTGGTGTTGGATTCTGACTTTTGTATTAGGGTCAGTATTATTGAGAGTTTTCAGGGTTAGTTTGGGGAAAATAAACTACATAAATACTTGATTAAGGGCTGCTGAATATTTAAAACTTGTTAGTGGACTGATTTGAGACATTTCTAAGTGGGTTTGTGAAAAGATAATAGACAACTAATAGTGGGGTTCACTAATGTATTTGTTTAAAGAATACTGGGGAACAAAAGAAAATGGGGGGCTGAAAATAAGGGGAAAAGCTTTCTTAGTGGAATTAAAAGTGGAAAAATTCAGATTTAGTGATTTTTGAGTGGAAATTTTTGATTTTAAAAGGGGAAAAGGGGTCCGGGCATTAGGCTGGATGGAGGGGGAACAATTTGTATAAAAGGGGATGTTAGGAACAGAGAGAGAGAGGAAGAGATTTGAGAGAGAGGGGATTGGACTTCTGAAGAAGAGAAAAATACAGAGAAAAGAGAGAAAAAGAAAGAGAGAAAAATCAGAAAAGTAAAAACAGAATTTTACATTAGAAGTTAGTGTTAAGGTTGATTTTGGAGATTGAGAGTTTTAGTTTGTCTTTCCTAAGTTTTAAAAAATCAGAAATGTTGTTTCCTTGCATCTGTCTGGGTTTGTTTGGTGATATTGTTTGGTTCGAATCTGGAATTTCTGAGTTTCCTGTTACTGTTCTGTCTGGTTTTCACGGATTTTTTTTTTGGGCTGTTCAATCTGCTGAACTGCTGTGTGTGTGTTGCTGTTAATTTCGTTGACCTTCCTATTTTTCTGCTGTTGGGTTTTTGCTGCTGCTACTGCTAAATATTACCTCTTTTACCCTCATTTCCAGGTATATATTTAGACTCATGTTATTGCAAAGTTTCAATATTGCAGAGAAATGAAATCTGGAGTTTCAATTTTTTTTTAGTTAACTAATATAGCTTATGCTCGACATGGGAGCTATTAGTCCATCGGCCTCTTTTGAAGTTAGTATAAGCTTTGCAATAATTCTATTTATTTCTGAATCTCATTAATTATAGTTATCTTCGAAATGTCGAGACAGGGGACTTGGTAGAAAGTTGACTATTATTTAAACTTTGTATTTAGACCATGTTAACTAAGCGCTTGGTAACATGGAAATATCAGGGAACCACGCTAGTAAACTTCGTCAAGCCTGATTTTGTTTAATTCTAGTTGATATAAGTATTCTCGTTTATATAAAATATGGTCTAATAATGGGGATAACTATAAGTGAGAGATGAATTGATATAATTCGTTACGATTAAGATATTGGAATATTCCGGAAGGTTCAGATGTGTATTTGCGGTATATGTAATGTCATTTTATTAAATCAATTTGTAGATTAGTTTTCTTTCTTAACAACAAATGGCCCATTTATTTTAGGAATACGATTTACTCATTTTCTTATAAAAATAGTATATAAAAATAATGTCAATGTTATTACAAAGTATAGATTTAGTATTTGTAAATAGCTTGCATATGCCGAGATAAAAATTGGTTTGATTTTATCTATCACAAACTCAATCATCGTAAGCAAATTAACCAAATAATTAGAACTTTGGACTAAAAACAAGTTGTGTAGAAGAAGATTGGATTTATGAATACTGATTGCGGCATTTTAAGTCAAAGATATACAAAGTAGAGTTCGCTCCGAGTAGAATAATGGAAATTCTTTGAAAACTACTAGTTTGCTTATCAACTAATTTTTTTCCTAGTTTTACACGTAATTCGCTTGGCAAGTTTTTTTTTAAACACATACACTTAGTCCTAAGCCTAGGAAAATAATAAATAACTTGTGCATGTAATTATCAAGCACTAAAAAACAAATTACGGATATTGTATTCACGATAAAATGGTAATTTTAGTTGCACATTATTTATTTATTTTTCATCTCATTAACTCTTCTAATTTGAATAGTTTTGAGGCATATAATTCACACATTTAAATCATATAACCTGTGGTCAACACCTAATAAATCTTGATTTTTTCTGGAAATCTCGAGGCACTCCATTCAGTAATTTCCCATGGCTTTCATATTTAATATAGACGGACATAATAAACATTTGTAGAAAATTTATATTGCCATTAAGAATATTTTGTGTAATTGTGGACACGTTCGCGTGACATGATTACATTTCTAAAGACAATTCGGAGTATGCGTTCGCGCAACTTCGAGCAAACTTTCTTAATAAAAAGGGGGTTTTCGGAGGTTATTAAATTAATTTATTTCATATAACCCGAGATGTGCAGTTCACCATTTAATCATACAAGAGTGACGAGTGTTCGTAATTTTATTTTAAGTACGCACAATTTCGCCATAAATTCATTTTTTAATAATAAAAATAAAAATATGCTATCAATCTTATTGTGTACACGTATGCGTGACACGATTCTTTACATTTATATAAAAAAAACGAATATACGTACGCGTGATTCGTTTCAAGATAGGTCTATAATTATAAACAATCTAACCAAAAGCGGTAATAAAACTATGCAACAAGTTAAAAAAATGTATTTAGTAAATCAAGATAATTAGGCCAAGTATAAATTGTTAAGCGACCGTGCTAGCACCACGGAATTCGGGAATGCCTAACACCTTCTCCCGGATTAACAGAATTCCTTACTCGGATTTCTGGTTCGCAGACTGGTAAATAAAGTCATATTTTCCTCGATTCGGGATTAAAACCGGTGACTTGGGACGCCATAAAATTCCCAAGTGGCGACTCTGAAATAAATAAACAAATCTCTTTTCGATTGTCCTTTAATTGAAAAAAACTCCTTCACCCCTCGCGGGGACGGAAAAAGGAGGTGTGACAATCATTATCAAATAATTATATTTGATCCTTTACTATACTCCTTTATATAATAATTCTACTAAATGTCATAGTTTTTCTTAATAATATTGCAAGTTTATTCTTCGTATTGTTAGTGCGTGATATCATGAACCAACGACAAACAATATAATCTACTCAAATGATGTATTCATCAAACAATATATTATGCTACAGTGAAATATAATACAATACATTACGAAATGACATGTTCCAACAAGCTAGCCCATTCAACTTGGCACCATTTTTTATTTTGGCACTTTATCTTCCTCTTGTTTCATTTTGGTCCTCTAACTCTATTTTATATGTTCCATTTTGGTCCTCCAACTCTATTTCTTATATTCTACTTTAACACAAAAGCTGAAATCAATGCAAAAATATATAGCGCATGTGTATGCACAAATCTGAGGTGTAATAAATATCCAATTAAATGTTGCCACTTGATTTTTTCATCCATGTCAAATGGGTCAATACTAAAATACTCGAACCCGACCGTATTTTTTATCTACTGTTGCCCCGTCTTCATTCTCTAAGTTCCAAAGATTCCATCTGCCGATTTTATACCTGGCCCGTTTAGATGAAATAAACCCTAAAAAAATATGATCGGGTTCGGGTATTTTAGTATTGACCGGTTTGACATGGATGAAAAATCAGGTGGCAATAATATTTAATTGGATATTTATTATACTTCAGATTTGTGTATACACACGTGCTATATTTTTGGCACTGGTTTCAGCTTTTATGTTGAAGTGGAACATATGAAATAGAGTTGGAGGGTCAAAATAAAACAAGGTAGAAATAGAGTACCAAAATAAAAAATGGTGCCAAGTTCTATGGGTTGTATATGTTTTTGGCTTAGATTAAACATTTTAAAATTGTCTTCCAATTTACTGCCCTTTTGACCTCTCTTTTTACACAAAATAACCTTTTTCTCATCAATATCTCATCAAGTTAAGATTCACAAGTTAAAGGGTCCTTCATTATCTTTTCAAAACTAAAAGGGTTATAGCACACATTCTCCAAACTTTCTTCTTCTTTTGCCTTCATATCTAAGCCTGTGACTTTGAGAGGGTTTAAGCAGTTGTAAAACACCATTGTTCTGCCGCATCGCTTCCTTCAGCTCGCCAAATTATCGCCACGTGGACACAAAAATGTATAGAAGCAGAGCCACCACATTCACTGCCAAATCTCTGAGAACTCTAACAAAGGTATGCAGACAAAATCACCATTTAGAATCATTAAAGTTCGTAACTTTTTCTAGAAATCGCAGCAGTGCTACTCAAATATCTGAGTTTGATAACTATAGAGAGCAAAACCCAGTTGGCGTTTTCAATCATAACTCAAATAATACGAATTCTTTGAACCCTAGGCTAAACCCTAAAGCTGAATTTCAAGAATCAGCTAATGGTGCTAGAGGTTATTTTTCCAAGGATACCATTGGGTTTCAGCAGGACCCACACCGTCAAAATGATAACTTTTCATCAAGAAAAGATTTTCAGCAAACTGTTCGGCCAAATGGGAGTTTATCCTCAAGCACTAATGATTTCGGGTCACGAAAGGAATATCAAAGTAATAATTTAGTCCAGCATAATAGAAGTGATGCTGGTTACAAAGGTGAAAATTCATCGAATGTGCTGCATAGTTCCAGGTTTGAGGGACGCGTAGAAGCTCAGCCGAGTCAAACCGGAGTTTATGGACACTATCAACAAAGTTTAAATGGTTATTATGGTGGGAACAGTGAAATGTCACAGCAGAGTATCAGTGCCAATTACACGAGAAACATAGGAGTGCCTCATCCCAGTTATAACCCTGGAAATGTAAGGAATGTTCAAGCAGGAAATTCTGAAATGTATCCACAAAGTGCAAGTGCATATGATATGGAAAGGCATACGAATTCGAGTGGTTACTCAAGGGAGATGATGGGACAATATCAGCAAAATGTAAGCGGCTTTAACCCTTCTAGTACTGGACATCAAGCTTCTTATCAATCTCAGAATGGAATAGTAGGCAATCAAGAAATGAGAAGTTCAACACCTATTGAACGGTCAATTGATTCTGCTGATAGCAGCGTTAAAAAAGGCTCAACTGACGAGCTCGATAACTTTTGTAAAGAAGGCAAAGTGAAGGAGGCAGTTGAAGTTTTGCATTTGTTGGAGCAGCAACATGTCACAGTCGATTTGTCTCGATATATAACATTAATGGATGTCTGTGGTGAGGATAAATCCCTTGAGGAGGCTAAATCAGTTCATGAGCACCTTGTGAGATCTCATCCTCATCTTGACGTCAAAACGTACAATAAGATTCTTGAAATGTATGGTAAATGTGGCTCCATGAATGATGCCTTTTCGGTGTTTCAAAAAATGCCTCAGCGTAATCTGACTTCTTGGGACACGATGATTACTTGGCTTGCTAAGAATGGTCTTGGAGAAGATGCAATAGAATTGTTTGCAGAATTCAAGAAAACCGGGATGAAACCTGATGGCCAAATGTATCTGGGTGTCTTTCATGCTTGTAGTGTTGTAGGTGATATAGTCGAAGGCATGTTGCACTTAGAATCAATGATTAAAGATTATGGTATTGTTCACTCCATGGAGCATTATGTGGGAGTGGTAGATATGTTGGGAAGTACAGGATATCTTAATGAAGCGATAGAGTTCATTGAAAAAATGCCTATAGATCCAAGTATTGAAGTATGGGAAACCATGATGAATCTCTGTAGAATTCATGGGGACTTGGAGCTTGGGGATCGTTGTGCTGAGATTGTTGAACTCCTAGATCCATCTCGTTTGGATGAACAGTCAAAGGCAGGTTTTTTAGCTGTAAAAGCATCAGATATTGCTAAGGACAAAGAAAAGAAAAAATCTGCTCAAAGTCTTCTTGAGGCTAGAAGCAGAGTCCATGAATATCGAGCAGGAGATAGATCACATCCCGACCATGAGAAGATATATGAATTGCTTAGGGGTTTAAAGCAGCTAATGAAGGAGGATGGTTATATACCAGAGATTAAGTTTGTGTTACATGACGTAGACCAAGAAACTAAAGAGGACGCTTTAATGGCTCACAGCGAGAGACTTGCTTTTGCTCAAGGTCTTATGAGTAGCTCTGCACGATCACCAATCCGAATAATAAAGAACCTACGTGTCTGTGGTGATTGCCATAATGCATTGAAGATTGCTTCGAGGCTTGTTGGTCGGGAAATTATCATGCGAGATGCTAAGAGGTTTCATCATTTAAAAGACGGATTGTGCTCGTGTCGGGATTACTGGTGAAGATACCAACCTTCAGGTAATACTTATATATCTCTTTATTTTCATCCGAAAGATCTTTTTTTCCTTGTCCGCTTTTTTTCTTTTTCGTGGCAAACAAAGGACTGAAGTATGAAATTATCAAACTATATAACCAGATACCCAAGATGTAGGTTCAGACCCAGAGAATGCTCTAAGGACATGACACCTATCATTTGTTGAATTCCTTCGGAACATGTTCAGTTTCCCGCTCATTATTATGAAGACTATCCACTGATGGCCTCTCTTCCTATCCTGGAGAAGCTACGGGTTTCTTACTTTCTTTAGAGATGTAAAAAGTTGGTACACTGCAAGAAAATTGACCTTTCAACTAAACAAGTTTTGCCCAGTATTAAGCCCATACTATATATTAGTTCTCCCCGTCGAACTCATGCAGTAGTTAATAATATTAAAACATGATGTTATTTTTTTCTACCTGCGAGAACTTTTAGTCCATAGACTTCATGGATAATACCAAAACTGCTATGGTGTTTCAAGCATGTTGTATTATGATTGAGAACGTTATGGCACTTTAAATCACCTATGTGCTAAGGCTGCTTACTATATCTTCTCTCTGTTCTCTCTGTGTTTACAGAACATGAGTTTCTGCGGTTCCCTTTCTTATAGTGATTTGTTTGGTGGTGCTAGCAGTTTTATCTTAAACTTTGGTTTATCTCATTTGTTTTTCTTTGTTGTTACATGTTAATTCCGGCATTGTACTGCACAAATGGAATAAGTATCTTTTTGTGCCTCCCCCCTGCAACTTCAAACAAAGTCAAAATGTATCTGAATATCCTATAGGGGCTATAGCTGTAATTATGAGAAGCACAATGTACTTTTGATGGTTGCTTAGATACCTCACATATGCAAATAAGTTCAATGGATCAAGTAATATTTGTGAGTACTGACTCTTACGTGTCAAGTTTGCCAACTGACCATATTTCTGAGGCCATCCTAATTGTCTAAAGATGTAAGAGACAAACATGGTGTGTTGGAAGGCTAAATTTGCGGGATTTGAAACTATATAGTTGAACTAAGTGGTAAGAACTGTTGGGATGAAAAACACATTAATGTTTCTTATGTTTTTTTTTTTTTTTTTGATAACCGAGAAATCCCCCGCGAGTTAGCTGGCCTAACCCCAGTTGGCCAGATTGGAGACTTGGTTTGCTTATTTGGGTTTTTGGCTTAAGAATGTATTTTAGGCCCTACCTATTATAGTTTATTCGTGAATACACTGGCTATGCTGATGAGCTAATAAAGATAAAATTGAGGCTCAAAATGAAGAAAAAGCCAAGAAGAATGAAGAGAAGGACGTTATTAAGCAGCAGAATACATATGCACAGCTGCTGTTATTGATTGCTGATGGGCACAAATGGTGGCTAGATAATTTAACCATTCTGTTCTGTGTCATAGGGTGCTGATAGCTGTGTAATATTTTTCTAGAAGAGGCATCTTTTTTGAGGTTAAGCTGCAAATTGAGGGTATTTCATATTGTTCAGAACCAAGTAGATCTGTATCATATTGTTTTTCTGTACTATTCTCTGAGACCGTCAAGGATATTCATTTCCGAAGTGTTATAAGTTTTTCCAGGTTCATCATCTTGTGGATAAAATCTTGTTTGAATGCTTTTGGAGGTCGACGTTTTATATAGACTACTACATGGTAAAAATGGGTAGCTTCTTCTGTCTATGTATCTCTAAAGCAGCCTTTTGCTGTAAGAAAATGATTACTTTAGTTCTGACCAACTCTTTCGTTGCAGCTATCGCACAGCCCGTGTCTGGCAAAGCTATCATTCTTAGCCGATGGAATAGTTTTACTGTTCTATTAGCAGAGATTGAAACCATGTTCAAAGATCGGCAAGTACCATACTTAATGCCAGGTAGTCCCTTGATTTGGTTAGTGCTGCTAAAGTGTCAATGTGCATAAGGAAACAAAGGTGACTTAGTTGCAAATACTGTAAATCATTATTCCAAAACTTGTAGAGGACGAGCCACCAAGCATTTTGGGTCATCGAGTAACATAAATTGCTTCTCTACCATGTTCACCTGGAACACGACCAAATAAAGATCGGCCATCTTCTCAAAGTGGATAAGCGAACTAGCGAAGACAGTAGGAGATAAAGTGGAATTGTTTTCCAGGTCTCAATCTAATTGTCTCACATTGATAGGATAAGATCCTAAGTGTTCAAGATTATTTTCATTTGAGTACTTTCATTCTTTTCTGAAGCAGTACTCCAATATTTATAGTATTATTTAGTAACATAGGCTGTTGTATGCTTGTACTTTGGTGGAACCCCCTTAACTGAGATGGTGGCATTTTCTCTTCTTCATGTTTGAACACAATTAGAGTTGGCTAAATTATCCAATTTCAACAGTTGGAAATCAAAACCTGCTCATTGTATTAATTGGGGTCAAGCTCATAAAAAGAGTCAAAACTCTATCTTTGAATCTGCTGTTTATACCATGTATTTTAAAAAATTAGAATTTTCCCACCAAAATCCTTTCTTGGAATGTTATACTTTGAAACAGAAGAAAGAGATTATTAGATAAGTATGTTATGTCGTATATAAGGTTGTATTGTAGTTCGGGTCTGTCTCGGGACCGGCCCAGGACCACGGGCCAAACGGGGCGGTTCAAGCGGGCCTGGGCTCTAGTGGTGCAAAAGCCCGTGGTGGGCCGGTTCAACACAATTAGCCCCGGCAGGCGGGCCTGGGTCGGTTCAATCGGGCCTAACGGGCTCCAACGGCTAATTTTAAAAAATAAAATAAAAAAAAGACCAACGGTCAGATTTTTAAATCTAGCCGTTGGCCTTCAAAATTTATCCGTTGGGCACTTTAAAAAATAGTCATTTGGCCCCCAAACTTTGTTTTAACCTCATACTTTTTATAATTATACTTTTTCTCAATTCTCAACGATAAATACCCCTTCATTCTTTCATTTTTACTCACAAATTCATCAATCTCTCTCATTTCTCAAACTCAAATTGAAGTATTCAAGTCTTCACTCATCTCTCGTTTCTCAAACTCAAATTCTTAATTCAAGTTAAATCATGTCCGGTGATTCTACATTGCACCCATTTTTTTTGTAACACTTTAATGTGGTAGAAGAAAATGAAGAAGTTTACATAATAAAGTGCAAGAACTGTGGTCGAGTCTACACTCGTCGTCGAAAGGAGGGCACAGGCTCTTTAAGGAGGCATATAAAGAGTTGTCTTGCGCGTTCTCCAGACATTCGTATTTAAGATTTTAAGTTGATTTGAGACAATTTGTGTTATTTAAAATTATTATACGTATTATGCTTAATGTTCTAGTTTGTTAGATTAATTTGAAGTATTATGTTGAAGGTATTGAACTTTAATTTGAAGTATTAAATGTAAACTTTAATTTGAACTATATCTATAGTTTATATATAGCTAATATTATATCGAATATAGCTTATATATATATATATATATATATATATATATATATATATATATATATATATATATAATATTGTTAAAGCTATATACCCTCCTCAAGCACAAGCTCTGACCACGTTTCAGTTTTATAATCAGAAACAGTCTCAATTTTATCAATCCTTACGATTCTAGAACATTTTAACGGTAGATTTACCCTTGAGCTTATTAAGCTCTAACCACGTTTCAGTTTTATAATCAAAAACAGTTTCAATTTTATCAGCAAAGTTTTTTGATAAATCAATTGGTCTAATATTTAAACCAAAAAGTTTCTTATCAAGAAGGTTTGCTAAGTCATCAAGATATTTTATTTTGATAAGAAATTAAAAATAAAGGCTAGTAGAATCATAGTAATAAGTTTAATTTTATGTGATGTAGTGGTCGCTGTGTAGAGATTCATAGTCCACACTAACTTTTTTTATGTTCTAATCTTATTTCTTCGTCAAATACTTATGAAGAATCTTGTCTTCTTCTTCCAAACATAGTTATACGAATAAAGACAAAAAGTGTACATAAGTTGAAATTTTTTAATTCTTGAAAATAGTCTTAGCAATATTGACTAATCATTATTATACATAAAATACTATTTTACACTGTTAGGTCAAGATGAGACTATAAGAAAGAAGGAAAGTTCGTGCCTCACCGTTTTAGATTTCATATTTGCTCTCTCACAGTAATATATTTTTGTTCAGATTTACTTAAAGTTAGGAGCGTAACGGAATAACCAATTAGATTACTAAGTATATTTAAATATTATTTTAGATCATGTAAAAAAATAAAAGTTAACTATGTGTCACACCTCCTTTTTACACACCCGAGGGTATATATAGGGAGTTTTTCCAATTTAAGTGACATTATTCGAAATGAGATTATTATTTAATTTTTTAGAGTCGCCACTTGGAATATTTTAATTTGTGTCACAAGTAATCGATTTATTTTTAAATCTCAAATCGAGGAAATTCGACTTTCTTTTTGAAGTCTGCGAACCAGAAATTCTAAGTAAGGAATTCTGTTAACCCGGGAGAAGGTGTTAGGCATTCCTGAGTTCCGTGGTTCTAGCACGGTCGCTCAAACTATTATAATTGGCCTATTATCTGATATTAAAACACTTTTTAAACCTATGATGCATTTTTAGCTTATTAATCCGCTTTTAATTATTTTAAGAAGATTCAACTTTATTTAAAACATGCCTTGAACCACGCCACATGAAATGCACACGCGGTCCACGACACGTTCTATTTAACGTTGTTAAGAATTAAAATTGGGTCACATGAAATGCACACCCGAATTTAATAAATAAGAGAAAATCAATTTAAAGAACGCGCCTAAAGCAACTACGAAATTTCAAACTAATAACAAAAGTTTACGAGGGCCATGGAAAATTCAATTGATGGCACACCCCGATTTTAAAAGAGTTAGTGTTAATTACATGAGGGCCATGGGTTACTTAATGAAAATGGCACGCCTCAAATTGTCTATAAAAGCTAGCTAGTTTTGTGAAGGCCATGGGCTTAGGGATTCATTTGGCATGACACGCCTCAAATTATTTTAAGAAAAGGTTTATATATTTTAAAAGGCAAACTAAAGGTGCTCCTATTTTTAATCTTAATTTGAAATTAGGTATCACAACCACGCCACGGGAACCGTACCCGTAGTTGTAATAATTTAATTGCGTGCCTAAAGTAAACTACGGTGTTCATGAATATTCCAAAGTTATGAAATTTATTTGTGGAAGAAGCGAAACTAATTAACTAAGGAAAGACGGACCAAATTTATTCACTAGTTTATATTGTGTTGGGCTTGGCAATTTGAAATTATTTAAACTCAACCAATTCAAGTAGGGTCACTTTAAATAAATATCCTATGACCATATTAGCCAAAATCCACAATCCATCCGAAAGTCCAAACCACCAAAAACTAAATTCGCTCAAATCTAACCAAAACCTAGCTTTTCATCCATTAATTTATCAATTTATATTAAAATATTATCTAAATTATAACATGCTAAATCATGATAACAATTGAGCAAAAGCATGCTTAGCATTCCAGTCACAATAAGACATTAATTTCAGAAATAGTCCATTAAAATAAAAGCATAACAAATATCAAGGAAAATAACAAAAAAAATATGATATTAACATCTACAGGCATACAACGAAAAATAGTATCAAAGTCATGGAACAATTTATCTATTTCATTTCACTTGATATAAGAGATAAATATATAGAAGAAAACTGAATCTCAACAATTGAATCCTTTGTATTAAAGGTGAGCTTGGTTACAGCAAACTCCGGTGAATCGAATCTGACCGAAAAACAAAAATAGGGACTGAACCTTGAGTCGTGAACCTCGGACAGTATCTTCGCCACAAACCTCAGCGACTATTTCATGGCTGATTTTTGGAATGAAAATACAGCTCTTTTTTGCTAAAGTTGATGGCTGTTTCGATGGAGATTTATGACTGGTTTTTCAACAGTTTTGTAGCTGGGTTTGACTGTATTTTTTGGACTTATTTTCGCAGGTGTTTTGCTGGTTTTGAGTGGCTGTTTTTCAGCTGAGGTTGGGATAATTTTGGAGCAAGGATTTTACTAGTTCTCCCCTAGAATTTTTTTGACCTGTTGTTACGAGGGAGCAAAGCCGATCAAAGAGAGCCAATTTTCAGCTGCTTATTCCTATGCATTTTCCCCTCCCTTTCTTCTTCAGATCCCCCCTCCTTTTGTTGTGTGTGTGTGTGTGTTATATGTAGAGAGAATGATGAAGGAGTGGGTGGAGGAAATATTTTTGGGGAGAGTGGGGAACATGAGTGGGGAAAATTGAGAAAGTGGGTAGTGAGTGGAGAAAGTGAGAAAAGTAGGAAGTGAGTGAAAAAAGTGGGAATAAATTCAAATATAGTCAAAAATTAGTTGCTCACAGTTGCCCCTCTTTGCTTAGAGACATGAAGAGTTTTCAAGCAAAGATAAGGTGAGCCATGTGACTAATTTTTGAACAAATCCTTTTTTATTTTTTTATTTTTTTCAAAAGGAAAAATAAGCAAAGGAAAGTGTGCAACCGAGTCCTGATTTTGGACAACCTACATATCCCGGGTCATAAGGGAATCAGGTCGCGTGTAGTTCAAGAAGAATGATGGAATGATTAGTTCGAGAGTCGAATGAGGTTCGATTGAGGTTCCGGTCCGCGACCCTGTTATTACATCAAAAATAAAAAAAACAAACTAAACAAGTCTATCAGCTATGATTTACAAGATTCCTATCTATGATTCTTCTGAAGTTTGATCTTGAGTCTTGGATGGTTCTTCCTGCATACTCTGATATGAATCTTGATGCTGGTTAGCTGCAACCGCTGGTTCATTCTTCTCCAGCTTTTCGGATCAAGACGGGACATGCAGAGCTTGTGACTATGTCTTGAGCAGTCCACATCTTTTCTCCGCTTCTGCACTTTGAGTTCAACTTTTTTTTTTCTTTTTCTTTTTGTTCGGGTTGAGAATTCTTCTTTTGGTCATCTAAAACTTTGTTCCTCACGGTGAAAACTTGTTCAGGCACCAAAGCAAACAAACTAACGAAATTTTTCTGCCCCAATTTTCACTAGGAAAATTTCGGGAGTTAACAAAATCTAAACTACCTCTTTATTGAAAGCAATAAAATCAGGATAGTGTATCCTTGGGAAAGGTATTGGAGAGTGGAGCCCTATATCTATACTAAAAGTCAACTAGGGAGTGGAGACCCTATGTTGGCAAAAGACGACTAGGGAGTGGAGGCCCTATGTCTAAAATCTCAACTAGGGGTTGAAGACCCTATGTTAGCAAAAGACGACTAAGGGATGGAGACCCTATGTCTAAAAAATCTCAACTAGGGATTGGAGCCCTATGTTGGCAAAAGACGACTAGGGAATGGAGACCCTATGTCTAAAAATCTCAACTAGGGATTGGAACCCTATGTTGGCAAAATGCGACTAGGGAATGAAGACCTTATGTCTAAAATCTCAGTTAGGGGTTGGAGACTCTATGTTGGCAAAAGGCGACTAGGGAATGGAGGACCTATGTCTAAAATCTCAACTAGGGATTGGAGCCCTATGTTGGCAAAAGGCGACTAGAGGATGGAGATCCTATATCTAAAAATCTCAACTAGGGATTGGAGCACTATGTAGGCAAAAAGAGACTAGGGAATGGAGGCACTATGTCTAAAATCTCAACTAGGGGTTGGAGACCCTATGTTGGCAAAAGGCGACTAGGGGATGAAGACCTTATGTCTAAAAAATTCTCAACTAGGGATTGGAGCCCTATGTTGGCAAAAGGCAACTAGTGAATGGAGGCCCTATGTCTAAAAATCTCAACTAGGGATTAGAGCCCTATGTTGACAAAAAGAGACTAGGGAATGAAGGCCCTATGTCTAAAATCCCAACTAGGGATTGGAGATGTTGGCAAAAGGCGACTAGGGGATGGAGACCCTATGTCTAAAAAATCTCAACTAGGGATTGGAGAGCCCTATGTTGGCAAAATGCGACTAGGGAATGGAGGCCCTATGTCTAAAAATCTCAACTAGGGATTGAAGCCCTATGTTGGCAAAAGGCGACTAGGGAATGGAGGCCCTATGTCTAAAATCTCAACTAGGGATTGGAGCCCTGTGTTGGCAAAATGCGACTAGGGATGGAGACCCTATGTCTAAAAAATCTCAACTAGGGGTTGGAGACCCTACGTTGGCAAAAGCGTAAATGATTGAGATTGGGGATTATAAACTATCATTTTTGTTTGAATTTTCTTCTTATCTCTTTTTTTTTCATTTCATTTCATTTTCTCATTTTTTTAGTAAAAATGCAGGAAAGAATTTGGAGGAGACTTTCCTTTTTGATTGATTATTGCTGCAAAGCTGTTTTTAGCACTTGTGCATTTCTTTTCCGTTTTGGTTGCACCTGCTTCTTGCACGGTTGCTTTGGATTGTACCTGTTTCAATTTTTTCAAACAAAGAACAACTGCTAGTTTGAAACGGTGGTTAGTTTTGTTGCCTTGATTGTTTTTGATCATTTGATCTCGGCCCAACTCTTTTGGTGAGAACCTCTGCTGTTTGCTGACTTTTCTGAAGATTGATATCTCTCCTAAAACCGAGGAACTAAAATTTCTAAACTTTCCAGATGACGGTTCAACCACGTGGGGCTTTGGTCTTTTCACCTTATTCTACCTCTAGGTGCTTTTGACTTTGGATTTCTTTTCATTTTCAATGACTTTGATTTCAAAGCATCGGCCATCATGGCCAGTCGGGATCGACCTGATGCACCCGCTGAGGCTGGGTACTTTCCTTTGGACTTGGCTTTTGTTAAGCAGAACCCTGTAAAACCAATCTTGCCACCTTTTCTTTGTATTAGTTTCGGAACAGAGTTAGACCGAAAAGGATTCAAAGAAAATAAAACAAAGGACAAGAAAGTGAATTTAAGGAGAAGTGTCCCTTTCAGGGAGGAAAGAAGGACTTATCTGGAGCGCATGCAGACTTCAATAGACATGACATGTTTCTTGGACTGGATACTTGATCTGCAACAACTATCCAACTTCTCATAAACCCATTGCAACCCGTGTTTTAAAACCAAGAAACCTTGCCATGAATCTTTCAGTACTAATGGTGGTGAGGGGTTTCTTCTTTTCGATCAACGGCACCCTTTGTAGGTTTTCACCAATCAACCTCTCTCATTTCTCTTCTCATTGTTGCATTATAGTGCTCTTTACGAGTTTTCACTAACAAAACTCTCTCGTTTTTCAGTTTCTCTGCTCACCATTGCCTTACGGTGCTCGTAGGTTTTCACCAATAAGACTCTCTCATTTTATTTCTCTCATCTTGATTGCATCGAATCCAAACAACTGCGTTCTCTGATTTTGAACACCTTTCACCGATTGATCGGAAGGACTTGAGCAATGTTTGGGTAAAAAGAACTTGGATCGAATTACAACTTTAGAACCATTCAGGCGGGATCATCGCCGAACCATTATAACATCTTACCCAGTTTCACTTTTCGGGGAAAATTAGATTTTTGTTTTGGTGTGACTGAACCCCAGAGAGAGGCTGCCTAGGCATCCTTTCGGACTCAAGTCGAACGTAGTTCAGGAAACTTTGTTTTTTATTCTTTTTTGTTTTTCTTCTACTTTGTTTTATCTTTCTTTTCCTTTCCTTTTTTTTTCTCTTTTTCTCTTTTTCGTTTTTTTCTCTTTTCTTCCCCCTTTTTCTTGTATCTTTCTTTTCCTCTCCTTTTCATTTCTTTTTCTTTTTGCCCTTTTTCCCCCTTTTTCTGTATTTTTCTTTTCCTTTTCTTTTCATATTTTTAATTTTTCATTTCATTTTTCAATAACACTTTCAGGTTCCAAAAAGGGCAATCAAGGAAGAGTGACCGGCTCAAAGGGTTTGCAAAGGGTTGAGTATTTGGATAGTGAGAAAGAAAGTCTTTTTCATCCCAGCCGGAGAACATTAATTCTATATAGAGGATACAACATAGTACCTTTTTACTGCATTTGTATTGACAGTTATTTCAGAGACATTTCCTTCAATGTGTCCCAAGTACAACGCACTTTTTCGACAGTACTCTTGTTACTATGTATGGACCTTTTCAATCTGGAACCAATTTTTCTTCAGCTGTTCCAACTCTTTATTTTATTTCCTTAAGTTAATCTTCATTGCGATCTAATTCTTGATTCATTATTTCGAGGTCTGACAACGTTTTAAGATCCGGGCATGAAGTCCGCAAGCATGTCATGTTATTGAAATCTGCATTTAATAGAACTAAAAAGAGAATGAGCAAAATGACGAGATTAAGAAAAGAGACATTCTTGGACAATGAAATATTAATTTCATTTGATTTTTTTTATTTTTTCAATTTTTGAAGATAGAAGGGATTAGATCGGAAAGTAAGACAATAAAGTAAAACATCCGGATCGCAACCTAAGATAATCCGGACGCAAAAAGGATAGCAAGACTGACTACCGGGACTCCCGTATGATGGGGAACTTTCAGGCTTGGCTACCATTTTTTTGCTTTTCTTCCGTCTCGGCAATGGCTGAAATGGCCTTCAGTGTCGGATCAAATTCCTCAGCTTCACAAATCATTCCGACTATTGGCTCGATGTTGTGGGCATGCAATAGATTGTTCGTCACATCAGGAGCTTCTTCATCCCAAAAAATGATTCTTTCAGCTTCAATCAGATCTTCAACTGCCCTTTTGAGGATCCAATAGTCCTTTGTACTGTGTCCCACAGCTCCAGAGTGGTATTCACATATAGCATCAGCTCGGTGCAAGGGGGACTCGGGGTTCGGCTGGTTTGGGGCCACTGGCTGCAATAGATTTAATATGATTAGCTTTTGGAACAAGCTTGAATACGATTCACCAATATGGGTAAACTGATTCTTTCTGAAAGGCTATCTTGGGCGAGAATTGTATTGGGGAACATTTGGTTAAGGATTATATGAAGCTTGGTAAGGATGGGCGTTTCTGGGAGGTGGAGCTCGGTTTTGTGTATAATGTTTTGGCTGGGTGTAAGATTGTGCGCTCATCACCGCACAGGGAGGCGGTGCCACGACATAAGCATCACCTTAAAGGGGATAGTGGTGTGTTGGGGCGATAGGAGGCACATATGAATGGCTGAATGACCTGCGGGCCCCCTCAAGCTTGAAACCATCATGGCTACCTCTTCACTCTCATTTCTTCAAACCCTCCGAACTATTCTAAGTAGACTATGATGTGGCCTTAAAAGCAGCATAACTCAAGATTCGACCTATTTTTACACCGTTTTCAACTATTTCCCCAATTTTAATAGCCTCCGCGAACGGCTTTCCCATAGTGGACATCATGTTCTGGAAGTAGTCCGCCTCTTGGGCCTGTAGAAAGATCGTGACCATTTCAAGTTCATCCATTGGAGGCTTTACCCTGGCAGCTTGCTTACGCCATTTGATAGCATATTCGCGGAAGCTTTCCGCGGTTTTCTTTTTCAAATTAGACAAGGAGTTTATGTCGGGAGCGATGTCCACAATATATTGAAATTGACGGATAAAATCTTGAGCCATATCGTCCCACACATGCCAATGAGTAATTTCTTGATTTGTATACCACTCAGAAGCGATTCCGATGAGGCTTTCCCCAAAATAGGCCATTAGCAGCTCCTCTTTTCCACCAGCACCCCTTAACTGGTTACAATATCGTTTCAGATAAGCGACCGGGTCTCTGTGCCCGTTGTACTTTTCAAATTTTGGCATCTTGAAGCCAACTGACAAGTGGACATGGGGAAACATACAGAGGTCAAAGTACGAGACACTCTTTTGACCACTCAGACCTTGCATGTTTTTCAAGATTTGTTCCAGGCTCTTCATCTTCCGAGCCATTTCTTCTTGCTCGGAATTTTTAACAACCCTTTCTTGCTTCCCCGAGAGATCACATTGCTGAGATTGAGTGAAAGAGTATGGGGTCACATATGTTATTTCTTATTGAAACTGTGGGCTCTGAAAGGTGAACATCGGAGGCTCAACATATGGCCGTGGTAAAGTTGGTTGTGTTCTTGTGTAGACTGGTGCTGTAGAGAACAATATTGGAGGTACCCAGAAAACTGGCACCTGGGGAAAAACTATAAAAGGCATGCCAGGATCACTGAACGGTATTGGAGGGTGCCCGCATGGGATGAGTGGATTGGGCACATGAGCGTTGGTAACATTACTTGACTTGGGGATTAACTCAGGGAACCCAGAGATTGCACTTGGCGGTTCACTACCATTAGACCGGCATCCCATATTTTCAATATGCAGAGACGCAACATCTTATTCTCTTCAGCAACTGCTAATTCTAGCTGCAGAATAGTCGATGTCGGGCTATCCTTAGGACCGATGATTTGGAGATTGCTTGCAGAGGCCATCTGTGCCTTTGGATATTGTGAAGGAGGGGATGCTAGACTACCAACAAAACCAACCACCAAAACCTGGCTAATTTGCACACCCAACAACCTTGTTAGTTTTGAAACATTTAACATATAGGAAATCGCACGTTGGGATGCAATGCACCTAACAGTTAAACACTTCTATCATGTGTTTGAACGATTGCATGTTTCATCCTGGCCTTAACTAACTCTTTCAGTATGCACCTCTTTTATTTCTGCCTCTCTTTAATCACTCTTGATTTTTTTCATTTCGTTTCTGTCGCTCTTTTATTTTTTGCACTCTCTTTTTCTCTTTTGTTTGTCACACTTTTTTTTTTGGTCTCTCTCTCTCTCTCTCTTTTCTTCATCTTTTTTTTTCACTCTTTTTTTCTCAATTTATTTTTTACTCAACTGATTTTATGGCCATGATCAAATCCATGGGAATTGCCTACGTATCATGACGTCGCATGAATCAGATCTTGCGTAGTTCGGGAAGATCGGAAATGAAATAAGTAAACTAACCTTTTTTTACTTTTTATAAAACTCACACCATGAAAGCTTTAAGGCAAACGAAAAATATTTTTGATTTTTTGAATTTTTTTTCTAATGATTTTTTCTTTCTTTTGGATTTTTCTAAAAAAAATGCTTCTAAAAGAAGAAAGGAAATACTTTTTTTTTTTTGGATTTTTGATTTTGATTTTCTTTTATTTTTGAAAGAAAGACTTCTAAAAATTCCTTTCTTTTGATTGGAACTTTGGGAATTTCAAAAGTAAAAGGAAAATATTTTTGTTTGAATTTTCATTTGTTTTCTCTTTTTCTACAGAAGAAAGAAAATATTTTTGGATTTTGGATATTGCCTCTTAATTTTCGAAAGAGGGATTTTTTAAGAAACATGTTTTGAATTTCTGAGCTTTTTATTTATTTACAAAAGTGCTTCTAAAGAAAAGCAAAAATATTTTTGGACTTCAATTTTTCAACAATTCTTTTTGACATTTACGAAAGAAAGACTTTTAAACAAGGAAAAGATTTTTTTTAATTCTTTTTTTTTCCTGATTTTTTTGATTTTTTTTTGAAAAAATAAATATTTCAAAATAAAGGAAACTCGTATTTTGGATTTTGATTTTATTGATTTTTCTTTTTATTTCTTTTTTTTTTTTGAGTTTTAAAAAAACTTCTTTTTTTTTTGAATTTTTAATGAAAGATTTCTAAAGAAGGAACTAAAGGAAAATATTTTTGGATTTTTAAAAATTGGGGTCGGAACCGATAAGGTTTGCCTACGTATCTCACATCCGGTGAGAATCAGACCCGCGTATTTCGGTCAGTTTTGACGGAACAGGGGAAATATGGCACTTGAAAATTTTGGCTCATTTTGAAATGACTTTTTTTTTTTTCAAAATTCGGCAGAGTTTCAGAATTTTCTAAATACCTACCTCTCACTACTATTTTTGATTTTTGATTTTTTTTTGATTTTCTTTCTCTATTATAAAAGCTGGTCAACATGCAAGCCGAAACAAACAGATGCGCAAGTAGCACGTAAGATGCATCAGGATAGTCTTTTTAATTTGCGTACACCTATCCTAGACGGACCCAACCCCTGTGTTGAGTCCCCAATGTCAAATGCACGTGATGCAAACAAACGTTCCTACTAGGGATCCGGCATGAGGCTGTGTTATTCTAGGTTTAAAAACTTAGGTGTATTGTTCTAGACCTGGCTTACCCGAGCGGACAGCTCGAGTCGGGGGGAGTTTTTCCAATTTAAGTGACATTATTCGAAATGAGATTATTTATTTAATTTTTAGAGTCGCCACTTGGAATATTTTAATTGGTGTCCCAAGTCACCGATTTATTTTTATATTCCAAATCGAGAAAATTCGACTTTCCTTTTGAAGTCTGCGAACCAGAAATTCTAAGTAAGGAATTCTGTTAACCTGGGAGAAGGTGTTAGGCATTTTCGAGTTCCGTTGTTCTAGCACGGTCGCTCAAACTATTATAATTGACCTATTATCTGATTTTAATACACGTTTTAAACCTATGGTGCACTTTTAGCTTATTAATCCGCTTTTAATTATTTCAGGAAGATTCAACGTTATTTAAAACATGCTTTGAACCATGCCACATGAAATGCACCCGCGGTTCACGACACGTTCTATTTAACGTTGTTAAGAATTGAAATTGGGTCACATGAAATTCATACCCGAATTTAATAAATAAGAGAAAATCAATTTAAAGAACGCGCCTAAAGCAACTACGAAATTTCAAATTAATAACAAAGTTTACGAGCGCCATGGTAAATTCAATTGATGGCATACCCCGATTTTAAAAGAGTTAGTGTTAATTACAAGAGGGCCATGGGTTACTTAATGAAAATGGCACACCTCAAATTGTCTATTAAAGCTAGCTAGTTTTGTGAGGGCCATGAGCTTAGGGGTTTTATATGGCATGACACGCCTCAAATTATTTTAAGAAAAGGTTTATATATTTTAAAAGGCAAACTAAAGGTGCTCCTATTTTTAATCTTAATTTGAAATTAGGTATCACAACCACGCCACGGGAACCGTACCCGTAGTTATAATAATTTAATTGCGTGCCTAAAGCAAACTACGGTATTCATGAATATTCCAAATTTATGAAATTTATTTGTGGAAGAAGCGAAACTAATTAACTAAGGAAAAACGGACCAAATTTATTCACTAGTTTATATTGTGTTGAGCTTGGCAATTTGAAATTATTTAAATCCAACCAATTCAAGTAAGGTCACTTTAAATGAATATCCTATGAACATATTAGCCAAAATCCACAATCCAACTGAAAGTCCAAACCAACAAAAATTAAATTCGCTCAAATCTAATCAAAACCTTGCTTTTCATTAATTAATTTATCAACTTACATTAAAATATTGTCTAAATTATAACATGCTAAATCATGATAACAATTGAACAAAAGCATGCTTAGCATTCTAGTCACAATAAGACATTAATTTCAGAAATAGTCTATTAAAATAAAAGCACAACAAATATCAAGAAAAATAACAAAAAAAATGATATTAACGTCTACAGGCATATAACGAAAAATAGTATCAAAGTCATGGAACAATTTATCTATTTTATTTCACTTGATATTAGAGATAAAGATATAGAAGAAAACTGAACCTCAACAATTGAATCCTTTGTATTAAAGGTGAGCTTGGTTACAACAAACTCCGGTGAATCGAATCTGATCGGAAAACGAAAACAGGGACTGAACCTTGAGTCGTGAACCTCGGACAGTACCTTCGCCACTAACCTCAACGACTATTTCATGGCTGATTTTTGGAATGAAAATACAGCTCTTTTTTGCTAAAGTTGATGGCTGTTTCGATGGAGATTTATGACTGGTTTTTCAACAGTTTTGTAGCTGGGTTTGACTGTATTTTTTGGACTTATTTTCGCAGGTGTTTTGCTGGTTTTGAGTGGCTGTTTTTCAGCTGAGGTTGGGATAATTTTGGAGCAAGGATTTTACTAGTTCTCCCCTAGAATTTTTTTGAGCTGTTGTTACGAGGGAGCAAAGCCGATCAAAGAGAGCCAATTTTCAGCTGCTTATTCCTATGCATTTTCCCCTCCCTTTCTTCTTCAGATCCCCCATCCTTTTGTTTTGTGTGTGTGTTATATGTAGAGAGAATGATGAAGGAGTGGGTGGAGAAAATATTTTTGGAGAGAGCGGGGAACATGAGGGGGGAAAGTAGGGAGAGTGGAAAATATGAGTGGGGAAAGTGGGTAGTGAGTGGAGAAAGTGAGTAGTGAATGAAGAAAGTGTGGAAGTAAAAAGTGAGCGGAAAAAATGAAAATAAATTAAAATATGGTCAAAAATTAACTATTCACACCATGATTGAGCACGAATAATTATAGTTAGATTAAATAGCAAATATCAATTTTTTTATTGGCCTGACGTAAATACCGATGTGCGTAAGTTTTTGGGGCACATCAATATTTTTCAGGTGGTTAATATACACATTATTCAAGGGAGGTTTGTGGTTTAATCCATTCGGGTCGGGTATGAACATGGGCTGCTCAGTCAACAGGTACTCAAAACAGGAAAATGGCGGTAAATGCAGTAGCTGGATTCTCCTCTTCTTCACACCATTGAAGAGAGCAGCAGATCACCATCTCTTCCCAAAGCCCCACTCCTTATCTCTCCAAGTCTCCCTTTCCCACCTTTTAACTCAATTACAAATCTAATGCGCATG
This sequence comes from Nicotiana tabacum, assembly GCF_000715075.1. NCBI lineage: Eukaryota > Viridiplantae > Streptophyta > Magnoliopsida > Solanales > Solanaceae > Nicotiana > Nicotiana tabacum. The sequence goes on along the minus strand of NC_134099.1, from coordinate 22,492,660 downwards.
ATTTTATTCTTACTTAGTCAATTAGGGTTTTGTCTGCCGGAAAATTAAATTTCTAAATCATCAGTGACGGCGAAAGAGAGAAACCTTGTAAGAGCTGCACAATGACGTGCAATTTGGGGATATTGGACTCACTGAATGTCGATTCTATAGCAGAAATATCGGAAAACTGGAACGGCTTTTGCTCCACTTCAGAAGCTCTTCTTAAAGGCAGCGGTGATTTGTCATTCAGCGCCGAGTTCATAACGCAAGTTAAGAATCTCTGCGAACATGGCCTAACGTCTCTAGTTGAACAACACTTCCTTCGCTGCGTTCAGGTCTGCTCAAATTTTAACTGTCATGATGTTTTTTAAATAAATTTTACATATTTGGAGCCGGCTTTATGAATCATCACTGACCATGTTACTCCATTTAAACTCATCTCTTAATATAAAAAGAAGTATTATATTACTAACTCCCAGAAAAGCATAGGACGTAAAGTAATTTGAAAGTATAAATTAAAATGCTGAAAAAACATAACTACTCAATTTCATTACGTACAAGTAAAGTATAGTGTGAATTCTCATCTATCCTAGCAATATTTGAATAAAATTTACATATTTCAAAAGTTTTACTTATATGGTCTTTTTTTTTTTAACACATATTTCAATAGTTGACCTCAGTCCCAGATAAGTTAGAGTCAGTTGTATGACTCCTCACTGACCGTGTTACTCCATTTAAACTCAACTCAGGCTAATATTATACGTAATAAAAAGTAGTAGAAGCTCTTTTTTTTTTAAGATACATGTGTAAATTGCTGAAAGGCAAAACAACTCCCAGAAAGCATAGGACTTTGAGTAATTCGAAAGTAAATTAAAATACTTAAAAAACATGGCTACTCAATTTTATTACCTATAAGTAAAGGTTTTTCCATTGGGGTGGTTTGGTTTGGTTTTGTTTGGAGGAGAATGTTTTCCATTGGAAAATTGTAACCTGGATCGTTGTCTCCTGTGTTTGATTGGGTATAATAGTAGGTGATATCCTGATAAAAAGTAACAATAGGTAATATATGGTAATTATACAAGGTATAGTATATTGGACATAAGGAGAACAATCGTAAACAAATTCCGCACTAAAGTGACTGGAGTGATTTTCTTCTCTTTCTCGGATATCGCCCTTGGAGAAAACATTTTCCACAATTCAAGGGATTCAAGTATTGGAATGTTTTCACTGACAGTATCTTGGTTAATGAAATCATTTTCTACTATTTGAATACCCTGTATTTGAAATGTTTTCTACAAGGAAAATATTCAAATATTTTGAAATGATTTCATTTTCGCAGTTTTCAGCTACACCATGTACATTATGATTTGTAACTTAGTTTTTGCATTTTTAAAGCCAGTGTGGCTATAACTCTAATAGGTATATTTATTGAACTCATAGTGAAAATGTTGTGTTGGAACAGGAAACTTTCGAGAGAAATGGAGCAAGAAGGTTCTGGAGTTATTTTGAACCTTACAGCAATGTTGCTCCACTTGAAACTAATAAGGATCCAGTATGTGCATACGGTCCCTTTGACATGTGATATACTGTTCTATATTAAGGATAAGGCAATACTATGGAACTACAAGAATGGATCACTACTTTGATTTTCACCGTGAACTTGTCTGTGTGTGCAAATGCAGGATTACTGTTAATGAGGATTCTCTATGCTTGTCACAATTTTTGGATTTTTGTTACTTAGTGTAAAGTTTTCTATTATGTTCCTAATCCTGTCTTACTTTAACGTAGAAAATGTGTATGTTACACGACCTAACAACCCCATTTACACACCTTTTTTGAGTAGTAGTGTAAGCTCTTCTTTTTGGTTTTAGCTATGATGTTTTATGCCATAGTTTTCTTGGTCTTCAATTCTTGCTTCCATTGCTACAAGTTTGTTAAACATTGTCTGTGTTAGAGGCTTATAATTATGAATCTTAGCTTCCTTATGGTTAACTGCATTTCTTATTAGGGGAAGTAATTTACATGGAAAACACATGTTGTTTGTCAATAATATCTTGTCTAGCTAGCGGATGTGCATGGTTATATTCTCACTTTTGCTGCTGATTCGATTTGCCATCTTAGCAATTTTAATCTTGCTCAGGCTATGACTTGGTTTTAGGGCTTAGCAACTTTATATGGACATACTTGATTGTTATTGATACAGATTCTAGAAGAAGAGATTCAGCAAGTAATACGTAAAGCTTTGGAAGAGATATCATCTGAAAAGCAGTATCAGGAGAAGTGCCTACTATTGTTGGCTCATGCTTTACAGTCCTATGAAGAAAACAAGTCACAAGGACAAGTGAACCCAGATTCTACTCGAGTTTATCTGTTCTCAAAATATCAACTAATTGTGTCTTCAGTTCTTTTGGCTAGTTTTCCTCGCCATTTTCCTGGTATGTGGATTACTTCATAGAATGATAGTACATGCTGAATTTTGCTTAGTTGTGCTTTTTAAATGTTTTCCCTGCTTCCCAATCTCTTTCTCCTTTTCCTTTTATGCAATGCCGATGAAGGTAGTTGCTTTCTTGATAGTAGAATTCTGTTCATTTGACTGCTTTCTCAAATGGCTAATTGGTGGTATTACTTGAGCTAATGGCTATAAAGTGTGCTACTGACCAGCTTTATAGAACATTTTGTTTTTTTATGATCTTCAAGGCATGGTTAAACTGAGATTGTAAGAGTGTGAAAAAAAGGGTGTAATTTTTTTTGATGAACATAATATAGTTCCTATACTTCATTGTTCATTGTTTTTTGTAGTTTATTACAAATTGACAATTTACGTGAAAAGTCTTGACCAGCTTATAATACACAAGCGTGTATCTTGGGAATAAAATGGTGGCAACAACCTAAGTGTATTCAAGCTCAAATGCTGTTGTATTAATTTGTACTCATTGATGGAAAGACACCCATTTGGGACTCTCTTTTGTTATTGACCTGTTTGCTTCATATCAAAACCAGTTCAAATTACCTCTCGAACAGGTCAAATAAATGAAGGTAAACTACAGTCTCGTCATGGATATGGTAGCTTTCTGAGGTCTTGAGATTGTTTGTTTTGTCCTATTTGAAGTTAAACCATTCTCTTTTCTCTGTTTTTTGTTTAAATCAGTTCTTTTCTTGGACCAATCATGCAGCAAAGTACCAAATGTTTGATACTACGGAAAAGGGCCTAAACTACCCTTACCGTTTGCTAAATGGTTTATAAATACCCTCCGTCCATCTATCCGTCCAAAAAAACACACAACGTTAATTCTATTAACAAAAATACCCCCACGACTAACGGCAGAATTGGTGGATTTTTCATTTAATGATGTGGCGATTTTTAATTGGGCTACGTGGCAATCTTTAAACAAGTATCAAATATGGGTCTTATTTTTATCCATTTACCTGGTCCGACCCATTTACCCATTTTTACGTGCCGGGCTTAGCAAAATTAAAGTTCATCAGTGTCCTAAAGAGGAAATCGTATCTATTGCTTTTCACTATTTGTTCCTAAAAGTTCAATTCCTTGTTCTCCATTCGATTTTGGTTCTAAATTTTGTGATTTATTCATTATCTAAGTTTGAACTACTTATTTGGAGCTTCAATTCGAAGAAGTTTGATTGAATTTAAGGCCACAATTGAAACCCGTCTGTGCCGAGTTCAACGAAGAAGCTAAGTTTCGTTTGAAATTAGAAAATTAGGGCTTCGAATTCGATTGGATGTCCATGATTCTAGTTGGAAACATCATTTTTGAAGCCGAATATGAAGGATTAGGATCGATTTGAGTGATTTTCTAGGGTTTTGAGTTGAAAATTTTCAAACGGATTATCGACGAAGAAGACGAATTGGGTTCCTTCGATTCTGTGGGCGATTGTTCAAATTGGTTTCTGGGGTTTGTTCGGATTGTTGAGACGAGCGTGTGGTTACATTTTGAGTTTGGATTTAAGCTTCTGGATTTAAGCCATTTTTGTCAATACTGCCATTTTTTATGCTTATGCTATCTCTGTCTATGTGATTTTGACTCAAATGGTGAGAGAAAACATGGATAATGGCTGAAGATGGAGGGTCTATCATTTCCGATATCTTCTTTGATTTTTTTTAGACATATATTTCTTTGTTCATCCAAGAGACAAAAGGATAAAGTTTCACAATTTCTGGGAGATTGTTACCGGCAAATTTTGCAAAGAAAAATATGTTCTCTGTGTGTTTGTGAATTGAAAAAGTAAAGAAGTTCTTGGCATGTTCATTTCCTAAATATGTTCTCTGTATGTTTGTGAATTAACTTCATCACCATATGTGCATCCTGCCTAAAGACCAAAGTCCCGTGTCCTTCACTGCTGCAGTAGTTCTTAGCATGTTCATTTCCTAAAGATGGGGTTTATGATTGAAGAAGAAGAAAGGGGAGGTCAGATGAGTGAGAATGGGTGTGATAGATACCACCCATTTGTGTAAATGGTTCGAACCAGGTAAATGGGTAAAAATAAGACCCATATTTTATTTTTGGTTAAAGATTGCCACGTGGCCCGGTTAAAAATCGCCACATCATTAAATGAAAGACCCACCAATACTGCTGTTGGTCGCGGGGGTATTTTTGTTAATAGAATTAACGTCGTGTGTTTTTTTGGACGGATAGATGGACGGAGGGTATTTATAAACCATTTAGCAAATGATAGGGGTAGTTTTGACCCTTTTCCGTTGATACTATTGCCCAGGGTTGCCAACTGCAACACAAGAATTATACTTCTTTAGTCACTAATCTTACTGCTTTGGTTTCTGAATCTACAAGTTAGAAGATGTCTTTACAATAAACACACACACACACATATATTTTGGAAAGGAAGAAGTTTGAGATTCTTGTATATTTATTCTTCCTGTTCACTTTTTGGAAGAGGAAGAGTGATTAAGAGAAGCTTCACATTAAGACGTTTCTATGGCTATTATCTATGAGGTGTACATTCTAATTCTTTCTTGTCCTTTCCCTTACTAATTATTTTAGGGATACTACACTGGTACTTCAAAGGAAGACTGGAAGAGCTAAGTACAATTGCAGGTGCAAACTCTGAGGATGATGATGAGTTAGGCATGGATGATAAAATGGATTTAGATGAGAAAAGCAAACTGCCCGACAAATGTGGTAATAAGGATAGTGATAGAAACCATGAATATGCAAGATTTTCAGGGAACAATAAGTTGGTGAAAAACATTGGTATGGTTGTTCGTGATCTAAGAAATATTGGCTTTACATCTATGGCGGAAGATGCATACGCTTCTGCCATATTTTTTCTTCTTAAGGTATATGGTCATTGGTGATGAAGATTCAGTCGATCTATCAGCATTTTCAGTTAACATTAATCATGTTATGGTGATTTGTCAGCATTCTCGATTTTGTTAATTTGACCAAAAAGTTAGATTTATCTTTCGATTTAAATTATATGAAGTTTCCATTCATTTAATCTTGTACTCAATTATTCTTTTGAATGCGGGTGATAGGACAAAGTACATGATTTGGCTGGTGATGACTATAGGAGCTCTGTTTTGGAGTCCATCAAAGCATGGATACAGGTTGGTCTCATCTGCATGATCCCAATTTCACGTCTCGAAGTAGTAGTGCAAAGACCCTTTCAGAGTTCTATTTTAGAGTTGCAATTCGAGCTCATTTGAAAGTTATCTTCTTCAGCACTCTTAGATTTGCAATGACTTCTTGTGTGGTGGTCATTTGACTCACTTAGGATATTGAGCGACTATAGTGTGCATCCTGTAATGAAACATCTTTTCCTTGCCTAGTGCACTAGTTTCGATTCCATTGATATTCTGCAAATAGTCATACGTTTTGAGTCAGATAGATCCAGTGTTATCAAAGGCGAAAAGCGCAAAAAAGCTCTAAGATCTGTTGGGGCTTTAAGCGTAAAGCGCAAATAAAGCATGGGTTTTAATGAAGAAAGGCACAAATGGAGAAAAACTACAAATCTGTATGCGTAGTCCAAGAATAACATCTATAAGCATGAATACCAAATATATGGACAAAGAAATTGAAGAAAATTTGCGATAAAGTAAATATCAATCGTTTAGTGTCGCCTCTTTAGGATCGTGCTCATTAGTAAGGAAAAATATACCTTAGAGCCTTGATGACAACACTGAAGCGCCCACTAAGCGAGGCGAAACACTCAACATGTTTTGAGCTTCGTTTCGGGGCTTAAGCGCGCCTTTGATAATACCGGATAGATCTAATGGATTTTGTTATGCTTTTTACCAATTTATTGTCAATGATGCTTTCACTCATGTGATCTGCGTATAGATTAGCTTGGAAGACACTGCGAAAATGACACAATAACTTTGTGAAAGGTTATATGATTTCGAATATCAATTCCCCATGCCTCTCTCTCTCTCTAAAAAAAAACATCAATTCCTCATGAATTTTTGTCTCAAACTTGAAGAACATGGATAACGTTAATGTTTGGACTACTGGATCCGATTTGTTAACATTTGGAACCAATTTGTGCAGGCTGTGCCCCTTCAGTTCTTGCGTGCACTTCTTGAGTACCTTGGTGATTTTACTAGCTGCAATGACCCTTCCTCTGGCCTGAAGTCGCCCCTAGCATCCCACCCGTCCTTGTGCTATTCTGGAACTGGAATTCCATCTGAGGGGCTTGTTAGATGGCAATTGCGCTTAGAGTATTATGCTTATGAGACCTTGCAGGATTTAAGAATAGCCAAACTTTTTGAAATCATTGTAGATTATCCAGACAGGTGACTTACTATTCATTCTTTTCTTTTTTCCCTTTTTTTGTTTTTTTTGTTTTTTTTTTGGGGGGGGGGGCACTCTCTGCCCATGAGCATATATAGTAGCTGGTCCGTAAGTGATAAAAGTCAGATATTTGGAATGAAAGATTTGAAAGAAAAAGAAGAATGAAGACCGTGTAAAAGAAAATAGAGGAGAAGAGTGATAATATTCTGTTTTTGGATTAGAGAGGAAGAGATTTGACTCTGCTACCCTTAGCAAAGTATTTCTCTTGTTAACACATCTAGTCTCTTTTTGGGCATTAAAAAGTTCTACTAGAAAGTGTCTTTCCCTCTGTTTCCGCCCACTTTTGGATGGAACTGAAACTTAACATTGTGTGCATAACCTTATCCCTCTCCTTCTCTCCCAAAAAGTCATTCTAAAACCAATTAACTAAACTCACCCCTTTTTTCTCTTTTCCTTTCTCTCCCTTCCCCTCCATCCAAAAGATCCATAAATTACTGTTTCTTGCCAACTATTCTTGTGGTCTAGGTTTTCTTAATCTGTCTTCTTTTGGACAAAAAGATTAATATGGACCACTGGTGATGGTCTTCGTTTCTGCAAAGGTTGTTTGTCTAACTTTTTAATTTAGGGTCATCTCGAGTTAAGTTGTACAATGGAGCCTTTTACTATACTTCTTAAGGATTCTACGGTAGCTTTAGTGTAAAAATTAACATGCACTAGTACTTTTCCTTTCTTTTTTCTCCAATAAATAACATGCACTCTCGTCGTTGTGATGCACCAGGAAGTAAGAATCCTTGAATTTGTGGCACTCATTTGAACAATAATTAATATTATGTAATTACCTAATTTTTAAGGATACTCCCCGTGCTTGCACAAGAGTATGAAGCAAAGGGAATGGTTCATTGATGTAGCCTCCTATGGCCCGAAGTAGGGAAGAAAAAGGGGACTTGTTGCAAAACATGAGACTTTGTGTCCAAGTTTTAGAATTGGGAAGAAACAGAAGACTTGGCACAAAACATGAGACCCTGTGTCCAAGTTTGACTTATGCTATGTCTTATAATGTTAGACTTAAAGAAAGTTCTTTGTTGTATGCATACCTGAATGATAGAGACCGAGATGAATTTTCACCTATGTACAGCAATATTCTTCACTCACTTATTTTTCGAAAGTGAATATAACATGCATAGGATACGGGTTGTATTTATAATGTCCTGATTTTACTTTTACCTATGTTTATTCCCCGTGACTAATATTTTATTGAGCCCTTTTTGGTTATGGCATAGAGTATGGATTTGTGTTCATAATGTCTGATCTTTACTTTTTACCTATGTTTCTTCCCTGTGACTAGTTTAATATGTTGAGCCTTGTTTTCTTTCATCTTACGAGTAAAACTTGTTGCAGCACTCTCTGGTTTTTTCTCTATCATTTAGGCTTTCTAGTACCAATTCACCATGTTTTCTTGACTTATCAATTACTGACATAGTAACTACTTTATTCATATGAGATCTCAAATATTCCAACTTGTGAGTTGATGACTGTTAGAATTTGACAGCGCTCCTGCTATTGAAGACTTGAAACAGTGTCTCGAGTATACCGGGCAACATTCGAAGCTGGTAGATTCTTTTATCTCATCATTGAGATATAGATTACTAACAGCTGGTGCCTCGACCAATGATATATTGCACCAGTATGTTTCAACAATCAAAGCACTTCGAACTATAGATCCTGCAGGTATTTTTCTTGAAGCTGTTGGTGAACCAATAAGGGAATACCTAAGGGGGAGAAAAGATACAATTAAATGCATTGTGACCATGCTTACTGATGGAACTGGTGGAAATACCAACGGACCTGGCAGTTCTGGAGATAGCCTGCTGGAAGAATTGAATAGAGATGAAGAGAGTCAAGAAAACACTATTGTGGATGATGATATTAACTCCGACGACAAGCAAGCATGGATTAATGCACAAAAGTACGCCATCTTTGTCACTACTGTTTTGGAAATGATTGGAGGACATACTTATATTGTATTTATATCTTATGTATATATCTTTTATGATCCGAAATCTTTAAGCTGGGAGCCTGACCCTGTAGAGGCAGATCCATCCAAGGGAAGCAGATACCGAAGAAAGGTTGACATACTTGGTATGGTAGTTGGCATAATTGGTTCCAAAGATCAGCTGGTTAGTGAATATCGTGTAATGCTCGCTGAAAAGCTTTTGAACAAATCTGATTATGACATTGATGCGGAAATACGTACTCTAGAACTTCTCAAGGTAACGGGTCAAACCAATGCTCTATCGTTTCAAATCTGTCACATGATGTATTTGAAAACAGACACCTTTTCTGCTATATGATTTCATCTTCATTTACATTGTCAGCTTGACTTTACTATCATTTGCAGATTCATTTTGGAGAAAGCAGCATGCAGAAATGTGAAATAATGCTTAATGATTTGATTGACTCAAAGAGGACAAATGCAAATATAAAGGCCACTATCAAGCATCAACCACAGCCAGGTAATGTTTGCAACTCATTTGTCCTGTTCTTGAGCTTCCCATTCTTTTATGTAGTCTCAATTTTTACTGGTTTTATTCAAATACAGAGCGAAGAGACCTCGAGGTATCTTTGGACAATCTTAATGCTACCATCATATCTTCAAATTTCTGGCCTCCTATTCAGGTATGTTTTTATTCTTCCATTTACTGATATAATCATTTGTTTACCAGCTATGTTGGTAAAATCTTTTAGTTATCTAGTGGAGCATCTTGAGCCAATTTGGGCTAGTAATCTTTTACCCTACAGAAGTTAAATGTGAAAAAATAAAAAATTAACTGTGCAAGAATATTTCAAACTGAACTGCTTTATTTTTATTTTCTGCGATATTAATTGTGGTTTCTTTCTTCCAATATAATCATAAATGAAAAAAGTTCTGAATCCTTGACACTCACAATTCATGGTCTTATTCTGAATGTCCCCTTTGATATCCTTGATGTGTTCACAAATCTTTCCTTTATGATTTCCTATTGTCATTGCCTCTGCCTTTGGACGTCCTACAAAGATTTAAGAAGCTGTTGTATCTGTAGCATGGTGTCCACAGATGACTAGCTATTTTTCTTTCATGGAGATTGCAGATGTTATGTATGAGTTGATGTAAATTATGAAGAGATGCCTTTGTAGGTCTGGGGATTAACCCCCTCTGCACTTCACTTGGAGAAAAGAAAAAAACCGAGAAAGGAAATTAGATTTTAGAACATCCTTTTTAAATTTTGATGACAGAGAAATGATTGTTGTTTTCTCGTGGGTCCCTCCCCCATCCAAACCCCAATCATCCTTGGGATAGGCCTTCGTTTAGTAGTGTCAATTGTTTGCCTTTTGCATAGCTTTCTTTGTTTTGTTTTTATTTGTTTTTGCTGGTCAAGTAACAAAAGTCTGGTGATTTGATGGTAGGATGAGGCAGTCAACTTACCAGAGCCTGTCGAGCAACTCCTGACTGATTATGCTAAAAGGTATACTGAAATTAAGACACCACGTAAGCTAATGTGGAAGAAAAATCTGGGCAGTGTAAAGGTTAGTCACTGTACAGTGTATTTGGGACTTGTGTTGTCTTTCAAAATAGTCTACACGAACAGCTGATTTAAATCTCTAGGTCTGAGCTCTCTGTTCCCTGCATCCTTTGCTATGCCCAAATGACTGACTGTGTTTTTACTGCTATTTTATTGGTAGTTGGAGCTCCAGTTTGAAGATAGAGCAATGCAGTTCAATGTTACTCCTTTGCATGCTTCAATTATTATGCAGTTTCAAGATCAGAAAAGGTAACTTTGGGGAACATCTTTGTAGTTTCATTTAATGCATTGTTTCCGAGAACTTCTTGTCAGTGCTGTAAAGGGTATGTACACCTCATGTTGCAGATGGACATCTAAGAACCTTGCAGCTGCAGTTGGAGTAGCTGTTGATGTGTTGAATAGGAGAATAAATTTTTGGATAAGCAAGGTTAGTTCCTGCAACTTTAATTTCATCAGTATATGGTTCTCTGGTGAAAATATTTATTTGATCTTTTTTCTTTCACTTGGTTGACTAGGGAGTTCTGGTGGAGTCAACTGGGGCAGACTCTGCTGATCATGTTTTTACTCTGGTGGAAACCATTAACGATACAGGTAAAAGTGGAACTATTGATGGAGGCTGTGAGGAGCTATTGGCAGGTGATGAGGACGGAGAACAGTCTGTGGCCTCTGTTGAAGATCAATTGCGAAAAGAGATGACTGTCTATGAGGTATACCATTTGAGTTCCTTTTTCTTTCTTTTGCATATAAATGGATCTCGTATGTATCTGTTTCTGATACACTCTCTTATCAGTGGTCAACATGTAAATACACAAAGCTTTTCTTTTCTTAAAAGCTGTTTTTGGTGTATTCTTATGATCATGGTAGCTCTGGTTTTCAAACTATTAAGTTGCATTAACATCACGATAAAGTAAGCCTGCAATCTTCTCTTTGCTAGTGAGGTACCTAGGTGTTTGAAATATTGTGCATAATTCCCTTAGTGATATGGAAAATAATTACCCATGGGTTTCAGAAGCTTAAACATCAGTTGACAGGAAACTCCATGTGAACCTTTTTGCAAGGCAGGACACAGAGATGGTAGCCTCTTGTGTGGCTTTGTTTATCTCATCATTATCAAACCTACCACCAATTGGATGTCTATTGTTCAAGTCCAAAATGTGTTTAATATTTTATTAACAAATTGTAAATTGGGCAGCGCTAGGTAGTTCATTGTTCTAAGGACAGAAACCATCTCGCAAATAACTAAGGACAAAATAACAGAAAAGAAAACACTAGTGGTTTTCTTTCTTTTCTAAACAAGGTGCTTGTATTGGCTGCAGAAATTTATCACTGGGATGCTTACCAATTTTGGCAGCATGGCATTGGACCGTATTCATAATACTCTCAAGGTAATTATTAGTTTTATAACTTGTGAATAATTATCAGTAATTGGAAACTATGTTGTGGCACGAGGCAATGAAATACCAAAGAATTAGTAGTACTAAATTATTGCTGCAGATGTTTTGCATTGCTGATCCTCCTTATGACAAATCGCTGCAACAACTGCAAAGCTTCTTATCTGGTCTAGTTGCTGAGGAGAAGTTAGAACTAAGAGAGGGAGTGTACATTTTGAGAAAGTGATCAATTCCATCCATGTGGTCTTGGTGGCATACATCTTATCGCCACTTTTCTCACACCGATGAAATGCAATACTGAGTTAAGAAGGAAATAACAACATTTGGCTACAGGGAGATCTCCTTTTCTCTTCTCGTTTCAGGTGCAAGTTACGTGTAAACTCCTTGCATTCAATCATTTGTTGTGCTATTTAACCAAGCTGAGGGTAACTGCAAATTAAGATGGTTCCTGTGGGTTAGAATGTCTCATTGTGCAAGAGTGTTGTTAATAGTTATTAGTCCTTCGCGAGGTCAAGAGATAAAGCAGCCAAGAGAAGATGTTGACATCTGGCGCTGGTTAGATTTTTTTTTATATAACCAAGAAATTTCATAAGGGCAGTGGCATATGGTTCGAAATTCGGTGGGTAATGGGTTTGCCCCTCTATCATTCTCCACATAAATATCAAGCTTTTGTCTGTGACAGTTCGAGTCCGTGATGTGCGCCTAAACCAAACATCGAGTATTTTGCCCTTAACAGTTTACTTATTTGCTGTATGTGATGTAAACCAAATTGATGCCCTTCTGATTTGAAAAGAAAGGGAGTTCCATTGTTTATTTGGTGTATATGATGTAAACTGCATATATTGCCTTTTCGATTCAAAAGGAAAGGGAGTACCATTGTTATCTAAAACCATATGTTTTACCGTTTAATTTTCTCATGGTTTTTCAGAATTAGCAAGTTCTTATTTTTTCTTTTTTCTTTTTTCCTCTCAATACAGAGGTATCAACTTGTGGTTTTTCATTTACTCTTAATGTGACTCAAACTATAGACTCATAGGTTGGAGGGAATGTGGCTTATAAGTGAGCCAGGTTCCTCTCGCCAGTGAGCTACTTTTCAGAATCTCAGTCGATATATGTTGTACTTAATTAATCTCGGTTCAGTTTATTTTCATTCCCTTGTAGAATCCAAGAAGCAAAAGATGTTTCTCTATAGTAGAAGATGTGGCCTTTTTGGTGCTTTAAGTTCATATCTTATCGTCCTTTATCTCAGCTTTATCCAAAAATAACTTTAAAACGGCTTCCTGATAAAATGGGCGTGAAACTAGCTGATAACTTTGATGGTGAACTAAAATCGAGGAAAGAATTAAAAAGTTAGAAGGAGAAAAAAATTTAAAATAGGAATTTGTGAATTTGTGGAGTTGGTTACAATATACTATAGGGTATAAGCCTTGTTATCATTGTCATTAGATAAAATCTAAAATCTCATTTTAACTAGGATCTAAAGAAATTTTAATCACTTTGGAATCCTGAGGATGATTCTTCATTCTTGGACAAAAAATACAATTGGCTGGTCAGCTGAAACTAATTACGTTTTCGAGCTAAAAAGTATATAAAATGTGTATAATATACATATATACAAAAATTAAATATTTTATTTGCTATTATTTTTGGAACGGTTAAAATTATACATTTCCCTTCTTTGTTTATATTAGATATATTTGGATGCCTGGCCTATGACCTTTTTTGTATTAATCATAAAAAGGAATAGTTTGGTAAAAAAGTAAAAACAACGTAGCCGTTAGCACCTGTCCCGTGAGTGAGTAAATACGACCGTTACATTTCCATCTCATTCAAATAGTTCCAACAAGAGAACCAAAACACACACACTGTCACACACAGAGAGTTGGTTGCAGAAAAAATGGAGGAAGAAGAAGAGAGAATGCAAAATCTCAGATCCAAAGCCACAGAACTTCTACTCAGAAAAGAATTTAAAGACTCCATAAAAACCTACACTGAATACATCTCCCTTTGCCACAACCAAATCTCAAACACCCACAAAAATCTTGATTCAAATAACCTCTCAAAACTCAAAAAATCCCTCTGTTTAGCTCTCTGTAATCGCGCCGAAGCCCATTTAAATCTTCAAGAATTTCCTCAAGCTTTAAAAGATTGTAACGAAGCATCCGAAATCGAAAACACCCATTTCAAGACTCTCCTTTGTAAAGGTAAGATTTTGCTCAGTCTAAATCAATATGGATTAGCCTTAGACTGTTTTAAACAAGCAAGTCTTGATCCCAATGAGTTTGAAAATTCTGAAACTCTTAATGGGTATTTAGAAAAGTGTAAAAAGCTTGAATTTTTATCAAGAACTGGTGCTTTTGATATATCAGATTGGGTACTCAATAAATTCCAAGGAAAATCCCCTGAGTTAGCAGAATACATTGGTCCAATAGAGATCAAAAAGTCTGAAATTAGTGGGCGTGGATTGTTTGTAACAAAGAATGTTGATTGTGGGAGTTTGATTTTAGTTACTAAAGCTGTTGCTATTGAAAGGGCTATAGTACCTGAATCCATTTTCCAAGATTCTAAGGAACAAGCTCAGTTAGATATGTGGAAAAGTTTTATTGAAAAAATTGTGAAATCTGCTAAAAAATGTAATCGAACGCGCGATTTGATTTTTAAGTTATCAGCTGGTGAAAATGAGGATGATTTTGAGGTTCCTGACATTGATTTATTTAGGCCTGAGGCCGAGGATTGTAAGTTTTATGATAAGAATATTGACATGAAAAAGTTGCTAAACATACTTGATGTGAACTCTCTTGTTGAGGAGTTGGTTTCATCAAAAGTTGATGGGAAAAACAGTGATGTACATGGCATTGGTCTTTGGCTTTTGGCTTCTTTGATAAACCATTCTTGTGATCCCAACGTGAGGCGATCCCACGTTGGCGATCACATGTTGATCCATGCTTCTAGAGACATAAAAGCAGGTGAAGAGCTCACATTGGCCTATTTTGATGTGTTTTCGCCCTATAGGAGTCGCGAAGAGAAGGCGAAAAATTGGGGCTTTATTTGTAAATGCAAAAGGTGTAAACTTGAAAATGGTGTTGGTTCAAAGCAAGAAATGATGGAATTTGAGATGTTTGTTGGGAAAGGAGTAGATATGGGAGGTGTAGTTTATAGATTAGAAGAAGGTATGAGGAGATGGATGGTGAGAGGAAAAGGTAAAGGGTATTTGAGAGCATCATTTTGGAAAGTGTATTCTGAAGTTTATGAGTCAGAAAGGTTAATAAGGAAATGGGGAAGCAAGATTCCAATTATGGAAAGTGTGGTTGATAGTGTTGTGGATGCAGTAGGAAGTGATGAGAGAATTGTGAAGGTGTTGATGAGAGGATTGAAGAGAAAGGGAAATGGTGGTAATGGAATTTTAGAGATGGAAAAAGCAATGAAATTGGGAAGAGGATTGTATGGGAAAGTAATGAAGAAACAAACATTGAGGACTATATTATTTCAGCTTGGCAACTAATTGCAAAAGGGCTATTACTGATAGCCTATTTTCAAGATTAATCAAGTTGAGTTATTTTTTTATTTTTAAGTTCAAAATGTATCTCACGATTAGTTCTTTTTTATTTATTTAAATTCCAGCTTTTTATTTTTCATTTTACAAAAAGTTATGGAGGATGTGCTTGTAGAAATAAGTTGAAATTCATTCTTGTCCAATTCTAGCTATTTTAGAAGTTGAGGTGTTCTTACCAATGCTTACTTATAAGCAAAAAAATAAAATAGAGGAAAGGAGTTCCAAATAAACAATCTTTAGAAGAAGCGAGGCTTAAGTGAGTCTTACCCGCCAGCTTTCATTGGTCGTTAAGATGTATTGCTTTCATTGGTCGTTAAGATGTATTCTTAATATTCTTATATCTACAACTGTGACAATGGGTGCGTACGTAATTTGATAATACAATCAGATCTCTTTATAACAGTCTCGTTTGAACCGATAGTTTTTGGCTGTTATAACGAAATACTGTTATAAAGAACATACTATATTTTAACATAACATGAGAAATTAGTAATAAAGAAAAGTTGATCGTTATAGTGAAGCGCTGTTATAAAAAAGTTTGACTGTATAGTACTTTTTCTGCACATGAATTTCGCTTTTACTTAAGAATGCCAGCTATTAAACACTGCACATTATCTGAAAGGCCCAATTGGCTCCAAAGGCAAGAAGTCAAGGCTGAAAATTGTGGGAGATATTAAAAAATAGTCAGATTTACAATTGGTCATTCAAAAATAACCCAATTTTAAAAGTAATCGAAATTTAGCCATTTTTCATGTAAAGATAAATTTAAGCGAAAACACTGTTCAAAACCCGAAAAATACGCCAGTACATTTATTATACTGGAGTTCCAGGATAAGTATGCTGGAACTCCAGCATAATATGATGGAGTTCCAACATAAGTACACTAGAATTCCAGCAAGTATAATTGTGCAGTATAATATACTGGAGTTTGGAGCATCGGTGCTCCCGTCTTCAGTATATTATATTGGAGTCAGCAAAGTATATCGCTCCAGCATAATATGCTGGAGTTCATACACAGGTGCACCGAACTCCAGTATAATAATGTTGGACCGATCTCTGTTGCAGCAAAATAGTGACTATTTTTTATTGACTTCGTAAACGCTGACTATTTTTGAATAATCAGTTCGAAAACTGGCTATACCGTGCTATTTTGTCCTGAAAATTTTGACATCGGTTTCAACTTCTCATCTTTTGGGCTCTATTCAAAGGTCCAAAATAGAATAGTGTTATTAAGAAGAAATATGGGGTAAAGACCTACTCGCAATGAGTGTTTACATTATATCGATAGATGTACAATATGTGTTTGCACATAGGCTGATAACGCTCACAATAACACTCAGTGCAAGGGAAACGTCCAAGTTGATATCAAGTCATTAGAGTGCTTTAAAGGGACACAAAGGCCAAGCTTATCGGTATGGCGGCTCATAGGTCAAGTCATACTCTATAATAATCCAGCATGATAAACACCACTTATCCAAATTTTCTTATTCTATTGGCTTGATTAATTAATTTTTTAATATTAGGAGGGTATATTCTGTAGGTCCTCATTAGTAATGGGTATGAATGCTTTGAGCCACTAAAATACAATGGCATCATCCATGACAAACTTGCACACCTAATCAAGCCAATTTTTTAATTGCTAGATAAACTTCAACCAACCCCTAAAGCTAAAACTAGAAAAAGTTAGTTTTTTGACAAAGTTTTCACAAGGAAATGAATGAAATTCCTCAATTATTTATTATAACGATGGTATTAACAAAAATAATTAAAG
Source organism: Nicotiana tabacum (assembly GCF_000715075.1). Classification (NCBI taxonomy): domain Eukaryota; kingdom Viridiplantae; phylum Streptophyta; class Magnoliopsida; order Solanales; family Solanaceae; genus Nicotiana; species Nicotiana tabacum. Next base: position 22,475,640 of record NC_134099.1, on the reverse strand, counting down.
AAGAAAACATGCAAGCCCCTTGGTCATGTTGATCAAAATGACTAATTAAGACTAGTAATTTAAATCTATTGGCTCAACTAATTCAATTTTTTTTTGTGTGTGTTGGGGGGGGGGGGGGAAGGGGGAAGGTGGGTAAGCCAATTAAAGAAGTAAAGTGTTATGTACCAACAAATTCTTCATTCTCAAAGTACGAACGCGAAACATTTTGATTAAGAATGAAGCGATCTCAATCATCCCAATAAAACTCTAGCCGGTCGCAACCAATTAGTTGTAACTTTATTTTTGATTACTAAAGCTTTAGACCAACCAAAAGCATTTTTCACTCTTATTTTTCGTTTTTTCCACCATTCACAAGCCCACCACAAGTAGAAAAAGAGATGAGAGAGATAGGTTTCTTGATTTGCAAATTAACCCTAGAAACGAAACCTCTAGTCAAACACGTTGCTTTTTCTTTGTTTTTCAAATGCAGTGGACCACAAAATGACTGCTTCATATTGCAATATATACTATCCACGTTGAGCATTTATGTCTCTACAATTTACTTTTTATTACTACTAATTATGTTTTGTAGATAAACTTTAAAGAAAGATATGCAAGGTGTTGTCGTAATCCTTTGTTTTGTTCTCATCCAAAACCCCCTAATTATTGGGAGACAAAACTCCCATGGCAAGACATTTCTTGTCTTTATATTAAAGTGTTCATATATCGATCTAAAATTCTCTATTTATTATATATTATATTTTTTTTATCATTGATCCCATTTTATTTAAGCTTAATTACCTTATTAGAAATTCCTCTCAAATGGGTTAGTTAAAATTCTATTTCATATGGACAAATTGGACTACTATTTTAATTAGTTATTATACAATTTTCATCGGATGAAAGATAAAAGTTAGATATTGCACATAAATAAAGGTACAGATCATCATATCAAGTTGGGATTAAAAAGAAAACAATTGTTCTGAGATTGAGGAATAGCTAAAAACCAATTGTATTAATCCAAGCTTTTTATATTTCATAAAAATCCTGCTATAGTGAATTATTAATATTTTAATTATTACTACAAGATTAAAAAACATGGCTTTGTTGGCAAGTTTGTGGGGAAGTGCACGGTTGGCTACTAATAACACATGTATTTACTTTTAAGCCATCGTTTAAAATATCTTTAGTGTTTAGCCACTACTTAAAATGTCTTTAGTCTTTAGCCACTGCTTTAATAAACTTTAACTGCCCGGACGAAAATACCCTTCTGCTCATGTCCTTAACTTTTGTACTTAACTTCAGGACTACATGTCCTTAACTTTTGAACATGGAACTCTAAGTTCAGGACTTCAGGACTACATGTCCTTAACTTTTGAACTTGTAACTCTAAGTTCAGGACTTCAAGGCTACATGTCCTTAACTTTTGAACTTGGAACTCAAACTTCAAGACCAAATGTCCTTAACTTTTGAACTTGTAAGTCAAAGTTAAGGACCTATTGTCCTTAACTTTTGAACTTGTAACTGTAAGTTAAGGACTACTTGTCCTTAACTCTTGAACATGTAACTGTAAGTTAAGGACTGCCTGTCCTTAACTTTTGAACTTGGAAATCAAAGTTAAGGACCTATTGTCCTTAACTTTTGAACTTGTAACTGTAAGTTAAGGACTGCCTGTCTTTAACTTTAGAACTTGTAACTGTAAGTTAAGGACTGCCTGTCCTTAACTTTTGAACTTGTGTCTTAACTATTGAACTTAACTTTAGGACTTCAAGACTACATTTCCTTAACTTTTGAACTTGAAACTCTAAGTTCAGGACTATGTCCTTAACTTTTGAATTTAATTTTAGGACTTCAGGACTACATGTCCTTAACTTCTGGGAAGGAATTGCATTTCCTGTTTACTCATCACTCTTTTTCTTATTTTCACAACTTCTAGATCTAAAAATAAATTCAAGGAGCTAAGAGCAAATAAACCCTATTACATTAGACTCACTAGAAAGAAAAATAATCAGCATACCGATTCTGCCACAAGAGAAATGGCAGAAGCATAATAGCTTCTTGAGAAAGTAAAACAATAGCAACGTTTTCTTCGGAGGAATCTCATTTGGAGGCCAAATTTGTCTTACGCGAATCATAGCCATGACAATGAAGACGATAGCAAGCCCAAAAGTAAGGAAAATCCCGTCGATCATAAAAACTTAGAAGGGTAACACTGTCTTTTCATATTAATTTTATAGACTAGTGGCTACTATTGCTAAACATTAAAAATGCTGGATAAAAAGTTAATACCACTTTAAAAAGTGGCTACCCACACAATTTTTACCAAGTGTCAACATAGGACGGACAATAAACTTTAGTGAAGTGTTGTAAATCGAAGTATGTGATAAAACAATTTGAATACTTTAATTTACTCGGATGAAATATTGTACGTAGTATTGAATCCAATCTAAAGCTCTTTTGAAAAGAGTGACCACAAATTTCGCTTAAGCGCTCGACATGCAGTTAGCTTAAAACATGTTTATCGTGTGGTTGAGCAAACCGCACATTTGTGAAGCAACATAGCATCACTTTAGACAGGAGCATATATAATGGATGACTTACGCTGAAAGTAAGTTCTCTGTACTGAATTTCAGACTCTTATGTTCAAGTTCCAGTAACGCAACCTTTCAACGGGGAGCGTTTTACCCTTTTAATAGGTCTACTTCACTAAAATTTGAATTATTAAGCTAGTAAACATCAAAGACTTAATACAACAACAATAATAAAGGGTATTACCACTTTTAGCTTGCATCAGAAACTATTTACATTCGGTAGCCGAAAAAAAGTATAAAAATTATATAATTTTTGTATATAACATACAAAATATATATATAAACAAAAAATATACTCCTTTTGTTCCCGTTTATGTAAACCTATTTCCTTTTTGGTCCGTTAAAAAAAGAATAACCCCTTTCTAAATTTGGTAACAATTTAGCTTAAATTTACAATTCTACCCTTAATGAGAAGTTTTTATAGCCACACAAATACTCTGGGCCCTTTTTTAACTTGTTTAGGACCACAAATTTCAAAAGTCGTCATTTTTTCTTAAACTCCGTGCCCAATCAAACATGTTCACATAAATTGGAACGGAGGGAGTATATTTTTTCGGCTATTATTTTAAGAGCAGTTATACAGAATTATTTTCCCAATAATAAACCTAATATAGTTTTACAAATGTGATTTGGGGAAGATAGTGTATATACAGACCTTACTCCTACTTTAAAAATAAAAAAACTATTTCTAATAGACCTTTAGTTAAAGACCGAGGTCCGTGTGATACAGAATTCATTAACGTTGTCTGGGTCTTGCCGGTATCAACAACGAGGAAGAAACAACCAAATGGAAACAACAACTAACTATTAGCCCGTTTGGATGAGCTTATTTTAAGTAGCTTTTAAGCCAAAATAGCTTTTAAGCCATAAGTTAAGATTTCTAACTTTTGGCTTTTGGCTTGTTTTTGTCATTTTAGCTTAAAAATAAGTGCTTAAAAGCATTTTTTTTACTTTATCCAAATATTACAAAATAACTTAAAAGATATTTTGGCTTAAAAACACTTAAAATAAGTCAATCCAAATGGGCTCTATGGCTCTTGGCCCAGACAACGTCCTAGGCGTAGGGGAGATCGGAGCAACAGGGAACGCCTAGACGATGTTTTTCTTCCTGGGCTGCAGTAAGTAGATCGAGAGGTCGTTCCGTCCCTTGTCCTCGAATATGGGGAATATGTTCTCATAAAATCTTGCTCCAATCTGACCTAGCTGGCGACCGATCCCAGTTCGCGACAGAGAACAAGACAGCAAGCGAGCGTACTTTTGTTCGCTTCTTCTCCACCAAGAACGAAAGTTTAAGGATAACTGTAGGTCGGTGGATACCTAAGGAAACTCCGATTCGATCCGCCCCCCGGCTGGGAGGCATCTACCTCATCTTGATCACAAGGAGAGGTTCACTATGATGGGGGTACTTTTTTTCCCTTAAGGAAAAAATGAAATGCATAGGGGACCATCCTTTTGTTGCGGCATGCTCCTCAGATTTACGGATTCGTAGGGGGCCTCAGGCCCTACTTAGTTTCACAAGCCTTTGTCATTGTCAGTCAACTAAATAGGGCCTTTTCCTTTTTGTTTGAATAACCCATTCTCATTATCTTTAATAAGTAAAGTAGGCAAACCTATAGGTCCTTAGTAGCGTTGACAAAGAAGAAGGAGCCGGTTAAAAGAAAGCGAATCTTTCCATTTTTCTTATAATTATATAATAATATAAAATAGAAAGAAATTTCTTATTATTATATATAGTCCAGCTTGACAAGCAACCCTTCCTCTTGATATGAGGTACGAAGAGAAAGATATCTTTTTTATGACTTCCACTTATCAATCCCGGCCCAGAAAAGTGATCGATCAGGGCAGGGCTCTATTGATAAATAAAAGAAAAGGTTTATGAGCCCTAGCTCTGTAAGCCCACACCTGTGTAGAGTAGATCGTTCAACACCTGCGGCACAAACCCATTTTGAACCTATTGGTCCTAGTATCATAGGTGACCGAACGGCTGCCCCCTAATTACTAGACCAACCTGCTATAATAATTCCATAAGCACCTAGCAAAGATATGACAAACAAATAAAGTAGCCCTATGTTCAGATCTGACAATACCATACCATAATCAAAAGGTACAACGGCCCGAGCGACCAAACTTAACATAAATGTAGCCACTGGAGCCATTCTAAAAAGGGAGAAATTAACACTACTTGGTGAAATAGGTTCTTTTAGAATCAATTTTAAACCATCTGCTAGAGGTTGTAACAATCCAAACGATCCCACTACATCAGGACCCTTTCGACGTTGCACAAAAGCCATTACTTTATGTTCAGCTAGCACTGAAAAGGCTACTCCTAGTAGAAATGGTAGAATTATTCCAAGTATTTCAGCTGGAACAGCTATGTGCATTTTTTTTCTATTCACTCATGATCTGTCCTGGTCGACCCAATCATGATATTGAAGGAGGGGACCTTTTCTCGAAAAAAAAATTCTTGCAACTATGAAAACCACAACACAAACACCCCTTTTCTTTTCCAATTCCTTAATAGCAACTAAATTAAGTCTTTGAGACCCCATAACATAAGAAGGTCGTGGAGTGCATAAGCCCCTTTAGAGATAGGGGCGACTTTCTTGTGGTAGTAATTGCGAAAAGTAGGGGGCGACAACTAAAGAGGTAGCGAGACTGACCGCAATTTCAGGAATAAGTTGACTTTCTTTCATTTTTGTTATGGAAAGTTAAAGTCGTTTTGTTTAGTACGAGATCGCTTTACACCTCGCGGTGCACCTCTCGCCTATCGAAGTTCTGTTCAAAAACCTCGTCCGAGAACTTGTATAGAGAAGGATTTCCCCCGGCGCAGCAGTTCTTCCATACCAACTTAGCTGCCCGGTGCTGCTATTGGCATAACAACCGGTACACCATAGGTTAGCCCAACCCTGTCCTCTCGTACTAGGGTTGGCTCCTCGCAGTTCTCCCTTTAACACCAACGGTAGATAGGAACCATACTGTCTCACGACGTTTTAAACCCAACTCACGTACCACTTGAATCGGTGAACAACCGAGTCCTTGGGATTTTTTTCAACCCCATGATGTGATGCGTCGACATCGAGGTGCCAAACGACTCCGTCGATAAGAGATCTTGGGAGTCATCAGCCTATTATCCCAGGCGTACCTTTGATCCATTGAGCGAGAGCCCTTCCACACGGGACTCCCGGATCACTATGGCCAACTTTCGTCTCTGTTCGACCAGTCAGTCTCACAGTCAGGCAGGCTTATACCATTACGCTCACAAGCAAAATCTT